>NC_086454.1:213293077-214613077 GCF_028390025.1 Pseudophryne corroboree
CGCTTTGCAGCAGGATGACTGCTGTGATATTTCATTTTCCTCGCAAAGGACTGTTGGACAGTCAATTGCCTACTGGAAGTAGTACAAGTGGTCTTCCGACTTCCCCTCTGGGATGACGATCGACTCCCAGCAGCAACAACAGCAGCGCCAGCAGCAGTAGGCGTTACACTCAAGGATGCATCGGAGGAATCCCAGGCAGGAGAGGACTCGTCAGACTTGCCAGTGACATGGCCTGCAGGACTATTGGCTCTCCTGTCTAAGGAGGAAATTGACACTGAGGGAGTTGGTGGTGTGGTTTGCAGGAGCTTGGTTACAAGAGGAAGGGATTTAGTGGTCAGTGGACTGCTTCCGCTGTCATCCAAAGTTTTTGAACTTGTCACTGACTTATGATTAATGCGCTGCAGGTGACGTATAAGGGAGGATGTTCTGAGGTGGTTAACGTCCTTACCCCTACTTATTACAGCTTGACAAAGGCAACACACGGCTTGACACCTGTTGTCCGCATTTGTGTACAGGATGCATACCTTCATGTCCAAATTTATCCATCTCATCAGTCGTACCTCAGATTTGCGGTACAGGACTGTCATTGCCAATTTCAGACGTTGCTGTTTGGTCTCTCCACGGCCCAGAGAATTTTCACCAAGGTAATGGTGGAAATGATGGTTTTCCTGCGCAAGCAAGGTGTCACAATTATCCCGTACTTGAGCGATCTCATAAAAGCGAGATCAAGAGAGCAGTTGCTGAACAGCGTATCACTTTCACTGAAAGTGTTACAGCAACACGGCTGGATTTTCAATATCCCAAAGTCGCAGTTGGTTCCTACGACTCGTCTGTCTTTCTTGGGCATGATTCTGGACACAGACCAGAAGAGGGTTTATCTCCTGATAGAAAAGGCCCAGGAACTCATGACTCTTGTCAGGAACCTATTGAAACCAAAACTTGTGTCAGTGCATCACTGCACTCGAGTCCTGGGAAAGATGGTGGCATCATACAAAGCCACTCCATTCGGCAGGTTCCATGCGAATACTTTCCAATGGGACCTACTGGACAAGTGGTCTGGGTCACATTTACAGATGCATTGGTTGATCACCCTGTCCCCCAGGGTCAGGGTATCACTCCTGTGGTGGCTGCAGAGTGCTCACCTTCTCGAGTGACGCAGATTTGGCATTCAGGACTGGATCCTGGTGACCACAGATGCAAGCCTCCAAGGTTGGGGAGCAGTCACACAGGGAAGAAATTTCCAAGGTCTTTGGTCAAGTCAAGAGACTTGTCTTCACATCAACATCCTGAAACTAGGGGCCATATACAATGCCCTACGTCAAGCGGAGACCTTACTTTGCGACCAACCGGTTCTGATCCAGTCAGACAACGTCACCGCAGTGGCTCATGTAAACCGCCAAGGCGGCACAAGGAGCAGAGTGGCGATGGCACAAGCTACCTTTGCATTTTTCTCCCAAACGAAGGACACTAGAATGAAAATTTTAAAGCCTCCTGTTAGTGCTTCATCTACACGGTATAGCCCTGAATTTTCCAATGCGTAGCTCTTTGCAAAAGAGAGATATTGGCAAGGAAAAGCTGTCTTGTACCTTTGCATTTTTCTCCCAAACGAAGGACACTAGAAAGAAAATTTTAAAGCCTCCTGTTAGGCCATCATCTACACGGCATAGCCCTGAATTTTCCAATGCGTAGCTCTTTGCAAAAGAGAGATATTGGCAAGGAAAAGCTGTCTTGTACCTTTGCATTTTTCTCCCAAACGAAGGACACTAGAAAGAAAATTTTAAAGCCTCCTGTTAGGCCATCATCTACACGGCATAGCCCTGAATTTTCCAATGTGCAGCTCTTTGCAAAAGAGAGATATTGGCAAGGAAAAGCTGTCTTGTACCTTTGCATTTTTCTCCCAAACGAAGGAAACTAGAATGAAAATTTTAAAGCCTCCTGTTAGTGCTTCATCTACACGGTATAGCCCTGAATTTTCCAATGCGTAGCTCTTTGCAAAAGAGAGATATTGGCAAGTAAAAGCTGTCTTTCAACTCTTCCACAACTGAAAAACAGATAGTGTTCCCAAGCCTTCCATCCTGTAATATCTTCAGTCTCTCGTCAATGAAGAAAACAATCCCTCCAGCAGACTCTTCAACCACGATACAAGATCACAGCCAAAAGGGCGAGAAGCAACTACACTTGCGTTTAACCAAAATGGCTAAAACTTAGTGGAGGAAAGTGCAGTGCACCAAAACATAAGCTGACACAATCATGGAGAATGCGCCAGCATATATGCTCTTCTATCTATATTTTGCAAACCTGCTCTTGTCCCCTCCAGCTGCTCCATGTAGATTTGACGCCTGGCAAGGTGCATAACCCACTGACAAGCAGGCACACTCCTGCATGAGTTTTCACTCTCACTAGCATGATGATACACATTCATTTGCATGTGCTCCACCTCTGACACACCGCCCACCCAACCACCCAGTCACCAGAGCCACCCACAAGCCAACTGGCTCCGTGATTTAATTTGCACAGTGCAGTCATCCAGGCAGCATGTCCTTCTCAATGGAATAATCTCTGGTTCCATGGAATCTTCCGCATTGGAATGCTGCGGAACAAAAAGGATTTAAACATTCAGCTTGCTAGCATTCAATGTACCTGCGGCTTGGCTCTAGCACATGGGTCTTCATCCTGTGGCCCTCCAGCTGCTGTGAAACTACACATCCCAGCATGCCCTGCCACAGTTTTGCTATTAAGGTATGCTAAAACTGAGGCAGGGCATGCTGGTATATGTAGTTCCACAGCAGCTGGAGGGTCGCAGGTTGAAGACCCATATTCTGGCATGCCTGTTCTATGATGCATGTTCCGTGATGTCACAATCAGCTTGGAATGGGGTGTCTAGCATGCATTTGCTGACAGCCACTTGAGGGAGACACACATCAGGAGATGCAGCATATCGGAGGTCTTCGATGCCTTTCCAGCAAATGCACACCACCAGCTGCTGGTCTGGACACAAAACAATACCCACAATTGAAGGCTCAAAATGCTCAACTACAGGATTAATGTAAGTAGTGAATTTAGGAATGAATTTAGAAGTAGGAAATTAAGTTAGTTCACAAGTACATTCAAATTCCGATCTAAAGTCTAGGTAGGCCTCACGTCCTGGCAGCCCCCAGCATTTAAAAATGCCTTGATTAGAGGTAGGTAATTAAATGTAGATAAGAAGTAGACACAAAATAACACTCCACAGAGCAATTATCAGGTGTCTTTATCAATTGTTGCATTTAAAAAATCAAGCAATTAGGGAACACAATGTTGCGACAATGTAACCCTATTTGCAAAATAGTACTAAATAAGTTTGTCGATGTAAGACATTTGCAAAGGCGCAAACAAAACACGCTGGAAAATGCAACTGAATCTGTTTTTGGAGGTTAGAATAGATGCAGGATCAAGTAGCTCAATGGGTAGGGTGTTTGATTAGAATTCAACAGGTTATAGATTTGAATCCTGGGTATGATAGTTTGAGGTGTTATTTAATAAAGTATGTTTATATATTAGTCACACATGGCTTACTTGTACAAATGGCATGTCACCAGTTAGTGCTGACTGCTGATATGCCATTTGCACAAACACGCCATGTGTGACTGTATATGCATTTAAGGAGGGCACCCCGGCAATACCACAAACCATTGAGTGTCAAGTATACTAGATATATCTTCATATCTCATGTGCTTTCTCTGAGACCAATCTTGTTATGCCCCTTCCCCACAAGGCATGCGCCTTTTGTCCATATTGCAAAAATGGGGAGGGGAGGGGGGGGGGGCATATAATTCTCTGTCACAGGGCACCAAAAAGTCTAGTTATGGCTCTGGTATGCATTATGTAATCTGGCAGACCATATCTCCAACACTGGCTGGTTGGAATAGAAATCCGGTTATCTATGTGAGCAAATGACTATCAACGATTTACTCTCAAACACTAGAAAATGGACAAACATGGTCCCCTAAACAAATTGGTTAAATTTTGGGTTTAACCAATTTGTGTAATGACCATTTTTGACCACTTTTCTAGTGTTTGGGAGCAAATGGTTAATTGACATTTGCTACTATACATTACCAGATCAGATTTTCATTCCATCCATCCAGACTGGATAGATAGCCTGACAGATAATTGTGTAGTGTACGCCCAGGATAACTGTCAGTTGTGCTTTCTTTTATGACGGCACATAAATGGGTGGGCAGATCCAGAGCAAGCACTGCCCACTCATGCATAGTTGTCAACTGATGTGAAGTTCCAGGGGGCAATCTCAGTTATAAAGAAAAGTATCTGGAAATTGTCCCTAGTTTAAAAAAAAAATAAAAAAAAATTGATCAACTCCATTTATTTAGTATGATATCCCAGCAGTCAGAACAACATACTTTATTAAATAACACATCTCAAACTACCATACCCAGGATTCAAACCTATAACCTGTTGAATTCTAATCAAACACCCTACCTATTGAGCTATTTGATCCTGCATAAAAATTGTGAACATTATATGAAGCTATTGGTACTTTGCAAAAAAAAAGTATCAGCATTACAACGCAGCAGATCCATGCAGTTTGCAGCCACACACTACATGTATCTGCTCAGCCACAATGCTGATTATTTCTTCACAAAGTACAAGGTGAGCTCCAAACAGAATTCTCTAGCTTAGAATTATACCTTTCTATGCCAAACCTAGAAGTCGGGCCCCCCACCATGGGATCCCCCAGAGGGAGGCCTGCACCGTCATGCGGCAGGCTTGTCCGTTTTGGAAGCAGGCTGATGGGCAGCCCAGGCTTGCTTCAGTCTGGGCTTGGCAGGTCTGGAAGCATGAGCTTGCTTTGGGTATGCCTGACCTTGGGTACGCTTTACCTGAGGGATGAAAGGGCCAAGGGAAAGTACTTTTAGCCTTCTGCGTGGTAGGAGTCATACGAGGTAGGCAAGCTGTTTTAGCAGTAGCCAGATCAGCTACAATCTTATTGAGGTCTTCTCCAAAGAGAGTGTCTCCCTTGAAAGGAAGCACCTCCAGGGTTTTCTTGGAATCCATATCCACCGACCAGGATCTCAACCAGCTGTATAAAGTATTACCTTGGAACTGGCTCTCCACTCCCCATTATCTGGTTATCATGGCTTCCTCCGCCAGTGTCCAGACTCGCTTGCTGAAGCTCGGCCACTTCTTCCTAGCAGCAGGCTCCTGGATCACTGGGCAGCAGAGGTGCTTGGGAGCCGGAAGGGGGCGGAGCAATCAGGCAGGCAGTTGCAGTGCTGCCCAGCTATCTGTGGTGTGAGAAGAAGCAGGGGCACCCCACCGCTGGCAGTGCTGCAGCTAGCGGTGGTGGCAGCGGCGAGGCTGCTGGGCTGGGTCTTGAAAAAGGTGGAAAGAAGGGTGTTACGGCATGGAATGTACAAACTGCGAGACCCTGCTGGTAGCGCCTTTGTCTATTTAGTAGGAAGGGCACGTAACAGCCGGGGGGCAATGGAGGAAGCCCCTTTAGGGCTGGAGCCCCTTCAGGGCTGGAGCCCGGCGGCAACTGACTCCGTTGTCTCTGGCAGTTCTGCCCCTGGACTAGAGGAATGGTCAAGAACATGGCAACATTTAATGCCAAAAAATGCAAAATCATACACGTCTCAAAAATGCAAAGGCTAACTATAATATTAAGGGCATTATAATGGCAAGAGGAAAGCTATCTAAGTATTACTATTTCAGGTGAGCAATGTAACAAAGCAATAGGAAAGGCAAGTCAGATGCTTGTTTGCATAGGTTAAAGAACCAGTAGCAGAAAAAAGTAATACAGGTTGAGTATCCCATATGCAAATATTCTGAAATACGGAATATTCCGAAATACGGACTTTTTTGAGTGAGACTGAGATAGTGAAACCTTTGTTTTTTGATGGCTCAGTGTACACAAACTTTGTTTAATACTCAAAGTTATTAAAAATATTGTATTAAATGAACTTCAGACTGTGTGTATAAGGTGTATATGACACATGAATGAATTCTGTGAATGTACACACACTTTGTTTAATGCACAAAGTTATAAAAAATATTGGCTAAAATGACCTTCAGGCTGTGTGTATAAGGTGTATATGAAACATAAATGCATTCTGTGCTTAGATTTAGGTCCCATCACCATAATATCTCGTTATGGTATGCAATTATTCCAAAATACAGAAAAATCCGATATCCAAAATTCCTCTGGTCCCAAGCATTTTGGATAAGGGATACTCAACCTGTAATGCCACTGTATAGGTCCTTGGTACAGCCACATTTAGAATCCTGTGTTCAGTTCCAGAAGCCATATCTCCAGAAGGCTGTAAATACATTAGGGCAACTAAAATTGTGCATGGCCTACATCACAAAACTTACCTGGAAATACTAAAAGATTATGTGTATAGTTTGGAGAAGGGAAGAGGGAACATACAGTAATAGAAACATTTAAATATATAGGGAGGAATGTAATAGGGTGTGAGAATCAGAAAGTGAGAGATTTTGTGTTTTTTCCTGTTGTTTTTTTTTTTTTTTATTGTTTGTTTTTTAAAGTGGCAATCCTTTACATGGCAAAACCAGGTTGATATTTGCCATGTAAAGGATTGCCACCGTGGGCATGTGTAGAAGGGGCACTGCTACTGTTGGCATTATGTGTGTAAGCTGCACTGATATGGTGGTTATGTGTATAAAGGGCACTGCGACTGTGGGTATTATTATTATTATTATTATTATTATTATTATTACATGCGGTGTAATGACAATAAGATAGTGCTACTGTGTGGCGTATTTTGATTTGGGGTGCTATTGTGTGGCCATGCCCCTTCCTTGTGATACCACACCTTCTTTTTTTAAGGAGCGCACTGTCCCTTTATTAAGTATTGGAGAGAGGGCCCAAATTAATAGTTTGCAGGGAGGCGCCAAACACCCTAGCACTGGCCCTTTGGTAGGGGACAGGATTTGCTTCTGCTTGTGCACATATGTTATGATTGCCAGCCAACAGCACTGGTTTTGCCTATAACACTAACTATAAATATTTTGAATTGGTCCTGGACCACCAATCCAAGGCACCCCTGCAAGTGTCCTGAGGCACCCCAGGGTGCAGTTTGAGAACCACTGGTCTAGTGAGTACCCAGGATAATTATTGTAGCTGGTCTGCGGGTAACAGCTCTCAGATCCACTTCTAGAAAAAATGCAGCAATGTAATTTGAGTGACAAACTGCAGAGATGAACCCTTTCTGTGACTGCTGCACAGGGATCACACAAACTCTATTCATAGGGCTGACTTCACTTAGGGGAGATGTTCTCACCCCGCAAAGAAGTGCGAGTATATACCGCACTTACGGTACCATTGGATTTACAGATATTTTCTTGCAATACACTATGGGGTTCATTCTGAGTTGATTGCTCGCTAGCAGTTTTTAGCAGCCATGCAAACGCATTGTCGCTGCCCACTGGAGAGTGTATATTCACTTTGGAGAAGTGCGAACACTTGAGCAGCAGAGCGCCTGCAAAATCGTTTCAAAATAAGACCAGCACTGTAGTTACACTTCGTGTGCGTTGATTCTAACAACCGAGGGACGGCTTTTGATGTCACACACCCATCCAGCGAATGCCCAGCCACGTCTGCATTTCTTCTGCCACGCCTGCATTTTTCCAAGCACTCCCTGAAAACGGTCAGTTGACACCCAGAAACGCCCTCTTTCTGTCAATCTCCTTGTGGCCTGTTCTGTGATTGGAATAATCGCTAGAACTAGTGCAAAACCACAATGGACTTTGTACCCGTACGATGCGCATGCACATTACGGAGCATGCGCATGCACAGATTAGCCATTTTTTTTCAACTGATTGCTACGCAGCGAACAACGGCAGCAAGCGATCAACTCGGAATGACCCCCTATATACATAGAAACATGGATTTTTACTGCAGGAATTATGGTTAGTTTAGGGGTATCGGTTAGGGTCAACAGAGGTGTAGCTAGGGGTCCAAGCGCCCCTGGCAAAGTAAGGGACTAGCGCCCCCCCTTTCGATAAAGCATTGCAGTCCATTGGCGGTTACCATGTTGGAGCCACAGCAACTGACCCCCTCCCCCACACGCTGCCCTACATCATCGGCTGGGATTCACTGTTGGTGTGAAGCCACTGGGAACATTCTGGTAGCATTAGCAGCAGTCTGTGTCATAGATAGGGAAGGCAGAAGGTTAACTAGCTAAAAGCAGTCTGTTGGCAGCAGAGGCTGGGCGGGGGGCTGAGAATGAGCCAACGCTGATCAGTGTCCAGTCTGCTCAGACAAAAATATTTTGTGATCAGGGCTGGTTCTAGACCAAAGGAGCCAATGGCAAAAATTTCCTTTGGCACCCCCCCCCCCACACACACACACACACATACACACACACACACACACACACCAAAAAAGAACATATCCCAGTTTAACATAATGCTATGTGGTGCAAGGTGTGGAGCTGGTCACTTGTATCAGACCTCTGACATTTGCCTTTTCACCCATATTGCATACTTTTTCTTGCAGGTTGTGTCTTAATTCAAGAAGTGTTCTAAGTACTTCAGCTTAGTATCTTTACTGACCCCTCTTTACCCCACACTACATAACTGACCCCTCTCTACCCTACACTACATCACTGACCTTTCTATAACCATCACTGCATTACTGACCCCTCTATACAGTACACTGACCTCTATATACCTGCTAGTACATCCCTGATGCCTATATTCCCTAAGCTAAATCCCTGACGCCTCTATTCCCTACGCTACATTCCTGATGCCTCTATAACCTACGCTACATCCCTGACGCCTCTATACCCTACGCTACATCCCTGACGCCTCTATACAGTACAATGCATTACTGATCCCTCTAGACCATACATCCTCATTACATCAGAGAGATAGTGAAACACTGGAAAAAATAAGGATAAAGTGGACTACAGAAACTGATGCTCTAAACAAAGGAGAGAGAGAGAAAAGCACAAGGGAAAGTGGGCAATCGGAACACCATAGAGAGAGGAGAGATAGAAATGCCTGAAAAAGTAAAGGGGGTTGGGTATGGCATCCGGCGCTCGGGATTCCAGCAGTCACATGATACCTAATCCTAATCCTAATCCTCTGGGGGGGGTGGCGGATAGGGCTAACCCTCAGGGGGTGGCAGCTAGGACTAACCCCCCCCCTCCTAGTGCCTTCCCTAACACCCCCTCCCCCGGTCCTAACCCTCCCTCCAATACTCGCCTTCGGGATGTTGGCTGTCTGTGTGCCGGCACCAGTCTCCCAAGTGGTGTCAGGATTCCAACATCGGTCAAATGACCGCCGGTATACCGTCTGCCGGGATGGTAAATGTATCCTGAGGACAGGTAGTGAGTGTGGAGGGATAGGTGGTTCAGTAAAATGTAACAGCTCAAACTGCGATCATTCACTGATAAATTGATTTATAGCTCTCCCTTTTTAACCATTGCAGTTATAAAAGCAATGTTTTTTAAACTTTTAAATAAAGCTTGTTAGCATCCCCAGCACACTGTATATGCTGGGAGATGTAGTTCTCAATATGAAAACATTTAATTACTGTATGAACTCTAATTCCCCAACTGAAACCTCTCACAAACACACACTCCTAAATCTAGTACACACACACACACATTTCCCCAGTACTGACAACTCTCATCACTTCCACACACTGACAACTCCCTCCTGCTCCTCTCCCCACTGACACTGACAGCTCCCTCACAGTCACACACATCCTCCACCCCCCCACCCCCCACACACACACACTGATAGCACACATGCACAAATCCCCCCCCTCCTCGACACTAACTGTCACGGACTGCTTGGGCAGCAGGGGGCAGGCTCTGACTTGAAGTGCTGAAATTCAACAGCTCTCTCGAACTTGCAAGGCATGGCTGTGCAGCTGTCTCCAGCCATCTCCTTGCCCACTGTGTAATTTGTGGCGTTCTCTGATGTTCCCCGCTCTGCCTCTACAACTGGCACATAATGTACAGCAGTGGTGACTCCTGAGTATGGGCCTGGAGAACTCCGCCTACCGGGGGGTAGGGATTAATAATTTCAAAGGGGCAGAGCTAGGAGTGAAGCAGTGGACAGCAGTTGAGGGGCGTTTCAAACTGTAACAGGGTTGGGACAATTTCAGTATCCTTCCCTCACCGTCTAATTGGTCAGTCCCACGCTGATTGCCATAGCGCCCTTTCGAGACTGCAGAACTCTATCCCTTAGCCACGGTTGGCACAGCTGGATGGTGCCCCTGGCAAGTGCCATCCTGGCCAAGGGGTAGATACGCCCCTGAGGGTCAGGGCCAGCAACAGAAATCTCGGGGCCCAGTACACTGATATCTCTGGGGCCCCCTCAACCCCCCCTTAACTTGGCAGAGGGATCTTTAAAAAAAAATGGAGCCTTTGACTCGGACCGTCAGTGAGGCCGGCAGGTGATTTTCATACTGGGCTATCCAGCTCTTCGGTGGCGGTGGCAGGGACATTCAGAAAAGGGCCAGCACAGCAACATGCATAATAATGGCAATACAGTATGGACCACAGGGACTGGACAAAGTGATGGGGTAAAAGGAGGGGGGAGGGTTTAGTTGGCCTGTTAATTGTTTTCCTGCTTAAATTGAGCAGTTGGTGGATACACTTTAAAAAGCAATATTGGCACTGTGGCCCCATTATTTCTGTTCTTAATACTTGGAGCCCTGAACAAGTGTCCCCTTTGTCCCCCCTGTCAGCGGGCCTGTTCAGGCGTTACCTATGGAGAAGCTGCGACATGACATCCTAGGACACGATACTGCACCATGCATCACCATTATATTTCAGTGTGCCTTGTCAATATTTAAATCTTGTTCTGTGTGACGTGAGTTGTAAATGGTTGAAAATCTCTGTGCTACAGTATCGTCACCATGTAGTTATAACAACACCGCAAAACCACCAAAAGACGTGTTTTGGTAGAGGGACTGCTGGAGGGGCCCATTGGGGCCCCCAGTTTGCTACCCCACCCCAGTATACCTGTGCTGTAGCCAGTGGAAGGGGCACTATCTTCCCGGTGATCTCTTCGGGAAGATGGTGCCGCACATAGAAAGCAAAGACTCTGGCTGCACTCTCCTGCCCTCGCTCTAAGCAAGGTGATCGGGCCACAAAAGGACCCCTGTCGGACCCCTGCCGGACCCCGGCCTGTGGGCCACAAAAGGATGCATTGGGGGCGGCATGCGGCCCATGGGTTTGACACCCCTGCCCTAGAGTATCAAAATTTGTTTCACGGCACCCCTAGGCCAAAGTTTTTTTTATTGAGAAATTCAGAAAAAAATATAAAATTAAGTAAATTGTGTTTATAGCATGTCATCCTCAGGTTCAGTTATGTTGTGAGGGAATGGTTTTGCCAATTTAATAAAGTATAAATAATTTTAATTGGTCCTGGACCACCAAACTATGCTACCAGTGCAAGAACCCCAGTTTGGAAACTACTGCCATAAAATAAACCTTTTTTGTTTTTTTTAAACTACATGTAATACACCTTAGAGCTCAGTTCCTAAAAGGTTTTAAACCCTTGCATACAGTAAACTACACATATTTAAAAATCCTACACCGGGCACAAGTGCTCACGGGCCAATTTCATGGCAGTCTCGGATAGGAGGGCATTGTGGATTCACCAAGGGAATGCTGATGCTGACTCCAAGAAGAAAGGGAGTCTCTTCCCTATGAAGGTGAAGCCTTGTTTGGCGACGGCCTAGTTAATTTGATCTCGGCAGCTCCCGCAGGTAAGTCATCCTTCTTGCCCTATGTTCCCTCTCAACGGATGAAGACGCATCATTATCTGACGCAGTCATTTCGGCCCAATAGATATGCAAGAAGTTAAGATTCCCCTTTCTTTGCAGGTAGAGGAAGGAAAAGAGGGAAGAGGTCTGTAGCCTCTTCAAGATCGCAGGAGCAGAGATCGTCCTCTGCTTCTGCCAAATCCACTGCATGACGCTGGGGCTCTCTTGCAGGAGCCCGCACCAGTGGGGGGCACGTCTAAAACTCTTCAGTCAGTTCTGGATTCATTCGGACCTGGACTCGTGGGTTTTACAAATAGTGTCCCAAGGGTACAAACTGGGGTTTCAAGACGTTCCCCCTCACCGATTGTTCAAATCAGCCTTAGTCAGCAGGGAGAAGGTTTTTATTCAAGCCTCTTCGTGGTCCCGAAGCCGGACGGCTCAGTCAGACCAATCTTAAATCTGAAATCCCTTAATTTCTACCTAAAGAAATTCAATTTCAAGATGGAATCTCTCAGGGTAGTGATCTCCAGTCCGGGGGATAAAGGAGATTTCATGGTTTTGGTAGACATAAAGGATGCCTACTTATATGTTCCCATTTAGCCACTGCATCAAGCTACCTGAGGTTTGCAATTCAGGATTGTCATTACCAATTTCAGACGTTGCCGTTTGGTCTGTCCACGGCTCCGAGGATTTTCACCAGGGTGATGGCGGAAATGATGGTTCTCCTTCGCAAGCAAGGAGTCACAATTATCCCGTACTTGGATGATCTCCTGATAAAGGCGAGATCCAGGGACCAGTTGGTGCAAAACATCTACTCTCCCTGACAGTTCTTCAACAACATGGTTGGCTCCTAAACTTGCCAAAATCGCAGTTGGTCCCAATGACGCGGTTGTTGTTTTTGGGAGTGATACTGGACACAGAAGAGGTTTTCTTCTAGTGGAAAGGCTCTGGAGATCCAGAGTCTGGTCAAACAAATTCTGAAACCAGCAAGAGTGTTAATCCATCAATGCATTCAGTTGCTGGGGAAGATGGTTGCGGCCTACGAGGCCATTCAGTTTGGCAGGTTCCATGCCAGAGTGTTCCAGTGGGACCTGTTGGACAAGTGGTCCGGATCCCACCTACACATGCACCGGAGGATAATCCTGTCTTCCAAGACCAGAATCTCACTCCATTGGTGGCTGCACAGTTCTCACCACCTAGAGGGGCGATGGTTCGGGATCCAGGACGGGATCCTAGGGACCACGGATGCAACCCTCCGAGTCTGGAGAGCAGTCACACAGGGGGAAAACATCCAAGGAAGATGGTCAAGTCTTCCTTGGATGTTTTCATCTCCACATAAATGTTCTGGAGTTAAGGGCCATTTAATAACTGCAGACACAGTACGCACTGGGACGGGTGCCCAGCATCCTCTACGGACTAAGAGAAAAGGATTTACCGGTAGGTATTAAAATCCTATTTTCTCTAACGTCCTAGAGGATGCTGTGGACTCCGTAAGGACCATGGGGATAGACGGGCTCCGCAGGAGACATGGGCACTTTAAGAAAGACTTTAGTTCTGGGTGTGCACTGGCTCCTCCCTCTATGCCCCTCCTCCAGAACTCAGTTTGATACTGTACCCAGTGGAGACTGGGTGCTTTTCAGGAGCTCTCCTGAGCTTTCTGACAGAAAGTATTTTGTTAGGTTTTTAATTTTCAGGGAGCACTGCTGGCAACAGACTCCCTCATCGAGGGACTGAGGGGAGAGAAGCAGCCCTGCTCTCTGAGTTGCAAGGTCCTGCTTCTTAGGCTACTGGACACCATTAGCTCCAGTGGGATTGGTACGCAGGATCTCACCCTCGCCGTCCGTCCCAGAGCCGCGCCGCCGTCCCCCTCGCAGAGCCGGAAGATAGAAGCCGGGTGAGTATGAGAAGAAAAGAAGACTTCAGAGGCGGCAGAAGACTTCATGATCTTCACTAAGGTAACGCATAGCACTGCAGCTGTGCGCCTTTGCTCCCATACACCTCACATACTCCGGTCACTGTAAGGGTGCAGGGCGCAGGGGGGGCGCCCTGGGCAGCAATATAAACCTCTTTCGCAAAAATATAACATATATACAGCTGGGCACTTTATATATGTATAAGCCCCCACCAATTTTACAGTTTAAGCGGGACAGAAGCCCGCCTCCGAGGGGGCGGGGCTTCTCCCTCAGCACTCACCAGCGCCATTTTTTCTCCACAGCACCGCTGAGAGGAAGCTCCCCGGACTCTACCCTGCTTATACCACGTTAGACAAGAGGGTTGAAAAGAGGGGTGGGGGGGGCACATAATTCGCAAATTACATACAGCAGCACTACTGGGCAAACATTAAGTTACTGTTTTATTCCTGGGTTATATAGCGCTGGGGGGTGTGCTGGCATACTCTCTCTCTGTCTCTCCAAAGGGCCTTGTGGGGAAACTGTCTTCAGAAAAAGCATTCCCTGTGTGTGTAGTGTGTCGGTACACGTGTGTCGACATGTCTGAGGAAGAAGGCTATATTAGAGAGGAGCGGGAGCAAATGAATGTGGTGTCTCCGCCGACAGCTGATTGGATGGATATGTGGAATGTTTTAAATGCTAGTGTAAACTCATTGCACAAAAGATTAGACAAGGCAGAAGCTTTGGGACAGTCAGGGTTTCAACCCATGCCTGATCCTATGTTGCAGGGACTGTCAGGGTCTCATAAGCGCCCACTATCCCAGATTGTTGACACAGATACCGACACGGATTCTGACTCCAGTGTCGATTACGATGATGCAAAGTTACAGCCAAAATTGGCAAAATCCATTCGATTTATGATTATGGCAATAAAAGATGTTTTGCACATCACAGAGGAACCCCCTGTCGCTGACAAGAGGGTACATATGTACAAGGGAAAGAAGCCTGAGGTAACCTTTCCCCCCTCACACGAGCTGAACGAGTTATGTGAAAAAGCTTGGGAATCTCCAGATAAAAGACTGCAGATTTCCAAAAGGATTCTTATGGCGTATCCTTTCCCATCAACGGATAGGTTACGATGGGAATGCTCCCCTAGGGTGGACAAAGCATTAACACGCTTATCCAAGAAGGTAGCCCTCCCGTCCCAGGATACGGCTACCCTCAAAGAGTGTGCTGACCGCAAACAGGAGATTACCCTGAAGTCCATTTATACACATTCAGGTACCTTACTCAGACCGGCAATTGCGTCGGCCTGGGTGTGTAGTAGAGATGAGCGGGTTCGGTTCCTCGGAATCCGAACCCGCCCGAACTTCATGTTTTTTTTCACGGGTCCGAGCGACTCGGAACTTCCCGCCTTGCTCGGTTAACCCGAGCGCGCCCGAACGTCATCATGACGCTGTCGGATTCTCGCGAGACTCGGATTCTATATAAGGAGCCGCGCGTCGCCGCCATTTTCACACGTGCATTGAGATTGATAGGGAGAGGACGTGGCTGGCGTCCTCTCCATTTAGATTAGAAGAGAGAGAGTGAGATTGATTTGAGACAGAGACACTTGATTTACTGGAGCTTAGGAGTACTGTAGAGAGTGCAGAGTTTAGTAGTGACTGACCACAGTGACCACCAGACAGTGCAGTTTTATTTAATATAATCCGTTCTCTGCCTGAAAAAAACGATACACAGTGACTCAGTCACATACCATATCTGTGTGCACTGCTCAGCCCAGTGTGCTGCATCATCTATGTATATACAGATGTAGCCACCTTTATCTTGACTGTTTCTCCGCCGAGACGGGCGTTTAGCCACGCTAAGGCGATAGCTGAGTTTAATCACAGGCAGGCGCGTTGAGACGATCTAGATACTCATCATGCATTACACATCTCCACCACTGTGTGGCTAATGCTCCACTAATCCAGTACTTTCGATCGTACAGTATAGCGGCGGATTGATCTACAGCTCTGGCAATACTGTAGGCGTAACGGGAGGCGGTGGAAAAAGTATGGAGTACAGTACTGTATGTGTATGGAGACGCAACTACAGTAATTGTGTAAAAGGAAGAATGTACAGTACAATGTATAAACACCGTGCTTTTAAAATATATGAGCGTCTGAGTTCGCTAATGCATAATGGGAATGGAGGACTAGCAGAAGGCGGAGGAAAACACCGTGCTTTACAAATGCGAGCGTCCGAGTCCTCTAAGGCATAAACCAACAGCAATGGGGCGAGGGCCGGGCGCTGTTTGCAGTACTTTCACACATGATATTAGAAATCTCTCATGAGGCATCGTGGGCTAGGGGTGAAGGCTCCCACCTCCCTCACTGGGGGTCCAGGGTTCGAGACATGATGTGCTTTCTTTCTTTTTTTTTTTCTGTAATAATGCACTGTATTATTTTATTTACATTGTAAGACAGTCAATGGAAGGATGCACACAGGTTTCACATAAATCAAAGTACATCTGCAGGAGCGATTCTTTACGCTAAATGCACCCAAACAGCGTGAATGAAATGAGTGTATTCTGACGCTACCAACTAAGCAAAACAGTACTGTAGATCTTCAGCGTTTGTGCATTGCACAGGACCTGAATTTCCTCCCTGTGCAGGCCCCCAGGGGGGAAGGGCGATGGGGGTAGGGGGGAGACGATGGAAAATACTGTGCCTTTGAAATGCAATTACAGTACATGAGCGTCCGAGTACACTACGGCATACTGTAAACCAACACCAATGGGAAGGAAGTGCCAACCTTATTTTTAATGTGTTCCCGTGACATTCACTTTAACATTTTTTTTTTCTCTCCAATACAGTACATCCAATGGAAGGATGCACACAGGTTTCACATAAATCAAAGTACATCTGCAGGAGCGATTCTTTACGCTAAATGCAACCTACAGTACGGTACTGTAAGTGAGCAAAATAGTACTACAGTGGGCGTTTGTGTATTGCACATGACCTGCATTCCCTCCCTGTCTACTGCATGATCTGTGCAGGCTCCCATGGGGGAAGGGCAACAGGCTAGCAGGAGGCGGAGGAAAACACCGTGCTTTACAAATGCGAGCGTCCGAGTCCTCTAAGGCATAAACCAACAGCAATGGGGCGAGGGCCGGGCGCTGTTTGCAGTACTTTCACACATGAAATTAGAAATCTCTCATGAGGCATCGTGGGCTAGGGGTGAAGGCTCCCACCTCCCTCACTGGGGGTCCAGGGTTCGAGACATGATGTGCTTTCTTTCTTTTTTTTTTTTTTTTCTGTAATAATGCACTGTATTATTTTATTTACATTGTAAGACAGTCAATGGAAGGATGCACACAGGTTTCACATAAATCAAAGTACATCTGCAGGAGCGATTCTTTACGCTAAATGCACCCAAACAGCGTGAATGAAATGAGTGTATTCTGACGCTACCAACTAAGCAAAACAGTACTGTAGATCTTCAGCGTTTGTGCATTGCACAGGACCTGAATTTCCTCCCTGTGCAGGCCCCCAGGGGGGAAGGGCGATGGGGGTAGGGGGGAGACGATGGAAAATACTGTGCCTTTGAAATGCAATTACAGTACATGAGCGTCCGAGTACACTACGGCATACTGTAAACCAACACCAATGGGAAGGAAGTGCCAACCTTATTTTTAATGTGTTCCCGTGACATTCACTTTAACATTTTTTTTTTCTCTCCAATACAGTACATCCAATGGAAGGATGCACACAGGTTTCACATAAATCAAAGTACATCTGCAGGAGCGATTCTTTACGCTAAATGCAACCTACAGTACGGTACTGTAAGTGAGCAAAATAGTACTACAGTGGGCGTTTGTGTATTGCACATGACCTGCATTCCCTCCCTGTCTACTGCATGATCTGTGCAGGCTCCCATGGGGGAAGGGCAACAGGCTAGCAGGAGGCGGAGGAAAACACCGTGCTTTACAAATGCGAGCGTCCGAGTCCTCTAAGGCATAAACCAACAGCAATGGGGCGAGGGCCGGGCGCTGTTTGCAGTACTTTCACACATGAAATTAGAAATCTCTCATGAGGCATCGTGGGCTAGGGGTGAAGGCTCCCACCTCCCTCACTGGGGGTCCAGGGTTCGAGACATGATGTGCTTTCTTTCTTTTTTTTTTTTTTTTCTGTAATAATGCACTGTATTATTTTATTTACATTGTAAGACAGTCAATGGAAGGATGCACACAGGTTTCACATAAATCAAAGTACATCTGCAGGAGCGATTCTTTACGCTAAATGCACCCAAACAGCGTGAATGAAATGAGTGTATTCTGACGCTACCAACTAAGCAAAACAGTACTGTAGATCTTCAGCGTTTGTGCATTGCACAGGACCTGAATTTCCTCCCTGTGCAGGCCCCCAGGGGGGAAGGGCGATGGGGGTAGGGGGGAGACGATGGAAAATACTGTGCCTTTGAAATGCAATTACAGTACATGAGCGTCCGAGTACACTACGGCATACTGTAAACCAACACCAATGGGAAGGAAGTGCCAACCTTATTTTTAATGTGTTCCCGTGACATTCACTTTAACATTTTTTTTTTCTCTCCAATACAGTACATCCAATGGAAGGATGCACACAGGTTTCACATAAATCAAAGTACATCTGCAGGAGCGATTCTTTACGCTAAATGCAACCTACAGTACGGTACTGTAAGTGAGCAAAATAGTACTACAGTGGGCGTTTGTGTATTGCACATGACCTGCATTCCCTCCCTGTCTACTGCATGATCTGTGCAGGCTCCCATGGGGGAAGGGCAACAGGCTAGCAGGAGGCGGAGGAAAACACCGTGCTTTACAAATGCGAGCGTCCGAGTCCTCTAAGGCATAAACCAACAGCAATGGGGCGAGGGCCGGGCGCTGTTTGCAGTACTTTCACACATGAAATTAGAAATCTCTCATGAGGCATCGTGGGCTAGGGGTGAAGGCTCCCACCTACCTCACTGGGGGTCCAGGGTTCGAGACATGATGTGCTTTCCTTCTTTTTTTTTTTTTTTTTTCTGTAATAATGCACTGTATTATTTTATTTACATTGTAAGACAGTCAATGGAAGGATGCACACAGGTTTCACATAAATCAAAGTACATCTGCAGGAGCGATTCTTTACGCTAAATGCACCCAAACAGCGTGAATGAAATGAGTGTATTCTGACGCTACCAACTAAGCAAAACAGTACTGTAGATCTTCAGCGTTTGTGCATTGCACAGGACCTGAATTTCCTCCCTGTGCAGGCCCCCAGGGGGGAAGGGCGATGGGGGTAGGGGGGAGACGATGGAAAATACTGTGCCTTTGAAATGCAATTACAGTACATGAGCGTCCGAGTACACTACGGCATACTGTAAACCAACACCAATGGGAAGGAAGTGCCAACCTTATTTTTAATGTGTTCCCGTGACATTCACTTTAACATTTTTTTTTTTCTCTCCAATACAGTACATCCAATGGAAGGATGCACACAGGTTTCACATAAATCAAAGTACATCTGCAGGAGCGATTCTTTACGCTAAATGCAACCTACAGTACGGTACTGTAAGTGAGCAAAATAGTACTACAGTGGGCGTTTGTGTATTGCACATGACCTGCATTCCCTCCCTGTCTACTGCATGATCTGTGCAGGCTCCCATGGGGGAAGGGCAACAGGCTAGCAGGAGGCGGAGGAAAACACCGTGCTTTACAAATGCGAGCGTCCGAGTCCTCTAAGGCATAAACCAACAGCAATGGGGCGAGGGCCGGGCGCTGTTTGCAGTACTTTCACACATGAAATTAGAAATCTCTCATGAGGCATCGTGGGCTAGGGGTGAAGGCTCCCACCTACCTCACTGGGGGTCCAGGGTTCGAGACATGATGTGCTTTCCTTCTTTTTTTTTTTTTTTTTTCTGTAATAATGCACTGTATTATTTTATTTACATTGTAAGACAGTCAATGGAAGGATGCACACAGGTTTCACATAAATCAAAGTACATCTGCAGGAGCGATTCTTTACGCTAAATGCACCCAAACAGCGTGAATGAAATGAGTGTATTCTGACGGACTGTGCATCTTCGGTATTTGTGTATAGCATAAGACCTGTGAAGGCTCCCAGGAGGGAAGGGCGTAGGGCAAGACAGTGGAAAATACTGTGGTCAAAGAAAGGGCATATTTAAAACTAAGGGAAACTGTCACAAAGTACAGTAACTACAGTACTGTACGTTGAATGCCTGGAACGCACGACGTCTGAGACGCACGACGTCTGAGACGCACGACGTCTGAGACGCACGACGTCTGGATCGCTCATTGAGCATAAGCATGGCTGCTGTACGTGACCGTCCCTATGCTCTGGGTGAGCTGCGTCTCCTCGTTCGCTGGCGGGACAGAACTCTCGCCAGCAACGAGGAGAAAGTTAGAGCATATAGGAGGGCAAGTAGGGCTATCCTCCAGACCTACAACCGGAGGAGAACGGTGAGGTCTCTCCAGAGGAGATGGAGCGACCTCGTGAGGAGGACCCCACGACGCCTGCAGGCCATAAGGGATTGTAAGTACAGTACATTACTGTAGATTACTGTACTTTAAGTTACTGTAGTTACAGGTACAGTACATTATAGCAGGGGCTGCTGTAGCAGCAGGTATCCGGTCTATACAGCACTGTACAGTATTTGTGGTAAACAAATGGTTAAACAAGGACCAAACATTAACCCGGGTCAAAAGGTCAATTTGTTTTTTTGCGTCGACCTAGATGGTGCGGCTTTTGAAATTGGTTGACACCAGTTACTGTAGGTTGACATGGTCGTTAAGTTGACATGGAAAAAGATCGACATGCGTTTTACAAAAACAATTGTTATTTTTTTAAACTTGTGTATATACAGTAGTTCTTTACAATCCAGGTGGTCTACGATTGTGCAGTGTACAGTATCATGCAGTGTACAGTATATGCAATGTATCACAGTGTATCGTGCTGCGTAATTGCAGCGTGTCATGCAGTGTACATTCAGTATATGGTATTGTGCAGTGAGTGTAATACATAGTGAATCACATCGTGCAGCAGAGCCGGCCTTAGGCATAGGCAAACTACAGTAGGCAAATGCCTAGGGCATTTGCTATGCTTAGGGGCACCAGCAGCTTCTGCTGATTAAAATGATATGCGGCATGCCTATATTTTGCGTGACTGCGGCTGTATCTGTACCTGGCTAGGGCCAGCACTGTCGTGCAGTGTACTGTATACACATGTGGTAATTGCAGTTTTTTGTGTAGTGTACATTGTATCATATTTTGCAGGGAAATGTGCAGTTTGTCATATCACGCAGTGCATACACTATGCAGTCGTGCAGTGCATTGTGTGGTTTAATTGCAGTGTGTCGTGCAGTGTGCCGAAATTTGTGTTTCAGATAGTACAGTGTTCTAAGGGATGTTACTTTGGCAGAAATTATTCTAAGGGATGTTACAGTGGCCTAATGTGTTCTGACGTGCATTACTCTTGCATAAGGTTCATGACTGGCAGATCTCTACTTTGTGACGTAATGTGGATATACTACTGCACTACTGTGACGTACAGTACAGTAACGTGAATAAGGTGCTCTACTGTGTGACACAACGTGAATCAAGGACAGTACTGTGACGTGAATACGGTGCTCTACTGTGTGACACAACGTGAATCAAGGACAGTACTGTGACGTGAATACGGTGCTCTACTGTGTGACACAACGTGAATCAAGGACAGTACTGTGACGTGAATACGGTGCTCTACTGTGTGACACAACGTGAATCAAGGACAGTACTGTGACGTGAATAAACTGCACTACTGTGACATGACGTGAATAAGATGAATTCAGGTGAGTACTGCATCATCTGTCATGAAATCAATTTGTAATGTAATGAACAGTACTGAGATGGTTAAGGGTGGGAGGGCTGCATGCTGATGTGTGTCATAATGTTTATAAGGGCAATGCTTATGTGTGTTACAATGTCTACAGTATAAAGGTAGTGTTCTGTCTAATACCCTGGACCTACTGTACTGTAGCGATACTGTAAGTGTACTGTATGTCACATTTAGAAATGTGCCCCTTAAGTTTTGAAGACAGTACAGTACACTATGCCCTCCTGAGTGATTAGGTGCAGGGTACTAGAATGAACAATTCCATTTATTGTGATGTCATAAAGATGCTGTCAATGTTGAATTTCATTGGCTGTACAGTATGCTGCCATTATACTGTATATATATTTTTACAGGGCTGGTAGCACGACGTCACAGGAGGCGGGACAGGCGCCGCCAAGCTGGTAAGTATTGTCAAATACAGTAGTGTACAGTACATAGTGATTTCTATAGTCCCAACCCCCTGTCCTGACCATCACAGATAACTCGCTGCAATCCGTTAATGTTAAGAATGTCTGTTTACAAAACTAAATGTAAATATTAAACACAAAGTATAAATAACATTGTAGATAGCTGAATACCCGTGCTTCGCTACGGGATGAGGATGGTAAATTCCAGTGATAGTTGTTTGTTAATTTACGTTTGTTGGCGATCTAGTATATAGTACTGTATACTTTAAGCATACTGTATCTTGCTTCTCTGATGCAGATTGTTTATTGGCCGGACCCCTTTTTGGTCCTGGATACTGTACAGTACATGTTTCAAATTGACAGCTTCACTTACAGTACTGTTATTTTTTTTCCCACAGTACCACCACCACCACCACCACCACCACCACCACCACCACCACCACCACCACCACCTGCTGCGCTGCCAGGTATTGTGTAACGAGAATTCTGGTGCTACTGTCATCGTTGTTACACTACTGTACATGTGTCCTGGATACTGTACAGTACATGTTTCAAATTGACAGCTTCACTTACAGTACTGTTCTTTTTTTTCCCACAGTACCAACAACACCACCACCACCACCACCACCACCTGCTGCGCTGCCAGGTATTGTGTAACGAGAATTCTGGTGTGACTGTCATCGTTACACTACTGTACATGTGTCCTGGATACTGTACAGTACATGTTTCCAATTGACAGCTTCACTTACAGTACTGTTATTTTTTTTCCCACAGTACCAACACCACCACCACCACCACCACCACCACCACCTGCTGCGCTGCCAGGTATTGTGTAACGAGAATTCTGGTGCTACTGTCATCGTTGTTACACTACTGTACATGTGTCCTGGATACTGTACAGTACATGTTTCAAATTGACAGCTTCACTTACAGTACTGTTATTTTTTTTCCCACAGTACCAACAACACCACCACCACCACCACCACCTGCTGCGCTGCCAGGTATTGTGTAACGAGAATTCTGGTGTGACTGTCATCGTTACACTACTGTACATGTGTCCTGGATACTGTACAGTACATGTTTCCAATTGACAGCTTCACTTACAGTACTGTTATTTTTTTTCCCACAGTACCAACAACACCACCACCACCACCACCACCACCTGCTGCGCTGCCAGGTATTGTGTAACGAGAATTCTGGTGTGACTGTCATCGTTACACTACTGTACATGTGTCCTGGATACTGTACAGTACATGTTTCCAATTGACAGCTTCACTTACAGTACTGTTATTTTTTTTCCCACAGTACCAACACCACCACCACCACCACCACCACCACCACCTGCTGCGCTGCCAGGTATTGTGTAACGAGAATTCTGGTGTGACTGTCATCGTTACACTACTGTACATGTGTCCTGGATACTGTACAGTACATGTTTCCAATTGACAGCTTCACTTACAGTACTGTTATTTTTTTTCCCACAGTACCAACAACACCACCACCACCACCACCACCACCTGCTGCGCTGCCAGGTATTGTGTAACGAGAATTCTGGTGTGACTGTCATCGTTGTTACACTACTGTACATGTGTCCTGGATACTGTATAGTACATGTTACAAATTGACAGCTTCACTTACAGCACTGTTGTTTTTTCTCACAGTACCACCACCACCACCACCACCACCAACAACACCGTCTGACCAGCAGAGCTCTGGAAGTGGTAATCATTATTTTTGTTACAGACACACTAGTTTCCTACAGTATTACTGTAATTTTTTTATTTTACAATACTTGTTATCTTGTACACACAGACCGCCTCGTTATTGATACCGAGGAGGAGGAAATGGGGGAGCCTTCAGGCCAGCCTGGTAAGAATTGTAATCTACTGTACAGTACTCTACATTCTACATTCATTGATTTATTAACAGTACCAATGGCTTGGGTTTGCGTGACCAGTGGTCAGGATTCCAGCAGTCAAGTGACCGACAGCGGTATCCTGATTGCAGAAATCCCATTGACTTTTCTTTTTGTTTTTTTTATATTCAACACAGATGTCACTTACGTGGACTCTGAGTCGTCGGAGGAGCCGCCACAGTATAGTAAGTACAGTAGGATTTTCTCAAGCCCATTCTTAAAAGTATTGACCAAGTCCACTTTTATTACTTTTCAGGCAGGGAATTCCAAACATGTACTGTACAGTATTTCCCTCACTGTGAAGACCCCTTTTCGCCTCTGTGTGCGAAATCGCCTCTCCTCCAACACGAGTTAAATACAGGCACAGTACAGTACTGTATGTCCCCTACCACTGGACAGTCATTCTGCTCCTACTGTATTATGAATATATCTCTGCCTCCTGTAGCACTGTACTACTGTGCAATTTTGTAGTAACTGTACTCTACTGTATTTTGTTTATAATATTTTTTTATTTTCCACTCAGTAATTATTGACAGTGATGAGGAAGGGGAGAAAAAGCCCTCTCCCCAACTTGGTAAGTAAACTAAAGTATTGTACTGTACTGTACATTGTGTTAAACCAATGGGTTGGGTTTGCATGACCAGCAGGGTGATCCTGATGCATCCTGATTGCAGCAATCCCAACAGGGTGAGGTACGGTATCCTAACCCTCCTCCACTACCCCCTGATTCTGGCCTCGACATTCTCGTCTCTGTGTGCGAAATCTACTCTCCTCCAATTCCTGACTGAATTTTTGCTTTACTGTATTCAACACAGAATACAAAAGTATATTTCATGGAATTTTTGCTTTCACAGGCCCTACACTGTCACAGGCGGTGGCGGAGGACTCTATGTCCATCACCTCACTGCACCCATTAAGTAAGTCCAGTCCGGTACATCTTGCCTCTGTAGAGCCAGTTTGAGCAAGGAGAGATTGATTGCTTCTTTTTTTGGTGGGGGCCCAAACCAACCAGTCATTTCAGCCACAGTCGTGTGGCAGACCCTGTTTATATAACATAAGGGTGGTTGGGAGGGCCCAATCACAATTCCATCTTGCACCTCTTTTTTTATTTATTTATCTTTGCATCATGTGATGTTTGGGGAAAATTGTTATAAGTGACATCCTGTCTGCCACTGCACTGCCACTCCTAAATGGGCCAGGTGTTTGTGCCGGCCACTTGGGTCGCTTAGCTTAGTCATCCAGTGACCTCGGTGAAAATTTTAGGACTACAAATAATATTGTGAGGTGTTCAGAATAGACTGGAAATGAGTGGAAATTATGGTCATTGAGGTTAATAACACTATACAGTAGGATCAAAAATACCCCCAAATTCTACGATTTAAGCTGTTTTTGAGAGGTTTTTGAAAAAAAGCACCAGGATCCAAAACAAGTCCGAATCCAAAAGCAAACACAATAGGACACGAGGATGTGCACGGAGACTGGAGGGGGGCGAGGTTCAGGGGGAATTTTAAGAAAAATTACTTCACAGAAAGTGCAGTGGACAAGTGGAATAGCCTCCCATCAGAGGTGATAGAGCCTAAAACAGTAGAGCTACAGTATTTAAACATGCATGGAAGAGACATACATAAGGATATCCTTACAAAGAAATAAGGATCAAATAAGGTTTGATGTAAAAAAAAGGTTAAAAAAAAGAGGCAGATTAGATGGCCAAAGTGGTTCTTACAGTATTTGTCATCAAATTCTATGTTTCTGTATGCAGACCCTCCAACATGACCCGCCGCACTGCTCTGTTTCTAGACTTCCCTCTTAATTTATGATTTCCATCACCTGTGTTGAACTAGTTATATGATAAGAAAGCTGTTTCTTCACAGGTGATGGCAATAATAAATTAAGAGGGAAGTCCAGAACCAGAGCATTTTGTACCTAGTGGGGCGGGTCATGTTGGAGGGTATGTGTATTTCCTGGAATGAACCTTTTTTTTTTCACATTAATGTTTTTTTTCACAGGCCCTACACTGGAACAGGCCATGGAGGAGGAGGAGGATGATGATGATGATGATGCTGCTGCATTTAGTGGTAAGAATTATTACTGACATTGATCTGATGCCATCAGAGTAGCACTTTTCATCAGATTTTTCTGGCAAATGCGTAGAAATCGGATGAAAATTGTTTTTGTTTGAACTGGTGATATTGCCCATACAGTAGCAACCGATCACATCCCACATTAACATTTACAGTATCTAGTTACACTTACAGACGATAATACAGTACAGTAGGTAATATTTGATTGGTTGCTACTGTATGGACAACATCCTGTTCTAAAAAAAACACCCATCTTACTCAATTTCTCTCTCTCTCTCTCTCTCTCTCTCTCTCTCTCTCACCCCTTGTCACTGTCTCTCCATTCATCTCTCTAGATACTGTCAGTGATGAATTTCCCATTAGGCACGAGAGGCACGTACTGTACCTAGTGGCGGCATCTGTTTGGGGGCCTCAGTTGGATGCTTACAGTATGCTAATACTGTCATCCCAAAAATTACCACTACAGTAACTGCTAAATATTTTAAGTGTACTGTACAATATGCACATACAGTACTGTACAGTATACATAATTCAAAAGAAAAAAGAGTTGCTACCTTATTCTAGTCATAATCACCGGCATACGGGTCACTCACAAATTTTCTGATGGTCTCGGTGGGGTCCCTTGGAATCACCATGCCTGTCACAAGCATACCTTTTTTTACCCACCTGACACTGGGCCTGGACACTAGTGTACTATTACTATACTTTTTACTGTATACTGTATCTTATAATATTCTTCTCTTTTACCCACAGACGACGAGCCAGAATACATTTTTGGTAAATATACTGTACAGTAGCAATAGTTGGTACTGTAATTACAGTATTTTTTTTCTCCAACATTATTTTAAGTCAAACTGATATGACTAACTGTATTTTATCTTTTTACAGTCCGTCGCCAACCAGTGGAGGAGACACCTGGTAATAAAATATAAATACATAATGCACTGTACTGTATTCTAACTTACTGTAACATGTATAACACTGAGCTGATCATCTTCACACCCTCTGACATAACCTTACAGTACATACTGTACTTTCTCTCTTTTTTCACCCTCTTCACTCCACAAATGCATGCTGCCTTTCCTGACTACTGATATAATAGTGTGCAGAGCGTAGCGAGGCACCGTGCCCACCGCATGGCGAGCGAAGCAAGCATAACGAGAATAAGAGACACTATTGCATGATATGTTGTGAATAAAGTTGCAGTACTGTGTGGCGTCATTTCAGATTGGGGAATTACTGTGTGTCCATGCCCCTTCCCAGCAAGAACATGCACCGTTTTGGGATGCACACCGAATGTGCACACTGTTGCTATTTTAAACATACAGTACTGTAGGTTGGAGGAGCACCAAAATGAGGACTGCTATGGTTGAGGGGTGATGGTGCTGGGAAAGGGGTACAGGATCAGAGGCGGAAATAGCGTCTGTGCAAGGGGGCAGCATCCAAAAACTTGACTAGGGAATCATAATATTTATGGCTGGCTCTGAGTACAGTCCACTATTATTGATAGTACTCCCTACAACACCACCTACAGTACTGTAACCCTCTTTTTTCTGAAGCGGTCATGAAATGTCATGACTGCTAATACATACAGTAAATGTCTACAGTATTTGTACTGTGGTGTTTTATTCCTTTGACAATTTGTTTATGACCTATTGAAGCTAAACTCTTGTACAGTACTTTATATTTTGAATACCAGCAATACAGTATAATACTGTACCTACAGTATACAGTCATAATTGTATAGTATTTGAATGTGACTAAATGTTTTTTTTTCTCCAATATAGTGCCAATGATTTATGGGGGCCCCAGACAGGGGCAAGATAGGTGGGCTGGCCCAGAAGCGGGCAGGCAGCAGCCCACTTATACAAGAGGTAAACTAAAGCAATGTTTAAATTACCTCGACAGCATACAGTAGTGTTTGATTTACTGTACTGACAATACAGTACTGTACATTGTAAATAACAAGATTGTCTAATATAGAGTAAAGTACTGTATTGCCATTACTACACTGTAAAGTATTCAGTATTTGTTTTGTAATACTGTCCTTTTTTTCCCACAGAACAGTTGCAGCGTGCCGTTCTGCTCCTGCGGGTGGTGGTCCACCTCTTAGTGGACCACTTTTTTAATTTGTTGTTAAGATCATTTTAAATTTTTTTTTTTTTTTTAATAAATGTTTGTTATTGTACTCTATTGTATAGTATCTTTTTCTACTGTATAAGATAGGCATACTGTACACCATACAATTATCTGGCAGATAATCTGCAAGATCTGGCTGTTTGTAATGAAATTCTCTCGTAATTTAGCTGTGGTGTACCTCCTGAGTGTGCTGGCGTGCTTTCTGTCCAGTTTGGGGTGATTTGGAGCAAGTTTGGTCGGCCATCTGGCCGACATGTGCTGTCGACTGTTTGGCAAACATGTGTTTTCCCTCCAGCATGTGTGTGTCAGGCATTTTGTGTGTGTCAGGCATTTTGTGTGTGTCAGGCATTTTATGTGTGTCAGGCATTGCTGTGTGGTTCCACAAATGTTAGTGTGTCAAAGTGCTGACCACTGACACCACTATTTCACTTTGGACCGCATGCCTTTTGTGGAACCACACAGCCCAGCATGACTTATTGCTGGGCTGTGTGGTTCCACAAATGTTAGCGTGTCAAAGTGCTGACCACTGACACCACTATTTCACTTTGGACCGCATGCCTTTTGTGGAACCACACAGCCCAGCATGACTTATTGCTGGGCTGTGTGGTTCCACAAATGTTAGCGTGTCAAAGTGCTGACCACTGACACCACTATTTCACTTTGGACCGCATGCCTTTTGTGGAACCACACAGCCCAGCATGAGTGTCTTTACTTTAATACTTTTTTTTTTTTTTCCCCACAGATATCTATATACACAAGAAAAGAATGTAACGAAGAACAAACTACTTTTTTGTTTTAATTAACTTTCAAACTTTATTTAAAAAAAAACACCTTTTTTTTCTTCAATAAACTTTTAAAAATAGAAGTTTCCTGTGGTTTTTATTAAAATATGAAATGCAAGATGCCTAACCAAGTTGTTTTACATACAGTATACCACTCTTAATTGAATTCCCATCATACAGTACAGTAGTACTAATTTATACAGTACAGGAAGTTGGGAATACAAACATTGGAAACCACGTCATGTTTATTTTAAGAAACACTTTATTTACGGACAAAATCATTTGGAACATGTAACATCACACATACTGTACTGTATTGTAATAAAGCCAACATCACACATACTGTACGGTACTTTAATCAAAAGGTAACAGCACAAATACAGTAACAATATCAACTTTAACATTTTTATAATTTATTTTTTTGTGGTGGTGGTGCGGGGTAATGGTTTTTGTACTTTATTTTTAGGTTTTGCTTTTTTGAATTATTTTTCGTTTTTGTCTTTTGCTTTTTAACACTGTCGCATACGGACACCAGAATAGAGGACTGACAACAGCAGCCCCTGGATGGAAACGCAGCCCAAGGCCCCAGATGGACACAGCACAATGGACTCGGCTGCTACTGGATAGATACAGCAGCGCCCAAAAAATCAACAGGAATAAAAGGGGCAACTTGTAACAGGCCCTTACATTACCAGGAATGTGGTGAGCCAAGTTCATGCACTCCCCTTTGAGTAACCAAGCTGCTCCAAGTGGATTCAGCACAGTGCATGCAGCCCCAGAAAATGTACAGGTCATACAGGTACATTGACACAATTTTTTAGCTTCAGCTGTGTGAAGCTGATGTGCTGAAGCTAGGAGGTAGGTAATGATCTGGTTTCATCATAGTCGAGCTTCCAAGTCATTTTCCTCTTCGTTCTCAGCACAGAGTTTATGGTATCCCTTATCTTCCTCTTTTCTGGATCACCAATCCTCACGCGGCGTTCACACCTAGCCATGATGTCATGTACCAGATTTTTGGGCAGCGGAAGTTTGCCCTTGGAACCATCAAAGTTCACACGATTGGCCCACGTCAAGTATTTGTCGTACCGTACATGGTGCTGGAACAGAGAATATGCATATTTCTGAATATGTCCATTTGAAGCTCTGTACAGATGGTCGTCCAGGGAAGTTGAGATGACAGCCAGGGCAATATTGTTCAGAGAGCCTCCGAATGTATTGCGAAGTGGCCTGTGAGCAGGTGTGCTGGTCATCATTGGTGTTCCTGGCAACAGCACACTTGAATCCAGGCCTCTGCGGTCGTCCAGCCCTCTGCGGTCGTCCAGGCCTCCTCTGCGGTCCTCCAGGCCTCCTCTGCGGTCCTCCAGGCCTCCTCTGCGGTCCTCCATGTCTCTTCTGCGGTCCTCCAGGTCTCTTCTGCGGTCCTCCAGGTCTCTTCTGCGGTCCTCCAGGCCTCCTCTGCGGTCGTCCAAGTCGCTGACTTCGTCCAGTCCGCTGCTGTGGTCCAGGCCTCCTCTGCGGTCCTCCAGGCCTCCTCTGCGGTCCTCCAGGCCTCCTCTGCGGTCCTCCAGGCCTCCTCTGCGGTCCTCCAGGTCTCTTCTGCGGTCCTCCAGGCCGCCTCTGCGGTCCTCCAGGCCTCCTCTGCGGTCCTCCAGGCCTCCTCTGCGGTCCTCCAGGCCTCCTCTGCGGTCCTCCAGGCCTCCTCTGCGGTCCTCCAGGTCTCTTCTGCGGTCCTCCAGGCCTCCTCTGCGGTCCTCCAGGCCTCCTCTGCGGTCCTCCAGGTTTCCTCTGCGGTCCTCCAGGCCTCTGTGGTCGTCCAGGCCTCCTCTGCGGTCGCCCAAGTCGCTGACTTCGTCCAGTCCGCTGCTGTGGTCCAGGCCTCTGCGGTCCTCCAGGTCTCTTCTGCGGTCCTCCAGGCCTCCTCTGCGGTCGTCCAAGTCGCTGACTTCGTCCAGTCCGCTGCTGCGGTCCCCCAGGCCTCCTCTACGGTCGTCCAGGCCTCCTCTGCGGTCGTCCAGGCCTCCTCTGCGGTCGTCCAGGCCTCCTCTGCAGTCGTCCAGGCCTCCTCTGCGGTCGCCCAAGTCGCTGACTTCGCCCAGTCCGCTGCTGTGGTCCAGGCCTCTGCGGTCCTCCAGGCCTCCTCTGCGGTCGTCCAAGTCGCTGACTTCGTCCAGTCCGCTGCTGCGGTCCCCCAGGCCTCCTCTACGGTCCCCCAGGCCTCCTCTGCGGTCGTCCAGGCCTCCTCTGCGGTCGTCCAGGCCTCCTCTGCGGTCGTCCAGGCCTCCTCTGCGGTCGTCCAGGCCTCCTCTGCGGTCCTCCAGGCCTCCTCTGCGGTCCTCCAGGCCTCCTCTGCGGTCGTCCAAGTCGCTGACTTCGTCCAGTCCGCTGCTGCGGTCCCCCAGGCCTCCTCTACGGTCGTCCAGGCCTCCTCTGCGGTCGTCCAGGCCTCCTCTGCGGTCGTCCAGGCCTCCTCTGCGGTCGTCCAGGCCTCCTCTGCGGTCGTCCAGGTCTCTTCTGCGGTCCTCCAGGCCTCCTCTGCGGTCGTCCAAGTCGCTGACTTCGTCCAGTCCGCTGCTGCGGTCCCCCAGGCCTCCTCTGCGGTCGTCCAGGCCTCCTCTGCGGTTGTCCAGGCCTCCTCTGCGGTCGTCCAGGCCTCCTCTGCGGTCATCCAGGCCTCCTCTGCGGTCCTCCAGGCCTCCTCTGCGGTCGTCCAAGTCGCTGACTTCGTCCAGTCCGCTGCTGCGGTCCCCCAGGCCTCCTCTGCGGTCGTCCAGGCCTCCTCTGCGGTCGTCCAGGCCTCCTCTGCGGTCGTCCAGGCCTCCTCTGCGGTCGTCCAGGCCTCCTCTGCGGTCGTCCAGGCCTCCTCTGCGGTCCTCCAGGCCTCCTCTGCGGTCCTCCAGGCCTTCTCTGCGGTCCTCCAGGCCTCCTCTGTGGTCGTCCATGCCGCTGACTTCGTCCAGTCCGCTGCGGTCCTCCAGGCCTCCTCTGCGGTCCTCCAGGCCTCCTCTGCGGTCCTCCAGGCCTCCTCTGCGGTCCTCCAGGCCTCGGTCGTCCAGGCCGCTGACTTGAACCGCTTGGTGGTGTGTTGCAATGATGGTGCGGCAAACTCCAACTTGCCATTCTTCCCTCGTTTGTTCAATGACTTTCTTCATGGCTTCTACCATCTGTTCCTTTATGCCTTCTTTAAGGCCAGCCACATCGGTCTGCAGCTGATTGACCTGTCCACCAACTTCTGACTCCATATTGGTCACCTTACTGAGTAGCTCCTTTAGTAAAACAGGACAGGTACACTGGCAGTCCTGCACTTTGGTGTTCACATCTGTGAAATGCAACCTTCTTCGTGGTGAATGTGTCATGTCTTCTTGTCCAGGGGTGGCTACATGGTCCAAAAAAGAAGCTTCCTGATGCAGCGTGTTTGTCACGTCCTCTAGCACCGGTATTTCCAGATTCATTGGCTGAACACTGTGATCTGCAGGAGATGGAACAATTACATCATTTGCCACACCACATATCATCTCCAACGTATTATTCTTTGCCTTGGCATTTTTTCGTGGTTTCACCACATTTTCTTTCTGAGCCGCCTTGGCAGTTTTCTTCTTCTTTTGTGGGACTAATGCAGCAAGTTTCTGTGCCACTGATGGGTGGGTTTTGGCACTCCCGTAAAATCTGGTAGTCTGCATTCTTTGTCTTTTGTCTAAAAATATAAAAACCACAATAAGAAAACATGTAAAGCACAGCATGCTAAAAATAGCAAACAACTGTACATTTTCAAATAAAGTGCACAACAGTAAAGTGCAAATACTGTACAGTATTTGCCTTTTTTCCCTGTGCCTCCCAACAAGAACCTCTGCAGGAGGGACAGAATGCTCTGTTACGGACTTCAGTTTAAATATACAGTATGATTACCATCACCTGTGCGAACAACTATACTGTACAGTAGTTACTGTATTTGATAAGATAGGTGTTTCACCACAAGTGATAGCAATCATTCAGTACTACTGCACATACCTGTAGTACACCGGGATAAGCAAGGTCTATGTACATTACGTTATACCGAGCTGGATCGCTTAGCAACCTGACAAAATGGCCACCGACCGTGAACTCCCAGCACGTGGCAGCGCTTGGATATGGAGTGAGATACAGTATGGTACAGTCCAGGGGCAATGCTGAAGGAGCGTCACAATCCCCTAGCTCAATTACTAGAGCCATCTTAACAGCAGTGTGGGCCCCTGGACACAGCAATGCACTGGGGCCCCTACCCACTCACCAGCGGAAGGGGTGGGGGGAGCTATCAGCGGCAGCTTTGATGCTCCGCGGGGGATAGGGGGGGTTCTATCTTTCGCTCAGTATGTACAGTAGGACCTGGAGAAATAATTTCTGCTAATTATTCCTTTACTGCACAGATGGGGCAGGAAGGAGAACACTAAACTGTAGAAGGGGGCATTGTGCTGAATGAAGGGGCCCTGGTACATGACTTCCAGGGTGGTAGGGGGTGTTTAATACACAGGGGAGGAGTGGATAATGGAGTGGGCTTAATATTAGTGTTATGGACTGCAATTAGTTTCCTGTATGAAACAGATACAGTACAGTAAATAACCCTCCTTGGAAGTGCATGGGCCCTGTGAGACTTACAGTAGTGTACAGCATAAGGGTCGACTGACATGATGTACAAGCATTACATACAGTACATGTCAGTACTGTATGTAAATTCTTCAATTATTGCCTAACAACAATGCTGCTTACTGTATATTAAATACTGTAGGCCTAGAAATGTGCATCTCAATATAGTAGTTAAAAACACAGGGGCCTATGTGGATAAGCGAGTTCTATGCACACTAAAAATGGCCACCGACCGTGAACCCCCAGCACGTGGCAGCGCTCGTATATGTAGTGAGATACAGTATGGCATACATTTCACAGTTCAGGGGGCAATGCTGAAGGAGCGTCACAATCCCCTAGCTCAATTACATTGGGATAAGCGAGGTCTATGCACATTACGGTATACCGAGCTGGATCGCTTAGCAACCTGACAAAATGGCCGCCGACCGTGAACTCCCAGCACGTGGCAGCGCTCGGATATGTAGTGAGATACAATATGGCATACATTTCACAGTTCAGGGGGCAATGCTGAAGGAGCGTCACAATCCCCTAGCTCAATTACATTGGGATAAGCGAGGTCTATGCACATTACGGTATACCGAGCTGGATCGCTTAGCAACCTGACAAAATGGCCGCCGACCGTGAACTCCCAGCACGTGGCAGCGCTCGGATATGTAGTGAGATACAATATGGCATACATTTCACAGTTCAGGGGGCAATGCTGAAGGAGCGTCACAATCCCCTAGCTCAATTACATTGGGATAAGCGAGGTCTATGCACATTACGGTATACCGAGCTGGATCGCTTAGCAACCTGACAAAATGGCCGCCGACCGTGAACTCCCAGCACGTGGCAGCGCTCGGATATGGAGTGAGATACAATATGGCATACATTTCACAGTTCAGGGGGCAATGCTGAAGGAGCGTCACAATCCCCTAGCTCAATTACATTGGGATAAGCGAGGTCTATGCACATTACGGTATACCGAGCTGGATCGCTTAGCAACCTGACAAAATGGCCGCCGACCGTGAACTCCCAGCACGTGGCAGCGCTCGGATATGTAGTGAGATACAATATGGCATACATTTCACAGTTCAGGGGGCAATGCTGAAGGAGCGTCACAATCCCCTAGCTCAATTACATTGGGATAAGCGAGGTCTATGCACATTACGGTATACCGAGCTGGATCGCTTAGCAACCTGACAAAATGGCCGCCGACCGTGAACTCCCAGCACGTGGCAGCGCTCGGATATGGAGTGAGAGATGGTATACATTTTAAAATACACCGGGATAAGTTGTACAGGCCATGGAGCAATGCACAGGGACATTCATCATTTACGTACAGTATATAAATAATTGTAAACCGTAAATGAAAGAATTACCGGTCAAATACTGTATGACGAAACTGTGTCAATGCGCTGGAACAGTATGGCCTGTGAAGAAGTTTTCGAAGGCAGAAACGGAGAGCAAATTATCAGGAGATTTCTGAAAGGTCGGAGAAGATCCACACAGCAAGTCTGCCTACGAGGAAACAGATTTGCAAAGTGGGTAGCGGGCGGTGACTGAGACGCTCTTTTATTCACATTCAAAAGTACAGTATGCTCTGTGATTGGTGTAAGGATGAATGCGCCTATATTGGCACCAATCACAGCGGTAAGAATTCCTTTTGTGTGAATGTGAATAAAAGAGCGTCTCAGTCACCGCCCCGCTACCCACTTTGCAAAGCTGTTTCCTCGTAAGCAGACTTGCTGTGTGGATCTTCTCCGACCTTTCAGAAATCTCCTGATAATTTGCTCTCCGTTTCTGCCTTCGAAAACTTCTTCACAGGCCATACTGTTCCAGCTCATTGACACAGTTTCGTCATACAGTATTTGACCGGTAATTCTTTCATTTACGGTTTACAATTATTTATATACTGTACGTAAATGATGAATGTCCCTGTGCATTGCTCCATGGCCTATACAACTTATCCCGGTGTATTTTAAAATGTATACCATCTCTCACTCCATATCCGAGCGCTGCCACGTGCTGGGAGTTCACGGTCGGCGGCCATTTTGTCAGGTTGCTAAGCGATCCAGCTCGGTATACCGTAATGTGCATAGACCTCGCTTATCCCAATGTAATTGAGCTAGGGGATTGTGACGCTCCTTCAGCATTGCCCCCTGAACTGTGAAATGTATGCCATATTGTATCTCACTACATATCCGAGCGCTGCCACGTGCTGGGAGTTCACGGTCGGCGGCCATGTTGTCAGGTTGCTAAGCGATCCAGCTCGGTATACCGTAATGTGCATAGACCTCGCTTATCCCAATGTAATTGAGCTAGGGGATTGTGACGCTCCTTCAGCATTGCCCCCTGAACTGTGAAATGTATGCCATATTGTATCTCACTACATATCCGAGCGCTGCCACGTGCTGGGAGTTCACGGTCGGCGGCCATTTTGTCAGGTTGCTAAGCGATCCAGCTCGGTATACCGTAATGTGCATAGACCTCGCTTATCCCAATGTAATTGAGCTAGGGGATTGTGACGCTCCTTCAGCATTGCCCCCTGAACTGTGAAATGTATGCCATATTGTATCTCACTACATATCCGAGCGCTGCCACGTGCTGGGAGTTCACGGTCGGCGGCCATGTTGTCAGGTTGCTAAGCGATCCAGCTCGGTATACCGTAATGTGCATAGACCTCGCTTATCCCAATGTAATTGAGCTAGGGGATTGTGACGCTCCTTCAGCATTGCCCCCTGAACTGTGAAATGTATGCCATACTGTATCTCACTACATATACGAGCGCTGCCACGTGCTGGGGGTTCACGGTCGGTGGCCATTTTTAGTGTGCATAGAACTCGCTTATCCACATAGGCCCCTGTGTTTTTAACTACTATATTGAGATGCACATTTCTAGGCCTACAGTATTTAATATACAGTAAGCAGCATTGTTGTTAGGCAATAATTGAAGAATTTACATACAGTACTGACATGTACTGTATGTAATGCTTGTACATCATGTCAGTCGACCCTTATGCTGTACACTACTGTAAGTCTCACAGGGCCCATGCACTTCCAAGGAGGGTTATTTACTGTACTGTATCTGTTTCATACAGGAAACTAATTGCAGTCCATAACACTGAAGTTGTATTTTCAGTACTGTACAGTATACAATACTTAAATTTGAACATCAGGTACTGGATAGTAAACATGTACAGTATTAACTTCTATCATAAAACTCTTATGCATTTTCAGATGTGTAAATTTTAGACTACAGTATTCACAAATGTTTTCTCTCCATACAGGAATTATAGTTGGACAACATGCCAGTAACTATCAACAAAACGATGAGCAAGATAATCGCCAACATGAAAAAAGAAAATAAAACCATCAAAGAGATCCATGCATGGCTCAAGGAAAGTGGCATTATAGTCACTTTAGAAACGGTGCGCTATCATGCATTCGAGAGAACAACGCCCAGATTTGTATTTCCTACAAAATGCACATGGTACGTACTGTACACTACTGTAATGTTTAAATGACTTGCTTTATACCATAAACAATTTTTTTGAAATAAAATAAAAACTTCATCAATTGTAACTGTGATTGTGCTGTTCATGAATTCATATTTTTCATACTGTATTGTACTGTAGGAGAGTGCAACAAATTGTGGAGGAACTAACTCGTGAGGATGATGAGCGTACTGCTCTGCAAATAAAACGAATTCTCCATTCCAAGTATGACCTGGACATATCGGCCACCAGCATCAGAAGGATGCGACGGAAAATGGGATGGACCTTTGGCGCAACAAGGTAAAATACTGAAAGCAGTATAAACCATACAGTAAATGCACTGTTAATAATCCCTTGATACGTGATATAATAATGCCATAAATCATTATACAGAGTGTGTACTTTATACTATATACAGTATGTGTGTGTGTATATACTGTATATATTCTATCCCAAAAGAGATACCTACTGTATAGGCACTCAGAGACAGCAATGAAGCATTGCCGGCTTATTGTGATGATTACATACTGTATACTGTGTGTGTGTGTTTGTGTGTATGTACAGTATGTATATATATATTACTCTGTATGTAACTTAATGTACTGTATGTACAGTTTAATGTATACAGTAGGTATATAATACAGTATACTGCACATACAGTCTACTGTATATACAGTAATCTGTAAATCTGTAATTTCATAACTGTATCTGATTTCATTATTTTTGGCTCTTCACAGGATATCTCCAATGATAAGAGATGTGAATAAAGAAAAGAGAGTGGAACAGGCACGGCGATGGATTGAGAGTGGTGAAACATTTGATGATGTCATTTTCACAGATGAATCGTCTGTTGCCCTTGAGCGGTTCTCCAGAATGTCATTCAGGAAACGTAACCATATCTCTTTAAAACCACGCCCAAAGCATCCATTGAAAGTCCATGTATGGGGAGGCATATCACGATTAGGAGCTGGTCCCCTATTATTTTTCGAAGGTACAGTACTATACTTTATTCTGTGCCTGTGTTCTGTAAAAATACATGTTGTACTGTAGAGTACGTGTAACTGCACAATAAAAGGAGTTGCTTATTAATGAACAACATTTTTTGATTTCTGTAGGAATCATGGATAAGAAATATTTCCAAGAAACAATAGTAGAGAAATGTATGGTGCCATTTGTGAATAAATATTACCCAACTCACCATAGGATATTCCAAGACAATGATCCTAAACACTCCGCCTCAGCCAAATTTATGGAAGAGAAAGGTATGAATTGGGAACGCACACCACCAGAGTGAGTATTCTTTCAACAGTGTACAAGTAAAATTTTGGATAGCACTCTAGTACTGTAAAAAAAAATTTTGTTTAATAAACAGTACAATATTGTATGTTTAATTTTCTCTATTTACTGTAATGTAATTAATTTTTTCTATACGCTTTTTTTTTATTTTTATATAGATCACCAGACATGAACCCAATCGAATTAGTGTGGGCTCAATTGAAGAGGTACGTTAGGAGTGTTGCAAAGCCAACAACAAAACAGCAACTGGTGGATGGGATAAAGAAATTTTGGCTAGAAGTACTCACACCTGAACATTGTAATAATTATATAAATCACCTGTATAAAGTATTACCTGTTGTAGTTGAAAGAAATGGTCAAGCCACAAATATGTAGTTCTGTATTTTCTGTTTAAAATTTTAAATTGGTGCATTATTAAAAAAAATGATAAAATTGCCTTTGTCTGATTATTGCATAAACTAATGTAGAATATTATACAGTAGTAATGTTATTGATGTGTACTGTATGAACAGTTATTTTCAGTTTTATAAGTCCTGAATAAGAGTACTGTACATTTTGATCAGTGCAGTACATGGAATCGGATGTTGTAATACTTTATTTTTACATTAATATTGATGTTTTTCCAATAAATATTCAATTTTACAGTATGGTACGGTACAGTACATGAGGGTACCTGTACAGTATGATACGTCATTATGGGGGAGAAATACTGTATCCACTAAATGTACAGTAAAATGTTTTTTTCTTATTACAAACACACAAATGCATCTCAGATGGAAATATGCTATACACAGCAGACAGCTTATGGTGACAGAACTTCCCTACTGTATCCCCACCCATAGTCGTGGTATATTTTAGATTGCCTAATGAGACACTCCTGCAGCATTGCCAATGATTCATGTAAAACCTGTGTGCAAACAGTATCTGTATTGAATGCAAAGTACAGTAAGAGTACAGTATACAGTATTATCAGAGCCAAACCTGACCAACATGATGCCCTAGGCTAGATTTTGGCTGATGCCCTCTTGCACAGATGCTACGTAGTTCCGCCTCTAACCCTGCACCCCTTTCCCAGCACCATCACCCATTTTGGCGCTCCTACCCCCTATAATCTAAATAAGAACAATGTGCACATTTAGTGCCAGCCCAAAACAGTGTACAGTATGTTCTTGCTGGGAAGGGGCATGGTAACACAATAATACCCGAAGATGAAATGACACAACACAGTACTGCAACTTTATTCACATTATATCATGCAGTGGTGTCTCTTATTCTCATGACATCATATCATAGTACCACATTACTCCTAACAGTAATGCCCCTTATTCACATTACACCCCACCACATTCATCTTTATTTACATTAGACCACAGGTTCTCAAACTCAGTCCTCAGGACCCCACACAGTGCAGGTTTTGCAGGTCTCACAGAATCACAAGTGAAAAAATTAGCTCCACCTACTGTATGGACCTTCTAAAATGTGTCAGTTAGTAATGAATACATCTGTGCACTTGCTGGTTTACCTGCAAAACATGCACTGTGTGGGGTCCTGAGGACCAAGTTTGAGAACCACTGCATTAGACCATGCAGTAGTGCCCTTTCCTTATGTTACACCAGAAAATATTGTAGTACACCTTATACACATACAGTACAGTAATGCCACACATTAGTAATGCATTTCATATTTAAATTTTCTGATTTAATTTCATAGAGCCGCAGTCACTCACAGAATATAGGCATGTACTGTAGCATCTCATTTTATTCTGCAGAAGCTGATTATTCCCGTTTGGCTAGTTTGCCGCCTCTGTACAGTATATCACAATAGAAAAAAGTTATAGTGTCAGTGAAAAAAGCACCTCATGACAGATACTGTACACAAGCTCATGTCTAAATACTGTATACTGTAAGCAGTGACATTAAGGGGTACAGTACTGTATATGCAATTGCAGTCGAATTCCGGAAGGAATACGGAAAAAATGGACACGGGATCCCCCATCTTTTTAGAACCAGCACCGGGCTCTGCGCCTGGTCCTGGTGCAAAAAATAAGGGGGACAAAAAAAGCGTAGGGGTTCCCCATATTTTTTGAATCAGCACTGGGCTCCACTAGCTGGACAGATAATGCACAGCCGGGGGAGACTTTTATACCGGTCCCTGCGGCCATGGAATTAAATACCCAACTAGTCACACCTGGCCGGAGTACCCTGGAGGAGTGGGGGCCACTTAAATCAAGGGGACCCCCCTCCAGCCACTCGATTATCTCTATCACCCCTGTGTATTGTAGCTAGGGGATTGTGACGCTCCTTCAGCATTGCCCCGTAGCCTGCAAAATCTGTGCTGTTATTTGCTCCATAGCTGAGTGCCTCCTAGGAGCTACTGTAGGAGTCACAGGCGGTAGCCATTTCAATTGAGTCTGCCCTGCTATAGAATTGTACAGGTATGTGTACATTACCGTACGGTGCATAGAACCTTTACAGTAGAAACTCTCCTGCAGCTTTGGCCTGCTTTACTGTATGTACTGTAAAACTTGTGTTTTGTCAGTTTGCTATGCGACCGAGCCCGGTGTAACGTACAGTACTGTAATGTGCATAGACCTCGCTTACAGTATCTCTGTGTATTTTGGCTAGGGGATTGTGACGCTCCTTCAGCATCGCCCCGTAGCCTGCACAGCTTATGCCATTTCTCATTCCATACCCAACTGCTGCATGCCACGAGGTGGGGGTTCAGGAGGTGGGGGTTCATGGGTAGTGGTCGTTTTGACAGTGTGCTATGCGATTGAGTCCGGTGTACCGTAATACTGTATGCAATCCTACAGTGGCTTATCCCTCCCCTGTGTATTTTGGCTAGGGGATTGTGACGCTCCTTCAGCATTGCCCCATAACCTGCACAAGGGTTCAGGGGCGGCGGCCATTTTGCCAGTGTGCTACAGTATGTCATCGAGTCCGGTGTACCATAATATGCATACTGTGTATTTTAGCTAGGGGATTGTGACGCTCCTTCAGCATTGCCCCATAGTCTGTACAATCTGGACTATTACTTGCTCCGTAGCCTAGGGCCTCTGTGGGGCAAGGAGTCATAGGTGGTAGCCATTTCTATTCAGTCTGCCCAGCTACAGAATTGTATGTGTACTGTGTACGGAGCATAGTACCTTAACCTGCATAGAACCTGCACATTATGGTACACCGGACTCGATCGCATAGAACCGCTCATGCAGCTACTGTATGCCCTGGTTTACAGTATGTGAATAAAAAAAATAATAAAGTGTCTGAAAAAAACTACAGTAACATGCATTCGTACTTAAGGAATCGAACCCTGGACTCTGAGTATAGGAAGCGAAACACTTCACCACTTCGCCGCAGACAAATGTATAAATCCGTTGGTTTTGATTATGCTGTAATGGCTACGGGATTAGGACGATAACATACTGTAGAAAATTCCTAATCTTGAGAGGCAATAGTGAACTTGTAACACACATCCATTTGCGACAGTGTACACTACTGGTTTTACAGTACTGTGTTTTGTCTGCGGGACTTGGACGCTCACATACAGTATTCATAAAGTATTGTAGATGGATCATATACTGTATGCTGTACTACTGTATTTGCGTCTGTGTCGTACTGTATATACAGTACTGTATTAAATAATGCAGCGTAATGAGTACAGTATTTGCTGTATGCAGCGTAATGAGACGCCTTAGTAAAGTAGTCCTTATTATGTATGTCAGTATTGTATTTTACGGGAGACCACACGCATGCGCAGTGGTGATTGTAAAAAGCGACATCTGGTGGCTGATCGCAGGTATTACACGTAAAGGTAACGCCAAACGTCAAATGTCTGTCTCCGTGCGATTAGATAGCCTCTCTGTGGCTAGGCGCGCCTCGCTACGCCACAGTACGCTGCGTATGGTCGAACGGGACAACCGCCGCGGCCACTCAAGATAAAGGTGGCTACATCTGTATCTGACTGTGCTCACACAGCTTATAATTGTGGGGGAGACTGGGGAGCAGTGCCAGTTATAGGTTATAGCAGGAGCCAGGAGTACATATTATTAAAATTAAACAGTGCACACTTTTGCTGCAGGAGTGCCACTGCCAGTGTGACTGACCAGTGACCTGACCACACTGACCACCAGTATAGTTAGTAGTATACTATATTGTGATTGCCTGAAAAAGTTAAACACTCGTCGTGTGACTTGTGTGGTGTTTTTTTTTTTATTCTATAAAAAACTCATTCTGCTGACAGACAGTGTCCAGCAGGTCCGTCATTATATAATATATACCTGTCCGGCTGCAGTAGTGATATATATATATTTTTTATATCATTATTTATCATCCAGTCGCAGCAGACACAGTACGGTAGTTCACGGCTGTAGCTACCTCTGTGTCGGCACTCGGCAGTCCATCCATAATTGTATACCACCTACCCGTGGTTTTTTTTTCTTTCTTCTTTATACATACATACTACATCTCTTTATCAACCAGTCTATATTAGCAGCAGACACAGTACAGTAGTCCACGGCTGTAGCTACCTCTGTGTCGGCACTCGGCAGTCCATCCATAATTGTATACCACCTACCCGTGGTTTTTTTTTCTTTCTTCTTTATACATACATACTACATCTCTTTATCAACCAGTCTATATTAGCAGCAGACACAGTACAGTACGGTAGTCCACGGCTGTAGCTACCTCTGTGTCGGCACTCGGCAGTCCGTCCATAATTGTATACCACCTACCCGTGGTTTTTTTTTCTTTCTTCTTTATACATACATACTACATCTCTTTATCAACCAGTCTATATTAGCAGCAGACACAGTACAGTAGTCCACGGCTGTAGCTACCTCTGTGTCGGCACTCGGCAGTCCATCCATAATTGTATACCACCTACCCGTGGTTTTTTTTTCTTTCTTCTTTATACATACATACTACATCTCTTTATCAACCAGTCTATATTAGCAGCAGACACAGTACAGTACGGTAGTCCACGGCTGTAGCTACCTCTGTGTCGGCACTCGGCAGTCCGTCCATAATTGTATACCACCTACCCGTGGTTTTTTTTTTTCTTTCTTCTTTATACATACTGCGCATTGGAAAATTCATGGCTATGCCGTGTAGATGATGGTCTAACAGGAGGCTTTAAAATTTTCTTTCTAGTGTCCTTCGTTTGGGAGAAAAATGCAATGGTACAAGACAGCTTTACCTTGCCAATATCTCTCTTTTGCAAAGAGCTGCGCATTGGAAAATTCAGGGCTATGTCGTGTAGATGATGGCCTAACAGTAGGCTTTAAAATTTTCTTTCTAGTGTCCTTCGTTTGGGAGAAAAATGCAAAGGTACAAGACAGCTTTTCCATGCCAATATCTCTCTTTTGCAAAGAGCTGCGCATTGGAAAATTCAGGGCTATTTCGTGTAGATGATGGTCTAACAGGAGGCTTTAAAATTTTCTTTCTAGTGTCCTTCGTTTGGGAGAAAAATGCAATGGTACAAGACAGCTTTACCTTGCCAATATCTCTCTTTTGCAAAGAGCTGTGCATTGGAAAATTCAGGGCTATGTCGTGTAGATGATGGCCTAACAGTAGGCTTTAAAATTTTCTTTCTAGTGTCCTTCGTTTGGGAGAAAAATGCAAAGGTACAAGACAGCTTTTCCTTGCCAATATCTCTCTTTTGCAAAGAGCTACGCATTGGAAAATTCAGGGCTATGTCGTGTAGATGATGGCCTAACAGGAGGCTTTAAAATTTTCTTTCTAGTGTCCTTCATTTGGGAGAAAAATGCAAATGGAAAAGACAGCTTTTCCTTGCCAATATCTCTCTTTTGCAAAGAGCTACGCATTGGAAAATTCAGGGCTATGTCATGTAGATGATGGCCTAACAGGAGGCTTTAAAATTTTAATTCTAGTGTCCTTCGTTTGGGAGAAAAATGCAAAGGTACAAGATAGCTTTTCCTTGCCAATATCTCTCTTTTGCAAAGAGCTGCGCATTGGAACATTCAGGGCTATGTCGTGTAGATGATGGCCTAACAGGAGGCTTTAAAATTTTCTTTCTAGTGTCCTTCGTTTGGGAGAAAAATGCAATAGTACAAGACAGCTTTTCCTTGCCAATATCTCTCTTTTGCAAAGAGCTGCGCATTGGAAAATTCAGGGCTATTTCTTGTAGATGATGGCCTAACAGGAGGCTTTAAAATTTTCTTTCTAGTGTCCTTCGTTTGGGAGAAAAATGCAAAGGTACAAGACAGCTTTTCCTTGCCAATATCTCTCTTTTGCAAAGAGCTACGCATTGGAAAATTCAGGGCTATGTCGTGTAGATGATGGCCTAACAGGAGGCTTTAAAATTTTCTTTCTAGTGACCTTCGTTTGGGAGAAAAATGCAATGGTACAAGACAGCTTTTCCTTGCCAATATCTCTCTTTTGCAAAGAGCTACGCATTGGAAAATTCAGGGCTATGTCTGGTAGATGATGGCCTAACAGGAGGCTTTAAAATTTTCTTTCTAGTGACCTTCGTTTGGGAGAAAAATGCAATGGTACAAGACAGCTTTTCCTTGCCAATATCTCTCTTTTGCAAAGAGCTGCGCATTGGAAAATTCAGGGCTATGTCGTGTAGATGATGGCCTAACAGGAGGCTTTAAAATTTTAATTCTAGTGTCCTTCGTTTGGGAGAAAAATGCAAAGGTACAAGACAGCTTTTCCTTGCCAATATCTCTCTTTTGCAAAGAGCTACGCATTGGAAAATTCAGGGCTATGTCGTGTAGATGATGGCCTAACAGGAGGCTTTAAAATTTTCTTTCTAGTGTCCTTCGTTTGGGAGAAAAATGCAATGGTACAAGACAGCTTTTCCTTGCCAATATCTCTCTTTTGCAAAGAGCTGCGCATTGGAAAATTCAGGGCTATTTCGTGTAGATGATGGCCTAACAGGAGGCTTTAAAATTTTCTTTCTAGTGTCCTTCGTTTGGGAGAAAAATGCAAAGGGAAAAGACAGCTTTTCCTTGCCAATATATCTCTTTTGCAAATAGCTACGCATTGGAAAATTCAGGGCTATGTCGTGTAGATGATGGCCTAACAGGAGGCTTTAAAATTTTAATTCTAGTGTCCTTCGTTTGGGAGAAAAATGCAAAGGTACAAGATAGCTTTTCCTTGCCAATATCTCTCTTTTGCAAAGAGCTGCGCATTGGAAAATTCAGGGCTATGTCGTGTAGATGATGGCCTAACAGGAGGCTTTAAAATTTTCTTTCTAGTGTCCTTCGTTTGGGAGAAAAATGCAATGGTACAAGACAGCTTTTCCTTGCCAATATCTCTCTTTTGCAAAGAGCTGCGCATTGGAAAATTCAGGGCTATTTCGTGTAGATGATGGCCTAACAGGAGGCTTTAAAATTTTCTTTCTAGTGTCCTTCGTTTGGGAGAAAAATGCAAAGGTACAAGACAGCTTTTCCTTGCCAATATCTCTCTTTTGCAAAGAGCTACGCATTGGAAAATTCAGGGCTATGTCGTGTAGATGATGGCCTAACAGGAGGCTTTAAAATTTTCTTTCTAGTGACCTTCGTTTGGGAGAAAAATGCAATGGTACAAGACAGCTTTTCCTTGCCAATATCTCTCTTTTGCAAAGAGCTACGCATTGGAAAATTCAGGGCTATGTCGTGTAGATGATGGCCTAACAGGAGGCTTTAAAATTTTCTTTCTAGTGACCTTCGTTTGGCAGAAAAATGTAATGGTACAAGACAGCTTTTCCTTGCCAATATCTCTCTTTTGCAAAGAGCTGCGCATTGGAAAATTCAGGGCTATGTCGTGTAGATGATGGCCTAACAGGAGGCTTTAAAATTTTAATTCTAGTGTCCTTCGTTTGGGAGAAAAATGCAAAGATACAAGACAGCTTTTCCTTGCCAATATCTCTCTTTTGCAAAGAGCTACGCTTTGGAAAATTCAGGGCTATGTCGTGTAGATGATGGCCTAACAGGAGGCTTTAAAATTTTCTTTCTAGTGTCCTTCGTTTGGGAGAAATAGGTACAAGACAGCTTGTCCTTGCCAATATCTCTCTTTTGCAAAGAGCTGCGCATTGGAAAATTCAGGGCTATATCGTGTAGATGATGGCCTAACAGGAGGCTTTAAAATTTCAATTCTAGTGTCCTTCGTTTGGGAGAAAAATGCAAAGGTACAAGACAGCTTTTCCTTGCCAATATCTCTCTTTTGCAAAGAGCTGCGCATTGGAAAATTCATGGCTATGCCGTGTAGATGATGGTCTAACAGGAGGCTTTAAAATTTTCTTTCTAGTGTCCTTCGTTTGGGAGAAAAATTCAAAGGTACAAGACAGCTTTTCCTTGCCAATATCTCTCTTTTGCAAAGAGCTGCGCATTGGAAAATTCAGGGCTATATCGTGTAGATGATGGCCTAACAGGAGGCTTTAAAATTTTCTTTCTAGTGACCTTCGTTTGGGAGAAAAATGCAAAGGTACAAGACAGCTTTTCCTTGCCAATATCTCTCTTTTGCAAAGAGCTGCGCATTGGAAAATTCAGGGCTATGTCGTGTAGATGATGGCCTAACAGGAGGCTTTAAAATTTTCTTTCTAGTGACCTTCGTTTGGGAGAAAAATGCAATGGTACAAGACAGCTTTTCCTTGCCAATATCTCTCTTTTGCAAAGAGCTACGCATTGGAAAATTCAGGGCTATGTCGTGTAGATGATGGCCTAACAGGAGGCTTTAAAATTTTAATTCTAGTGTCCTTCGTTTGGGAGAAAAATGCAAAGGTACAAGACAGCTTTTCCTTGCCAATATCTCTCTTTTGCAAAGAGCTACGCATTGGAAAATTCAGGGCTATGTCGTGTAGATGATGGCCTAACAGGAGGCTTTAAAATTTTCTTTCTAGTGTCCTTCGTTTGGGAGAAAAATGCAATGGTACAAGACAGCTTTTCCTTGCCAATATCTCTCTTTTGCAAAGAGCTGCGCATTGGAAAATTCAGGGCTATTTCGTGTAGATGATGGCCTAACAGGAGGCTTTAAAATTTTCTTTCTAGTGTCCTTCGTTTGGGAGAAAAATGCAAAGGGAAAAGACAGCTTTTCCTTGCCAATATATCTCTTTTGCAAATAGCTACGCATTGGAAAATTCAGGGCTATGTCGTGTAGATGATGGCCTAACAGGAGGCTTTAAAATTTTAATTCTAGTGTCCTTCGTTTGGGAGAAAAATGCAAAGGTACAAGATAGCTTTTCCTTGCCAATATCTCTCTTTTGCAAAGAGCTGCGCATTGGAAAATTCAGGGCTATGTCGTGTAGATGATGGCCTAACAGGAGGCTTTAAAATTTTCTTTCTAGTGTCCTTCGTTTGGGAGAAAAATGCAATGGTACAAGACAGCTTTTCCTTGCCAATATCTCTCTTTTGCAAAGAGCTGCGCATTGGAAAATTCAGGGCTATTTCGTGTAGATGATGGCCTAACAGGAGGCTTTAAAATTTTCTTTCTAGTGTCCTTCGTTTGGGAGAAAAATGCAAAGGTACAAGACAGCTTTTCCTTGCCAATATCTCTCTTTTGCAAAGAGCTACGCATTGGAAAATTCAGGGCTATGTCGTGTAGATGATGGCCTAACAGGAGGCTTTAAAATTTTCTTTCTAGTGACCTTCGTTTGGGAGAAAAATGCAATGGTACAAGACAGCTTTTCCTTGCCAATATCTCTCTTTTGCAAAGAGCTACGCATTGGAAAATTCAGGGCTATGTCGTGTAGATGATGGCCTAACAGGAGGCTTTAAAATTTTCTTTCTAGTGACCTTCGTTTGGCAGAAAAATGTAATGGTACAAGACAGCTTTTCCTTGCCAATATCTCTCTTTTGCAAAGAGCTGCGCATTGGAAAATTCAGGGCTATGTCGTGTAGATGATGGCCTAACAGGAGGCTTTAAAATTTTAATTCTAGTGTCCTTCGTTTGGGAGAAAAATGCAAAGATACAAGACAGCTTTTCCTTGCCAATATCTCTCTTTTGCAAAGAGCTACGCTTTGGAAAATTCAGGGCTATGTCGTGTAGATGATGGCCTAACAGGAGGCTTTAAAATTTTCTTTCTAGTGTCCTTCGTTTGGGAGAAATAGGTACAAGACAGCTTGTCCTTGCCAATATCTCTCTTTTGCAAAGAGCTGCGCATTGGAAAATTCAGGGCTATATCGTGTAGATGATGGCCTAACAGGAGGCTTTAAAATTTCAATTCTAGTGTCCTTCGTTTGGGAGAAAAATGCAAAGGTACAAGACAGCTTTTCCTTGCCAATATCTCTCTTTTGCAAAGAGCTGCGCATTGGAAAATTCATGGCTATGCCGTGTAGATGATGGTCTAACAGGAGGCTTTAAAATTTTCTTTCTAGTGTCCTTCGTTTGGGAGAAAAATGCAAAGGTACAAGACAGCTTTTCCTTGCCAATATCTCTCTTTTGCAAAGAGCTGCGCATTGGAAAATTCAGGGCTATATCGTGTAGATGATGGCCTAACAGGAGGCTTTAAAATTTCAATTCTAGTGTCCTTCGTTTGGGAGAAAAATGCAAAGGTACAAGACAGCTTTTCCTTGCCAATATCTCTCTTTTGCAAAGAGCTGCGCATTGGAAAATTCATGGCTATGCCGTGTAGATGATGGTCTAACAGGAGGCTTTAAAATTTTCTTTCTAGTGTCCTTCGTTTGGGAGAAAAATGCAATGGTACAAGACAGCTTTTCCTTGCCAATATCTCTCTTTTGCAAAGAGCTGCGCATTGGAAAATTCAGGGCTATGTCGTGTAGATGATGGCCTAACAGGAGGCTTTACAATTTTAATTCTAGTGTCCTTCGTTTGGGAGAAAAATGCAAAGGTACAAGACAGCTTTTCCTTGCCAATATCTCTCTTTTGCAAAGAGCTGCGCATTGGAAAATTCATGGCTATGCCGTGTAGATGATGGTCTAAACAGGAGGCTTTAAAATTTTCTTTCTAGTGTCCTTCGTTTGGGAGAAAAATGCAAAGGTACAAGACAGCTTTTCCTTGCCAATATCTCTCTTTTGCAAAGAGCTGCGCATTGGAAAATTCAGGGATATGTCGTGTAGATGATGGCCTAACAGGAGGCTTTAATATTTTCTTTCTAGTGACCTTCGTTTGGGAGAAAAATGCAAAGGTACAAGACAGCTTTTCCTTGCCAATATCTCTCTTTTGCAAAGAGCTGCGCATTGGAAAATTCATGGCTAAGCCGTGTAGATGATGGTCTAACAGGAGGCTTTAAAATTTTCTTTCTAGTGTCCTTCGTTTGGGAGAAAAATGCAATGGTACAAGACAGCTTTTCCTTGCCAATATCTCTTTTGCAAAGAGCTGCGCATTGGAAAATCCAGGGCTATGTCGTGTTGATGATGGCCTAACAGGAGGCTTTAAAATTTTCTTTCTAGTGTCCTTCGTTTGGGAGAAAAATGCAAAGGTACAAGACAGCTTTTCCTTGCCAATATCTCTCTTTTGCAAAGAGCTACGCATTGGAAAATTCAGGGCTATGTCGTGTAGATGATGGCCTAACAGGAGGCTTTAAAATTTTCTTTCTAGTGACCTTCGTTTGGGAGAAAAATGCAAAGGTACAAGACAGCTTTTCCTTGCCAATATCTCTCTTTTGCATAGAGCTGCACATTGGAAAATTCAGGGCTATGTCGTGTAGATAATGGCCTAACAGGAGGCTTTAAAATTTTAATTCTAGTGTCCTTCGTTTGGGAGAAAAATGCAAAGGTACAAGAAAGCTTTTCCTTACCAATATCTCTCTTTTGCAAAGAGCTGCGCATTGGAAAATTCATGGCTATGCCGTGTAGATGATGGCCTAACAGGAGGCTTTAAAATTTTCTTTCTAGTGTCCTTCGTTTGGGAGAAAAATGCAATGGTACAAGACAGCTTTTCCTTGCCAATATCTCTCTTTTGCAAAGAGCTACGCATTGGAAAATTCAGGGATATGTCGTGTAGATGATGGCCTAACAGGAGGCTTTGAAATTTTCTTTCTAGTGACCTTCGTTTGGGAGAAAAATGCAAAGGTACAAGACAGCTTGTCCTTGCCAATATCTCTCTTTTGCAAAGAGCTGCGCATTGGAAAATTCATGGCTATGCCGTGTAGATGATGGTCTAAACAGGAGGCTTTAAAATTTTCTTTCTAGTGTCCTTCGTTTGGGAGAAAAATGCAAAGGTACAAGACAGCTTTTCCTTGCCAATATCTCTCTTTTGCAAAGAGCTGCGCATTGGAAAATTCAGGGATATGTCGTGTAGATGATGGCCTAACAGGAGGCTTTAATATTTTCTTTCTAGTGACCTTCGTTTGGGAGAAAAATGCAAAGGTACAAGACAGCTTTTCCTTGCCAATATCTCTCTTTTGCAAAGAGCTGCGCATTGGAAAATTCAGGGCTATGTCGTGTAGATGATGGCCTAACAGGAGGCTTTAAAAATTTATTTCTAGTGTCCTTCGTTTGGGAGAAAAATGCAAAGGTACAAGACAGCTTTTACTTGCCAATATCTCTCTTTTGCAAAGAGCTACGCATTGGAAAATTCAGGGCTATGTCGTGTAGATGATGGCTTAACAGGAGGCTTTAAAATTTTCTTTCTAGTGACCTTCGTTTGGGAGAAAAATGCAAAGGTACAAGACAGCTTTTCCTTGCCAATATCTCTCTTTTGCAAAGAGCTGCGCATTGGAAAATTCAGGGCTATATCGTGTAGATGATGGCCTAACAGGAGGCTTTAAAATTTTCTTTCTAGTGTCCTTCGTTTGGGAGAAAAATGCAATGGTACAAGACAGCTTTTCCTTGCCAATATCTCTCTTTTGCAAAGAGCTACGCATTGGAAAATTCAGGGATATGTCGTGTAGATGATGGCCTAACAGGAGGCTTTAAATTTTTCTTTCTAGTGACCTTCGTTTGGGAGAAAAATGCAAAGGTACAAGACAGCTTTTCCTTGCCAATATCTCTCTTTTGCAAAGAGCTACGCATTGGAAAATTCAGGGCTATGTCGTGTAGATGATGGCCTAACAGGAGGCTTTGAAATTTTCTTTCTAGTGACCTTCGTTTGGGAGAAAAATGCAAAGGTACAAGACAGCTTGTCCTTGCCAATATCTCTCTTTTGCAAAGAGCTGCGCATTGGAAAATTCATGGCTATGCCGTGTAGATGATGGTCTAAACAGGAGGCTTTAAAATTTTCTTTCTAGTGTCCTTCGTTTGGGAGAAAAATGCAAAGGTACAAGACAGCTTTTCCTTGCCAATATCTCTCTTTTGCAAAGAGCTGCGCATTGGAAAATTCAGGGCTATGTCGTGTAGATGATGGCCTAACAGGAGGCTTTAAAAATTTATTTCTAGTGTCCTTCGTTTGGGAGAAAAATGCAAAGGTACAAGACAGCTTTTCCTTGCCAATATCTCTCTTTTGCAAAGAGCTACGCATTGGAAAATTCAGGGCTATGTCGTGTAGATGATGGCTTAACAGGAGGCTTTAAAATTTTCTTTCTAGTGACCTTCGTTTGGGAGAAAAATGCAAAGGTACAAGACAGCTTTTCCTTGCCAATATCTCTCTTTTGCAAAGAGCTGCGCATAGGAAAATTCAGGGCTATATCGTGTAGATGATGGCCTAACAGGAGGCTTTAAAATTTCAATTCTAGTGTCCTTCGTTTGGGAGAAAAATGCAAAGGTACAAGACAGCTTTTCCTTGCCAATATCTCTCTTTTGCAAAGAGCTGCGCATTGGAAAATTCATGGCTATGCCGTGTAGATGATGGTCTAACAGGAGGCTTTAAAATTTTCTTTCTAGTGTCCTTCGTTTGGGAGAAAAATGCAATGGTACAAGACAGCTTTTCCTTGCCAATATCTCTCTTTTGCAAAGAGCTGCGCATTGGAAAATTCAGGGCTATGTCGTGAAGATGATGGCCTAACAGGAGGCTTTAAAAATTTCTTTCTAGTGAACTTCGTTTGGGAGAAAAATGCAAAGGTACAAGAATGCTTTTCCTTGCCAATATCTCTCTTTTGCAAAGAGCTGCGCATTGGAAAATTCAGGGCTATGTCGTGTAGATGATGGCCTAACAGGAGGCTATAAAATTTTCTTTCTAGTGTCCTTCGTTTGGGAGAAAAATGCAATGGTACAAGACAGCTTTTCCTTGCCAATATCTCTCTTTTGCAAAGAGCTGCGCATTGGAAAATTCAGGGCTATGTTGTGTAGATGATGGTCTAACAGGAGGCTTTAAAATTTTCTTTCTAGTGTCCTTCGTTTGGGAGAAAAATGCAAAGGTACAAGACAGCTTTTCCTTGCCAATATCTCTCTTTTCAAAGAGCTGCGCATTGGAAAATTCAGGTCTATGTCGTGTAGATGATGGCCTAACAGGAGGCTTTAAAATTTTCTTTCTAGTGTCCTTCGTTTGGGAGAAAAATGCAAAGGTACAAGACAGCTTTTCCTTGCCAATATCTCTCGTTTGCAAAGAGCTGCGTATTGGAAAATTCAGGGCTATGTCGTGTAGATGATGGCCTAACAGGAGGCTTTAAAATTTTCTTTCTAGTGACCTTCGTTTGGGAGAAAAATGCAAAGGTACAAGACAGCTTTTCCTTGCCAATATCTCTCTTTTGCAAAGAGCTGCGCATTGGAAAATTCAGGGCTATGTCGTGCAGATGATGGCCTAACAGGAGGCTTTAAAATTTTAATTCTAGTGTCCTTCGTTTGGGAGACCATCATCTACACGACATAGCCCTGAATATTCCAATGCGTAGCTCTTTGCAAAAGAGAGATATTGGCAAGGAAAAGCTGTCTTGTACCTTTGCATTTTTCTCCCAAACGAAGGTCACTAGAAAGAAAATTTTAAAGCCTCCTGTTAGGCCATCATCTACACGACATATCCCTGAATTTTCCAATGCGCAGCTCTTTGCAAAAGAGAGATATTGGCAAGGAAAAGCTGTCTTGTATCTTTGCATTTTTCTCCCAAACGAAGGACACTAGAAAGAAAATTTTAAAGCCTCCTGTTTAGACCATCATCTACACGGCATAGCCATGAATTTTCCAATGCGCAGCTCTTTGCAAAAGAGAGATATTGGCAAGGAAAAGCTGTCTTGTACCTTTGCATTTTTCTCCCAAACGAAGGACACTAGAATTAAAATTTTAAAGCCTCCTGTTAGGCCATCATCTACACGACATAGCCCTGAATTTTCCAATGCGCAGCTCTTTGCAAAAGAGAGATATTGGCAAGGACAAGCTGTCTTGTACCTTTGCATTTTTCTCCCAAACGAAGGTCACTAGAAAGAAAATTTTAAAGCCTCCTGTTAGGCCATCATCTACACGACATAGCCCTGAATTTTCCAATGCGTAGCTCTTTGCAAAAGAGAGATATTGGCAAGGAAAAGCTGTCTTGTACCTTTGCATTTTTCTCCCAAACGAAGGTCACTAGAAAGAAAATGTTAAAGCCTCCTGTTAGGCCATCATCTACACGACATAGCCCTGAATTTTCCAATGCGTAGCTCTTTGCAAAAGAGAGATATTGGCAAGGAAAAGCTGTCTTGTACCTTTGCATTTTTCTCCCAAACGAAGGACACTAGAAAGAAAATTTTAAAGCCTACTGTTAGGCCATCATCTACACGACATAGCCCTGAATTTTCCAATGCGCAGCTCTTTGCAAAAGAGAGATATTGGCAAGGTAAAGCTGTCTTGTACCATTGCATTTTTCTCCCAAACGAAGGACACTAGAAAGAAAATTTTAAAGCCTCCTGTTAGACCATCATCTACACGGCATAGCCATGAATTTTCCAATGCGCAGCTCTTTGCAAAAGAGAGATATTGGCAAGGAAAAGCTGTCTTGTACCTTTGCATTTTTCTCCCAAACGAAGGACACTAGAATTAAAATTTTAAAGCCTCCTGTTAGGCCATCATCTGCACGACATAGCCCTGAATTTTCCAATGCGCAGCTCTTTGCAAATGAGAGATATTGGCAAGGAAAAGCTGTCTTGTACCTTTGCATTTTTCTCCCAAACGAAGGTCACTAGAAAGAAAATTTTAAAGCCTCCTGTTAGGCCATCATCTACACGACATAGCCCTGAATTTTCCAATACGCAGCTCTTTGCAAACGAGAGATATTGGCAAGGAAAAGCTGTCTTGTACCTTTGCATTTTTCTCCCAAACGAAGGACACTAGAAAGAAAATTTTAAAGCCTCCTGTTAGGCCATCATCTACACGACATAGCCCTGAATTTTCCAATGCGCAGCTCTTTGCAAAAGAGAGATATTGGCAAGGAAAAGCTGTCTTGTACCTTTGCATTTTTCTCCCAAACGAAGGACACTAGAAAGAAAATTTTAAAGCCTCCTGTTAGACCATCATCTACACGACATAGCCCTGAATTTTCCAATGCGCAGCTCTTTGCAAAAGAGAGATATTGGCAAGGAAAAGCTGTCTTGTACCATTGTATTTTTCTCCCAAACGAAGGACACTAGAAAGAAAATTTTATAGCCTCCTGTTAGGCCATCATCTACACGACATAGCCCTGAATTTTCCAATGCGCAGCTCTTTGCAAAAGAGAGATATTGGCAAGGAAAAGCATTCTTGTACCTTTGCATTTTTCTCCCAAACGAAGTTCACTAGAAAGAAATGTTTAAAGCCTCCTGTTAGGCCATCATCTACACGACATAGCCCTGAATTTTCCAATGCGCAGCTCTTTGCAAAAGAGAGATATTGGCAAGGAAAAGCTGTCTTGTACCATTGCATTTTTCTCCCAAACGAAGGACACTAGAAAGAAAATTTTAAAGCCTCCTGTTAGACCATCATCTACACGGCATAGCCATGAATTTTCCAATGCGCAGCTCTTTGCAAAAGAGAGATATTGGCAAGGAAAAGCTGTCTTGTACCTTTGCATTTTTCTCCCAAACGAAGGACACTAGAATTGAAATTTTAAAGCCTCCTGTTAGGCCATCATCTACACGATATAGCCCTGAATTTTCCAATGCGCAGCTCTTTGCAAAAGAGAGATATTGGCAAGGAAAAGCTGTCTTGTACCTTTGCATTTTTCTCCCAAACGAAGGTCACTAGAAAGAAAATTTTAAAGCCTCCTGTTAAGCCATCATCTACACGACATAGCCCTGAATTTTCCAATGCGTAGCTCTTTGCAAAAGAGAGATATTGGCAAGGAAAAGCTGTCTTGTACCTTTGCATTTTTCTCCCAAACGAAGGACACTAGAAATAAATTTTTAAAGCCTCCTGTTAGGCCATCATCTACACGACATAGCCCTGAATTTTCCAATGCGCAGCTCTTTGCAAAAGAGAGATATTGGCAAGGAAAAGCTGTCTTGTACCTTTGCATTTTTCTCCCAAACGAAGGACACTAGAAAGAAAATTTTAAAGCCTCCTGTTAGGCCATCATCTACACGACATAGCCCTGAATTTTCCAATACGCAGCTCTTTGCAAACGAGAGATATTGGCAAGGAAAAGCTGTCTTGTACCTTTGCATTTTTCTCCCAAACGAAGGACACTAGAAAGAAAATTTTAAAGCCTCCTGTTAGGCCATCATCTACACGACATAGCCCTGAATTTTCCAATGCGCAGCTCTTTGCAAAAGAGAGATATTGGCAAGGAAAAGCTGTCTTGTACCTTTGCATTTTTCTCCCAAACGAAGGACACTAGAAAGAAAATTTTAAAGCCTCCTGTTAGACCATCATCTACACGACATAGCCCTGAATTTTCCAATGCGCAGCTCTTTGCAAAAGAGAGATATTGGCAAGGAAAAGCTGTCTTGTACCATTGTATTTTTCTCCCAAACGAAGGACACTAGAAAGAAAATTTTATAGCCTCCTGTTAGGCCATCATCTACACGACATAGCCCTGAATTTTCCAATGCGCAGCTCTTTGCAAAAGAGAGATATTGGCAAGGAAAAGCATTCTTGTACCTTTGCATTTTTCTCCCAAACGAAGTTCACTAGAAAGAAATGTTTAAAGCCTCCTGTTAGGCCATCATCTACACGACATAGCCCTGAATTTTCCAATGCGCAGCTCTTTGCAAAAGAGAGATATTGGCAAGGAAAAGCTGTCTTGTACCATTGCATTTTTCTCCCAAACGAAGGACACTAGAAAGAAAATTTAAAGCCTCCTGTTAGACCATCATCTACACGGCATAGCCATGAATTTTCCAATGCGCAGCTCTTTGCAAAAGAGAGATATTGGCAAGGAAAAGCTGTCTTGTACCTTTGCATTTTTCTCCCAAACGAAGGACACTAGAATTGAAATTTTAAAGCCTCCTGTTAGGCCATCATCTACACGATATAGCCCTGAATTTTCCAATGCGCAGCTCTTTGCAAAAGAGAGATATTGGCAAGGAAAAGCTGTCTTGTACCTTTGCATTTTTCTCCCAAACGAAGGTCACTAGAAAGAAAATTTTAAAGCCTCCTGTTAAGCCATCATCTACACGACATAGCCCTGAATTTTCCAATGCGTAGCTCTTTGCAAAAGAGAGATATTGGCAAGGAAAAGCTGTCTTGTACCTTTGCATTTTTCTCCCAAACGAAGGACACTAGAAATAAATTTTTAAAGCCTCCTGTTAGGCCATCATCTACACGACATAGCCCTGAATTTTCCAATGCGCAGCTCTTTGCAAAAGAGAGATATTGGCAAGGAAAAGCTGTCTTGTACCTTTGCATTTTTCTCCCAAACGAAGGTCACTAGAAAGAAAATATTAAAGCCTCCTGTTAGGCCATCATCTACACGACATATCCCTGAATTTTCCAATGCGCAGCTCTTTGCAAAAGAGAGATATTGGCAAGGAAAAGCTGTCTTGTACCTTTGCATTTTTCTCCCAAACGAAGGACACTAGAAAGAAAATTTTAAAGCCTCCTGTTTAGACCATCATCTACACGGCATAGCCATGAATTTTCCAATGCGCAGCTCTTTGCAAAAGAGAGATATTGGCAAGGAAAAGCTGTCTTGTACCTTTGCATTTTTCTCCCAAACGAAGGACACTAGAATTAAAATTGTAAAGCCTCCTGTTAGGCCATCATCTACACGACATAGCCCTGAATTTTCCAATGCGCAGCTCTTTGCAAAAGAGAGATATTGGCAAGGACAAGCTGTCTTGTACCTTTGCATTTTTCTCCCAAACGAAGGTCACTAGAAAGAAAATTTCAAAGCCTCCTGTTAGGCCATCATCTACACGACACAGCCCTGAATTTTCCAATGCGTAGCTCTTTGCAAAAGAGAGATATTGGCAAGGAAAAGCTGTCTTGTACCTTTGCATTTTTCTCCCAAACGAAGGTCACTAGAAAGAAAATTTTAAAGCCTCCTGTTAGGCCATCATCTACACGACATATCCCTGAATTTTCCAATGCGTAGCTCTTTGCAAAAGAGAGATATTGGCAAGGAAAAGCTGTCTTGTACCATTGCATTTTTCTCCCAAACGAAGGACACTAGAAAGAAAATTTTAAAGCCTCCTGTTAGGCCATCATCTACACGGCATAGCCATGAATTTTCCAATGCGCAGCTCTTTGCAAAAGAGAGATATTGGCAAGGAAAAGCTTTCTTGTACCTTTGCATTTTTCTCCCAAACGAAGGACACTAGAATTAAAATTTTAAAGCCTCCTGTTAGGCCATTATCTACACGACATAGCCCTGAATTTTCCAATGCGCAGCTCTATGCAAAAGAGAGATATTGGCAAGGAAAAGCTGTCTTGTACCTTTGCATTTTTCTCCCAAACGAAGGCCACTAGAAAGAAAATTTTAAAGCCTCCTGTTAGGCCATCATCTACACGACATAGCCCTGAATTTTCCAATGCGTAGCTCTTTGCAAAAGAGAGATATTGGCAAGGAAAAGCTGTCTTGTACCTTTGCATTTTTCTCCCAAACGAAGGACACTAGAAAGAAAATTTTAAAGCCTCCTGTTAGGCCATCATCAACACGACATAGCCCTGGATTTTCCAATGCGCAGCTCTTTGCAAAAGAGAGATATTGGCAAGGAAAAGCTGTCTTGTACCATTGCATTTTTCTCCCAAACGAAGGACACTAGAAAGAAAATTTTAAAGCCTCCTGTTAGACCATCATCTACACGGCTTAGTCATGAATTTTCCAAAGCGCAGCTCTTTGCAAAAGAGAGATATTGGCAAGGAAAAGCTGTCTTGTACCTTTGCATTTTTCTCCCAAACGAAGGACACTAGAATTAAAATTTTATAGCCTCCTGTTAGGCCATCATCTACACGATATAGCCCTGAATTTTCCAATGCGCAGCTCTTTGCAAAAGAGAGATATTGGCAAGGAAAAGCTGTCTTGTACCTTTGCATTTTTCTCCCAAACGAAGGACACTAGAAAGAAAATTTTAAAGCCTCCTGTTAGGCCATCATCTACACGACATAGCCCTGAATTTTCCAAAGCCCAGCTCTTTGCAAAAGAGAGATATTGGCAAGGAAAAGCTGTCTTGTACCATTGCATTTTTCTCCCAAACGAAGGACACTAGAAAGAAAATTTTAAAGCCTCCTGTTAGACCATCATCTACACGACATAGCCCTGAATTTTCCAATGCGCAGCTCTTTGCAAAAGAGAGATATTGGCAAGGAAAAGCTGTCTTGTACCATTGCATTTTTTTCCCAAACGAAGGACACTAGAAAGAAAATTTTAAAGCCTCCTGTTAGGCCATCATCTACACGACATAGCCCTGAATTTTCCAATGCGCAGCTCTTTGCAAAAGAGAGATATTGGCAAGGAAAAGCTGTCTTGTACCATTGCATTTTTCTCCCAAACGAAGGACACTAGAAAGAAAATTTTAAAGCCTCCTGTTAGACCATCATCTACACGGCATAGCCATGAATTTTCCAATGCGCAGCTCTTTGCAAAAGAGAGATATTGGCAAGGAAAAGCTGTCTTGTACCTTTGCATTTTTCTCCCAAACGAAGGACACTAGAATTGAAATTTTAAAGCCTCCTGTTAGGCCATCATCTACACGATATAGCCCTGAATTTTCCAATGCGCAGCTCTTTGCAAAAGAGAGATATTGGCAAGGAAAAGCTGTCTTGTACCTTTGCATTTTTCTCCAAAACGAAGGTCACTAGAAAGAAAATTTTAAAGCCTCCTGTTAAGCCATCATCTACACGACATAGCCCTGAATTTTCCAATGCGCAGCTCTTTGCAAAAGAGAGATATTGGCAAGGAAAAGCTGTCTTGTACCTTTGCATTTTTCTCCCAAACGAAGGTCAATAGAAAGAAAATTTTAAAGCCTCCTGTTAGGCCATCATCTACACGACATAGCCCTGAATTTTCCAATGCGTAGCTCTTTGCAAAAGAGAGATATTGGCAAGGAAAAGCTGTCTTGTACCTTTGCATTTTTCTCCCAAACGAAGGTCACTAGAAAGAAAATTTTAAAGCCTCCTGTTAGGCCATCATCTACACGACATAGCCCTGAATTTTCCAATGCGCAGCTCTTTGCAAAAGAGAGATATTGGCAAGGAAAAGCTGTCTTGTACCTTTGCATTTTTCTCCCAAACGAAGGACACTAGAAAGAAAATTTTAAAGCCTCCTGTTAGACCATCATCTACACGACATAGCCCTGAATTTTCCAATGCGCAGCTCTTTGCAAAAGAGAGATATTGGCAAGGAAAAGCTGTCTTGTACCATTGCATTTTTTTCCCAAACGAAGGACACTAGAAAGAAAATTTTAAAGCCTCCTGTTAGGCCATCATCTACACGACATAGCCCTGAATTTTCCAATGCGCAGCTCTTTGCAAAAGAGAGATATTGGCAAGGAAAAGCTGTCTTGTACCATTGCATTTTTCTCCCAAACGAAGGACACTAGAAAGAAAATTTTAAAGCCTCCTGTTAGACCATCATCTACACGGCATAGCCATGAATTTTCCAATGCGCAGCTCTTTGCAAAAGAGAGATATTGGCAAGGAAAAGCTGTCTTGTACCTTTGCATTTTTCTCCCAAACGAAGGACACTAGAATTGAAATTTTAAAGCCTCCTGTTAGGCCATCATCTACACGATATAGCCCTGAATTTTCCAATGCGCAGCTCTTTGCAAAAGAGAGATATTGGCAAGGAAAAGCTGTCTTGTACCTTTGCATTTTTCTCCCAAACGAAGGTCACTAGAAAGAAAATTTTAAAGCCTCCTGTTAAGCCATCATCTACACGACATAGCCCTGAATTTTCCAATGCGTAGCTCTTTGCAAAAGAGAGATATTGGCAAGGAAAAGCTGTCTTGTACCTTTGCATTTTTCTCCCAAACGAAGGACACTAGAAATAAATTTTTAAAGCCTCCTGTTAGGCCATCATCTACACGACATAGCCCTGAATTTTCCAATGCGCAGCTCTTTGCAAAAGAGAGATATTGGCAAGGAAAAGCTGTCTTGTACCTTTGCATTTTTCTCCCAAACGAAGGTCACTAGAAAGAAAATATTAAAGCCTCCTGTTAGGCCATCATCTACACGACATATCCCTGAATTTTCCAATGCGCAGCTCTTTGCAAAAGAGAGATATTGGCAAGGAAAAGCTGTCTTGTACCTTTGCATTTTTCTCCCAAACGAAGGACACTAGAAAGAAAATTTTAAAGCCTCCTGTTTAGACCATCATCTACACGGCATAGCCATGAATTTTCCAATGCGCAGCTCTTTGCAAAAGAGAGATATTGGCAAGGAAAAGCTGTCTTGTACCTTTGCATTTTTCTCCCAAACGAAGGACACTAGAATTAAAATTGTAAAGCCTCCTGTTAGGCCATCATCTACACGACATAGCCCTGAATTTTCCAATGCGCAGCTCTTTGCAAAAGAGAGATATTGGCAAGGACAAGCTGTCTTGTACCTTTGCATTTTTCTCCCAAACGAAGGTCACTAGAAAGAAAATTTCAAAGCCTCCTGTTAGGCCATCATCTACACGACACAGCCCTGAATTTTCCAATGCGTAGCTCTTTGCAAAAGAGAGATATTGGCAAGGAAAAGCTGTCTTGTACCTTTGCATTTTTCTCCCAAACGAAGGTCACTAGAAAGAAAATTTTAAAGCCTCCTGTTAGGCCATCATCTACACGACATATCCCTGAATTTTCCAATGCGTAGCTCTTTGCAAAAGAGAGATATTGGCAAGGAAAAGCTGTCTTGTACCATTGCATTTTTCTCCCAAACGAAGGACACTAGAAAGAAAATTTTAAAGCCTCCTGTTAGGCCATCATCTACACGGCATAGCCATGAATTTTCCAATGCGCAGCTCTTTGCAAAAGAGAGATATTGGCAAGGAAAAGCTTTCTTGTACCTTTGCATTTTTCTCCCAAACGAAGGACACTAGAATTAAAATTTTAAAGCCTCCTGTTAGGCCATTATCTACACGACATAGCCCTGAATTTTCCAATGCGCAGCTCTATGCAAAAGAGAGATATTGGCAAGGAAAAGCTGTCTTGTACCTTTGCATTTTTCTCCCAAACGAAGGCCACTAGAAAGAAAATTTTAAAGCCTCCTGTTAGGCCATCATCTACACGACATAGCCCTGAATTTTCCAATGCGTAGCTCTTTGCAAAAGAGAGATATTGGCAAGGAAAAGCTGTCTTGTACCTTTGCATTTTTCTCCCAAACGAAGGACACTAGAAAGAAAATTTTAAAGCCTCCTGTTAGGCCATCATCAACACGACATAGCCCTGGATTTTCCAATGCGCAGCTCTTTGCAAAAGAGAGATATTGGCAAGGAAAAGCTGTCTTGTACCATTGCATTTTTCTCCCAAACGAAGGACACTAGAAAGAAAATTTTAAAGCCTCCTGTTAGACCATCATCTACACGGCTTAGTCATGAATTTTCCAAAGCGCAGCTCTTTGCAAAAGAGAGATATTGGCAAGGAAAAGCTGTCTTGTACCTTTGCATTTTTCTCCCAAACGAAGGACACTAGAATTAAAATTTTATAGCCTCCTGTTAGGCCATCATCTACACGATATAGCCCTGAATTTTCCAATGCGCAGCTCTTTGCAAAAGAGAGATATTGGCAAGGAAAAGCTGTCTTGTACCTTTGCATTTTTCTCCCAAACGAAGGACACTAGAAAGAAAATTTTAAAGCCTCCTGTTAGGCCATCATCTACACGACATAGCCCTGAATTTTCCAAAGCCCAGCTCTTTGCAAAAGAGAGATATTGGCAAGGAAAAGCTGTCTTGTACCATTGCATTTTTCTCCCAAACGAAGGACACTAGAAATAAAATTTTAAAGCCTCCTGTTAGACCATCATCTACACGACATAGCCCTGAATTTTCCAATGCGCAGCTCTTTGCAAAAGAGAGATATTGGCAAGGAAAAGCTGTCTTGTACCATTGCATTTTTTTCCCAAACGAAGGACACTAGAAAGAAAATTTTAAAGCCTCCTGTTAGGCCATCATCTACACGACATAGCCCTGAATTTTCCAATGCGCAGCTCTTTGCAAAAGAGAGATATTGGCAAGGAAAAGCTGTCTTGTACCATTGCATTTTTCTCCCAAACGAAGGACACTAGAAAGAAAATTTTAAAGCCTCCTGTTAGACCATCATCTACACGGCATAGCCATGAATTTTCCAATGCGCAGCTCTTTGCAAAAGAGAGATATTGGCAAGGAAAAGCTGTCTTGTACCTTTGCATTTTTCTCCCAAACGAAGGACACTAGAATTGAAATTTTAAAGCCTCCTGTTAGGCCATCATCTACACGATATAGCCCTGAATTTTCCAATGCGCAGCTCTTTGCAAAAGAGAGATATTGGCAAGGAAAAGCTGTCTTGTACCTTTGCATTTTTCTCCAAAACGAAGGTCACTAGAAAGAAAATTTTAAAGCCTCCTGTTAAGCCATCATCTACACGACATAGCCCTGAATTTTCCAATGCGCAGCTCTTTGCAAAAGAGAGATATTGGCAAGGAAAAGCTGTCTTGTACCTTTGCATTTTTCTCCCAAACGAAGGTCAATAGAAAGAAAATTTTAAAGCCTCCTGTTAGGCCATCATCTACACGACATAGCCCTGAATTTTCCAATGCGTAGCTCTTTGCAAAAGAGAGATATTGGCAAGGAAAAGCTGTCTTGTACCTTTGCATTTTTCTCCCAAACGAAGGTCACTAGAAAGAAAATTTTAAAGCCTCCTGTTAGGCCATCATCTACACGACATAGCCCTGAATTTTCCAATGCGCAGCTCTTTGCAAAAGAGAGATATTGGCAAGGAAAAGCTGTCTTGTACCTTTGCATTTTTCTCCCAAACGAAGGACACTAGAAAGAAAATTTTAAAGCCTCCTGTTAGACCATCATCTACACGACATAGCCCTGAATTTTCCAATGCGCAGCTCTTTGCAAAAGAGAGATATTGGCAAGGAAAAGCTGTCTTGTACCATTGCATTTTTTTCCCAAACGAAGGACACTAGAAAGAAAATTTTAAAGCCTCCTGTTAGGCCATCATCTACACGACATAGCCCTGAATTTTCCAATGCGCAGCTCTTTGCAAAAGAGAGATATTGGCAAGGAAAAGCTGTCTTGTACCATTGCATTTTTCTCCCAAACGAAGGACACTAGAAAGAAAATTTTAAAGCCTCCTGTTAGACCATCATCTACACGGCATAGCCATGAATTTTCCAATGCGCAGCTCTTTGCAAAAGAGAGATATTGGCAAGGAAAAGCTGTCTTGTACCTTTGCATTTTTCTCCCAAACGAAGGACACTAGAATTGAAATTTTAAAGCCTCCTGTTAGGCCATCATCTACACGATATAGCCCTGAATTTTCCAATGCGCAGCTCTTTGCAAAAGAGAGATATTGGCAAGGAAAAGCTGTCTTGTACCTTTGCATTTTTCTCCAAAACGAAGGTCACTAGAAAGAAAATTTTAAAGCCTCCTGTTAAGCCATCATCTACACGACATAGCCCTGAATTTTCCAATGCGCAGCTCTTTGCAAAAGAGAGATATTGGCAAGGAAAAGCTGTCTTGTACCTTTGCATTTTTCTCCCAAACGAAGGTCAATAGAAAGAAAATTTTAAAGCCTCCTGTTAGGCCATCATCTACACGACATAGCCCTGAATTTTCCAATGCGTAGCTCTTTGCAAAAGAGAGATATTGGCAAGGAAAAGCTGTCTTGTACTTTTGCATTTTTCTCCCAAACGAAGGTCACTAGAAAGAAAATTTTAAAGCCTCCTGTTAGGCCATCATCTACACGACATAGCCCTGAATTTTCCAATACGCAGCTCTTTGCAAACGAGAAATATTGGCAAGGAAAAGCTGTCTTGTACCTTTGCATTTTTCTCCCAAACGAAGGACACTAGAAAGAAAGTTTTAAAGCCTCCTGTTAGGCCATCATCTACACGACATAGCCCTGAATTTTCCAATGCGCAGCTCTTTGCAAAAGAGAGATATTGGCAAGGAAAAGCTGTCTTGTACCTTTGCATTTTTCTCCCAAACGAAGGACACTAGAAAGAAAATTTTAAAGCCTCCTGTTAGACCATCATCTACACGACATAGCCCTGAATTTTCCAATGCGCAGCTCTTTGCAAAAGAGAGATATTGGCAAGGAAAAGCTGTCTTGTACCATTGCATTTTTCTCCCAAACGAAGGACACTAGAAAGAAAATTTTATAGCCTCCTGTTAGGCCATCATCTACACGACATAGCCCTGAATTTTCCAATGCGCAGCTCTTTGCAAAAGAGAGATATTGGCAAGGAAAAGCTGTCTTGTACCTTTGCATTTTTCTCCCAAACGAAGTTCAATAGAAAGAAAATTTTAAAGCCTCCTGTTAGGCCATCATCTACACGACATAGCCCTGAATTTTCCAATGCGTAGCTCTTTGCAAAAGAGAGATATTGGCAAGGAAAAGCTGTCTTGTACCTTTGCATTTTTCTCCCAAACGAAGGACACTAGAATTACAATTTTAAAGCCTCCTGTTAGGCCATCATCTACACGACATAGCCCTGATTTTTCCAATGCGCAGCTCTTTGCAAAAGAGAGATATTGGCAAGGTAAAGCTGTCTTGTACCTTTGCATTTTTCTCCCAAACGAAGGACACTAGAAAGAAAATTTTAAAGCCTCCTGTTAGACCATCATCTACACGGCATAGCCATGAATTTTCCAATGCGCAGCTCTTTGCAAAAGAGAGATATTGGCAAGGAAAAGCTGTCTTGCACCTTTGCATTTTTCTCCCAAACGAAGGACACTAGAATTAAAATTTTAAAGCCTCCTGTTAGGCCATCATCTGCACGACATAGCCCTGAATTTTCCAATGCGCAGCTCTTTGCAAAAGAGAGATATTGGCAAGGAAAAGCTGTCTTGTACCTTTGTATTTTTCTCCCAAACGAAGGTCACTAGAAAGAAAATTTTAAAGCCTCCTGTTAGGCCATCATCTACACGACATAGCCCTGAATTTTCCAATACGCAGCTCTTTGCAAACGAGAGATATTGGCAAGGAAAAGCTGTCTTGTACCTTTGCATTTTTCTCCCAAACGAAGGACACTAGAAAGAAAATTTTAAAGCCTCCTGGTTAGGCCATTATCTACACGACATAGCCCTGAATTTTCCAATGCGCAGCTCTTTGCAAAAGAGAGATATTGGCAAGGAAAAGCTGTCTTGTACCTTTGCATTTTTCTCCCAAACGAAAGACACTAGAAAGAAAATTTTAAAGCCTCCTGTTAGACCATCATCTACACGACATAGCCCTGAATTTTCCAATGCGCAGCTCTTTGCAAAAGAGAGATATTGGCAAGGAAAAGCTGTCTTGTACCATTGTATTTTTCTCCCAAACGAAGGACACTAGAAAGAAAATTTTAAAGCCTCCTGTTAGGCCATCATCTACACGACATAGCCTTGAATTTTCCAATGCGTAGCTCTTTGCAAAAGAGAGATATTGGCAAGGAAAAGCTGTCTTGTACCTTTGCATTTTTCTCCCAAACGAAGGACACTAGAATTACAATTTTAAAGCCTCCTGTTAGGCCATCTTCTACACGACATAGCCCTGATTTTTCCAATGCGCAGCTCTTTGCAAAAGAGAGATATTGGCAAGGAAAAGCTGTCTTGTACCTTTGCATTTTTCTCCCAAACGAAGGTCACTAGAAAGAAAATTTTAAAGCCTCCTGTTAGGCCATCATCTACACGACATAGCCCTAAATTTTCCAATGCGTAGCTCTTTGCAAAAGAGAGATATTGGCAAGGAAAAGCTGTCTTGTACCTTTGCATTTTTCTCCCAAACGAAGGTCACTAGAAAGAAAATTTTAAAGCCTCCTGTTAGGCCATCATCTACACGACATAGCCCTAAATTTTCCAATGCGTAGCTCTTTGCAAAAGAGAGATATTGGCAAGGAAAAGCTGTCTTGTACCTTTGCATTTTTCTCCCAAACGAAGGTCACTAGAAAGAAAATTTTAAAGCCTCCTGTTAGGCCATCATCTACACGACATAGCCCTGAATTTTCCAATTCGTAGCGCTTTGCAAAAGAGAGATATTGGCAAGGAAAAGCTGTCTTGTACCTTTGCATTTTTCTCCCAAACGAAGGACACTAGAAAGAAAATTTTAAAGCCTCCTGTTAGGCCATCATCTACACGACATAGCCCTGAATTTTCCAATGCGCAGCTCTTTGCAAAAGAGATATTGGCAAGGAAAAGCTGTCTTGTACCTTTGCATTTTTCTCCCAAACGAAGGTCACTAGAAAGAAAATTTTAAAGCCTCCTGTTAGGCTATCATCTACACGACATAGCCCTGAATTTTCCAATGCGTAGCTCTTTGCAAAAGAGAGATATTGGCAAGGAAAAGCTGTCTTGTACCTTTGCATTTTTCTCCCAAACGAAGGTCACTAGAAAGAAAATTTTAAAGCCTCCTGTTAGGCCATCATCTACACGACATATCCCTGAATTTTCCAATGCGTAGCTCTTTGCAAAAGAGAGATATTGGCAAGGAAAAGCTGTCTTGTACCATTGCATTTTTCTCCCAAACGAAGGACACTAGAAAGAAAATTTTAAAGCCTCCTGTTAGGCCATCATCTACACGGCATAGCCATGAATTTTCCAATGCGCAGCTCTTTGCAAAAGAGAGATATTGGCAAGGAAAAGCTTTCTTGTACCTTTGCATTTTTCTCCCAAACGAAGGACACTAGAATTAAAATTTTAAAGCCTCCTGTTAGGCCATTATCTACACGACATAGCCCTGAATTTTCCAATGCGCAGCTCTATGCAAAAGAGAGATATTGGCAAGGAAAAGCTGTCTTGTACCTTTGCATTTTTCTCCCAAATGAAGGTCACTAGAAAGAAAATTTTAAAGCCTCCTGTTAGGCCATCATCTACACGACATAGCCCTGAATTTTCCAATGCGTAGCTCTTTGCAAAAGAGAGATATTGGCAAGGAAAAGCTGTCTTGTACCTTTGCATTTTTCTCCCAAACGAAGGACGCTAGAAAGAAAATTTTAAAGCCTCCTGTTAGGCCATCATCAACACGACATAGCCCTGGATTTTCCAATGCGCAGCTCTTTGCAAAAGAGAGATATTGGCAAGGAAAAGCTGTCTTGTACCATTGCATTTTTCTCCCAAACGAAGGACACTAGAAAGAAAATTTTAAAGCCTCCTGTTAGACAATCATCTACACGGCTTAGCCATGAATTTTCCAAAGCGCAGCTCTTTGCAAAAGAGAGATATTGGCAAGGAAAAGCTGTCTTGTACCTTTGCATTTTTCTCCCAAACGAAGGACACTAGAATTAAAATTTTATAGCCTCCTGTTAGGCCATCATCTACACGATATAGCCCTGAATTTTCCAATGCGCAGCTCTTTGCAAAAGAGAGATATTGGCAAGGAAAAGCTGTCTTGTACCTTTGCATTTTTCTCCCAAACGAAGGACACTAGAAAGAAAATTTTAAAGCCTCCTGTTAGGCCATCATCTACACGACATAGCCCTGAATTTTCCAATGCGCAGCACTTTGCAAAAGAGAGATATTGGCAAGGAAAAGCTGTATTGTACCATTGCATTTTTCTCCCAAACGAAGGACACTAGAAAGAAAATGTTAAAGCCTCCTGTTAGGCCATCATCTACACGACATAGCCCTGAATTTTCCAAAGCCCAGCTCTTTGCAAAAGAGAGATATTGGCAAGGAAAAGCTGTCTTGTACCATTGCATTTTTCTCCCAAACGAAGGACACTAGAAAGAAAATTTTAAAGCCTCCTGTTAGACCATCATCTACACGACATAGCCCTGAATTTTCCAATGCGCAGCTCTTTGCAAAAGAGAGATATTGGCAAGGAAAAGCTGTCTTGTACCTTTGCATTTTTCTCCCAAACGAAGGACACTAGAATTGAAATTTTAAAGCCTCCTGTTAGGCCATCATCTACACGATATAGCCCTGAATTTTCCAATGCGCAGCTCTTTGCAAAAGAGAGATATTGGCAAGGAAAAGCTGTCTTGTACCTTTGCATTTTTCTCCCAAACGAAGGTCACTAGAAAGAAAATTTTAAAGCCTCCTGTTAAGCCATCATCTACACGACATAGCCCTGAATTTTCCAATGCGTAGCTCTTTGCAAAAGAGAGATATTGGCAAGGAAAAGCTGTCTTGTACCTTTGCATTTTTCTCCCAAACGAAGGACACTAGAAATAAATTTTTAAAGCCTCCTGTTAGGCCATCATCTACACGACATAGCCCTGAATTTTCCAATGCGCAGCTCTTTGCAAAAGAGAGATATTGGCAAGGAAAAGCTGTCTTGTACCTTTGCATTTTTCTCCCAAACGAAGGTCACTAGAAAGAAAATATTAAAGCCTCCTGTTAGGCCATCATCTACACGACATATCCCTGAATTTTCCAATGCGCAGCTCTTTGCAAAAGAGAGATATTGGCAAGGAAAAGCTGTCTTGTACCTTTGCATTTTTCTCCCAAACGAAGGACACTAGAAAGAAAATTTTAAAGCCTCCTGTTTAGACCATCATCTACACGGCATAGCCATGAATTTTCCAATGCGCAGCTCTTTGCAAAAGAGAGATATTGGCAAGGAAAAGCTGTCTTGTACCTTTGCATTTTTCTCCCAAACGAAGGACACTAGAATTAAAATTGTAAAGCCTCCTGTTAGGCCATCATCTACACGACATAGCCCTGAATTTTCCAATGCGCAGCTCTTTGCAAAAGAGAGATATTGGCAAGGACAAGCTGTCTTGTACCTTTGCATTTTTCTCCCAAACGAAGGTCACTAGAAAGAAAATTTCAAAGCCTCCTGTTAGGCCATCATCTACACGACACAGCCCTGAATTTTCCAATGCGTAGCTCTTTGCAAAAGAGAGATATTGGCAAGGAAAAGCTGTCTTGTACCTTTGCATTTTTCTCCCAAACGAAGGTCACTAGAAAGAAAATTTTAAAGCCTCCTGTTAGGCCATCATCTACACGACATATCCCTGAATTTTCCAATGCGTAGCTCTTTGCAAAAGAGAGATATTGGCAAGGAAAAGCTGTCTTGTACCATTGCATTTTTCTCCCAAACGAAGGACACTAGAAAGAAAATTTTAAAGCCTCCTGTTAGGCCATCATCTACACGGCATAGCCATGAATTTTCCAATGCGCAGCTCTTTGCAAAAGAGAGATATTGGCAAGGAAAAGCTTTCTTGTACCTTTGCATTTTTCTCCCAAACGAAGGACACTAGAATTAAAATTTTAAAGCCTCCTGTTAGGCCATTATCTACACGACATAGCCCTGAATTTTCCAATGCGCAGCTCTATGCAAAAGAGAGATATTGGCAAGGAAAAGCTGTCTTGTACCTTTGCATTTTTCTCCCAAACGAAGGCCACTAGAAAGAAAATTTTAAAGCCTCCTGTTAGGCCATCATCTACACGACATAGCCCTGAATTTTCCAATGCGTAGCTCTTTGCAAAAGAGAGATATTGGCAAGGAAAAGCTGTCTTGTACCTTTGCATTTTTCTCCCAAACGAAGGACACTAGAAAGAAAATTTTAAAGCCTCCTGTTAGGCCATCATCAACACGACATAGCCCTGGATTTTCCAATGCGCAGCTCTTTGCAAAAGAGAGATATTGGCAAGGAAAAGCTGTCTTGTACCATTGCATTTTTCTCCCAAACGAAGGACACTAGAAAGAAAATTTTAAAGCCTCCTGTTAGACCATCATCTACACGGCTTAGTCATGAATTTTCCAAAGCGCAGCTCTTTGCAAAAGAGAGATATTGGCAAGGAAAAGCTGTCTTGTACCTTTGCATTTTTCTCCCAAACGAAGGACACTAGAATTAAAATTTTATAGCCTCCTGTTAGGCCATCATCTACACGATATAGCCCTGAATTTTCCAATGCGCAGCTCTTTGCAAAAGAGAGATATTGGCAAGGAAAAGCTGTCTTGTACCTTTGCATTTTTCTCCCAAACGAAGGACACTAGAAAGAAAATTTTAAAGCCTCCTGTTAGGCCATCATCTACACGACATAGCCCTGAATTTTCCAATGCGCAGCACTTTGCAAAAGAGAGATATTGGCAAGGAAAAGCTGTATTGTACCATTGCATTTTTCTCCCAAACGAAGGACACTAGAAAGAAAATTTTAAAGCCTCCTGTTAGGCCATCATCTACACGACATAGCCCTGAATTTTCCAAAGCCCAGCTCTTTGCAAAAGAGAGATATTGGCAAGGAAAAGCTGTCTTGTACCATTGCATTTTTCTCCCAAACGAAGGACACTAGAAAGAAAATTTTAAAGCCTCCTGTTAGACCATCATCTACACGACATAGCCCTGAATTTTCCAATGCGCAGCTCTTTGCAAAAGAGAGATATTGGCAAGGAAAAGCTGTCTTGTACCATTGCATTTTTTTCCCAAACGAAGGACACTAGAAAGAAAATTTTAAAGCCTCCTGTTAGGCCATCATCTACACGACATAGCCCTGAATTTTCCAATGCGCAGCTCTTTGCAAAAGAGAGATATTGGCAAGGAAAAGCTGTCTTGTACCATTGCATTTTTCTCCCAAACGAAGGACACTAGAAAGAAAATTTTAAAGCCTCCTGTTAGACCATCATCTACACGGCATAGCCATGAATTTTCCAATGCGCAGCTCTTTGCAAAAGAGAGATATTGGCAAGGAAAAGCTGTCTTGTACCTTTGCATTTTTCTCCCAAACGAAGGACACTAGAATTGAAATTTTAAAGCCTCCTGTTAGGCCATCATCTACACGATATAGCCCTGAATTTTCCAATGCGCAGCTCTTTGCAAAAGAGAGATATTGGCAAGGAAAAGCTGTCTTGTACCTTTGCATTTTTCTCCAAAACGAAGGTCACTAGAAAGAAAATTTTAAAGCCTCCTGTTAAGCCATCATCTACACGACATAGCCCTGAATTTTCCAATGCGCAGCTCTTTGCAAAAGAGAGATATTGGCAAGGAAAAGCTGTCTTGTACCTTTGCATTTTTCTCCCAAACGAAGGTCAATAGAAAGAAAATTTTAAAGCCTCCTGTTAGGCCATCATCTACACGACATAGCCCTGAATTTTCCAATGCGTAGCTCTTTGCAAAAGAGAGATATTGGCAAGGAAAAGCTGTCTTGTACCTTTGCATTTTTCTCCCAAACGAAGGTCACTAGAAAGAAAATTTTAAAGCCTCCTGTTAGGCCATCATCTACACGACATAGCCCTGAATTTTCCAATGCGCAGCTCTTTGCAAAAGAGAGATATTGGCAAGGAAAAGCTGTCTTGTACCTTTGCATTTTTCTCCCAAACGAAGGACACTAGAAAGAAAATTTTAAAGCCTCCTGTTAGACCATCATCTACACGACATAGCCCTGAATTTTCCAATGCGCAGCTCTTTGCAAAAGAGAGATATTGGCAAGGAAAAGCTGTCTTGTACCATTGCATTTTTCTCCCAAACGAAGGACACTAGAAAGAAAATTTTATAGCCTCCTGTTAGGCCATCATCTACACGACATAGCCCTGAATTTTCCAATGCGCAGCTCTTTGCAAAAGAGAGATATTGGCAAGGAAAAGCTGTCTTGTACCTTTGCATTTTTCTCCCAAACGAAGTTCACTAGAAAGAAAATTTTAAAGCCTCCTGTTAGGCCATCATCTACACGACATAGCCCTGAATTTTCCAATGCGTAGCTCTTTGCAAAAGAGAGATATTGGCAAGGAAAAGCTGTCTTGTACCTTTGCATTTTTCTCCCAAACGAAGGTCAATAGAAAGAAAATTTTAAAGCCTCCTGTTAGGCCATCATCTACACGACATAGCCCTGAATTTTCCAATGCGTAGCTCTTTGCAAAAGAGAGATATTGGCAAGGAAAAGCTGTCTTGTACCTTTGCATTTTTCTCCCAAACGAAGGTCACTAGAAAGAAAATTTTAAAGCCTCCTGTTAGGCCATCATCTACACGACATAGCCCTGAATTTTCCAATACGCAGCTCTTTGCAAACGAGAAATATTGGCAAGGAAAAGCTGTCTTGTACCTTTGCATTTTTCTCCCAAACGAAGGACACTAGAAAGAAAGTTTTAAAGCCTCCTGTTAGGCCATCATCTACACGACATAGCCCTGAATTTTCCAATGCGCAGCTCTTTGCAAAAGAGAGATATTGGCAAGGAAAAGCTGTCTTGTACCTTTGCATTTTTCTCCCAAACGAAGGACACTAGAAAGAAAATTTTAAAGCCTCCTGTTAGACCATCATCTACACGACATAGCCCTGAATTTTCCAATGCGCAGCTCTTTGCAAAAGAGAGATATTGGCAAGGAAAAGCTGTCTTGTACCATTGCATTTTTCTCCCAAACGAAGGACACTAGAAAGAAAATTTTATAGCCTCCTGTTAGGCCATCATCTACACGACATAGCCCTGAATTTTCCAATGCGCAGCTCTTTGCAAAAGAGAGATATTGGCAAGGAAAAGCTGTCTTGTACCTTTGCATTTTTCTCCCAAACGAAGTTCACTAGAAAGAAAATTTTAAAGCCTCCTGTTAGGCCATCATCTACACGACATAGCCCTGAATTTTCCAATGCGTAGCTCTTTGCAAAAGAGAGATATTGGCAAGGAAAAGCTGTCTTGTACCTTTGCATTTTTCTCCCAAACGAAGGACACTAGAATTACAATTTTAAAGCCTCCTGTTAGGCCATCATCTACACGACATAGCCCTGATTTTTCCAATGCGCAGCTCTTTGCAAAAGAGAGATATTGGCAAGGTAAAGCTGTCTTGTACCTTTGCATTTTTCTCCCAAACGAAGGACACTAGAAAGAAAATTTTAAAGCCTCCTGTTAGACCATCATCTACACGATATAGCCCTGAATTTTCCAATGCGCAGCTCTTTGCAAAAGAGAGATATTGGCAAGGAAAAGCTGTCTTGTACCTTTGCATTTTTCTCCCAAACGAAGGACACTAGAAAGAAAATTTTAAAGCCTCCTGTTAGGCCATCATCTACACGACATAGCCCTGAATTTTCCAATGCGCAGCACTTTGCAAAAGAGAGATATTGGCAAGGAAAAGCTGTATTGTACCATTGCATTTTTCTCCCAAACGAAGGACACTAGAAAGAAAATTTTAAAGCCTCCTGTTAGGCCATCATCTACACGACATAGCCCTGAATTTTCCAAAGCCCAGCTCTTTGCAAAAGAGAGATATTGGCAAGGAAAAGCTGTCTTGTACCATTGCATTTTTCTCCCAAACGAAGGACACTAGAAAGAAAATTTTAAAGCCTCCTGTTAGACCATCATCTACACGACATAGCCCTGAATTTTCCAATGCGCAGCTCTTTGCAAAAGAGAGATATTGGCAAGGAAAAGCTGTCTTGTACCATTGCATTTTTTTCCCAAACGAAGGACACTAGAAAGAAAATTTTAAAGCCTCCTGTTAGGCCATCATCTACACGACATAGCCCTGAATTTTCCAATGCGCAGCTCTTTGCAAAAGAGAGATATTGGCAAGGAAAAGCTGTCTTGTACCTTTGCATTTTTCTCCCAAACGAAGGACACTAGAATTGAAATTTTAAAGCCTCCTGTTAGGCCATCATCTACACGATATAGCCCTGAATTTTCCAATGCGCAGCTCTTTGCAAAAGAGAGATATTGGCAAGGAAAAGCTGTCTTGTACCTTTGCATTTTTCTCCAAAACGAAGGTCACTAGAAAGAAAATTTTAAAGCCTCCTGTTAAGCCATCATCTACACGACATAGCCCTGAATTTTCCAATGCGCAGCTCTTTGCAAAAGAGAGATATTGGCAAGGAAAAGCTGTCTTGTACCTTTGCATTTTTCTCCCAAACGAAGGTCAATAGAAAGAAAATTTTAAAGCCTCCTGTTAGGCCATCATCTACACGACATAGCCCTGAATTTTCCAATGCGTAGCTCTTTGCAAAAGAGAGATATTGGCAAGGAAAAGCTGTCTTGTACTTTTGCATTTTTCTCCCAAACGAAGGTCACTAGAAAGAAAATTTTAAAGCCTCCTGTTAGGCCATCATCTACACGACATAGCCCTGAATTTTCCAATACGCAGCTCTTTGCAAACGAGAAATATTGGCAAGGAAAAGCTGTCTTGTACCTTTGCATTTTTCTCCCAAACGAAGGACACTAGAAAGAAAGTTTTAAAGCCTCCTGTTAGGCCATCATCTACACGACATAGCCCTGAATTTTCCAATGCGCAGCTCTTTGCAAAAGAGAGATATTGGCAAGGAAAAGCTGTCTTGTACCTTTGCATTTTTCTCCCAAACGAAGGACACTAGAAAGAAAATTTTAAAGCCTCCTGTTAGACCATCATCTACACGACATAGCCCTGAATTTTCCAATGCGCAGCTCTTTGCAAAAGAGAGATATTGGCAAGGAAAAGCTGTCTTGTACCATTGCATTTTTCTCCCAAACGAAGGACACTAGAAAGAAAATTTTATAGCCTCCTGTTAGGCCATCATCTACACGACATAGCCCTGAATTTTCCAATGCGCAGCTCTTTGCAAAAGAGAGATATTGGCAAGGAAAAGCTGTCTTGTACCTTTGCATTTTTCTCCCAAACGAAGTTCACTAGAAAGAAAATTTTAAAGCCTCCTGTTAGGCCATCATCTACACGACATAGCCCTGAATTTTCCAATGCGTAGCTCTTTGCAAAAGAGAGATATTGGCAAGGAAAAGCTGTCTTGTACCTTTGCATTTTTCTCCCAAACGAAGGACACTAGAATTACAATTTTAAAGCCTCCTGTTAGGCCATCATCTACACGACATAGCCCTGATTTTTCCAATGCGCAGCTCTTTGCAAAAGAGAGATATTGGCAAGGTAAAGCTGTCTTGTACCTTTGCATTTTTCTCCCAAACGAAGGACACTAGAAAGAAAATTTTAAAGCCTCCTGTTAGACCATCATCTACACGGCATAGCCATGAATTTTCCAATGCGCAGCTCTTTGCAAAAGAGAGATATTGGCAAGGAAAAGCTGTCTTGCACCTTTGCATTTTTCTCCCAAACGAAGGACACTAGAATTAAAATTTTAAAGCCTCCTGTTAGGCCATCATCTGCACGACATAGCCCTGAATTTTCCAATGCGCAGCTCTTTGCAAAAGAGAGATATTGGCAAGGAAAAGCTGTCTTGTACCTTTGTATTTTTCTCCCAAACGAAGGTCACTAGAAAGAAAATTTTAAAGCCTCCTGTTAGGCCATCATCTACACGACATAGCCCTGAATTTTCCAATACGCAGCTCTTTGCAAACGAGAGATATTGGCAAGGAAAAGCTGTCTTGTACCTTTGCATTTTTCTCCCAAACGAAGGACACTAGAAAGAAAATTTTAAAGCCTCCTGGTTAGGCCATTATCTACACGACATAGCCCTGAATTTTCCAATGCGCAGCTCTTTGCAAAAGAGAGATATTGGCAAGGAAAAGCTGTCTTGTACCTTTGCATTTTTCTCCCAAACGAAAGACACTAGAAAGAAAATTTTAAAGCCTCCTGTTAGACCATCATCTACACGACATAGCCCTGAATTTTCCAATGCGCAGCTCTTTGCAAAAGAGAGATATTGGCAAGGAAAAGATGTCTTGTACCATTGTATTTTTCTCCCAAACGAAGGACACTAGAAAGAAAATTTTAAAGCCTCCTGTTAGGCCATCATCTACACGACATAGCCTTGAATTTTCCAATGCGTAGCTCTTTGCAAAAGAGAGATATTGGCAAGGAAAAGCTGTCTTGTACCTTTGCATTTTTCTCCCAAACGAAGGACACTAGAATTACAATTTTAAAGCCTCCTGTTAGGCCATCTTCTACACGACATAGCCCTGATTTTTCCAATGCGCAGCTCTTTGCAAAAGAGAGATATTGGCAAGGAAAAGCTGTCTTGTACCTTTGCATTTTTCTCCCAAACGAAGGTCACTAGAAAGAAAATTTTAAAGCCTCCTGTTAGGCCATCATCTACACGACATAGCCCTAAATTTTCCAATGCGTAGCTCTTTGCAAAAGAGAGATATTGGCAAGGAAAAGCTGTCTTGTACCTTTGCATTTTTCTCCCAAACGAAGGTCACTAGAAAGAAAATTTTAAAGCCTCCTGTTAGGCCATCATCTACACGACATAGCCCTAAATTTTCCAATGCGTAGCTCTTTGCAAAAGAGAGATATTGGCAAGGAAAAGCTGTCTTGTACCTTTGCATTTTTCTCCCAAACGAAGGTCACTAGAAAGAAAATTTTAAAGCCTCCTGTTAGGCCATCATCTACACGACATAGCCCTGAATTTTCCAATTCGTAGCGCTTTGCAAAAGAGAGATATTGGCAAGGAAAAGCTGTCTTGTACCTTTGCATTTTTCTCCCAAACGAAGGACACTAGAAAGAAAATTTTAAAGCCTCCTGTTAGGCCATCATCTACACGACATAGCCCTGAATTTTCCAATGCGCAGCTCTTTGCAAAAGAGATATTGGCAAGGAAAAGCTGTCTTGTACCTTTGCATTTTTCTCCCAAACGAAGGTCACTAGAAAGAAAATTTTAAAGCCTCCTGTTAGGCTATCATCTACACGACATAGCCCTGAATTTTCCAATGCGTAGCTCTTTGCAAAAGAGAGATATTGGCAAGGAAAAGCTGTCTTGTACCTTTGCATTTTTCTCCCAAACGAAGGTCACTAGAAAGAAAATTTTAAAGCCTCCTGTTAGGCCATCATCTACACGACATATCCCTGAATTTTCCAATGCGTAGCTCTTTGCAAAAGAGAGATATTGGCAAGGAAAAGCTGTCTTGTACCATTGCATTTTTCTCCCAAACGAAGGACACTAGAAAGAAAATTTTAAAGCCTCCTGTTAGGCCATCATCTACACGGCATAGCCATGAATTTTCCAATGCGCAGCTCTTTGCAAAAGAGAGATATTGGCAAGGAAAAGCTTTCTTGTACCTTTGCATTTTTCTCCCAAACGAAGGACACTAGAATTAAAATTTTAAAGCCTCCTGTTAGGCCATTATCTACACGACATAGCCCTGAATTTTCCAATGCGCAGCTCTATGCAAAAGAGAGATATTGGCAAGGAAAAGCTGTCTTGTACCTTTGCATTTTTCTCCCAAATGAAGGTCACTAGAAAGAAAATTTTAAAGCCTCCTGTTAGGCCATCATCTACACGACATAGCCCTGAATTTTCCAATGCGTAGCTCTTTGCAAAAGAGAGATATTGGCAAGGAAAAGCTGTCTTGTACCTTTGCATTTTTCTCCCAAACGAAGGACGCTAGAAAGAAAATTTTAAAGCCTCCTGTTAGGCCATCATCAACACGACATAGCCCTGGATTTTCCAATGCGCAGCTCTTTGCAAAAGAGAGATATTGGCAAGGAAAAGCTGTCTTGTACCATTGCATTTTTCTCCCAAACGAAGGACACTAGAAAGAAAATTTTAAAGCCTCCTGTTAGACAATCATCTACACGGCTTAGCCATGAATTTTCCAAAGCGCAGCTCTTTGCAAAAGAGAGATATTGGCAAGGAAAAGCTGTCTTGTACCTTTGCATTTTTCTCCCAAACGAAGGACACTAGAATTAAAATTTTATAGCCTCCTGTTAGGCCATCATCTACACGATATAGCCCTGAATTTTCCAATGCGCAGCTCTTTGCAAAAGAGAGATATTGGCAAGGAAAAGCTGTCTTGTACCTTTGCATTTTTCTCCCAAACGAAGGACACTAGAAAGAAAATTTTAAAGCCTCCTGTTAGGCCATCATCTACACGACATAGCCCTGAATTTTCCAATGCGCAGCACTTTGCAAAAGAGAGATATTGGCAAGGAAAAGCTGTATTGTACCATTGCATTTTTCTCCCAAACGAAGGACACTAGAAAGAAAATGTTAAAGCCTCCTGTTAGGCCATCATCTACACGACATAGCCCTGAATTTTCCAAAGCCCAGCTCTTTGCAAAAGAGAGATATTGGCAAGGAAAAGCTGTCTTGTACCATTGCATTTTTCTCCCAAACGAAGGACACTAGAAAGAAAATTTTAAAGCCTCCTGTTAGACCATCATCTACACGACATAGCCCTGAATTTTCCAATGCGCAGCTCTTTGCAAAAGAGAGATATTGGCAAGGAAAAGCTGTCTTGTACCATTGCATTTTTTTCCCAAACGAAGGACACTAGAAAGAAAATTTTAAAGCCTCCTGTTAGGCCATCATCTACACGACATAGCCCTGAATTTTCCAATGCGCAGCTCTTTGCAAAAGAGAGATATTGGCAAGGAAAAGCTGTCTTGTACCATTGCATTTTTCTCCCAAACGAAGGACACTAGAAAGAAAATTTTAAAGCCTCCTGTTAGACCATCATCTACACGGCATAGCCATGAATTTTCCAATGCGCAGCTCTTTGCAAAAGAGAGATATTGGCAAGGAAAAGCTGTCTTGTACCTTTGCATTTTTCTCCCAAACGAAGGACACTAGAATTGAAATTTTAAAGCCTCCTGTTAGGCCATCATCTACACGATATAGCCCTGAATTTTCCAATGCGCAGCTCTTTGCAAAAGAGAGATATTGGCAAGGAAAAGCTGTCTTGTACCTTTGCATTTTTCTCCCAAACGAAGGTCACTAGAAAGAAAATTTTAAAGCCTCCTGTTAAGCCATCATCTACACGACATAGCCCTGAATTTTCCAATGCGCAGCTCTTTGCAAAAGAGAGATATTGGCAAGGAAAAGCTGTCTTGTACCTTTGCATTTTTCTCCCAAACGAAGGTCACTAGAAAGAAAATTTTAAAGCCTCCTGTTAGGCCATCATCTACACGACATAGCCCTGAATTTTCCAATGCGTAGCTCTTTGCAAAAGAGAGATATTGGCAAGGAAAAGCTGTCTTGTACCTTTGCATTTTTCTCCCAAACGAAGGTCACTAGAAAGAAAATTTTAAAGCCTCCTGTTAGGCCATCATCTACACGACATAGCCCTGAATTTTCCAATACGCAGCTCTTTGCAAACGAGAAATAATGGCAAGGAAAAGCTGTCTTGTACCTTTGCATTTTTCTCCCAAACGAAGGACACTAGAAAGAAAGTTTTAAAGCCTCCTGTTAGGCCATCATCTACACGACATAGCCCTGAATTTTCCAATGCGCAGCTCTTTGCAAAAGAGAGATATTGGCAAGGAAAAGCTGTCTTGTACCTTTGCATTTTTCTCCCAAACGAAGGACACTAGAAAGAAAATTTTAAAGCCTCCTGTTAGACCATCATCTACACGACATAGCCCTGAATTTTCCAATGCGCAGCTCTTTGCAAAAGAGAGATATTGGCAAGGAAAAGCTGTCTTGTACCATTGCATTTTTCTCCCAAACGAAGGACACTAGAAAGAAAATTTTAAAGCCTCCTGTTAGACCATCATCTACACGGCATAGCCATGAATTTTCCAATGCGCAGCTCTTTGCAAAAGAGAGATATTGGCAAGGAAAAGCTGTCTTGTACCTTTGCATTTTTCTCCCAAACGAAGGACACTAGAATTGAAATTTTAAAGCCTCCTGTTAGGCCATCATCTACACGATATAGCCCTGAATTTTCCAATGCGCAGCTCTTTGCAAAAGAGAGATATTGGCAAGGAAAAGCTGTCTTGTACCTTTGCATTTTTCTCCCAAACGAAGGTCACTAGAAAGAAAATTTTAAAGCCTCCTGTTAAGCCATCATCTACACGACATAGCCCTGAATTTTCCAATGCGCAGCTCTTTGCAAAAGAGAGATATTGGCAAGGAAAAGCTGTCTTGTACCTTTGCATTTTTCTCCCAAACGAAGGTCACTAGAAAGAAAATTTTAAAGCCTCCTGTTAGGCCATCATCTACACGACATAGCCCTGAATTTTCCAATGCGTAGCTCTTTGCAAAAGAGAGATATTGGCAAGGAAAAGCTGTCTTGTACCTTTGCATTTTTCTCCCAAACGAAGGTCACTAGAAAGAAAATTTTAAAGCCTCCTGTTAGGCCATCATCTACACGACATAGCCCTGAATTTTCCAATACGCAGCTCTTTGCAAACGAGAAATATTGGCAAGGAAAAGCTGTCTTGTACCTTTGCATTTTTCTCCCAAACGAAGGACACTAGAAAGAAAGTTTTAAAGCCTCCTGTTAGGCCATCATCTACACGACATAGCCCTGAATTTTCCAATGCGCAGCTCTTTGCAAAAGAGAGATATTGGCAAGGAAAAGCTGTCTTGTACCTTTGCATTTTTCTCCCAAACGAAGGACACTAGAAAGAAAATTTTAAAGCCTCCTGTTAGACCATCATCTACACGACATAGCCCTGAATTTTCCAATGCGCAGCTCTTTGCAAAAGAGAGATATTGGCAAGGAAAAGCTGTCTTGTACCTTTGCATTTTTCTCCCAAACGAAGGACACTAGAATTAAAATTTTAAAGCCTCCTGTTAGGCCATCATCTGCACGACATAGCCCTGAATTTTCCAATGCGCAGCTCTTTGCAAAAGAGAGATATTGGCAAGGAAAAGCTGTCTTGTACCTTTGTATTTTTCTCCCAAACGAAGGTCACTAGAAAGAAAATTTTAAAGCCTCCTGTTAGGCCATCATCTACACGACATAGCCCTGAATTTTCCAATACGCAGCTCTTTGCAAACGAGAGATATTGGCAAGGAAAAGCTGTCTTGTACCTTTGCATTTTTCTCCCAAACGAAGGACACTAGAAAGAAAATTTTAAAGCCTCCTGGTTAGGCCATTATCTACACGACATAGCCCTGAATTTTCCAATGCGCAGCTCTTTGCAAAAGAGAGATATTGGCAAGGAAAAGCTGTCTTGTACCTTTGCATTTTTCTCCCAAACGAAAGACACTAGAAAGAAAATTTTAAAGCCTCCTGTTAGACCATCATCTACACGACATAGCCCTGAATTTTCCAATGCGCAGCTCTTTGCAAAAGAGAGATATTGGCAAGGAAAAGCTGTCTTGTACCATTGTATTTTTCTCCCAAACGAAGGACACTAGAAAGAAAATTTTAAAGCCTCCTGTTAGGCCATCATCTACACGACATAGCCTTGAATTTTCCAATGCGTAGCTCTTTGCAAAAGAGAGATATTGGCAAGGAAAAGCTGTCTTGTACCTTTGCATTTTTCTCCCAAACGAAGGACACTAGAATTACAATTTTAAAGCCTCCTGTTAGGCCATCATCTACACGACATAGCCCTGATTTTTCCAATGCGCAGCTCTTTGCAAAAGAGAGATATTGGCAAGGAAAAGCTGTCTTGTACCTTTGCATTTTTCTCCCAAACGAAGGTCACTAGAAAGAAAATTTTAAAGCCTCCTGTTAGGCCATCATCTACACGACATAGCCCTAAATTTTCCAATGCGTAGCTCTTTGCAAAAGAGAGATATTGGCAAGGAAAAGCTGTCTTGTACCTTTGCATTTTTCTCCCAAACGAAGGTCACTAGAAAGAAAATTTTAAAGCCTCCTGTTAGGCCATCATCTACACGACATAGCCCTGAATTTTCCAATGCGTAGCGCTTTGCAAAAGAGAGATATTGGCAAGGAAAAGCTGTCTTGTACCTTTGCATTTTTCTCCCAAACGAAGGACACTAGAAAGAAAATTTTAAAGCCTCCTGTTAGGCCATCATCTACACGACATAGCCCTGAATTTTCCAATGCGCAGCTCTTTGCAAAAGAGATATTGGCAAGGAAAAGCTGTCTTGTACCTTTGCATTTTTCTCCCAAACGAAGGTCACTAGAAAGAAAATTTTAAAGCCTCCTGTTAGGCTATCATCTACACGACATAGCCCTGAATTTTCCAATGCGTAGCTCTTTGCAAAAGAGAGATATTGGCAAGGAAAAGCTGTCTTGTACCTTTGCATTTTTCTCCCAAACGAAGGTCACTAGAAAGAAAATTTTAAAGCCTCCTGTTAGGCCATCATCTACACGACATATCCCTGAATTTTCCAATGCGTAGCTCTTTGCAAAAGAGAGATATTGGCAAGGAAAAGCTGTCTTGTACCATTGCATTTTTCTCCCAAACGAAGGACACTAGAAAGAAAATTTTAAAGCCTCCTGTTAGGCCATCATCTACACGGCATAGCCATGAATTTTCCAATGCGCAGCTCTTTGCAAAAGAGAGATATTGGCAAGGAAAAGCTTTCTTGTACCTTTGCATTTTTCTCCCAAACGAAGGACACTAGAATTAAAATTTTAAAGCCTCCTGTTAGGCCATTATCTACACGACATAGCCCTGAATTTTCCAATGCGCAGCTCTATGCAAAAGAGAGATATTGGCAAGGAAAAGCTGTCTTGTACCTTTGCATTTTTCTCCCAAATGAAGGTCACTAGAAAGAAAATTTTAAAGCCTCCTGTTAGGCCATCATCTACACGACATAGCCCTGAATTTTCCAATGCGTAGCTCTTTGCAAAAGAGAGATATTGGCAAGGAAAAGCTGTCTTGTACCTTTGCATTTTTCTCCCAAACGAAGGACGCTAGAAAGAAAATTTTAAAGCCTCCTGTTAGGCCATCATCAACACGACATAGCCCTGGATTTTCCAATGCGCAGCTCTTTGCAAAAGAGAGATATTGGCAAGGAAAAGCTGTCTTGTACCATTGCATTTTTCTCCCAAACGAAGGACACTAGAAAGAAAATTTTAAAGCCTCCTGTTAGATGATTCTACACGGCTTAGCCATGAATTTTCCAAAGCGCAGCTCTTTGCAAAAGAGAGATATTGGCAAGGAAAAGCTGTCTTGTACCTTTGCATTTTTCTCCCAAACGAAGGACACTAGAATTAAAATTTTATAGCCTCCTGTTAGGCCATCATCTACACGATATAGCCCTGAATTTTCCAATGCGCAGCTCTTTGCAAAAGAGAGATATTGGCAAGGAAAAGCTGTCTTGTACCTTTGCATTTTTCTCCCAAACGAAGGACACTAGAAAGAAAATTTTAAAGCCTCCTGTTAGGCCATCATCTACACGACATAGCCCTGAATTTTCCAATGCGCAGCACTTTGCAAAAGAGAGATATTGGCAAGGAAAAGCTGTATTGTACCATTGCATTTTTCTCCCAAACGAAGGACACTAGAAAGAAAATTTTAAAGCCTCCTGTTAGGCCATCATCTACACGACATAGCCCTGAATTTTCCAAAGCCCAGCTCTTTGCAAAAGAGAGATATTGGCAAGGAAAAGCTGTCTTGTACCATTGCATTTTTCTCCCAAACGAAGGACACTAGAAAGAAAATTTTAAAGCCTCCTGTTAGACCATCATCTACACGACATAGCCCTGAATTTTCCAATGCGCAGCTCTTTGCAAAAGAGAGATATTGGCAAGGAAAAGCTGTCTTGTACCATTGCATTTTTTTCCCAAACGAAGGACACTAGAAAGAAAATTTTAAAGCCTCCTGTTAGGCCATCATCTACACGACATAGCCCTGAATTTTCCAATGCGCAGCTCTTTGCAAAAGAGAGATATTGGCAAGGAAAAGCTGTCTTGTACCATTGCATTTTTCTCCCAAACGAAGGACACTAGAAAGAAAATTTTAAAGCCTCCTGTTAGACCATCATCTACACGGCATAGCCATGAATTTTCCAATGCGCAGCTCTTTGCAAAAGAGAGATATTGGCAAGGAAAAGCTGTCTTGTACCTTTGCATTTTTCTCCCAAACGAAGGACACTAGAATTGAAATTTTAAAGCCTCCTGTTAGGCCATCATCTACACGATATAGCCCTGAATTTTCCAATGCGCAGCTCTTTGCAAAAGAGAGATATTGGCAAGGAAAAGCTGTCTTGTACCTTTGCATTTTTCTCCCAAACGAAGGTCACTAGAAAGAAAATTTTAAAGCCTCCTGTTAAGCCATCATCTACACGACATAGCCCTGAATTTTCCAATGCGCAGCTCTTTGCAAAAGAGAGATATTGGCAAGGAAAAGCTGTCTTGTACCTTTGCATTTTTCTCCCAAACGAAGGTCACTAGAAAGAAAATTTTAAAGCCTCCTGTTAGGCCATCATCTACACGACATAGCCCTGAATTTTCCAATGCGTAGCTCTTTGCAAAAGAGAGATATTGGCAAGGAAAAGCTGTCTTGTACCTTTGCATTTTTCTCCCAAACGAAGGTCACTAGAAAGAAAATTTTAAAGCCTCCTGTTAGGCCATCATCTACACGACATAGCCCTGAATTTTCCAATACGCAGCTCTTTGCAAACGAGAAATAATGGCAAGGAAAAGCTGTCTTGTACCTTTGCATTTTTCTCCCAAACGAAGGACACTAGAAAGAAAGTTTTAAAGCCTCCTGTTAGGCCATCATCTACACGACATAGACCTGAATTTTCCAATGCGCAGCTCTTTGCAAAAGAGAGATATTGGCAAGGAAAAGCTGTCTTGTACCTTTGCATTTTTCTCCCAAACGAAGGACACTAGAAAGAAAATTTTAAAGCCTCCTGTTAGACCATCATCTACACGACATAGCCCTGAATTTTCCAATGCGCAGCTCTTTGCAAAAGAGAGATATTGGCAAGGAAAAGCTGTCTTGTACCATTGCATTTTTCTCCCAAACGAAGGACACTAGAAAGAAAATTTTAAAGCCTCCTGTTAGACCATCATCTACACGGCATAGCCATGAATTTTCCAATGCGCAGCTCTTTGCAAAAGAGAGATATTGGCAAGGAAAAGCTGTCTTGTACCTTTGCATTTTTCTCCCAAACGAAGGACACTAGAATTGAAATTTTAAAGCCTCCTGTTAGGCCATCATCTACACGATATAGCCCTGAATTTTCCAATGCGCAGCTCTTTGCAAAAGAGAGATATTGGCAAGGAAAAGCTGTCTTGTACCTTTGCATTTTTCTCCCAAACGAAGGTCACTAGAAAGAAAATTTTAAAGCCTCCTGTTAAGCCATCATCTACACGACATAGCCCTGAATTTTCCAATGCGCAGCTCTTTGCAAAAGAGAGATATTAGCAAGGAAAAGCTGTCTTGTACCTTTGCATTTTTCTCCCAAACGAAGGTCACTAGAAAGAAAATTTTAAAGCCTCCTGTTAGGCCATCATCTACACGACATAGCCCTGAATTTTCCAATGCGTAGCTCTTTGCAAAAGAGAGATATTGGCAAGGAAAAGCTGTCTTGTACCTTTGCATTTTTCTCCCAAACGAAGGTCACTAGAAAGAAAATTTTAAAGCCTCCTGTTAGGCCATCATCTACACGACATAGCCCTGAATTTTCCAATACGCAGCTCTTTGCAAACGAGAAATATTGGCAAGGAAAAGCTGTCTTGTACCTTTGCATTTTTCTCCCAAACGAAGGACACTAGAAAGAAAGTTTTAAAGCCTCCTGTTAGGCCATCATCTACACGACATAGCCCTGAATTTTCCAATGCGCAGCTCTTTGCAAAAGAGAGATATTGGCAAGGAAAAGCTGTCTTGTACCTTTGCATTTTTCTCCCAAACGAAGGACACTAGAAAGAAAATTTTATAGCCTCCTGTTAGGCCATCATCTACACGACATAGCCCTGAATTTTCCAATGCGCAGCTCTTTGCAAAAGAGAGATATTGGCAAGGAAAAGCTGTCTTGTACCTTTGCATTTTTCTCCCAAACGAAGTTCACTAGAAAGAAAATTTTAAAGCCTCCTGTTAGGCCATCATCTACACGACATAGCCCTGAATTTTCCAATGCGTAGCTCTTTGCAAAAGAGAGATATTGGCAAGGAAAAGCTGTCTTGTACCTTTGCATTTTTCTCCCAAACGAAGGACACTAGAATTACAATTTTAAAGCCTCCTGTTAGGCCATCATCTACACGACATAGCCCTGATTTTTCCAATGCGCAGCTCTTTGCAAAAGAGAGATATTGGCAAGGTAAAGCTGTCTTGTACCTTTGCATTTTTCTCCCAAACGAAGGACACTAGAAAGAAAATTTTAAAGCCTCCTGTTAGACCATCATCTACACGGCATAGCCATGAATTTTCCAATGCGCAGCTCTTTGCAAAAGAGAGATATTGGCAAGGAAAAGCTGTCTTGCACCTTTGCATTTTTCTCCCAAACGAAGGACACTAGAATTAAAATTTTAAAGCCTCCTGTTAGGCCATCATCTGCACGACATAGCCCTGAATTTTCCAATGCGCAGCTCTTTGCAAAAGAGAGATATTGGCAAGGAAAAGCTGTCTTGTACCTTTGTATTTTTCTCCCAAACGAAGGTCACTAGAAAGAAAATTTTAAAGCCTCCTGTTAGGCCATCATCTACACGACATAGCCCTGAATTTTCCAATACGCAGCTCTTTGCAAACGAGAGATATTGGCAAGGAAAAGCTGTCTTGTACCTTTGCATTTTTCTCCCAAACGAAGGACACTAGAAAGAAAATTTTAAAGCCTCCTGTTAGGCCATTATCTACACGACATAGCCCTGAATTTTCCAATGCGCAGCTCTTTGCAAAAGAGAGATATTGGCAAGGAAAAGCTGTCTTGTACCTTTGCATTTTTCTCCCAAACGAAAGACACTAGAAAGAAAATTTTAAAGCCTCCTGTTAGACCATCATCTACACGACATAGCCCTGAATTTTCCAATGCGCAGCTCTTTGCAAAAGAGAGATATTGGCAAGGAAAAGCTGTCTTGTACCATTGTATTTTTCTCCCAAACGAAGGACACTAGAAAGAAAATTTTAAAGCCCCCTGTTAGGCCATCATCTACACGACATAGCCTTGAATTTTCCAATGCGTAGCTCTTTGCAAAAGAGAGATATTGGCAAGGAAAAGCTGTCTTGTACCTTTGCATTTTTCTCCCAAACGAAGGACACTAGAATTACAATTTTAAAGCCTCCTGTTAGGCCATCATCTACACGACATAGCCCTGATTTTTCCAATGCGCAGCTCTTTGCAAAAGAGAGATATTGGCAAGGAAAAGCTGTCTTGTACCTTTGCATTTTTCTCCCAAACGAAGGTCACTAGAAAGAAAATTTTAAAGCCTCCTGTTAGGCCATCATCTACACGACATAGCCCTAAATTTTCCAATGCGTAGCTCTTTGCAAAAGAGAGATATTGGCAAGGAAAAGCTGTCTTGTACCTTTGCATTTTTCTCCCAAACGAAGGTCACTAGAAAGAAAATTTTAAAGCCTCCTGTTAGGCCATCATCTACACGACATAGCCCTGAATTTTCCAATGCGTAGCGCTTTGCAAAAGAGAGATATTGGCAAGGAAAAGCTGTCTTGTACCTTTGCATTTTTCTCCCAAACGAAGGACACTAGAAAGAAAATTTTAAAGCCTCCTGTTAGGCCATCATCTACACGACATAGCCCTGAATTTTCCAATGCGCAGCTCTTTGCAAAAGAGATATTGGCAAGGAAAAGCTGTCTTGTACCTTTGCATTTTTCTCCCAAACGAAGGTCACTAGAAAGAAAATTTTAAAGCCTCCTGTTAGGCTATCATCTACACGACATAGCCCTGAATTTTCCAATGCGTAGCTCTTTGCAAAAGAGAGATATTGGCAAGGAAAAGCTGTCTTGTACCTTTGCATTTTTCTCCCAAACGAAGGACACTAGAAAGAAAATTTTAAAGCCTCCTGTTAGACCATCATCTACACGGCATAGCCATGAATTTTCCAATGCGCAGCTCTTTGCAAAAGAGAGATATTGGCAAGGAAAAGCTGTCTTGCACCTTTGCATTTTTCTCCCAAACGAAGGACACTAGAATTAAAATTTTAAAGCCTCCTGTTAGGCCATCATCTGCACGACATAGCCCTGAATTTTCCAATGCGCAGCTCTTTGCAAAAGAGAGATATTGGCAAGGAAAAGCTGTCTTGTACCTTTGCATTTTTCTCCCAAACGAAGGTCACTAGAAAGAAAATTTTAAAGCCTCCTGTTAGGCCATCATCTACACGACATAGCCCTGAATTTTCCAATACGCAGCTCTTTGCAAACGAGAGATATTGGCAAGGAAAAGCTGTCTTGTACCTTTGCATTTTTCTCCCAAACGAAGGACACTAGAATTACAATTTTAAAGCCTCCTGTTAGGCCATCATCTACACGACATAGCCCTGATTTTTCCAATGCGCAGCTCTTTGCAAAAGAGAGATATTGGCAAGGAAAAGCTGTCTTGTACCTTTGCATTTTTCTCCCAAACGAAGGTCACTAGAAAGAAAATTTTAAAGCCTCCTGTTAGGCTATCATCTACACGACATAGCCCTGAATTTTCCAATGCGTAGCTCTTTGCAAAAGAGAGATATTGGCAAGGAAAAGCTGTCTTGTACCTTTGCATTTTTCTCCCAAACGAAGGACACTAGAATTACAATTTTAAAGCCTCCTGTTAGGCCATCATCTACACGACATAGCCCTGATTTTTCCAATGCGCAGCTCTTTGCAAAAGAGAGATATTGGCAAGGAAAAGCTGTCTTGTACCTTTGCATTTTTCTCCCAAACGAAGGTCACTAGAAAGAAAATTTTAAAGCCTCCTGTTAGGCTATCATCTACACGACATAGCCCTGAATTTTCCAATGCGTAGCTCTTTGCAAAAGAGAGATATTGGCAAGGAAAAGCTGTCTTGTACCTTTGCATTTTTCTCCCAAACGAAGGACACTAGAAAGAAAATTTTAAAGCCTCCTGTTAGGCCATCATCTACACGACATAGCCCTGAATTTTCCAATGCGCAGCTCTTTGCAAAAGAGAGATATTGGCAAGGAAAAGCTGTCTTGTACCATTGCATTTTTCTCCCAAACGAAGGAAACTAGAAAGAAAATTTTAAAGCCTCCTGTTAGACCATCATCTACACGGCATAGCCCTGAATTTTCCAATGCGCAGCTCTTTGCAAAAGAGAGATATTGGCAAGGAAAAGCTGTCTTGTACCATTGCATTTTTCTCCCAAACGAAGGACACTAGAAAGAAAATTTTAAAGCCTCCTGTTAGGCCATCATCTACACGACATAGCCCTGAATTTTCCAATGCGCAGCTCTTTGCAAAAGAGAGATATTGGCAAGGAAAAGCTGTCTTGTACCATTGCATTTTTCTCCCAAACGAAGGACACTAGAAAGAAAATTTTAAAGCCTCCTGTTAGGCCATCATCTACACGACATAGCCCTGAATTTTCCAATGCGTAGCTCTTTGCAAAAGAGAGATATTGGCAAGGAAAAGCTGTCTTGTACCATTGCATTTTTCTCCCAAACGAAGGACACTAGAAAGAAAATTTTAAAGCCTCCTGTTAGGCCATCATCTACACGACATAGCCCTGAATTTTCCAATGCGTAGCTCTTTGCAAAAGAGAGATATTGTCAAGGAAAAGCTATCTTGTACCATTGCATTTTTCTCCCAAACGAAGGACACTAGAAGAAAATTTTAAAGCCTCCTGTTAGGCCATCATCTACACGACATAGCCCTGAATTTTCCAATGCGCAGCTCTTTGCAAAAGAGAGATATTGGCAAGGAAAAGCTGTCTTGTACCATTGCATTTTTCTCCCAAACGAAGGACACTAGAAAGAAAATTTTAAAGCCTCCTGTTAGACCATCATCTACACGGCATAGCCATGAATTTTCCAATGCGCAGCTCTTTGCAAAAGAGAGATATTGGCAAGGAAAAGCTGTCTTGTACCTTTGCATTTTTCTCCCAAACGAAGGACACTAGAATTGAAATTTTAAAGCCTCCTGTTAGGCCATCATCTACACGATATAGCCCTGAATTTTCCAATGCGCAGCTCTTTGCAAAAGAGAGATATTGGCAAGGAAAAGCTGTCTTGTACCTTTGCATTTTTCTCCCAAACGAAGGTCACTAGAAAGAAAATTTTAAAGCCTCCTGTTAAGTCATCATCTACACGACATAGCCCTGAATTTTCCAATGCGTAGCTCTTTGCAAAAGAGAGATATTGGCAAGGAAAAGCTGTCTTGTACCTTTGCATTTTTCTCCCAAACGAAGGACACTAGAAATAAATTTTTAAAGCCTCCTGTTAGGCCATCATCTACACGACATAGCCCTGAATTTTCCAATGCGCAGCTCTTTGCAAAAGAGAGATATTGGCAAGGAAAAGCTGTCTTGTACCTTTGCATTTTTCTCCCAAACGAAGGTCACTAGAAAGAAAATATTAAAGCCTCCTGTTAGGCCATCATCTACACGACATATCCCTGAATTTTCCAATGCGCAGCTCTTTGCAAAAGAGAGATATTGGCAAGGAAAAGCTGTCTTGTACCTTTGCATTTTTCTCCCAAACGAAGGACACTAGAAAGAAAATTTTAAAGCCTCCTGTTTAGACCATCATCTACACGGCATAGCCATGAATTTTCCAATGCGCAGCTCTTTGCAAAAGAGAGATATTGGCAAGGAAAAGCTGTCTTGTACCTTTGCATTTTTCTCCCAAACGAAGGACACTAGAATTAAAATTGTAAAGCCTCCTGTTAGGCCATCATCTACACGACATAGCCCTGAATTTTCCAATGCGCAGCTCTTTGCAAAAGAGAGATATTGGCAAGGACAAGCTGTCTTGTACCTTTGCATTTTTCTCCCAGACGAAGGTCACTAGAAAGAAAATTTCAAAGCCTCCTGTTAGGCCATCATCTACACGACATAGCCCTGAATTTTCCAATGCGTAGCTCTTTGCAAAAGAGAGATATTGGCAAGGAAAAGCTGTCTTGTACCTTTGCATTTTTCTCCCAAACGAAGGTCACTAGAAAGAAAATTTTAAAGCCTCCTGTTAGGCCATCATCTACACGACATATCCCTGAATTTTCCAATGCGTAGCTCTTTGCAAAAGAGAGATATTGGCAAGGAAAAGCTGTCTTGTACCATTGCATTTTTCTCCCAAACGAAGGACACTAGAAAGAAAATTTTAAAGCCTCCTGTTAGGCCATCATCTACACGGCATAGCCATGAATTTTCCAATGCGCAGCTCTTTGCAAAAGAGAGATATTGGCAAGGAAAAGCTTTCTTGTACCTTTGCATTTTTCTCCCAAACGAAGGACACTAGAATTAAAATTTTAAAGCCTCCTGTTAGGCCATTATCTACACGACATAGCCCTGAATTTTCCAATGCGCAGCTCTATGCAAAAGAGAGATATTGGCAAGGAAAAGCTGTCTTGTACCTTTGCATTTTTCTCCCAAACGAAGGTCACTAGAAAGAAAATTTTAAAGCCTCCTGTTAGGCCATCATCTACACGACATAGCCCTGAATTTTCCAATGCGTAGCTCTTTGCAAAAGAGAGATATTGGCAAGGAAAAGCTGTCTTGTACCTTTGCATTTTTCTCCCAAACGAAGGACACTAGAAAGAAAATTTTAAAGCCTCCTGTTAGGCCATCATCAACACGACATAGCCCTGGATTTTCCAATGCGCAGCTCTTTGCAAAAGAGAGATATTGGCAAGGAAAAGCTGTCTTGTACCATTGCATTTTTCTCCCAAACGAAGGACACTAGAAAGAAAATTTTAAAGCCTCCTGTTAGACCATCATCTACACGGCTTAGCCATGAATTTTCCAAAGCGCAGCTCTTTGCAAAAGAGAGATATTGGCAAGGAAAAGCTGTCTTGTACCTTTGCATTTTTCTCCCAAACGAAGGACACTAGAATTAAAATTTTATAGCCTCCTGTTAGGCCATCATCTACACGACATAGCCCTGAATTTTCCAATGCGCAGCTCTTTGCAAAAGAGAGATATTGGCAAGGAAAAGCTGTCTTGTACCATTGCATTTTTTTCCCAAACGAAGGACACTAGAAAGAAAATTTTAAAGCCTCCTGTTAGACCATCATCTACACGACATAGCCCTGAATTTTCCAATGCGCAGCTCTTTGCAAAAGAGAGATATTGGCAAGGAAAAGCTGTCTTGTACCATTGCATTTTTCTCCCAAACGAAGGACACTAGAAAGAAAATTTTAAAGCCTCCTGTTAGACCATCATCTACACGGCATAGCCATGAATTTTCCAATGCGCAGCTCTTTGCAAAAGAGAGATATTGGCAAGGAAAAGCTGTCTTGTACCTTTGCATTTTTCTCCCAAACGAAGGACACTAGAATTGAAATTTTAAAGCCTCCTGTTAGGCCATCATCTACACGATATAGCCCTGAATTTTCCAATGCGCAGCTCTTTGCAAAAGAGAGATATTGGCAAGGAAAAGCTGTCTTGTACCTTTGCATTTTTCTCCAAAACGAAGGTCACTAGAAAGAAAATTTTAAAGCCTCCTGTTAAGCCATCATCTACACGACATAGCCCTGAATTTTCCAATGCGCAGCTCTTTGCAAAAGAGAGATATTGGCAAGGAAAAGCTGTCTTGTACCTTTGCATTTTTCTCCCAAACGAAGGTCACTAGAAAGAAAATTTTAAAGCCTCCTGTTAGGCCATCATCTACACGACATAGCCCTGAATTTTCCAATGCGTAGCTCTTTGCAAAAGAGAGATATTGGCAAGGAAAAGCTGTCTTGTACCTTTGCATTTTTCTCCCAAACGAAGGTCACTAGAAAGAAAATTTTAAAGCCTCCTGTTAGGCCATCATCTACACGACATAGCCCTGAATTTTCCAATACGCAGCTCTTTGCAAACGAGAAATATTGGCAAGGAAAAGCTGTCTTGTACCTTTGCATTTTTCTCCCAAACGAAGGACACTAGAAAGAAAGTTTTAAAGCCTCCTGTTAGGCCATCATCTACACGACATAGCCCTGAATTTTCCAATGCGCAGCTCTTTGCAAAAGAGAGATATTGGCAAGGAAAAGCTGTCTTGTACCTTTGCATTTTTCTCCCAAACGAAGGACACTAGAAAGAAAATTTTAAAGCCTCCTGTTAGACCATCATCTACACGACATAGCCCTGAATTTTCCAATGCGCAGCTCTTTGCAAAAGAGAGATATTGGCAAGGAAAAGCTGTCTTGTACCATTGCATTTTTCTCCCAAACGAAGGACACTAGAAAGAAAATTTTATAGCCTCCTGTTAGGCCATCATCTACACGACATAGCCCTGAATTTTCCAATGCGCAGCTCTTTGCAAAAGAGAGATATTGGCAAGGAAAAGCTGTCTTGTACCTTTGCATTTTTCTCCCAAACGAAGGACACTAGAATTACAATTTTAAAGCCTCCTGTTAGGCCATCATCTACACGACATAGCCCTGATTTTTCCAATGCGCAGCTCTTTGCAAAAGAGAGATATTGGCAAGGTAAAGCTGTCTTGTACCTTTGCATTTTTCTCCCAAACGAAGGACACTAGAAAGAAAATTTTAAAGCCTCCTGTTAGACCATCATCTACACGGCATAGCCATGAATTTTCCAATGCGCAGCTCTTTGCAAAAGAGAGATATTGGCAAGGAAAAGCTGTCTTGCACCTTTGCATTTTTCTCCCAAACGAAGGACACTAGAATTAAAATTTTAAAGCCTCCTGTTAGGCCATCATCTGCACGACATAGCCCTGAATTTTCCAATGCGCAGCTCTTTGCAAAAGAGAGATATTGGCAAGGAAAAGCTGTCTTGTACCTTTGTATTTTTCTCCCAAACGAAGGTCACTAGAAAGAAAATTTTAAAGCCTCCTGTTAGGCCATCATCTACACGACATAGCCCTGAATTTTCCAATACGCAGCTCTTTGCAAACGAGAGATATTGGCAAGGAAAAGCTGTCTTGTACCTTTGCATTTTTCTCCCAAACGAAAGACACTAGAAAGAAAATTTTAAAGCCTCCTGTTAGACCATCATCTACACGACATAGCCCTGAATTTTCCAATGCGCAGCTCTTTGCAAAAGAGAGATATTGGCAAGGAAAAGCTGTCTTGTACCATTGTATTTTCTCCCAAACGAAGGACACTAGAAAGAAAATTTTAAAGCCTCCTGTTAGGCCATCATCTACACGACATAGCCTTGAATTTTCCAATGCGTAGCTCTTTGCAAAAGAGAGATATTGGCAAGGAAAAGCTGTCTTGTACCTTTGCATTTTTCTCCCAAACGAAGGACACTAGAAAGAAAATTTTAAAGCCTCCTGTTAGGCCATCATCTACACGACATAGCCCTGAATTTTCCAATGCGCAGCTCTTTGCAAAAGAGATATTGGCAAGGAAAAGCTGTCTTGTACCTTTGCATTTTTCTCCCAAACGAAGGTCACTAGAAAGAAAATTTTAAAGCCTCCTGTTAGGCTATCATCTACACGACATAGCCCTGAATTTTCCAATGCGTAGCTCTTTGCAAAAGAGAGATATTGGCAAGGAAAAGCTGTCTTGTACCTTTGCATTTTTCTCCCAAACGAAGGTCACTAGAAAGAAAATTTTAAAGCCTCCTGTTAGGCCATCATCTACACGACATATCCCTGAATTTTCCAATGCGTAGCTCTTTGCAAAAGAGAGATATTGGCAAGGAAAAGCTGTCTTGTACCATTGCATTTTTCTCCCAAACGAAGGACACTAGAAAGAAAATTTTAAAGCCTCCTGTTAGGCCATCATCTACACGGCATAGCCATGAATTTTCCAATGCGCAGCTCTTTGCAAAAGAGAGATATTGGCAAGGAAAAGCTTTCTTGTACCTTTGCATTTTTCTCCCAAACGAAGGACACTAGAATTAAAATTTTAAAGCCTCCTGTTAGGCCATTATCTACACGACATAGCCCTGAATTTTCCAATGCGCAGCTCTATGCAAAAGAGAGATATTGGCAAGGAAAAGCTGTCTTGTACCTTTGCATTTTTCTCCCAAACGAAGGTCACTAGAAAGAAAATTTTAAAGCCTCCTGTTAGGCCATCATCTACACGACATAGCCCTGAATTTTCCAATGCGTAGCTCTTTGCAAAAGAGAGATATTGGCAAGGAAAAGCTGTCTTGTACCTTTGCATTTTTCTCCCAAACGAAGGACGCTAGAAAGAAAATTTTAAAGCCTCCTGTTAGGCCATCATCAACACGACATAGCCCTGGATTTTCCAATGCGCAGCTCTTTGCAAAAGAGAGATATTGGCAAGGAAAAGCTGTCTTGTACCATTGCATTTTTCTCCCAAACGAAGGACACTAGAAAGAAAATTTTAAAGCCTCCTGTTAGACAATCATCTACACGGCTTAGCCATGAATTTTCCAAAGCGCAGCTCTTTGCAAAAGAGAGATATTGGCAAGGAAAAGCTGTCTTGTACCTTTGCATTTTTCTCCCAAACGAAGGACACTAGAATTAAAATTTTATAGCCTCCTGTTAGGCCATCATCTACACGATATAGCCCTGAAATTTCCAATGCGCAGCTCTTTGCAAAAGAGAGATATTGGCAAGGAAAAGCTGTCTTGTACCTTTGCATTTTTCTCCCAAACGAAGGACACTAGAATTACAATTTTAAAGCCTCCTGTTAGGCCATCATCTACACGACATAGCCCTGATTTTTCCAATGCGCAGCTCTTTGCAAAAGAGAGATATTGGCAAGGAAAAGCTGTCTTGTACCTTTGCATTTTTCTCCCAAACGAAGGTCACTAGAAAGAAAATTTTAAAGCCTCCTGTTAGGCCATCATCTACACGACATAGCCCTAAATTTTCCAATGCGTAGCTCTTTGCAAAAGAGAGATATTGGCAAGGAAAAGCTGTCTTGTACCTCTGCATTTTTCTCCCAAACGAAGGTCACTAGAAAGAAAATTTTAAAGCCTCCTGTTAGGCCATCATCTACACGACATAGCCCTGAATTTTCCAATGCGTAGCGCTTTGCAAAAGAGAGATATTGGCAAGGAAAAGCTGTCTTGTACCTTTGCATTTTTCTCCCAAACGAAGGACACTAGAAAGAAAATTTTAAAGCCTCCTGTTAGGCCATCATCTACACGACATAGCCCTGAATTTTCCAATGCGCAGCTCTTTGCAAAAGAGATATTGGCAAGGAAAAGCTGTCTTGTACCTTTGCATTTTTCTCCCAAACGAAGGTCACTAGAAAGAAAATTTTAAAGCCTCCTGTTAGGCTATCATCTACACGACATAGCCCTGAATTTTCCAATGCGTAGCTCTTTGCAAAAGAGAGATATTGGCAAGGAAAAGCTGTCTTGTACCTTTGCATTTTTCTCCCAAACGAAGGTCACTAGAAAGAAAATTTTAAAGCCTCCTGTTAGGCCATCATCTACACGACATATCCCTGAATTTTCCAATGCGTAGCTCTTTGCAAAAGAGAGATATTGGCAAGGAAAAGCTGTCTTGTACCATTGCATTTTTCTCCCAAACGAAGGACACTAGAAAGAAAATTTTAAAGCCTCCTGTTAGGCCATCATCTACACGGCATAGCCATGAATTTTCCAATGCGCAGCTCTTTGCAAAAGAGAGATATTGGCAAGGAAAAGCTTTCTTGTACCTTTGCATTTTTCTCCCAAACGAAGGACACTAGAATTAAAATTTTAAAGCCTCCTGTTAGGCCATTATCTACACGACATAGCCCTGAATATTCCAATGCGCAGCTCTATGCAAAAGAGAGATATTGGCAAGGAAAAGCTGTCTTGTACCTTTGCATTTTTCTCCCAAACGAAGGTCACTAGAAAGAAAATTTTAAAGCCTCCTGTTAGGCCATCATCTACACGACATAGCCCTGAATTTTCCAATGCGTAGCTCTTTGCAAAAGAGAGATATTGGCAAGGAAAAGCTGTCTTGTACCTTTGCATTTTTCTCCCAAACGAAGGACGCTAGAAAGAAAATTTTAAAGCCTCCTGTTAGGCCATCATCAACACGACATAGCCCTGGATTTTCCAATGCGCAGCTCTTTGCAAAAGAGAGATATTGGCAAGGAAAAGCTGTCTTGTACCATTGCATTTTTCTCCCAAACGAAGGACACTAGAAAGAAAATTTTAAAGCCTCCTGTTAGACAATCATCTACACGGCTTAGCCATGAATTTTCCAAAGCGCAGCTCTTTGCAAAAGAGAGATATTGGCAAGGAAAAGCTGTCTTGTACCTTTGCATTTTTCTCCCAAACGAAGGACACTAGAATTAAAATTTTATAGCCTCCTGTTAGGCCATCATCTACACGATATAGCCCTGAATTTTCCAATGCGCAGCTCTTTGCAAAAGAGAGATATTGGCAAGGAAAAGCTGTCTTGTACCTTTGCATTTTTCTCCCAAACGAAGGACACTAGAAAGAAAATTTTAAAGCCTCCTGTTAGGCCATCATCTACACGACATAGCCCTGAATTTTCCAATGCGCAGCACTTTGCAAAAGAGAGATATTGGCAAGGAAAAGCTGTATTGTACCATTGCATTTTTCTCCCAAACGAAGGACACTAGAAAGAAAATTTTAAAGCCTCCTGTTAGGCCATCATCTACACGACATAGCCCTGAATTTTCCAAAGCCCAGCTCTTTGCAAAAGAGAGATATTGGCAAGGAAAAGCTGTCTTGTACCATTGCATTTTTCTCCCAAACGAAGGACACTAGAAAGAAAATTTTAAAGCCTCCTGTTAGACCATCATCTACACGACATAGCCCTGAATTTTCCAATGCGCAGCTCTTTGCAAAAGAGAGATATTGGCAAGGAAAAGCTGTCTTGTACCATTGCATTTTTTTCCCAAACGAAGGACACTAGAAAGAAAATTTTAAAGCCTCCTGTTAGGCCATCATCTACACGACATAGCCCTGAATTTTCCAATGCGCAGCTCTTTGCAAAAGAGAGATATTGGCAAGGAAAAGCTGTCTTGTACCATTGCATTTTTCTCCCAAACGAAGGACACTAGAAAGAAAATTTTAAAGCCTCCTGTTAGACCATCATCTACACGGCATAGCCATGAATTTTCCAATGCGCAGCTCTTTGCAAAAGAGAGATATTGGCAAGGAAAAGCTGTCTTGTACCTTTGCATTTTTCTCCCAAACGAAGGTCACTAGAAAGAAAATTTTAAAGCCTCCTGTTAAGCCATCATCTACACGACATAGCCCTGAATTTTCCAATGCGCAGCTCTTTGCAAAAGAGAGATATTGGCAAGGAAAAGCTGTCTTGTACCTTTGCATTTTTCTCCCAAACGAAGGTCACTAGAAAGAAAATTTTAAAGCCTCCTGTTAGGCCATCATCTACACGACATAGCCCTGAATTTTCCAATGCGTAGCTCTTTGCAAAAGAGAGATATTGGCAAGGAAAAGCTGTCTTGTACCTTTGCATTTTTCTCCCAAACGAAGGTCACTAGAAAGAAAATTTTAAAGCCTCCTGTTAGGCCATCATCTACACGACATAGCCCTGAATTTTCCAATACGCAGCTCTTTGCAAACGAGAAATATTGGCAAGGAAAAGCTGTCTTGTACCTTTGCATTTTTCTCCCAAACGAAGGACACTAGAAAGAAAGTTTTAAAGCCTCCTGTTAGGCCATCATCTACACGACATAGCCCTGAATTTTCCAATGCGCAGCTCTTTGCAAAAGAGAGATATTGGCAAGGAAAAGCTGTCTTGTACCTTTGCATTTTTCTCCCAAACGAAGGACACTAAAAAGAAAATTTTAAAGCCTCCTGTTAGACCATCATCTACACGACATAGCCCTGAATTTTCCAATGCGCAGCTCTTTGCAAAAGAGAGATATTGGCAAGGAAAAGCTGTCTTGTACCATTGCATTTTTCTCCCAAACGAAGGACACTAGAAAGAAAATTTTAAAGCCTCCTGTTAGACCATCATCTACACGGCATAGCCATGAATTTTCCAATGCGCAGCTCTTTGCAAAAGAGAGATATTGGCAAGGAAAAGCTGTCTTGTACCTTTGCATTTTTCTCCCAAACGAAGGACACTAGAATTGAAATTTTAAAGCCTCCTGTTAGGCCATCATCTACACGATATAGCCCTGAATTTTCCAATGCGCAGCTCTTTGCAAAAGAGAGATATTGGCAAGGAAAAGCTGTCTTGTACCTTTGCATTTTTCTCCCAAACGAAGGTCACTAGAAAGAAAATTTTAAAGCCTCCTGTTAAGCCATCATCTACACGACATAGCCCTGAATTTTCCAATGCGCAGCTCTTTGCAAAAGAGAGATATTGGCAAGGAAAAGCTGTCTTGTACCTTTGCATTTTTCTCCCAAACGAAGGTCACTAGAAAGAAAATTTTAAAGCCTCCTGTTAGGCCATCATCTACACGACATAGCCCTGAATTTTCCAATGCGTAGCTCTTTGCAAAAGAGAGATATTGGCAAGGAAAAGCTGTCTTGTACCTTTGCATTTTTCTCCCAAACGAAGGTCACTAGAAAGAAAATTTTAAAGCCTCCTGTTAGGCCATCATCTACACGACATAGCCCTGAATTTTCCAATACGCAGCTCTTTGCAAACGAGAAATATTGGCAAGGAAAAGCTGTCTTGTACCTTTGCCATTTTTCTCCCAAACGAAGGACACTAGAAAGAAAGTTTTAAAGCCTCCTGTTAGGCCATCATCTACACGACATAGCCCTGAATTTTCCAATGCGCAGCTCTTTGCAAAAGAGAGATATTGGCAAGGAAAAGCTGTCTTGTACCTTTGCATTTTTCTCCCAAACGAAGGACACTAGAAAGAAAATTTTAAAGCCTCCTGTTAGACCATCATCTACACGACATAGCCCTGAATTTTCCAATGCGCAGCTCTTTGCAAAAGAGAGATATTGGCAAGGAAAAGCTGTCTTGTACCATTGCATTTTTCTCCCAAACGAAGGACACTAGAAAGAAAATTTTATAGCCTCCTGTTAGGCCATCATCTACACGACATAGCCCTGAATTTTCCAATGCGCAGCTCTTTGCAAAAGAGAGATATTGGCAAGGAAAAGCTGTCTTGTACCTTTGCATTTTTCTCCCAAACGAAGTTCACTAGAAAGAAAATTTTAAAGCCTCCTGTTAGGCCATCATCTACACGACATAGCCCTGAATTTTCCAATGCGTAGCTCTTTGCAAAAGAGAGATATTGGCAAGGAAAAGCTGTCTTGTACCTTTGCATTTTTCTCCCAAACGAAGGACACTAGAATTACAATTTTAAAGCCTCCTGTTAGGCCATCATCTACACGACATAGCCCTGATTTTTCCAATGCGCAGCTCTTTGCAAAAGAGAGATATTGGCAAGGTAAAGCTGTCTTGTACCTTTGCATTTTTCTCCCAAACGAAGGACACTAGAAAGAAAATTTTAAAGCCTCCTGTTAGACCATCATCTACACGGCATAGCCATGAATTTTCCAATGCGCAGCTCTTTGCAAAAGAGAGATATTGGCAAGGAAAAGCTGTCTTGCACCTTTGCATTTTTCTCCCAAACGAAGGACACTAGAATTAAAATTTTAAAGCCTCCTGTTAGGCCATCATCTGCACGACATAGCCCTGAATTTTCCAATGCGCAGCTCTTTGCAAAAGAGAGATATTGGCAAGGAAAAGCTGTCTTGTACCTTTGTATTTTTCTCCCAAACGAAGGTCACTAGAAAGAAAATTTTAAAGCCTCCTGTTAGGCCATCATCTACACGACATAGCCCTGAATTTTCCAATACGCAGCTCTTTGCAAACGAGAGATATTGGCAAGGAAAAGCTGTCTTGTACCTTTGCATTTTTCTCCCAAACGAAGGACACTAGAAAGAAAATTTTAAAGCCTCCTGTTAGGCCATTATCTACACGACATAGCCCTGAATTTTCCAATGCGCAGCTCTTTGCAAAAGAGAGATATTGGCAAGGAAAAGCTGTCTTGTACCTTTGCATTTTTCTCCCAAACGAAAGACACTAGAAAGAAAATTTTAAAGCCTCCTGTTAGACCATCATCTACACGACATAGCCCTGAATTTTCCAATGCGCAGCTCTTTGCAAAAGAGAGATATTGGCAAGGAAAAGCTGTCTTGTACCATTGTATTTTTCTCCCAAACGAAGGACACTAGAAAGAAAATTTTAAAGCCTCCTGTTAAGCCATCATCTACACGACATAGCCTTGAATTTTCCAATGCGTAGCTCTTTGCAAAATAGAGATATTGGCAAGGAAAAGCTGTCTTGTACCTTTGCATTTTTCTCCCAAACGAAGGACACTAGAATTACAATTTTAAAGCCTCCTGTTAGGCCATCATCTACACGACATAGCCCTGATTTTTCCAATGCGCAGCTCTTTGCAAAAGAGAGATATTGGCAAGGAAAAGCTGTCTTGTACCTTTGCATTTTTCTCCCAAACGAAGGTCACTAGAAAGAAAATTTTAAAGCCTCCTGTTAGGCCATCATCTACACGACATAGCCCTAAATTTTCCAATGCGTAGCTCTTTGCAAAAGAGAGATATTGGCAAGGAAAAGCTGTCTTGTACCTTTGCATTTTTCTCCCAAACGAAGGTCACTAGAAAGAAAATTTTAAAGCCTCCTGTTAGGCCATCATCTACACGACATAGCCCTGAATTTTCCAATGCGTAGCGCTTTGCAAAAGAGAGATATTGGCAAGGAAAAGCTGTCTTGTACCTTTGCATTTTTCTCCCAAACGAAGGACACTAGAAAGAAAATTTTAAAGCCTCCTGTTAGGCCATCATCTACACGACATAGCCCTGAATTTTCCAATGCGCAGCTCTTTGCAAAAGAGATATTGGCAAGGAAAAGCTGTCTTGTACCTTTGCATTTTTCTCCCAAACGAAGGTCACTAGAAAGAAAATTTTAAAGCCTCCTGTTAGGCTATCATCTACACGACATAGCCATGAATTTTCCAATGCGCAGCTCTTTGCAAAAGAGAGATATTGGCAAGGAAAAGCTGTCTTGCACCTTTGCATTTTTCTCCCAAACGAAGGACACTAGAATTAAAATTTTAAAGCCTCCTGTTAGGCCATCATCTGCACGACATAGCCCTGAATTTTCCAATGCGCAGCTCTTTGCAAAAGAGAGATATTGGCAAGGAAAAGCTGTCTTGTACCTTTGCATTTTTCTCCCAAACGAAGGTCACTAGAAAGAAAATTTTAAAGCCTCCTGTTAGGCCATCATCTACACGACATAGCCCTGAATTTTCCAATACGCAGCTCTTTGCAAACGAGAGATATTGGCAAGGAAAAGCTGTCTTGTACCTTTGCATTTTTCTCCCAAACGAAGGACACTAGAATTACAATTTTAAAGCCTCCTGTTAGGCCATCATCTACACGACATAGCCCTGATTTTTCCAATGCGCAGCTCTTTGCAAAAGAGAGATATTGGCAAGGAAAAGCTGTCTTGTACCTTTGCATTTTTCTCCCAAACGAAGGACACTAGAAAGAAAATTTTAAAGCCTCCTGTTAGGCCATCATCTACACGACATAGCCCTGAATTTTCCAATGCGCAGCTCTTTGCAAAAGAGATATTGGCAAGGAAAAGCTGTCTTGTACCTTTGCATTTTTCTCCCAAACGAAGGTCACTAGAAAGAAAATTTTAAAGCCTCCTGTTAGGCTATCATCTACACGACATAGCCCTGAATTTTCCAATGCGTAGCTCTTTGCAAAAGAGAGATATTGGCAAGGAAAAGCTGTCTTGTACCTTTGCATTTTTCTCCCAAACGAAGGACACTAGAAAGAAAATTTTAAAGCCTCCTGTTAGGCCATCATCTACACGACATAGCCCTGAATTTTCCAATGCGCAGCTCTTTGCAAAAGAGAGATATTGGCAAGGAAAAGCTGTCTTGTACCATTGCATTTTTCTCCCAAACGAAGGAAACTAGAAAGAAAATTTTAAAGCCTCCTGTTAGACCATCATCTACACGGCATAGCCCTGAATTTTCCAATGCGCAGCTCTTTGCAAAAGAGAGATATTGGCAAGGAAAAGCTGTCTTGTACCATTGCATGTTTCTCCCAAACGAAGGACACTAGAAAGAAAATTTTAAAGCCTCCTGTTAGGCCATCATCTACACGACATAGCCCTGAATTTTCCAATGCGCAGCTCTTTGCAAAAGAGAGATATTGGCAAGGAAAAGCTGTCTTGTACCATTGCATTTTTCTCCCAAACGAAGGACACTAGAAAGAAAATTTTAAAGCCTCCTGTTAGGCCATCATCTACACGACATAGCCCTGAATTTTCCAATGCGTAGCTCTTTGCAAAAGAGAGATATTGGCAAGGAAAAGCTGTCTTGTACCTTTGCATTTTTCTCCCAAACGAAGGACACTAGAAAGAAAATTTTAAAGCCTCCTGTTAGGCTATCATCTACACGAAATAGCCCTGATTTTTCCAATGCGCAGCTCTTTGCAAAAGAGAGATATTGGCAAGGAAAAGCTGTCTTGTACCATTGCATTTTTCTCCCAAACGAAGGACACTAGAAAGAAAATTTTAAAGCCCCCTGTTAGGCCATCATCTACACGACATAGCCCTGAATTTTCCAATGCGCAGCTCTTTGCAAAAGAGAGATATTGGCAAGGAAAAGCTGTCTTGTACCTTTGCATTTTTCTCCCAAACGAAGGACACTAGAATTAAAATTTTAAAGCCTCCTGTTAGGCCATCATCTACACGACATAGCCCTGAATTTTCCAATGCGTAGCTCTTTGCAAAAGAGAGATATTGGCAAGGAAAAGCTGTCTTGTACCATTGCATTTTTCTCCCAAACGAAGGACACTAGAAAGAAAATTTTTAAGCCTCCTGTTAGGCCATCATCTACACGACATAGCCCTGAATTTTCCAATGCGCAGCTCTTTGCAAAAGAGAGATATTGGCAAGGAAAAGCTGTCTTGTACCTTTGCATTTTTCTCCCAAACGAAGGACACTAGAAAGAAAATTTTAAAGCCTCCTGTTAGGCCATCATCTACACGAAATAGCCCTGATTTTTCCAATGCGCAGCTCTTTGCAAAAGAGAGATATTGGCAAGGAAAAGCTGTCTTGTACCATTGCATTGTTCTCCCAAACGAAGGACACTAGAAAGAAAATTGTAAAGCCTCCTGTTAGGCCATCATCTACACGACATAGCCCTGAATTTTCCAATGCGTAGCTCTTTGCAAAAGAGAGATATTGGCAAGGAAAAGCTGTCTTGTACCATTGCATTTTTCTCCCAAACGAAGGACACTAGAAGAAAATTTTAAAGCCTCCTGTTAGGCCATCATCTACACGACATAGCCCTGAATTTTCCAATGCGTAGCTCTTTGCAAAAGAGAGATATTGGCAAGGAAAAGCTGTCTTGTACCATTGCATTTTTCTCCCAAACGAAGGACACTAGAAAGAAAATTTTAAAGCCTCCTGTTAGGCCATCATCTACACGACATAGCCCTGAATTTTCTAATGCGTAGCTCTTTGCAAAAGAGAGATATTGGCAAGGAAAAGCTGTCTTGTACCATTGCATTTTTCTCCCAAACGAAGGACACTAGAAGAAAATTTTAAAGCCTCCTGTTAGGCCATCATCTACACGACATAGCCCTGAATTTTCCAATGCGCAGCTCTTTGCAAAAGAGAGATATTGGCAAGGAAAAGCTGTCTTGTACCATTGCATTTTTCTCCCAAACGAAGGACACTAGAAAGAAAATTTTAAAGCCTCCTGTTAGGCCATCATCTACACGACATAGCCCTGAATTTTCCAATGCGTAGCTCTTTGCAAAAGAGAGATATTGGCAAGGAAAAGCTGTCTTGTACCATTGCATTTTTCTCCCAAACGAAGGACACTAGAAAGAAAATTTTAAAGCCTCCTGTTAGGCCATCATCTACACGACATAGCCCTGAATTTTCCAATGCGTAGCTCTTTGCAAAAGAGAGATATTGGCAAGGAAAAGCTGTCTTGTACCATTGCATTTTTCTCCCAAACGAAGGACACTAGAAGAAAATTTTAAAGCCTCCTGTTAGGCCATCATCTACACGACATAGCCCTGAATTTTCCAATGCGCAGCTCTTTGCAAAAGAGAGATATTGGCAAGGAAAAGCTGTCTTGTACCTTTGCATTTTTCTCCCAAACGAAGGACACTAGAATTAAAATTTTAAAGCCTCCTGTTAGGCCATCATCTACACGACATAGCCCTGAATTTTCCAATGCGTAGCTCTTTGCAAAAGAGAGATATTGGCAAGGAAAAGCTGTCTTGTACCATTGCATTTTTCTCCCAAACGAAGGACACTAGAAAGAAAATTTTAAAGCCTCCTGTTAGGCCATCATCTACACGACATAGCCCTGAATTTTCCAATGCGCAGCTCTTTGCAAAAGAGAGATATTGGCAAGGAAAAGCTGTCTTGTACCTTTGCATTTTTCTCCCAAACGAAGGACACTAGAAAGAAAATTTTAAAGCCTCCTGTTAGGCCATCATCTACACGAAATAGCCCTGATTTTTCCAATGCGCAGCTCTTTGCAAAAGAGAGATATTGGCAAGGAAAAGCTGTCTTGTACCATTGCATTTTTCTCCCAAACGAAGGACACTAGAAAGAAAATTTTAAAGCCCCCTGTTAGGCCATCATCTACACGACATAGCCCTGAATTTTCCAATGCGCAGCTCTTTGCAAAAGAGAGATATTGGCAAGGAAAAGCTGTCTTGTACCTTTGCATTTTTCTCCCAAACGAAGGACACTAGAATTAAAATTTTAAAGCCTCCTGTTAGGCCATCATCTACACGACATAGCCCTGAATTTTCCAATGCGTAGCTCTTTGCAAAAGAGAGATATTGGCAAGGAAAAGCTGTCTTGTACCATTGCATTTTTCTCCCAAACGAAGGACACTAGAAAGAAAATTTTTAAGCCTCCTGTTAGGCCATCATCTACACGACATAGCCCTGAATTTTCCAATGCGCAGCTCTTTGCAAAAGAGAGATATTGGCAAGGAAAAGCTGTCTTGTACCTTTGCATTTTTCTCCCAAACGAAGGACACTAGAAAGAAAATTTTAAAGCCTCCTGTTAGGCCATCATCTACACGAAATAGCCCTGATTTTTCCAATGCGCAGCTCTTTGCAAAAGAGAGATATTGGCAAGGAAAAGCTGTCTTGTACCATTGCATTGTTCTCCCAAACGAAGGACACTAGAAAGAAAATTGTAAAGCCTCCTGTTAGGCCATCATCTACACGACATAGCCCTGAATTTTCCAATGCGTAGCTCTTTGCAAAAGAGAGATATTGGCAAGGAAAAGCTGTCTTGTACCATTGCATTTTTCTCCCAAACGAAGGACACTAGAAAGAAAATTTTAAAGCCTCCTGTTAGGCCATCATCTACACGACATAGCCCTGAATTTTCCAATGCGCAGCTCTTTGCAAAAGAGAGATATTGGCAAGGAAAAGCTGTCTTGTACCATTGCATTGTTCTCCCAAACGAAGGACACTAGAAAGAAAATTGTAAAGCCTCCTGTTAGGCCATCATCTACACGAAATAGCCCTGAATTTTCCAATGCGCAGCTCTTTGCAAAAGAGAGATATTGGCAAGGAAAAGCTGTCTTGTACCATTGCATTTTTCTCCCAAACGAAGGACACTAGAAAGAAAATTTTAAAGCCTCCTGTTAGGCCATCATCTACACGACATAGCCCTGAATTTTCCAATGCGTAGCTCTTTGCAAAAGAGAGATATTGGCAAGGAAAAGCTGTCTTGTACCATTGCATTTTTCTCCCAAACGAAGGACACTAGAAAGAAAATTTTAAAGCCTCCTGTTAGGCCATCATCTACACGACATAGCCCTGAATTTTCCAATGCGTAGCTCTTTGCAAAAGAGAGATATTGGCAAGGAAAAGCTGTCTTGTACCATTGCATATTTCTCCCAAACGAAGGACACTAGAAAGAAAATTTTAAAGCCTCCTGTTAGGCCATCATCTACACGACATAGCCCTGAATTTTCCAATGCGTAGCTCTTTGCAAAAGAGAGATATTGGCAAGGAAAAGCTGTCTTGTACCTTTGCATTTTTCTCCCAAACGAAGGACACTAGAATTAAAATTTTAAAGCCTCCTGTTAGGCCATCATCTACACGACATAGCCCTGAATTTTCCAATGCGCAGCTCTTTGCAAAAGAGAGATATTGGCAAGGAAAAGCTGTCTTGTACCTTTGCATTTTTCTCCCAAACGAAGGACACTAGAAAGAAAATTTTAAAGCCTCCTGTTAGGCCATCATCTACACGAAATAGCCCTGAATTTTCCAATGCGCAGCTCTTTGCAAAAGAGAGATATTGGCAAGGAAAAGCTGTCTTGTACCATTGCATTTTTCTCCCAAACGAAGGACACTAGAAAGAAAATTTTAAAGCCTCCTGTTAGGCCATCATCTACACGACATAGCCATGAATTTTCCAATGCGCAGCTCTTTGCAAAAGAGAGATATTGGCAAGGAAAAGCTGTCTTGTACCTTTGCATTTTTCTCCCAAACGAAGGTCACTAGAAAGAAAATTTTAAAGCCTCCTGTTAGGCCATCATCTACACGACATAGCCCTGAATTTTCCAATGCGTAGCTCTTTGCAAAAGAGAGATATTGGCAAGGAAAAGCTGTCTTGTACCATTGCATTTTTCTCCCAAACGAAGGACACTAGAAAGAAAATTTTAAAGCCTCCTGTTAGACCATCATCTACACGGCATAGCCATGAATTTTCCAATGCGCAGCTCTTTGCAAAAGAGAGATATTGGCAAGGAAAAGCTGTCTTGTACCTTTGCATTTTTCTCCCAAACGAAGGACACTAGAATTAAAATTTTAAAGCCTCATGTTAGGCCATCATCTACACGACATAGCCCTGAATTTTCCAATGCGCAGCTCTTTGCAAAAGAGAGATATTGGCAAGGAAAAGCTGTCTTGTACCTTTGCATTTTTCTCCCAAACGAAGGTCACTAGAAAGAAAATTTTAAAGCCTCCTGTTAGGCTATCATCTACACGACATAGCCCTGAATTTTCCAATGCGCAGCTCTTTGCAAAAGAGAGATATTGGCAAGGAAAAGCTGTCTTGTACCTTTGCATTTTTCTCCCAAACGAAGGACACTAGAATTAAAATTTTAAAGCCTCATGTTAGGCCATCATCTACACGATATAGCCCTGAATTTTCCAATGCGCAGCTCTTTGCAAAAGAGAGATATTGGCAAGGAAAAGCTGTCTTGTACCTTTGCATTTTTCTCCCAAACGAAGGTCACTAGAAAGAAAATTTTAAAGCCTCCTGTTAGGCCATCATCTACACGACATAGCCCTGAATTTTCCAATGCGTAGCTCTTTGCAAAAGAGAGATATTGGCAAGGAAAAGCTGTCTTGTACCATTGCATTTTTCTCCCAAACGAAGGACACTAGAATTAAAATTTTAAAGCCTCATGTTAGGCCATCATCTACACGATATAGCCCTGAATTTTCCAATGCGTAGCTCTTTGCAAAAGAGAGATATTGGCAAGGAAAAGCTGTCTTGTACCATTGCATTTTTCTCCCAAACGAAGGACACTAGAAAGAAAATTTTAAAGCCTCCTGTTAGGCCATCATCTACACGACATAGCCCTGAATTTTCCAATGCGCAGCTCTTTGCAAAAGAGAGATATTGGCAAGGAAAAGCTGTCTTGTACCTTTGCATTTTTCTCCCAAACGAAGGACACTAGAAAGAAAATTTTAAAGCCTCCTGTTAGGCCATCATCTACACGAAATAGCCCTGAATTTTCCAATGCGCAGCTCTTTGCAAAAGAGAGATATTGGCAAGGAAAAGCTGTCTTGTACCATTGCATTTTTCTCCCAAACGAAGGACACTAGAAAGAAAATTTTAAAGCCTCCTGTTAGGCCATCATCTACACGACATAGCCCTGAATTTTTCAATGCGCAGCTCTTTGCAAAAGAGAGATATTGGCAAGGAAAAGCTGTCTTGTACCATTGCATATTTCTCCCAAACGAAGGACACTAGAATTAAAATTTTAAAGCCTCCTGTTAGGCCATCATCTACACGACATAGCCCTGAATTTTCCAATGCGCAGCTCTTTGCAAAAGAGAGATAATTGCAAGGAAAAGCTGTCTTGTACCATTGCATTTTTCTCCCAAACGAAGGTCACTAGAAAGAAAATTTTCTAGTGGCCTGTTAGGCCATCATCTACACGAAATAGCCCTGAATTTTCCAATGCGTAGCTCTTTGCAAAAGAGAGATATTGGCAAGGAAAAGCTGTCTTGTACCATTGCATTTTTCTCCCAAACGAAGGTCACTAGAAAGAAAATTTTAAAGCCTCCTGTTAGGCCATCATCTACACGACATAGCCCTGAATTTTCCAAAGCGTAGCTCTTTGCAAAAGAGAGATATTGGCAAGGAAAAGCTGTCTTGTACCTTTGCATTTTTCTCCCAAACGAAGGACACTAGAAAGAAAATTTTAAAGCCTCCTGTTAGACCATCATCTACACGGCATAGCCATGAATTTTCCAATGCGCAGCTCTTTGCAAAAGAGAGATATTGGCAAGGAAAAGCTGTCTTGTACCTTTGCATTTTTCTCCCAAACGAAGGACACTAGAATTAAAATTTTAAAGCCTCATGTTAGGCCATCATCTACACGATATAGCCCTGAATTTTCCAATGCGCAGCTCTTTGCAAAAGAGAGATATTGGCAAGGAAAAGCTGTCTTGTACCTTTGCATTTTTCTCCCAAACGAAGGTCACTAGAAAGAAAATTTTAAAGCCTCCAGTTAAGCCATCATCTACACGACATAGCCCTGAATTTTCCAATGCGCAGCTCTTTGCAAAAGAGAGATATTGGCAAGGAAAAGCTGTCTTGTACCTTTGCATTTTTCTCCCAAACGAAGGTCACTAGAAAGAAAATTTTAAAGCCTCCTGTTAGGCCATCATCTAAACGACATAGCCCTGAATTTTCCAATGCGTAGCTCTTTGCAAAAGAGAGATATTGGCTAGGAAAAGCTGTCTTGTACCATTGCATTTTTCACCCAAACGAAGGACACTAGAAGAAAATTTTAAAGCCTCCTGTTAGGCCATCATCTACACGACATAGCCCTGAATTTTCCAATGCGCAGCTCTTTGCAAAAGAGAGATATTGGCAAGGAAAAGCTGTCTTGTACCTTTGCATTTTTCTCCCAAACGAAGGACACTAGAAAGAAAATTTTAAAGTCCCCTGTTAGGCCATCATCTACACGACATAGCCCTGAATTTTCCAATGCGCAGCTCTTTGCAAAAGAGAGATATTGGCAAGGAAAAGCTGTCTTGTACCTTTGCATTTTTCTCCCAAACGAAGGACACTAGAAAGAACATTTTAAAGCCTCCTGTTAGGCCATCATCTACACGAAATAGCCCTGATTTTTCCAATGCGCAGCTCTTTGCAAAAGAGAGATATTGGCAAGGAAAAGCTGTCTTGTACCATTGCATTTTTCTCCCAAACGAAGGACACTAGAAAGAAAATTTTAAAGCCCCCTGTTAGGCCATCATCTACACGATATAGCCCTGAATTTTCCAATGCGCAGCTCTTTGCAAAAGAGAGATATTGGCAAGGAAAAGCTGTCTTGTACCTTTGCATTTTTCTCCCAAACGAAGGTCACTAGAAAGAAAATTTTAAAGCCTCCTGTTAGGCCATCATCTACACGACATAGCCCTGAATTTTCCAATGCGTAGCTCTTTGCAAAAGAGAGATATTGGCAAGGAAAAGCTGTCTTGTACCATTGCATTTTTCTCCCAAACGAAGGACACTAGAAGAAAATGTTAAAGCCTCCTGTTAGGCCATCATCTACACGACATAGCCCTGAATTTTCCAATGCGCAGCTCTTTGCAAAAGAGAGATATTGGCAAGGAAAAGCTGTCTTGTACCATTGCATTTTTCTCCCAAACGAAGGTCACTAGAAAGAAAATTTTAAAGCCTCCTGTTAGACCATCATCTACACGGCATAGCCATGAATTTTCCAATGCGCAGCTCTTTGCAAAAGAGAGATATTGGCAAGGAAAAGCTGTCTTGTACCTTTGCATTTTTCTCCCAAACGAAGGACACTAGAATTAAAATTTTAAAGCCTCATGTTAGGCCATCATCTACACGATATAGCCCTGAATTTTCCAATGCGCAGCTCTTTGCAAAAGAGAGATATTGGCAAGGAAAAGCTGTCTTGTACCTTTGCATTTTTCTCCCAAACGAAGGTCACTAGAAAGAAAATTTTAAAGCCTCCAGTTAAGCCATCATCTACACGACATAGCCCTGAATTTTCCAATGCGCAGCGCTTTGCAAAAGAGAGATATTGGCAAGGAAAAGCTGTCTTGTACCTTTGCATTTTTCTCCCAAACGAAGGTCACTAGAAAGAAAATTTTAAAGCCTCCTGTTAGGCCATCATCTACTCGACATAGCCCTGAATTTTCCAATGCGTAGCTCTTTGCAAAAGAGAGATATTGGCAAGGAAAAGCTGTCTTGTACCATTGCATTTTTCTCCCAAACGAAGGACACTAGAAGAAAATTTTAAAGCCTCCTGTTAGGCCATCATCTACACGACATAGCCCTGAATTTTCCAATGCGCAGCTCTTTGCAAAAGAGAGATATTGGCAAGGAAAAGCTGTCTTGTACCTTTGCATTTTTCTCCCAAACGAAGGACACTAGAATTAAAATTTTAAAGCCTCCTGTTAGGCCATCATCTACACGACATAGCCCTGAATTTTCCAATGCGTAGCTCTTTGCAAAAGAGAGATATTGGCAAGGAAAAGCTGTCTTGTACCATTGCTTTTTTCTCCCAAACGAAGGACACTAGAAAGAAAATTTTAAAGCCTCCTGTTAGGCCATCATCTACACGACATAGCCCTGAATTTTCCAATGCGCTGCTCTTTGCAAAAGAGAGATATTGGCAAGGAAAAGCTGTCTTGTACCTTTGCATTTTTCTCCCAAACAATGGACACTAGAAAGAAAATTTTAAAGCCTCCTGTTAGGCCATCATCTACACGAAATAGCCCTGAATTTTCCAATGCGCAGCTCTTTGCAAAAGAGAGATATTGGCAAGGAAAAGCTGTCTTGTACCATTGCATTTTTCTCCCAAACGAAGGACACTAGAAAGAAAATTTTAAAGCCTCCTGTTAGGCCATCATCTACACGACATAGCCCTGAATTTTTCAATGCGCAGCTCTTTGCAAAAGAGAGATATTGGCAAGGAAAAGCTGTCTTGTACCTTTGCATTTTTCTCCCAAACGAAGGTCACTAGAAAGAAAATTTTAAAGCCTCCTGTTAGGCCATCATCTACACGACATAGCCCTGAATTTTCCAATGCGTAGCTCTTTGCAAAAGAGAGATATTGGCAAGGTAAAGCTGTCTTGTACCATTGCATATTTCTCCCAAACGAAGGACACTAGAATTAAAATTTTAAAGCCTCCTGTTAGGCCATCATCTACACGACATAGCCCTGAATTTTCCAATGCGCAGCTCTTTGCAAAAGAGAGATAATTGCAAGGAAAAGCTGTCTTGTACCATTGCATTTTTCTCCCAAACGAAGGTCACTAGAAAGAAAATTTTAAAGCCTCCTGTTAGGCCATCATCTACACGACATAGCCCTGAATTTTCCAATGCGTAGCTCTTTGCAAAAGAGAGATATTGGCAAGGAAAAGCTGTCTTGTACCATTGCATTTTTCTCCCAAACGAAGGTCACTAGAAAGAAAATTTTAAAGCCTCCTGTTAGGCCATCATCTACACGACATAGCCCTGAATTTTCCAAAGCGTAGCTCTTTGCAAAAGAGAGATATTGGCAAGGAAAAGCTGTCTTGTACCTTTGCATTTTTCTCCCAAACGAAGGACACTAGAAAGAAAATTTTAAAGCCTCCTGTTAGACCATCATCTACACGGCATAGCCATGAATTTTCCAATGCGCAGCTCTTTGCAAAAGAGAGATATTGGCAAGGAAAAGCTGTCTTGTACCTTTGCATTTTTCCCCCAAACGAAGGACACTAGAATTAAAATTTTAAAGCCTCATGTTAGGCCATCATCTACACGATATAGCCCTGAATTTTTCAATGCGCAGCTCTTTGCAAAAGAGAGATATTGGCAAGGAAAAGCTGTCTTGTACCTTTGCATTTTTCTCCCAAACGAAGGTCACTAGAAAGAAAATTTTAAAGCCTCCAGTTAAGCCATCATCTACACGACATAGCCCTGAATTTTCCAATGCGCAGCTCTTTGCAAAAGAGAGATATTGGCAAGGAAAAGCTGTCTTGTACCTTTGCATTTTTCTCCCAAACGAAGGTCACTAGAAAGAAAATTTTAAAGCCTCCTGTTAGGCCATCATCTACACGACATAGCCCTGAATTTTCCAATGCGTAGCTCTTTGCAAAAGAGAGATATTGGCAAGGAAAAGCTGTCTTGTACCATTGCATTTTTCTCCCAAACGAAGGACACTAGAAGAAAATTTTAAAGCCTCCTGTTAGGCCATCATCTAGACGACATAGCCCTGAATTTTCCAATGCGCAGCTCTTTGCAAAAGAGAGATATTGGCAAGGAAAAGCTGTCTTGTACCTTTGCATTTTTCTCCCAAACGAAGGACACTAGAATTAAAATTTTAAAGCCTCCTGTTAGGCCATCATCTACACGACATAGCCCTGAATTTTCCAATGCGTAGCTCTTTGCAAAAGAGATATATTGGCAAGGAAAAGCTGTCTTGTACCATTGCATTTTTCTCCCAAACAAAGGACACTAGAAAGAAAATTTTAAAGCCTCCTGTTAGGCATTCATCTACACGACATAGCCCTGAATTTTCCAATGCGCAGCTCTTTGCAAAAGAGAGATATTGGCAAGGAAAAGCTGTCTTGTACCTTTGCATTTTTCTCCCAAACGAAGGACACTAGAAAGAAAATTTTAAAGCCTCCTGTTAGGCCATCATCTACACGAAATAGCCCTGATTTTTCCAATGCGCAGCTCTTTGCAAAAGAGAGATATTGGCAAGGAAAAGCTGTCTTGTACCATTGCATTTTTCTCCCAAACGAAGGACACTAGAAAGAAAATTTTAAAGCCCCCTGTTAGGCCATCATCTACACGATATAGCCCTGAATCTTCCAATGCGCAGCTCTTTGCAAAAGAGAGATATTGGCAAGGAAAAGCTGTCTTGTACCTTTGCATTTTTCTCCCAAACGAAGGTCACTAGAAAGAAAATTTTAAAGCCTCCTGTTAGGCCATCATCTACACGACATAGCCCTGAATTTTCCAATGTTTTGCTCTTTGCAAAAGAGAGATATTGGCAAGGTAAAGCTGTCTTGTACCATTGCATATTTCTCCCAAACGAAGGACACTAGAATTAAAATTTTAAAGCCTCCTGTTAGGCCATCATCTACACGACATAGCCCTGAATTTTCCAATGCGCAGCTCTTTGCAAAAGAGAGATAATTGCAAGGAAAAGCTGTCTTGTACCATTGCATTTTTCTCCCAAACGAAGGTCACTAGAAAGAAAATTTTAAAGCCTCCTGTTAGGCCATCATCTACACGACATAGCCCTGAATTTTCCAATGCGTAGCTCTTTGCAAAAGAGAGATATTGGCAAGGAAAAGCTGTCTTGTACCATTGCATTTTTCTCCCAAACGAAGGTCACTAGAAAGAAAATTTTAAAGCCTCCTGTTAGGCCATCATCTACACGACATAGCCCTGAATTTTCCAAAGCGTAGCTCTTTGCAAAAGAGAGATATTGGCAAGGAAAAGCTGTCTTGTACCTTTGCATTTTTCTCCCAAACGAAGGACACTAGAAAGAAAATTTTAAAGCCTCCTGTTAGACCATCATCTACACGGCATAGCCATGAATTTTCCAATGCGCAGCTCTTTGCAAAAGAGAGATATTGGCAAGGAAAAGCTGTCTTGTACCTTTGCATTTTTCCCCCAAACGAAGGACACTAGAATTAAAATTTTAAAGCCTCATGTTAGGCCATCATCTACACGATATAGCCCTGAATTTTTCAATGCGCAGCTCTTTGCAAAAGAGAGATATTGGCAAGGAAAAGCTGTCTTGTACCTTTGCATTTTTCTCCCAAACGAAGGTCACTAGAAAGAAAATTTTAAAGCCTCCAGTTAAGCCATCATCTACACGACATAGCCCTGAATTTTCCAATGCGCAGCTCTTTGCAAAAGAGAGATATTGGCAAGGAAAAGCTGTCTTGTACCTTTGCATTTTTCTCCCAAACGAAGGTCACTAGAAAGAAAATTTTAAAGCCTCCTGTTAGGCCATCATCTACACGACATAGCCCTGAATTTTCCAATGCGTAGCTCTTTGCAAAAGAGAGATATTGGCAAGGAAAAGCTGTCTTGTACCATTGCATTTTTCTCCCAAACGAAGGACACTAGAAGAAAATTTTAAAGCCTCCTGTTAGGCCATCATCTAGACGACATAGCCCTGAATTTTCCAATGCGCAGCTCTTTGCAAAAGAGAGATATTGGCAAGGAAAAGCTGTCTTGTACCTTTGCATTTTTCTCCCAAACGAAGGACACTAGAATTAAAATTTTAAAGCCTCCTGTTAGGCCATCATCTACACGACATAGCCCTGAATTTTCCAATGCGTAGCTCTTTGCAAAAGAGATATATTGGCTAGGAAAAGCTGTCTTGTACCATTGCATTTTTCTCCCAAACAAAGGACACTAGAAAGAAAATTTTAAAGCCTCCTGTTAGGCATTCATCTACACGACATAGCCCTGAATTTTCCAATGCGCAGCTCTTTGCAAAAGAGAGATATTGGCAAGGAAAAGCTGTCTTGTACCTTTGCATTTTTCTCCCAAACGAAGGACACTAGAAAGAAAATTTTAAAGCCTCCTGTTAGGCCATCATCTACACGAAATAGCCCTGATTTTTCCAATGCGCAGCTCTTTGCAAAAGAGAGATATTGGCAAGGAAAAGCTGTCTTGTACCATTGCATTTTTCTCCCAAACGAAGGACACTAGAAAGAAAATTTTAAAGCCCCCTGTTAGGCCATCATCTACACGATATAGCCCTGAATTTTCCAATGCGCAGCTCTTTGCAAAAGAGAGATATTGGCAAGGAAAAGCTGTCTTGTACCTTTGCATTTTTCTCCCAAACGAAGGTCACTAGAAAGAAAATTTTAAAGCCTCCTGTTAGGCCATCATCTACACGACATAGCCCTGAATTTTCCAATGCGTAGCTCTTTGCAAAAGAGAGATATTGGCAAGGAAAAGCTGTCTTGTACCATTGCATTTTTCTCCCAAACGAAGGACACTAGAAGAAAATGTTAAAGCCTCCTGTTAGGCCATCATCTACACGACATAGCCCTGAATTTTCCAATGCGCAGCTCTTTGCAAAAGAGAGATATTGGCAAGGAAAAGCTGTCTTGTACCATTGCATTTTTCTCCCAAACGAAGGTCACTAGAAAGAAAATTTTAAAGCCTCCTGTTAGACCATCATCTACACGGCATAGCCATGAATTTTCCAATGCGCAGCTCTTTGCAAAAGAGAGATATTGGCAAGGAAAAGCTGTCTTGTACCTTTGCATTTTTCTCCCAAACGAAGGACACTAGAATTAAAATTTTAAAGCCTCATGTTAGGCCATCATCTACACGATATAGCCCTGAATTTTCCAATGCGCAGCTCTTTGCAAAAGAGAGATATTGGCAAGGAAAAGCTGTCTTGTACCTTTGCATTTTTCTCCCAAACGAAGGTCACTAGAAAGAAAATTTTAAAGCCTCCAGTTAAGCCATCATCTACACGACATAGCCCTGAATTTTCCAATGCGCAGCGCTTTGCAAAAGAGAGATATTGGCAAGGAAAAGCTGTCTTGTACCTTTGCATTTTTCTCCCAAACGAAGGTCACTAGAAAGAAAATTTTAAAGCCTCCTGTTAGGCCATCATCTACTCGACATAGCCCTGAATTTTCCAATGCGTAGCTCTTTGCAAAAGAGAGATATTGGCAAGGAAAAGCTGTCTTGTACCATTGCATTTTTCTCCCAAACGAAGGACACTAGAAGAAAATTTTAAAGCCTCCTGTTAGGCCATCATCTACACGACATAGCCCTGAATTTTCCAATGCGCAGCTCTTTGCAAAAGAGAGATATTGGCAAGGAAAAGCTGTCTTGTACCTTTGCATTTTTCTCCCAAACGAAGGACACTAGAATTAAAATTTTAAAGCCTCCTGTTAGGCCATCATCTACACGACATAGCCCTGAATTTTCCAATGCGTAGCTCTTTGCAAAAGAGAGATATTGGCAAGGAAAAGCTGTCTTGTACCATTGCTTTTTTCTCCCAAACGAAGGACACTAGAAAGAAAATTTTAAAGCCTCCTGTTAGGCCATCATCTACACGACATAGCCCTGAATTTTCCAATGCGCTGCTCTTTGCAAAAGAGAGATATTGGCAAGGAAAAGCTGTCTTGTACCTTTGCATTTTTCTCCCAAACAATGGACACTAGAAAGAAAATTTTAAAGCCTCCTGTTAGGCCATCATCTACACGAAATAGCCCTGAATTTTCCAATGCGCAGCTCTTTGCAAAAGAGAGATATTGGCAAGGAAAAGCTGTCTTGTACCATTGCATTTTTCTCCCAAACGAAGGACACTAGAAAGAAAATTTTAAAGCCTCCTGTTAGGCCATCATCTACACGACATAGCCCTGAATTTTTCAATGCGCAGCTCTTTGCAAAAGAGAGATATTGGCAAGGAAAAGCTGTCTTGTACCTTTGCATTTTTCTCCCAAACGAAGGTCACTAGAAAGAAAATTTTAAAGCCTCCTGTTAGGCCATCATCTACACGACATAGCCCTGAATTTTCCAATGCGTAGCTCTTTGCAAAAGAGAGATATTGGCAAGGTAAAGCTGTCTTGTACCATTGCATATTTCTCCCAAACGAAGGACACTAGAATTAAAATTTTAAAGCCTCCTGTTAGGCCATCATCTACACGACATAGCCCTGAATTTTCCAATGCGCAGCTCTTTGCAAAAGAGAGATAATTGCAAGGAAAAGCTGTCTTGTACCATTGCATTTTTCTCCCAAACGAAGGTCACTAGAAAGAAAATTTTAAAGCCTCCTGTTAGGCCATCATCTACACGACATAGCCCTGAATTTTCCAATGCGTAGCTCTTTGCAAAAGAGAGATATTGGCAAGGAAAAGCTGTCTTGTACCATTGCATTTTTCTCCCAAACGAAGGTCACTAGAAAGAAAATTTTAAAGCCTCCTGTTAGGCCATCATCTACACGACATAGCCCTGAATTTTCCAAAGCGTAGCTCTTTGCAAAAGAGAGATATTGGCAAGGAAAAGCTGTCTTGTACCTTTGCATTTTTCTCCCAAACGAAGGACACTAGAAAGAAAATTTTAAAGCCTCCTGTTAGACCATCATCTACACGGCATAGCCATGAATTTTCCAATGCGCAGCTCTTTGCAAAAGAGAGATATTGGCAAGGAAAAGCTGTCTTGTACCTTTGCATTTTTCCCCCAAACGAAGGACACTAGAATTAAAATTTTAAAGCCTCATGTTAGGCCATCATCTACACGATATAGCCCTGAATTTTTCAATGCGCAGCTCTTTGCAAAAGAGAGATATTGGCAAGGAAAAGCTGTCTTGTACCTTTGCATTTTTCTCCCAAACGAAGGTCACTAGAAAGAAAATTTTAAAGCCTCCAGTTAAGCCATCATCTACACGACATAGCCCTGAATTTTCCAATGCGCAGCTCTTTGCAAAAGAGAGATATTGGCAAGGAAAAGCTGTCTTGTACCTTTGCATTTTTCTCCCAAACGAAGGTCACTAGAAAGAAAATTTTAAAGCCTCCTGTTAGGCCATCATCTACACGACATAGCCCTGAATTTTCCAATGCGTAGCTCTTTGCAAAAGAGAGATATTGGCAAGGAAAAGCTGTCTTGTACCATTGCATTTTTCTCCCAAACGAAGGACACTAGAAGAAAATTTTAAAGCCTCCTGTTAGGCCATCATCTAGACGACATAGCCCTGAATTTTCCAATGCGCAGCTCTTTGCAAAAGAGAGATATTGGCAAGGAAAAGCTGTCTTGTACCTTTGCATTTTTCTCCCAAACGAAGGACACTAGAATTAAAATTTTAAAGCCTCCTGTTAGGCCATCATCTACACGACATAGCCCTGAATTTTCCAATGCGTAGCTCTTTGCAAAAGAGATATATTGGCAAGGAAAAGCTGTCTTGTACCATTGCATTTTTCTCCCAAACAAAGGACACTAGAAAGAAAATTTTAAAGCCTCCTGTTAGGCATTCATCTACACGACATAGCCCTGAATTTTCCAATGCGCAGCTCTTTGCAAAAGAGAGATATTGGCAAGGAAAAGCTGTCTTGTACCTTTGCATTTTTCTCCCAAACGAAGGACACTAGAAAGAAAATTTTAAAGCCTCCTGTTAGGCCATCATCTACACGAAATAGCCCTGATTTTTCCAATGCGCAGCTCTTTGCAAAAGAGAGATATTGGCAAGGAAAAGCTGTCTTGTACCATTGCATTTTTCTCCCAAACGAAGGACACTAGAAAGAAAATTTTAAAGCCCCCTGTTAGGCCATCATCTACACGATATAGCCCTGAATCTTCCAATGCGCAGCTCTTTGCAAAAGAGAGATATTGGCAAGGAAAAGCTGTCTTGTACCTTTGCATTTTTCTCCCAAACGAAGGTCACTAGAAAGAAAATTTTAAAGCCTCCTGTTAGGCCATCATCTACACGACATAGCCCTGAATTTTCCAATGTTTTGCTCTTTGCAAAAGAGAGATATTGGCAAGGTAAAGCTGTCTTGTACCATTGCATATTTCTCCCAAACGAAGGACACTAGAATTAAAATTTTAAAGCCTCCTGTTAGGCCATCATCTACACGACATAGCCCTGAATTTTCCAATGCGCAGCTCTTTGCAAAAGAGAGATAATTGCAAGGAAAAGCTGTCTTGTACCATTGCATTTTTCTCCCAAACGAAGGTCACTAGAAAGAAAATTTTAAAGCCTCCTGTTAGGCCATCATCTACACGACATAGCCCTGAATTTTCCAATGCGTAGCTCTTTGCAAAAGAGAGATATTGGCAAGGAAAAGCTGTCTTGTACCATTGCATTTTTCTCCCAAACGAAGGTCACTAGAAAGAAAATTTTAAAGCCTCCTGTTAGGCCATCATCTACACGACATAGCCCTGAATTTTCCAAAGCGTAGCTCTTTGCAAAAGAGAGATATTGGCAAGGAAAAGCTGTCTTGTACCTTTGCATTTTTCTCCCAAACGAAGGACACTAGAAAGAAAATTTTAAAGCCTCCTGTTAGACCATCATCTACACGGCATAGCCATGAATTTTCCAATGCGCAGCTCTTTGCAAAAGAGAGATATTGGCAAGGAAAAGCTGTCTTGTACCTTTGCATTTTTCCCCCAAACGAAGGACACTAGAATTAAAATTTTAAAGCCTCATGTTAGGCCATCATCTACACGATATAGCCCTGATTTTTTCAATGCGCAGCTCTTTGCAAAAGAGAGATATTGGCAAGGAAAAGCTGTCTTGTACCTTTGCATTTTTCTCCCAAACGAAGGTCACTAGAAAGAAAATTTTAAAGCCTCCAGTTAAGCCATCATCTACACGACATAGCCCTGAATTTTCCAATGCGCAGCTCTTTGCAAAAGAGAGATATTGGCAAGGAAAAGCTGTCTTGTACCTTTGCATTTTTCTCCCAAACGAAGGTCACTAGAAAGAAAATTTTAAAGCCTCCTGTTAGGCCATCATCTACACGACATAGCCCTGAATTTTCCAATGCGTAGCTCTTTGCAAAAGAGAGATATTGGCAAGGAAAAGCTGTCTTGTACCATTGCATTTTTCTCCCAAACGAAGGACACTAGAAGAAAATTTTAAAGCCTCCTGTTAGGCCATCATCTAGACGACATAGCCCTGAATTTTCCAATGCGCAGCTCTTTGCAAAAGAGAGATATTGGCAAGGAAAAGCTGTCTTGTACCTTTGCATTTTTCTCCCAAACGAAGGACACTAGAATTAAAATTTTAAAGCCTCCTGTTAGGCCATCATCTACACGACATAGCCCTGAATTTTCCAATGCGTAGCTCTTTGCAAAAGAGATATATTGGCTAGGAAAAGCTGTCTTGTACCATTGCATTTTTCTCCCAAACAAAGGACACTAGAAAGAAAATTTTAAAGCCTCCTGTTAGGCATTCATCTACACGACATAGCCCTGAATTTTCCAATGCGCAGCTCTTTGCAAAAGAGAGATATTGGCAAGGAAAAGCTGTCTTGTACCTTTGCATTTTTCTCCCAAACGAAGGACACTAGAAAGAAAATTTTAAAGCCTCCTGTTAGGCCATCATCTACACGAAATAGCCCTGATTTTTCCAATGCGCAGCTCTTTGCAAAAGAGAGATATTGGCAAGGAAAAGCTGTCTTGTACCATTGCATTTTTCTCCCAAACGAAGGACACTAGAAAGAAAATTTTAAAGCCCCCTGTTAGGCCATCATCTACACGATATAGCCCTGAATTTTCCAATGCGCAGCTCTTTGCAAAAGAGAGATATTGGCAAGGAAAAGCTGTCTTGTACCTTTGCATTTTTCTCCCAAACGAAGGTCACTAGAAAGAAAATTTTAAAGCCTCCTGTAAGGCCATCATCTACACGACATAGCCCTGAATTTTCCAATGCGTAGCTCTTTGCAAAAGAGAGATATTGGCAAGGAAAAGCTGTCTTGTACCATTGCATTTTTCTCCCAAACGAAGGACACTAGAAGAAAATGTTAAAGCCTCCTGTTAGGCCATCATCTACACGACATAGCCCTGAATTTTCCAATGCGCAGCTCTTTGCAAAAGAGAGATATTGGCAAGGAAAAGCTGTCTTGTACCATTGCATTTTTCTCCCAAACGAAGGTCACTAGAAAGAAAATTTTAAAGCCTCCTGTTAGACCATCATCTACACGGCATAGCCATGAATTTTCCAATGCGCAGCTCTTTGCAAAAGAGAGATATTGGCAAGGAAAAGCTGTCTTGTACCTTTGCATTTTTCTCCCAAACGAAGGACACTAGAATTAAAATTTTAAAGCCTCATGTTAGGCCATCATCTACACGATATAGCCCTGAATTTTCCAATGCGCAGCTCTTTGCAAAAGAGAGATATTGGCAAGGAAAAGCTGTCTTGTACCTTTTGCATTTTTCTCCCAAACGAAGGTCACTAGAAAGAAAATTTTAAAGCCTCCAGTTAAGCCATCATCTACACGACATAGCCCTGAATTTTCCAATGCGCAGCGCTTTGCAAAAGAGAGATATTGGCAAGGAAAAGCTGTCTTGTACCTTTGCATTTTTCTCCGAAACGAAGGTCACTAGAAAGAAAATTTTAAAGCCTCCTGTTAGGCCATCATCTACTCGACATAGCCCTGAATTTTCCAATGCGTAGCTCTTTGCAAAAGAGAGATATTGGCAAGGAAAAGCTGTCTTGTACCATTGCATTTTTCTCCCAAACGAAGGACACTAGAAAGAAAATTTTAAAGCCTCCTGTTAGGCCATCATCTACACGACATAGCCCTGAATTTTCCAATGCGCTGCTCTTTGCAAAAGAGAGATATTGGCAAGGAAAAGCTGTCTTGTACCTTTGCATTTTTCTCCCAAACAAAGGACACTAGAAAGAAAATTTTAAAGCCTCCTGTTAGGCCATCATCTACACGAAATAGCCCTGAATTTTCCAATGCGCAGCTCTTTGCAAAAGAGAGATATTGGCAAGGAAAAGCTGTCTTGTACCATTGCATTTTTCTCCCAAACGAAGGACACTAGAAAGAAAATTTTAAAGCCTCCTGTTAGGCCATCATCTACACGACATAGCCCTGAATTTTTCAATGCGCAGCTCTTTGCAAAAGAGAGATATTGGCAAGGAAAAGCTGTCTTGTACCTTTGCATTTTTCTCCCAAACGAAGGTCACTAGAAAGAAAATTTTAAAGCCTCCTGTTAGGCCATCATCTACACGACATAGCCCTGAATTTTCCAATGCGTAGCTCTTTGCAAAAGAGAGATATTGGCAAGGTAAAGCTGTCTTGTACCATTGCATATTTCTCCCAAACGAAGGACACTAGAATTAAAATTTTAAAGCCTCCTGTTAGGCCATCATCTACACGACATAGCCCTGAATTTTCCAATGCGCAGCTCTTTGCAAAAGAGAGATAATTGCAAGGAAAAGCTGTCTTGTACCATTGCATTTTTCTCCCAAACGAAGGTCACTAGAAAGAAAATTTTAAAGCCTCCTGTTAGGCCATCATCTACACGACATAGCCCTGAATTTTCCAATGCGTAGCTCTTTGCAAAAGAGAGATATTGGCAAGGAAAAGCTGTCTTGTACCATTGCATTTTTCTCCCAAACGAAGGTCACTAGAAAGAAAATTTTAAAGCCTCCTGTTAGGCCATCATCTACACGACATAGCCCTGAATTTTCCAAAGCGTAGCTCTTTGCAAAAGAGAGATATTGGCAAGGAAAAGCTGTCTTGTACCTTTGCATTTTTCTCCCAAACGAAGGACACTAGAAAGAAAATTTTAAAGCCTCCTGTTAGACCATCATCTACACGGCATAGCCATGAATTTTCCAATGCGCAGCTCTTTGCAAAAGAGAGATATTGGCAAGGAAAAGCTGTCTTGTACCTTTGCATTTTTCCCCCAAACGAAGGACACTAGAATTAAAATTTTAAAGCCTCATGTTAGGCCATCATCTACACGATATAGCCCTGAATTTTCCAATGCGCAGCTCTTTGCAAAAGAGAGATATTGGCAAGGAAAAGCTGTCTTGTACCTTTGCATTTTTCTCCCAAACGAAGGTCACTAGAAAGAAAATTTTAAAGCCTCCAGTTAAGCCATCATCTACACGACATAGCCCTGAATTTTCCAATGCGCAGCTCTTTGCAAAAGAGAGATATTGGCAAGGAAAAGCTGTCTTGTACCTTTGCATTTTTCTCCCAAACGAAGGTCACTAGAAAGAAAATTTTAAAGCCTCCTGTAAGGCCATCATCTACACGACATAGCCCTGAATTTTCCAATGCGTAGCTCTTTGCAAAAGAGAGATATTGGCAAGGAAAAGCTGTCTTGTACCATTGCATTTTTCTCCCAAACGAAGGACACTAGAAGAAAATGTTAAAGCCTCCTGTTAGGCCATCATCTACACGACATAGCCCTGAATTTTCCAATGCGCAGCTCTTTGCAAAAGAGAGATATTGGCAAGGAAAAGCTGTCTTGTACCATTGCATTTTTCTCCCAAACGAAGGTCACTAGAAAGAAAATTTTAAAGCCTCCTGTTAGACCATCATCTACACGGCATAGCCATGAATTTTCCAATGCGCAGCTCTTTGCAAAAGAGAGATATTGGCAAGGAAAAGCTGTCTTGTACCTTTGCATTTTTCTCCCAAACGAAGGACACTAGAATTAAAATTTTAAAGCCTCATGTTAGGCCATCATCTACACGATATAGCCCTGAATTTTCCAATGCGCAGCTCTTTGCAAAAGAGAGATATTGGCAAGGAAAAGCTGTCTTGTACCTTTTGCATTTTTCTCCCAAACGAAGGTCACTAGAAAGAAAATTTTAAAGCCTCCAGTTAAGCCATCATCTACACGACATAGCCCTGAATTTTCCAATGCGCAGCGCTTTGCAAAAGAGAGATATTGGCAAGGAAAAGCTGTCTTGTACCTTTGCATTTTTCTCCGAAACGAAGGTCACTAGAAAGAAAATTTTAAAGCCTCCTGTTAGGCCATCATCTACTCGACATAGCCCTGAATTTTCCAATGCGTAGCTCTTTGCAAAAGAGAGATATTGGCAAGGAAAAGCTGTCTTGTACCATTGCATTTTTCTCCCAAACGAAGGACACTAGAAAGAAAATTTTAAAGCCTCCTGTTAGGCCATCATCTACACGACATAGCCCTGAATTTTCCAATGCGCTGCTCTTTGCAAAAGAGAGATATTGGCAAGGAAAAGCTGTCTTGTACCTTTGCATTTTTCTCCCAAACAAAGGACACTAGAAAGAAAATTTTAAAGCCTCCTGTTAGGCCATCATCTACACGAAATAGCCCTGAATTTTCCAATGCGCAGCTCTTTGCAAAAGAGAGATATTGGCAAGGAAAAGCTGTCTTGTACCATTGCATTTTTCTCCCAAACGAAGGACACTAGAAAGAAAATTTTAAAGCCTCCTGTTAGGCCATCATCTACACGACATAGCCCTGAATTTTTCAATGCGCAGCTCTTTGCAAAAGAGAGATATTGGCAAGGAAAAGCTGTCTTGTACCTTTGCATTTTTCTCCCAAACGAAGGTCACTAGAAAGAAAATTTTAAAGCCTCCTGTTAGGCCATCATCTACACGACATAGCCCTGAATTTTCCAATGCGTAGCTCTTTGCAAAAGAGAGATCTTGGCAAGGAAAAGCTGTCTTGTACCATTGCATTTTTCTCCCAAACGAAGGACACTAGAAAGAAAATTTTAAAGCCTCCTGTTAGGCCATCATCTACACGACATAGCCCTGAATTTTCCAATGCGCTGCTCTTTGCAAAAGAGAGATATTGGCAAGGAAAAGCTGTCTTGTACCTTTGCATTTTTCTCCCAAACAAAGGACACTAGAAAGAAAATTTTAAAGCCTCCTGTTAGGCCATCATCTACACGAAATAGCCCTGAATTTTCCAATGCGCAGCTCTTTGCAAAAGAGAGATATTGGCAAGGAAAAGCTGTCTTGTACCATTGCATTTTTCTCCCAAACGAAGGACACTAGAAAGAAAATTTTAAAGCCTCCTGTTAGGCCATCATCTACACGACATAGCCCTGAATTTTTCAATGCGCAGCTCTTTGCAAAAGAGAGATATTGGCAAGGAAAAGCTGTCTTGTACCTTTGCATTTTTCTCCCAAACGAAGGTCACTAGAAAGAAAATTTTAAAGCCTCCTGTTAGGCCATCATCTACACGACATAGCCCTGAATTTTCCAATGCGTAGCTCTTTGCAAAAGAGAGATATTGGCAAGGTAAAGCTGTCTTGTACCATTGCATATTTCTCCCAAACGAAGGACACTAGAATTAAAATTTTAAAGCCTCCTGTTAGGCCATCATCTACACGACATAGCCCTGAATTTTCCAATGCGCAGCTCTTTGCAAAAGAGAGATAATTGCAAGGAAAAGCTGTCTTGTACCATTGCATTTTTCTCCCAAACGAAGGTCACTAGAAAGAAAATTTTAAAGCCTCCTGTTAGGCCATCATCTACACGACATAGCCCTGAATTTTCCAATGCGTAGCTCTTTGCAAAAGAGAGATATTGGCAAGGAAAAGCTGTCTTGTACCATTGCATTTTTCTCCCAAACGAAGGTCACTAGAAAGAAAATTTTAAAGCCTCCTGTTAGGCCATCATCTACACGACATAGCCCTGAATTTTCCAAAGCGTAGCTCTTTGCAAAAGAGAGATATTGGCAAGGAAAAGCTGTCTTGTACCTTTGCATTTTTCTCCCAAACGAAGGACACTAGAAAGAAAATTTTAAAGCCTCCTGTTAGACCATCATCTACACGGCATAGCCATGAATTTTCCAATGCGCAGCTCTTTGCAAAAGAGAGATATTGGCAAGGAAAAGCTGTCTTGTACCTTTGCATTTTTCCCCCAAACGAAGGACACTAGAATTAAAATTTTAAAGCCTCATGTTAGGCCATCATCTACACGATATAGCCCTGAATTTTCCAATGCGCAGCTCTTTGCAAAAGAGAGATATTGGCAAGGAAAAGCTGTCTTGTACCTTTGCATTTTTCTCCCAAACGAAGGTCACTAGAAAGAAAATTTTAAAGCCTCCAGTTAAGCCATCATCTACACGACATAGCCCTGAATTTTCCAATGCGCAGCTCTTTGCAAAAGAGAGATATTGGCAAGGAAAAGCTGTCTTGTACCTTTGCATTTTTCTCCCAAACGAAGGTCACTAGAAAGAAAATTTTAAAGCCTCCTGTTAGGCCATCATCTACACGACATAGCCCTGAATTTTCCAATGCGTAGCTCTTTGCAAAAGAGAGATATTGGCAAGGAAAAGCTGTCTTGTACCATTGCATTTTTCTCCCAAACGAAGGACACTAGAAGAAAATTTTAAAGCCTCCTGTTAGGCCATCATCTAGACGACATAGCCCTGAATTTTCCAATGCGCAGCTCTTTGCAAAAGAGAGATATTGGCAAGGAAAAGCTGTCTTGTACCTTTGCATTTTTCTCCCAAACGAAGGACACTAGAATTAAAATTTTAAAGCCTCCTGTTAGGCCATCATCTACACGACATAGCCCTGAATTTTCCAATGCGTAGCTCTTTGCAAAAGAGAGATATTGGCAAGGAAAAGCTGTCTTGTACCATTGCATTTTTCTCCCAAACAAAGGACACTAGAAAGAAAATTTTAAAGCCTCCTGTTAGGCCATCATCTACACGACATAGCCCTGAATTTTCCAATGCGCAGCTCTTTGCAAAAGAGAGATATTGGCAAGGAAAAGCTGTCTTGTACCTTTGCATTTTTCTCCCAAACGAAGGACACTAGAAAGAAAATTTTAAAGCCTCCTGTTAGGCCATCATCTACACGAAATAGCCCTGATTTTTCCAATGCGCAGCTCTTTGCAAAAGAGAGATATTGGCAAGGAAAAGCTGTCTTGTACCATTGCATTTTTCTCCCAAACGAAGGACACTAGAAAGAAAATTTTAAAGCCCCCTGTTAGGCCATCATCTACACGACATAGCCCTGAATTTTCCAATGCGCAGCTCTTTGCAAAAGAGAGATATTGGCAAGGAAAAGCTGTCTTGTACCTTTGCATTTTTCTCCCAAACGAAGGACACTAGAATTAAAATTTTAAAGCCTCCTGTTAGGCCATCATCTACACGACATAGCCCTGAATTTTCCAATGCGTAGCTCTTTGCAAAAGAGAGATATTGGCAAGGAAAAGCTGTCTTGTACCATTGCATTTTTCTCCCAAACGAAGGACACTAGAAAGAAAATTTTAAAGCCTCCTGTTAGGCCATCATCTACACGACATAGCCCTGAATTTTCCAATGCGCAGCTCTTTGCAAAAGAGAGATATTGGCAAGGAAAAGCTGTCTTGTACCTTTGCATTTTTCTCCCAAACGAAGGACACTAGAAAGAAAATTTTAAAGCCTCCTGTTAGGCCATCATCTACACGAAATAGCCCTGATTTTTCCAATGCGCAGCTCTTTGCAAAAGAGAGATATTGGCAAGGAAAAGCTGTCTTGTACCATTGCATTTTTCTCCCAAACGAAGGACACTAGAAAGAAAATTTTAAAGCCCCCTGTTAGGCCATCATCTACACGACATAGCCCTGAATTTTCCAATGCGCAGCTCTTTGCAAAAGAGAGATATTGGCAAGGAAAAGCTGTCTTGTACCTTTGCATTTTTCTCCCAAACGAAGGTCACTAGAAAGAAAATTTTAAAGCCTCCTGTTAGGCCATCATCTACACGACATAGCCCTGAATTTTCCAATGCGTAGCTCTTTGCAAAAGAGAGATATTGGCAAGGAAAAGCTGTCTTGTACCATTGCATTTTTCTCCCAAACGAAGGACACTAGAAGAAAATTTTAAAGCCTCCTGTTAGGCCATCATCTACACGTCATAGCCCTGAATTTTCCAATGCGCAGCTCTTTGCAAAAGAGAGATATTGGCAAGGAAAAGCTGTCTTGTACCTTTGCATTTTTCTCCCAAACGAAGGACACTAGAATTAAAATTTTAAAGCCTCCTGTTAGGCCATCATCTACACGACATAGCCCTGAATTTTCCAATGCGTAGCTCTTTGCAAAAGAGAGATATTGGCAAGGAAAAGCTGTCTTGTACCATTGCATTTTTCTCCCAAACGAAGGACACTAGAAAGAAAATTTTAAAGCCTCCTGTTAGGCCATCATCTACACGACATAGCCCTGAATTTTCCAATGCGCAGCTCTTTGCAAAAGAGAGATATTGGCAAGGAAAAGCTGTCTTGTACCTTTGCATTTTTCTCCCAAACGAAGGACACTAGAAAGAAAATTTTAAAGCCTCCTGTTAGGCCATCATCTACACGAAATAGCCCTGAATTTTCCAATGCGTAGCTCTTTGCAAAAGAGAGATATTGGCAAGGAAAAGCTGTCTTGTACCATTGCATTTTTCTCCCAAACGAAGGACACTAGAAAGAAAATTTTAAAGCCTCCTGTTAGGCCATCATCTACACGACATAGCCCTGAATTTTCCAATGCGTAGCTCTTTGCAAAAGAGAGATATTGGCAAGGTAAAGCTGTCTTGTACCATTGCATATTTCTCCCAAACGAAGGACACTAGAATTAAAATTTTAAAGCCTCCTGTTAGGCCATCATCTACACGACATAGCCCTGAATTTTCCAATGCGTAGCTCTTTGCAAAAGAGAGATATTGGCAAGGTAAAGCTGTCTTGTACCATTGCATATTTCTCCCAAACGAAGGACACTAGAATTAAAATTTTAAAGCCTCCTGTTAGGCCATCATCTACACGACATAGCCCTGAATTTTCCAATGCGCAGCTCTTTGCAAAAGAGAGATATTGGCAAGGAAAAGCTGTCTTGTACCATTGCATTTTTCTCCCAAACGAAGGACACTAGAAAGAAAATTTTAAAGCCTCCTGTTAGGCCATCATCTACACGACATAGCCCTGAATTTTCCAATGCGTAGCTCTTTGCAAAAGAGAGATATTGGCAAGGTAAAGCTGTCTTGTACCATTGCATATTTCTCCCAAACGAAGGACACTAGAATTAAAATTTTAAAGCCTCCTGTTAGGCCTTCATCTACACGACATAGCCCTGAATTTTCCAATGCGTAGCTCTTTGCAAAAGAGAGATATTGGCAAGGTAAAGCTGTCTTGTAACATTGCATATTTCTCCCAAACGAAGGACACTAGAATTAAAATTTTAAAGCCTCCTGTTAGGCCATCATCTACACGACATAGCCCTGAATTTTCCAATGCGCAGCTCTTTGCAAAAGAGAGATATTGGCAAGGAAAAGCTGTCTTGTACCATTGCATTTTTCTCCCAAACGAAGGTCACTAGAAAGAAAATTTTAAAGCCTCCTGTTAGGCCATCATCTACACGACATAGCCCTGAATTTTCCAATGCGTAGCTCTTTGCAAAAGAGAGATATTGGCAAGGAAAAGCTGTCTTGTACCATTGCATTTTTCTCCCAAACGAAGGTCACTAGATAGAAAATTTTAAAGCCTCCTGTTAGGCCATCATCTACACGACATAGCCCGGAATTTTCCAATGCGTAGCTCTTTGCAAAAGAGAGATATTGGCAAGGAAAAGCTGTCTTGTACCTTTGCATTTTTCTCCCAAACGAAGGACACTAGAAAGAAAATTTTAAAGCCTCCTGTTAGGCCATCATCTACACGAAATAGCCCTGAATTTTCCAATGCGCAGCTCTTTGCAAAAGAGAGATATTGGCAAGGAAAAGCTGTCTTGTACCATTGCATTTTTCTCCCAAACGAAGGACACTAGAAAGGAAATTTTAAAGCCTCCTGTTAGGCCATCATCTACACGACATAGCCCTGAATTTTCCAATGCGTAGCTCTTTGCAAAAGAGAGATATTGGCAAGGAAAAGCTGTCTTGTACCATTGCATTTTTCTCCCAAACGAAGGACACTAGAAAGAAAATTTTAAAGCCTCCTGTTAGGCCATCATCTACACGACATAGCCCTGAATTTTCCAATGCGTAGCTCTTTGCAAAAGAGAGATATTGGCAAGGAAAAGCTGTCTTGTACCATTGCATATTTCTCCCAAACGAAGGACACTAGAAAGAAAATTTTAAAGCCTCCTGTTAGGCCATCATCTACACGACATAGCCCTGAATTTTCCAATGCGTAGCTCTTTGCAAAAGAGAGATATTGGCAAGGAAAAGCTGTCTTGTACCTTTGCATTTTTCTCCCAAACGAAGGACACTAGAATTAAAATTTTAAAGCCTCCTGTTAGGCCATCATCTACACGACATAGCCCTGAATTTTCCAATGCGCAGCTCTTTGCAAAAGAGAGATATTGGCAAGGAAAAGCTGTCTTGTACCTTTGCATTTTTCTCCCAAACGAAGGACACTAGAAAGAAAATTTTAAAGCCTCCTGTTAGGCCATCATCTACACGAAATAGCCCTGAATTTTCCAATGCGCAGCTCTTTGCAAAAGAGAGATATTTGCAAGGAAAAGCTGTCTTGTACCATTGCATTTTTCTCCCAAACGAAGGACACTAGAAAGAAAATTTTAAAGCCTCCTGTTAGGCCATCATCTACACGACATAGCCATGAATTTTCCAATGCGCAGCTCTTTGCAAAAGAGAGATATTGGCAAGGAAAAGCTGTCTTGTACCTTTGCATTTTTCTCCCAAACGAAGGTCACTAGAAAGAAAATTTTAAAGCCTCCTGTTAGGCCATCATCTACACGACATAGCCCTGAATTTTCCAATGCGTAGCTCTTTGCAAAAGAGAGATATTGGCAAGGAAAAGCTGTCTTGTACCATTGCATTTTTCTCCCAAACGAAGGACACTAGAAAGAAAATTTTAAAGCCTCCTGTTAGGCCATCATCTACACGACATAGCCCTGAATTTTCCAATGCGTAGCTCTTTGCAAAAGAGAGATATTGGCAAGGAAAAGCTATCTTGTACCTTTGCATTTTTCTCCCAAACGAAGGACACTAGAATTAAAATTTTAAAGCCTCCTGTTAGGCCATCATCTACACGACATAGCCCTGAATTTTCTAATGCGTAGCTCTTTGCAAAAGAGAGATATTGGCAAGGAAAAGCTGTCTTTTCCCTTTGCATTTTTCTCCCAAACGAAGGACACTAGAAAGAAAATTTTAAAGCCTCCTGTTAGGCCATCATCTACACGAAATAGCCCTGAATTTTCCAATGCGCAGCTCTTTGCAAAAGAGAGATATTGGCAAGGAAACGCTGTCTTGTACCATTGCATTTTTCTCCCAAACGAAGGACACTAGAAAGAAAATTTTAAAGCCTCCTGTTAGGCCATCATCTACACGACATAGTCCTGAATTTTCCAATGCGTAGCTCTTTGCAAAAGAGAGATATTGGCAAGGAAAAGCTGTCTTGTACCAATGCATTTTTCTCCCAAACGAAGGACACTAGAAAGAAAATTTTAAAGCCTCCTGTTAGGCCATCATCTACACGAAATAGCCCTGAATTTTCCAATGCGCAGCTCTTTGCAAAAGAGAGATATTGGCAAGGAAAAGCTGTCTTGTACCATTGCATTTTTCTCCCAAACGAAGGACACTAGAAAGAAAATTTTAAAGCCTCCTGTTAGGCCATCATCTACACGAAATAGCCCTGAATTTTCCAATGCGCAGCTCTTTGCAAAAGAGAGATATTGGCAAGGAAAAGCTGTCTTGTACCATTGCATATTTCTCCCAAACGAAGGACACTAGAAAGAAATTTTTAAAGCCTCCTGTTAGGCCATCATCTACACGACATAGCCCTGAATTTTCCAATGCGCAGCTCTTTGCAAAAGAGAGATATTGGCAAGGAAAAACAGTCTTGTACCTTTGCATTTTTCTCCCAAACGAAGGTCACTAGAAAGAAAATTTTAAAGCCTCCTGTTAGGCCATCATCTACACGACATAGCCCTGAATTTTCCAATGCGTAGCTCTTTGCAAAAGAGAGATATTGGCATGGTAAAGCTGTCTTGTACCATTGCATATTTCTCCCAAACGAAGGACACTAGAATTAAAATTTTAAAGCCTCCTGTTAGGCCATCATCTACACGACATAGCCCTGAATTTTCCAATGCGTAGCTCTTTGCAAAAGAGAGATATTGGCAAGGAAAAGCTGTCTTGTACCATTGCATTTTTCTCCCAAACGAAGGACACTAGAAAGAAAATTTTAAAGCCTCCTGTTAGGCCATCATCTACACGACATAGCCCTGAATTTTCCAATGCGTAGCTCTTTGCAAAAGAGAGATATTGGCAAGGAAAAGCTGTCTTGTACCTTTGCATTTTTCTCCCAAACGAAGGACACTAGAAAGAAAATTGGAAAGCCTCCTGTTAGGCCATCATCTACACGAAATAGCCCTGAATTTTCCAATACGCAGCTCTTTGCAAAAGAGAGATATTGGCAAGGAAAAGCTGTCTTGTACCATTGCATTTTTCTCCCAAACGAAGGACACTAGAAAGAAAATTTTAAAGCCTCCTGTTAGGCCATCATCTACACGACATAGCCTTGAATTTTCCAATGCGCAGCTCTTTGCAAAAGAGAGATATTGGCAAGGAAAAGCTGTCTTGTACCTTTGCATTTTTCTCCCAAACGAAGGTCACTAGAAAGAAAATTTTAAAGCCTCCTGTTAGGCCATCATCTACACGACATAGCCCTGAATTTTCCAATGCGTAGCTCTTTGCAAAAGAGAGATATTGGCAAGGAAAAGCTGTCTTGTACCTTTGCATTTTTCTCCCAAACGAAGTACACTAGAAGGAAAATTTTAAAGCCTCCTGTTAGGCCATCATCTACACGAAATAGCCCTGAATTTTCCAATGCGCAGCTCTTTGCAAAAGAGAGATATTGGTAAGGAAAAGCTGTCTTGTACCATTGCATTTTTCTCCCAAACGAAGGACACTAGAAAGAAAATTTTAAAGCCTCCTGTTAGGCCATCATCTACACGACATAGCCCTGAATTTTCCAATGCGCAGCTCTTTGCAAAAGAGAGATATTGGCAAGGAAAAGCTGTCTTGTACCTTTGCATTTTTCTCCCAAACGAAGGACACTAGAAAGAAAATTTTAAAGCCTCCTGTTAGGCCATCATCTACACGAAATAGCCCTGAATTTTCCAATGCGCAGCTCTTTGCAAAAGAGAGATATTTGCAAGGAAAAGCTGTCTTGTACCATTGCATTTTTCTCCCAAACGAAGGACACTAGAAAGAAAATTTTAAAGCCTCCTGTTAGGCCATCATCTACACGACATAGCCATGAATTTTCCAATGCGCAGCTCTTTGCAAAAGAGAGATATTGGCAAGGAAAAGCTGTCTTGTACCTTTGCATTTTTCTCCCAAACGAAGGTCACTAGAAAGAAAATTTTAAAGCCTCCTGTTAGGCCATCATCTACACGACATAGCCCTGAATTTTCCAATGCGTAGCTCTTTGCAAAAGAGAGATATTGGCAAGGAAAAGCTGTCTTGTACCATTGCATTTTTCTCCCAAACGAAGGACACTAGAAAGAAAATTTTAAAGCCTCCTGTTAGGCCATCATCTACACGACATAGCCCTGAATTTTCCAATGCGTAGCTCTTTGCAAAAGAGAGATATTGGCAAGGAAAAGCTATCTTGTACCTTTGCATTTTTCTCCCAAACGAAGGACACTAGAATTAAAATTTTAAAGCCTCCTGTTAGGCCATCATCTACACGACATAGCCCTGAATTTTCTAATGCGTAGCTCTTTGCAAAAGAGAGATATTGGCAAGGAAAAGCTGTCTTTTCCCTTTGCATTTTTCTCCCAAACGAAGGACACTAGAAAGAAAATTTTAAAGCCTCCTGTTAGGCCATCATCTACACGAAATAGCCCTGAATTTTCCAATGCGCAGCTCTTTGCAAAAGAGAGATATTGGCAAGGAAAAGCTGTCTTGTACCATTGCATTTTTCTCCCAAACGAAGGACACTAGAAAGAAAATTTTAAAGCCTCCTGTTAGGCCATCATCTACACGACATAGTCCTGAATTTTCCAATGCGTAGCTCTTTGCAAAAGAGAGATATTGGCAAGGAAAAGCTGTCTTGTACCAATGCATTTTTCTCCCAAACGAAGGACACTAGAAAGAAAATTTTAAAGCCTCCTGTTAGGCCATCATCTACACGAAATAGCCCTGAATTTTCCAATGCGCAGCTCTTTGCAAAAGAGAGATATTGGCAAGGAAAAGCTGTCTTGTACCATTGCATTTTTCTCCCAAACGAAGGACACTAGAAAGAAAATTTTAAAGCCTCCTGTTAGGCCATCATCTACACGAAATAGCATTGAATTTTCCAATGCGCAGCTCTTTGCAAAAGAGAGATATTGGCAAGGAAAAGCTGTCTTGTACCATTGCATATTTCTCCCAAACGAAGGACACTAGAAAGAAATTTTTAAAGCCTCCTGTTAGGCCATCATCTACACGACATAGCCCTGAATTTTCCAATGCGCAGCTCTTTGCAAAAGAGAGATATTGGCAAGGAAAAGCAGTCTTGTACCTTTGCATTTTTCTCCCAAACGAAGGTCACTAGAAAGAAAATTTTAAAGCCTCCTGTTAGGCCATCATATACACGACATAGCCCTGAATTTTCCAATGCGTAGCTCTTTGCAAAAGAGAGATATTGGCATGGTAAAGCTGTCTTGTACCATTGCATATTTCTCCCAAACGAAGGACACTAGAATTAAAATTTTAAAGCCTCCTGTTAGGCCATCATCTACACGACATAGCCCTGAATTTTCCAATGCGCAGCTCTTTGCAAAAGAGAGATATTGGCAAGGAAAAGCTGTCTTGTACCATTGCATTTTTCTCCCAAACGAAGGTCACTAGAAAGAAAATTTTAAAGCCTCCTGTTAGGCCATCATCTACACGACATAGCCCTGAATTTTCCAATGCGTAGCTCTTTGCAAAAGAGAGATATTGGCAAGGAAAAGCTGTCTTGTACCATTGCATTTTTCTCCCAAACGAAGGACACTAGAAAGAAAATTTTAAAGCCTCCTGTTAGGCCATCATCTACACGACATAGCCCTGAATTTTCCAATGCGTAGCTCTTTGCAAAAGAGAGATATTGGCAAGGAAAAGCTGTCTTGTACCTTTGCATTTTTCTCCCAAACGAAGGACACTAGAAAGAAAATTGGAAAGCCTCCTGTTAGGCCATCATCTACACGAAATAGCCCTGAATTTTCCAATACGCAGCTCTTTGCAAAAGAGAGATATTGGCAAGGAAAAGCTGTCTTGTACCATTGCATTTTTCTCCCAAACGAAGGACACTAGAAAGAAAATTTTAAAGCCTCCTGTTAGGCCATCATCTACACGACATAGCCTTGAATTTTCCAATGCGCAGCTCTTTGCAAAAGAGAGATATTGGCAAGGAAAAGCTGTCTTGTACCTTTGCATTTTTCTCCCAAACGAAGGTCACTAAGAAAGAAAATTTTAAAGCCTCCTGTTAGGCCATCATCTACACGACATAGCCCTGAATTTTCCAATGCGTAGCTCTTTGCAAAAGAGAGATATTGGCAAGGAAAAGCTGTCTTGTACCTTTGCATTTTTCTCCCAAACGAAGTACACTAGAAGGAAAATTTTAAAGCCTCCTGTTAGGCCATCATCGACACGAAATAGCCCTGAATTTTCCAATGCGCAGCTCTTTGCAAAAGAGAGATATTGGTAAGGAAAAGCTGTCTTGTACCATTGCATTTTTCTCCCAAACGAAGGACACTAGAAAGAAAATTTTAAAGCCTCCTGTTAGGCCATCATCTACACGACATAGCCCTGAATTTTCCAATGCGTAGCTCTTTGCAAAAGAGAGATATTGGCAAGGAAAAGCTGTCTTGTACCATTGCATTTTTCTCCCAAACGAAGGACACTAGAAAGAAAATTTTAAAGCCTCCTGTTAGGCCATCATCTACACGACATAGCCCTGAATTTTTCAATGCGTAGCTCTTTGCAAAAGAGAGATATTGGCAAGGAAAAGCTGTCTTGTACCATTGCATATTTCTCCCAAACGAAGGACACTAGAAAGAAAATTTTAAAGCCTCCTGTTAGGCCATCATCTACACGACATAGCCCTGAATTTTCCAATGCGTAGCTCTTTGCAAAAGAGAGATATTGGCAAGGAAAAGCTGTCTTGTATCTTTGCATTTTTCTCCCAAACGAAGGACACTAGAATTAAAATTTTAAAGCCTCCTGTTAGGCCATCATCTACACGACATAGCCCTGAATTTTCCAATGCGCAGCTCTTTGCAAAAGAGAGATATTGGCAAGGAAAAGCTGTCTTGTACCATTACATTTTTCTCCCAAACGAAGGTCACTAGAAAGAAAATTTTAAAGCCTCCTGTTAGGCCATCATCTACACGACATAGCCCTGAATTTTCCAATGCGTATCTCTTTGCAAAAGAGAGATATTGGCAAGGAAAAGCTGTCTTGTACCATTGCATTTTTCTCCCAAACGAAGGACACTAGAAAGAAAATTTTAAAGCCTCCTGTTAGGCCATCATCTACACGACATAGCCCTGAATTTTCCAATGCGTAGCTCTTTGCAAAAGAGAGATATTGGCAAGGAAAAGCTGTCTTGTACCTTTGCATTTTTCTCCCAAACGAAGGACACTAGAAAGAAAATTGGAAAGCCTCCTGTTAGGCCATCATCTACACGAAATAGCCCTGAATTATCCAATACGCAGCTCTTTGCAAAAGAGAGATATTGGCAAGGAAAAGCTGTCTTGTACCATTGCATTTTTCTCCCAAACGAAGGACACTAGAAAGAAAATTTTAAAGCCTCCTGTTAGGCCATCATCTACACGACATAGCCTTGAATTTTCCAATGCGCAGCTCTTTGCAAAAGAGAGATATTGGCAAGGAAAAGCTGTCTTGTACCTTTGCATTTTTCTCCCAAACGAAGGTCACTAGAAAGAAAATTCTAAAGCCTCCTGTTAGGCCATCATCTACACGACATAGCCCTGAATTTTCCAATGCGTAGCTCTTTGCAAAAGAGAGATATTGGCAAGGAAAAGCTGTCTTGTACCTTTGCATTTTTCTCCCAAACGAAGTACACTAGAAGGAAAATTTTAAAGCCTCCTGTTAGGCCATCATCTACACGAAATAGCCCTGAATTTTCCAATGCGCAGCTCTTTGCAAAAGAGAGATATTGGTAAGGAAAAGCTGTCTTGTACCATTGCATTTTTCTCCCAAACGAAGGACACTAGAAAGAAAATTTTAAAGCCTCCTGTTAGGCCATCATCTACACGACATAGCCCTGAATTTTCCAATGCGTAGCTCTTTGCAAAAGAGAGATATTGGCAAGGAAAAGCTGTCTTGTACCATTGCATTTTTCTCCCAAACGAAGGACACTAGAAAGAAAATTTTAAAGCCTCCTGTTAGGCCATCATCTACACGACATAGCCCTGAATTTTTCAATGCGTAGCTCTTTGCAAAAGAGAGATATTGGCAAGGAAAAGCTGTCTTGTACCATTGCATATTTCTCCCAAACGAAGGACACTAGAAAGAAAATTTTAAAGCCTCCTGTTAGGCCATCATCTACACGACATAGCCCTGAATTTTCCAATGCGTAGCTCTTTGCAAAAGAGAGATATTGGCAAGGAAAAGCTGTCTTGTATCTTTGCATTTTTCTCCCAAACGAAGGACACTAGAATTAAAATTTTAAAGCCTCCTGTTAGGCCATCATCTACACGACATAGCCCTGAATTTTCCAATGCGCAGCTCTTTGCAAAAGAGAGATATTGGCAAGGAAAAGCTGTCTTGTACCATTACATTTTTCTCCCAAACGAAGGTCACTAGAAAGAAAATTTTAAAGCCTCCTGTTAGGCCATCATCTACACGACATAGCCCTGAATTTTCCAATGCGTAGCTCTTTGCAAAAGAGAGATATTGGCAAGGAAAAGCTGTCTTGTACCATTGCATATTTCTCCCAAACGAAGGACACTAGAAAGAACATTTTAAAGCCTCCTGTTAGGCCATCATCTACACGACATAGCCCTGAATTTTCCAATGCGTAGCTCTTTGCAAAAGAGAGATATTGGCAAGGAAAAGCTGTCTTGTATCTTTGCATTTTTCTCCCAAACGAAGGACACTAGAATTAAAATTTTAAAGCCTCCTGTTAGGCCATCATCTACACGACATAGCCCTGAATTTTCCAATGCGCAGCTCTTTGCAAAAGAGAGATATTGGCAAGGAAAAGCTGTCTTGTACCATTACATTTTTCTCCCAAACGAAGGTCACTAGAAAGAAAATTTTAAAGCCTCCTGTTAGGCCATCATCTACACGACATAGCCCTGAATTTTCCAATGCGTATCTCTTTGCAAAAGAGAGATATTGGCAAGGAAAAGCTGTCTTGTACCATTGCATTTTTCTCCCAAACGAAGGACACTAGAAAGAAAATTTTAAAGCCTCCTGTTAGGCCATCATCTACACGACATAGCCCTGAATTTTCCAATGCGTAGCTCTTTGCAAAAGAGAGATATTGGCAAGGAAAAGCTGTCTTGTACCTTTGCATTTTTCTCCCAAACGAAGGACACTAGAAAGAAAATTGGAAAGCCTCCTGTTAGGCCATCATCTACACGAAATAGCCCTGAATTTTCCAATACGCAGCTCTTTGCAAAAGAGAGATATTGGCAAGGAAAAGCTGTCTTGTACCATTGCATTTTTCTCCCAAACGAAGGACACTAGAAAGAAAATTTTAAAGCCTCCTGTTAGGCCATCATCTACACGACATAGCCCTGAATTTTCCAATGCGCAGCTCTTTGCAAAAGAGAGATATTGGCAAGGAAAAGCTGTCTTGTACCTTTGCATTTTTCTCCCAAACGAAGGTCACTAGAAAGAAAATTCTAAAGCCTCCTGTTAGGCCATCATCTACACGACATAGCCCTGAATTTTCCAATGCGTAGCTCTTTGCAAAAGAGAGATATTGGCAAGGAAAAGCTGTCTTGTACCTTTGCATTTTTCTCCCAAACGAAGTACACTAGAAGGAAAATTTTAAAGCCTCCTGTTAGGCCATCATCTACACGAAATAGCCCTGAATTTTCCAATGCGCAGCTCTTTGCAAAAGAGAGATATTGGTAAGGAAAAGCTGTCTTGTACCATTGCATTTTTCTCCCAAACGAAGGACACTAGAAAGAAAATTTTAAAGCCTCCTGTTAGGCCATCATCTACACGACATAGCCCTGAATTTTCCAATGCGTAGCTCTTTGCAAAAGAGAGATATTGGCAAGGAAAAGCTGTCTTGTACCATTGCATTTTTCTCCCAAACGAAGGACACTAGAAAGAAAATTTTAAAGCCTCCTGTTAGGCCATCATCTACACGACATAGCCCTGAATTTTTCAATGCGTAGCTCTTTGCAAAAGAGAGATATTGGCAAGGAAAAGCTGTCTTGTACCATTGCATATTTCTCCCAAACGAAGGACACTAGAAAGAAAATTTTAAAGCCTCCTGTTAGGCCATCATCTACACGACATAGCCCTGAATTTTCCAATGCGTAGCTCTTTGCAAAAGAGAGATATTGGCAAGGAAAAGCTGTCTTGTATCTTTGCATTTTTCTCCCAAACGAAGGACACTAGAATTAAAATTTTAAAGCCTCCTGTTAGGCCATCATCTACACGACATAGCCCTGAATTTTCCAATGCGCAGCTCTTTGCAAAAGAGAGATATTGGCAAGGAAAAGCTGTCTTGTACCATTACATTTTTCTCCCAAACGAAGGTCACTAGAAAGAAAATTTTAAAGCCTCCTGTTAGGCCATCATCTACACGACATAGCCCTGAATTTTCCAATGCGTAGCTCTTTGCAAAAGAGAGATATTGGCAAGGAAAAGCTGTCTTGTACCATTGCATTTTTCTCCCAAACGAAGGTCACTAGAAAGAAAATTTTAAAGCCTCCTGTTAGGCCATCATCTACACGACATAGCCCTGTATTTTCCAATGCGTAGCTCTTTGCAAAAGAGAGATATTGGCAAGGAAAAGCTGTCTTGTACCTTTGCATTTTTCTCCCAAACGAAGGACACTAGAAAGAAAAATTTAAAGCCTCCTGTTAGGCCATCATCTACACGAAATAGCCCTGAATTTTCCAATGCGCAGCTCTTTGCAAAAGAGAGATATTGGCAAGGAAAAGCTGTCTTGTACCATTGCATTTTTCTCCCAAACGAAGGACACTAGAAAGAAAATTTTAAAGCCTCCTGTTAGGCCATCATCTACACGACATAGCCCTGAATTTTCCAATGCGCAGCTCTTTGCAAAAGAGAGATATTGGCAAGGAAAAGCTATCTTGTACCTTTGCATTTTTCTCCCAAACGAAGGACACTAGAATTAAAATTTTAAAGCCTCCTGTTAGGCCATCATCTACACGACATAGCCCTGAATTTTCCAATGCGTAGCTATTTGCAAAAGAGATATATTGGCAAGGAAAAGCTGTCTTTTCCCTTTGCATTTTTCTCCCAAACGAAGGACACTAGAAAGAAAATTTTAAAGCCTCCTGTTAGGCCATCATCTACACGACATAGCCCTGAATTTTCCAATGCGCAGCTCTTTGCAAAAGAGAGATATTGGCAAGGAAAAGCTGTCTTGTACCATTGCATTTTTCTCCCAAACGAAGGACACTAGAAAGAAAATTTTAAAGCCTCCTGTTAGGCCATCATCTACACGACATAGCCCTGAATTTTCCAATGCGTAGCTCTTTGCAAAAGAGAGATATTGGCAAGGAAAAGCTGTCTTGTACCTTTGCATTTTTCTCCCAAACGAAGGACACTAGAATTAAAATTTTAAAGCCTCCTGTTAGGCCATCATCTACACGACATAGCCCTGAATTTTCCAATGCGCAGCTCTTTGCAAAAGAGAGATATTGGCAAGGAAAAGCTGTCTTGTACCATTGCATTTTTCTCCCAAACGAAGGTCACTAGAAAGAAAATTTAAAAGCCTCCTGTTAGGCCATCATCTACACGACATAGCCCTGAATTTTCCAATGCGTAGCTCTTTGCAAAAGAGAGATATTGGCAAGGAAAAGCTGTCTTGTACCATTGCATTTTTCTCCCAAACGAAGGTCACTAGAAAGAAAATTTTAAAGCCTCCTGTTAGGCCATCATCTACACGACATAGCCCTGAATTTTCCAATGCGTAGCTCTTTGCAAAAGAGAGATATTGGCAAGGAAAAGCTGTCTTGTACCTTTGCATTTTTCTCCCAAACGAAGGACACTAGAAAGAAAATTTTAAAGCCTCCTGTTAGGCCATCATCTACACGAAATAGCCCTGAATTTTCCAATGCGCAGCTCTTTGCAAAAGAGAGATATTGGCAAGGAAAAGCTGTCTTGTACCATTGCATTTTTCTCCCAAACGAAGGACACTAGAAAGAAAATTTTAAAGCCTCCTGTTAGGCCATCATCTACACGACATAGCCCTGAATGTTCCAATGCGCAGCTCTTTGCAAAAGAGAGATATTGGCAAGGAAAAGCTATCTTGTACCTTTGCATTTTTCTCCCAAACGAAGGACACTAGAATTAAAATTTTAAAGCCTCCTGTTAGGCCATCATCTACATGACATAGCCCTGAATTTTCCAATGCGTAGCTCTTTGCAAAAGAGAGATATTGGCAAGGAAAAGCTGTCTTTTCCATTTGCATTTTTCTCCCAAACGAAGGACACTAGAAAGAAAATTTTAAAGCCTCCTGTTAGGCCATCATCTACACGACATAGCCCTGAATTTTCCAATGCGTAGCTCTTTGCAAAAGAGAGATATTGGCAAGGAAAAGCTGTCTTGTACCTTTGCATTTTTCTCCCAAACGAAGGACACTAGAAAGAAAATTTTAAAGCCTACTGTTAGGCCATCATCTACACGACATAGCCCTGAATTTTCCAATGCGCAGCTCTTTGCAAAAGAGAGATATTGGCAAGGTAAAGCTGTCTTGTACCATTGCATTTTTCTCCCAAACGAAGGACACTAGAAAGAAAATTTTAAAGCCTCCTGTTAGACCATCATCTACACGAAATAGCCCTGAATTTTCCAATGCGCAGCTCTTTGCAAAAGAGAGATATTGGCAAGGAAAAGCTGTCTTGTACCTTTGCATTTTTCTCCCAAACGAAGGACACTAGAAAGAAAATTTTAAAGCCTACTGTTAGGCCATCATCTACACGACATAGCCCTGAATTTTCCAATGCGCAGCTCTTTGCAAAAGAGAGATATTGGCAAGGTAAAGCTGTCTTGTACCATTGCATTTTTCTCCCAAACGAAGGACACTAGAAAGAAAATTTTAAAGCCTCCTGTTAGACCATCATCTACACGGCATAGCCATGAATTTTCCAATGCGCAGTATGTATAAAGAAGAAAGAAAAAAAAAAACCACGGGTAGGTGGTATACAATTATGGACGGACTGCCGAGTGCCGACACAGAGGTAGCTACAGCCGTGGACTACCGTACTGTACTGTGTCTGCTGCTAATATAGACTGGATGATAATGAGATGTAGTATGTATAAAGAAGAAAGAAAAAAAAACCACGGGTAGGTGGTATACAATTATGGACGGACTGCCGAGTGCCGACACAGAGGTAGCTACAGCCGTGGACTACCGTACTGTACTGTGCCTGCTGCTAATATAGACTGGTTGATAAAGAGATGTAGTATGTATGTATAAAGAAGAAAGAAAAAAAAACCACGGGTAGGTGGTATACAATTATGGATGGACTGCCGAGTGCCGACACAGAGGTAGCTACAGCCGTGGACTACTGTACTGTGTCTGCTGCTAATATAGACTGGTTGATAAAGAGATGTAGTATGTATGTATAAAGAAGAAAGAAAAAAAAACCACGGGTAGGTGGTATACAATTATGGACGGACTGCCGAGTGCCGACACAGAGGTAGCTACAGCCGTGGACTACCGTACTGTACTGTGTCTGCTGCTAATATAGACTGGTTGATAAAGAGATGTAGTATGTATGTATAAAGAAGAAAGAAAAAAAAACCACGGGTAGGTGGTATACAATTATGGATGGACTGCCGAGTGCCGACACAGAGGTAGCTACAGCCGTGGACTACTGTACTGTGTCTGCTGCTAATATAGACTGGTTGATAAAGAGATGTAGTATGTATGTATAAAGAAGAAAAAAAAACCACGGGTAGGTGGTATACAATTATGGACGGACTGCCGAGTGCCGACACAGAGGTAGCTACAGCCGTGGACTACCGTACTGTACTGTGTCTGCTGCTAATATAGACTGGTTGATAAAGAGATGTAGTATGTATGTATAAAGAAGAAAGAAAAAAAAACCACGGGTAGGTGGTATACAATTATGGATGGACTGCCGAGTGCCGACACAGAGGTAGCTACAGCCGTGGACTACTGTACTGTGTCTGCTGCTAATATAGACTGGTTGATAAAGAGATGTAGTATGTATGTATAAAGAAGAAAGAAAAAAAAACCACGGGTAGGTGGTATACAATTATGGATGGACTGCCGAGTGCCGACACAGAGGTAGCTACAGCCGTGAACTACCGTACTGTGTCTGCTGCGACTGGATGATAAATAATGATATAAAAAATATATATATATCACTACTGCAGCCGGACAGGTATATATTATATAATGACGGACCTGCTGGACACTGTCTGTCAGCAGAATGAGTTTTTTATAGAATAAAAAAAAAAACACCACACAAGTCACACGACGAGTGTTTAACTTTTTCAGGCAATCACAATATAGTATACTACTAACTATACTGGTGGTCAGTGTGGTCAGGTCACTGGTCAGTCACACTGGCAGTGGCACTCCTGCAGCAAAAGTGTGCACTGTTTAATTTTAATAATATGTACTCCTGGCTCCTGCTATAACCTATAACTGGCACTGCTCCCCAGTCTCCCCCACAATTATAAGCTGTGTGAGCACAGTCAGATATATACATAGATGATGCAGCACACTGGGCTGAGCAGTGCACACAGATATGGTATGTGACTGAGTCACTGTGTATCGTTTTTTTCAGGCAGAGAACGGATTATATTAAATAAAACTGCACTGTCTGGTGGTCACTGTGGTCAGTCACTACTAAACTCTGCACTCTCTACAGTACTCCTAAGCTCCAGTAAATCAAGTGTCTCTGTCTCAAATCAATCTCACTCTCTCTCTTCTAATCTAAATGGAGAGGACGCCAGCCACGTCCTCTCCCTATCAATCTCAATGCACGTGTGAAAATGGCGGCGACGCGCGGCTCCTTATATAGAATCCGAGTCTCGCGAGAATCCGACAGCGTCATGATGACGTTCGGGCGCGCTCGGGTTAACCGAGCAAGGCGGGAAGATCCGAGTCGCTCGGACCCGTGAAAAAAAACATGAAGTTCGGGCGGGTTCGGATTCCGAGGAACCGAACCCGCTCATCTCTACTACACACCCAGGCCGACGCAATTGCCGGTCTGAGTAAGGTACCTGAATGTGTATAAATGGACTTCAGGGTAATCTCCTGTTTGCGGTCAGCACACTCTTTGAGGGTAGCCGTATCCTGGGACGGGAGGGCTACCTTCTTGGATAAGCGTGTTAATGCTTTGTCCACCCTAGGGGAGCATTCCCATCGTAACCTATCCGTTGATGGGAAAGGATACGCCATAAGAATCCTTTTGGAAATCTGCAGTCTTTTATCTGGAGATTCCCAAGCTTTTTCACATAACTCGTTCAGCTCGTGTGAGGGGGGAAAGGTTACCTCAGGCTTCTTTCCCTTGTACATATGTACCCTCTTGTCAGCGACAGGGGGTTCCTCTGTGATGTGCAAAACATCTTTTATTGCCATAATCATAAATCGAATGGATTTTGCCAATTTTGGCTGTAACTTTGCATCATCGTAATCGACACTGGAGTCAGAATCCGTGTCGGTATCTGTGTCAACAATCTGGGATAGTGGGCGCTTATGAGACCCTGACAGTCCCTGCAACATAGGATCAGGCATGGGTTGAAACCCTGACTGTCCCAAAGCTTCTGCCTTGTCTAATCTTTTGTGCAATGAGTTTACACTAGCATTTAAAACATTCCACATATCCATCCAATCAGCTGTCGGCGGAGACACCACATTCATTTGCTCCTGCTCCTCTCTAATATAGCCTTCTTCCTCAGACATGTCGACACACGTGTACCGACACACTACACACACAGGGAATGCTTTTTCTGAAGACAGTTTCCCCACAAGGCCCTTTGGAGAGACAGAGAGAGAGTATGCCAGCACACCCCCCAGCGCTATATAACCCAGGAATAAAACAGTAACTTAATGTTTGCCCAGTAGTGCTGCTGTATGTAATTTGCGAATTATGTGCCCCCCCCACCCCTCTTTTCAACCCTCTTGTCTAACGTGGTATAAGCAGGGTAGAGTCCGGGGAGCTTCCTCTCAGCGGTGCTGTGGAGAAAAAATGGCGCTGGTGAGTGCTGAGGGAGAAGCCCCGCCCCCTCGGAGGCGGGCTTCTGTCCCGCTTAAACTGTAAAATTGGTGGGGGCTTATACATATATAAAGTGCCCAGCTGTATATATGTTATATTTTTGCGAAAGAGGTTTATATTGCTGCCCAGGGCGCCCCCCCTGCGCCCTGCACCCTTACAGTGACCGGAGTATGTGAGGTGTATGGGAGCAAAGGCGCACAGCTGCAGTGCTATGCGTTACCTTAGTGAAGATCATGAAGTCTTCTGCCGCCTCTGAAGTCTTCTTTTCTTCTCATACTCACCCGGCTTCTATCTTCCGGCTCTGCGAGGGGGACGGCGGCGCGGCTCTGGGACGGACGGCGAGGGTGAGATCCTGCGTACCAATCCCACTGGAGCTAATGGTGTCCAGTAGCCTAAGAAGCAGGACCTTGCAACTCAGAGAGCAGGGCTGCTTCTCTCCACTCAGTCCCTCGATGAGGGAGTCTGTTGCCAGCAGTGCTCCCTGAAAATTAAAAACCTAACAAAATACTTTCTGTCAGAAAGCTCAGGAGAGCTCCTGAAAAGCACCCAGTCTCCACTGGGTACAGTATCAAACTGAGTTCTGGAGGAGGGGCATAGAGGGAGGAGCCAGTGCACACCCAGAACTAAAGTCTTTCTTAAAGTGCCCATGTCTCCTGCGGAGCCCGTCTATCCCCATGGTCCTTACGGAGTCCACAGCATCCTCTAGGACGTTAGAGAAAATAGGATTTTAATACCTACCGGTAAATCCTTTTCTCTTAGTCCGTAGAGGATGCTGGGCACCCGTCCCAGTGCGTACTGTGTCTGCAGTTATTAAATGGCCCTTAACTCCAGAACATTTATGTGGAGATGAAAACATCCAAGGAAGACTTGACCATCTTCCTTGGATGTTTTCCCCCTGTGTGACTGCTCTCCAGACTCGGAGGGTTGCATCCGTGGTCCCTAGGATCCCGTCCTGGATCCCGAACCATCGCCCCTCTAGGTGGTGAGAACTGTGCAGCCACCAATGGAGTGAGATTCTGGTCTTGGAAGACAGGATTATCCTCCGGTGCATGTGTAGGTGGGATCCGGACCACTTGTCCAACAGGTCCCACTGGAACACTCTGGCATGGAACCTGCCAAACTGAATGGCCTCGTAGGCCGCAACCATCTTCCCCAGCAACTGAATGCATTGATGGATTAACACTCTTGCTGGTTTCAGAATTTGTTTGACCAGACTCTGGATCTCCAGAGCCTTTCCACTAGAAGAAAACCTCTTCTGTGTCCAGTATCACTCCCAAAAACAACAACCGCGTCATTGGGACCAACTGCGATTTTGGCAAGTTTAGGAGCCAACCATGTTGTTGAAGAACTGTCAGGGAGAGTAGATGTTTTGCACCAACTGGTCCCTGGATCTCGCCTTTATCAGGAGATCATCCAAGTACGGGATAATTGTGACTCCTTGCTTGCGAAGGAGAACCATCATTTCCGCCATCACCCTGGTGAAAATCCTCGGAGCCGTGGACAGACCAAACGGCAACGTCTGAAATTGGTAATGACAATCCTGAATTGCAAACCTCAGGTAGCTTGATGCAGTGGCTAAATGGGAACATATAAGTAGGCATCCTTTATGTCTACCAAAACCATGAAATCTCCTTTATCCCCCGGACTGGAGATCACTACCCTGAGAGATTCCATCTTGAAATTGAATTTCTTTAGGTAGAAATTAAGGGATTTCAGATTTAAGATTGGTCTGACTGAGCCGTCCGGCTTCGGGACCACGAAGAGGCTTGAATAAAAACCTTCTCCCTGCTGACTAAGGCTGATTTGAACAATCGGTGAGGGGGAACGTCTTGAAACCCCAGTTTGTACCCTTGGGACACTATTTGTAAAACCCACGAGTCCAGGTCCGAATGATTCCAGAACTGACTGAAGAGTTTTAGACGTGCCCCCCACTGGTGCGGGCTCCTGCAAGAGAGCCCCAGCGTCATGCAGTGGATTTGGCAGAAGCAGAGGACGATCTCTGCTCCTGCGATCTTGAAGAGGCTACAGACCTCTTCCCTCTTTTCCTTCCTCTACCTGCAAAGAAAGGGGAATCTTAACTTCTTGCATATCTATTGGGCCGAAATGACTGCGTCAGATAATGATGCGTCTTCATCCGTTGGGAGGGAACATAGGGCAAGAAGGATGACTTACCTGCGGGAGCTGCCGAGATCAAATTAACTAGGCCGTCGCCAAACAAGGCTTCACCTTCATAGGGAAGAGACTCCCTTTCTTCTTGGAGTCAGCATCAGCATTCCCTTGGTGAATCCACAATGCCCTCCTATCCGAGACTGCCATGAAATTGGCCCGTGAGCACTTGTGCCCGGTGTAGGATTTTTAAATATGTGTAGTTTACTGTATGCAAGGGTTTAAAACCTTTTAGGAACTGAGCTCTAAGGTGTATTACATGTAGTTTAAAAAAAACAAAAAAGGTTTATTTTATGGCAGTAGTTTCCAAACTGGGGTTCTTGCACTGGTAGCATAGTTTGGTGGTCCAGGACCAATTAAAATTATTTATACTTTATTAAATTGGCAAAACCATTCCCTCACAACATAACTGAACCTGAGGATGACATGCTATAAACACAATTTACTTAATTTTATATTTTTTTCTGAATTTCTCAATAAAAAAAACTTTGGCCTAGGGGTGCCGTGAAACAAATTTTGATACTCTAGGGCAGGGGTGTCAAACCCATGGGCCGCATGCCGCCCCCAATGCATCCTTTTGTGGCCCACAGGCCGGGGTCCGGCAGGGGTCCGACAGGGGTCCTTTTGTGGCCCGATCACCTTGCTTAGAGCGAGGGCAGGAGAGTGCAGCCAGAGTCTTTGCTTTCTATGTGCGGCACCATCTTCCCGAAGAGATCACCGGGAAGATAGTGCCCCTTCCACTGGCTACAGCACAGGTATACTGGGGTGGGGTAGCAAACTGGGGGCCCCAATGGGCCCCTCCAGCAGTCCCTCTACCAAAACACGTCTTTTGGTGGTTTTGCGGTGTTGTTATAACTACATGGTGACGATACTGTAGCACAGAGATTTTCAACCATTTACAACTCACGTCACACAGAACAAGATTTAAATATTGACAAGGCACACTGAAATATAATGGTGATGCATGGTGCAGTATCGTGTCCTAGGATGTCATGTCGCAGCTTCTCCATAGGTAACGCCTGAACAGGCCCGCTGACAGGGGGGACAAAGGGGACACTTGTTCAGGGCTCCAAGTATTAAGAACAGAAATAATGGGGCCACAGTGCCAATATTGCTTTTTAAAGTGTATCCACCAACTGCTCAATTTAAGCAGGAAAACAATTAATAGGCCAACTAAACCCTCCCCCCTCCTTTTACCCCATCACTTTGTCCAGTCCCTGTGGTCCATACTGTATTGCCATTATTATGCATGTTGCTGTGCTGGCCCTTTTCTGAATGTCCCTGCCACCGCCACCGAAGAGCTGGATAGCCCAGTATGAAAACCACCTGCCGGCCTCACTGATGGTCCGAGTCAAAGGCTCCATTTTTTTTTAAAGATCCCTCTGCCAAGTTAAGGGGGGGTTGAGGGGGCCCCAGAGATATCAGTGTACTGGGCCCCGAGATTTCTGTTGCTGGCCCTGACCCTCAGGGGCGTATCTACCCCTTGGCCAGGATGGCACTTGCCAGGGGCACCATCCAGCTGTGCCAACCGTGGCTAAGGGATAGAGTTCTGCAGTCTCGAAAGGGCGCTATGGCAATCAGCGTGGGACTGACCAATTAGACGGTGAGGGAAGGATACTGAAATTGTCCCAACCCTGTTACAGTTTGAAACGCCCCTCAACTGCTGTCCACTGCTTCACTCCTAGCTCTGCCCCTTTGAAATTATTAATCCCTACCCCCCGGTAGGCGGAGTTCTCCAGGCCCATACTCAGGAGTCACCACTGCTGTACATTATGTGCCAGTTGTAGAGGCAGAGCGGGGAACATCAGAGAACGCCACAAATTACACAGTGGGCAAGGAGATGGCTGGAGACAGCTGCACAGCCATGCCTTGCAAGTTCGAGAGAGCTGTTGAATTTCAGCACTTCAAGTCAGAGCCTGCCCCCTGCTGCCCAAGCAGTCCGTGACAGTTAGTGTCGAGGAGGGGGGGATTTGTGCATGTGTGCTATCAGTGTGTGTGTGTGGGGGGTGGGGGGGTGGAGGATGTGTGTGACTGTGAGGGAGCTGTCAGTGTCAGTGGGGAGAGGAGCAGGAGGGAGTTGTCAGTGTGTGGAAGTGATGAGAGTTGTCAGTACTGGGGAAATGTGTGTGTGTGTGTACTAGATTTAGGAGTGTGTGTTTGTGAGAGGTTTCAGTTGGGGAATTAGAGTTCATACAGTAATTAAATGTTTTCATATTGAGAACTACATCTCCCAGCATATACAGTGTGCTGGGGATGCTAACAAGCTTTATTTAAAAGTTTAAAAAACATTGCTTTTATGACTGCAATGGTTAAAAAGGGAGAGCTATAAATCAATTTATCAGTGAATGATCGCAGTTTGAGCTGTTACATTTTACTGAACCACCTATCCCTCCACACTCACTACCTGTCCTCAGGATACATTTACCATCCCGGCAGACGGTATACCGGCGGTCATTTGACCGATGTTGGAATCCTGACACCACTTGGGAGACTGGTGCCGGCACACAGACAGCCAACATCCCGAAGGCGAGTATTGGAGGGAGGGTTAGGACCGGGGGAGGGGGTGTTAGGGAAGGCACTAGGAGGGGGGGGGTTAGTCCTAGCTGCCACCCCCTGAGGGTTAGCCCTATCCGCCACCCCCCCCAGAGGGTTAGGATTAGGATTAGGTATCATGTGACTGCTGGAATCCCGAGCGCCGGATGCCATACCCAACCCCCTTTACTTTTTCAGGCATTTCTATCTCTCCTCTCTCTATGGTGTTCCGATTGCCCACTTTCCCTTGTGCTTTTCTCTCTCTCTCCTTTGTTTAGAGCATCAGTTTCTGTAGTCCACTTTATCCTTATTTTTTCCAGTGTTTCACTATCTCTCTGATGTAATGAGGATGTATGGTCTAGAGGGATCAGTAATGCATTGTACTGTATAGAGGCGTCAGGGATGTAGCGTAGGGTATAGAGGCGTCAGGGATGTAGCGTAGGTTATAGAGGCATCAGGAATGTAGCGTAGGGAATAGAGGCGTCAGGGATTTAGCTTAGGGAATATAGGCATCAGGGATGTACTAGCAGGTATATAGAGGTCAGTGTACTGTATAGAGGGGTCAGTAATGCAGTGATGGTTATAGAAAGGTCAGTGATGTAGTGTAGGGTATAGAGGGGTCAGTTATGTAGTGTGGGGTAAAGAGGGGTCAGTAAAGATACTAAGCTGAAGTACTTAGAACACTTCTTGAATTAAGACACAACCTGCAAGAAAAAGTATGCAATATGGGTGAAAAGGCAAATGTCAGAGGTCTGATACAAGTGACCAGCTCCACACCTTGCACCACATAGCATTATGTTAAACTGGGATATGTTCTTTTTTGGTGTGTGTGTGTGTGTGTGTGTATGTGTGTGTGTGTGTGGGGGGGGGGGGGTGCCAAAGGAAATTTTTGCCATTGGCTCCTTTGGTCTAGAACCAGCCCTGATCACAAAATATTTTTGTCTGAGCAGACTGGACACTGATCAGCGTTGGCTCATTCTCAGCCCCCCGCCCAGCCTCTGCTGCCAACAGACTGCTTTTAGCTAGTTAACCTTCTGCCTTCCCTATCTATGACACAGACTGCTGCTAATGCTACCAGAATGTTCCCAGTGGCTTCACACCAACAGTGAATCCCAGCCGATGATGTAGGGCAGCGTGTGGGGGAGGGGGTCAGTTGCTGTGGCTCCAACATGGTAACCGCCAATGGACTGCAATGCTTTATCGAAAGGGGGGGCGCTAGTCCCTTACTTTGCCAGGGGCGCTTGGACCCCTAGCTACACCTCTGTTGACCCTAACCGATACCCCTAAACTAACCATAATTCCTGCAGTAAAAATCCATGTTTCTATGTATATAGGGGGTCATTCCGAGTTGATCGCTTGCTGCCGTTGTTCGCTGCGTAGCAATCAGTTGAAAAAAAATGGCTAATCTGTGCATGCGCATGCTCCGTAATGTGCATGCGCATCGTACGGGTACAAAGTCCATTGTGGTTTTGCACTAGTTCTAGCGATTATTCCAATCACAGAACAGGCCACAAGGAGATTGACAGAAAGAGGGCGTTTCTGGGTGTCAACTGACCGTTTTCAGGGAGTGCTTGGAAAAATGCAGGCGTGGCAGAAGAAATGCAGACGTGGCTGGGCATTCGCTGGATGGGTGTGTGACATCAAAAGCCGTCCCTCGGTTGTTAGAATCAACGCACACGAAGTGTAACTACAGTGCTGGTCTTATTTTGAAACGATTTTGCAGGCGCTCTGCTGCTCAAGTGTTCGCACTTCTCCAAAGTGAATATACACTCTCCAGTGGGCAGCGACAATGCGTTTGCATGGCTGCTAAAAACTGCTAGCGAGCAATCAACTCAGAATGAACCCCATAGTGTATTGCAAGAAAATATCTGTAAATCCAATGGTACCGTAAGTGCGGTATATACTCGCACTTCTTTGCGGGGTGAGAACATCTCCCCTAAGTGAAGTCAGCCCTATGAATAGAGTTTGTGTGATCCCTGTGCAGCAGTCACAGAAAGGGTTCATCTCTGCAGTTTGTCACTCAAATTACATTGCTGCATTTTTTCTAGAAGTGGATCTGAGAGCTGTTACCCGCAGACCAGCTACAATAATTATCCTGGGTACTCACTAGACCAGTGGTTCTCAAACTGCACCCTGGGGTGCCTCAGGACACTTGCAGGGGTGCCTTGGATTGGTGGTCCAGGACCAATTCAAAATATTTATAGTTAGTGTTATAGGCAAAACCAGTGCTGTTGGCTGGCAATCATAACATATGTGCACAAGCAGAAGCAAATCCTGTCCCCTACCAAAGGGCCAGTGCTAGGGTGTTTGGCGCCTCCCTGCAAACTATTAATTTGGGCCCTCTCTCCAATACTTAATAAAGGGACAGTGCGCTCCTTAAAAAAAGACGGTGTGGTATCACAAGGAAGGGGCATGGCCACACAATAGCACCCCAAATCAAAATACGCCACACAGTAGCACTATCTTATTGTCATTACACCGCATGTAATAATAATAATAATAATAATAATAATAATACCCACAGTCGCAGTGCCCTTTATACACATAACCACCATATCAGTGCAGCTTACACACATAATGCCAACAGTAGCAGTGCCCCTTCTACACATGCCCACGGTGGCAATCCTTTACATGGCAAATATCAACCTGGTTTTGCCATGTAAAGGATTGCCACTTTAAAAAACAAACAATAAAAAAAAAAAAAAACAACAGGAAAAAACACAAAATCTCTCACTTTCTGATTCTCACACCCTATTACATTCCTCCCTATATATTTAAATGTTTCTATTACTGTATGTTCCCTCTTCCCTTCTCCAAACTATACACATAATCTTTTAGTATTTCCAGGTAAGTTTTGTGATGTAGGCCATGCACAATTTTAGTTGCCCTAATGTATTTACAGCCTTCTGGAGATATGGCTTCTGGAACTGAACACAGGATTCTAAATGTGGCTGTACCAAGGACCTATACAGTGGCATTACAGGTTGAGTATCCCTTATCCAAAATGCTTGGGACCAGAGGAATTTTGGATATCGGATTTTTCTGTATTTTGGAATAATTGCATACCATAACGAGATATTATGGTGATGGGACCTAAATCTAAGCACAGAATGCATTTATGTTTCATATACACCTTATACACACAGCCTGAAGGTCATTTTAGCCAATATTTTTTATAACTTTGTGCATTAAACAAAGTGTGTGTACATTCACAGAATTCATTCATGTGTCATATACACCTTATACACACAGTCTGAAGTTCATTTAATACAATATTTTTAATAACTTTGAGTATTAAACAAAGTTTGTGTACACTGAGCCATCAAAAAACAAAGGTTTCACTATCTCAGTCTCACTCAAAAAAGTCCGTATTTCGGAATATTCCGTATTTCAGAATATTTGCATATGGGATACTCAACCTGTATTACTTTTTTCTGCTACTGGTTCTTTAACCTATGCAAACAAGCATCTGACTTGCCTTTCCTATTGCTTTGTTACATTGCTCACCTGAAATAGTAATACTTAGATAGCTTTCCTCTTGCCATTATAATGCCCTTAATATTATAGTTAGCCTTTGCATTTTTGAGACGTGTATGATTTTGCATTTTTTGGCATTAAATGTTGCCATGTTCTTGACCATTCCTCTAGTCCAGGGGCAGAACTGCCAGAGACAACGGAGTCAGTTGCCGCCGGGCTCCAGCCCTGAAGGGGCTCCAGCCCTAAAGGGGCTTCCTACATTGCCCCCCGGCTGTTACGTGCCCTTCCTACTAAATAGACAAAGGCGCTACCAGCAGGGTCTCGCAGTTTGTACATTCCATGCCGTAACACCCTTCTTTCCACCTTTTTCAAGACCCAGCCCAGCAGCCTCGCCGCTGCCACCACCGCTAGCTGCAGCACTGCCAGCGGTGGGGTGCCCCTGCTTCTTCTCACACCACAGATAGCTGGGCAGCACTGCAACTGCCTGCCTGATTGCTCCGCCCCCTTCCGGCTCCCAAGCACCTCTGCTGCCCAGTGATCCAGGAGCCTGCTGCTAGGAAGAAGTGGCCGAGCTTCAGCAAGCGAGTCTGGACACTGGCGGAGGAAGCCATGATAACCAGATAATGGGGAGTGGAGAGCCAGTTCCAAGGTAATACTTTATACAGCTGTTTGAGATCCTGGTCGGTGGATATGGATTCCAAGAAAACCCTGGAGGTGCTTCCTTTCAAGGGAGACACTCTCTTTGGAGAAGACCTCAATAAGATTGTAGCTGATCTGGCTACTGCTAAAACAGCTTGCCTACCTCGTATGACTCCTACCACGCAGAAGGCTAAAAGTACTTTCCCTTGGCCCTTTCATCCCTCAGGTAAAGCGTACCCAAGGTCAGGCATACCCAAAGCAAGCTCATGCTTCCAGACCTGCCAAGCCCAGACTGAAGCAAGCCTGGGCTGCCCATCAGCCTGCTTCCAAAACGGACAAGCCTGCCGCATGACGGTGCAGGCCTCCCTCTGGGGGATCCCATGGTGGGGGGCCCGACTTCTAGGTTTGGCATAGAAAGGTATAATTCTAAGCTAGAGAATTCTGTTTGGAGCTCACCTTGTACTTTGTGAAGAAATAATCAGCATTGTGGCTGAGCAGATACATGTAGTGTGTGGCTGCAAACTGCATGGATCTGCTGCGTTGTAATGCTGATACTTTTTTTTTGCAAAGTACCAATAGCTTCATATAATGTTCACAATTTTTATGCAGGATCAAATAGCTCAATAGGTAGGGTGTTTGATTAGAATTCAACAGGTTATAGGTTTGAATCCTGGGTATGGTAGTTTGAGATGTGTTATTTAATAAAGTATGTTGTTCTGACTGCTGGGATATCATACTAAATAAATGGAGTTGATCAATTTTTTTTTATTTTTTTTTTAAACTAGGGACAATTTCCAGATACTTTTCTTTATAACTGAGATTGCCCCCTGGAACTTCACATCAGTTGACAACTATGCATGAGTGGGCAGTGCTTGCTCTGGATCTGCCCACCCATTTATGTGCCGTCATAAAAGAAAGCACAACTGACAGTTATCCTGGGCGTACACTACACAATTATCTGTCAGGCTATCTATCCAGTCTGGATGGATGGAATGAAAATCTGATCTGGTAATGTATAGTAGCAAATGTCAATTAACCATTTGCTCCCAAACACTAGAAAAGTGGTCAAAAATGGTCATTACACAAATTGGTTAAACCCAAAATTTAACCAATTTGTTTAGGGGACCATGTTTGTCCATTTTCTAGTGTTTGAGAGTAAATCGTTGATGGTCATTTGCTCACATAGATAACCGGATTTCTATTCCAACCAGCCAGTGTTGGAGATATGGTCTGCCAGATTACATAATGCATACCAGAGCCATAACTAGACTTTTTGGTGCCCTGTGACAGAGAATTATATGCCCCCCCCCCTCCCCTCCCCATTTTTGCAATATGGACAAAAGGCGCATGCCTTGTGGGGAAGGGGCATAACAAGATTGGTCTCAGAGAAAGCACATGAGATATGAAGATATATCTAGTATACTTGACACTCAATGGTTTGTGGTATTGCCGGGGTGCCCTCCTTAAATGCATATACAGTCACACATGGCGTGTTTGTGCAAATGGCATATCAGCAGTCAGCACTAACTGGTGACATGCCATTTGTACAAGTAAGCCATGTGTGACTAATATATAAACATACTTTATTAAATAACACCTCAAACTATCATACCCAGGATTCAAATCTATAACCTGTTGAATTCTAATCAAACACCCTACCCATTGAGCTACTTGATCCTGCATCTATTCTAACCTCCAAAAACAGATTCAGTTGCATTTTCCAGCGTGTTTTGTTTGCGCCTTTGCAAATGTCTTACATCGACAAACTTATTTAGTACTATTTTGCAAATAGGGTTACATTGTCGCAACATTGTGTTCCCTAATTGCTTGATTTTTTAAATGCAACAATTGATAAAGACACCTGATAATTGCTCTGTGGAGTGTTATTTTGTGTCTACTTCTTATCTACATTTAATTACCTACCTCTAATCAAGGCATTTTTAAATGCTGGGGGCTGCCAGGACGTGAGGCCTACCTAGACTTTAGATCGGAATTTGAATGTACTTGTGAACTAACTTAATTTCCTACTTCTAAATTCATTCCTAAATTCACTACTTACATTAATCCTGTAGTTGAGCATTTTGAGCCTTCAATTGTGGGTATTGTTTTGTGTCCAGACCAGCAGCTGGTGGTGTGCATTTGCTGGAAAGGCATCGAAGACCTCCGATATGCTGCATCTCCTGATGTGTGTCTCCCTCAAGTGGCTGTCAGCAAATGCATGCTAGACACCCCATTCCAAGCTGATTGTGACATCACGGAACATGCATCATAGAACAGGCATGCCAGAATATGGGTCTTCAACCTGCGACCCTCCAGCTGCTGTGGAACTACATATACCAGCATGCCCTGCCTCAGTTTTAGCATACCTTAATAGCAAAACTGTGGCAGGGCATGCTGGGATGTGTAGTTTCACAGCAGCTGGAGGGCCACAGGATGAAGACCCATGTGCTAGAGCCAAGCCGCAGGTACATTGAATGCTAGCAAGCTGAATGTTTAAATCCTTTTTGTTCCGCAGCATTCCAATGCGGAAGATTCCATGGAACCAGAGATTATTCCATTGAGAAGGACATGCTGCCTGGATGACTGCACTGTGCAAATTAAATCACGGAGCCAGTTGGCTTGTGGGTGGCTCTGGTGACTGGGTGGTTGGGTGGGCGGTGTGTCAGAGGTGGAGCACATGCAAATGAATGTGTATCATCCTGCTAGTGAGAGTGAAAACTCATGCAGGAGTGTGCCTGCTTGTCAGTGGGTTATGCACCTTGCCAGGCGTCAAATCTACATGGAGCAGCTGGAGGGGACAAGAGCAGGTTTGCAAAATATAGATAGAAGAGCATATATGCTGGCGCATTCTCCATGATTGTGTCAGCTTATGTTTTGGTGCACTGCACTTTCCTCCACTAAGTTTTAGCCATTTTGGTTAAACGCAAGTGTAGTTGCTTCTCGCCCTTTTGGCTGTGATCTTGTATCGTGGTTGAAGAGTCTGCTGGAGGGATTGTTTTCTTCATTGACGAGAGACTGAAGATATTACAGGATGGAAGGCTTGGGAACACTATCTGTTTTTCAGTTGTGGAAGAGTTGAAAGACAGCTTTTACTTGCCAATATCTCTCTTTTGCAAAGAGCTACGCATTGGAAAATTCAGGGCTATACCGTGTAGATGAAGCACTAACAGGAGGCTTTAAAATTTTCATTCTAGTTTCCTTCGTTTGGGAGAAAAATGCAAAGGTACAAGACAGCTTTTCCTTGCCAATATCTCTCTTTTGCAAAGAGCTGCACATTGGAAAATTCAGGGCTATGCCGTGTAGATGATGGCCTAACAGGAGGCTTTAAAATTTTCTTTCTAGTGTCCTTCGTTTGGGAGAAAAATGCAAAGGTACAAGACAGCTTTTCCTTGCCAATATCTCTCTTTTGCAAAGAGCTACGCATTGGAAAATTCAGGGCTATGCCGTGTAGATGATGGCCTAACAGGAGGCTTTAAAATTTTCTTTCTAGTGTCCTTCGTTTGGGAGAAAAATGCAAAGGTACAAGACAGCTTTTCCTTGCCAATATCTCTCTTTTGCAAAGAGCTACGCATTGGAAAATTCAGGGCTATACCGTGTAGATGAAGCACTAACAGGAGGCTTTAAAATTTTCATTCTAGTGTCCTTCGTTTGGGAGAAAAATGCAAAGGTAGCTTGTGCCATCGCCACTCTGCTCCTTGTGCCGCCTTGGCGGTTTACATGAGCCACTGCGGTGACGTTGTCTGACTGGATCAGAACCGGTTGGTCGCAAAGTAAGGTCTCCGCTTGACGTAGGGCATTGTATATGGCCCCTAGTTTCAGGATGTTGATGTGAAGACAAGTCTCTTGACTTGACCAAAGACCTTGGAAATTTCTTCCCTGTGTGACTGCTCCCCAACCTTGGAGGCTTGCATCTGTGGTCACCAGGATCCAGTCCTGAATGCCGAATCTGCGTCACTCGAGAAGGTGAGCACTCTGCAGCCACCACAGGAGTGATACCCTGACCCTGGGGGACAGGGTGATCAACCAATGCATCTGTAAATGTGACCCAGACCACTTGTCCAGTAGGTCCCATTGGAAAGTATTCGCATGGAACCTGCCGAATGGAGTGGCTTTGTATGATGCCACCATCTTTCCCAGGACTCGAGTGCAGTGATGCACTGACACAAGTTTTGGTTTCAATAGGTTCCTGACAAGAGTCATGAGTTCCTGGGCCTTTTCTATCAGGAGATAATCCCTCTTCTGGTCTGTGTCCAGAATCATGCCCAAGAAAGACAGACGAGTCGTAGGAACCAACTGCGACTTTGGGATATTGAAAATCCAGCCGTGTTGCTGTAACACTTTCAGTGAAAGTGATACGCTGTTCAGCAACTGCTCTCTTGATCTCGCTTTTATGAGATCGCTCAAGTACGGGATAATTGTGACACCTTGCTTGCGCAGGAAAACCATCATTTCCACCATTACCTTGGTGAAAATTCTCTGGGCCGTGGAGAGACCAAACAGCAACGTCTGAAATTGGCAATGACAGTCCTGTACCGCAAATCTGAGGTACGACTGATGAGATGGATAAATTTGGACATGAAGGTATGCATCCTGTACACAAATGCGGACAACAGGTGTCAAGCCGTGTGTTGCCTTTGTCAAGCTGTAATAAGTAGGGGTAAGGACGTTAACCACCTCAGAACATCCTCCCTTATACGTCACCTGCAGCGCATTAATCATAAGTCAGTGACAAGTTCAAAAACTTTGGATGACAGCGGAAGCAGTCCACTGACCACTAAATCCCTTCCTCTTGTAACCAAGCTCCTGCAAACCACACCACCAACTCCCTCAGTGTCAATTTCCTCCTTAGACAGGAGAGCCAATAGTCCTGCAGGCCATGTCACTGGCAAGTCTGACGAGTCCTCTCCTGCCTGGGATTCCTCCGATGCATCCTTGAGTGTAACGCCTACTGCTGCTGGCGCTGCTGTTGTTGCTGCTGGGAGTCGATCGTCATCCCAGAGGGGAAGTCGGAAGACCACTTGTACTACTTCCAGTAGGCAATTGACTGTCCAACAGTCCTTTGCGAGGAAAATGAAATATCACAGCAGTCATCCTGCTGCAAAGCGGATAACTCAGGTCTTGTCAGCCTGGGTGGTGAGAAACGTGGTTCCGGTATCCATCGTTAATTCAGAGGCAACTAGAGACTTGATTGAGGTACTGTGTCCCCGGTACCAAATGCCATCTAGGTTCTATTTCTCTAGGCAGGCGATACCGAAAATGTACACAGACCTCAGAAAAAGAGTCACCAGTGTCCTAAAAAATGCAGTTGTACCCAATGTCCACTAGTCCACATGTCCGTGGTTAAGTGGAGCAGGGCAGACTCAGGACTATATGACTGTGACAGCCCACTGGGTAGATGTATTGCCTCCCGCAGCAAGGACAGCAGCGGCGGCACCAGTAGCAGCATCTCGCAAATGCCAACTCGTTCCTAGGCAGGCTACGCTTTGTATCACCGCTTTCCATAAGAGGCACACAGCTGACAACCTCTTACGGAAACTGAGGAACATCATCGCAGAATGGCTTACCCCAATTTGACTCTCCTGGGGATTTGTGACATCGGACAACGCCACCAATATTGTGCGTGCATTACATCTGGGCAAATTCCAGCACGTCCCATGTTTTGCACATACATTGAATTTGGTGGTGCAGAATTATTTAAAAAACGACAGGGGCATGCAAGAGATGCTGTCGGTGGCCCGAAGAATTGCGGGCCACTTTCTGCATTCAGCCACCGCGTGCCGAAGACTGGAGCACCACCAAACATTCCTGAACCTGCCCTGCCATCCTCTGAAGCAAGAGGTGGTAACGAGGTGGAATTCAACCCTCTATATGCTTCAGAAGATGGAGGAGCAGCAAAAGGCCATTCAAGCCTATACATCTACCCACGATATAGGCAAAGGAGGGGGAATGCACCTGACTCAAGCGCAGTGGAGAATGATTTCAACGTTGTGCAAGGTTCTGCAATCCTTTGAACTTGCCACACGTGAAGTCAGTTCAGACACTGCCAGCCTGAGTCAGGTCATTCCCCTCATCAGGCTTTTGCAGAAGAAGCTGGAGACATTGAAGGAGGAGCTAAAACAGAGCGATTCCGCTAGGCATGTGGGACTTGTGGATGGAGCCCTTAATTCGCTTAACCAGGATTCAATCTGTTGAAATCAGAGCAATAAATTTTGGCCACCGTGCTCGATCCTAGATTTAAAACCTACATTGTATCTCTCTTTCCTGCAGACACAAGTCTGCAGAGGTTCAAAGACCTGCTGGTGAGAAAATTGTCAAGTCAAGCGGAACGTGACCCGTCAACAGCTCCTCCTTCACATTCTCCCGCAACTGGGGGTGCGAGGAAAAGGCTAAGAATTCCGAGCCCGCCCGCTGGCGGTGATGCAGGGCAGTCTGGAGTGAGTGCTGACATCTGGTCCGGACTGAAGGACCTGGCAACGATTACTGACATGTCGTCTACTGTCACTGCATATGATTCTGTCACCTTTGAAAGAATGGTGGAGGATTATATGAGTGACCGCATCCAGGTAGGCACGTATGTATACTGGCAGGAAAAAGAGGCAATTTGGAGGCCCTTGCACAAACTGGCTTTATTCTACCTAAGTTGCCCTCCCTCCAGTGTGTACTCCAAAAGAGTGTTTAGTGCAGCCGCTCACCTTGTCAGCAATCGGCGTACGAGGTTACTTCCAGAAAATGTGGAGAAGATGATGATCATCAAAATGAATTATAATCAATTCCTCCGTGGAGACATTCACCAGCAATTGCCTCCAGAAAGTACACAGGGATCTGAGATGGTGGATTCCAGTGGGGACGAATTAATAATCTGTGAGGAGGGCGATGTACACAGTGAAAGGGGTGAGGAATCGGAGGATGATGAGGTGGACATCTTGCCTCTGTAGAGCCAGTTTGTGCAAGGAGAGATTGATTGCTTCTTTTTTGGTGGGGGTCCAAACCAACCAGTCATTTCAGTCAGCCGTGTGGCAGACCCTGTTGCTGAAATGATGGGTTCGTCAATGTTTTTCTTTTCAATCTAAGCCCCTGCAGTTTTCTGTAAGAATCTGCTTCGCTATGATGATCAACAAGTCACAAGGGCAAACACTCAGGGCTGGAGGCGTAGATCTTAGGACCAGCTGCTACAAGCATGGCAAAGGTGTCACTATCATTGGTGACACCCAGAGAGGCAGCGAGGGAGATTGTAATGCAGTGCACGCAGATAAGCAGCGCAATGGTAAAATGGAGGCATGGTCTCATAGGTAGGGGTGTGGCCTGTTGGCCTGAATCTCCATTTTGTTGCTCCGGGTATCCCGGGGGTTGAGTGCTGCACCCGGGGACTAGTGTGTGAGTGGTGCTGGCTCCTGCACAGTGACAGAAACTGGGTGTTGCACGTAATGTCACAGTGAAACACCCATATTCTGTCACTGAAGAGGAGCCGGCACTTTGGTGTCACCCCCCTTGGCGGGTGACACTCGGGTGTGGGCCGCAACCCCGTTGTGATGCCACTGACCCATGGGAAGCTTTACGTGGCTTACCCATGTGTTAGTAGCCCCAAGCATCTTTTGTGTTAGTCCCTGAAGAAAAACTTCAAATATTTACAAATAAATTTTGTAATCAATGGGCCTAATTCAGTAAGGATTGCAAATTCTGCTAAGTAACAGAATTTGCAATCCTTTGGTTCGCATGCTGGGGCCACCCAGCATGCCGCCTCCCTTCTTGACCACGCTGAAATTGCAGTCGCAGTGCAGTTCAGCGTGATCATAAAAAATGGGTTAGCCTCCTGTTGGTGCAGACTGTATGTGTGCGCAGGAAGCCGCCACCATTTTTGTGATCGCAGCTGCTGCATGTGATGTCATGCAACCGCTCTGACCACGCCTCCTGTTTCTCCGTTGCCGACCCCATTTTGAAGCCCTGCCCACGCACCGCTCCATCTCCGACTTGGAAATGGAGTGTTGCTGACCCCCCCCCCCCAGCACCGATTGACAGTCAGAGGCGATTGCATTAACTGCGGGGTGCCGCAGAAAATGCAGGCGCATGCGTATGCTCTTAGCAATTTTTGCAGTTGGACTGCTTATTGCGATTGCAATCCAACCTGAATCAGGCTCTATTACCTATCACAATGCACTGCGGGTAGTACAAAATGGGGTTAATATAAGAGAAAACCCCCCAGAGCTGTGCTCCTTAACTGTCCCTGGTGGCTAGTGGAGCGGCTGCCCAGTAATCAGTGTCCACGCCAGTGCGCACATGGCCCGCCCCCTACAGCCACGCTGGATCACGGTATAGTGTGGGCACAGAAGTCCCTTACCTCCCTTTCATCAGCGGCCTCGTGATCCCGGAGGGCGGTGTGTGTGTGACTGACCTTAGGAAGAAACCGGAGCCTCCGCTGCAGTGACCCAGCAACCAGGGCGCGGGAGTATACTGCGCCGCTGGGAGTGATGGAGCTGCAGTAAAGATGTCTATTAGACCTAGCCTGCTGCAGCCCTTGTAGATTCTTATAAAAAAAAGTTCTTCTTTTCTTGTCAAAATTAATAGCTAAGAATAGGCTGCCTGAGGCAGCCCCCTCTTAAGTGGCCTGCTACTGAAGGCACCAACTACAAACTGAGCTCCCTGTTCATGGAAGCGAGGTTATAGAGGAGGGGGCGCTGAGCATCTTGGGAACAGTCAAAAGCTTTGAGCCTGTTGGTGCCTCAGATCAAGATCCTACTCTACACCCCAATGTGAATCCTTGTGGAGTCCAGTGTATCCCACAGAAGAAATTAATGTGTCACACCCATTGGCAGCAACATTAGAATAGCTGCTGATGGGCACAATTGAGAAAGGAAGGGGGGAAAACATTTGAATCCAGCACATATATGTAATTTGAATATGTAATTTGTACCTTCCTACTTTAAAATGTAATGGATGAACCTCACCCTGTGAGAACTATCTTCATGATCAAGAGATCTCATACGCAAGAAAAGCATGTGCTGGGATAGGGCTGTGGAGGGCGGCTGCTCGGGCACACACCCGTCAAGTTAAGGAGATTCAACTGAGGAAGCACAAGGGAACTGCAGGGAGACCACATATTTTCAGATGAACATGAGAGGGCGGAAGGCTGCCTAATACTGAAGCACCCTCAAACATCAAACCATATGCAACAACTAGTACAAGCATTCCTGGGGAAAGGTCTGCAGCAGACGGATTTGCATACGGTGATGTCATCCAAGCAATGGGCATAGTTGGCTGCAACCCTCGTCTGCATATGAAAAGAGAAAATGGTCACGCAGGGCATGGCGGCCTTTGTGGGGTTGCGCTTGGATGACCCCTAGATCGCTTTATACACCCCCATCAGTGTGGGGCTCATGTTGGCCATGCCCAAGCCCCTGAAGCATTCAAGCTGATTTCTTGCAGCAGCTGGACCCAGTAACAGCTCCAGAGTTGCTCTACAAGACAAGTAAAAGGGTGTGAGCCCTGCAGCACCACCTGTAGTTTGCATACACACATATATAGGACAGCATCTCTTATATGCCCCAGGGGCAATAAAATAGTAGCCTTATCTAGGGTATCCGTCCATGCCGCTACAGCACTACACACCCAGGCCGACGCAATTGCCGGTCTGAGTAAGGTACCTGAATGTGTATAAATGGACTTCAGGGTAATCTCCTGTTTGCGGTCAGCAGACTCTTTGAGGGTAGCCGTATCCTGGGATGGGAGGGCTACCTTCTTGGATAAGCGTGTTAATGCTTTGTCCACCCAAGGGGAGGATTCCCATCGTAACCTATCCGTTGATGGGAAAGGGGAATCCTTTTGGAAATCTGCAGGAGATTCCCAAGCTTTTTCACATAACTCGTTCAGCTCGTGTGAGGGGGGAAAGGTTACCTCAGGCTTCTTTCCCTTGTACATATGTACCCTCTTGTCAGGGATAGGGGGCTCCTCTGTGATGTGCAAAACATCTTTTATTGCCATAATCATATATCAAATGTATTTTGCCAATTTTGGCTGTAACTTTGCATCATCGTAATCGACACTGGAGTCAGAATCCGTGTCGGTATCTGTGTCAACAATCTGGATAGTGGGCGCTTATGAGACCCTGACAGTCCCTGCGACATAGGATTAGGCATTGGTTGAGACCCTGACTGTCCCAAAGCTTCTGCCTTGTCTAATCTTTTGTGCAATGAGTTTACACTAGCATTTAAAACATTCCACATCCAATCAGGTGTCGGCGGAGACACCACGTTCATTTGCTCCCGCTCCTCTCTAATATAGCCTTCTTCCTCAGACATGTCGACACACGCGTACCGACACACCACACACACAGGGAATACTTTTACTGAAGACATTTCCCCCACAAGGCCCTTTGGAGAGACAGAGAGAGAGTATGCCAGCACATACCCCAGCGCTATATAACCCAGGAATAGCACAGTAACTTAATGTTTGAACAATCGGTGAGGGGGAACATCTTGAAACCCCAGTTTGTACCCTTGGGACACTATTTGTAAAACACACGAGTCCATGTCCGAATGAATCCAGAACTGACTGAAGAGTTTTAGACGTGCCCCCACTGGTGCGGGCTCCTGCAAGAGAGCCCCAGCGTCATGCAGTGGATTTGGCAGAAGCAGAGGATGATCTCTGCTCCTGCGATCTTGAAGAGGATGCAGACCTCTTCTCTCTTCTCCTTCCTCTACCTGCAAAGAAAGGGGAATCTTAACTTCTTGCATATCTATTGGGCCGAAATGACTGCATCAGATAATGATGCGTCTTCATCCGTTGGGAGGGAACATAGGGCAAGAAGGTTGACTTACCTGCGGGAGCTGCCGAGATCAAATTAACTAGGCAGTCACCAAACAAGGCTTCACCTTCATAGGGAAGAGACTCCCTTTCTTCTTGGAGTCAGCATCAGCATTCTCTTGGTGAATCCACAATGCCCTCCTATCCGACACTGCCATGAAATTGGCCCGTGAACTCAAGAGTCCTATATCCCTTGCAGTCTCACGTAAGTATGCTGCAGTGTCCTTGATATGATACAACGTAAGGAGTATCCCATCTCTCCAGGGTATCTATATCGGATGACAAGGTATTCGACCAATTCTTGAATACTACTACTCACCCATGCACATGTAATGGCAGGTCTAAGTAATGTACCCGTGGTTACATAACTAGAAATAATGTAGCTTCCTGCATACGATCCGCTGGATTTGTGACAGGGCCCCGTGCAGAACAGGGGGTGACTCCCACTTTATTCTGTCCGCGGCGGGAAATGAATAAACAACCAGAATCCTTTTGGGGATTTGAAACCATCTTGTCGAGCTGGCCCAGACTTTCTCAAACAGAGATGGAGGAACGTTACATCAGCTTTCATTATATATCTATATATACATACATATAGACCCCTTTGTCAGGAACAGCAGGGTCTTCAGTGATTTTAATATGTCCTTAATATCCACAATCATGTACTGAATGCTCCTTGCCAATATTGGATCTAATCAGGAAACATTATGGTCGACATAAGTATCAGTATCCGTGTCAGTATCAGTGTGTAGTAACTGGGCAAAATAACATTTTTGCGACCCAGCGGGGCCTGAGGGAAAAGAAACATAGCCATGAATATCACATCTATTCTCTACGTCTGTGTCTGGGACACAGATTTATCCAACCTTACTCTGATATTACTGAAACATTTACCCAGTCAGTTATTGGTGGTGCCAACAGGGCCACCATCATATGTCTGCATTCCTAATATAGTTTCCTCTTGGGAAAAACATTCAGCCACCGACATGTTGACACACATATACCAAGTACCCACAGACACACCGGCTTATGGGGGACAGACCGTCAGTAAATCTGTCAGAGGGACACAGAGGATTTTTCAGCTCACAATCCAGCGCCAAAAGTACACAGTCTGGGAAATAATAAACTCTATAGTGATAGACTTGTAATGCTCTAAAGATGTTCTGGTGAGGTGAGGAAGAAGCCCCGCCGCTGTAATGGCGCATATCTGTCCCGCTCAGAAATAATTAATTACGCTAGCGGGGTAAGGACAGTGCCCAGGCACTAATGTCCACTTTTTCCAGCCTTTTGTGAGGAATTTATGCTGCCCAGGGTGCCCCCCCCCCCGTGCCCTGCACCCTGCAGTGCCTGTGTTTGTGTGTGAGCATGGCGCGCAGCGTTCCGCTCGCTGCTCGGTACCTCAGAATGCCGTCACTGAAGAAGAAGTCTTCTGTTCTTCTGCTACTCACCTGTCTTCTGGCTCTGTAAGGGGGTGACGGCAGGCTGCGGGAGTGTGCATCTAGGCGTACCCAGCGATCAGCACCCTCAGGAGCTAATGGTGTCCTGTCAGCCTGAAGCAGAGCCATTGAACTCACTAGAAGTTGGTCATACTTCTCTCCCCTAAGTCCCACGAAGCAGGGAGACTGTTGCCAGCAGCCTCCCTGAAAATAAAAAAAACTAACAAGTCTTTTCAGAGAAACTCAGTAGAGCTCCCCTGTAGTGCATCCAGTATCACTGCGCACAATACTAAAACTGGAGTCTGGAGGAGGGGCATAGAGGGAGGAGACAGTTCACACCCTTTGAAAGTCTTAAAGTGCCCATGTCTCCTGCGGATCCCGTCTATACCCCATGGTTCTTAATGTGACCCCAGCATCCTCTAGGACGTATGAGAAAACAAATAACGCACACACGAGGAGGAGAGAACTAAGTAAGCTATAAGGAGAAGAGGGGAGGGAGGGGGGGTTGAAAGGTAAGGTAGTAAAGGCATATTGGATAAACTACAACCTTATACATATTCATTAATGTACCAGTAGTTAGAAGCAGAAGAGCTCTAACAGAAACCACAAAGCTTATCTAAAGCCACACCACACTGGATATGCCCAATCTCATTTGATTTTTGAAGCAAAGCAGTATTGGACTTTGTTAATACATGGATGGGAGACTGCTTGGTAGTATCAGATTCTTTAGGTGTTTTTAAACTACCAACACCATTTTCTTGGTACATTTAATTTTTACATGTATTCTTTTATGTACCAGAAGTTAGAAGTAGAAGAGCTGTAACAGAAACCACCAGCTCATCTACAGCCACAGCACACTGGATTTGCCCAATCTCTCCTGATCATGGAAGCTGAGCAGTGTTGGTCCTGGTTTTAGTACTTGGATGGGAGACCAAAAGGAAATACCAGGAGCTGTGTGTATTTTTACAATACTAACACCGTTCTCTTGATGCATTCCATTTTGAAACATTGGGGCAGATCTATTAAGCCTGGTGAACTGATAAAGTGCAAGGTGATAAAGTACCAGCCAGTCAGCTCCTAACTGTCATTTTTCAAACCCAGCCTGTGACATGGCAATTAGGAGCTGATTGGCTGGTACTTTATCACCATGCAAATTATCATTTCACCAGGTTTAATAAATCGGCTGCTTACTCATTTATGTACGAGTAGTTAGAAGTAGAAGAACTCTAACAGAAACCACAAGCTCATCTACAGCCACACCACACTGTATGTGCCCAATATCACCTGATTTTAGGCCTGGTTTGTTCTTGGATGTGAGACCACCTGGGAATACCAGGTGCTGTAGGTAGTTTTATACTACCAACACCGTTCTCTTGATGCATTATATTTTGAAACTTATTCATTGATGTACCAGTAGTTAGAAGTAGAAGTTAGAAACAGCAAAAATCATCTACAGCCGCATCACACTGGATATGTCCAATCTCATCTGATGTTGGAAGCTAAGCAGTGTTGTGCCTGGTTAGTTTTTGGATTTCAGGTCCTGCCTTCTGGTTTGGCCACGGCACCTCGGAAATTCACCAAGGTCATGGCCGTGATGACGACCCTTCACCATCGGTGGACCAGGGAGGAATCTCTCCTCCCGATAAACATTCTGGAATTGCGGGCAGTGTTCAATTCATTGACACTGGCCCTGCCTCTAGTACAGAACAGGCCTGTTCAAGTACAATCGGACAACGACACCACGGTAGTGTACACAAATCATCAAGGCGGCACTCGAAATTGCATGGCAAAGCTGGAAGTATCAAAAATCCTCAGTTGGGTAGAACGTCATCTGCCAGCAATATCGGCAGTGTTCATTCCCGGAGTCCTCAACTGGGAAGCGGATTTCCTCAGTCGTCAGTACGTTCACGCTGGAGAGTGGAGAGGCCGCAGCAGAAATGTCTGCACTGGTGTCAGTAGGTGACTGAGGCAGGGATGACTGGGAGATAGTGGGTGACTGAAGCATGTATGACTGGGAGATAGTGGGTGACTGAGGCCGGGGTGACTGGGAGATAGTCAGTGACTAAGGCAGGGGTGATAGGGATATAGTGGATGACTGTGGCAGGGGTGACAGGGACAGTAGGAGACTGAGGCAGGGGTGACAGGGATAGTGGGTGACTGAGGCAGGGGTGATAGGGTGACAGTGGGTGACTGAGGCAGAGGTGACAGGGATAGTGGGTGACTGAGGTAGGGGTGATATGGAGATAGTGGTTGACTGAGGCAGGGGTGACAGAGATAGTGGGTGACTAAAGCAGGGGTGACTGGTATAGTGGGTGACTGAGGCAGGGGTCGCAGGTATAGTGGTTAACTGAGGCAGCGGTGACTGGGAGATAGTGGGTAACTGGGGCAGGGGTGACAGGGAAAGTGTGTGACTCAGGCAGGGGTGATAGGGAGATAGTGGGCAGCAGATCACTGCCTCGCTGACAGCAGCACATCCCTGCTTCACTGACAGCAGCACATCCCTGCCTCATTGACAGCAGCACATACCTGCCTCACTTATAGCAGCACATCCCTGCCTCACTGGCAGCAGCAGATCCCTGCCTCACTGGCAGCAGCAGATCACTGCTTCACTGACAGCAGCACATCCCTGCCTCACTGGCAGCAGCAGATCCCTGCCTTACTGACAGCTGTATATAGGGCCTAATTCAGACCTGATCTCTGCTGTGCATATTCACACAACAGGAGATCAGGTCTGAAGTGTGTGTGTGTGTGTGTGTGCTGGTGCCGCAGTGCACCGGCACATGCCAGAGATGCGATCAGCATCTCTGCCCAGTGAGCGCCTCTGCCAACACATACTTATCTTGCATATGAGATCTCTTGATCATGAAGATAGTTCTCACAGGGTGAGGTTCATCCATTACATTTTAAAGTAGGAAGGTACAAATTACATATTCAAATTACATATATGTGCTGGATTCAAATGTTTTCCCCCCTTCCTTTCTCAATTGTGCCCATCAGCAGCTATTCTAATGTTGCTGCCAATGGGTGTGACACATTCATTTCTTCTGTGGGGTACACTGTACTCCACAAGGATTCACATTGTGGTGTAGAGTAGGATCTTGATCTGAGGCACCAACAGGCTCAAAGCTTTTGACTGTTCCCAAGATGCTCAGCGCCCCCTGCTCTATAACCTCGCTTCCATGAACAGGGAGCTCAGTTTGTAGTTGGTGCCTTCAGTAGCAGGACACTTAACAGGGGGCTGCCTCAGGCAGCCTATACTTAGCTATTAATTTTGACAAGAAAAGAAGAACTTTTTTTATAAGAATGTACAAGGGCTGCAGCAGGCTAGGTCTAATAGACATCTTTACTGCAGCTCCATCACTCCCAGCGGCGCAGTATACTCCCGTGCCCTGGTTGCTGGGTCACTGCAGCGGAGGCTCCGGTTTCTTCCTAAGGTCAGTCACACACACACCGCCCTCCGGGATCACGAGGCCGCTGATGAAAGGGAGGTAAGGGGCTTCTGTGCCCACACTATACCGTGATCCAGCATGGCTGTAGGGGGCGGGCCGTGTGCGCACTGGCGTGGACACTGATTACTGGGCAGCCGCTCCACTAGCCACCAGGAACAGTTAAGGAGCACAGCTCTGGGGGGTTTTCTCCTATATTAACCCCATTTTGTACTACCTGCAGTGCATTGTGATAGGTAATAGAGCCTGATTCAGGTTGGATTGCAATCACAATAAGCAATCCAACTGCAAAAATTGCTAAGAGCATACGCATGCGCCTGCATTTTCTGTGACTGTCAATCGGTGCGGGGGGGGGGGGGTCAGCAACACTCCATTTCAAAGTCGGAGATGGAGCGGTGCGGGGGCAGGGCTTCAACGGAGAAACAGGAGGCGTGGTCAGAGCGGCTGCATGACATCACATGCAGCCGTTGCGATCACAAAAATGGTGGCGGCTTCCTGCGCACACGTACAGTCTGCACCAACAGGAGGCTAACCCATTTTTTATGATCACGCTGAACTGCACTGAGACTGCAATTTCAGCGTGGTCAAGAAGGGAGGCGGCATGCTGGGTGGCCATGCCCTGTGATGGGTGGCCCCAGCATGCGAACCAAAGGATTGCAAATTCTGTTACTTAGCAGAATTTGCAATCCTTACTGAATTAGGCCATTGATTACAAAATTGTAAACAATATTTGTAGTTTTTCTTCAGGGACTAACACAAAAGATGCTTGGGGCTACTAACACATGGGTAAGCCACGTAAAGCTTCCCATGGGTCAGTGGCATCACAACGGGGTTGCGGCACACACCCGAGTGTCACCCGCCAAGTGGGGTGACACCAAAGTGCCGGCTCTTCTTCAGTGACAGAATATGGGTGTTTCACTGTGACATTACGTGCAACACCCAGTTTCTGTCACTGTGCAGGAGCCAGCACCACTCACACACTAGTCCCCGGGTACAGCCCCCAACCCCCGGGATACCCGGAGCAGCAAAATGGTGATTCAGGCCATGCCCCTACCTATGAGACCATGCCTCCTTTTTACCATTGCGCTGCTTATCTGCGCGCACTGCATTACAATCTCCCTCGCCGCCTCTCTGGGTGTCACCAGTGATAGTGACACCTCTGCCATGCTTGTAGCAGCTGGTCCTAAGATCTACGCCTCCAGCCCTGAGTGTTTTCCCTTGTGACTTGTTGATCATCATAGCGAAGCAGATGCTTACAGAAAACTGCAGGGGCTTAGATTGAAAAGAAAAACATTGACGAACCCATCATTTCAGCGACAGGGTCTGCCACACGACTGACTGAAATGACTGGTTGGTTTGGGCCCCCACCAAAAAAGAATCAATCAATCTCTCCTTGCACAAACTGGCTCTACAGAGGCAAGATGTCCACCTCATCATCCTCCGATTCCTCACCCCTTTCACTGTGTACATCCCCCTCCTCACAGATTATTAATTCGTCCCCACTGGAATCCACCATCTCAGATCCCTGTGTACTTTCTGGAGGCAATTGCTGGTGAATGTCTCCACGGAGGAATTGATTATAATTAATTTTGATGATCATCATCTTCTCCACATTTTCTGGAAGTAACCTTGTACGCCGATTGCTGACAAGGTGAGCGGCCGCACTAAACACTCTTTCGGAGTACACACTGGAGGGAGGGCAACTTAGGTAGAATAAAGCCAGTTTGTGCAAGGGCCTCCAAATTGCCTCTTTTTCTCCACCATTCTTTCAAAGGTGACAGAATCATATGCAGTGACAGTAGACGACATGTCAGTAATCGTTGCCAGGTCCTTCAGTCTGGACCAGATGTCAGCACTCACTCCAGACTGCCCTGCATCACCGCCAGCGGGTGGGCTCGGAATTCTTAGCCTTTTCCTCGCACCCCCAGTTGCGGGAGAATGTGAAGGAGGAGCTGTTGACGGGTCACGTTCCGCTTGACTTGACAATTTTCTCACCAGCAGGTCTTTGAACCTCTGCAGACTTGTGTCTGCCGGAAAGAGAGATACAATGTAGGTTTTAAATCTAGGATCGAGCACGGCGGCCAAAATGTAGTGCTCTGATTTCAACAGATTGAATCCTGGTTAAGCAAATTAAGGGCTCCATCCACAAGTCCCACATGCCTAGTTGAATCGCTCTGTTTTAGCTCCTCCTTCAATGTCTCCAGCTTCTTCTGCAAAAGCCTGATGAGGGGAATGACCTGAATCAGGCTGGCAGTGTCTGAACTGACTTCACGTGTGGAAAGTTCAAAGGGTTGCAGAACCTTGCACAACGTTGAAATCATTCTCCACTGCGCTTGAGTCAGGTGCATTCCCCCTCCTTTGCCTATATCGTGGGCAGATGTATAGGCTTGAATGGCCTTTTGCTGCTCCTCCATCCTCTGAAGCATATAGAGGGTTGAATTCCACCTCGTTACCACCTCTTGCTTCAGATGATGGCAGGGCAGGTTCAGGAATGTTTGGTGGTGCTCCAGTCTTCGGCATGCGGTGGCTGAAGGCAGAAAGTGGCCCGCAATTCTTCGGGCCACCGACAGCATCTCTTGCACGCCCCTGTCGTCTTTTAAATAATTCTGCACCACCAAGTTCAATGTATGTGCAAAACATGGGACGTGCTGGAATTTGCCCAGATGTAATGCACGCACAATATTGGTGGCGTTGTCCGATGTCACAAATCCCCAGGAGAGTTCAATTGGGGTAAGCCATTCTGCGATGATGTTCCTCAGTTTCCGTAAGAGGTTGTCAGCTGTGTGCCTCTTATGGAAAGCGGTGATACAAAGCGTAGCCTGCCTAGGAACGAGTTGGCAATTGCGAGATGCTGCTACTGGTGCCGCCGCTGCTGTTCTTGCTGCGGGAGGCAATACATCTACCCAGTGGGCTGTCACAGTCATATAGTCCTGAGTCTGCCCTGCTCCACTTAACCACAGACAAGTGGACATTGGGTACAACTGCATTTTTTAGGACACTGGTGACTCTTTTTCTGAGGTCTGTGTACATTTTCGGTATCGCCTGCCTAGAGAAATGGAACCTAGAGGGTATTTGGTACCGGGGACACAGTACCTCAATCAAGTCTCTAGTTGCCTCTAAATTAACGATGGATACCGGAACCACGTTTCTCACCACCCAGACCTGAGTTATCCGCTTTGCAGCAGGATGACTGCTGTGATATTTCATCTTCCTCGCAAAGGACTGTTGGACAGTCAATTGCTTACTGGAAGAAGTACAAGTGGTCTTCCGACTTCCCCTCTGGGATGACGATCGACGCCCAGCAGCAACAACAGCAGCGCCAGCAGCAGTAGGCGTTACACTCAAGGATGCATCGGAGGAATCCCAGGCAGGAGAGGACTCGTCAGACTTGCCAGTGACATGGCCTGCAGGACTATTGGCTCTCCTGTCTAAGGAGGAAATTGACACTGAGGGAGTTGGTGGTGTGGTTTGCAGGAGCTTGGTTACAAGAGGAAGGGATTTAGTGGTTAGTGGACTGCTTCCGCTGTCATCCAAAGTTTTTGAACTTGTCACTGACTTATGATGAATGCGCTGCAGGTGACGTATAAGGGAGGATGTTCCGAGGTGGTTAACGTCCTTATCCCTACTTATTACAGCTTGACAAAGGCAACACACGGCTTGACACCTGTTGTCCGCATTTGTGTACAGGATGCATACCTTCATGTCCCCATTTATCCACCTCATCAGGCGTAACTCAGATTTGCGGTACAGGACTGTCATTGCCAATTTCAGACGTTGCTGTTTGGTCTCTCCATGGCCCTGAGAATTTTCACCAAGGTAATGGCGGAAATGATGGTGCTCCTGTGCAAGCAAGGTGTCACAATTATCCCGTACTTGGGCGATCTCATAAAAGCGAGATCAAGAGAGCAGTTGCTGAACAGCGTATCACTTTCACTGAAAGTGTTACAGCAACACGGCTGGATTCTCAATATCCCGAAGTCGCAGTTGATTCCTACTACTCGTCTGTCTTTCTTGGGCATGATTCTGGACACAGACCAGAAGAGGGTTTATCTCCTGATAGAAAAGGCCCAGGAACTCATGACTCTTGTCAGGAACCTATTGAAACCAAAACAGGTGTCAGTGCATCACTGCACTCGAGTCCTGGGAAAGATGGTGGCATCATACGAGGCCATTCCATTCGGCAGGTTCCATGCGAGGACTTTCCAATGGGACCTACTGGACAAGTGGTCCGGGTCACATTTACAGATGCATTGGTTGATCACCCTGTCCCCCAGGGTCAGGGTATCACTCTTGTGGTGGCTGCAGAGTGCTCACCTTCTCGAGGGACGCAGATTCAGCATTCAGGGCTGGATCCTGGTGACCACAGACGCAAGCCTCCAAGGTTGGGGAGCAGTCACACAGGGAAGAAATTTCCAAGGTCTTTGGTCAAGTCAAGAGACTTGTCTTCACATCAACATCCTGGAACTAAGGGCCATATGCAATGCCCTACGTCAAGCGGAGACCTTACTTTGCGACCAACCGGTTCTGATCCAGTCAGACAACGTCACCGCAGTGGCTCATGTAAACCGCCAAGGCGGCACAAGAAGCAGAGTGGCGATGGCACAAGCCACCAGAATTCTTCGCTGGGTGGAGAATCACGCAAGCGCACTGTCAGCAGTGTTCATTCCGGGAGTGGACAACTGGGAAGCAGACATCCTCAGCAGACACGACCTACATCCGGGAGAGTGGGGACTTCATCAGGAAGTCTTTGCACAGATTACAAGTCGGTGGGAACTGCCACAGATAGACATGATGCCGTCCCGGCTCAACAAAAAGCTACAGAGGTATTGCGCAAGGTCAAGAGACCCTCAGGCAGTAGCTGTAGACGCCCTAGTGACACCGTGGGTGTTCCGGTCGGTCTATGTATTTCCTCCTCTTCCTCTCATACCCAAGGTGTTGAGGATAATAAGACAAAGAGGAGTGAGAACAATCCTCATTGTTCCAGATTGGCCACGGAGGACCTGGTATCCGGATCTGCAGGAAATGCTCACAGAAGATCTGTGGCCTCTCCCTCTAAGACAGGACCTGTTGCATCAGGGGCCCTGTCTGTTCCAAGACTTACCGCGGCTGCGTTTGACGGCATGGCGGTTGAATGCCGGATCCTAGCATTCCGGTTGAGGTCATCCCTACGCTGATAAAGGCTAGGAAGGATGTAACGTTAAAACATTACACCGTATATGGCGAAATTATGTTTCTTGGTGTGAGGCCAGGAATGCTCCTACGGAAGAATTCCATCTGGGCCGTTTCCTTCACTTCCTACAAACTGGAGTGAATTTGGGCCTAAAATTAGGCTCTATTAAGGTCCAGATTTCGGCCTTATCCATTTTCTTTCAAAAAGAATTGGCTTCTCTTCCAGAAGTTCAGACTTTTGTAAAAGGAGTGCTGCATATTCAGCCTCCTTTTGTGCCTCCGGTGGCACCTTGGGACCTTAACGTGGTGTTAAGTTTTCTAAAATTACACTGGTTTGAACCACTTAAAACAGTGGAGTTAAAATATCTCACATGGAAGGTGGTCATGTTATTAGCCTTGGCTTCGGCTAGGCGAGTGTCGGAATTAGCGGCTTTGTCACATAAAAGCCCATATTTGGTATTCCATGTGGATAGAGCGGAATTGCAGACCCGTCCTCAATTCCTACCAAAAGTGGTCTCATCTTTTCATATGAACCAACCTATTGTGGTGCCTGTGGCTACGCGTGACTTGGAGGATTCCGAGTTACTTGATGTGGTTAGGGCTTTGAAAATTTACGTGGCCAGGACGGCTAGAGTCAGGAAAACTGAAGCGCTGTTTGTCCTGTATGCAACCAACAAGATTGGTGCCCCTGCTTCAAAGCAGGCTATTGCTCGCCGGATTTGTAACACGATTCAGCAAGCGCATTCTATGGCTGGATTGCAGTTACTGAAATCGGTCAAGGCCCATTCCACGAGGAAAGTGGGCTCTTCTTGGGCGGCTGCCCGAGGGGTCTCTGCACTACAGCTGTGTCAAGCTGCTACTTGGTCGGGTTCACACACCTTTGCAAAATACTATAAGTTTGATACCCTGGCTGAGGAGGAACTCATGTTTGCTCAATCGGTGCTGCAGAGTCATCCGCACTCTCCCGCCCGTTTTGGAGCATTGGTATAATCCCCATGGTCCTTACGGAGTCCCCAGCATCCTCTAGGACGTTAGAGAAAATAAGATTTTAAACCTACTGGTAAATCTTTTTCTCGTTGTCCGTAGAGGATGCTGGGAGCCTGTCCCAAGTGCGGACTACTTCTGCAATACTTGTATATAGTTATTGCTTCAATAAGGGTTATGTTATAGTTGCATCGGTCCTGCACTGATGCTATGTTGTTTTTTCATACTGATAACTGGGTAGTTTATCACAAGTTATACGGTGTGATTGGTGTGGCTGGTATGAATCTTGCCCTGGATTAACAAAATCCTTTCCTCATACTGTCCGTCTCCTCTGGGCACAGTTTCTCTAACTGTGGCATAGAGGGAGGAGCCAGTGCACACCCAGAACTAAAGTCTTTCTTAAAGTGCCCATGTCTCCTGTGGATGCCGTCTATCCCCATGGTCCTTACGGAGTCCCCAGCATCCTCTACGGACTACGAGAAAAAGATTTACCGGTAGGTTTAAAATCTTATTTTCTACTTTATTCTTTTCTATCCTAGTTTATTACAACCAACTCTCATCCAAGGAGTTTGATATTCTACTACCTGCATGCAATTTAAATTGCTTAAATTGTTTATATGGTTGATTTGTCCTTCACAATCCATAATCTGCAACTTGGATGTACTTGTGTCATTGAAAATCTTATAATAAAAATGTATATACAGATACTCAACCTGTATATTGAAAAAAAAAAAAGTTATAAGACATATGCATTCAATATTTGAAGAAACAAAATAAAATAAAGCTATCTATTGGGTTTCACTAACAAGCACATTGGAAGACTTGACTACTGTTAAAAGACATGCATTACATGGTATAGAGCCACAAACCACAATGTAGTAAAATAAAAACAAACTTACATGTGTATCAAACCTATATGAGGCTTACATTGATAGTGCAAGATCAACACTCTATCAACTGTGCAAACTAAGAAACAATATATGTATGAAAGCGCTACACTGAATAGTGTGTGTCGGTTATCCAACCCTCCTGGTCTTTATAAATTAATTCCTCCCAAAGATGGACTGCTGCCCTCAAATAATTGGGGTGTTGAATCCCAATAATTTATAGCACAAGAAACAGAAAATTGTATTGAAAGCGCTGTCCAAATTTCAAGAGTATTTTATTAAAATTAATTTTTTAAAAACAAAAGTAAATACATCCACATTAAATATTAATCCAAAAGGTGACACCTTTTGGATTAATATTTAATGTGGATGTATTTACTTTTGTTTTTTAAAAATTAATTTTAATAAAATACTCTTGAAATTTGGACAGCGCTTTCAATACAATTTTCTGTAACTGTGCAAACTAGACTGCACATAAATGCCATAAAATTTATCTGAGATTTTAGTAAATAAGGCCCGTTGCTGTCCGGGTCACGCAGCCGTCACGGCCCGCCCCCATACGGTCCGGTCATGTCTGCGTTGTCCTGACTGTGCCCCCAAAATGGCGGCACAACGCCGCTGGCCCGACTCCTCCTGCCCAGTGACCGCCTCTGCCTGTCAATCAGGCAGAGGCGCTCACTGGGCAGAGATGCTGATCGCATCTCTGGCATGTGCCGGTGCACTGCGGCACCAGCACACACGCACTTCAGACCTGATCTCCTGTTGTGTGAATATGCACAGCAGGGATCAGGTCTGAATTAGGCCCTATATACAGCTGTCAGTAAGGCAGGGATGTGCTGCTGCCAGTGAGGCAGGGATGTGCTGCTGGTAGTGAAGCAGTGATGTGCTGCTGTCAGCGAAGCAGTGCTGTGCTGCTGTCAGCGAGACAGGGATGTGCTGCTGTCAGCGAGGCAGGGATGTGCTGCTGTCAGCAAAGCAGGGATGTGCTGCTGTCAGCGAAGCAGGGATGTGCTGCTGTCAGCGAGGCAGGGATGTGCTGCTGTCAGCGAGGCAGGGATGTGCTGCTGTCAGCGAGGCAGGGATGTGCTGCTATAAGTGAGGTAGGGATGTGCTGCTGTCATTGAAGCAGGAATGTGCTGCTGCAGTGAGGCAGAGATATGCAGCCCACTATCTCCCTATCACCCCTGCCTGAGTCACACACTTTCCCTGTCACCCCTGCCTCAGTTACCCACTATCTCCCAGTTACCGCTGCCTCAGTCAACCACTATATCTGCAATCCCTGCCTCAGTCACCCACTATACCAGTCACCCCTGCTTTAGTCACCCACTGTCACCCTATCACCCCTGCTTCAGTCACCCACTATCCCTGTCAACCCTGCCTCAGTCACCCACTATCTCCCAGTCACCCCTGCCTCAGTCAGCCACTATCCCTGTCACCCCTGCCTCAGTCTCTTACTGTCCCTGTCACCCCTGCCACAGTCATCCACTATCTCCCTATCACCCCTGCCTTAGTCATTTATTATACCTGTCACCCACTTTCTTCCCATACTTACCCAACCCCTTCCTATCACCCCTCCCTCAGTAACCCACTATCTCCCTGTCACCCACTATCTCCCAGTCACCCCGGCCTCAGTCACCCACTATCTCCCACTCATACATGCTTCAGTCACCCACTATCTCCCAGTCATCCCTGCCTCAGTCACCTACTGACACCAGTGCAGACATTTCTGCTGCGGCCTCTCCACTCTCCAGCGTGAACGTCCTGACGACTGAGGAAATCTGCTTCCTAGTTGAGGACTCCGGGAATGAACACTGCCGATATTGCTGTCAGATGACTTTCTACCCAACGGAGGATTTTTGATACTTCCAGCTTTGCCATGCAGTTTCGAGTGCCGCCTTGATGATTTGTGTACACTACCGTGGTGGCGTTGTCAGATTGTACTTGAACAGGCCTGTTCTGTACTAGAGGCAGGGCCAGTGTAAATTAATTGAACACTGCCTGCAATTCCAGAATGTATATCAGGAGGAGAGATTCCTCCCTGGTCCACCGACCCTGGAGAAAGTGTTGCTCCAACACCATGGCCCAGCCCAAAAGACTGGCATCCATTGTCAGGAGGACACAGTTGGAGATCCAGAAGGGATGGCCCCTGCTCAACTGTTGGTCCTGTAGCCACCAGCTCAGTGTCAGACGAACCTCCGGAGTCAAGGAGATCATTTGAGACATCATCCGATGAGGCAGGCCGTCCCACTTGGAGAGGATTAACCTCTGCAGAGGGCGGTAATGAAATTGAGCGTACTCTACCATATCGAAAGCCGACACCATGAGGTCTAGTACTTGCATCGCTGTGTGTATCAACACTCTTGGGCGAGAGAGGACGATACTGTCCTGAATTTTCAGGACTTTCTCTGGAGACAGAAACAATTGTTGGCTGTGTGTGTCCAGCAGTGCCCCTAGGTGCACAATGTTCCGAGCAGGGACCAGCGAGGACTTTTTTCAGTTGATGAGCCACCCGTGGACTTTTAGGAATTGGACCGCCAGTTCCAGATAACTGTGGAGAACCTCTTGGGAGTTCACCAGGATCAGCAAGTCGTCCAGATTTGGCAGGATCCTGATTCTCTGATGGTGAAGGGTCGTCATCACGGCCATGACCTTGGTGAATATCCGAGGTGCCGTGGCCAAACCAGAAGGCAGGACTTGAAATCCAAAAACAAACCAGGCACAACACTGCTTAGCTTCCATCATCAGATGAGATTGGACCAGTGGCGTAACTACTGCCCCCGCAGTCCTCGCGGTGGCTTGGGGGCGAGGGGCTGCGGGGGCGCCACTGATTTACAGCAGACTGACATGCGGACGAGCGTCCGCATGTCAGTCTGCAGTCTCCTTCCCTCCGCCGCTTTTTGGAGGGACACGGAGGGCACACAGCGCGCCTCCCTGTGTCCCTCCTGCTGCATCATCTCCGGCGGCCGCGGGTCTAATAGGGGGAAGTGCCGTCCGTGAGCTCTAATTGGCTCACGAACCGGCACTTCCCCCTATTAGACCCGCGGCCGCCGGAGATGATGCAGCAGGAGGGACACAGGAGAGACGAGCTGTGCCCTCCGTGTCCCTCCAAAAAGCGACGGCGGGGGGGGGTAAATATCTGGCACTGGGGGCATATATGGCACGGGGGGGGAGGGAGGAATATCTGGCACTGGGGCATTTCTGGCACTGGGGGGAATATCTGGCACTGGGGGCATATCTGGCACTGGGGGGGATATCTGGCACTGGGGCATATATGGCACTGGGGGGGAATATCTGGCACTGGGGGCATATATGGCACTGGGGGGGGTATCTGGCACTGGGGGCATATATGGCACGGGGGGCATATATGGCACTGGGGGGAATATCTGGCACTGGGGGCATATATGGCACTGGGGGGGAATATCTGGCACTGGGGGCATATGTGTACCTGGCACATGGGGGGGACGACTATTTTTGGCACTGGGGCATGTAAGTACCTGGCACCGTGGGGGAATATCTGGCACTGGGGACATATGTGGCACTGGGAGCACAGCCCTAGCAACAAGGACTACCTCCTAGCAACGAGCATGACACCCAGTGCATGAAACATCTGGCAACGAGCATGACACCCAGTGCTTGAAACACCTGGCAACGAGCATGACACCCAGTGCATGAAACCCCTGGCAACGAGCATGACACCCTGAGCATGAAAACCCCTGGCACCGTGCATGGAACCAAGAGCATGAAACCCCTGGCAACGAGCATGACACCCAGTGCATGAAACCCCTGACAACGAGCAGGTAATTGAAAAGTAATTAGAAGCCTTACTGTAGGACTTAATGTGTAATGGGCATTACGGTGTGTGGCATAATGTATCACGGACATTGTGGTGTGTGTCATAATGTGTCGCAGGCATTACGGTGTATGGTATACTATATCGCGGGCATTGTGATATGTGGTATAATGTCTCAGGGTCATTGCAGTGTGTGGCATAATGTATCACGGACATTGCGGTGTGTGTCATAATGTGTCAGGCATTACGGTGTGTGGTATACTATATCACAGGCATTGTGGTATGTGGTATAATGTCTCAGGGTCATTGCAGTGTGGCATAATACATAACGGGCATTGCGATGTGTGGCATAGGGTATAACGGGCAGGGCATTGCGGTATGTGTCACAGGCATTACGGTGTATGGTATACTATATCACGGGCATTGTGGTATAATGTCTCAAGGTCATTGCAGTGTGTGGCATAATGTGTCACAGGCATTGTATGTGCTATAATGTATCGGGCATTGCAGTGTGTGGCATAATGTATCACGGACATTGCGGTGTGTGTCATAATGTGTCACAGACATTGTATGTGCTATAATGTATCAGGGGCATTGCAGTGTGTAGCATAATGTATAACGGGCATTGCGATTCCTGTCATAATGTGTCACAGGCATTATGGTGTGTGGCATAATGTGTCACAGACATTACGGTGTGTGGCATAATGTGTCGGGGGCATTACAGTGTGTGCATATTGTGTCGTGCATTATTGTGTGCGGCATAATGTCTAAGGGCCATTGCAGTATGTGGCATAATGTATACTGGGCATTACTATAAGGAGGAAAAATGACAAATAATGTAAGGGGCATGAATCAGGATTATTTTTCTTTCCTGTGGTGGCCAACGTATGGGCGTGCAGGTTGCAAAACTGGGGTATAAGGTAGTCTTTTCCTGCAATGCCACGCCCCTTTATGCGAAACCACGCCCACTCCAACAAAACCACGCCCCTTTTTTGACGCGCGCGCCTTAGGCGCGCGCATATTTATCCCTTTCTTGCTCCCAATTATGGAGCATGAAGGGGGGGGGGGGGGGGGGGGGGCGCCGAAGAATTTTTTGGCTTGGGGGAGAAAAATTTCTAGTTACGCCACTGGATTGGACATATCCAGTGTGATGCTGGCTGTAGATGATTTTTGCTGTTTCTAACTTCTACATCAATGAATAAGTTTCAAAATAGAATGCATCAAGAGAACGGTGTTGGTAGTATAAAACTACCTACAGCACCTGGTATTCCCAGGTGGTCTCACATCCAAGAACAAACCAGGCCTAAGATCAGGTGATACTGGGCATATACAGTGTGGTGTGGCTGTAGATGAGCTTAGTGGTTTCTGTTAAAGTTCTTCTACTTCTAACTACTCGTACATAAATGAATAAGCGGACGATTTATTAAACCTGGTGAAATGATAATTTGCATGGTGATAAAGTACCAGCCAATCAGCTCCTAATTGCCATGTCACAGGCTGGGTTTGAAAAATGACAGTTAGGAGCTGACTGGCTGGTACTTTATCACCTTGCACTTTATCAGTTCACCAGGCTTAATAGATCTGCCCCAATGTTTCAAAATGGAATGCATCAAGAGAACGGTGTTGGTATTGTAAAAATACACACAGCTCCTGGTATTTCCTGGTGGTCTCCCATCCAAGTACTAAAACCAGGACCAACACTGCTCAGCTTCCATGATCAGGAGAGATTGGGCAAATCCAGTGTGCTGTGGCTGTAGATGAGCTCGTGGTTTCTGTTAGAGCTCTTCTACTTCTAACTTCTGGTACATAAAAGAATATGTGTAAAAATTAAATGTACAGTACCAAGAAAAGGGTGTTGGTAGTTTAAAAACACCTAAAGAATCTGATAATACATGGATGGGAGACTGCTTGGTAGTAACAAAGTCCAATACTGCTTTGCTTCAAAGATCAAATGAGATTGGGCATATCCAGTGTGGTGTGGCTTTAGATAAGCTTTGTGGTTTCTGTTAGAGCTCTTCTACTTCTAACTACTGGTACATTAATGAATATGTATAAGGTTGTAGTTTATCCAATATCCCTTTACTACCTTACCTCCCCCCCCTCCCCTCCCCTCCCCTCCTTATAGCTTCCTTTGTTCTCTCCTCCTCGTGTGTGCGTTATTTGTTTTCTCATACGTCCTAGAGGATGCTGGGATCACATTAAGAACCATGGGGTATAGACGGGATCCGCAGGAGACATGGGCACTTTAAGACTTTCAAAGGGTGTGAACTGTCTCCTCCCTCTATGCCCCTCCTCCAGACTCCAGTTTTAGAATTGTGCCCAGTGAGACTGGATGCACTACAGGGGAGCTCTACTGAGTTTCTCTGAAAAGACTTATGTTAGTTTTTCTTATTTTCAGGGAGGCTGCTGGCAACAGTCTCCCTGCTTCGTGGAACTTAGGGGAGAGAAGCATGACCAACTTCTAGTGAGTTCAATGGCTCTGCTTCTGGCTGACAGGACACCATTAGCTCCTGAGGGTGCTGATCGCTGGGTACGCCTAGATGCCCACTCCCGTAGCCTGCCATCACCCCCTTACAGAGCCAGAAGTCAGAAGACAGGCGAGTAGCAGAAGAACAGAAGACTTCTTCTCCAGTGACGGCATTCTGAGGTACCACGCAGCGAGCGGAATGCTGTGCGCCATGCTTCCACACAAACACAGGCACTGCAGGGTGCAGGGCATGTGGGTGGGGGGGGGGGGGGGCACCCTGGGCAGCATAAATTCCTCACAAAAGGCTGGAAAAAGTGGACATTAGTGCCTGGGCACTGTCCTTACCCCGCCAGCGTAATTAATTATTTGTTTCTGAGCGGGACAGAAGCGTGCCATTACAGCGGCGGGGCTTCTTCCTCACCTCACCAGCACATCTATAGAGCGTTACAAGTCTATCACTATAGAGTTTATTATTTCCCAGACTGTGTACTTTTGGCGCTGGGTTGTGAGCTGAAAAATCCTCTCTGTCCCTCTGACAGATTTACTGTAGGTCTATCCCCCATAAGCCGATGTGTCTGTGGGTACTTGGTACATGTGTGTCAACATGTCGGTGGCTGAATGTTTTTCCCAAGAGGAAACTATATTAGGAATGCAGACATATGATGGTGGCCCTGTTGGCACCACCAATAACTGACTGGGTGAAAGTTTCAATAATATCAGAGTGAGGTTGGATAAATCTGTGTCCCAGACACAGACGTAGAGAATAGATGTGATGTTCATGGCTATGCTTCTTTTCCCTCAGGCCCGCAAAAATGTTACTACACACTGATACTGACTCGGATACTGATTCCTATGTCGACCATAATATTTCCTGATTAGATCCAATATTGGCAAGGAGCATTCAGTACATGATTGTGGATATTAAGGACATATTAACATCACTGAGGACCCTGCTGTTCCTTACAAAGGGGTCTATATGTATGTATATATAGATATATAATGAAAGCTGATGTAACGTTCCTCCATCTCTGTTTGAGAAAGTCTGGGCCAGCTCGACAAGATGGTTTCAAATCCCCAAAAGGTTTCCGATTGTTTATTCATTTCCTGCTGCGGACAGAATAAAGTGGGAGTCACCCCCTGTTCTGCACGGGGCCCTGTCACAAATCCAGCGGATCATATGCAGGAAGCTACATTATTTCTAGTTATGTAACCACGGGTACATTACTTAGACCTGCCATTACATGCGCATGGGTGAGTAGTAGTATTCAAGAATTGGTCGAATACCTTGTCTTCCGATATAGATATCTTGGAGAGATGGGATAATCCTTACGTTGGATCATATCAAGGACACTGCAGCATACTTACGACTGCAAGGGATATAGGACTCTTGAGTTCACGGGCCAATTTCATGGCAGTCTCGGATAGGAGGGCATTGTGGATTCACCAAGGGAATGCTGATGCTGACTCCAAGAAGAAAGGGAGTCTCTTCCCTATGAAGGTGAAGCCTTGTTTGGCAACGGCCTAGTTAATTTGATCTCGGCAGCTCCCGCAGGTAAGTCAACCTTCTTGCCCTATGTTCCCTCTCAACGGATGAAGACGCATCATTGTCTAACGCAGTCATTTTGTCGCAATAGATATGCAAGAAGTTAAGATTCCCCTTTCTTTGCAGGTAGAGGAAGGAGAAAAGGGAAGAGGTCTGTAGCCTCTTCAAGATCGCAGGAGCAGAGATCGTCCTCTGCTTCTGCCAAATCCACTGCATGACGCTGGGGCTCTCTTGCAGGAGCCCACACCAGTGGGGGCACGTCTAAAACACTTCAGTCAGTTCTGGATTAATTTGGACCTGGACTCGTGGGTTTTACAAATAGTGTCACAAGGGTACAAACTGGGGTTTCAAGACGTTCCCCCTCACCGATTGTTCAAATCGGCCTTAGTCAGCAGGGAGAAGGTTTTTATTCAAGCCTCTTCGTGCTCCTGAAGCCGGACGGCTCAGTCAGACCAATCTTAAATCTGAAATCCCTCAATATCTACCTAAAGAAATTCAATTTCAAGATGGAATCTCTCAGGGTAGGGATCTCCAGTCCGGAGGAAGGAGATTTCATGGTTTTGGTAGACATAAGGATGCCTAATTACATGTTCCCGTTTAGCCACTGCATCAAGCTACCTGAGGTTTGCAATTCAGGATTGTCATTACCAATTTCAGACGTTGCCGTTTGGTCTGTCCACGGCTCCGAGGATTTTCACCAGGGTGATGGTGGAAATGATGGTTCTCCTTTGCAAGCAAGGAGTCACAATTATGCCGTACTTGGATGATCTCCTGATAAAGGCGAGATCCAGGGACCAGTTGGTGCAAAACATCTACTCTCCCTGACAGTTCTTCAACAACATGGTTGGCTCCTAAACTTGCCAAAATCGCAGTTGGTCCCAATGACGCGGTTGTTGTTTCTGGGAGTCATACTGGACACAGAAGAGGCTTTCTTCCAGTGGAAAGGCTATGGAGTTCCAGAGTCTGGTCAAACAAATTCTGAAACCAGCAAGAGTGTTAATCCATCAATGCATTCTGTTGCTGGGGAAGATGGTTGCGGCCTACGAGGCCATTCAGTTTTGCAGGTTCCATGCCAGAGTGTTCCAGTGGGACCTGTTGGACAAGTGGTCCGGATCCCACCTACACATGCACCGGAGGATAATCCTGTCTTCCAAGACCAGAATCTTACTCCATTGGTGGCTGCACAGTTCTCACCTCCTAGAGGGGCGATGGTTCGGGATCCAGGACTGGATCCTAGGGACCATGGATGCAACCCTCCGAGGCTGGGGAGCAGTCACACAGGGGGAAAACATCCAAGGAAGATGGTCAAGTCAGGAAAGTTTTCTCCACATAAATGTTCTGGAGTTAAGGGCCATTTAATAACTGCAGACACAGTACGCACTGGGACGGGTGCCCAGCATCCTCTACGGACTAAGAGAAAAGGATTTACCGGTATTAAAATCCTATTTTCTCTAACGTCCTAGAGGATGCTGGGGACTCCGTAAGGACCATGGGGATAGATAGGCTCCGCAGGAGACATGGGTACTTTAAGAAAGACTTTAGTTCTGGGTGTGCACTGGCTCCTCCCTCTATACCCCTCCTCCAGACCTCAGTTTGATACTGTGCCCAGTGGAGACTGGGTGCTTTTCAGGAGCTCTCCTGAGCTTTCTGACAGAAAGTATTTTGTTAGGTTTTTAATTTTCAGGGAGCAGTGCTGGCAACAGACTCCCTCATCGAGGGACTGAGGGGAGAGAAGCAGCCCTACTCTCTGAGTTGCAAGGTCCTGCTTCTTAGGCTACTGGACACCATTAGCTCCAGAGGGATTGGTACGCAGGATCTCACCCTCGCCGTCCGTCCCAGAGCCGCGCCTCCGTCCCCCTTGCAGAGCCGGAAGATAGAAGCCGGGTGAGTATGAGAAGAAAAGAAGACTTCAGAGGCGGCAGAAGACTTCATGATCTTCACTGAAGTAACGCACAGCACTGCAGCTGTGCGCCATAGCTCCCATACACCTCACACACTCCGGTCACTGTAAGGGTGCAGGGCGCAGGGGGGGGGGCACCCTGGGCAGCAATATAAACCTCTTTTTGGCAAAAATATAACACATATACAGCGGGGCACTGTATATATGTATGAGCCCCCGCCAATTTTACAGTTTAAGCGGGACAGAAGCCTGCCGCCGAGGGTGCGGGGCTTCTCCCTCAGCACTCACCAGCGCCATTTTTTCTTCACAGCACCGCTGAGAGGAAGCTCCCCGGACTCTCCCCTGCTTATACCACGGTAGACAAGAGAGTTGAAAAGAGGGGGGGGGCACATAATTTGGCGCAAATTACATACAGCAGTACTACTGGGCAAACATTAAGTTACTGTGTATTCCTGGGTTATATAGCGCTGGGGTGTGTGCTGGCATACTCTCTCTCTGTCTCTCCAAAGGGCCTTGTGGGGAAACTGTCTTCAGAAAAAGCATTCCCTGTGTGTGTGGTGTGTCGGTACACGTGTGTCGACATGTCTGAGGAAGAAGGCTATATTAGAGAGGAGCAGGAGCAAATGAATGTGGTGTCTCCGCCGACAGCTGATTGGATGGATATGTGGAATGTTTTAAATGCTAGTGTAAACTCATTGCACAAAAGATTAGACAAGGCTGAAGCTTTGGGACAGTCAGGGTCTCAACCCATGCCTGATCCTATGTTGCAGGGACTGTCAGGGTCTCATAAGCGCCCACTATCCCAGATTGTTGACACAGATACAGACACGGATTCTGACTCCAGTGTCGATTACGATGATGCAAAGTTACAGCCAAAATTGGCAAAATCCATTCGATATATGATTATGGCAATAAAAGATGTTTTTGCACATCAGAGAGGAACCCCCTGTCCCTGAAAAGAGGGTACATATGTACAAGGTGAAAAAGCCTGAGGTAACCTTTGAGGGGGTCACACGAGCTGAACGAGTTATGTGAAAAAGCTTGGGAATCTCCAGATAAAAGACTGCAGATTTCCAAAAGGATTCTTATGGCGTATCCTTTCCCATCAATGGATAGGTTACGATGGGAATCCTCCCCTAGGGTGGACAAAGCATTAACACGCTTATCTAAGAAGGCAGCCCTCCCGTCCCAGTATACGGCTACCCTCAAAGAGTCTGCTGACCGCAAACAGGAGATTACCCTGAAGTCCATTTATACACATTCAGGTACCTTACTCAGACCGGCAATTGCGTCGGCCTGGGTGTGTAGTGCTGTAGCGGCATGGACGGATACCTTATCTGAGGGGATGGATACCCTAGATAAGGATACTATTTTATTGACCCTGGGGCATATAAGAGATGCTGTCCTATATATGTGTGTATGCAAACTACAGGTGGTGCTGCAGGGCTCACACCCTTTTACTTGTCTTGTAGAGCAACTCTGGAGCTGTTTCTGGGTCCAGCTGCTGCAAGAAATCAGCTTGAATGCTTCAGGGGCTGGGGCATGGCCAACATGAGCCCACACTGATGGGGGGTGGGGGTGTATAAAGCGATTTAGGGGTCATCCAAGCGCAACCCCACAAAGGCCGCCATGCCCTGCGTGACCCTTTTCTCTTTTCATATGCAGACGAGGGTTGCAGCGAACTATGCCCACTGCTTGGATGACATTACTATATGCAAATCCATCTGCTGCAGGCCTTCCCCCAGGAATGCTTGCAGTAGTTGTTGCATTTGGTTTGTTGTTTGGGGGTGCTTCAGTATTAGGCAGCCTTCTGCCCTCCCACATTCGTCTGAAAATGTGTTCTCCCTGCAGTTGTTGTTCCCAGATGAGAGTTCCCTTGTGCTTCCTCAGTTGAATCTCCTTAACTTGACAGGGGTGTGCCCGAGCAGCCGCCCTCCACAGCCCTATCCCAACACATACTTATCTTGCATATGAGATCTCTTGATCATGAAGATAGTTCTCACAGGGTGAGGTTCATCCATTACATTTTAAAGTAGGAAGGTACAAATTACATATTCAAATTACATATATGTGCTGGATTCAAATGTTTTCCCCCTTTCCTTTCTCAATTGTGCCCATCAGCAGCTATTCTAATGTTGCTGCCAATGGGTGTGACGCATTCATTTCTTCTGTGGGGTACACTGGACTCCACAAGGATTCACATTGTATATGTACACCAGAGTAGGATCTTGATCTGAGGCACCAACAGGCTCAAAGCTTTTGACTGTTCCCAAGATGCTCAGCGCCCCCTGCTCTATAACCTCGCTTCCATGAACAGGGAGCTCAGTTTGTAGTTGGTGCCTTCAGTAGCAGGCCACTTAACAGGGGGCTGCCTCAGGCAGCCTATTCTTAGCTATTAATTTTGGCAAGAAAAGAAGAACTTTTTTTATAAGAATCTACAAGGGCTGCAGCAGGCTAGGTCTAATAGACCTCTTTACTGCAGCTCCATCACTCCCAGTGGCGCAGTATACTCCCGTGCCCCGGTTGCTGGGTCACTGCAGCGGAGGCTCCGGTTTCTTCCTAAGGTCAGTCACACACACACCGCCCTCCGGGATCACGAGGCCGCTGATGGGGGCGGGCCGTGTGCGCACTGGCGTGGACACTGATTACTGGGCAGCCGCTCCACTAGCCACCAGGGACAGTTAAGGAGCACAGCTCTGGGGTTTTTTCTCCTATATTAACCCCATTTTGTACTACCCGCAGTGCATTGTGATAGGTAATGGGGCCTGATTCAGGTTGGATCGCAATCCAACTGCAAAAACTGCTAAGAGCATACGCATCCGCCTGCATTTTCTGCGGCACCCCGCAGATAATGCGATCACCTCTGCCTGTGAATCGGTGAAGGGGGGGGGGGAGGGGGGTCAACAACACTCCATTTCCAAGTCGGAGATGGAGCGGTGTGGGGGCACGGTTTCAAAATGGGGTCGGCAACGGAGAAACAGGAGGCGTGGTCAGAGCAGCTGCATGACATCACATGGGCCGGACTCTGCCAGTGGAGCCCCAGCGTCATGAGGTAGATTTTGTAGAGGCCGGGGAGGACTTCTGTTCCTGGGAACTAGCTGTGTTGTGCAGCTTTATTCCTCTGCCCCTACCTCTGGCAAGAAAGGACGCACCTTGCACTTTCTTGTTTCTTTGTGACCGAAAGGACTGCATTTGATAATGCGGAGCTTTCTTATGCTGTGAGGGAACATAAGGTAAAAAATTTGATTTTCCAACTGTAGCTGTGCGTGTTAATGCTTTGTCCATCCTACGGGAGGATTTCCATCGTAACCTATCCGTTGATGGAAAAGGATACGCCATAAGAATCCTTTTGGAAATCTGCAGTCTTTTATCTGGAGATTCCCAAGCTTTTTCACATAACTCGTTCAGCTCGTGTGACCCCCTCAAAGGTTACCTCAGGCTTCTTTCCCTTGTACATATGTACCCTCTTGTCAGGGACAGGGGGTTCCTCTGTGATGTGCAAAACATCTTTTATTGCCATAATCATATATCGAATGGATTTTGCCAATTTTGGCTGTAACTTTGCATCATCGTAATCGACACTGGAGTCAGAATCCGTGTCGGTATCTGTGTCAACAATCTGGGATAGTGGGCGCTTATGAGACCCTGACAGTCCCTGCAACATAGGATCAGGCATGGGTTGAGACCCTGACTGTCCCAAAGCTTCAGCCTTGTCTAATCTTTTGTACAATGAGTTTACACTAGCATTTAAAACATTCCACATATCCATCCAATCAGGTGTCAGCGGAGACACCACATTCATTTGCTCCCGCTCCTCTCTAATATAGCCTTCTTCCTCAGACATGTCGACACACGTGTACCGACACACCACACACACAGGGAATACTTTTTCTGAAGACAGTTTCCCCACAAGGCCCTTTGGAGAGACAGAGAGAGAGTATGCCAGCACACTCACCAGCGCTATATAACCCAGGAATAACACAGTAACTTAATGTTTGTCCAGTAGCGCTGCTGTATGTAATTTGCGCCGAATTATGTGCCCCCCCTCTCTTTTCAACCCTCTTCTCTACCATGGTATAAGCAGGGGAGAGTCCGGGGAGCTTCCTCTCAGCGGTGCTGTGGAGAAAAAATGGCGCTGGTGAGTGCGGAGGGAGAAGCCCCGCCCCCTCGGCGGCGGGCTTCTGTCCCGCTTAAACTGTAAAATTGGCGGGGGCTCATACATATATACAGTGCCCAGCTGTATATATGTTATATTTTTGCCAAAAAGAGGTTTATATTGCTGCCCAGGGTGCCCCCCCCTGCGCCCTGCACCCTTACAGTGACCGGAGTATGTGAGGTGTATGGGAGCAATGGCGCACAGCTGCAGTGCTGTGCGCTACCTCAGTGAAGATCATGAACTCTGTGGAGCCCGTCTATCCCCATGGTCCTTACGGAGTCCCCAGCATCCTCTAGGACGTTAGAGAAACTAGGATTTTAATACCTACCGGTAAATCCTTTTCTCTTAGTCTGTTGAGGATGCTGGTCACCCGTCCCAGTGTGTACTGTGTCTGCAGTTATTAAATGGCCCTTAACTCCAGAACATTTATGTGGAGACAACTTTCCTGACTTGACCATCTTCCTTGGACGTTTTCCCCCTGTGTGACTGCTCCCCAGCCTCGGAGGGTTGCATCTGTGGTCCCTAGTATCCAGTCCTGGATCCCGAACCATCGCCCCTCTAGGAGGTGAGAACTGTGCAGCCACCAATGGAGTGAGATTCTGGTCTTGGAAGACAGGATTATCCTCCGGTGCATGTGTAGGTGGGATCCGGACCAATTGTCCAACAGGTCCCACTGGAACACTCTGGCATGGAACCTGCCAAACTGAATGGCCTCGTAGGCCACAACCATCTTCCCCAGCAACTGAATGCATTGATGGATTAACACTCTTGCTGGTTTCAGAATTTGTTTGACCAGACTCTGGATCTCCATAGCCTTTCCACTGGAAGAAAACCTCTTCTGTGTCCAGTATGTGTTATGATTCCAGCACTCTGGTCAGAGAAGATCTTATGGCAAGGACCGGAGCACTGGAACGGAATGCTGGGGAAGGGAGCAGGACAGGAAAATAGCCCCTGGCGCCCTAACTCTGTTGTCTCACCCGTGTTGTCAGAAATCCCCTGCGAGACTATGGTTTCTTGAGCCCTTGGCAGCCGCGTTTGAAGGGCGGATTATGTCTGCCCAACTTCGATGCCCCCCGGTCTTAATGAGAGACAAAGGGAAACCCGAGACAGGGTGATAACAAGAGGCCCTCTAACTAAACAACCAGGCCAGGGGCTAAGCAAACTCAAAACTATAATATGTGCGGAGAAACCGCCAGGAAAAAGGACAACCAAAATATCCACTTGTCCAATTCTCCTACCCGGCACCGCCGAGTACCAGAGAGGACTTGTGGAAGCGGAACCCTCCGCAAATGCTCCAAACACAAAATATAAAAGGTAAAGCGGCTGAGCCGCAACACACGGCAGAGCCGCAACTCACGAACACCACTGGATATAAAACGGTGATCAGTCAGGACTCCAGGGAACCAAACGACCTCTTGGGATGAGATGACAACTCCCGAATACCGGACTTCTGCGGACTGGAATGACCGGATACAGCAGGACTGGAAACAGACTCTCAGCAAACAAAGGCAGCATGCAGGAAGCTATTACCGGCATCTGTGAGAAGCCCTGGGAGTGTATTTAACAAGGAGTCCTCCAATCAGCTGCTAATGGCTGATTAGAATAAATGCCGTGCAGCTGCCTTGCTGCACGGCCAGAGAGCAGGTGAATATCTTAATTCCCTAAAGCCTAGCAACGGGGAACGCGGTCCGCCAGTGGCGTCCCCGTTGCTAGGGTCCGTGCGGCTCAGCGCGCCCGGCGTCTAGCGTTGCTAGGGAGCCGGCGGCTGTACGTGCACGGCATCTCTAGTTGCTAGGCGCCGGGCCGCGCAGACCATCAAGCGGACCCCGGCGCCTAACAGTACCCCCCCTTGAGGAGGGGTCAAGGAACCCCTAAAGCCAGGTTTCTGAGGAAATTCCCGAAAAAATGCCCTCTTGAGCCTCGGGGCATGAAGATCCTTATCCAGGACCCAAGACCTTTCCTCCGGACCATAGCCTTTCCAGTGAACCAGAAAATACAGCCGATCCCGGGACAATTTGGAATCGAGAACCTTCTCTACCAAGAACTCCTGTTGTCCCTGTACATCCACTGGAGATCTACCCTGAGAGATCTTCCGAGGAAATCTACTGGAAGAAACGTATTGTTTCAACAGGGAACAATGAAACGTATTTCCAATCCTGAGAGATCTTGGTAAACGTAACCGAAAGGCAACTGGGATGACTCTTTTAATAATAAGAAATGGCCCAATAAATTTGGGTCCCAGTCTAGCTGAGGATTGTCGAAGCCTGATGTTGCGAGTCGACAACCACACCCTATCTCCCACCTTAAAAGTGCAAGGACGTCGGAGCCTGTCAGAAAATTTCTTCTCTCGAAAGGCCGCTTTTCTGAGAGCAAGGTGCACCTTTTTCCAAATGGCTCTGAGATGGGAGGTTAAGGTAAGCGAGGAGACTGAGGAATGATGAAAAAAAGAATTAGCTCTGGGGTGAAAACCAAAAACTGAAAAGAATGGAGACTCTTTAGTGGAGGAATGACAAGAATTATTGTAAGCAAATTCAGCCAACGGAAGAAACTCGGACCAATCATTCTGGAGTTTGGCTGAATACAAGCGCAAATATTGGCCCTCATTCCGAGTTGTTCGCTCGTTCTTTTTCATCGCATCGCAGTGAAAATCCGCTTAGTACGCATGCGCAAAGTTCGCACTGCGACTGCGCCAAGTAACTTAACTATGAAGAAAGTATTTTTACTCACGGCTTTTTCTTCGCTCCGGCGATCGTAATGTGATTGACAGGAAATGGGTGTTACTGGGCGGAAACACGGCGTTTCAGGGGCGTGTGGCTGAAAACGCTACCGTTTCCGGAAAAAACGCAGGAGTGGCCGGAGAAACGGTGGGAGTGCCTGGGCGAACGCTGGGTGTGTTTGTGACGTCAACCAGGAACGACAAGCACTGAACTGATCGCACAGGCAGAGTAAGTCTGGAGCTACTCTGAAACTGCTAAGTAGTTAGTAATCGCAATATTGCGAATACATCGGTCGCAATTTTAAGAAGCTAAGATTCACTCCCAGTAGGCGGCGGCTTAGCGTGTGTAACTCTGCTAAAATCGCCTTGCGACCGATCAACTCGGAATGAGGGCCCTTGTTTCAATGATTGGTTAACTCGTTCGGTTTGCCCGTTGGATTGTGGGTGGTAACCGGATGTTAACGACAATTTCATCTTCAATGAGGCACAAAAACATTTCCAGAATTGTGCGATGAATTGTGGACCCCGATCAGAAACAATATCAGTAGGCAACCCATGAAGCCTGAATACATGGCGGAGAAACAAAACTGCCAACCCTTGGGCAAAAGGCAATCGGGGAAGAGCAATAAAATGAGCCATTTTACTAAAACGGTCCACTACCACCCATATGACTCGGAATCCGGCTGAAAGGGGAAGGTCAACCACAAAATCAATGGAAATATGAGACCACGGCCTGAGAGGAACATTTAAGGGCATAAGTTGCCTGATGGGCAAGGAACGGGGAACCTTATGCTGTGCACAAACCTGACATGAATAAACAAATTCCTTGACGTCTTTAGAAAGACCAGGCCACCATACTGAGCGAGAGACTAACTCCAATGTCTTAGAGACTCCTGGATGCCCTGAAACTTTGTTATCATGGAATTCCGTTAAAACAGTAACTCTCAAAAACTCAGGGACGTAAAGACGACCAGCAGGAGTAATTCTAGGAGCTTGGTGTTGAAGCTGTTTTAACTGGGTAAATAAATCTTGTGTGAGGCCCGCCCAGATGACCGAAGATGGAAGTATGGGGGTAACAGGATTGTTATTGTGAACCGGAAGAAAGCTATGTGACAGGGCATCAGCCTTAGTATTCTTGGAACCAGGCCTGAAAGTGATTATAAATTTGAAACGCGTAAAAAATAATGCCCAACGTGCCTGCCGGGCATTAAGCCGCTTAGCCGATTCAATGTATTGCAGGTTCTTATGGTCAGTCAATACCGAAATAGTATGTTTTGCTCCCTCCAGCCAATGCCTCCACTCCTCGAAAGCCCATTTTACCGCCAGTAACTCCCGATTACCAACGTCATAGTTGGATTCAGCGGAGGAGAATTTCCTGGACATAAAGGCACAAGGATGTAACTCCAGAGACTCCGGATCCTTTTGAGAAAGGATAGCCCCCACTCCAACCTCCGAGGCATCAACCTCCACCACAAAGGGCAATTCCGGATTAGAATGTCTGAGGACTGGAGCCGAGACAAAGGCTTGTTTCAAGGCCCGGAAGGACAACTCAGCTTCACGCGACCAGTTGGTAGGATCCGCTCCTTTCTTTGTCAGAGCTACAATGGGAGCAACCAGGTCAGAAAAAGAATGAATGAACCTCCTATAATAATTTGCAAACCCTAAAAAACGCTTAATTGCTTTTAAATTGGTGGGTTGCGCCCAACTAAGGATGGCCTGGAGTTTCTTTGGTTCCATGGAAAATCCCTGAGGGGAAATTATGTACCCTAAAAAAGATACTTCCGTGACATGAAACTCACACTTCTCCAGCTTGGCATATAAATGATTCTCACATAACTTTTGAAGAACCAGACGCACCTGGGTAACATGTTGTTCCATTGATTTAGAAAAAATCAGGATGTCGTCTAAGTAAACGACCACGAATTTCCCTAGGAAGTCACGGAGCACATCGTTAATGAGGTCTTGAAAAACTGCCGGAGCATTGGACAGGCCGAACGGCATCACCAGGTATTCGTAGTGACCCGACTGAGTACTGAAGGCCGTTTTCCACTCATCTCCAGATTTAATTCGGATGAGGTTGTACGCTCCTCTAAGGTCAATTTTAGAAAAAATCACAGCAGAACGTAACTGATCAAAGAGTACAGAAATCAATGGCAAAGGATAGGTGTTTTTAACTGAGATCTTATTCAGGGCTCTAAAATCAATGCAAGGTCTAAGCGAGCCATCCTTTTTCTCCACAAAGAAGAAGCCTGCACTTAAAGGAGATTTTGATGGTCTAATAAATCCTTTCTCAAGGCTCTCCTTTACATAATCATTCAAAGCCGCAGTTTCTGGCCCGAATAATGCATATAATCTTCCCTTTGGCAATGCGGCACCAGGAATTAACTCAATAGCACAATCATAAGGCCGATGGGGAGGCAGAATGTCTGCATTGCCTTTGGAGAAAACATCAGCAAACTCCTGGTATTCCACCGGAATGAGTTCTGGAATGATAGCTGCTACTCTGACTGGAAACGTGATACATTCCTTATCACAAAAAGTACCCCAATGTGAAATCTCCCCCGACCGCCAATCAATGGTGGGATTATGAAAGGCCAGCCAAGGGTGACCCAGAACAACTGGAACTGCTGGGCAATGTGTAAGAAAGAACTCGATTTTCTCGGAATGTAGAGCTCCTACTGTAAGTAGTACAGGGTGTGTACGGAGAGAAATAATCCCATTAGACAGCGGACTCCCATCTAAGCCATGCATGGTGACACACCTACCCAAAGGTAACTGAGGAATGCCTAAGGCCTTAGCCCAAGTTAAATCCATAAAGTTTCCTGCAGCTCCACTGTCAACAAAAGCCGACACCGAAGAACTGAGGCTGCCAAAGGAAACTTTAACTGGGACTAAAAGGGAGTTATTCGAGGAGATAAGCTGCAGACCTAGGTGAACCCCCTCACAATTCACCTGGTCAAAGCGTTTCCCGACTTGTTCGGACAATTACGAGCAAAATGTCCCTTACCCCCACAGTACAGACAAAGACCAGAATTTTGCCTTCTGGCTCTTTCTTCATTAGACAGCCGGGAGAGACCCATCTGCATGGTCTCCTCTACGTCTTCAGGAATGGAATATACACACGGACTTGACCTTACAGGTGCTCCTTTTTCAGCCCTCCGCTCTCTAAGACGACGATCAATCTTAATAGAAAGCGCCATGAGTTTATCGAGAGTCTCAGGAGCGGGGTACTGAAGGAGACTGTCTTTTATAGACTCTGATAAGCCGAGGCGAAACTGACTGCGCAGGGCTGGGTCATTCCAGCCACAGTCGTTCGACCAACGGCGAAACTCCGTACAATAAACCTCTGCAGGATTTCTACCCTGTCTGAGAGCGCGCAACTGACTTTCAGCGGACGCCTCTCTATCAGGGTCATCATACAAGAGCCCTAAAGACTCAAAAAAAGCGTCAACTGACAACAATGCCGGATCCTCTGCTCTTAAACCAAACGCCCAGGTCTGAGGATCCCCCTGGAGCAAAGAAATAATAAACCCGACCCGCTGAGATTCAGTACCCGAGGAAGTCGGTCTTAAACAAAAATAAAGTTTACAGGATTCTTTAAAATTAAAAAACTCTTTTCTATCACCAGAAAAACGGTCAGGCAAATGCATCTTTGGTTCAGGGACTACCCTTGGGGAAGCTCGCAAAAGATCTTCCTGCGACTTCACCCGAAGAGAAAGATCCTGAACCATCTGAGTAAGTTCTTGAATCTGGCTGACTAAGAGCTGACCAGGATTTGGCCCTAAACCTGTTGGATTCATGAGGCCGATAAACTCTCACAAAACTGAATGAGAAAAAATTAAACCCCGTTTAATTTTAAGTTTTGGTATGGCCGGTAATAATGTTATGATTCCAGCACTCTGGTCAGAGAAGATCTTATGGCAAGGACTGGAGCACTGGAACGGAATGCTGGGGAAGGGAGCAGGACAGGAAAATAGCCCCTGGCGCCCTAACTCTGTTGTCTCACCCGTGTTGTCAGAAATCCCCTGCGAGACTATGGTTTCTTGAGCCCTTGGCAGCCGCGTTTGAAGGGCGGATTATGTCTGCCCAACTTCGATGCCCCCCGGTCTTAATGAGAGACAAAGGGAATCCTGAGACAGGGTGATAACAAGAGGCCCTCTAACTAAACAACCAGGCCAGGGGCTAAGCAAACTCAAAACTATAATATGTGCAGAGAAACCACCAGGAAAAAGGACAACCAAAATATCCACTTGTCCAATTCTCCTACCCGGCACCGCCAAGTACCAGAGAGGACTTGTGGAAGCGGAACCCTCCGCAAATGCTCCAAACACAAAATATAAAAGGTAAAGCGGCTGAGGCGCAACACACGGCAGAGCCGCAACTCACGAACACCACTGGATATAAAACGGTGATCAGTCAGGACTCCAGGGAACCAAACGACCTCTTGGGATGAGATGACAACTCCCGAATACCGGACTTCTGCGGACTGGAATGACCGGATACAGCAGGACTGGAAACAGACCCCGGGCCGCGCAGACCATCAAGCAGACCCCGGCGCCTAACAGTATGACTCCCAAAAACAACAACCGCGTCATTGGGACCAACTGCGATTTTGGCAAGTTTAGGAGCCAACCATGTTGTTGAAGAACTATCAGGGAGAGTGCAATGTTTTGCACCAACTGGTCCCTGGATCTCGCCTTTATCAGGAGATCATCCAAGTACGGGATAATTGTGACTCCTTGCTTGCGAAGGAGAACCATAATTTCCGCCATCACCCTGGTGAAAATCCTCGGAGCCGTAGACAGACCAAACGGCAATGTCTGAAATTGGTAATGACAATCCTGAATTGCAAACCTTAGGTAGCTTGAGGCAGTGGCTAAATGGGAACATGTAAGTAGGCATCCTTTATGTCTACCAAAACCATGAAATCTCCGTCCTCCGGACTGGAGATCACTGCCCTGAGAAATTCCATCTTGAAATTGAATTTCTTTAGGAAGAAATTGAGGGATTTCAGATTTAAGATTGGTCTGACTGAGCCGTCCGGCTTCGGGACCACGAAGAGGTTTGAATAAAAACCTTCTCCCTGCTGACTAAGGCCAATTTGAACAATCGGTGAGGGGGAACGTCTTGAAACCCCAGTTTGTACCCTTGGGACACTATTTGTAAAACCCACGAGTCCAGGTCCGAATGAATCCAGAACTGACTGAAGAGTTTTAGACGTGCCCCCACTGGTGTGGGCTCCTGCAAGAAAGCCCCAGTGTCATGCAGTGGATTTGGCAGAAGCAGAGGACAATCTCTGGTCCTGCGATCTTGAAGAGGCTACAGACCTCTTCCTTTTCCTTACTCTACCTGCAAAGAAAGGGGAATCTAAACTTCTTGCATATCTATTGGGCCAAAATGACTGCGGTAGATAATGATGCGTCTTCATCCGTTGACAGGGAACATAGGGCAAGAAGGTTGACTTACCATTGAAATGAGGATGCATCTTGCTGCCTTTCCAATGAAGCAAGTTTAATTTAGTAATAGGTGAAAAACCATCCTTACAAAGGTGTTAATCAGAGACTTGGCTTTGTGGACACTTTTCAGAGAACAAATTTGTTAGCATAAAAATAAAGCCAGAAAATGAAGAGCTGTTTAATCACTCAATTGGATTTTTCTGCCAGCATATTTTTTTTCTCTGCAACCCACTGCTAAATTGTGCTTCCTAGCTGTTTTTATAAAATCACTGAATCAAATCTAACTCTGATTACATCAGAGAAGGCCAGGTACCCTACACCATAACAGGGGGTTTGAAATTTTGACTTGTCTACTTAAAGATCACCAAAATCTGATAACAAGGTCAATTAGGTCCCTGGGTGGGATTGAACCACCAACCTTATGGTTAATAGCCATACATACTAACTGATTGCGCCACAGAGACACTTTGCAAAAGTCCATACAGACAAAGGCTAATAAGCATTCATCTAAAACGTTTCCTAGAAAAACTTTAAAAAGTCAATAATCTGGAGAGTTTTTGTAAGATGTTTCTTCCATCAACCAACGAAGAAACACATTGGTACTTTCCCATGATGAGTGAGTGCTTCAGGATCTCTTGCACTTACATGTGCAGCAGAGTACTGCAATGGAAGCATGCTGGGCCCATAACCCAGAGGTAGGCAGATTGAAACTATCCTCTGCTATATGCATTTTTTTTTGTTAATTAAAGTAATCCAAAACTGGGATTGATATTTTGTCTCTTTTATTTTTACTTAAAGTACAATAACTTTTACCATTTTAATTTGTTTTAATAGTATATTGACAGTATTGTTTTCTTTCAAAAATCCACTTCATTTTCTTTACCCTATTATTAAAATGGTAATTGACAAAAACAAACTACATTGTCACCAGAAGAGCAATACAAAATGTACAAGTGATATATTAAAATCATCTTTCCAGCTTGAATTTCAATGATGCATTGGGTCAACAATTTTGTGAGAAACATCTTCACCCTTAAATAAAGATTTTCTTAATTCCTTACCTGTGTGCTAATTAGATATCACCTTGTTTTCACATTAAACAGACTTCCACATGAGAAAGCAGCAAGGATGCAGTGGCGTTAATGTTTCCTGGTGTCAACCTGTATTATTTCAGTAGACATTGAAATGAGGATACATCTTGCTGCCTTTCCAATGAAGCAAGTTTAATTTAGTAATAGGTGAAAAACCATCCCTACAAAGGTGTTAATCAGAGACTTGGCTTTGTGGACACTTTTCAGAGAACAAATTTGTTAGCATAAAAATAAAGCCAGAAAATGAAGAGCTGTTTAATCACGCAATTTGATTTTTTTGCCAGCATATTTCTTTTTCTCTGCAACCCACTGCTAAATTGTGCTTCCTAGATGTTTTTATAAAATCACTGAATCAAATCTAACTCTGATTACATCAGAGAAGGCCAGGTACCCTACACCATAACAGGGGGTATGAAATTTGACTTGTCTACTTAAAGATCACCAAAATCTGATAACAAGGTCAATTACGTCCCTGGGTGGGATTGAACCACCAACCTTTTGGTTAATAGCCGTACACACTAACTGATTGCGCCACAGAGACACTTTGCAAAACAACATACTGACAAATGCTAATAAGCATTCATCTAAAACGTTTCCTAGAAAAACTTAAAAAAGTCAATAATCTGGAGAGTTTTTGTAAGATGTTTCTTCTATCAACCAACGAAGAAACACATTGGTACTTTCCCATGATGAGTGAGTGCTTCAGGATCTCTTGCACTTACATGTGCAGCAGAGTACAGCAATGGAAGCATGCTGGGCCCATAACCCAGAGGTAGGCAGATTGAAACTATCCTCTGCTATATGCATTTTTTTTTGTTAATTAAAGTAATCCAAAACTGGGATTGATATTTTGGCTCTTTTATTTTTACTTAAAGTACAATAACTTTTACCATTTTAATTTGTTTTAATAGTATATTGACAGTATTGTTTTCTTTCAAAAATCCACTTAATTTTCTTTACCCTATTATTAAAATGGTAATTGACAAAAACAAACTACATTGTCACCAGAAGAGCAATACAAAATGTACAAGTGATATATTAAAATCATCTTTCCAGCTTGAATTTCAATGATGCATTGGGGCAACGATTTTGTGAGAAACATCTTCACCCTTAAATAAAGATTTTCTTAATTCCTTACCTTTGTGCTAATTAGATATCACCTTGTTTTCATATTAAACAGACTTCCACATGAGAAAGCAGCAAGGATGCAGTGGCGTTAATGTTTCCTGGTGTCAACTTGTATTATTTCAGTAGACATTGAAATGAGGATGCATCTTGCTGCCTTTCCAATGAAGCAAGTTTAATTTAGTAATAGGTGAAAAACCATCCTTACAAAGGTGTTAATCAGAGACTTGGCTTTGTGGACACTTTTCAGAGAACAAATTTGTTAGCATAAAAATAAAGCCAGAAAATGAAGAGCTGTTTAATCACTCAATTGGATTTTTCTGCCAGCATATTTTTTTTCTCTGCAACCCACTGCTAAATTGTGCTTCCTAGCTGTTTTTATAAAATCACTGAATCAAATCTAACTCTGATTACATCAGAGAAGGCCAGGTACCCTACACCGTAACAGGGGGTTTGAAATTTTGACTTGTCTACTTAAAGATCACCAAAATCTGATAACAAGGGAAATTAGGTCCCTGGGTGGGATTGAACCACCAACCTTATGGTTAATAGCCGTACATACTAACTGATTGCGCCACAGAGACACTTTGCAAAAGTCCATACTGACAAAGGCTAATAAGCATTCATCTAAAACGTTTCCTAGAAAAACTTTAAAAAGTCAATAATCTGGAGAGTTTTTGTAAGATGTTTCTTCCATCAACCAACGAAGAAACACATTGGTACTTTCCCATGATGAGTGAGTGCTTCAGGATCTCTTGCACTTACATGTGCAGCAGAGTACTGCAATGGAAGCATGCTGGGCCCATAACCCAGAGGTAGGCAGATTGAAACTATCCTCTGCTATATGCATTTTTTTTTGTTAATTAAAGTAATCCAAAACTGGGATTGATATTTTGTCTCTTTTATTTTTACTTAAAGTACAATAACGTTTACCATTTTATTTTGTTTTAATAGTATATTAACAGTATTGTTTTCTTTCAAAAATCCACTTCATTTTCTTTACCCTATTATTAAAATGGTAATTGACAAAAACAAACTACATTGTCACCAGAAGAGCAATACAAAATGTACAAGTGATATATTAAAATCATCTTTCCAGCTTGAATTTCAATGATGCATTGGGTCAACAATTTTGTGAGAAACATCTTCACCCTTAAATAAAGATTTTCTTAATTCCTTACCTGTGTGCTAATTAGATATCACCTTGTTTTCACATTAAACAGACTTCCACATGAGAAAGCAGCAAAGATGCAGTGGCGTTAATGTTTCCTGGTGTCAACCTGTATTATTTCAGTAGACATTGAAATGAGGATACATCTTGCTGCCTTTCCAATGAAGCAAGTTTAATTTAGTAATAGGTGAAAAACCATCCCTACAAAGGTGTTAATCAGAGACTTGGCTTTGTGGACACTTTTCAGAGAACAAATTTGTTAGCATAAAAATAAAGCCAGAAAATGAAGAGCTGTTTAATCACGCAATTTGATTTTTTTGCCAGCATATTTCTTTTTCTCTGCAACCCACTGCTAAATTGTGCTTCCTAGATGTTTTTATAAAATCACTGAATCAAATCTAACTCTGATTACATCAGAGAAGGCCAGGTACCCTACACCATAACAGGGGGTATGAAATTTGACTTGTCTACTTAAAGATCACCAAAATCTGATAACAAGGTCAATTACGTCCCTGGGTGGGATTGAACCACCAACCTTTTGGTTAATAGCTGTACACACTAACTGATTGCGCCACAGAGACACTTTGCAAAAGTACATACTGACAAATGCTAATAAGCATTCATCTAAAACGTTTCCTAGAAAAACTTAAAAAAGTCAATAATCTGGAGCGTTTTTGTAAGATGTTTCTTCTATCAACCAACGAAGAAACACATTGGTACTTTCCCATGATGAGTGAGTGCTTCAGGATCTCTTGCACTTACATGTGCAGCAGAGTACAGCAATGGAAGCATGCTGGGCCCATAACCCAGAGGTAGGCAGATTGAAACTATCCTCTGCTATATGCATTTTTTTGTTTGTTAATTAAAGTAATCCAAAACTGGGATTGATATTTTGGCTCTTTTATTTTTACTTAAAGTACAATAACTTTTACCATTTTAATTTGTTTTAATAGTATATTGACAGTATTGTTTTCTTTCAAAAATCCACTTCATTTTCTTTACCCTATTATTAAAATGGTAATTGACAAAAACAAACTACATTGTCACCAGAAGAGCAATACAAAATGTACAAGTGATATATTAAAATCATCTTTCCAGCTTGAATTTCAATGATGCATTGGGGCAACGATTTTGTGAGAAACATCTTCACCCTTAAATAAAGATTTTCTTAATTCCTTACCTGTGTGCTAATTAGATATCACCTTGTTTTCACATTAAACAGACTTCCACATGAGAAAGCAGCAAGGATGCAGTGGCGTTAATGTTTCCTGGTGTCAACCTGTATTATTTCAGTAGACATTGAAATGAGGATGCATCTTGCTGCCTTTCCAATGAAGCAAGTTTAATTTAGTAATAGGTGAAAAACCATCCTTACAAAGGTGTTAATCAGAGACTTGGCTTTGTGGACACTTTTCAGAGAACAAATTTGTTAGCATAAAAATAAAGCCAGAAAATAAAGAGCTGTTTAATCACTCAATTGGATTTTTCTGCCAGCATATTTTTTTTCTCTGCAACCCACTGCTAAATTGTGCTTCCTAGCTGTTTTTATAAAATCACTGAATCAAATCTAACTCTGATTACATCAGAGAAGGCCAGGTACCCTACACCATAACAGGGGGTTTGAAATTTTGACTTGTCTACTTAAAGATCACCAAAATCTGATAACAAGGTCAATTAGGTCCCTGGGTGGGATTGAACCACCAACCTTTTGGTTAATAGCCGTACATACTAACTGATTGCGCCACAGAGACACTTTGCAAAAGTCCATACTGACAAAGGCTAATAAGCATTCATCTAAAACGTTTCCTAGAAAAACTTTAAAAAGTCAATAATCTGGAGAGTTTTTGTAAGATGTTTCTTCCATCAACCAACGAAGAAACACATTGGTACTTTCCCATGATGAGTGAGTGCTTCAGGATCTCTTGCACTTACATGTGCAGTAGAGTACTGCAATGGAAGCATGCTGGGCCCATAACCCAGAGGTAGGCAGATTGAAACTATCCTCTGCTATATGCATTTTTTTTTGTTAATTAAAGTAATCCAAAACTGGGATTGATATTTTGTCTCTTTTATTTTTACTTAAAGTACAATAACGTTTACCATTTTATTTTGTTTTAATAGTATATTAACAGTATTGTTTTCTTTCAAAAATCCACTTCATTTTCTTTACCCTATTATTAAAATGGTAATTGACAAAAACAAACTACATTGTCACCAGAAGAGCAATACAAAATGTACAAGTGATATATTAAAATCATCTTTCCAGCTTGAATTTCAATGATGCATTGGGTCAACAATTTTGTGAGAAACATCTTCACCCTTAAATAAAGATTTTCTTAATTCCTTACCTGTGTGCTAATTAGATATCACCTTGTTTTCACATTAAACAGACTTCCACATGAGAAAGCAGCAAAGATGCAGTGGCGTTAATGTTTCCTGGTGTCAACCTGTATTATTTCAGTAGACATTGAAATGAGGATACATCTTGCTGCCTTTCCAATGAAGCAAGTTTAATTTAGTAATAGGTGAAAAACCATCCCTACAAAGGTGTTAATCAGAGACTTGGCTTTGTGGACACTTTTCAGAGAACAAATTTGTTAGCATAAAAATAAAGCCAGAAAATGAAGAGCTGTTTAATCACGCAATTTGATTTTTTTGCCAGCATATTTCTTTTTCTCTGCAACCCACTGCTAAATTGTGCTTCCTAGATGTTTTTATAAAATCACTGAATCAAATCTAACTCTGATTACATCAGAGAAGGCCAGGTACCCTACACCATAACAGGGGGTATGAAATTTGACTTGTCTACTTAAAGATCACCAAAATCTGATAACAAGGTCAATTACGTCCCTGGGTGGGATTGAACCACCAACCTTTTGGTTAATAGCTGTACACACTAACTGATTGCGCCACAGAGACACTTTGCAAAAGTACATACTGACAAATGCTAATAAGCATTCATCTAAAACGTTTCCTAGAAAAACTTAAAAAAGTCAATAATCTGGAGCGTTTTTGTAAGATGTTTCTTCTATCAACCAACGAAGAAACACATTGGTACTTTCCCATGATGAGTGAGTGCTTCAGGATCTCTTGCACTTACATGTGCAGCAGAGTACAGCAATGGAAGCATGCTGGGCCCATAACCCAGAGGTAGGCAGATTGAAACTATCCTCTGCTATATGCATTTTTTTGTTTGTTAATTAAAGTAATCCAAAACTGGGATTGATATTTTGGCTCTTTTATTTTTACTTAAAGTACAATAACTTTTACCATTTTAATTTGTTTTAATAGTATATTGACAGTATTGTTTTCTTTCAAAAATCCACTTCATTTTCTTTACCCTATTATTAAAATGGTAATTGACAAAAACAAACTACATTGTCACCAGAAGAGCAATACAAAATGTACAAGTGATATATTAAAATCATCTTTCCAGCTTGAATTTCAATGATGCATTGGGGCAACGATTTTGTGAGAAACATCTTCACCCTTAAATAAAGATTTTCTTAATTCCTTACCTGTGTGCTAATTAGATATCACCTTGTTTTCACATTAAACAGACTTCCACATGAGAAAGCAGCAAGGATGCAGTGGCGTTAATGTTTCCTGGTGTCAACCTGTATTATTTCAGTAGACATTGAAATGAGGATGCATCTTGCTGCCTTTCCAATGAAGCAAGTTTAATTTAGTAATAGGTGAAAAACCATCCTTACAAAGGTGTTAATCAGAGACTTGGCTTTGTGGACACTTTTCAGAGAACAAATTTGTTAGCATAAAAATAAAGCCAGAAAATAAAGAGCTGTTTAATCACTCAATTGGATTTTTCTGCCAGCATATTTTTTTTCTCTGCAACCCACTGCTAAATTGTGCTTCCTAGCTGTTTTTATAAAATCACTGAATCAAATCTAACTCTGATTACATCAGAGAAGGCCAGGTACCCTACACCATAACAGGGGGTTTGAAATTTTGACTTGTCTACTTAAAGATCACCAAAATCTGATAACAAGGTCAATTAGGTCCCTGGGTGGGATTGAACCACCAACCTTTTGGTTAATAGCCGTACATACTAACTGATTGCGCCACAGAGACACTTTGCAAAAGTCCATACTGACAAAGGCTAATAAGCATTCATCTAAAACGTTTCCTAGAAAAACTTTAAAAAGTCAATAATCTGGAGAGTTTTTGTAAGATGTTTCTTCCATCAACCAACGAAGAAACACATTGGTACTTTCCCATGATGAGTGAGTGCTTCAGGATCTCTTGCACTTACATGTGCAGTAGAGTACTGCAATGGAAGCATGCTGGGCCCATAACCCAGAGGTAGGCAGATTGAAACTATCCTCTGCTATATGCATTTTTTTTGTTAATTAAAGTAATCCAAAACTGGGATTGATATTTTGTCTCTTTTATTTTTACTTAAAGTACAATAACTTTTACCATTTTAATTTGTTTTAATAGTATATTGACAGTATTGTTTTCTTTCAAAAATCCACTTCATTTTCTTTACCCTATTATTAAAATGGTAATTGACAAAAACAAACTACATTGTCACCAGAAGAGCAATAGAAAATGTACAAGTGATATATTAAAATCATCTTTCCAGCTTGAATTTCAATGATGCATTGGGTCAACAATTTTGTGAGAAACATCTTCACCCTTAAATAAAGATTTTCTTAATTCCTTACCTGTGTGCTAATTAGATATCACCTTGTTTTCACATTAAACAGACTTCCACATGAGAAAGCAGCAAAGATGCAGTGGCGTTAATGTTTCCTGGTGTCAACCTGTATTATTTCAGTAGACATTGAAATGAGGATACATCTTGCTGCCTTTCCAATGAAGCAAGTTTAATTTAGTAATAGGTGAAAAACCATCCCTACAAAGGTGTTAATCAGAGACTTGGCTTTGTGGACACTTTTCAGAGAACAAATTTGTTAGCATAAAAATAAAGCCAGAAAATGAAGAGCTGTTTAATCACGCAATTTGATTTTTTTGCCAGCATATTTCTTTTTCTCTGCAACCCACTGCTAAATTGTGCTTCCTAGATGTTTTTATAAAATCACTGAATCAAATCTAACTCTGATTACATCAGAGAAGGCCAGGTACCCTACACCATAACAGGGGTTATGAAGTTTGACTTGTCTACTTAAAGATCACCAAAATCTGATAACAAGGTCAATTATGTCCCTGGGTGGGATTGAACCACCAACCTTTTGGTTAATAGCCGTACACACTAACTGATTGCGCCACAGAGACACTTTGCAAAAGTACATACTGACAAATGCTAATAAGCATTCATCTAAAACGTTTCCAAGAAAAACTTAAAAAAGTCAATAATCTGGAGCGTTTTTGTAAGATGTTTCTTCTATCAACCAACGAAGAAACACATTGGTACTTTCCCATGATGAGTGAGTGCTTCAGGATCTCTTGCACTTACATGTGCAGCAGAGTACAGCAATGGAAGCATGCTGGGCCCATAACCCAGAGGTAAGCAGATTGAAACTATCCTCTGCTATATGCATTTTTTTGTTTGTTAATTAAAGTAATCCAAAACTGGGATTGATATTTTGGCTCTTTTATTTTTACTTAAAGTACAATAACTTTTACCATTTTAATTTGTTTTAATAGTATATTGACAGTATTGTTTTCTTTCAAAAATCCACTTCATTTTCTTTACCCTATTATTAAAATGGTAATTGACAAAAACAAACTACATTGTCACCAGAAGAGCAATACAAAATGTACAAGTGATATATTAAAATCATCTTTCCAGCTTGAATTTCAATGATGCATTGGGGCAACGATTTTGTGAGAAACATCTTCACCCTTAAATAAAGATTTTCTTAATTCCTTACCTGTGTGCTAATTAGATATCACCTTGTTTTCACATTAAACAGACTTCCACATGAGAAAGCAGCAAGGATGCAGTGGCGTTAATGTTTCCTGGTGTCAACCTGTATTATTTCAGTAGACATTGAAATGAGGATGCATCTTGCTGCCTTTCCAATGAAGCAAGTTTAATTTAGTAATAGGTGAAAAACCATCCTTACAAAGGTGTTAATCAGAGACTTGGCTTTGTGGACACTTTTCAGAGAACAAATTTGTTAGCATAAAAATAAAGCCAGAAAATAAAGAGCTGTTTAATCACTCAATTGGATTTTTCTGCCAGCATATTTTTTTTCTCTGCAACCCACTGCTAAATTGTGCTTCCTAGCTGTTTTTATAAAATCACTGAATCAAATCTAACTCTGATTACATCAGAGAAGGCCAGGTACCCTACACCATAAAAGGGGGTTTGAAATTTTGACTTGTCTACTTAAAGATCACCAAAATCTGATAACAAGGTCAATTTGGTCCCTGGGTGGGATTGAACCACCAACCTTTTGGTTAATAGCCGTACATACTAACTGATTGCGCCACAGAGACACTTTGCAAAAGTCCATACTGACAAAGGCTAATAAGCATTCATCTAAAACGTTTCCTAGAAAAACTTTAAAAAGTCAATAATCTGGAGAGTTTTTGTAAGATGTTTCTTCCATCAACCAACGAAGAAACACATTGGTACTTTCCCATGATGAGTGAGTGCTTCAGGATCTCTTGCACTTACATGTGCAGTAGAGTACTGCAATGGAAGCATGCTGGGCCCATAACCCAGAGGTAGGCAGATTGAAACTATCCTCTGCTATATGCATTTTTTTTGTTAATTAAAGTAATCCAAAACTGGGATTGATATTTTGTCTCTTTTATTTTTACTTAAAGTACAATAACTTTTACCATTTTAATTTGTTTTAATAGTATATTGACAGTATTGTTTTCTTTCAAAAATCCACTTCATTTTCTTTACCCTATTATTAAAATGGTAATTGACAAAAACAAACTACATTGTCACCAGAAGAGCAATACAAAATGTACAAGTGATATATTAAAATCATCTTTCCAGCTTGAATTTCAATGATGCATTGGGTCAACAAATTTGTGAGAAACATCTTCACCCTTAAATAAAGATTTTCTTAATTCCTTACCTGTGTGCTAATTAGATATCACCTTGTTTTCACATTAAACAGACTTCCACATGAGAAAGCAGCAAGGAAGCAGTGGCGTTAATGTTTCCTGGTGTCAACTTGTATTATTTCAGTAGACATTGAAATGAGGATGCATCTTGCTGCCTTTCCAATGAAGCAAGTTTAATTTAGTAATAGGTGAAAAAACATCCTTACAAAGGTGTTAATCAGAGACTTGGCTTTGTGGACACTTTTCAGAGAACAAATTTGTTAGCATAAAAATAAAGCCAGAAAATGAAGAGCTGTTTAATCACTCGATTGGATTTTTCTGCCAGCATATTTTTTTTCTCTGCAACCCACTGCTAAATTGTGCTTCCTAGCTGTTTTTTATAAAATCACTGAATCAAATCTAACTCTGATTACATCAGAGAAGGCCATGTACCCTACACCCTAAGAGGGGGTTTGAAATTTTGACTTGTCTACTTAAATATCACCAAAATCTGACCACAAGTTTAATTACGTCCCTGGGTGGGATTGAACCACCAACCTTTTGGTTAATAACCGAACACACTAACCGATTGCGCCACAGAGACACTTTGCAAAAAGTGCATACTGACAAAGGCTAATAAGCATACATCTAGAACGTTTCCTAGAAAAACATTAAAAAATCAATAATCTGGAGAGTTTTTGTAAGATGTTTCTTCCATCAACCAACGAATAAACACATTGGTACTTTCCCATGATGAGTGAGTGCTTCAGGATCTCTTGCACTTACATGTGCAGCAGAGTACTGCAATGGAAGCATGCTGGACCCATAACCCAGAGGTAGGCAGATTGAAACTATCCTTTGCTATATGCATTTTTTTTGTTAATTTAAGTAATCAAAACTTGGATTGATATTTTTGCTCTTTTATTTTTACTTAAAGTACAATAACTTTTACCATTTTAATTTGTTTTAATAGTATATTGACAGTATAGTTTTCTTTCAAAAATCCACTTAATTTTCTTTACCCTGTTATTAAAATGGTAATTGACAAAAAAAACTACATTGTCACCAGAAGAGCAATACAAAATGTACAAGTGATATATTAAAATCATCTTTCCAGCTTGAATTTCAATGATGCATTGGGGCAACAATTTTGTGAGAAACATCTTCACCCTTAAATAAAGATTTTTGTAATTCCTTACCTGTGTGCTAATTAGATATCACCTTGTTTTCACATTAAACAGACTTCCACATGAGAAAGCAGCAAGGATGCAGTGGCGTTAATGTTTCCTGGTGTCAACCTGTATTATTTCAGTAGACATTGAAATGAGGATGCATCTTGCTGCCTTTCCAATGAAGCAAGTTTAATTTAGTAATAGGTGAAAAACCATCCCTACAAAGGTGTTAATCAGAGACTTGGCTTTGTGGACACTTTTCAGAGAACAAATTTGTTAGCATAAAAATAAAGCAAGAAAATTAAGAGCTGTTAAATCACACAATTTGATTTTTTTGCCAGCATATTTCTTTTTCTCTGCAACCCACTGCTAAATTGTGCTTCCTAGACGTTTTTATAAAATCACTGAATCAAATCTAACTCTGATTACATCAGAGAAGGCCAGGTACCCTACACCATAACAGGGGGTATGAAATTTGACTTGTCTACTTAAAGATCACCAAAATCTGATAACAAGGTCAATTACGTCCCTGGGTGGGATTGAACCACCAACCTTTTGGTTAATAGCCGTACACACTAACTGATTGCGCCACAGAGACACTTTGCAAAAGTACATACTGACAAAGGCTAATAAGCATTCATCTAAAACGTTTCCTAGAAAAACTTAATAAAGTCAATAATCTGGAGAGTTTTTGTAAGATGTTTCTTCTATCAACCAACGAAGAAACACATTGGTACTTTCCCATGATGAGTGAGTGCTTCAGGATCTCTTGCACTTACATGTGCAGCAGAGTACAGCAATGGAAGCATGCTGGGCCCATAACCCAGAGGTAGGCAGATTGAAACTATCCTCTGCTATATGCATTTTTTTGTTTGTTAATTAAAGTAATCCAAAACTGGGATTGATATTTTGGCTCTTTTATTTTTACTTAAAGTACAATAACTTTTACCATTTTAATTTGTTTTAATAGTATATTGACAGTATTGTTTTCTTTCAAAAATCCACTTAATTTTCTTTACCCTATTATTAAAATGGTAATTGACAAAAACAAACTACATTGTCACCAGAAGAGCAATACAAAATGTACAAGTGATATATTAAAATCATCTTTCCAGCTTGAATTTCAATGATGCATTGGGGCAACGATTTTGTGAGAAACATCTTCACCCTTAAATAAAGATTTTCTTAATTCCTTACCTGTGTGCTAATTAGATATCACCTTGTTTTCGCATTAAACAGACTTCCACATGAGAAAGCAGCAAGGATGCAGTGGCGTTAATGTTTCCTGGTGTCAACCTGTATTATTTCAGTAGACATTGAAATGAGGATACATCTTGCTGCCTTTCCAATGAAGCAAGTTTAATTTAGTAATAGGTGAAAAACCATCCCTACAAAGGTGTTAATCAGAGACTTGGCTTTGTGAACACTTTTCAGAGAACAAATTTGTTAGCATAAAAATAAAGCCAGAAAATGAAGAGCTGTTTAATCACGCAATTTGATTTTTTTGCCAGCATATTTCTTTTTCTCTGCAACCCACTGCTAAATTGTGCTTCCTAGATGTTTTTATAAAATCACTGAATCAAATCTAACTCTGATTACATCAGAGAAGGCCAGGTACCCTACACCATAACAGGGGGTATGAAATTTGACTTGTCTACTTAAAGATCACCAAAATCTGATAACAAGGTCAATTACGTCCCTGGGTGGGTTTGAACCACCAACCTTTTGGTTAATAGCCGTACACACTAACTGATTGCGCCACAGAGACACTTTGCAAAAGTACATACTGACAAATGCTAATAAGCATTCATCTAAAAACGTTTCCTAGAAAAACTTAAAAAAGTCAATAATCTGGAGCGTTTTTGTAAGATGTTTCTTCTATCAACCAACGAAGAAACACATTGGTACTTTCCCATGATGAGTGAGTGCTTCAGGATCTCTTGCACTTACATGTGCAGCAGAGTACAGCAATGGAAGCATGCTGGGCCCATAACCCAGAGGTAGGCAGATTGAAACTATCCTCTGCTATATGCATTTTTTTGTTTGTTAATTAAAGTAATCCAAAACTGGGATTGATATTTTGGCTCTTTTATTTTTACTTAAAGTACAATAACTTTTACCATTTTAATTTGTTTTAATAGTATATTGACAGTATTGTTTTCTTTCAAAAATCCACTTCATTTTCTTTACCCTATTATTAAAATGGTAATTGACAAAAACAAACTACATTGTCACCAGAAGAGCAATACAAAATGTACAAGTGATATATTAAAATCATCTTTCCAGCTTGAATTTCAATGATGCATTGGGGCAACGATTTTGTGAGAAACATCTTCACCCTTAAATAAAGATTTTCTTAATTCCTTACCTGTGTGCTAATTAGATATCACCTTGTTTTCACATTAAACAGACTTCCACATGAGAAAGCAGCAAGGATGCAGTGGCGTTAATGTTTCCTGGTGTCAACCTGTATTATTTCAGTAGACATTGAAATGAGGATGCATCTTGCTGCCTTTCCAATGAAGCAAGTTTAATTTAGTAATAGGTGAAAAACCATCCTTACAAAGGTGTTAATCAGAGACTTGGCTTTGTGGACACTTTTCAGAGAACAAATTTGTTAGCATAAAAATAAAGCCAGAAAAAGAAGAGCTGTTTAATCACTCAATTGGATTTTTTTTGCCAGCATATTTTTTTTCTCTGCAACCCACTGCTAAATTGTGCTTCCTAGCTGTTTTTTTATAAAATCACTGAATCAAATCTAACTCTGATTACATCAGAGAAGGCCAGGTACCCTACACAATAAGAGGGGGTTTGAAATTTTGACTTGTCTACTTAAATATCACCAAAATCTGATCACAAGGTCAAATACGTTCCTGGGTGGGATTGAACCACCAACCTTTTGGTTGATAGCCTTACACACTAACCAATTGCACCACAGAGACACTTTACAAAAAGTACATACTGACAAAGGCTAATAAGCATTCATCAAGAACGTTTCCTAGAAAAACTTTAAAAAGTCAATAATCTGGAGAGTTTTTGTAAGATGTTTCTTCCATCAACCAACGAAGAAACACATTGGTACTTTCCCATGATGAGTGAGTGCTTCAGGATCTCTTGCACTTACATGTGCAGCAGAGTACTGCAATGGAAGCATGCTGGGCCCATAACCCAGAGGTAGGCAGATTGAAACTATCCTCTGCTATATGCATTTTTTTTTGTTAATTAAAGTAATCCAAAACTGGGATTGATATTTTGTCTCTTTTATTTTTACTTAAAGTACAATAACTTTTACCATTTTAATTTGTTTTAATAGTATATTGACAGTATTGTTTTCTTTCAAAAATCCACTTCATTTTCTTTACCCTATTATTAAAATGGTAATTGACAAAAACAAACTACATTGTCACCAGAAGAGCAATACAAAATGTACAAGTGATATATTAAAATCATCTTTCCAGCTTGAATTTCAATGATGCATTGGGTCAACAAATTTGTGAGAAACATCTTCACCCTTAAATAAAGATTTTCTTAATTCCTTACCTGTGTGCTAATTAGATATCACCTTGTTTTCACATTAAACAGACTTCCACATGAGAAAGCAGCAAGGAAGCAGTGGCGTTAATGTTTCCTGGTGTCAACTTGTATTATTTCAGTAGACATTGAAATGAGGATGCATCTTGCTGCCTTTCCAATGAAGCAAGTTTAATTTAGTAATAGTTGAAAAAACATCCTTACAAAGGTGTTAATCAGAGACTTGGCTTTGTGGACACTTTTCAGAGAACAAATTTGTTAGCATAAAAATAAAGCCAGAAAATGAAGAGCTGTTTAATCACTCGATTGGATTTTTCTGCCAGCATATTTTTTTTCTCTGCAACCCACTGCTAAATTGTGCTTCCTAGCTGTTTTTTATAAAATCACTGAATCAAATCTAACTCTGATTACATCAGAGAAGGCCATGTACCCTACACCCTAAGAGGGGGTTTGAAATTTTGACTTGTCTACTTAAATATCACCAAAATCTGACCACAAGTTTAATTACGTCCCTGGGTGGGATTGAACCACCAACCTTTTGGTTAATAACCGAACACACTAACCGATTGCCTACTGACAAAGGCTAATAAGCATACATCTAGAACGTTTCCTAGAAAAACATTAAAAAATCAATAATCTGGAGAGTTTTTGTAAGATGTTTCTTCCATCAACCAACGAATAAACACATTGGTACTTTCCCATGATGAGTGAGTGCTTCAGGATCTCTTGCACTTACATGTGCAGCAGAGTACTGCAATGGAAGCATGCTGGACCCATAACCCAGAGGTAGGCAGATTGAAACTATCCTTTGCTATATGCATTTTTTTTGTTAATTTAAGTAATCAAAACTGGGATTGATATTTTTGCTCTTTTATTTTTACTTAAAGTACAATAACTTTTACCATTTTAATTTGTTTTAATAGTATATTGACAGTATAGTTTTCTTTCAAAAATCCACTTAATTTTCTTTACCCTGTTATTAAAATGGTAATTGACAAAAAAAACTACATTGTCACCAGAAGAGCAATACAAAATGTACAAGTGATATATTAAAATCATCTTTCCAGCTTGAATTTCAATGATGCATTGGGGCAACAATTTTGTGAGAAACATCTTCACCCTTAAATAAAGATTTTTGTAATTCCTTACCTGTGTGCTAATTAGATATCACCTTGTTTTCACATTAAACAGACTTCCACATGAGAAAGCAGCAAGGATGCAGTGGCGTTAATGTTTCCTGGTGTCAACCTGTATTATTTCAGTAGACATTGAAATGAGGATGCATCTTGCTGCCTTTCCAATGAAGCAAGTTTAATTTAGTAATAGGTGAAAAACCATCCCTACAAAGGTGTTAATCAGAGACTTGGCTTTGTGGACACTTTTCAGAGAACAAATTTGTTAGCATAAAAATAAAGCAAGAAAATTAAGAGCTGTTAAATCACACAATTTGATTTTTTTGCCAGCATATTTCTTTTTCTCTGCAACCCACTGCTAAATTGTGCTTCCTAGACGTTTTTATAAAATCACTGAATCAAATCTAACTCTGATTACATCAGAGAAGGCCAGGTACCCTACACCATAACAGGGGGTATGAAATTTGACTTGTCTACTTAAAGATCACCAAAATCTGATAACAAGGTCAATTACGTCCCTGGGTGGGATTGAACCACCAACCTTTTGGTTAATAGCCGTACACACTAACTGATTGCGCCACAGAGACACTTTGCAAAAGTACATACTGACAAAGGCTAATAAGCATTCATCTAAAACGTTTCCTAGAAAAACTTAATAAAGTCAATAATCTGGAGAGTTTTTGTAAGATGTTTCTTCTATCAACCAACGAAGAAACACATTGGTACTTTCCCATGATGAGTGAGTGCTTCAGGATCTCTTGCACTTACATGTGCAGCAGAGTACAGCAATGGAAGCATGCTGGGCCCATAACCCAGAGGTAGGCAGATTGAAACTATCCTCTGCTATATGCATTTTTTTGTTTGTTAATTAAAGTAATCCAAAACTGGGATTGATATTTTGGCTCTTTTATTTTTACTTAAAGTACAATAACTTTTACCATTTTAATTTGTTTTAATAGTATATTGACAGTATTGTTTTCTTTCAAAAATCCACTTAATTTTCTTTACCCTATTATTAAAATGGTAATTGACAAAAACAAACTACATTGTCACCAGAAGAGCAATACAAAATGTACAAGTGATATATTAAAATCATCTTTCCAGCTTGAATTTCAATGATGCATTGGGGCAACGATTTTGTGAGAAACATCTTCACCCTTAAATAAAGATTTTCTTAATTCCTTACCTGTGTGCTAATTAGATATCACCTTGTTTTCACATTAAACAGACTTCCACATGAGAAAGCAGCAAGGATGCAGTGGCGTTAATGTTTCCTGGTGTCAACCTGTATAATTTCAGTAGACATTGAAATGAGGATGCATCTTGCTGCCTTTCCAATGAAGCAAGTTTAATTTAGTAATAGGTGAAAAACCATCCTTACAAAGGTGTTAATCAGAGACTTGGCTTTGTGGACACCTTTCAGAGAACAAATTTGTTAGCATAAAAATAAAGCCAGAAAATAAAGAGCTGTTTAATCACTCAATTGGATTTTTCTGCCAGCATATTTTTTTTCTCTGCAACCCACTGCTAAATTGTGCTTCCTAGCTGTTTTTATAAAATCACTGAATCAAATCTAACTCTGATTACATCAGAGAAGGCCAGGTACCCTACACCATAACAGGGGGTTTGAAATTTTGACTTGTCTACTTAAAGATCACCAAAATCTGATAACAAGGTCAATTAGGTCCCTGGGTGGGATTGAACCACCAACCTTTTGGTTAATAGCCGTACATACTAACTGATTGCGCCACAGAGACACTTTGCAAAAGTACATACTGACAAAGGCTAATAAGCATTCATCTAAAACATTTCCTAGAAAAAATTAATAAAGTCAATAATCTGGAGAGTTTTTGTAAGATGTTTCTTCTATCAACCAACGAAGAAACACATTGGTACTTTCCCATGATGAGTGAGTGCTTCAGGATCTCTTGCACTTACATGTGCAGCAGAGTACAGCAATGGAAGCATGCTGGGCCCATAACCCAGAGGTAGGCAGATTGAAACTATCCTCTGCTATATGCATTTTTTTGTTTGTTAATTAAAGTAATCCAAAACTGGGATTGATATTTTGTCTCTTTTATTTTTACTTAAAGTACAATAACTTTTACCATTTTAATTTGTTTTAATAGTATATTGACAGTATTGTTTTCTTTCAAAAATCCACTTCATTTTCTTTACCCTATTATTAAAATGGTAATTGACAAAAACAAACTACATTGTCACCAGAAGAGCAATACAAAATGTACAAGTGATATATTAAATTCATCTTTCCAGCTTGAATTTCAATGATGCATTGGGTCAACAATTTTGTGAGAAACATCTTCACCCTTAAATAAAGATTTTCTTAATTCCTTACCTGTGTGCTAATTAGATATCACCTTGTTTTCACATTAAACAGACTTCCACATGAGAAAGCAGCAAGGATGCAGTGGCGTTAATGTTTCCTGGTGTCAACTTGTATTATTTCAGTAGACATTGAAATGAGGATGCATCTTGCTGCCTTTCCAATGAAGCAAGTTTAATTTAGTAATAGGTGAAAAACCATCCTTACAAAGGTGTTAATCAGAGACTTGGCTTTGTGGACACTTTTCAGAGAACAAATTTGTTAGCATAAAAATAAAGCCAGAAAATGAAGAGCTGTTTAATCACTCAATTGGATTTTTCTGCCAGCATATTTTTTTTCTCTGCAACCCACTGCTAAATTGTGCTTCCTAGCTGTTTTTAATAAAATCACTGAATCAAATCTAACTCTGATTACATCAGAGAAGGCCAGGTACCCTACACAATAAGAGGGGGCTTGAAATTTTGACTTGTCTACTTAAATATCACCAAAATCTGATCACAAGGTCAATTACGTCCCTGGGTGGGATTGAACCACCAACCTTTTGGTTAATAGCCGAACACACTAACCGATTGCGCCACAGAGACACTTCGCAAAAAGTACATACTGACAAAGGCTAATAAGCATACATCTAGAACATTTCCAAGAAAAACTTTAAAAAGTCAATAATCTGGAGAGTTTTTGTAAGATGTTTCTTCCATCAACCAACGAAGAAACACATTGGTACTTTCCCATGATGAGTGAGTGCTTCAGGATCTCTTGCACTTACATGTGCAGTAGAGTACTGCAATGGAAGCATGCTGGGCCCATAACCCAGAGGTAGGCAGATTGAAACTATCCTCTGCTATATGCATTTTTTTTGTTAATTAAAGTAATCCAAAACTGGGATTGATATTTTGTCTCTTTTATTTTTACTTAAAGTACAATAACTTTTACCATTTTAATTTGTTTTAATAGTATATTGACAGTATTGTTTTCTTTCAAAAATCCACTTCATTTTCTTTACCCTATTATTAAAATGGTAATTGACAAAAACAAACTACATTGTCACCAGAAGAGCAATACAAAATGTACAAGTGATATATTAAAATCATCTTTCCAGCTTGAATTTCAATGATGCATTGGGGCAACTATTTTGTGAGAAACATCTTCACCCTTAAATAAAGATTTTCGTAATTCCTTACCTGTGTGCTAATTAGATATCACCTTGTTTTCACATTAAACAGACTTCCACATGAGAAAGCAGCAAGGATGCAGTGGCGTTAATGTTTCCTGGTTTCAACCTGTATTATTTCAGTAGACATTGAAATGAGGATGCATCTTGCTGCCTTTCCAATGAAGCAAGTTTAATTTAGTAATAGGTGAAAAATCATCCCTACAAAGGTGTTAATCAGAGACTTGGCTTTGTGGACACTTTTCAGAGAACAAATTTGTTAGCATAAAAATAAAGCCAGAAAATGAAGAGCTGTTTAATCACGCAATTTGATTTTTTTGCCAGCATATTTCTTTTTCTCTGCAACCCACTGCTAAATTGTGCTTCCTAGATGTTTTTATAAAATCATTGAATCAAATCTAACTCTGATTACATCAGAGAAGGCCAGGTACCCTACACAATAAGAGGGGGTATGACATTTGACTTGTCTACTTAAAGATCACCAAAATCTGATAACAAGGTCAATTACGTCCCTGGGTGGGATTGAACCACCAACCTTTTGGTTAATAGCCGTACACACTAACTGATTGCGCCACAGAGACACTTTGCAAAAGTACATACTGACAAATGCTAATAAGCATTCATCTAAAACGTTTCCTAGAAAAACTTAAAAAAGTCAATAATCTGGAGAGTTTTTGTAAGATGTTTCTTCTATCAACCAACGAAGAAACACATTGATACTTTCCCATGATGAGTGAGTGCTTCAGGATCTCTTGCACTTACATGTGCAGCAGAGTACAGCAATGGAAGCATGCTGGGCCCATAACCCAGAGGTAGGCAGATTGAAACTATCCTCTGCTATATGCATTTTTTTTTTGTTAATTAAAGTAATCCAAAACTGGGATTGATATTTTGGCTCTTTTATTTTTACTTAAAGTACAATAACTTTTACCATTTTAATTTGTTTTAATAGTATATTGACAGTATTGTTTTCTTTCAAAAATCCACTTAATTTTCTTTACCCTATTATTAAAATGGTAATTGACAAAAACAAACTACATTGTCACCAGAAGAGCAATACAAAATGTACAAGTGATATATTAAAATCATCTTTCCAGCTTGAATTTCAATGATGCATTGGGGCAACGATTTTGTGAGAAACATCTTCACCCTTAAATAAAGATTTTCTTAATTCCTTACCTGTGTGCTAATTAGATATCACCTTGTTTTCACATTAAACAGACTTCCACATGAGAAAGCAGCAAGGATGCAGTGGCGTTAATGTTTCCTGGTGTCAACCTGTATTATTTCAGTAGACATTGAAATGAGGATGCATCTTGCTGCCTTTCCAATGAAGCAAGTTTAATTTAGTAATAGGTGAAAAACCATCCCTACAAAGGTGTTAATCAGAGACTTTGCTTTGTGGACACTTTTCAGAGAACAAATTTGTTAGCATAAAAATAAAGCCAGAAAATGAAGAGCTGTTTAATCACTCAATTGGATTTTTCTGCCAGCATATTTCTTTTTCTCTGCAACCCACTGCTAAATTGTGCTTCCTAGCTGTTTTTATAAAATCACTGAATCAAATCTAACTCTGATTACATCAGAGAAGGCCAGGTACCCTACACCATAACAGGGGGTTTGAAATTTTGACTTGTCTACTTAAAGATCACCAAAATCTGATAACAATGTCAATTACGTACCTGGGTGGGATTGAACCACCAACCTTTTGGTTAATAGCCGTACACACTAACTGATTGCGCCACAGAGACACATTGCAAAAGTATATACTGACAAGGGCTAATAAGCATTCATCTAAAACGTTTCCTAGAAAAACTTTAAAAAGTCAATAATCTGGAGAGTTTTTGTAAGATGTTTCTTCCATCAACCAACGAAGAAACACATTGGTACTTTCCCATGATGAGTGAGTGCTTCAGGATCTCTTGCACTTACATGTGCAGCAGAGTACTGCAATGGAAGCATGCTGGGCCCATAACCCAGAGGTAGGCAGATTGAAACTATCCTCTGCTATATGCATTTTTTTTTTGTTAATTAAAGTAATCCAAAACTGGGATTGATATTTTGGCTCTTTTATTTTTACTTAAAGTACAATAACTTTTACCATTTTAATTTGTTTTAATAGTATATTGACAGTATTGTTTTCTTTCAAAAATTCACTTAATTTTCTTTACCCTATTATTAAAATGGTAATTGACAAAAACAAACTACATTGTCACCAGAAGAGCAATACAAAATGTACAAGTGATATATTAAAATCATCTTTCCAGCTTGAATTTCAATGATGCATTGGGGCAACGATTTTGTGAGAAACATCTTCACCCTTAAATAAAGATTTTCTTAATTCCTTACCTGTGTGCTAATTAGATATCACCTTGTTTTCGCATTAAACAGACTTCCACATGAGAAAGCAGCAAGGATGCAGTGGCGTTAATGTTTCCTGGTGTCAACTTGTATTATTTCAGTAGACATTGAAATGAGGATGCATCTTGCTGCCTTTCCAATGAAGCAAGTTTAATTTAGTAATAGGTGAAAAACCATCCCTACAAAGGTGTTAATCAGAGACTTGGCTTTGTGGACACTTTTCAGAGAACAAATTTGTTAGCATAAAAATAAAGCCAGAAAATGAAGAGCTGTTTAATCACTCATTTGGATTTTTTTTGCCAGCATATTTTTTTTCTCTGCAACCCACTGCTAAATTGTGCTTCCTAGCTGTTTTTTTATAAAATCACTGAATCAAATCTAACTCTGATTACATCAGAGAAGGCCAGGTACCCTACACAATAAGAGGGGGTTTGAAATTTTGACTTGTCTACTTAAATATCACCAAAATCTGATCACAAGGTCAAATACGTTCCTGGGTGGGATTGAACCACCAACCTTTTGGTTAATAGCCTTACACACTAACCAATTGCACCACAGAGACACTTTGCGAAAAGTCCATACTGACAAAGGCTAATAAGCATTCATCAAGAACGTTTCCTAGAAAAACTTTAAAAAGTCAATAATCTGGAGAGTTTTTGTAAGATGTTTTTTCCATCAACCAATGAAGAAACACATTGGTACTTTCCCATGATGAGTGAGTGCTTCAGGATCTCTTGCACTTACATGTGCAGCAGAGTACTGCAATGGAAGCATGCTGGGCCCATAACCCAGAGATAGGCAGATTGAAACTATCCTTTGCTATATGCATTTTTTTTGTTAATTAAAGTAATCCAAAACTGGGATTGATATTTTTGCTCTTTTATTTTTACTTAAAGTACAATAACTTTTACCATTTTAATTTGTTTTAATAGTATATTGACAGTATTGTTTTCTTTCAAAAATCCACTTCATTTTCTTTACCCTATTATTAAAATGGTAATTGACAAAAACAAACTACATTGTCACCAGAAGAGCAATACAAAATGTACAAGTGATATATTAAAATCATCTTTCCAGCTTGAATTTCAATGATGCATTGGGGCAACGATTTTGTGAGAAACATCTTCACCCTTAAATAAAGATTTTCTTAATTCCTTACCTGTGTGCTAATTAGATATCACCTTGTTTTCACATTAAACAAACTTCCACATGAGAAAGCAGCAAGGATGCAGTGGCGTTAATGTTTCCTGGTGTCAACCTGTATTATTTCAGTAGACATTGAAATGAGGATGCATCTTGCTGCCTTTCCAATGAAGCAAGTTTAATTTAGTAATAGGTGAAAAACCATCCCTACAAAGGTGTTAATCAGAGACTTTGCTTTGTGGACACTTTTCAGAGAACAAATTTGTTAGCATAAAAATAAAGCCAGAAAATGAAGAGCTGTTTAATCACTCAATTGGATTTTTCTGCCAGCATATTTCTTTTTCTCTGCAACCCACTGCTAAATTGTGCTTCCTAGATGTTTTTATAAAATCATTGAATCAAATCTAACTCTGATTACATCAGAGAAGGCCAGGTACCCTACACAATAAGAGGGGGTATGACATTTGACTTGTCTACTTAAAGATCACCAAAATCTGATAACAAGGTCAATTACGTCCCTGGGTGGGATTGAACCACCAACCTTTTGGTTAATAGCCGTACACACTAACTGATTGCGCCACAGAGACACTTTGCAAAAGTACATACTGACAAATGCTAATAAGCATTCATCTAAAACGTTTCCTAGAAAAACTTAAAAAAGTCAATAATCTGGAGAGTTTTTTTAAGATGTTTCTTCTATCAACCAACGAAGAAACACATTGATACTTTCCCATGATGAGTGAGTGCTTCAGGATCTCTTGCACTTACATGTGCAGCAGAGTACAGCAATGGAAGCATGCTGGGCCCATAACCCAGAGGTAGGCAGATTGAAACTATCCTCTGCTATATGCATTTTTTTTTGTTAATTAAAGTAATCCAAAACTGGGATTGATATTTTGGCTCTTTTATTTTTACTTAAAGTACAATAACTTTTACCATTTTAATTTGTTTTAATAGTATATTGACAGTATTGTTTTCTTTCAAAAATCCACTTCATTTTCTTTACCCTATTATTAAAATGGTAATTGACAAAAACAAACTACATTGTCACCAGAAGAGCAATACAAAATGTACAAGTGATATATTAAAATCATCTTTCCAGCTTGAATTTCAATGATGCATTGGGGCAACGATTTTGTGAGAAACATCTTCACCCTTAAATAAAGATTTTCTTAATTCCTTACCTGTGTGCTAATTAGATATCACCTTGTTTTCACATTAAACAGACTTCCACATGAGAAAGCAGCAAGGATGCAGTGGCGTTAATGTTTCCTGGTGTCAACCTGTATTATTTCAGTAGACATTGAAATGAGGATGCATCTTGCTGCCTTTCCAATGAAGCAAGTTTAATTTAGTAATAGGTGAAAAACCATCCCTACAAAGGTGTTAATCAGAGACTTTGCTTTGTGGACACTTTTCAGAGAACAAATTTGTTAGCATAAAAATAAAGCCAGAAAATGAAGAGCTGTTTAATCACTCAATTGGATTTTTCTGCCAGCATATTTCTTTTTCTCTGCAACCCACTGCTAAATTGTGCTTCCTAGCTGTTTTTATAAAATCACTGAATCAAATCTAACTCTGATTACATCAGAGAAGGCCAGGTACCCTACACCATAACAGGGGGTTTGAAATTTTGACTTGTCTACTTAAAGATCACCAAAATCTGATAACAAGGTCAATTACGTACCTGGGTGGGTTTGAACCACCAACCTTTTGGTTAATAGCCGTACACACTAACTAATTGCGCCACAGAGACACATTGCAAAAGTATATACTGACAAGGGCTAATAAGCATTCATCTAAAACGTTTCCTAGAAAAACTTTAAAAAGTCAATAATCTGGAGAGTTTTTGTAAGATGTTTCTTCCATCAACCAACGAAGAAACACATTGGTACTTTCCCATGATGAGTGAGTGCTTCAGGATCTCTTGCACTTACATGTGCAGCAGAGTACAGCAATGGAAGCATGCTGGGCTCATAACCCAGAGGTAGGCAGATTGAAACTATCCTTTGCTATATGCTTTTTTTTTGTTAATTAAAGTAATCCAAAACTGGGATTGATATTTTGGCTCTTTTATTTTTACTTAAAGTACAATAACTTTTAACATTTTAATTTGTTTTAATAGTATATTGACAGTATTGTTTTCTTTCAAAAATCCACTTAATTTTCTTTACCCTATTATTAAAATGGTAATTGACAAAAACAAACTACATTGTCACCAGAAGAGCAATACAAAATGTACAAGTGATATATTAAAATCATCTTTCCAGCTTGAATTTCAATGATGCATTGGGGCAACGATTTTGTGAGAAACATCTTCACCCTTAAATAAAGATTTTCTTAATTCCTTACCTGTGTGCTAATTAGATATCACCTTGTTTTCGCATTAAACAGACTTCCACATGAGAAAGCAGCAAGGATGCAGTGGCGTTAATGTTTCCTGGTGTCAACTTGTATTATTTCAGTAGACATTGAAATGAGGATGCATCTTGCTGCCTTTCCAATGAAGCAAGTTTAATTTAGTAATAGGTGAAAAACCATCCCTACAAAGGTGTTAATCAGAGACTTGGCTTTGTGGACACTTTTCAGAGAACAAATTTGTTAGCATAAAAATAAAGCCAGAAAATGAAGAGCTGTTTAATCACTCAATTGGATTTTTTTTGCCAGCATATTTTTTTTCTCTGCAACCCACTGCTAAATTGTGCTTCCTAGCTGTTTTTTATAAAATTACTGAATCAAATCTGACTCTGATTACATCAGAGAAGGCCATGTACCCTACACCATAAGAGGGGGTTTGAAATTTTGACTTGTCTACTTAAATATCACCAAAATCTGACCACAAGTTTAATTACGTCCCTGGGTGGGATTGAACCACCAACCTTTTGGTTAATAGCCGAACACACTAACCGATTGCGCCACAGAGACACTTTGCAAAAAGTGAATACTGACAAAGGCTAATAAGCATACATCTAGAACGTTTCCTAGAAAAACATTAAAAAATCAATAATCTGGAGAGTTTTTGTAAGATGTTTCTTCCATCAACCAACGAATAAACACATTGGTACTTTCCCATGATGAGTGAGTGCTTCAGGATCTCTTGCACTTACATGTGCAGCAGAGTACTGCAATGGAAGCATGCTGGACCCATAACCCAGAGGTAGGCAGATTGAAACTATCCTTTGCTATATGCATTTTTTTTGTTAATTTAAGTAATCAAAACTGGGATTGATATTTTTGCTCTTTTATTTTTACTTAAAGTACAATAACTTTTACCATTTTAATTTGTTTTAATAGTATATTGACAGTATAGTTTTCTTTCAAAAATCCACTTAATTTTCTTTACCCTGTTATTAAAATGGTAATTGACAAAAAAAACTACATTGTCACCAGAAGAGCAATACAAAATGTACAAGTGATATATTAAAATCATCTTTCCAGCTTGAATTTCAATGATGCATTGGGGCAACAATTTTGTGAGAAACATCTTCACCCTTAAATAAAGATTTTCGTAATTCCTTACCTGTGTGCTAATTAGATATCACCTTGTTTTCACATTAAACAGACTTCCACATGAGAAAGCAGCAAGGATGCAGTGGCGTTAATGTTTCCTGGTGTCAACTTGTATTATTTCAGTAGACATTGAAATGAGGATGCATCTTGCTGCCTTTCCAATGAAGCAAGTTTAATTTAGTAATAGGTGAAAAACCATCCCTACAAAGGTGTTAATCAGAGACTTGGCTTTGTGGACACTTTTCAGAGAACAAATTTGTTAGCATAAAAAATAAAGCAAGAAAATTAAGAGCTGTTTAATCACTCAATTGGATTTTTCTGCCAGCATATTTCTTTTTCTCTGCAACCCACTGCTAAATTGTGCTTCCTAGCTGTTTTTATAAAATCACTGAATCAAATCTAACTCTGATTACATCAGAGAAGGCCAGGTACCCTACACCATAACAGGGGGTTTGAAATTTTGACTTGTCTACTTAAAGAGCACCAAAATCTGATAACAATGTCAATTACGTACCTGGGTGGGATTGAACCACCAACCTTTTGGTTAATAGCCGTACACACTAACTGATTGCGCCACAGAGACACATTGCAAAAGTATATACTGACAAGGGCTAATAAGCATTCATCTAAAACGTTTCCTAGAAAAACTTTAAAAAGTCAATAATCTGGAGAGTTTTTGTAAGATGTTTCTTCCATCAACCAACGAAGAAACACATTGGTACTTTCCCATGATGAGTGAGTGCTTCAGGATCTATTGCACTTACATGTGCAGCAGAGTACTGCAATGGAAGCATGCTGGGCCCATAACCCAGAGGTAGGCAGATTGAAACTATCCTCTGCTATATGCATTTTTTTTTATTAATTAAAGTAATCCAAAACTGGGATTGATATTTTGGCTCTTTTATTTTTACTTAAAGTACAATAACTTTTACCATTTTAATTTGTTTTAATAGTATATTGACAGTATTGTTTTCTTTCAAAAATCCACTTAATTTTCTTTACCCTATTATTAAAATGGTAATTGACAAAAACAAACTACATTGTCACCAGAAGAGCAATACAAAATGTACAAGTGATATATTAAAATCATCTTTCCAGCTTGAATTTCAATGATGCATTGGGGCAACGATTTTGTGAGAAACATCTTCACCCTTAAATAAAGATTTTCTTAATTCCTTACCTGTGTGCTAATTAGATATCACCTTGTTTTCGCATTAAACAGACTTCCACATGAGAAAGCAGCAAGGATGCAGTGGCGTTAATGTTTCCTGGTGTCAACTTGTATTATTTCAGTAGACATTGAAATGAGGATGCATCTTGCTGCCTTTCCAATGAAGCAAGTTTAATTTAGTAATAGGTGAAAAACCATCCCTACAAAGGTGTTAATCAGAGACTTGGCTTTGTGGACACTTTTCAGAGAACAAATTTGTTAGCATAAAAATAAAGCCAGAAAATGAAGAGCTGTTTAATCACTCAATTGGATTTTTTTTGCCAGCATATTTTTTTTCTCTGCAACCCACTGCTAAATTGTGCTTCCTAGCTGTTTTTTATAAAATCACTGAATCAAATCTAACTCTGATTACATCAGAGAAGGCCATGTACCCTACACCATAAGAGGGGGTTTGACATTTTGACTTGTCTACTTAAATATCACCAAAATCTGACCACAAGTTTAATTACGTCCCTGGGTGGGATTGAACCACCAACCTTTTGGTTAATAGCCGAACTCACTAACCGATTGCGCCACAGAGACACTTTGCAAAAAGTGCATACTGACAAAGGCTAATAAGCATACATCTAGAACGTTTCCTAGAAAAACATTAAAAAATCAATTATCTGGAGAGTTTTTGTAAGATGTTTCTTCCATCAACCAACGAATAAACACATTGGTACTTTCCCATGATGAGTGAGTGCTTCAGGATCTCTTGCACTTACATGTGCAGCAGAGTACTGCAATGGAAGCATGCTGGACCCATAACCCAGAGGTAGGCAGATTGAAACTATCCTTTGCTATATGCATTTTTTTTGTTAATTTAAGTAATCAAAACTGGGATTGATATTTTTGCTCTTTTATTTTTACTTAAAGTACAATAACTTTTACCATTTTAATTTGTTTTAATAGTATATTGACAGTATAGTTTTCTTTCAAAAATCCACTTAATTTTCTTTACCCTGTTATTAAAATGGTAATTGACAAAAAAAACTACATTGTCACCAGAAGAGCAATACAAAATGTACAAGTGATATATTAAAATCATCTTTCCAGCTTGAATTTCAATGATGCATTGGGGCAACAATTTTGTGAGAAACATCTTCACCCTTAAATAAAGATTTTCGTAATTCCTTACCTGTGTGCTAATTAGATATCACCTTGTTTTCACATTAAACAGACTTCCACATGAGAAAGCAGCAAGGATGCAGTGGCGTTAATGTTTCCTGGTGTCAACCTGTATTATTTCAGTAGACATTGAAATGAGGATGCATCTTGCTGCCTTTCCAATGAAGCAAGTTTAATTTAGTAATAGGTGAAAAACCATCCTTACAAAGGTGTTAATCAGAGACTTGGCTTTGTGGACACCTTTCAGAGAACAAATTTGTTAGCATAAAAATAAAGCCAGAAAATAAAGAGCTGTTTAATCACTCAATTGGATTTTTCTGCCAGCATATTTTTTTTCTCTGCAACCCACTGCTAAATTGTGCTTCCTAGCTGTTTTTATAAAATCACTGAATCAAATCTAACTCTGATTACATCAGAGAAGGCCAGGTACCCTACACCATAACAGGGGGTTTGAAATTTTGACTTGTCTACTTAAAGATCACCAAAATCTGATAACAAGGTCAATTAGGTCCCTGGGTGGGATTGAACCACCAACCTTTTGGTTAATAGCCGTACATACTAACTGATTGCGCCACAGAGACACTTTGCAAAAGTACATACTGACAAAGGCTAATAAGCATTCATCTAAAACGTTTCCTAGAAAAAATTAATAAAGTCAATAATCTGGAGAGTTTTTGTAAGATGTTTCTTCTATCAACCAACGAAGAAACACATTGGTACTATCCCATGATGAGTGAGTGCTTCAGGATCTCTTGCACTTACATGTGCAGCAGAGTACAGCAATGGAAGCATGCTGGGCCCATAACCCAGAGGTAGGCAGATTGAAACTATCCTCTGCTATATGCATTTTTTTGTTTGTTAATTAAAGTAATCCAAAACTGGGATTGATATTTTGTCTCTTTTATTTTTACTTAAAGTACAATAACTTTTACCATTTTAATTTGTTTTAATAGTATATTGACAGTATTGTTTTCTTTCAAAAATCCACTTCATTTTCTTTACCCTATTATTAAAATGGTAATTGACAAAAACAAACTACATTGTCACCAGAAGAGCAATACAAAATGTACAAATGATATATTAAATTCATCTTTCCAGCTTGAATTTCAATGATGCACTGGGTCAACAATTTTGTGAGAAACATCTTCACCCTTAAATAAAGATTTTCTTAATTCCTTACCTGTGTGCTAATTAGATATCACCTTGTTTTCACATTAAACAGACTTCCACATGAGAAAGCAGCAAGGATGCAGTGGCGTTAATGTTTCCTGGTGTCAACTTGTATTATTTCAGTAGACATTGAAATGAGGATGCATCTTGCTGCCTTTCCAATGATGCAAGTTTAATTTAGTAATAGGTGAAAAACCATCCTTACAAAGGTGTTAATCAGAGACTTGGCTTTGTGGACACTTTTCAGAGAACAAATTTGTTAGCATAAAAATAAATCCAGAAAATGAAGAGCTGTTTAATCACTCAATTGGATTTTTCTGCCAGCATATTTTTTTTCTCTGCAACCCACTACTAAATTGTGCTTCCTAGCTGTTTTTTATAAAATCACTGAATCAAATCTAACTCTGATTACATCAGAGAAGGCCAGGTACCCTACACAATAAGAGGGGGTTTGAAATTTTGACTTGTCTACTTAAATATCACCAAAATCTGATCACAAGGTCAATTACGTCCCTGGGTGGGATTGAACCACCAACCTTTTGGTTAATAGCCAAACACACTAACCGATTGCGCCACAGAGACACTTTGCAAAAAGTACATACTGACAAAGGCTAATAAGCATACATCTAGAACATTTCCTAGAAAAACATTAAAAAATCAATAATCTGGAGAGTTTTTGTAAGATGTTTCTTCCATCAACCAACGAATAAACACATTGGTACTTTCCCATGATGAGTGAGTGCTTCAGGATCTCTTGCACTTACATGTGCAGCAGAGTACTGCAATGGAAGCATGCTGGACCCATAACCCAAAGGTAGGCAGATTGAAACTATCCTCTGCTATATGCATTTTTTTTTGTTAATTAAAGTAATCCAAAACTGGGATTGATATTTTGGCTCTTTTATTTTTACCTAAAGTACAATAACTTTTACCATTTTAATTTGTTTTAATAGTATATTGACAGTATTGTTTTCTTTCAAAAATCCACTTCATTTTCTTTACCCTATTATTAAAATGGTAATTGACAAAAACAAACTACATTGTCACCAGAAGAGCAATACAAAATGTACAAGTGATATATTAAAATCATCTTTCCAGCTTGAATTTCAATGATGCATTGGGGCAACGATTTTGTGAGAAACATCTTCACCCTAAAATAAAGATTTTCTTAATTCCTTACCTGTGTGCTAATTAGATATCACCCTGTTTTCGCATTAAACAGACTTCCACATGAGAAAGCAGCAAGGATGCAGTGGCGTTAATGTTTCCTGGTGTCAACTTGTATTATTTCAGTAGACATTGAAATGAGGATGCATCTTGCTGCCTTTCCAATGAAGCAAGTTTAATTTAGTAATAGGTGAAAAACCATCCCTACAAAGGTGTTAATCAGAGACTTGGCTTTGTGGACACTTTTCAGAGAACAAATTTGTTAGCATAAAAATAAAGCCAGAAAATGAAGAGCTGTTTAATCACTCAATTGGATTTTTTTTGCCAGCATATTTTTTTTCTCTGCAACCCACTGCTAAATTGTGCTTCCTAGCTGTTTTTTTTATAAAATCACTGAATCAAATCTAACTCTGATTACATCAGAGAAGGCCAGGTACCCTACACAATAAGAGGGGGTTTGAAATTTTGACTTGTCTACTTAAATATCACCAAAATCTGATCACAAGGTCAATTACGTTCCTGGGTGGGATTAAACCACCAACCTTTTGGTTAATAGCCTTACACACTAACCAATTGCACCACAGAGACACTTTGCAAAAAGTACATACTGACAAAGGCTAATAAGCATTCATCAAGAACGTTTCCTAGAAAAACTTTAAAAAGTCAATAATCTGGAGAGTTTTTGTAAGATGTTTCTTCCATCAACCAATGAAGAAACACATTGGTACTTTCCCATGATGAGTGAGTGCTTCAGGATCTCTTGCACTTACATGTGCAGCAGAGTACTGCAATGGAAGCATGCTGGGCCCATAACCCAGAGATAGGCAGATTGAAACTATCCTTTGCTATATGCATTTTTTTTGTTAATTAAAGTAATCCAAAACTGGGATTGATATTTTTGCTCTTTTATTTTTACTTAAAGTACAATAACTTTTACCATTTTAATTTGTTTTAATAGTATATTGACAGTATTGTTTTCTTTCAAAAATCCACTTAATTTTCTTTACCCTATTATTAAAATGGTAATTGACAAAAACAAACTACATTGTCACCAGAAGAGCAATACAAAATGTACAAGTGATATATTAAAATCATCTTTCCAGCTTGAATTTCAATGATGCATTGGGGCAACGATTTTGTGAGAAACATCTTCACCCTTAAATAAAGATTTTCGTAATTCCTTACCTGTGTGCTAATTAGATATCACCTTGTTTTCACATTAAACAGACTTCCACATGAGAAAGCAGCAAGGATGCAGTGGCGTTAATGTTTCCTGGTGTCAACCTGTATTATTTCAGTAGACATTGAAATGAGGATGCATCTTGCTGCCTTTCCAATGAAGCAAGTTTAATTTAGTAATAGGTGAAAAACCATCCCTACAAAGGTGTTAATCAGAGACTTGGCTTTGTGGACACTTTTCAGAGAACAAATTTGTTAGCATAAAAATAAACCAGAAAATGAAGAGCTGTTTAATCACTCAATTGGATTTTTTTGCCAGCATATTTTTTTTCTCTGCAACCCACTGCTAAATTGTGCTTCCTAGCTGTTTTTTTTATAAAATCACTGAATCAAATCTAACTCTGATAACATCAGAGAAGGCCAGGTACCCTACACAATAAGAGGGGGTTTGAAATTTTGACTTGTCTACTTAAATATCACCAAAATCTGATCACAAGGTCAATTACGTCCCTGGGTGGGATTGAACCACCAACCTTTTGGTAAATAGCCTTACACACTAACCAATTGCACCACAGAGACACTTTGCAAAAGTACATACTGACAAAGGCTAATAAGCATTCATCTAGAACGTTTCCTAGAAAAACTTTAAAAAGTCAATAATCTGGAGAGTTTTTGTAAGATGTTTCTTCCATCAACCAATGAAGAAACACATTGGTACTTTCCCATGATGAGTGAGTGCTTCAGGATCTCTTGCACTTACATGTGCAGCAGAGTACTGCAATGGAAGCATGCTGGGCCCATAACCCAGAGGTAGGCAGATTGAAACTATCCTTTGCTATATGCATTTTTTTTTGTTAATTAAAGTAATCCAAAACTGGGATTGATATTTTTGCTCTTTTATTTTTACTTAAAGTACAATAACTTTTACCATTTTAATTTGTTTTGATAGTATATTGACAGTATTGTTTTCTTTCAAAAATCCACTTAATTTTCTTTACCCTATTATTAAAATGGTAATTGACAAAAACAAACTACATTGTCACCAGAAGTGCAATACAAAATGTACAAGTGATATATTAAAATCATCTTTCCAGCTTGAATTTCAATGATGCATTGGGGCAACGATTTTGTGAGAAACATCTTCACCCTTAAATAAAGATTTTCTTAATTCCTTACCTGTGTGCTAATTAGATATCACCTTGTTTTCACATTAAACAGACTTCCACATGAGAAAGCAGCAAGGATGCAGTGGCGTTAATGTTTCCTGATGTCAACCTGTATTATTTCAGTAGACATTGAAATGAGGATGCATCTTGCTGCCTTTCCAATGAAGCAAGTTTAATTTAGTAATAGGTGAAAAACCATCCCTACAAAGGTGTTAATCAGAGACTTGGCTTTGTGGACACTTTTCAGAGAACAAATTTGTTAGCATAAAAATAAAGCCAGAAAATGAAGAGCTGTTTAATCACTCAATTGGATTTTTTTGCCAGCATATTTCTTTTTCTCTGCAACCCACTGCTAAATTGTGCTTCCTAGCTGTTTTTATAAAATCACTGAATCAAATCTAACTCTGATTACATCAGAGAAGGCCAGGTACCCTACACCATAACAGGGGGTTTGAAATTTTGACTTGTCTACTTAAAGATCACCAAAATCTGATCACAAGGTCAATTACGTCCCTGGGTGTGATTGAATTACCAACCTTTTGGTTAGTAGCCGTACACACTAACTGATTGCGCCACAGAGACACTTTGCAGAAGTAAATACTGACAAAGGCTAATAAGCATTCATCTAAAACGTTTCCTAGAAAAACTTTAAAAAGTCAATAATCTGGAGAGTTTTTGTAAGATGTTTCTTCCATCAACCAACGAAGAAACACATTGGTACTTTCCCATGATGAGTGAGTGCTTCAGGATCTCTTGCACTTACATGTGCAGCAGAGTACAGCAATGGAAGCATGCTGGGCCCATAACCCAGAGGTAGGCAGATTGAAACTATCCTCTGCTATATGCATTTTTTTTTGTTAATTAAAGTAATCCAAAACTGGGATTGATATTTTGCCTCTTTTATTTTTACTTAAAGTACAATAACTTTTACCAATTAATTTGTTTTAATAGTATATTGACAGTATTGTTTTCTTTCAAAAATCCACTTAATTTTCTTTACCCTATTATTAAAATGGTAATTGACAAAAACAAACTACATTGTCACCAGAAGAGCAATACAAAATGTACAAGTAATACATTAAAATCATCTTTCCAGCTTGAATTTCAATGATGCATTGGGGCAACGATTTTGTGAGAAACATCTTCACCCTTAAATAAAGATTTTCTTAATTCCTTGCTTGTGTGCTAATTAGATATCACCTTGTTTTCACATTAAACAGACTTCCACATGAGAAAGCAGCAAGGATGCAGTGGCGTTAATGTTTCCTGGTGTCAACTTGTATTATTTCAGTAGACATTGAAATGAGGATGCATCTTGCTGCCTTTCCAATGAAGCAAGTTTAATTTAGTAATATGTGAAAAACCATCCCTACAAAGGTGTTAAACAGAGACTTGGCTTTGTGGACACTTTTCAGAGAACAAATTTGTTAGCATAAAAATAAAGCCAGAAATGAAGAGCTGTTTAATCACTCAATTGGATTTTTTTGCCAGCATATTTCTTTTTCTCTGCAACCCACTGCTAAATTGTGCTTCCTATCTGTTTTTATAAAATCACTGAATCAAATCTAACTCTGATTACATCAGAGAAGGCCAGGTACCCACACCATAACAGGGGGTTTGAAATTTTGACTTGTCTACTTAAATATCACCAAAATCTGATCACAAGGTCAATTACATCCCTGGGTGGGATTGAACCACCTACCTTTTGGTTAATAGCCGAACACACTAACCGATTGCGCCACAGAGACACTTTGCAAAAAGTTCATACTGACAAAGGCTAATAAGCATTCATCTAGAACGTTTCCTAGAAAAACTTTAAAAAGTCAATAATCTGGAGAGTTTTTGTAAGATGTTTCTTCCATCAACCAACGAAGAAACACATTGGTACTTTCCCATGATGAGTGAGTGCTTCAGGATCTCTTGCACTTACATGTGCAGCAGAGTACTGCAATGGAAGCATGCTGGGCCGATAACCCAGAGGTAGGCAGATTGAAACTATCCTCTGCTATATGCATTTTTTTTTAATTAAAGTAATCCAAAATTGGGATTGATATTTTAGCTCTTTTATTTTTACTTAAAGTACAATAACTTTTACCATTTTAATTTGTTTAATAGTATATTGACAGTATTGTTTTCTTTCAAAAATCCACTTAATTTTCTTTACCCTATTATTAAAATGGTAATTGACAAAAACAAACTACATTGTCACCAGAAGAGCAATACAAAATGTACAAGTGATATATTAAAATCATCTTTCCAGCTTGAATTTCAATGATGCATTGGGGCAACGATTTTGTGAGAAACATCTTCACCCTTAAATAATGATTTTCTTAATTCCTTACCTGTGTGCTAATTAGATATCACCTTGTTTTCACATTAAACAGACTTCCACATGAGAAAGCAGCAAGGATGCAGTGGCGTTAATGTTTCCTGGTGTCAACCTGTATTATTTCAGTAGATATTGAAATGACGATGCATCTTGCTGCCTTTCCAATGAAGCAAGTTTAATTTAGTAATAGGTGAAAAACCATCCCTACAAAGGTGTTAAACAGAGACTTGGCTTTGTGGACACTTTTCAGAGAACAAATTTGTTAGCATAAAAATAAAGCCAGAAAATGAAGAGCTGTTTAATCACTCAATTGGATTTTTTTGCCAGCATATTTCTTTTTCTCTGCAACCCACTGCTAAATTGTGCTTCCTATCTGTTTTTATAAAATCACTGAATCAAATCTAACTCTGATTACATCAGAGAAGGCCAGGTACCCACACCATAACAGGGGGTTTGAAATTTTGACTTGTCTACTTAAATATCACCAAAATCTGATCACAAGGTCAATTACATCCCTGGGTGGGATTGAACCACCTACCTTTTGGTTAATAGCCGAACACACTAACCGATTGCGCCACAGAGACACTTTGCAAAAAGTTCATACTGACAAAGGCTAATAAGCATTCATCTAGAACGTTTCCTAGAAAAACTTTAAAAAGTCAATAATCTGGAGAGTTTTTGTAAGATGTTTCTTCCATCAACCAACGAAGAAACACATTGGTACTTTCCCATGATGAGTGAGTGCTTCAGGATCTCTTGCACTTACATGTGCAGCAGAGTACTGCAATGGAAGCATGCTGGGCCGATAACCCAGAGGTAGGCAGATTGAAACTATCCTCTGCTATATGCATTTTTTTTTAATTAAAGTAATCCAAAATTGGGATTGATATTTTAGCTCTTTTATTTTTACTTAAAGTACAATAACTTTTACCATTTTAATTTGTTTACTAGTATATTGACAGTATTGTTTTCTTTCAAAAATCCACTTAATTTTCTTTACCCTATTATTAAAATGGTAATTGACAAAAACAAACTACATTGTCACCAGAAGAGCAATACAAAATGTACAAGTGATATATTAAAATCATCTTTCCAGCTTGAATTTCAATGATGCATTGGGGCAACGATTTTGTGAGAAACATCTTCACCCTTAAATAATGATTTTCTTAATTCCTTACCTGTGTGCTAATTAGATATCACCTTGTTTTCACATTAAACAGACTTCCACATGAGAAAGCAGCAAGGATGCAGTGGCGTTAATGTTTCCTGGTGTCAACCTGTATTATTTCAGTAGATATTGAAATGACGATGCATCTTGCTGCCTTTCCAATGAAGCAAGTTTAATTTAGTAATAGGTGAAAAACCATCCCTACAAAGGTGTTAATCAGATACTTGGCTTTGTGGACACTTTTCAGAGAACAAATTTGTTAGCATAAAAATAAAGCCAGAAAATGAAGAGCTGTTTAATCACTCAATTGGATTTTTTTGCCAGCATATTTCTTTTTCTCTGCAACCCACTGCTAAATTGTGCTTCCTAGCTGTTTTTTTTATAAAATCACTTAATCAAATCTAACTCTGATTACATCAGAGAAGGCCAGGTACCCTACACCACAAGAGGGGGTTTGAAATTTTGACTTGTCTACTTAAAGATCACCAAAATCTGATAACAAGGTAAATTACGTCCCTGGATGGGATTGAACCACCAACCTTTTGGATAATAACCGAACACACTAACTGATTGCGCCACAGTGACACTTTGCAAACGTACATTCTGACAAACGCTAATAAGCATTCATCTAGAACGTTTCCTAGAAAAACTTTAAAAAGTCAATAATCTGGAGAGTTTTTGTAAGATGTTTCTTCCATCAATCAACGAAGAACATTCAAGCTGATTTCTTGCAGCAGCTGGGCACTGTAACAGCTCCAGAGCTGCTCTGTAAGGCAACTAAAAGGGTGTGGGCCCTGCAGCACTACCTGTAGTTCGCATTGTGCGTTGGAAGGCACAAAGTAAGCAGACGGGAGAAGTCAGGATAGTGCGCAAGGGCATAGAAGGGAGCGGCTCAAGAAAAGAGAAGTGGAAACAGACAGCAAACTAGGCTGGAGAAAGACCTGAGACAAAGAGATCTGAATTATACGAGAGCCGACCAGGGGAAACACAAATTATGCAGTCGAGTTTCCCACATTTGGGGAAATCGCTGGAGCAGCACACACAGAGTGCAATGGGTGAGCCTTGCCCTGGGAGAAGCACCTTCATGATCATAGTATCTCACCTGGCAGGTAAGTAGGAGTTGGGCAAGAGCTGAGGAGGGTCGCTGCTCGGGCAACCCCCTGTCAAGTGAAGGAGATCCAACTGAGGCAGCACAAGAGAACTCTCGAAAGAAGAACAAGGCTAGAGGAAGATCTGAGACACAGAAATCTGGCTTTTACCAGAGCTGACCAGAGGAAAGCACAAACACAGTCCCCCACTACCACAAATAATGCAGTCGAGTTTCCCACATTTGGAGAAATCACAGGGGTCAGCATACCCAGAATGCAATGAATGAACCTCACCCTGGGAGAACAATCTTCATGACCATGGTATCTCCTATGCAAAATAAGTATGATTTGGGATAGGGCTGGGGAGGGCCGATGCTCAGGCACATCTCTGTCAAGTAAAGGAGATTCAACTGAGGCAGCACAAGGGAACTCTCATCTGGGGACAACAACTGCAGGTAGAACACATATTTTCAGATGAACATGGGAGGGCAGAAGGCTGCCTAATACTGAAGCACCCCCAAACAACAAACCAAATGCAACAACTAGTACAAGCATTCCTGGGGGAAGGCCTGCAGCAGATGGATTTGCATATGGTGATGTCATCCAAGCAGTGGGTCAAAGTTGGCTTCAACCCTCGTCTGCATATGAAAAGAAAAAAGGGATGTGCAGGGCATGGCATCCTTTTGTGGCGCTTGGATGACCCTTAATTCGCATTAAACATCTCCACCCTCCTTCGGTGTGGGGCTCATGTTGGCTATGCCCCAGCCCCTGAAGCATTCAAGATGATTTCTTGCAGCAGCTGGGCACTGTAACAGCTCCAGAGCTGTTCTGTAAAGCATGTAAAAGGGTGTGGGCCCTGCAGCACTACCTGTAGTATGCATTGTGCGTTGGAAGGCACAAAGTAAGCAGACGGGAGAGGTCAGGATAGTGCGCAAGGGCATAGAAGGGAGCGGCTCAAGAAAAGAGAAGTGGAAACAGACAGCAAACTAGGCTGGAGAAAGACCTGAGACAAAGAGATCTGAATTATACGAGAGCCGACCAGAGGAAACACAAATTATGCAGTCAAGTTTCCCACATTTGGGGAAATCGCAGGAGCAGCACACCCAGAGTGCAATGGGTGAGCCTTTCCCTGGGAGAAGCACCTTCCTGATCATAGTATCTCACCTGGCAGGTAAGTAGGAGTTGGGCTAGAGCTAGGGAGGGTCGCTGCTCGGGCACCCCCCTGTCAAGTGAAGGAGATCCAACTGAGGCAGCACAAGGGAACTCTCGAAAGAAGAACAAGGCTAGAGGAAGATCTGAGACAAAGAAATCTGACTTTTACCAGAGCTGAGCAGAGGAAAGCACAAACACAGTCCCCCACTACCACAAATAATGCAGTCGAGTTTCCCACATTTGGGGAAATCACAGGGGTCAGCATACCCAGAATGCAATGAATGAACCTCACCCTGGGAGAACAATCTTCATGACCATGGTATCTCCTATGCAAAATAAGTATGATTTGGGATAGGGCTGGGGAGGGCCGCTGCTCAGGCACATCTCTGTCAAGTAAAGGAGATTCAACTGAGGCAGCACAAGGGAACTCTCATCTGGGGACAACAACTGCAGGGAGAACACATATTTTCAGATGAACATGGGAGGGCAGAAGGCTGCCTAATACTGAAGCACCCCCAAACAACAAACCAAATGCAACAACTAGTGCAAGCATTCCTGGGGGAAGGCCTGCAGCAGATTGATTTGCATATGGTAATGCCATCCAAGCAGTGGGTCAAAGTTGGCTTCAACCCTCGTCTGCATATGAAAAGAGAAAAGGGGCGTGCAGGGCATGGCGGCCTTTTGCGGCGCTTGGGTGACCCTTAGTTCGCATTAAACACCCCCACCCTCCTTCGGTGTGGGGCTCATGTTGGCAATGCCCCAGCCCCTGAAGCATTCAAGCTGATTTCTTGCAGCAGCTGGGCACTGTAACAGCTCCAGAGCTGCTCTGTGAGGCAAGTAAAAGGGTGTGGGCCCTGCAGCACTACCTGTAGTTTGCATTGTGTGTTGGAAGGCACAAAGTAAGCAGACGGGAGAAGTCAGGATAGTGCGCAAGGGCATAGAAGGGAGCGGCTCAAGAAAAGAGAAGTGGAAACAGACAGCAAACTAGGCTGGAGAGAGACCTGAGACAAAGAGATCTGAATTATACGAGAGCCGACCAGAGGAAACACAAATTATGCAGTCAAGTTTCCCACATTTGGGGAAATCACAGGGGCAGCACACCCAGAGTGCAATGGGTGAGCCTTGCCCTGGGAGAAGCACCTACATGATCATAGTATCTCACCTGGCAGGTAAGTAGGAGTTGGGCTAGAGCTGCGAAGGGTCGCTGCTCGGGTACCCCCCTGTCAAGTGAAGGAGATCCAACTGAGGCAGCACAAGGGAACTCTCGAAAGAGGAACAAGGCTAGAGGAAGATCTGAGACAAAGAAATCTGATTTTTACCAGAGTTGACCAGAAGAAAGCACAAACACAGTCCCCCACTACCACAAATAATGCAGTTGAGTTTCCCACATTTGGGGAAATCACAGGGGTCAGCATACCCAGAATGCAATGAATGAACCTCACCCTGGGAGAACAATCTTCATGACCATGGTATCTCCTATGCAAAATAAGTATGATTTGGGATAGGGCTGGGGAGGGCCGCTGCTCAGGCACATCTCTGTCAAGTAAAGGAGATTCAACTGAGGCAGCACAAGGGAACTCTCATCTGGGGACAACAACTGCAGGGAGAACACATATTTTCAGATGAACATGGGAGGGCAGAAGGCTGCCTAATACTGAAGCACCCCCAAACAACAAACCAAATGCAACAACTAGTGCAAGCATTCCTGGGGGAAGGCCTGCAGCAGATGGATTTGCATATGGTGATGTCATCCAAGCAGTGGGTCAAAGTTGGCTTCAACCCTCGTCTGCATATGAAAAGAAAAAAGGGATGTGCAGGGCATGGCGTCCTTTTGTGGCGCTTGGATGACCCCTAATTCGCATTAAACATCTCCACCCTCCTTCGGTGTGGGGCTCATGTTGGCTATGCCCCAGCCCCTGAAGCATTCAAGATGATTTCTTGCAGCAGCTGGGCACTGTAGCAGCTCCAGAGCTGCTCTGCAAAGCATGTAAAAGGGTGTGGGCCCTGCAGCACTACCTGTAGTATGCATTGTGCGTTGGAAGGCACAAAGTAAGCAGACGGGAGAGGTCAGGATAGTGCGCAAGGGCATAGAAGGGAGCGGCTCAAGAAAAGAGAAGTGGAAACAGACAGCAAACTAGGCTGGAGAAAGACCTGAGACAAAGAGATCTGAATTATATGACAGCCGACCAGAGGAAACACAAATTATGCAGTCAAGTGTCCCACATTTAGGGAAATCGCAGGAGCAGCACACCCAGAGTGCAATGGGTGAGCCTTGCCCTGGGAGAAGCACCTTCCTGATCATAGTATCTCACCTGGCAGGTAAATAGGAGTTGGGTTAGAGCTGGGGAGGGTCGCTGCTCGTGCACCCCCCTGTCAAGTGAAGGAGATCCAACTGAGGCAGCACAAGGGAACTCTCGAAAGAAGAACAAGGCTAGAGGAAGATCTGAGACAAAGAAATCTGACTTTTACCAGAGCTGACCAGAGGAAAGCACAAACACAGTCCCCCACTACCACAAATAATGCAGTCGAGTTTCCCACATTTGGGGAAATCACAGGGGTCAGCATACCCAGAATGCAATGAATGAACCTCACCCTGGGAGAACAATCTTCATGACCATGGTATCTCCTATGCAAAATAAGTATGATTTGGGATAGGGCTGGGGAGGGCCGCTGCTCAGGCACATCTCTGTCAAGTAAAGGAGATTCAACTGAGGCAGCACAAGGGAACTCTCATCTGGGGACAACAACTGCAGGGAGAACACATATTTTCACATATTAAACAGACTTCCACATGAGAAAGCAGCAAGGATGCAGTGGCGTTAATGTTTCCTGGTGTCAACTTGTATTATTTCAGTAGACATTGAAATGAGGATGCATCTTGCTGCCTTTCCAATGAAGCAAGTTTAATTTAGTAATAGGTGAAAAACCATCCTTACAAAGGTGTTAATCAGAGACTTGGCTTTGTGGACACTTTTCAGAGAACAAATTTGTTAGCATAAAAATAAAGCCAGAAAATGAAGAGCTGTTTAATCACTCAATTGGATTTTTCTGCCAGCATATTTTTTTTCTCTGCAACCCACTGCTAAATTGTGCTTCCTAGCTGTTTTTATAAAATCACTGAATCAAATCTAACTCTGATTACATCAGAGAAGGCCAGGTACCCTACACCATAACAGGGGGTATGAAATTTGACTTGTCTACTTAAAGATCACCAAAATCTGATAACAATGTCAATTACGTCCCTGGGTGGGATTGAACCACCAACCTTTTGGTTAATAGCCGTACACACTAACTGATTGCGCCACAGAGACACTTTGCAAAAAGTACTTACTGACAAATGCTAATAAGCATTCATCTAAAACGTTTCCTAGAAAAACTTAAAAAAGTCAATAATCTGGAGAGTTTTTGTAAGATGTTTCTTCTATCAACCAACGAAGAAACACATTGGTACTTTCCCATGATGAGTGAGTGCTTCAGGATCTCTTGCACTTACATGTGCAGCAGAGTACAGCAATGGAAGCATGCTGGGCCCATAACCCAGAGGTAGGCAGATTGAAACTATCCTCTGCTATATGCGTTTTTTTGTTTGTTAATTAAAGTAATCCAAAACTGGGATTGATATTTTGGCTCTTTTATTTTTACTTAAAGTACAATAACTTTTACCATTTTAATTTGTTTTAATAGTATATTGACAGTATTGTTTTCTTTCAAAAATCCACTTAATTTTCTTTACCCTATTATTAAAATGGTAATTGACAAAAACAAACTACATTGTCACCAGAAGAGCAATACAAAATGTACAAGTGATATATTAAAATCATCTTTCCAGCTTGAATTTCAATGATGCATTGGGGCAACGATTTTGTGAGAAACATCTTCACCCTTAAATAAAGATTTTCTTAATTCCTTACCTGTGTGCTAATTAGATATCACCTTGTTTTCACATTAAACAGACTTCCACATGAGAAAGCAGCAAGGATGCAGTGGCGTTAATGTTTCCTGGTGTCAACCTGTATTATTTCAGTAGACATTGAAATGAGGATGCATCTTGCTGCCTTTCCAATGAAGCAAGTTTAATTTAGTAATAGGTGAAAAACCATCCTTACAAAGGTGTTAATCAGAGACTTGGCTTTGTGGACACTTTTCATAGAACAAATTTGTTAGCATAAAAATAAAGCCAGAAAATAAAGAGCTGTTTAATCACTCAATTGGATTTTTCTGCCAGCATATTTTTTTTCTCTGCAACCCACTGCTAAATTGTGCTTCCTAGCTGTTTTTATAAAATCACTGAATCAAATCTAACTCTGATTACATCAGAGAAGGCCAGGTACCCTACACCATAACAGGGGGTTTGAAATTTTGACTTGTCTACTTAAAGATCACCAAAATCTGATAACAAGGTCAATTAGGTCCCTGGGTGGGATTGAACCACCAACCTTTTGGTTAATAGCCATACACACTAACTGATTGCGCCACAGAGACACTTTGCAAAAAGTCCATACTGACAAAGGCTAATAAGCATTCATCTAAAACGTTTCCTAGAAAAACTTTAAAAAGTCAATAATCTGGAGAGTTTTTGTAAGATGTTTCTTCCATCAACCAACGAAGAAACACATTGGTACTTTCCCATGATGAGTGAGTGCTTCAGGATCTCTTGAACTTACATGTGCAGCAGAGTACTGCAATGGAAGCATGCTGGGCCCATAACCGAGAGGTAGGCAGATTGAAACTATCCTCTGCTATATGCATTTTTTTTTTGTTAATTAAAGTAATCCAAAACTGGGATTGATATTTTGTCTCTTTTATTTTTACTTAAAGTACAATAACTTTTACCATTTTAATTTGTGTTAATAGTATATTGACAGTAATGTTTTCTTTCAAAAATCCACTTCATTTTCTTTACCCTATTATTAAAATGGTAATTGACAAAAACAAACTACATTGTCACCAGAAGAGCAATACAAAATGTACAAGTGATATATTAAAATCATCTTTCCAGCTTGAATTTCAATGATGCATTGGGTCAAAAATTTTGTGAGAAACATCTTCACCCTTAAATAAAGATTTTCTTAATATCTTACCTGTGTGCTAATTAGATATCACCTTGTTTTCACATTAAACAGACTTCCACATGAGAAAGCAGCAAGGATGCAGTGGCGTTAATGTTTCCTGGTGTCAACCTGTATTATTTCAGTAGACATTGAAATGAGGATACATCTTGCTGCCTTTCCAATGAAGCAAGTTTAATTTAGTAATAGGTGAAAAACCATCCCTACAAAGGTGTTAATCAGAGACTTGGCTTTGTGGACACTTTTCAGAGAACAAATTTGTTAGCATAAAAATAAAGCCAGAAAATGAAGAGCTGTTTAATCACGCAATTTGATTTTTTTGCCAGCATATTTCTTTTTCTCTGCAACCCACTGCTAAATTGTGCTTCCTAGATGTTTTTATAAAATCACTGAATCAAATCTAACTCTGATTACATCAGAGAAGGCCAGGTACCCTGCACCATAACAGGGGGTATGAAATTTGACTTGTCTACTTAAAGATCACCAAAATCTGATAACAAGATCAATTACGTCCCTGGGTGGGATTGAACCACCAACCTTTTGGTTAATAGCCGTACACACTAACTGATTGCGCCACAGCGACACTTTGCAAAAGTACATACTGACAAATGCTAATAAGCATTCATCTAAAACGTTTCCTAGAAAAACTTAAAAAAATCAATAATCTGGAGAGTTTTTGTAAGATGTTTCTTCTATCAACCAACGAAGAAACACATTGGTACTTTCCCATGATGAGTGAGTGCTTCAGGATCTCTTGCACTTACATGTGCAGCAGAGTACAGCAATGGAAGCATGCTGGGCCCATAACCCAGAGGTAGGCAGATTGAAACTATCCTCTGCTATATGCATTTATTTGTTTGTTAATTAAAGTAATCCAAAACTGGGATTGATATTTTGGCTCTTTTATTTTTACTTAAAGTACAATAACTTTTACCATTTTAATTTGTTTTAATAGTATATTGACAGTATTGTTTTCTTTCAAAAATCCACTTAATTTTCTTTACCCTATTATTAAAATGGTAATTGACAAAAACAAACTACATTGTCACCAGAAGAGCAATACAAAATGTACAAGTGATATATTAAAATCATCTTTCCAGCTTGAATTTCAATGATGCATTGGGGCAACGATTTTGTGAGAAACATCTTCACCCTTAAATAAAGATTTTCTTAATTCCTTACCTGTGTGCTAATTAGATATCACCTTGTTTTCACATTTAACAGACTTCCACATGAGAAAGCAGCAAGGATGCAGTGGCGTTAATGTTTCCTGGTGTCAACCTGTATTATTTCTGTAGACATTGAAATGAGGATGCATCTTGCTGCCTTTCCAATGAAGCAAGTTTAATTTAGTAATAGGTGAAAAACCATCCTTACAAAGGTGTTAATCAGAGACTTGGCTTTGTGGACACTTTTCAGAGAACAAATTTGTTAGCATAAAAATAAAGCCAGAAAATAAAGAGCTGTTTAATCACTCAATTGGATTTTTCTGCCAGCATATTTTTTTTCTCTGCAACCCACTGCTAAATTGTGCTTCCTAGCTGTTTTTATAAAATCACTGAATCAAATCTAACTCTGATTACATCAGAGAAGGCCAGGTACCCTACACCATAACAGGGGGTTTGAAATTTTGACTTGTCTACTTAAAGATCACCAAAATCTGATAACAAGGTCAATTAGGTCCCTGGGTGGGATTGAACCACCAACCTTTTGGTTAATAGCCGTACATACTAACTGATTGCGCCACAGAGACACTTTGCAAAAGTCCATACTGACAAAGGCTAATAAGCATTCATCTAAAACGTTTCCTAGAAAAACTTTAAAAAGTCAATAATCTGGAGAGTTTTTGTAAGATGTTTCTTCCATCAACCAACGAAGAAACACATTGGTACTTTCCCATGATGAGTGAGTGCTTCAGGATCTCTTGAACTTACATGTGCAGCAGAGTACTGCAATGGAAGCATGCTGGGCTCATAACCGAGAGGTAGGCAGATTGAAACTATCCTCTGCTATATGCATTTTTTTTTTTTGTTAATTAAAGTAATCCAAAACTGGGATTGATATTTTGTCTCTTTTATTTTTACTTAAAGTACAATAACTTTTACCATTTTAATTTGTTTTAATAGTATATTGACAGTATTGTTTTCTTTCAAAAATCCACTTCATTTTCTTTACCCTATTATTAAAATGGTAATTGACAAAAACAAACTACATTGTCACCAGAAGAGCAATACAAAATGTACAAGTGATATATTAAAATCATCTTTCCAGCTTGAATTTCAATGTTGCATTGGGTCAACAATTTTGTGAGAAACATCTTCACCCTTAAATAAAGATTTTCTTAATTCTTAATTAGATATCACCTTGTTTTCACATTAAACAGACTTCCACATGAGAAAGCAGCAAGGATGCAGTGGCGTTAATGTTTCCTGGTGTCAACTTGTATTATTTCAGTAGACATTGAAATGAGGACGCATCTTGCTGCCTTTCCAATGAAGCAAGTTTAATTTAGTAATAGGTGAAAAACCATCCTTACAAAGGTGTTAATCAGAGACTTGGCTTTGTGGACACTTTTCAGAGAACAAATTTGTTAGCATAAAAATAAAGCCAGAAAATGAAGAGCTGTTTAATCACTCGATTGGATTTTTTTGCCAGCATATTTTTTTTCTCTGCAACCCACTGCTAAATTGTGCTTCCTAGCTGTTTTTTATAAAATCACTGAATCAAATCTAACTCTGATTACATCAGAGAAGGCCAGGTACCCTACACCATAAGAGGAGGTTTGAAATTTTGACTTGTCTACTTAAATATCACCAAAATCTGATCACAAGGTTAATTACGTCCCTTGGTGGGATTGAACCACCAACCTTTTGGTTAATAGCCAAACACACTAACCGATTGCGCCACAGAGACACTTTGCAAAAGTCCATACTGACAAAGGCTAATAAGCATTCATCTAAAACGTTTCCTAGAAAAACTTTAAAAAGTCAATAATCTGGAGAGTTTTTGTAAGATGTTTCTTCCATCAACCAACGAAGAAACACATTGGTACTTTCCCATGATGAGTGAGTGCTTCAGGATCTCTTGCACTTACATGTGCAGCAGAATACTGCAATGGAAGCATGCTGGGCCCATAACCCAGAGGTAGGCAGATTGAAACTATCCTCTGCTATATGCATTTTTTTTGTTAATTAAAGTAATCCAAAACTGGGATTGATATTTTGTCTCTTTTATTTTTACTTAAAGTACAATAACTTTTACCATTTTAATTTGTTTTAATAGTATATTGACAGTATTGTTTTCTTTCAAAAATCCACTTAATTTTCTTTACCCTATTATTAAAATGGTAATTGACAAAAACAAACTACATTGTCACCAGAAGAGCAATACAAAATGTACAAGTGATATATTAAAATCATCTTTCCAGCTTGAATTTCAATGATGCATTGGGTCAACAATTTTGTGAGAAACATCTTCACCCTTAAATAAAGATTTTCTTAATTCCTTACCTGTGTGCTAATTATATATCACCTTGTTTTCACATTAAACAGACTTCCACATGAGAAAGCAGCAAGGATGCAGTGGCGTTAATGTTTCCTGGTGTCAACTTGTATTATTTCAGTAGACATTGAAATGAGGATGCATCTTGCTGCCTTTCCAATGAAGCAAGTTTAATTTAGTAATAGGTGAAAAACCATCCTTACAAAGGTGTTAATCAGAGACTTGGCTTTGTGGACACTTTTCAGAGAACAAATTTGTTAGCATAAAAATAAAGCCAGAAAATAAAGAGCTGTTTAATCACTCAATTGGATTTTTCTGCCAGCATATTTTTTTTCTCTGCAACCCACTGCTAAATTGTGCTTCCTAGCTGTTTTTATAAAATCACTGAATCAAATCTAACTCTGATTACATCAGAGAAGGCCAGGTACCCTACACCATAACAGGGGGTTTGAAATTTTGACTTGTCTACTTAAAGATCACCAAAATCTGATAACAAGGTCAATTAGGTCCCTGGGTGGGATTGAACCACCAACCTTTTGGTTAATAGCTGTACATACTAACTGATTGCGCCACAGAGACACTTTGCAAAAAGTACATACTGACAAATGCTAATAAGCATTCATCTAAAACGTTTCCTAGAAAAACTTAAAAAAGTCAATAATCTGGAGAGTTTTTGTAAGATGTTTCTTCTATCAACCAACGAAGGAACACATTGGTACTTTCCCATGATGAGTGAGTGCTTCAGGATCTCTTGCACTTACATGTGCAGCAGAGTACAGCAATGGAAGCATGCTGGGCCCATAACCCAGAGGTAGGCAGATTAAAACTATCCTCTGCTATATGCATTTTTTTGTTTGTTAATTAAAGTAATCCAAAACTGGGATTGATATTTTGGCTCTTTTATTTTTACTTAAAGTACAATAACTTTTACCATTTTAATTTGTTTTAATAGTATATTGACAGTATTGTTTTCTTTCAAAAATCCACTTAATTTTCTTTACCCTATTATTAAAATGGTAATTGACAAAAACAAACTACATTGTCACCAGAAGAGCAATACAAAATGTACAAGTGATATATTAAAATCATCTTTCCAGCTTGAATTTCAATGATGCATTGGGGCAACGATTTTGTGAGAAACATCTTCACCCTTAAATAAAGATTTTCTTAATTCCTTACCTGTGTGCTAATTAGATATCACCTTGTTTTCACATTAAACAGACTTCCACATGAGAAAGCAGCAAGGATGCAGTGGCGTTAATGTTTCCTGGTGTCAACCTGTATTATTTCAGTAGACATTGAAATGAGGATGCATCTTGCTGCCTTTCCAATGAAGCAAGTTTAATTTAGTAATAGGTGAAAAACCATCCTTACAAAGGTGTTAATCAGAGACTTGGCTTTGTGGACACTTTTCAGAGAACAAATTTGTTAGCATAAAAATAAAGCCAGAAAATGAAGAGCTGTTTAATCACGCAATTTGATTTTTTTGCCAGCATATTTCTTTTTCTCTGCAACCCACTGCTAAATTGTGCTTCCTAGATGTTTTTATAAAATCACTGAATCAAATCTAACTCTGATTACATCAGAGAAGGCCAGGTACCCTACACCATAACAGGGGGTATGAAATTTGACTTGTCTACTTAAAGATCACCAAAATCTGATAACAAGGTCAATTACATCCCTGGGTGGGATTGAACCTCCAACCTTTTGGTTAATAGCCATACACACTAACTGATTGCGCCACAGAGACACTTTGCAAAAGTACATACTGACAAATGCTAATAAGCATTCATCTAAAACGTTTCCTAGAAAAACTTAAAAAAATCAATAATCTGGAGAGTTTTTGTAAGATGTTTCTTCTATCAACCAACGAAGAAACACATTGGTACTTTCCCATGATGAGTGAGTGCTTCAGGATCTCTTGCACTTACATGTGCAGCAGAGTACAGCAATGGAAGCATGCTGGGCCCATAACCCAGAGGTAGGCAGATTGAAACTATCCTCTGCTATATGCATTTTTTTGTTTGTTAATTAAAGTAATCCAAAACTGGGATTGATATTTTGGCTCTTTTATTTTTACTTAAAGTACAATAACTTTTACCATTTTAATTTGTTTTAATAGTATATTGACAGTATTGTTTTCTTTCAAAAATCCATGGAAAACGGCCTTCAGTACTCAGTCGGGTTACTACGAATACCTGGTGATGCCGTTCGGCCTGTCCAATGCTCCGGCAGTTTTTCAAGACCTCATTAACGATGTGCTCCGTGACTTCCTAGGGAAATTCGTGGTCGTTTACTTAGACGACATCCTGATTTTTTCTAAATCAATGGAACAACATGTTACCCAGGTGCGTCTGGTTCTTCAAAAGTTATGTGAGAATAATTTATATGCCAAGCTGGAGAAGTGTGAGTTTCATGTCACGGAAGTATCTTTTTTAGGGTACATAATTTCCCCTCAGGGATTTTCCATGGAACCAAAGAAACTCCAGGCCATCCTTAGTTGGGCGCAACCCACCAATTTAAAAGCAATTAAGCGTTTTTTAGGGTTTGCGAATTATTATAGGAGGTTCATTCATTCTTTTTCTGACCTGGTTGCTCCCATTGTAGCTCTGACAAAGAAAGGAGCGGATCCCACCAACTGGTCGCGTGAAGCTGAGTTGTCCTTCCGGGCCTTGAAACAAGCCTTTGTCTCGGCTCCAGTCCTCAGACATCCTAATCCGGAATTGCCCTTTGTGGTGGAGGTTGATGCCTCGGAGGTTGGAGTGGGGGCTATCCTTTCTCAAAAGGATCCGGAGTCTCTGGAGTTACATCCTTGTGCCTTTATGTCCAGGAAATTCTCCTCCGCTGAATCCAACTATGACGTTGGTAATCGGGAGTTACTGGCGGTAAAATGGGCTTTCGAGGAGTGGAGGCATTGGCAGGAGGGAGCAAAACATACTATTTCGGTATTGACTGACCATAAGAACCTGCAATACATTGAATCGGCTAAGCGGCTTAATGCCCGGCAGGCACGTTGGGCATTATTTTTTACGCGTTTCAAATTTATAATCACTTTCAGGCCTGGTTCCAAGAATACTAAGGCTGATGCCCTGTCACATAGCTTTCTTCCGGTTCACAATAACAATCCTGTTACCCCCATACTTCCATCTTCGGTCATCTGGGTGGGCCTCACACAAGATTTATTTACCCAGTTAAAACAGCTTCAACACCAAGCTCCTAGAATTACTCCTGCTGGTCGTCTTTACGTCCCTGAGTTTTTGAGAGTTACTGTTTTAACGGAATTCCATGATAACAAAGTTTCAGGGCATCCAGGAGTCTCTAAGACATTGGAGTTAGTCTCTCGCTCAGTATGGTGGCCTGGTCTTTCTAAAGACGTCAAGGAATTTGTTTATTCATGTCAGGTTTGTGCACAGCATAAGGTTCCCCGTTCCTTGCCCATCGGGCAACTTATGCCCTTAAATGTTCCTCTCAGGCCGTGGTCTCATATTTCCATGGATTTTGTGGTTGACCTTCCCCTTTCAGCCGGATTCCGAGTCATATGGGTGGTAGTGGACCGTTTTAGTAAAATGGCTCATTGTATTGCTCTTCCCCGATTGCCTTCTGCCCAAGGGTTGGCAGTTTTGTTTCTCCGCCATGTATTCAGGCTTCATGGGTTGCCTACTGATATTGTTTCTGATCGGGGTCCACAATTCATCGCACAATTCTGGAAATGTTTTTGTGCCTCATTGAAGATGAAATTGTCGTTAACATCCGGTTACCACCCACAATCCAACGGGCAAACCGAACGAGTTAACCAATCATTGAAACAATATTTGCGCTTGTATTCAGCCAAACTCCAGAATGATTGGTCCGAGTTTCTTCCGTTGGCTGAATTTGCTTACAATAATTCTTGTCATTCCTCCACTAAAGAGTCTCCATTCTTTTCAGTTTTTGGTTTTCACCCCAGAGCTAATTCTTTTTTTCATCATTCCTCAGTCTCCTCGCTTACCTTAACCTCCCATCTCAGAGCCATTTGGAAAAAGGTGCACCTTGCTCTCAGAAAAGCGGCCTTTCGAGAGAAGAAATTTTCTGACAGGCTCCGACGTCCTTGCACTTTTAAGGTGGGAGATAGGGTGTGGTTGTCGACTCGCAACATCAGGCTTCGACAATCCTCAGCTAGACTGGGACCCAAATTTATTGGGCCATTTCTTATTATTAAAAGAGTCAACCCAGTTGCCTTTCGGTTACGTTTACCAAGATCTCTCAGGATTGGAAATACGTTTCATTGTTCCCTGTTGAAACAATATGTTTCTTCCAGTAGATTTCCTCGGAAGATCTCTCAGGGTAGATCTCCAGTGGATGTACAGGGACAACAGGAGTTCTTGGTAGAGAAGGTTCTCGATTCCAAATTGTCCCGGGATCGGCTGTATTTTCTGGTTCACTGGAAAGGCTATGGTCCGGAGGAAAGGTCTTGGGTCCTGGATAAGGATCTTCATGCCCCGAGGCTCAAGAGGGCATTTTTTCGGGAATTTCCTCAGAAACCTGGCTTTAGGGGTTCCTTGACCCCTCCTCAAGGGGGGGGTACTGTTAGGCGCCGGGGTCCGCTTGATGGTCTGCGCGGCCCGGTGCCTAGCAACTAGAGATGCCATGCACGTACAGCCGCCGGCTCCCTAGCAACGCTAGACGCCGGGCGCGCTGAGCCGCACGGACCCTAGCAATGGGGACGCCACTGGCGGACCGCGTTCCCCGTTGCTAGGCTTTAGGAAATTAAGATATTCACCTGCTCTCTGGCCGTGCAGCAAGGCAGCTGCACGGCATTTATTCTAATCAGCCATTAGCAGCTGATTGGAGGACTCCTTGTTAAATACACTCCCAGGGCTTCTCACAGATGCCGGTAATAGCTTCCTGCATGCTGCCTTTGCTGAGAGTCTGTTTCCAGTCCTGCTGTATCCGGTCATTCCTGTCCGCAGAAGTCCGGTATTCGGGAGTTGTCATCTCATCCCAAGAGGTCGTTTGGTTCCCTGGAGTCCTGACTGATCACCGTTTTATATCCAGTGGTGTTCGTGAGTTGCGGCTCTGCCGTGTGTTGCGGCTCAGCTGCTTTACCTTTTATATTTTGTGTTTGGAGCATTTGCGGAGGGTTCCGCTTCCACAAGTCCTCTCTGGTACTCGGCGGTGCCGGGTAGGAGAATTGGACAAGTGGATATTTTGGTTGTCCTTTTTCCTGGCGGTTTCTCCGCACATATTATAGTTTTGAGTTTGCTTATCCCCTGGCCTGGTTGTTTAGTTAGAGGGCCCCTTGTTATCACCCTGTCTCGGGTTTCCCTTTGTCTCTCATTAAGACCGGGGGGCATCGAAGTTGGGCAGACATAATCCGCCCTTCAAACGCGGCTGCCAAGGGCTCAAGAAACCATAGTCTCGCAGGGGATTTCTGACAACACGGGTGAGACAACAGAGTTAGGGCGCCAGGGGCTATTTTCCTGTCCTGCTCCCTTCCCCAGCATTCCGTTCCAGTGCTCCGGTCCTTGCCATAAGATCTTCTCTGACCAGAGTGCTGGAATCATAACACATACTGGACACAGAAGAGGTTTTCTTCCAGTGGAAAGGCTATGGAGATCCAGAGTCTGGTCAAACAAATTCTGAAACCAGCAAGAGTGTTAATCCATCAATGCATTCAGTTGCTGGGGAAGATGGTTGTGGCCTACGAGGCCATTCAGTTTGGCAGGTTCCATGCCAGAGTGTTCCAGTGGGACCTGTTGGACAATTGGTCCGGATCCCACCTACACATGCACCGGAGGATAATCCTGTCTTCCAAGACCAGAATCTCACTCCATTGGTGGCTGCACAGTTCTCACCTCCTAGAGGGGCGATGGTTCGGGATCCAGGACTGGATCCTAGGGACCACAGATGCAACCCTCCGAGGCTGGGGAGCAGTCACACAGGGGGAAAACGTCCAAGGAAGATGGTCAAGTCAGGAAAGTTGTCTCCACATAAATGTTCTGGAGTTAAGGGCCATTTAATAACTGCAGACACAGTACACACTGGGACGGGTGCCCAGCATCCTCAACAGACTAAGAGAAAAGGATTTACCGGTAGGTATTAAATCCTAGTTTCTCTAACGTCCTAGAGGATGCTGGGGACTCCGTAAGGACCATGGGGATAGACGGGCTCCACAGAGTTCATGATCTTCACTGAGGTAGCGTACAGCACTGCAGCTGTGCGCCATTGCTCCCATACACCTCACATACTCCGGTCACTGTAAGGGTGCAGGGCGCAGGGGGGGCGCCCTGGGCAGCAATATAAACCTCTTTTTGGCAAAAATATAACATATATACAGCTGGGCACTGTATATATGTATGAGCCCCCACCAATTTTACAGTTTAAGCGGGACAGAAGCCCGCCGCCGAGGGGGCGGGGCTTCTCCCTCAGCACTCACCAGCGCCATTTTTTCTCCACAGCACCGCTGAGAGGAAGCTCCCCGGACTCTCCCCTGCTTATACCATGGTAGAGAAGAGGGTTGAAAAGAGAGGGGGGGCACATAATTCGGCGCAAATTACATACAGCAGCGCTACTGGACAAACATTAAGTTACTGTGTTATTCCTTGGTTATATAGCGCTGGGGAGTGTGCTGGCATACTCTCTCTCTGTCTCTCCAAAGGGCCTTGTGGGGAAACTGTCTTCAGAAAAAGTATTCCCTGTGTGTGTGGTGTGTCGGTACACGTGTGTCGACATGTCTGAGGAAGAAGGCTATATTAGAGAGGAGCGGGAGCAAATGAATGTGGTGTCTCCGCTGACACCTGATTGGATGGATATGTAGAATGTTTTAAATGCTAGTGTAAACTCATTGTACAAAAGATTAGACAAGGCTGAAGCTTTGGGACAGTCAGGGACTCAACCCATGCCTGATCCTATGTTGCAGGGACTGTCAGGGTCTCATAAGCGCCCACTATCCCAGATTGTTGACACAGATACCGACACGGATTCTGACTCCAGTGTCGATTACGATGATGCAAAGTTACAGCCAAAATTGGCAAAATCCATTCGATATATGATTATGGCAATAAAAGATGTTTTGCACATCACAGAGGAACCCCCTGTCCCTGACAAGAGGGTACATATGTACAAGGGAAAGAAGCCTGAGGTAACCTTTGAGGGGGTCACACGAGCTGAACGAGTTATGTGAAAAAGCTTGGGAATCTCCAGATAAAAGACTGCAGATTTCCAAAAGGATTCTTATGGCGTATCCTATTCCATCAACGATTAGGTTACGATGGAAATCCTCCCGTAGGATGGACAAAGCATTAACACGCACAGCTACAGTTGGAAAATCAAATTTTTTACCTTATGTTCCCTCACAGCATAAGAAAGCTCCGCATTATCAAATGCAGTCCTTTCGGTCACAAAGAAACAAGAAAGTGCGAGGTGCGTCCTTTCTTGCCAGAGGTAGGGGCAGAGGAATAAAGCTGCACAACACAGCTAGTTCCCAGGAACAGAAGTCCTCCCCGGCCTCTACAAAATCTACCTCATGACGCTGGGGCTCCACTGGCAGAGTCCGGCCCATGTGATGTCATGCAGCTGCTCTGACCACGCCTCCTGTTTCTCCGTTGCCGACCCCATTTTGAAACCGTGCCCCCGCACCGCTCCATCTCCGACTTGGAAATGGAGTGTTGTTGACCCCCCCCCCCCCCTTCACCGATTCACAGGCAGAGGTGATCGCATTATCTGCGGGGTGCCGCAGAAAATGTAGGCGTATGCTCTTCGCAGTTTTTGCAGTTGGATTGCGATCCAACCTGAATCAGGCCCCATTACCTATCACAATGCACTGCGGGTAGTACAAAATGGGGTTAATATAGGAGAAAAAACCCCAGAGCTGTGCTCCTTAACTGTCCCTGGTGGCTAGTGGAGCGGCTGCCCAGTAATCAGTGTCCACGCCAGTGCGCACACGGCCCGCCCCCATCAGCGGCCTCGTGATCCCGGAGGGCGGTGTGTGTGTGTGACTGACCTTAGGAAGAAACCGGAGCCTCCGCTGCAGTGACCCAGCAACCGGGGCACGGGAGTATACTGCGCCACTGGGAGTGATGGAGCTGCAGTAAAGAGGTCTATTAGACCTAGCCTGCTGCAGCCCTTGTAGATTCTTATAAAAAAAAGTTCTTCTTTTCTTGCCAAAATTAATAGCTAAGAATAGGCTGCCTGAGGCAGCCCCCTGTTAAGTGGCCTGCTACTGAAGGCACCAACTACAAACTGAGCTCCCTGTTCATGGAAGCGAGGTTATAGAGGAGGGGGCGCTGAGCATCTTGGGAACAGTCAAAAGCTTTGAGCCTGTTGGTGCCTCAGATCAAGATCCTACTCTGGTGTACATATACAATGTGAATCCTTGTGGAGTCCAGTGTACCCCACAGAAGAAATGAATGCGTCACACCCATTGGCAGCAACATTAGAATAGCTGCTGATGGGCACAATTGAGAAAGGAAGGGGGGAAACATTTGAATCCAGCACATATATGTAATTTGAATATGTAATTTGTACCTTCCTACTTTAAAATGTAATGGATGAACCTCACCCTGTGAGAACTATCTTCATGATCAAGAGATCTCATATGCAAGATAAGTATGTGTTGGGATAGGGCTGTGGAGGGCGGCTGCACGGGCACACCCCTGTCAAGTTAAGGAGATTCAACTGAGGAAGCACAAGGGAACTCTCATCTGGGAACAACAACTGCAAGGAGAACACATTTTCAGACGAATGTGGGAGGGCAGAAGGCTGCCTAATACTGAAGCACCCCCAAACAACAAACCAAATGCAACAACTACTGCAAGCATTCCTGGGGGAAGGCCTGCAGCAGATGGATTTGCATATAGTGATGTCATCCAAGCAGTGGGCATAGTTGGCTGCAACCCTCGTCTGCATATGAAAAGAGAAAAGGGTCACGCAGGGCATGGTGGCCTTTGTGGGGTTGCGCTTGGATGACCCCTAAATCGCTTTATACACCCCCACCCCCCATCAGTGTGGGCTCATGTTGGCCATGCCCAAGCCCCTGAAGCATTCAAGCTGATTTCTTGCAGCAGCTTGACCCAGAAACAGCTCCAGAGTTGCTTTACAAGACAAGTAAAAGGGTGTGAGCCCTGCAGCACCACCTGTAGTTTGCATACACACATATATAGGACAGCATCTCTTATATGCCCCAGGGTCAATAAAATAGTATCCTTATCTAGGGTATCCATCCCCTCAGATAAGGTATCCGTCCATGCCGCTACAGCACTACACACCCAGGCCGACGCAATTGCCGGTCTGAGTAAGGTACCTGAATGTGTATAAATGGACTTCAGGGTAATCTCCTGTTTGCGGTCAGCAGACTCTTTGAGGGTAGCCGTATACTGGGACGGGAGGGCTACCTTCTTGGATAAGCGTGTTAATGCTTTGTCCACCCTAGGGGAGGATTCCCATCGTAACCTATCCATTGATGGGAAAAGATACGCCATAAGAATCCTTTTGGAAATCTGCAGTCTTTTATCTGGAGATTCCCAAGCTTTTTCACATATCTCGTTCAGCTCGTGTGACCCCCTCAAAGGTTTCCTCAGGCTTTTTCACCTTGTACATATGTACCCTCTTGTCAGGGACAGGGGGTTCCTCTCTGATGTGCAAAACATCTTTTATTGCCATAATCATATATCGAATGGATTTTGCCAATTTTGGCTGTAACTTTGCATCATCGTAATCGACACTGGAGTCAGAATCCGTGTCTGTATCTGTGTCAACAATCTGGGATAGTGGGCGCTTATGAGACCCTGACAGTCCCTGCAACATAGGATCAGGCATGGGTTGAGACCCTGACTGTCCCAAAGCTTCAGCCTTGTCTAATCTTTTGTGCAATGAGTTTACACTAGCATTTAAAACATTCCACATATCCATCCAATCAGCTGTCGGCGGAGACACCACATTCATTTGCTCCTGCTCCTCTCTAATATAGCCTTCTTCCTCAGACATGTCGACACACGTGTACGGACACACCACACACACAGGGAATGCTTTTTCTGAAGACAGTTTCCCCACAAGGCCCTTTGGAGAGACAGAGAGAGAGTATGCCAGCACACACCCCAGCGCTATATAACCCAGGAATACACAGTAACTTAATGTTTGCCCAGTAGTACTGCTGTATGTAATTTGCGCCAAATTATGTGCCCCCCCCCCTCTTTTCAACTCTCTTGTCTACCGTGGTATAAGCAGGGGAGAGTCCGGGGAGCTTCCTCTCAGCGGTGCTGTGGAGAAAAAATGGCGCTGGTAAGTGCTGAGGGAGAAGCCCCGCACCCTCGGCGGCAGGCTTCTGTCCCGCTTAAACTGTAAAATCGGCGGGGGCTCATACATATATACAGTGCCCCGCTGTATATGTGTTATATTTTTGCCAAAAAAAGGTTTATATTGCTGCCCAGGGTGCCCCCCCCCCCCCCCTGCGCCCTGCACCCTTACAGTGACCGGAGTGTGTGAGGTGTATGGGAGCAATGGCGCACAGCTGCAGTGCTGTGCGTTACTTCAGTGAAGATCATGAAGTCTTCTGCCGCCTCTGAAGTCTTCTTTTCTTCTCATACTCACCCGGCTTCTATCTTCCGGCTCTGCAAGGGGGACGGAGGCGCGGCTCTGGGACGGACGGCGAGGGTGAGATCCTGCGTACCAATCCCTCTGGAGCTAATGGTGTCCAGTAGCCTAAGAAGCTGGACCTTGCAACTCAGAGAGTAGGGCTGCTTCTCTCCCCTCAGTCCCTCGATGAGGGAGTCTGTTGCCAGCAGTGCTCCCTGAAAATTAAAAACCTAACAAAATACTTTCTGTCAGAAAGCTCAGGAGAGCTCCTGAAAAGCACCCAGTCTCCACTGGGCACAGTATCAAACTGAGGTCTGGAGGAGGGGCATAGAGGGAGGAGCCAGTGCACACCCAGAACTAAAGTCTTTCTTAAAGTACCCATGTCTCCTGCGGAGCCTATCTATCCCCATGGTCCTTACGGAGTCCCCAGCATCCTCTAGGACGTTAGAGAAAATAGGATTTTAATACCTACCGGTAAATCCTTTTCTCTTAGTCCGTAGAGGATGCTGGGCACCCGTCCCAGTGCGTACTGTGTCTGCAGTTATTAAATGGCCCTTAACTCCAGAACATTTATGTGGAGAAAACTTTCCTGACTTGACCATCTTCCTTGGATGTTTTCCCCCTGTGTGACTGCTCCCCAGCCTCGGAGGGTTGCATCCATGGTCCCTAGGATCCAGTCCTGGATCCCGAACCATCGCCCCTCTAGGAGGTGAGAACTGTGCAGCCACCAATGGAGTAAGATTCTGGTCTTGGAAGACAGGATTATCCTCCGGTGCATGTGTAGGTGGGATCCGGACCACTTGTCCAACAGGTCCCACTGGAACACTCTGGCATGGAACCTGCCAAACTGAATGGCCTCGTAGGCCGCAACCATCTTCCCCAGCAACAGAATGCATTGATGGATTAACACTCTTGCTGGTTTCAGAATTTGTTTGACCAGACTCTGGAACTCCATAGCCTTTCCACTGGAAGAAAGCCTCTTCTGTGTCCAGTATGACTCCCAGAAACAACAACCGCGTCATTGGGACCAACTGCGATTTTGGCAAGTTTAGGAGCCAACCATGTTGTTGAAGAACTGTCAGGGAGAGTAGATGTTTTGCACCAACTGGTCCCTGGATCTCGCCTTTATCAGGAGATCATCCAAGTACGGCATAATTGTGACTCCTTGCTTGCGAAGGAGAACCATCATTTCCACCATCACCCTGGTGAAAATCCTCGGAGCCGTGGACAGACCAAACGGCAACGTCTGAAATTGGTAATGACAATCCTGAATTGCAAACCTCAGGTAGCTTGATGCAGTGGCTAAACGGGAACATGTAATTAGGCATCCTTATGTCTACCAAAACCATGAAATCTCCTTCCTCCGGACTGGAGATCCCTACCCTGAGAGATTCCATCTTGAAATTGAATTTCTTTAGGTAGAAATTGAGGGATTTCAGATTTAAGATTGGTCTGACTGAGCCGTCCGGCTTCGGGAGCACGAAGAGGCTTGAATAAAAACCTTCTCCCTGCTGACTAAGGCCGATTTGAACAATCGGTGAGGGGGAACGTCTTGATACCCCAGTTTGTACCCTTGTGACACTATTTGTAAAACCCACGAGTCCAGGTCCAAATTAATCCAGAACTGACTGAAGTGTTTTAGACGTGCCCCCACTGGTGTGGGCTCCTGCAAGAGAGCCCCAGCGTCATGCAGTGGATTTGGCAGAAGCAGAGGACGATCTCTGCTCCTGCGATCTTGAAGAGGCTACAGACCTCTTCCCTCTTCTCCTTCCTCTACCTGCAAAGAAAGGGGAATCTTAACTTCTTGCATATCTATTGGGACAAAATGACTGCGTTAGACAATGATGCGTCTTCATCCGTTGAGAGGGAACATAGGGCAAGAAGGTTGACTTACCTGCGGGAGCTGCCGAGATCAAATTAACTAGGCCGTTGCCAAACAAGGCTTCACCTTCATAGGGAAGAGACTCCCTTTCTTCTTGGAGTCAGCATCAGCATTCCCTTGGTGAATCCACAATGCCCTCCTATCCGAGACTGCCATGAAATTGGCCCGTGAACTCAAGAGTCCTATATCCCTTGCAGTCGTAAGTATGCTGCAGTGTCCTTGATATGATCCAACGTAAGGAGTATCCCATCTCTCCAAGATATCTATATCGGAAGACAAGGTATTCGACCAATTCTTGAATACTACTACTCACCCATGCGCATGTAATGGCAGGTCTAAGTAATGTACCCGTGGTTACATAACTAGAAATAATGTAGCTTCCTGCATACGATCCGCTGGATTTGTGACAGGGCCCCGTGCAGAACAGGGGGTGACTCCCACTTTATTCTGTCCGCAGCAGGAAATGAATAAACAATCGGAAACCTTTTGGGGATTTGAAACCATCTTGTCGAGCTGGCCCAGACTTTCTCAAACAGAGATGGAGGAACGTTACATCAGCTTTCATTATATATCTATATATACATACATATAGACCCCTTTGTCAGGAACAGCAGGGTCCTCAGTGATGTTAATATGTCCTTAATATCCACAATCATGTACTGAATGCTCCTTGCCAATATTGGATCTAATCAGGAAATATTATGGTCGACATAGGAATCAGTATCCGAGTCAGTATCAGTGTGTAGTAACATTTTTGCGGGCCTGAGGGAAAAGAAGCATAGCCATGAACATCACATCTATTCTCTACGTCTGTGTCTGGGACACAGATTTATCCAACCTCACTCTGATATTATTGAAACTTTCACCCAGTCAGTTATTGGTGGTGCCAACAGGGCCACCATCATATGTCTGCATTCCTAATATAGTTTCCTCTTGGGAAAAACATTCAGCCACCGACATGTTGACACACATGTACCAAGTACCCACAGACACATCGGCTTATGGGGGATAGACCTACAGTAAATCTGTCAGAGAGACAGAGAGGATTTTTTAGCTCACAACCCAGCGCCAAAAGTACACAGTCTGGGAAATAATAAACTCTATAGTGATAGACTTGTAACGCTCTATAGATGTGCTGGTGAGGTGAGGAAGAAGCCCCGCCGCTGTAATGGCACGCTTCTGTCCCGCTCAGAAACAAATAATTAATTACGCTGGCGGGGTAAGGACAGTGCCCAGGCACTAATGTCCACTTTTGCCAGCCTTTTGTGAGGAATTTATGCTGCCCAGGGTGCCCCCCCCCCACCCACCCACATGCCCTGCACCCTGCAGTGCCTGTGTTTGTGTGGAAGCATGGCGCACAGCATTCCGCTCGCTGCGTGGTACCTCAGAATGCCGTCACTGGAGAAGAAGTCTTCTGTTCTTCTGCTACTCGCCTGTCTTCTGACTTCTGGCTCTGTAAGGGGGTGATGGCAGGCTACGGGAGTGGGCATCTAGGCGTACCCAGCGATCAGCACCCTCAGGAGCTAATGGTGTCCTGTCAGCCAGAAGCAGAGCCATTGAACTCACTAGAAGTTGGTCATACTTCTCTCCCCTAAGTTCCACGAAGCAGGGAGACTGTTGCCAGCAGCCTCCCTGAAAATAAGAAAAACTAACATAAGTCTTTTCAGAGAAACTCAGTAGAGCTCCCCTGTAGTGCATCCAGTCTCACTGGGCACAATTCTAAAACTGGAGTCTGGAGGAGGGACATAGAGGGAGGAGACAGTTCACACCCTTTGAAAGTCTTAAAGTGCCCATGTCTCCTGCGGATCCCGTCTATACCCCATGGTTCTTAATGTGATCCCAGCATCCTCTAGGACGTATGAGAAAACAAATAACGCACACACGAGGAGGAGAGAACAAAGGAAGCTATAAGGAGGGGAGGGGAGGGGAGGGGGGGGGGAGGTAAGGTAGTAAAGGGATATTGGATAAACTACAACCTTATACATATTCATTAATGTACCAGTAGTTAGAAGTAGAAGAGCTCTAACAGAAACCACAAAGCTTATCTAAAGCCACACCACACTGGATATGCCCAATCTCATTTGATCTTTGAAGCAAAGCAGTATTGGACTTTGTTACTACCAAGCAGTCTCCCATCCATGTATTATCAGATTCTTTAGGTGTTTTTAAACTACCAACACCCTTTTCTTGGTACTGTACATTTAATTTTTACACATATTCTTTTATGTACCAGAAGTTAGAAGTAGAAGAGCTCTAACAGAAACCACGAGCTCATCTACAGCCACAGCACACTGGATTTGCCCAATCTCTCCTGATCATGGAAGCTGAGCAGTGTTGGTCCTGGTTTTAGTACTTGGATGGGAGACCACCAGGAAATACCAGGAGCTGTGTGTATTTTTACAATACCAACACCGTTCTCTTGATGCATTCCATTTTGAAACATTGGGGCAGATCTATTAAGCCTGGTGAACTGATAAAGTGCAAGCAGTGGCGGATCTAGACTTAACTTTTAGGGGGGGGGCGGTTTAAGAATTATGACTCCTCCCCCTAATCATAGCCCCTCCCACTTAGTAATGCCCTTCCCGTTCGCTTCTAAAATTTCCTATTGTTGCCATTACTAATAAAATGTTGCCAGTTAGTGGAGAGAACCCTGCGCACTGGTGATACAGACTGCCAAATCGCCATTCCTTCCATCAGGGGTGGTAGAGGATAAGACAGTAGGGCAATTTAAACATGCATGGGATAGACACAAGGATATTCTTACAAAGAAATTCAACATTGAAGCACACTGTATGAGCTGAAATTCACATTATAGCACACTGTATGAGCCAACGTTATAGCACACTGTATGAGCCAAAATTCACTTTACACAACACTGTATGAGCCAAAATTCACTTTATAGCACACTGTATGAGCCAAAATTCACTTTATAGCACACTGTATGAGCCAACGTTATAGCACACTGTATGAGCCAATGTTATAGCACACTGTATGAGCCGAAGTGCACATTATAGCACACTGTATGAGCCAAAATTCACTTTATAGCACACTGTATGAGCCAAAATTCACTTTATAGCACACTGTATGAGCCAAAATTCACTTTATAGCACACTGTATGAGCCAACGTTATAGCACACTGTATGAGCCAACGTTATAGCACACTGTATGAGCCAACGTTATAGCACACTGTATGAGCCAACGTTATAGCCAGAGGCGTAACTAGGGTTTTTGGAGCCCAGGGCAAGATCAATAATGGCGCCCCCCCCCCCCCCCCAAAAAAAAATTTTTTTCTTAATAAAAATAATAAATTAATAAAATGATAATAAAAAAAAAAATACAAAAGGAAAGTATGTGCAGACGCCACCGGTGTCACTGCATATAAAGATGTCAGGGTGTGTGTGTATGTATGTGTATGTAGGTGCGGTGGTCGAAGTTGAATTTTTGAAGGTGGAATGAAAGAGTGCAGATAGCAATTATGCGCGCGCCGAAGGCGCGCGCGCTCCGGAAAAGGGGTGTGGTCACTCAAAAGGGGCGTGTCATTCAGTGTAGTAGGACCCCTTATACTATCTAGTACTGGTGCCCCTTTCACATTATAGCACACGGTGTGAGCCGAAATTCACATTATAGCACACAGTATGAGCCGAAATTCACATTGCCCCACACGGCATGAGCCGAAATTCACATTATAGCACACAGTATGAGCCGAAATTCACATTACCCCACATGGTATGAGCCAAAATTCACATTATAGCACACGGTATGAGCCGAAATTCACATTATAGCACACGGTATGAGCCAAAATTCACATTACTCCACATGGTATGAGCCAAAATTCACATTTCCCCACATGGTATGAGCAGAAATTCACATTACAGCACACGGTATGAGCCGAAATTCACATTACAGCACACGGAATGAGCCAAAATTAACATTACCCCACATAGTATGAGCCGAAATTCACATTATAGCACACGGTATTAGCCAAAATTCACGTTACAGCACATGATATGAGCCAAAATTCCCATTATAGAGTTAGGGGATCCTACCCCCCAGAATTAACATGGCCTGTGGGGCACTATGATGAGGGGAGCCCACCCCCTTAATAGACTAATTGCAGAGTTTAGCAGCGGAAGGGCTGCAGCGGTTTCTCACCCCAAGCTGCGGCGCTTCTGCCACCTCCGACACTCCACATCTTCGGCACCACCCGGGATGCAGAGCACCGCACCGGGTATGCACCCTTTTCAGTGTGGCCTGCTGCGCTCCGAAGGGGTTCTTGTTTCATGCTGCAGGATCCCGATGTGCGCCTTCCTCCCCGCTGTTACTGTCACGGTAAGCATTAGTATCGTTTACCGCAGAGGCCATTTTCTGAGGCATATGTGTTAAACCTCAGGAACTGAGATGCCCTTCTCACCATACAGCTGTGTGGCCGAGCCGGGCGGGGGGACAGCCAGCAGCAGCATGCCGGATATCAGCAGCAGAGGGTGCGGGCTGTACATACTTGAGGCAGCTGGATATTCAACAGTGCTGAAAGCCTCCGGAGCCCGCACCCCCGGAGCTGCAGTACACCGGCAGAGGACACCCATCCCCCGAACCCTGCGTAGCCCAAAGCCGGAGATCAGCAGCATGTTGAACGCGGAAGCAGAAGCTGCTTATTGCCGGTCAGCATGCTGCTGATCTCCGGCTTTGGGCTCCGCATGTGCATTACAGCCCCCACCCTCGGCTGCTGATATCCGGCATGCTGCCCCTGCTGCTGGCTTTCCACCCGCCCGGCTCGCCCACCCAGCTGGATGGTGAGTGAGAAGGGCATCTCAGTGCCCGTGGTTTAATACATATCTCTCTTCGGTAAATGGCCATTAGTACATCCCACACACACTGATTACACACACACAGACTGGCCACCCCCAAATCCTACACACACCCACTCAGACTACACACACACACACATTCTCATACTTTCCTCTCCCCCACACACACACTGGACTGCAAAAATTTACACACACTGACACTGTTCCACACACACACAATTAACACACACTCACACTGTCCCACACACACAATTAACACACACGCACACTGTCCCACACACCAGTGGCGTGCGGTGAGGTCAGTGGCATGCGGTGAGGCACTACAGCCATAATGTCCACCGAATCCTGTCGATGAACCCTACCGCCACCGAGCCAATGCCCACCACTGCCTCTGAGCCGATGCCCGCTGCCACCACCAATGGCTTACAAACTCGCCCACCATCAACTGACCCAGCCCTCCGCCACTAATTTGCAACTCAGTCCAAAGTCGCCAATGCCCGCTGCATGCCTGCTCATCATACTTATGATATATTGTACATTTTTATAGAAAAAAATAATAATCAGTGTTTGGGACTGGGAAGGGAGCGGGAGGAGGACATGAATGCAATTTTGTTGTCCAGGGTTTCCATTAACTTAATGGAGAAGGGTCTGAATGGGTTAAAAATGTAAAAAAAAACTGCGTGAGGTCCCCCTCCTAAGTATAACCAGCCTCGGGCTCTTTGAGCCGGTCCTGGTTGTTTAAATACTGGGAAAAAATTGGACAGGGGTTCCCCGTATTTAGACAACCAGCATCGGGCTCTTAGTCCAGTCCTGGTTCCAAAAATACGGGGGACAAAAGATGTAGGGGTCCCCCCGTATTTTTAAAACCAGCACCGGGCTCCACTAGCCAGGGACATAATGCCACAGCCAGGGGACACATTTATGTAGGTCCCTGCGGCCGTGGCATTACCCCCCCAACTAGTCACCACTGGCCGGGGTTCCCTGGAGGAGTGGGGACCCCTTAAATCAAGGGGTCACCCCCCCTCCAGGCACCCAAGGGCCAGGGGTGAAGCCCGAGGCTGTCCCCCCCATCCGTGGGCTGTGGATGGGAGGCTGATAGTCATGTAAGTAAAAAAAGAATATTGTTTTTTGTTGTGGAACTACAAGGCTCAGAAAGCCTCCCCGCTTGCTGGTACTTGGAGAACCTCAAGTACCAACATGCAGGGAAATAACGGGCCCGCCGGTACCTGTAGTTCTACAACAGAAAAAATACCCAAATAAAAACACAACTCACACACCGTGACAGTAAAAATTTATTAAAGCACACTGACACACTCACACATACTTACCTATATCCCACGCCGGTCACGTCCACTTGTCCAGTAGAATCCAATAGGGGTACCTGTAAAAATGAGAGACAGATTACTTACCTACATCCCACGCCGGTCACGTCCACTTGTCCAGTAGAATCCAATAGCGTTACCTGTAAAAATGAGAGACAGATTACTTACCTACATCCCACGCCGGTCACGTCCACTTGTCCAGTAGAATCCAGTAGGGGTACCTGTAAAAATGAGAGACAGATTACTTACCTACATCCCACGCTGGTCACGTCCACTTGTCCAGTAGAATTTAATAGGGGTACCACTAAAAATGAGAGACAGATTACTTACCTACATCCCACGCCGGTCACGTCCACTTGTCCAGTAGAATCCAATAGGGGTACCTGTGAAAATGAGAGAGAGATTACTTACCTACATCCCACGCCGATCACGTCCACTTGTCCAGTAGAATCCAATAGGGGTACCTGTAAAAATGAGAGACAGATTACTTACCTATATCCCACGCTGGTAATGTCCACTTGTCCAGTAGAATCCAGTAGGGGAATCTGTAAAAATGAGAGACAGATTACTTACCTACATCCCACGCCGGTCACGTCCACTTGTCCAGTAGAATCCAATAGGGGTACCTGTGAAAATGAGAGAGAGATTACTTACCTACATCCCATGCAGATCACGTCCACTTGTCCAGTAGAATCCAATAGGGGTACCTGTAAAAATGAGAGACAGATTACTTACCTACATCCCATGCAGATCACGTCCACTTGTCCAGTAGAATCCAATAGCGTTACCTGTAAAAATGAGAGACAGATTACTTACCTACATCCCACGCCGGTCACGTCCACTTGTCCAGTAGAATCCAGTAGGGGTACCTGTAAAAATGAGAGACAGATTACTTACCTACATCCCACGCCGGTCACGTCCACTTGTCCAGTAGAATCCAATAGGGGTACCTGTAAAAATGAGAGACAGATTACTTACCTACATCCCACGCCGGTCACGTCCACTTGTCCAGTAGAATCCAATAGCGTTACCTGTAAAAATGAGAGACAGATTACTTACCTACATCCCACGCCGGTCACGTCCACTTGTCCAGTAGAATCCAGAAGGGGTACCTGTAAAAATGAGAGACAGATTACTTACAGTACCTACATCCCACGCCGGTCACGTCCACTTGTCCAGTAGAATCCAATAGGGGTACCTGTAAAAATGAGAGACAGATTACTTACCTACATCCCACGCCGGTCACGTCCACTTGTCCAGTAGAATCCAATAGCGTTACCTGTAAAAATGAGAGACAGATTACTTACCTACATCCCACGCCGGTCACGTCCACTTGTCCAGTAGAATCCAATAGGGGTACCTGTGAAAATGAGAGAGAGATTACTTACCTACATCCCACGCCGGTCACGTCCACTTGTCCAGTAGAATCCAATAGGGGTACCTGTGAAAATGAGAGAGAGATTACTTACCTACATCCCACGCAGATCACGTCCACTTGTCCAGTAGAATCCAATAGGGGTACCTGTAAAAATGAGAGACAGATTACTTACCTACATCCCACGCCGGTCACGTCCACTTGTCCAGTAGAATCCAATAGCGTTACCTGTAAAAATGAGAGACAGATTACTTACCTACATCCCACGCCGGTCACGTCCACTTGTCCAGTAGAATCCAGTAGGGGTACCTGTAAAAATGAGAGACAGATTACTTACCTACATCCCACGCTGGTCACGTCCACTTGTCCAGTAGAATTTAATAGGGGTACCTGTAAAAATGAGAGACAGATTACTTACCTACATCCTACGCCGGTCACGTCCACTTGTCCAGTAGAATCCAATAGGGGTACCTGTGAAAATGAGAGAGAGATTACTTACCTACATCCCACGCCGATCACGTCCACTTGTCCAGTAGAATCCAATAGGGGTACCTGTAAAAATGAGAGACAGATTACTTACCTATATCCCACGCTGGTCACGTCCACTTGTCCAGTAGAATCCAGTAGGGGAATCTGTAAAAATGAGAGACAGATTACTTACCTACATCCCACGCCGGTCACGTCCACTTGTCCAGTAGAATCCAATAGGGGTACCTGTGAAAATGAGAGAGAGATTACTTACCTACATCCCACGCCGATCACGTCCACTTGTCCAGTAGAATCCAATAGGGGTACCTGTAAAAATAAGAGACAGATTACTTACCTACATCCCACGCCGATCACGTCCACTTGTCCAGTAGAATTCAATAGGGGTACCTGTAAAAATTAAAATGATACTTACAAACTGCAATCCACAGGAGGAGAGAGAGAGAGAGAGAGAGAGAGAGAGAGAGAGAGGGGGGGGGGAGAGACTAACCTGCTGCTGCTGCTGGGGAGACCGGCACACACTGCAGGGCCACGATGGGAGGACGGAGCCGGCGGAGGAGGGGGAGAGCCGCACACCGCCGCTCCTGTCAGCGGCAGCGGAGGAGGATGGGGCGCACACTACAGACGCCAATAACCGCCGGGACAATTAACACACACACAATTAAAACACGCACACTGTCCCACACAAAAACTCTCCAGATTATTGACTTGTTAAAGTTTTTCTAGGAAACGTTTTAGATGAATGCTTATTAGCCTTTGTCAGTATGGACTTTTGCAAAGTGTCTCTGTGGCGCAATCGGTTAGTATGTACGGCTATTAACCATAAGGTTGGTGGTTCAATCCCACCCAGAGACCTAATTGACCTTGTTATCAGATTTTGGTGATCTTTAAGTAGACAAGTCAAAATTTCAAACCCCCTGTTATGGTGTAGGGTACCTGGCCTTCTCTGATGTAATCAGAGTTAGATTTGATTCAGTGATTTTATAAAAACAGCTAGGAAGCACAATTTAGCAGTGGGTTGCAGAAAAAAAAAATATGCTGGCAGAAAAATCCAATTGAGTGATTAAACAGCTCTTCATTTTCTGGCTTTATTTTTATGCTAACAAATTTGTTCTCTGAAAAGTGTCCACAAAGCCAAGTCTCTGATTAACACCTTTGTAAGGATGGTTTTTCACCTATTACTAAATTAAACTTGCTTCATTGGAAAGGCAGCAAGATGCATCCTCATTTCAATGTCTACTAAAATAATACAAGTTGACACCAGGAAACATTAACGCCACAGCATCCTTGCTGCTTTCTCATGTGGAAGTCTATTTAATATGAAAACAAGGTGATATCTAATTAGCACACAGGTAAGGAATTAAGAAAATCTTTATTTAAGGGTGAAGATGTTTCTCACAAAATCGTTGCCCCAATGCATCATTGAAATTCAAGCTGGAAATATGATTTTAATATATCACTTGTACATTTTGTATTGCTCTTCTGGTGACAATGTAGTTTGTTTTTGTCAATTACCATTTTAATAATAGGGTAAAGAAAATGAAGTGGATTTTTGAAAGAAAACAATACTGTCAATATACTATTAAAACAAATTAAAATGGTAAAAGTTATTGTACTTTAAGTAAAAATAAAAGAGACAAAATATCAATCCCAGTTTTGGATTACTTTAATTAACAAAAAAAAAATGCATATAGCAGAGGATAGTTTCAATCTGCCTACCTCTGGGTTATGGGCCCAGCATGCTTCCATTGCAGTACTCTGCTGCACATGTAAGTTCAAGAGATCCTGAAGCACTCACTCATCATGGGAAAGTACCAATGTGTTTCTTCGTTGGTTGATGGAAGAAACATCTTACAAAAACTCTCCAGATTATTGACTTTTTAAAGTTTTTCTAGGAAACGTTTTAGTTAAATGCTTATTAGCCTTTGTCAGTATGGACTTTTGTAAAGTGTCTCTGTGGCGCAATCAGTTAGTATGTACGGCTATTAACCAAAGGGTTGGTGGTTCAATCCCACCCAGGGACCTAATTGACCTTGTTATCAGATTTTGGTGATCTTTAAGTAGACAAGTCAAAATTTCAAACCCCCTGTTATGGTGTAGGGTACCTGGCCTTCTCTGATGTAATCAGAGTTAGATTTGATTCAGTGATTTTATAAAAACAGCTAGGAAGCACAATTTAGCAGTGGGTTGCAGAGAAAAAAAATATGCTGGCAGAAAAATCCAATTGAGTGATTAAACAGCTCTTTATTTTCTGGCTTTATTTTTATGCTAACAAATTTGTTCTCTGAAAAGTGTCCACAAAGCCAAGTCTCTGATTAACACCTTTGTAAGGATGGTTTTTCACCTATTACTAAATTAAACTTGCTTCATTGGAAAGGCAGCAAGATGCATCCTCATTTCAATGTCTACTGAAATAATACAAGTTGACACCAGGAAACATTAATGCCACTGCATCCTTGCTGCTTTCTCATGTGGAAGTCTGTTTAATGTGAAAACAAGGTGATATCTAATTAGCACACAGGTAAGGAATTAAGAAAATCTTTATTTAAGGGAGAAGATGTTTCTCACAAAATTGTTGACCCAATGCATCATTGAAATTCAAGCTGGAAAGATGATTTTAATATATCACTTGTACATTTTGTATTGCTCTTCTGGTGACAATGTAGTTTGTTTTTGTCAATTACCATTTTAATAATAGGGTAAAGAAAATGAAGTGGATTTTTGAAAGAAAACAATACTGTCAATATACTATTAAAACAAATTAAAATGGTAAAAGTTATTGTACTTTAAGTAAAAATAAAAGAGACAAAATATCAATCCCAGTTTTGGATTACTTTAATTAACAAAAAAAATGCATATAGCAGAGGATAGTTTCAATCTGCCTACCTCTGGGTTATGGGCCCAGCATGCTTCCATTGCAGTACTCTGCTGCACATGTAAGTTCAAGAGATCCTGAAGCACTCACTCATCATGGGAAAGTACCAATGTGTTTCTTCGTTGGTTAATGGAAGAAACATCTTACAAAAACTCTCCAGATTATTGACTTTTTAAAGTTTTTCTAGGAAACGTTTTAGATGAATGCTTATTAGCCTTTGTCAGTATGGACTTTTGCAAAGTGTCTCTGTGGCGCAATCAGTTAGTATGTACGGCTATTAACCAAAAGGTTGGTGGTTCAATCGCACCCAGGGACCTAATTGACCTTGTTATCAGATTTTGGTGATCTTTAAGTAGACAAGTCAAAATTTCAAACCCCCTGTTATGGTGTAGGGTACCTGGCCTTCTCTGATGTAATCAGAGTTAGATTTGATTCAGTGATTTTATAAAAACAGCTAGGAAGCACAATTTAGCAGTGGGTTGCAGAGAAAAAAAATATGCTGGCAGAAAAATCCAATTGAGTGATTAAACAGCTCTTTATTTTCTGGCTTTATTTTTATGCTAACAAATTTGTTCTCTGAAAAGTGTCCACAAAGCCAAGTCTCTGATTAACACCTTTGTAAGGATGGTTTTTCACCTATTACTAAATTAAACTTGCTTCATTGGAAAGGCAGCAAGATGCATCCTCATTTCAATGTCTACTGAAATAATACAGGTTGACACCAGGAAACATTAACGCCACTGCATCCTTGCTGCTTTCTCATGTGGAAGTCTGTTTAATGTGAAAACAAGGTGATATCTAATTAGCACACAGGTAAGGAATTAAGAAAATCTTTATTTAAGGGTGAAGATGTTTCTCACAAAATCGTTGCCCCAATGCATCATTGAAATTCAAGCTGGAAAGATGATTTTAATATATCACTTGTACATTTTGTATTGCTCTTCTGGTGACAATGTAGTTTGTTTTTGTCAATTACCATTTTAATAATAGGGTAAAGAAAATGAAGTGGATTTTTGAAAGAAAACAATACTGTCAATATACTATTAAAACAAATTAAAATGGTAAAAGTTATTGTACTTTAAGTAAAAATAAAAGAGCCAAAATATCAATCCCAGTTTTGGATTACTTTAATTAACAAACAAAAAAATGCATATAGCAGAGGATAGTTTCAATCTGCCTACCTCTGGGTTATGGGCCCAGCATGCTTCCATTGCTGTACTCTGCTGCACATGTAAGTGCAAGAGATCCTGAAGCACTCACTCATCATGGGAAAGTACCAATGTGTTTCTTCGTTGGTTGATAGAAGAAACATCTTACAAAAACTCTCCAGATTATTGACTTTTTTAAGTTTTTCTAGGAAACGTTTTAGATGAATGCTTATTAGCATTTGTCAGTATGTACTTTTGCAAAGTGTCTCTGTGGCGCAATCAGTTAGTGTGTACGGCTATTAACCAAAAGGTTGGTGGTTCAATCCCACCCAGGGACGTAATTGACCTTGTTATCAGATTTTGGTGATCTTTAAGTAGACAAGTCAAATTTCATACCCCCTGTTATGGTGTAGGGTACCTGGCCTTCTCTGATGTAATCAGAGTTAGATTTGATTCAGTGATTTTATAAAAACATCTAGGAAGCACAATTTAGCATTGGGTTGCAGAGAAAAAGAAATATGCTGGCAAAAAAATCAAATTGCGTGATTAAACAGCTCTTCATTTTCTGGCTTTATTTTTATGCTAACAAATTTGTTCTCTGAAAAGTGTCCACAAAGCCAAGTCTCTGATTAACACCTTTGTAGGGATGGTTTTTCACCTATTACTAAATTAAACTTGCTTCATTGGAAAGGCAGCAAGATGTATCCTCATTTCAATGTCTACTGAAATAATACAGGTTGACACCAGGAAACATTAACGCCACTGCATCCTTGCTGCTTTCTCATGTGGAAGTCTGTTTAATGTGAAAACAAGGTGATATCTAATTAGCACACAGGTAAGGAATTAAGAAAATCTTTATTTAAGGGTGAAGATGTTTCTCACAAAATTGTTGACCCAATGCATCATTGAAATTCAAGCTGGAAAGATGATTTTAATATATCACTTGTACATTTTGTATTGCTCTTCTGGTGACAATGTAGTTTGTATTTGTCAATTACCATTTTAATAATAGGGTAAAGAAAATGAAGTGGATTTTTGAAAGAAAACAATACTGTCAATATACTATTAAAACAAATTAAAATGGTAAAAGTTATTGTACTTTAAGTAAAAATAAAAGAGACAAAATATCAATCCCAGTTTTGGATTACTTTAATTAACAAAAAAAATGCATATAGCAGAGGATAGTTTCAATCTGCCTACCTCTGGGTTATGGGCCCAGCATGCTTCCATTGCAGTACTCTGCTGCACATGTAAGTGCAAGAGATCCTGAAGCACTCACTCATCATGGGAAAGTACCAATGTGTTTCTTCGTTGGTTGATGGAAGAAACATCTTACAAAAACTCTCCAGATTATTGACTTTTTAAAGTTTTTCTAGGAAACGTTTTAGATGAATGCTTATTAGCCTTTGTCAGTACGGACTTTTGCAAAGTGTCTCTGTGGCGCAATCGGTTAGTGTGTTTGGCTATTAACCAAAAGGTTGGTGGTTCAATCCGACCCAGGGACGTAATTAACCTTGTGATCAGATTTTGGTGATATTTAAGTAGACAAGTCAAAATTTCAAACCTCCTCTTATGGTGTAGGGTACATGGCCTTCTTTGATGTAATCAGAGTTAGATTTGATTCAGTGATTTTATAAAAAACAGCTAGGAAGCACAATTTAGCAGTGGGTTGCAGAGAAAAAGAAATATGCTGGCAAAAAAATCCAGTTGAGTGATTAAACAGCTCTTCATTTTCTGGCTTTATTTTTATGCTAACAAATTTGTTCTCTGAAAAGTGTCCACAAAGCCAAGTCTCTGATTAACACCTTTGTAAGGATGGTTTTTCACCTATTACTAAATTAAACTTGCTTCATTGGAAAGGCAGCAAGATGCATCCTCATTTCAATGTGTACTGAAATAATACAAGTTGACACCAGGAAACATTAACGCCACTGCATCCTTGCTGCTTTCTCATGTGGAAGTCTGTTTAATGTGAAAACAAGGTGATATCTAATTAGCACACAGGTAAGGAATTAAGAAAATCTTTATTTAAGGGAGAAGATGTTTCTCACAAAATTGTTGACCCAATGCATCATTGAAATTCAAGCTGGAAAGATGATTTTAATATATCACTTGTACATTTTGTATTGCTCTTCTGGTGACAATGTAGTTTGTTTTTGTCAATTACCATTTTAATAATAGGGTAAAGAAAATGAAGTGGATTTTTGAAAGAAAACAATACTGTCAATATACTATTAAAACAAATTAAAATGGTAAAAGTTATTGTACTTTAAGTAAAAATAAAAGAGACAAAATATCAATCCCAGTTTTGGATTACTTTAATTAACAAAAAAAATGCATATAGCAGAGGATAGTTTCAATCTGCCTACCTCTGGGTTATGGGCCCAGCATGCTTCCATTGCAGTACTCTGCTGCACATGTAAGTTCAAGAGATCCTGAAGCACTCACTCATCATGGGAAAGTACCAATGTGTTTCTTCGTTGGTTAATGGAAGAAACATCTTACAAAAACTCTCCAGATTATTGACTTTTTAAAGTTTTTCTAGGAAACGTTTTAGATGAATGCTTATTAGCCTTTGTCAGTATGGACTTTTGCAAAGTGTCTCTGTGGCGCAATCAGTTAGTATGTACGGCTATTAACCAAAAGGTTGGTGGTTCAATCGCACCCAGGGACCTAATTGACCTTGTATCAGATTTTGGTGATCTTTAAGTAGACAAGTCAAAATGTCAAACCCCCTGTTATGGTGTAGGGTACCTGGCCTTCTCTGATGTAATCAGAGTTAGATTTGATTCAGTGATTTTATAAAAACAGCTAGGAAGCACAATTTAGCAGTGGGTTGCAGAGAAAAAAAATATGCTGGCAGAAAAATCCAATTGAGTGATTAAACAGCTCTTTATTTTCTGGCTTTATTTTTATGCTAACAAATTTGTTCTCTGAAAAGTGTCCACAAAGCCAAGTCTCTGATTAACACCTTTGTAAGGATGGTTTTTCACCTATTACTAAATTAAACTTGCTTCATTGGAAAGGCAGCAAGATGCATCCTCATTTCAATGTCTACTGAAATAATACAGGTTGACACCAGGAAACATTAACGCCACTGCATCCTTGCTGCTTTCTCATGTGGAAGTCTGTTTAATGTGAAAACAAGGTGATATCTAATTAGCACACAGGTAAGGAATTAAGAAAATCTTTATTTAAGGGTGAAGATGTTTCTCACAAAATCGTTGCCCCAATGCATCATTGAAATTCAAGCTGGAAAGATGATTTTAATATATCACTTGTACATTTTGTATTGCTCTTCTGGTGACAATGTAGTTTGTTTTTGTCAATTACCATTTTAATAATAGGGTAAAGAAAATGAAGTGGATTTTTGAAAGAAAACAATACTGTCAATATACTATTAAAACAAATTAAAATGGTAAAAGTTATTGTACTTTAAGTAAAAATAAAAGAGCCAAAATATCAATCCCAGTTTTGGATTACTTTAATTAACAAACAAAAAAATGCATATAGCAGAGGATAGTTTCAATCTGCCTACCTCTGGGTTATGGGCCCAGCATGCTTCCATTGCAGTACTCTGCTGCACATGTAAGTGCAAGAGATCCTGAAGCACTCACTCATCATGGGAAAGTACCAATGTGTTTCTTCGTTGGTTGATAGAAGAAACATCTTACAAAAACTCTCCAGATTATTGACTTTTTTAAGTTTTTCTAGGAAACGTTTTAGATGAATGCTTATTAGCATTTGTCAGTATGGACTTTTGCAAAGTGTCTCTGTGGCGCAATCAGTTAGTGTGTACGGCTATTAACCAAAAGGTTGGTGGTTCAATCCCACCCAGGGACGTAATTGACCTTGTTATCAGATTTTGGTGATCTTTAAGTAGACAAGTCAAATTTCATACCCCCTGTTATGGTGTAGGGTACCTGGCCTTCTCTGATGTAATCAGAGTTAGATTTGATTCAGTGATTTTATAAAAACATCTAGGAAGCACAATTTAGCATTGGGTTGCAGAGAAAAAGAAATATGCTGGCAAAAAAATCAAATTGCGTGATTAAACAGCTCTTCATTTTCTGGCTTTATTTTTATGCTAACAAATTTGTTCTCTGAAAAGTGTCCACAAAGCCAAGTCTCTGATTAACACCTTTGTAGGGATGGTTTTTCACCTATTACTAAATTAAACTTGCTTCATTGGAAAGGCAGCAAGATGTATCCTCATTTCAATGTCTACTGAAATAATACAGGTTGACACCAGGAAACATTAACGCCACTGCATCCTTGCTGCTTTCTCATGTGGAAGTCTGTTTAATGTGAAAACAAGGTGATATCTAATTAGCACACAGGTAAGGAATTAAGAAAATCTTTATTTAAGGGTGAAGATGTTTCTCACAAAATTGTTGACCCAATGCATCATTGAAATTCAAGCTGGAAAGATGATTTTAATATATCACTTGTACATTTTGTATTGCTCTTCTGGTGACAATGTAGTTTGTATTTGTCAATTACCATTTTAATAATAGGGTAAAGAAAATGAAGTGGATTTTTGAAAGAAAACAATACTGTCAATATACTATTAAAACAAATTAAAATGGTAAAAGTTATTGTACTTTAAGTAAAAATAAAAGAGACAAAATATCAATCCCAGTTTTGGATTACTTTAACAAAAAAAATGCATATAGCAGAGGATAGTTTCAATCTGCCTACCTCTGGGTTATGGGCCCAGCATGCTTCCATTGCAGTACTCTGCTGCACATGTAAGTGCAAGAGATCCTGAAGCACTCACTCATCATGGGAAAGTACCAATGTGTTTCTTCGTTGGTTGATGGAAGAAACATCTTACAAAAACTCTCCAGATTATTGACTTTTTAAAGTTTTTCTAGGAAACGTTTTAGATGAATGCTTATTAGCCTTTGTCAGTACGGACTTTTGCAAAGTGTCTCTGTGGCGCAATCGGTTAGTGTGTTTGGCTATTAACCAAAAGGTTGGTGGTTCAATCCCACCCAGGGACGTAATTAACCTTGTGATCAGATTTTGGTGATATTTAAGTAGACAAGTCAAAATTTCAAACCTCCTCTTATGGTGTAGGGTACATGGCCTTCTTTGATGTAATCAGAGTTAGATTTGATTCAGTGATTTTATAAAAAACAGCTAGGAAGCACAATTTAGCAGTGGGTTGCAGAGAAAAAGAAATATGCTGGCAAAAAAATCCAATTGAGTGATTAAACAGCTCTTCATTTTCTGGCTTTATTTTTATGCTAACAAATTTGTTCTCTGAAAAGTGTCCACAAAGCCAAGTCTCTGATTAACACCTTTGTAAGGATGGTTTTTCACCTATTACTAAATTAAACTTGCTTCATTGGAAAGGCAGCAAGATGCATCCTCATTTCAATGTGTACTGAAATAATACAAGTTGACACCAGGAAACATTAACGCCACTGCATCCTTGCTGCTTTCTCATGTGGAAGTCTGTTTAATGTGAAAACAAGGTGATATCTAATTAGCACACAGGTAAGGAATTAAGAAAATCTTTATTTAAGGGAGAAGATGTTTCTCACAAAATTGTTGACCCAATGCATCATTGAAATTCAAGCTGGAAAGATGATTTTAATATATCACTTGTACATTTTGTATTGCTCTTCTGAAGACAATGTAGTTTGTTTTTGTCAATTACCATTTTAATAATAGGGTAAAGAAAATGAAGTGGATTTTTGAAAGAAAACAATACTGTCAATATACTATTAAAACAAATTAAAATGGTAAAAGTTATTGTACTTTAAGTAAAAATAAAAGAGACAAAATATCAATCCCAGTTTTGGATTACTTTAATTAACAAAAAAAATGCATATAGCAGAGGATAGTTTCAATCTGCCTACCTCTGGGTTATGGGCCCAGCATGCTTCCATTGCAGTACTCTGCTGCACATGTAAGTTCAAGAGATCCTGAAGCACTCACTCATCATGGGAAAGTACCAATGTGTTTCTTCGTTGGTTAATGGAAGAAACATCTTACAAAAACTCTCCAGATTATTGACTTTTTAAAGTTTTTCTAGGAAACGTTTTAGATGAATGCTTATTAGCCTTTGTCAGTATGGACTTTTGCAAAGTGTCTCTGTGGCGCAATCAGTTAGTATGTACGGCTATTAACCAAAAGGTTGGTGGTTCAATCGCACCCAGGGACCTAATTGACCTTGTTATCAGATTTTGGTGATCTTTAAGTAGACAAGTCAAAATGTCAAACCCCCTGTTATGGTGTAGGGTACCTGGCCTTCTCTGATGTAATCAGAGTTAGATTTGATTCAGTGATTTTATAAAAACAGCTAGGAAGCACAATTTAGCAGTGGGTTGCAGAGAAAAAAAATATGCTGGCAGAAAAATCCAATTGAGTGATTAAACAGCTCTTTATTTTCTGGCTTTATTTTTATGCTAACAAATTTGTTCTCTGAAAAGTGTCCACAAAGCCAAGTCTCTGATTAACACCTTTGTAAGGATGGTTTTTCACCTATTACTAAATTAAACTTGCTTCATTGGAAAGGCAGCAAGATGCATCCTCATTTCAATGTCTACTGAAATAATACAGGTTGACACCAGGAAACATTAACGCCACTGCATCCTTGCTGCTTTCTCATGTGGAAGTCTGTTTAATGTGAAAACAAGGTGATATCTAATTAGCACACAGGTAAGGAATTAAGAAAATCTTTATTTAAGGGTGAAGATGTTTCTCACAAAATCGTTGCCCCAATGCATCATTGAAATTCAAGCTGGAAAGATGATTTTAATATATCACTTGTACATTTTGTATTGCTCTTCTGGTGACAATGTAGTTTGTTTTTGTCAATTACCATTTTAATAATAGGGTAAAGAAAATGAAGTGGATTTTTGAAAGAAAACAATACTGTCAATATACTATTAAAACAAATTAAAATGGTAAAAGTTATTGTACTTTAAGTAAAAATAAAAGAGCCAAAATATCAATCCCAGTTTTGGATTACTTTAATTAACAAACAAAAAAATGCATATAGCAGAGGATAGTTTCAATCTGCCTACCTCTGGGTTATGGGCCCAGCATGCTTCCATTGCTGTACTCTGCTGCACATGTAAGTGCAAGAGATCCTGAAGCACTCACTCATCATGGGAAAGTACCAATGTGTTTCTTCGTTGGTTGATAGAAGAAACATTTTACAAAAACTCTCCAGATTATTGACTTTTTTAAGTTTTTCTAGGAAACGTTTTAGATGAATGCTTATTAGCATTTGTCAGTATGTACTTTTGCAAAGTGTCTCTGTGGCGCAATCAGTTAGTGTGTACGGCTATTAACCAAAAGGTTGGTGGTTCAATCCCACCCAGGGACGTAATTGACCTTGTTATCAGATTTTGGTGATATTTAAGTAGACAAGTCAAAATTTCAAACCTCCTCTTATGGTGTAGGGTACATGGCCTTCTTTGATGTAATCAGAGTTAGATTTGATTCAGTGATTTTATAAAAAACAGCTAGGAAGCACAATTTAGCAGTGGGTTGCAGAGAAAAAGAAATATGCTGGCAAAAAAATCCAATTGAGTGATTAAACAGCTCTTCATTTTCTGGCTTTATTTTTATGCTAACAAATTTGTTCTCTGAAAAGTGTCCACAAAGCCAAGTCTCTGATTAACACCTTTGTAAGGATGGTTTTTCACCTATTACTAAATTAAACTTGCTTCATTGGAAAGGCAGCAAGATGCATCCTCATTTCAATGTGTACTGAAATAATACAAGTTGACACCAGGAAACATTAACGCCACTGCATCCTTGCTGCTTTCTCATGTGGAAGTCTGTTTAATGTGAAAACAAGGTGATATCTAATTAGCACACAGGTAAGGAATTAAGAAAATCTTTATTTAAGGGTGAAGATGTTTCTCACAAAATTGTTGACCCAATGCAACATTGAAATTCAAGCTGGAAAGATGATTTTAATATATCACTTGTACATTTTGTATTGCTCTTCTGGTGACAATGTAGTTTGTTTTTGTCAATTACCATTTTAATAATAGGGTAAAGAAAATGAAGTGGATTTTTGAAAGAAAACAATACTGTCAATATACTATTAAAACAAATTAAAATGGTAAAAGTTATTGTACTTTAAGTAAAAATAAAAGAGACAAAATATCAATCCCAGTTTTGGATTACTTTAATTAACAAAAAAAATGCATATAGCAGAGGATAGTTTCAATCTGCCTACCTCTGGGTTATGGGCCCAGCATGCTTCCATTGCAGTACTCTGCTGCACATGTAAGTGCAAGAGATCCTGAAGCACTCACTCATCATGGGAAAGTACCAATGTGTTTCTTCGTTGGTTGATGGAAGAAACATCTTACAAAAACTCTCCAGATTATTGACTTTTTAAAGTTTTTCTAGGAAACGTTTTAGATGAATGCTTATTAGCCTTTGTCAGTATGGACTTTTGCAAAGTGTCTCTGTGGCGCAATCGGTTAGTGTGTTTGGCTATTAACCAAAAGGTTGGTGGTTCAATCCCACCCAGGGACGTAATTAACCTTGTGATCAGATTTTGGTGATATTTAAGTAGACAAGTCAAAATTTCAAACCTCCTCTTATGGTGTAGGGTACATGGCCTTCTTTGATGTAATCAGAGTTAGATTTGATTCAGTGATTTTATAAAAAACAGCTAGGAAGCACAATTTAGCAGTGGGTTGCAGAGAAAAAGAAATATGCTGGCAAAAAAATCCAATTGAGTGATTAAACAGCTCTTCATTTTCTGGCTTTATTTTTATGCTAACAAATTTGTTCTCTGAAAAGTGTCCACAAAGCCAAGTCTCTGATTAACACCTTTGTAAGGATGGTTTTTCACCTATTACTAAATTAAACTTGCTTCATTGGAAAGGCAGCAAGATGCATCCTCATTTCAATGTGTACTGAAATAATACAAGTTGACACCAGGAAACATTAACGCCACTGCATCCTTGCTGCTTTCTCATGTGGAAGTCTGTTTAATGTGAAAACAAGGTGATATCTAATTAGCACACAGGTAAGGAATTAAGAAAATCTTTATTTAAGGGTGAAGATGTTTCTCACAAAATTGTTGACCCAATGCAACATTGAAATTCAAGCTGGAAAGATGATTTTAATATATCACTTGTACATTTTGTATTGCTCTTCTGGTGACAATGTAGTTTGTTTTTGTCAATTACCATTTTAATAATAGGGTAAAGAAAATGAAGTGGATTTTTGAAAGAAAACAATACTGTCAATATACTATTAAAACAAATTAAAATGGTAAAAGTTATTGTACTTTAAGTAAAAATAAAAGAGACAAAATATCAATCCCAGTTTTGGATTACTTTAATTAACAAAAAAAAAATGCATATAGCAGAGGATAGTTTCAATCTGCCTACCTCTCGGTTATGAGCCCAGCATGCTTCCATTGCAGTACTCTGCTGCACATGTAAGTTCAAGAGATCCTGAAGCACTCACTCATCATGGGAAAGTACCAATGTGTTTCTTCGTTGGTTGATGGAAGAAACATCTTACAAAAACTCTCCAGTTTATTGACTTTTTAAAGTTTTTCTAGGAAACGTTTTAGATGAATGCTTATTAGCCTTTGTCAGTATGGACTTTTGCAAAGTGTCTCTGTGGTGCAATCAGTTAGTATGTACGGCTATTAACCAAAAGGTTGGTGGTTCAATCCCACCCAGGGACCTAATTGACCTTGTTATCAGATTTTGGTGATCTTTAAGTAGACAAGTCAAAATTTCAAACCCCCTGTTATGGTGTAGGGTACCTGGCCTTCTCTGATGTAATCAGAGTTAGATTTGATTCAGTGATTTTATAAAAACAGCTAGGAAGCACAATTTAGCAGTGGGTTGCAGAGAAAAAAAATATGCTGGCAGAAAAATCCAATTGAGTGATTAAAGAGCTCTTTATTTTCTGGCTTTATTTTTATGCTAACAAATTTGTTCTCTGAAAAGTGTCCACAAAGCCAAGTCTCTGATTAACACCTTTGTAAGGATGGTTTTTCACCTATTACTAAATTAAACTTGCTTCATTGGAAAGGCAGCAAGATGCATCCTCATTTCAATGTCTACTGAAATAATACAGGTTGACACCTGGAAACATTAACGCCACTGCATCCTTGCTGCTTTCTCATGTGGAAGTCTGTTTAATGTGAAAACAAGGTGATATCTAATTAGCACACAGGTAAGGAATTAAGAAAATCTTTATTTAAGGGTGAAGATGTTTCTCACAAAATCGTTGACCCAATGCATCATTGAAATTCAAGCTGGAAAGATGATTTTAATATATCACTTGTACATTTTGTATTGCTCTTCTGGTGACAATGTAGTTTGTTTTTGTCAATTACCATTTTAATAATAGGGTAAAGAAAATGAAGTGGATTTTTGAAAGAAAACAATACTGTCAATATACTATTAAAACAAATTAAAATGGTAAAAGTTATTGTACTTTAAGTAAAAATAAAAGAGACAAAATATCAATCCCAGTTTTGGATTACTTTAATTAACAAAAAAAATGCATATAGCAGAGGATAGTTTCAATCTGCCTACCTCTGGGTTATGGGCCCAGCATGCTTCCATTGCAGTACTCTGCTGCACATGTAAGTGCAAGAGATCCTGAAGCACTCACTCATCATGGGAAAGTACCAATGTGTTTCTTCGTTGGTTGATGGAAGAAACATCTTACAAAAACTCTCCAGATTATTGACTTTTTAAAGTTTTTCTAGGAAACGTTTTAGATGAATGCTTATTAGCCTTTGTCAGTATGGACTTTTGCAAAGTGTCTCTGTGGCGCAATCAGTTAGTATGTACGGCTATTAACCATACGGTTGGTGGTTCAATCCCACCCAGGGACCTAATTGACCTTGTTATCAGATTTTGGTGATCTTTAAGTAGACAAGTCAAAATTTCAAACCCCCTGTTATGGGGGTTGAGGAGCCAGCACCACTCACACACTAGTCCCCGGGTGCAGCACTCAACCCCCGGGATACCCGGAGCAACAAAATGGAGATTCAGGCCAACAGGCCACACCCCTACCTATGAGACCATGCCTCCATTTTACCATTGCGCTGCTTATCTGCGCGCACTGCATTACAATCTCCCTCGCTGCCTCTCTGGGTGTCACCAATGATAGTGACACCTTTGCCATGCTTGTAGCAGCTGGTCCTAAGATCTACGCCTCCAGCCCTGAGTGTTTGCCCTTGTGACTTGTTGATCATCATAGCGAAGCAGATTCTTACAGAAAACTGCAGGGGCTTAGATTGAAAAGAAAAACATTGACGAACCCATCATTTCAGCAACAGGGTCTGCCACACGGCTGACTGAAATGACTGGTTGGTTTGGACCCCCACCAAAAAAGAAGCAATCAATCTCTCCTTGCACAAACTGGCTCTACAGAGGCAAGATGTCCACCTCATCATCCTCCGATTCCTCACCCCTTTCACTGTGTACATCGCCCTCCTCACAGATTATTAATTCGTCCCCACTGGAATCCACCATCTCAGATCCCTGTGTACTTTCTGGAGGCAATTGCTGGTGAATGTCTCCACGGAGGAATTGATTATAATTCATTTTGATGATCATCATCTTCTCCACATTTTCTGGAAGTAACCTCGTACGCCGATTGCTGACAAGGTGAGTGGCTGCACTAAACACTCTTTTGGAGTACACACTGGAGGGAGGGCAACTTAGGTAGAATAAAGCCAGTTTGTGCAAGGGCCTCCAAATTGCCTCTTTTTCCTGCCAGTATACATACGGACTGTCTGACGTGCCTACCTGGATGCGGTCACTCATATAATCCTCCACCATTCTTTCAAAGGTGACAGAATCATATGCAGTGACAGTAGACAACATGTCAGTAATCGTTGCCAGGTCTTCAGTCCGGACCAGATGTCAGCACTCACTCCAGACTGCCCTGCATCACCGCCAGCGGGTGGGCTCGGAATTCTTAGCCTTTTCCTCGCACCCCCAGTTGCGGGAGAATGTGAAGGAGGAGCTGTTGACGGGTCACGTTCGACTTGACAATTTTCTCACCAGCAGGTCTTTGAACCTCTGCAGACTTGTGTCTGCAGGAAAGAGAGATACAATGTAGGTTTTAAATCTAGGATCGAGCACGGTGGCCAAAATTTATTGCTCTGATTTCAACAGATTGAATCCTGGTTAAGCGAATTAAGGGCTCCATCCACAAGTCCCACATGCCTAGCGGAATCGCTCTGTTTTAGCTCCTCCTTCAATGTCTCCAGCTTCTTCTGCAAAAGCCTGATGAGGGGAATGACCTGACTCAGGCTGGCAGTGTCTGAACTGACTTCACGTGTGGCAAGTTCAAAGGATTGCAGAACCTTGCACAACGTTGAAATCATTCTCCACTGCGCTTGAGTCAGGTGCATTCCCCCTCCTTTGCCTATATCGTGGGTAGATGTATAGGCTTGAATGGCCTTTTGCTGCTCCTCCATCCTCTGAAGCATATAGAGGGTTGAATTCCACCTCGTTACCACCTCTTGCGTCAGAGGATGGCAGGGCAGGTTCAGGAATGTTTGGTGGTGCTTCAGTCTTCGGCACGCGGTGGCTGAATGCAGAAAGTGGCCCGCAATTCTTCGGGCCACCGACAGCATCTCTTGCACGCCCCTGTCGTTTTTTAAATAATTCTGCACCACCAAATTCAATGTATGTGCAAAACATGGGACGTGCTGGAATTTGCCCAGATGTAATGCACGCACAATATTGGTGGCGTTGTCCGATGTCACAAATCCCCAGGAGAGTCAAATTGGGGTAAGCCATTCTGCGATGATGTTCCTCAGTTTCCGTAAGAGGTTGTCAGCTGTGTGCCTCTTATGGAAAGCGGTGATACAAAGCGTAGCCTGCCTAGGAACGAGTTGGCATTTGCGAGATGCTGCTACTGGTGCCGCCGCTGCTGTTCTTGCTGCGGGAGGCAATACATCTACCCAGTGGGCTGTCACAGTCATATAGTCCTGAGTCTGCCCTGCTCCACTTAACCACGGACATGTGGACTAGTGGACATTGGGTACAACTGCATTTTTTAGGACACTGGTGACTCTTTTTCTGAGGTCTGTGTACATTTTCGGTATCGCCTGCCTAGAGAAATGGAACCTAGATGGCATTTGGTACCGGGGACACAGTACCTCAATCAAGTCTCTAGTTGCCTCTGAATTAACGATGGATACCGGAACCACGTTTCTCACCACCCAGGCTGACAAGACCTGAGTTATCCGCTTTGCAGCAGGATGACTGCTGTGATATTTCATCTTCCTCGCAAAGGACTGTTGGACAGTCAATTGCCTACTGGAAGTAGTACAAGTGGTCTTCCGACTTCCCCTCTGGGATGACGATCGACTCCCAGCAGCAACAACAGCAGCGCCAGCAGCAGTAGGCGTTACACTCAAGGATGCATCGGAGGAATCCCAGGCAGGAGAGGACTCGTCAGACTTGCCAGTGACATGGCCTGCAGGACTATTGGCTCTCCTGTCTAAGGAGGAAATTGACACTGAGGGAGTTGGTGGTGTGGTTTGCAGGAGCTTGGTTACAAAAGGAAGGGATTTAGTGGTCAGTGGACTGCTTCCGCTGTCATCCAAAGTTTTTGAACTTGTCACTGACTTATGATTAATGCGCTGCAGGTGACGTATAAGGGAGGATGTTCTGAGGTGGTTAACGTCCTTACCCCTACTTATTACAGCTTGACAAAGGCAACACACGGCTTGACACCTGTTGTCCGCATTTGTGTACAGGATGCATACCTTCATGTCCAAATTTATCCATCTCATCAGTCGTACCTCAGATTTGCGGTACAGGACTGTCATTGCCAATTTCAGACGTTGCTGTTTGGTCTCTCCACGGCCCAGAGAATTTTCACCAAGGTAATGGTGGAAATGATGGTTCTCCTGCGCAAGCAATGTGTCACAATTATCCCGTACTTGAGCGATCTCATAAAAGCGAGATCAAGAGAGCAGTTGCTGAACAGCGTATCACTTTCACTGAAAGTGTTACAGCAACACGGCTGGATTTTCAATATCCCAAAGTCGCAGTTGGTTCCTACGACTCGTCTGTCTTTATTGGGCATGATTCTGGACACAGACCAGAAGAGGGTTTATCTCCCGATAGAAAAGGCCCAGGAACTCATGACTCTTGTCAGTAACCTATTGAAACCAAAACTTGTGTCAGTGCATCACTGCACTCGAGTCCTGGGAAAGATGGTGGCATCATACAAAGCCATTCCATTCGGCAGGTTCCATGCGAGGACTTTCCAATGGGACCTACTGGACAAGTGGTCTGGGTCACATTTACAGATGCATTGGTTGATCACCCTGTCCCCCAGGGTCAGGGTATCACTCCTGTGGTGGCTGCAGAGTGCTCACCTTCTCGAGTGACGCAGATTCGGCATTCAGGACTGGATCCTGGTGACCACAGATGCAAGCCTCCAAGGTTGGGGAGCAGTCACACAGGGAAGAAATTTCCAAGGTCTTTGGTCAAGTCAAGAGACTTGTCTTCACATCAACATCCTGAAACTAGGGGCCATATACAATGCCCTACGTCAAGCGGAGACCTTACTTTGCGACCAACCGGTTCTGATCCAGTCAGACAACGTCACCGCAGTGGCTCATGTAAACCGCCAAGGCGGCACAAGGAGCAGAGTGGCGATGGCACAAGCTACCTTTGCATTTTTCTCCCAAACGAAGGACACTAGAATGAAAATTTTAAAGCCTCCTGTTAGTGCTTTATCTACACGGTATAGCCCTGAATTTTCCAATGCGTAGCTCTTTGCAAAAGAGAGATATTGGCAAGGAAAAGCTGTCTTGTACCTTTGCATTTTTCTCCCAAACGAAGGACACTAGAAAGAAAATTTTAAAGCCTCCTGTTAGGCCATCATCTACACGGCATAGCCCTGAATTTTCCAATGCGTAGCTCTTTGCAAAAGAGAGATATTGGCAAGGAAAAGCTGTCTTGTACCTTTGCATTTTTCTCCCAAACGAAGGACACTAGAAAGAAAATGTTAAAGCCTCCTGTTAGGCCATCATCTACACGGCATAGCCCTGAATTTTCCAATGTGCAGCTCTTTGCAAAAGAGAGATATTGGCAAGGAAAAGCTGTCTTGTACCTTTGCATTTTTCTCCCAAACGAAGGAAACTAGAATGAAAATTTTAAAGCCTCCTGTTAGTGCTTCATCTACACGGTATAGCCCTGAATTTTCCAATGCGTAGCTCTTTGCAAAAGAGAGATATTGGCAAGGAAAAGTTGTCTTTCAACTCTTCCACAACTGAAAAACAGATAGTGTTCCCAAGCCTTCCATCCTGTAATATCTTCAGTCTCTCGTCAATGAAGAAAACAATCCCTCCAGCAGACTCTTCAACCACGATACAAGATCACAGCCAAAAGGGCGAGAAGCAACTACACTTGCGTTTAACCAAAATGGCTAAAATTTAGTGGAGGAAAGTGCAGTGCACCAAAACATAAGCTGACACAATCATGGAGAATGCGCCAGCATATATGCTCTTCTATCTATATTTTGCAAACCTGCTCTTGTCCCCTCCAGCTGCTCCATGTAGATTTGACGCCTGGCAAGGTGCATAACCCACTGACAAGCAGGCACACTCCTGCATGAGTTTTCACTCTCACTAGCAGGATGATACACATTCATTTGCATGTGCTCCACCTCTGACACACCGCCCACCCAACCACCCAGTCACCAGAGCCACCCACAAGCCAACTGGCTCCGTGATTTAATTTGCACAGTGCAGTCATCCAGGCAGCATGTCCTTCTCAATGGAATAATCTCTGGTTCCATGGAATCTTCCGCATTGGAATGCTGCGGAACAAAAAGGATTTAAACATTCAGCTTGCTAGCATTCAATGTACCTGCGGCTTGGCTCTAGCACATGGGTCTTCATCCTGTGGCCCTCCAGCTGCTGTGAAACTACACATCCCAGCATGCCCTGCCACAGTTTTGCTATTAAGGTATGCTAAAACTGAGGCAGGGCATGCTGGTATATGTAGTTCCACAGCAGCTGGAGGGTCGCAGGTTGAAGACCCATATTCTAGCATGCCTGTTCTATGATGCATGTTCCGTGATGTCACAATCAGCTTGGAATGGGGTGTCTAGCATGCATTTGCTGACAGCCACTTGAGGGAGACACACATCAGGAGATGCAGCATATCGGAGGTCTTCGATGCCTTTCCAGCAAATGCACACCACCAGCTGCTGGTCTGGACACAAAACAATACCCACAATTGAAGGCTCAAAATGCCCAACTACAGGATTAATGTAAGTAGTGAATTTAGGAATGAATTTAGAAGTAGGAAATTAAGTTAGTTCACAAGTACATTCAAATTCCGATCTAAAGTCTAGGTAGGCCTCACGTCCTGGCAGCCCCCAGCATTTAAAAATGCCTTGATTAGAGGTAGGGAATTAAATGTAGATAAGAAGTAGACACAAAATAACACTCCACAGAGCAATTATCAGGTGTCTTTATCAATTGTTGCATTTAAAAAATCAAGCAATTAGGGAACACAATGTTGCGACAATGTAACCCTATTTGCAAAATAGTACTAAATAAGTTTGTCGATGTAAGACATTTGCAAAGGCGCAAACAAAACACGCTGGAAAATGCAACTGAATCTGTTTTTGGAGGTTAGAATAGATGCAGGATTATGTAGCTCAATGGGTAGGGTGTTTGATTAGAATTCAACAGGTTATAGATTTGAATCCTGGGTATGATAGTTTGAGGTGTTATTTAATAAAGTATGTTTATATATTAGTCACACATGGCTTACTTTTACAAATGGCATGTCACCAGTTAGTGCTGACTGCTGATATGCCATTTGCACAAACACCCCATGTGTGACTGTATATGCATTTAAGGAGGGCACCCCGGCAATACCACAAACCATTGAGTGTCAAGTATACTAGATATATCTTCATATCTCATGTGCTTTCTCTGAGACCAATCTTGTTATGCCCCTTCCCCACAAGGCATGCGCCTTTTGTCCATATTGCAAAAATGGGGAGGGGAGGGGGGGGGGGCATATAATTCTCTGTCACAGGGCACCAAAAAGTCTAGTTATGGCTCTGGTATGCATTATGTAATCTGGCAGACCATATCTCCAACACTGGCTGGTTGGAATAGAAATCCGGTTATCTATGTGAGCAAATGACCATCAACGATTTACTCTCAAACACTAGAAAATGGACAAACATGGTCCCCTAAACAAATTGGTTAAATTTTGGGTTTAACCAATTTGTGTAATGACCATTTTTGACCACTTTTCTAGTGTTTGGGAGCAAATGGTTAATTGACATTTGCTACTATACATTACCAGATTTTCATTCCACCCATCCAGACTGGATAGATAGCCTGACAGATAATTGTGTAGTGTATGCCCAGGATAACTGTGTCAGTTGTGCTTTCTTTTATGACGGCACATAAATGGGTGGGCAGATCCAGAGCAAGCACTGCCCACTCATGCATAGTTGTCAACTGATGTGAAGTTCCAGGGGGCAATCTCAGTTATAAAGAAAAGTATCTGGAAATTGTCCCTAGTTTAAAAAAAAAATAAAAAAAAATTGATCAACTCCATTTATTTAGTATGATATCCCAGCAGTCAGAACAACATACTTTATTAAATAACACATCTCAAACTACCATACCCAGGATTCAAACCTATAACCTGTTGAATTCTAATCAAACACCCTACCTATTGAGCTATTTGATCCTGCATAAAAATTGTGAACATTATATGAAGCTATTGGTACTTTGCAAAAAAAAAGTATCAGCATTACAACGCAGCAGATCCATGCAGTTTGCAGTCACACACTACATGTATCTGCTCAGCCACAATGCTGATTATTTCTTCACAAAGTACAAGGTGAGCTCCAAACAGAATTCTCTAGCTTAGAATTATACCTTTCTATGCCAAACCTAGAAGTCGGGCCCCCCACCCTGGGATCCCCCAGAGGGAGGCCTGCACCGTCATGCGGCAGGCTTGTCCGTTTTGGAAGCAGGCTGATGGGCAGCCCAGGCTTGCTTCAGTCTGGGCTTGGCAGGTCTGGAAGCATGAGCTTGCTTTGGGTATGCCTGACCTTGGGTACGCTTTACCTGAGGGATGAAAGGGCCAAGGGAAAGTACTTTTAGCCTTCTGCGTGGTAGGAGTCATACGAGGTAGGCAAGCTGTTTTAGCAGTAGCCAGATCAGCTACAATCTTATTGAGGTCTTCTCCAAAGAGAGTGTCTCCCTTGAAAGGAAGCACCTCCAGGGTTTTCTTGGAATCCATATCCACCGACCAGGATCTCAACCAGCTGTATAAAGTATTACCTTGGAACTGGCTCTCCACTCCCCATTATCTGGTTATCATGGCTTCCTCCGCCAGTGTCCAGACTCGCATGCTGAAGCTCGGCCACTTCTTCCTAGCAGCAGGCTCCTGGATCACTGGGCAGCAGAGGTGCTTGGGAGCCGGAAGGGGGCGGAGCAATCAGGCAGGCAGTTGCAGTGCTGCCCAGCTATCTGTGGTGTGAGAAGAAGCAGGGGCACCCCACCGCTGGCAGTGCTGCAGCTAGCGGTGGTGGCAGCGGCGAGGCTGCTGGGCTGGGTCTTGAAAAAGGTGGAAAGAAGGGTTTTACGGCATGGAATGTACAAACTGCGAGACCCTGCTGGTAGCGCCTTTGTCTATTTAGTAGGAAGGGCACGTAACAGCCGGGGGACAATGGAGGAAGCCCCTTTAGGGCTGGAGCCCCTTCAGGGCTGGAGCCCGGCGGCAACTGACTCCGTTGTCTCTGGCAGTTCTGCCCCTGGACTAGAGGAATGGTCAAGAACATGGCAACATTTAATGCCAAAAAATGCAAAATCATACACGTCTCAAAAATGCAAAGGCTAACTATAATATTAAGGGCATTATAATGGCAAGAGGAAAGCTATCTAAGTATTACTATTTCAGGTGAGCAATGTAACAAAGCAATAGGAAAGGCAAGTCAGATGCTTGTTTGCATAGGTTAAAGAACCAGTAGCAGAAAAAAGTAATACAGGTTGAGTATCCCATATGCAAATATTCCGAAATACGGAATATTCCGAAATACGGACTTTTTTGAGTGAGACTGAGATAGTGAAACCTTTGTTTTTTGATGGCTCAGTGTACACAAACTTTGTTTAATACTCAAAGTTATTAAAAATATTGTATTAAATGAACTTCAGACTGTGTGTATAAGGTGTATATGACACATGAATGAATTCTGTGAATGTACACACACTTTGTTTAATGCACAAAGTTATAAAAAATATTGGCTAAAATGACCTTCAGGCTGTGTGTATAAGGTGTATATGAAACATAAATGCATTCTGTGCTTAGATTTAGGTCCCATCACCATAATATCTCGTTATGGTATGCAATTATTCCAAAATACAGAAAAATCCGATATCCAAAATTCCTCTGGTCCCAAGCATTTTGGATAAGGGATACTCAACCTGTAATGCCACTGTATAGGTCCTTGGTACAGCCACATTTAGAATCCTGTGTTCAGTTCCAGAAGCCATATCTCCAGAAGGCTGTAAATACATTAGGGCAACTAAAATTGTGCATGGCCTACATCACAAAACTTACCTGGAAATACTAAAAAATGTTGATGTGTATAGTTTGGAGAAGGGAAGAGGGAACATACAGTAATAGAAACATTTAAATATATAGGGAGGAATGTAATAGGGTGTGAGAATCAGAAAGTGAGAGATTTTGTGTTTTTTCCTGTTGTTTTTTTTTTATTGTTTGTTTTTTAAAGTGGCAATCCTTTACATGGCAAAACCAGGTTGATATTTGCCATGTAAAGGATTGCCACCGTGGGCATGTGTAGAAGGGGCACTGCTACTGTTGGCATTATGTGTGTAAGCTGCACTGATATGGTGGTTATGTGTATAAAGGGCACTGCGACTGTGGGTATTATTATTATTATTATTATTATTATTATTACATGCGGTGTAATGACAATAAGATAGTGCTACTGTGTGGCATATTTTGATTTGGGGTGCTATTGTGTGGCCATGCCCCTTCCTTGTGATACCACACCTTCTTTTTTTAAGGAGCGCACTGTCCCTTTATTAAGTATTGGAGAGAGGGCCCAAATTAATAGTTTGCAGGGAGGCGCCAAACACCCTAGCACTGGCCCTTTGGTAGGGGACAGGATTTGCTTCTGCTTGTGCACATATGTTATGATTGCCAGCCAACAGCACTGGTTTTGCCTATAACACTAACTATAAATATTTTGAATTGGTCCTGGACCACCAATCCAAGGCACCCCTGCAAGTGTCCTGAGGCACCCCAGGGTGCAGTTTGAGAACCACTGGTCTAGTGAGTACCCAGGATAATTATTGTAGCTGGTCTGCGGGTAACAGCTCTCAGATCCACTTCTAGAAAAAATGCAGCAATGTAATTTGAGTGACAAACTGCAGAGATGAACCCTTTCTGTGACTGCTGCACAGGGATCACACAAACTCTATTCATAGGGCTGACTTCACTTAGGGGAGATGTTCTCACCCCGCAAAGAAGTGCGAGTATATACCGCACTTACGGTACCATTGGATTTACAGATATTTTCTTGCAATACACTATGGGGGTCATTCTGAGTTGATTGCTCGCTAGCAGTTTTTAGCAGCCATGCAAACGCATTGTCGCTGCCCACTGGAGAGTGTATATTCACTTTGGAGAAGTGCGAACACTTGAGCAGCCGAGCGCCTGCAAAATCGTTTCAAAATAAGACCAGCACTGTAGTTACACTTCGTGTGCGTTGATTCTAACAACCGAGGGACGGCTTTTGATGTCACACACCCATCCAGCGAATGCCCAGCCACGTCTGCATTTCTTCTGCCACGCCTGCATTTTTCCAAGCACTCCCTGAAAACGGTCAGTTGACACCCAGAAACGCCCTCTTTCTGTCAATCTCCTTGTGGCCTGTTCTGTGATTGGAATAATCGCTAGAACTAGTGCAAAACCACAATGGACTTTGTACCCGTACGATGCGCATGCACATTACGGAGCATGCGCATGCACAGATTAGCCATTTTTTTTCAACTGATTGCTACGCAGCGAACAACGGCAGCAAGCGATCAACTCGGAATGACCCCCTATATACATAGAAACATGGATTTTTACTGCAGGAATTATGGTTAGTTTAGGGGTATCGGTTAGGGTCAACAGAGGTGTAGCTAGGGGTCCAAGCGCCCCTGGCAAAGTAAGGGACTGGCGCCCCCCCTTTCGATAAAGCATTGCAGTCCATTGGCGGTTACCATGTTGGAGCCACAGCAACTGACCCCCTCCCCCACACGCTGCCCTACATCATCGGCTGGGATTCACTGTTGGTGTGAAGCCACTGGGAACATTCTGGTAGCATTAGCAGCAGTCTGTGTCATAGATAGGGAAGGCAGAAGGTTAACTAGCTAATAGCAGTCTGTTGGCAGCAGAGGCTGAGCGGGGGGCTGAGAATGAGCCAACGCTGATCAGTGTCCAGTCTGCTCAGACAAAAATATTTTGTGATCAGGGCTGGTTCTAGACCAAAGGAGCCAATGGCAAAAATTTCCTTTGGCACCCCCCCCCCACACACACACACACATACACACACACACACACACACACCAAAAAAGAACATATCCCAGTTTAACATAACGCTATGTGGTGCAAGGTGTGGAGCTGGTCACTTGTATCAGACCTCTGACATTTGCCTTTTCACCCATATTGCATACTTTTTCTTGCAGGTTGTGTCTTAATTCAAGAAGTGTTCTAAGTACTTCAGCTTAGTATCTTTACTGACCCCTCTTTACCCCACACTACATAACTGACCCCTCTATACCCTACACTACATCACTGACCTTTCTACAACCATCACTGCATTACTGACCCCTCTATACAGTACACTGACCTCTATATACCTGCTAGTACATCCCTGATGCCTATATTCCCTAAGCTAAATCCCTGACGCCTCTATTCCCTACGCTACATCCCTGACGCCTATATTCCCTATGCTACATCCCTGACGCCTCTATACCCTACGCTACATCCCTGATGCCTCTATTCCCTACGCTACATTCCTGATGCCTCTATAACCTACGCTACATCCCTGACGCCTCTATACCCTACGCTACATCCCTGACGCCTCTATACAGTACAATGCATTACTGATCCCTCTAGACCATACATCCTCATTACATCAGAGAGATAGTGAAACACTGGAAAAAATAAGGATAAAGTGGACTACAGAAACTGATGCTCTAAACAAAGGAGAGAGAGAGAAAAGCACAAGGGAAAGTGGGCAATCGGAACACCATAGAGAGAGGAGAGATAGAAATGCCTGAAAAAGTAAAGGGGGTTGGGTATGGCATCCGGCGCTCGGGATTCCAGCAGTCACATGATACCTAATCCTAATCCTAACCCTCGGGGGGGCGGATAGGGCTAACCCTCAGGGGGTGGCAGCTAGGACTAACCCCCCCCCTCCTAGTGCCTTCCCTAACACCCCCTCCCCCGGTCCTAACCCTCCCTCCAATACTCGCCTTCGGGATGTTGGCTGTCTGTGTGCCGGCACCAGTCTCCCAAGTGGTGTCAGGATTCCAACATCGGTCAAATGACCGCCGGTATACCGTCTGCCGGGATGGTAAATGTATCCTGAGGACAGGTAGTGAGTGTGGAGGGATAGGTGGTTCAGTAAAATGTAACAGCTCAAACTGCGATCATTCACTGATAAATTGATTTATAGCTCTCCCTTTTTAACCATTGCAGTCATAAAAGCAATGTTTTTTAAACTTTTAAATAAAGCTTGTTAGCATCCCCAGCACACTGTATATGCTGGGAGATGTAGTTCTCAATATGAAAACATTTAATTACTGTATGAACTCTAATTCCCCAACTGAAACCTCTCACAAACACACACTCCTAAATCTAGTACACACACACACACACACACACACACACACATTTCCCCAGTACTGACAACTCTCATCACTTCCACACACTGACAACTCCCTCCTGCTCCTCTCCCCACTGACACTGACAGCTCCCTCACAGTCACACACATCCTCCACCCCCCCACCCCCCCCCCCCCACACACACACTGATAGCACACATGCACAAATCCCCCCCTCCTCGACACTAACTGTCACGGACTGCTTGGGCAGCAGGGGGCAGGCTCTGACTTGAAGTGCTGAAATTCAACAGCTCTCTCGAACTTGCAAGGCATGGCTGTGCAGCTGTCTCCAGCCATCTCCTTGCCCACTGTGTAATTTGTGGCGTTCTCTGATGTTCCCCGCTCTGCCTCTACAACCGGCACATAATGTACAGCAGTGGTGACTCCTGAGTATGGGCCTGGAGAACTCCGCCTACCGGGGGGTAGGGATTAATAATTTCAAAGGGGCAGAGCTAGGAGTGAAGCAGTGGACAGCAGTTGAGGGGCGTTTCAAACTGTAACAGGGTTGGGACAATTTCAGTATCCTTCCCTCACCGTCTAATTGGTCAGTCCCACGCTGATTGCCATAGCGCCCTTTTGAGACTGCAGAACTCTATCCCTTAGCCACGGTTGGCACAGCTGGATGGTGCCCCTGGCAAGTGCCATCCTGGCCAAGGGGTAGATACGCCCCTGAGGGTCAGGGCCAGAAACAGAAATCTCGGGGCCCAGTACACTGATATCTCTGGGGCCCCCTCAACCCCCCCTTAACTTGGCAGAGGGATCTTTAAAAAAAAATGGAGCCTTTGACTCGGACCGTCAGTGAGGCCGGCAGGTGGTTTTCATACTGGGCTATCCAGCTCTTCGGTGGCAGTGGCAGGGACATTCAGAAAAGGGCCAGCACAGCAACATGCATAATAATGGCAATACAGTATGGACCACAGGGACTGGACAAAGTGATGGGGTAAAAGGAGGGGGGAGGGTTTAGTTGGCCTGTTAATTGTTTTCCTGCTTAAATTGAGCAGTTGGTGGATACACTTTAAAAAGCAATATTGGCACTGTGGCCCCATTATTTCTGTTCTTAATACTTGGAGCCCTGAACAAGTGTCCCCTTTGTCCCCCCTGTCACCGGGCCTGTTCAGGCGTTACCTATGGAGAAGCTGCGACATGACATCCTAGGACACGATACTGCACCATGCATCACCATTATATTTCAGTGTGCCTTGTCAATATTTAAATCTTGTTCTGTGTGACGTGAGTTGTAAATGGTTGAAAATCTCTGTGCTACAGTATCGTCACCATGTAGTTATAACAACACCGCAAAACCACCAAAAGACATGTTTTGGTAGAGGGACTGCTGGAGGGGCCCATTGGGGCCCCCAGTTTGCTACCCCACCCCAGTATACCTGTGCTGTAGCCAGTGGAAGGGGCACTATCTTCCCGGTGATCTCTTCGGGAAGATGGTGCCGCACATAGAAAGCAAAGACTCTGGCTGCACTCTCCTGCCCTCGCTCTAAGCAAGGTGATCGGGCCACAAAAGGACCCCTGTCGGACCCCTGCCGGACCCCGGCCTGTGGGCCACAAAAGGATGCATTGGGGGCGGCATGCGGCCCATGGGTTTGACACCCCTGCCCTAGAGTATCAAAATTTGTTTCACGGCACCCCTAGGCCAAAGTTTTTTTTATTGAGAAATTCAGAAAAAAATATAAAATTAAGTAAATTGTGTTTATAGCATGTCATCCTCAGGTTCAGTTATGTTGTGAGGGAATGGTTTTGCCAATTTAATAAAGTATAAATAATTTTAATTGGTCCTGGACCACCAAACTATGCTACCAGTGCAAGAACCCCAGTTAGGAAACTACTGCCATAAAATAAACCTTTTTTGTTTTTTTTAAACTACATGTAATACACCTTAGAGCTCAGTTCCTAAAAGGTTTTAAACCCTTGCATACAGTAAACTACACATATTTAAAAATCCTACACTGGGCACAAGTGCTCACGGGCCAATTTCATGGCAGTCTCGGATAGGAGGGCATTGTGGATTCACCAAGGGAATGCTGATGCTGACTCCAAGAAGAAAGGGAGTCTCTTCCCTATGAAGGTGAAGCCTTGTTTGGCGACGGCCTAGTTAATTTGATCTCGGCAGCTCCCGCAGGTAAGTCATCCTTCTTGCCCTATGTTCCCTCTCAACAGATGAAGACGCATCATTATCTGACGCAGTCATTTCGGCCCAATAGATATGCAAGAAGTTAAGATTCCCCTTTCTTTGCAGGTAGAGGAAGGAAAAGAGGGAAGAGGTCTGTAGCCTCTTCAAGATCGCAGGAGCAGAGATCGTCCTCTGCTTCTGCCAAATCCACTGCATGACGCTGGGGCTCTCTTGCAGGAGCCCGCACCAGTGGGGGGCACGTCTAAAACTCTTCAGTCAGTTCTGGATTCATTCGGACCTGGACTCGTGGGTTTTACAAATAGTGTCCCAAGGGTACAAACTGGGGTTTCAAGACGTTCCCCCTCACCGATTGTTCAAATCAGCCTTAGTCAGCAGGGAGAAGGTTTTTATTCAAGCCTCTTCGTGGTCCCGAAGCCGGACGGCTCAGTCAGACCAATCTTAAATCTGAAATCCCTTAATTTCTACCTAAAGAAATTCAATTTCAAGATGGAATCTCTCAGGGTAGTGATCTCCAGTCCGGGGGATAAAGGAGATTTCATGGTTTTGGTAGACATAAAGGATGCCTACTTATATGTTCCCATTTAGCCACTGCATCAAGCTACCTGAGGTTTGCAATTCAGGATTGTCATTACCAATTTCAGACGTTGCCGTTTGGTCTGTCCACGGCTCCGAGGATTTTCACCAGGGTGATGGCGGAAATGATGGTTCTCCTTCGCAAGCAAGGAGTCACAATTATCCCGTACTTGGATGATCTCCTGATAAAGGCGAGATCCAGGGACCAGTTGGTGCAAAACATCTACTCTCCCTGACAGTTCTTCAACAACATGGTTGGCTCCTAAACTTGCCAAAATCGCAGTTGGTCCCAATGACGCGGTTGTTGTTTTTGGGAGTGATACTGGACACAGAAGAGGTTTTCTTCTAGTGGAAAGGCTCTGGAGATCCAGAGTCTGGTCAAACAAATTCTGAAACCAGCAAGAGTGTTAATCCATCAATGCATTCAGTTGCTGGGGAAGATGGTTGCGGCCTACGAGGCCATTCAGTTTGGCAGGTTCCATGCCAGAGTGTTCCAGTGGGACCTGTTGGACAAGTGGTCCGGATCCCACCTACACATGCACCGGAGGATAATCCTGTCTTCCAAGACCAGAATCTCACTCCATTGGTGGCTGCACAGTTCTCACCACCTAGAGGGGCGATGGTTCGGGATCCAGGACGGGATCCTAGGGACCACGGATGCAACCCTCCGAGGCTGGAGAGCAGTCACACAGGGGGAAAACATCCAAGGAAGATGGTCAAGTCTTCCTTGGATGTTTTCATCTCCACATAAATGTTCTGGAGTTAAGGGCCATTTAATAACTGCAGACACAGTACGCACTGGGACGGGTGCCCAGCATCCTCTACGGACTAAGAGAAAAGGATTTACCGGTAGGTATTAAAATCCTATTTTCTCTAACGTCCTAGAGGATGCTGTGGACTCCGTAAGGACCATGGGGATAGACGGGCTCCGCAGGAGACATGGGCACTTTAAGAAAGACTTTAGTTCTGGGTGTGCACTGGCTCCTCCCTCTATGCCCCTCCTCCAGAACTCAGTTTGATACTGTACCCAGTGGAGACTGGGTGCTTTTCAGGAGCTCTCCTGAGCTTTCTGACAGAAAGTATTTTGTTAGGTTTTTAATTTTCAGGGAGCACTGCTGGCAACAGACTCCCTCATCGAGGGACTGAGGGGAGAGAAGCAGCCCTACTCTCTGAGTTGCAAGGTCCTGCTTCTTAGGCTACTGGACACCATTAGCTCCAGTGGGATTGGTACGCAGGATCTCACCCTCGCCGTCCGTCCCAGAGCCGAGCCGCCGTCCCCCTCGCAGAGCCGGAAGATAGAAGCCGGGTGAGTATGAGAAGAAAAGAAGACTTCAGAGGCGGCAGAAGACTTCATGATCTTCACTGAGGTAACGCACAGCACTGCAGCTGTGCGCCTTTGCTCCCATACACCTCACATACTCCGGTCACTGTAAGGGTGCAGGGCGCAGGGGGGGCGCCCTGGGCAGCAATATAAACCTCTTTCGCAAAAATATAACATATATACAGCTGGGCACTTTATATATGTATAAGCCCCCACCAATTTTACAGTTTAAGCGGGACAGACGCCCGCCTCCGAGGGGGCGGGGCTTCTCCCTCAGCACTCACCAGCGCCATTTTTTCTCCACAGCACCGCTGAGAGGAAGCTCCCCGGACTCTACCCTGCTTATACCACGTTAGACAAGAGGGTTGAAAAGAGGGGTGGGGGGGGCACATAATTCGCAAATTACATACAGCAGCACTACTGGGCAAACATTAAGTTACTGTTTTATTCCTGGGTTATATAGCGCTGGGGGGTGTGCTGGCATACTCTCTCTCTGTCTCTCCAAAGGGCCTTGTGGGGAAACTGTCTTCAGAAAAAGCATTCCCTGTGTGTGTAGTGTGTCGGTACACGTGTGTCGACATGTCTGAGGAAGAAGGCTATATTAGAGAGGAGCGGGAGCAAATGAATGTGGTGTCTCCGCCGACAGCTGATTGGATGGATATGTGGAATGTTTTAAATGCTAGTGTAAACTCATTGCACAAAAGATTAGACAAGGCAGAAGCTTTGGGACAGTCAGGGTTTCAACCCATGCCTGATCCTATGTTGCAGGGACTGTCAGGGTCTCATAAGCGCCCACTATCCCAGATTGTTGACACAGATACTGACACGGATTCTGACTCCAGTGTCGATTACGATGATGCAAAGTTACAGCCAAAATTGGCAAAATCCATTCGATTTATGATTATGGCAATAAAAGATGTTTTGCACATCACAGAGGAACCCCCTGTCGCTGACAAGAGGGTACATATGTACAAGGGAAAGAAGCCTGAGGTAACCTTTCCCCCCTCACACGAGCTGAACGAGTTATGTGAAAAAGCTTGGGAATCTCCAGATAAAAGACTGCAGATTTCCAAAAGGATTCTTATGGCGTATCCTTTCCCATCAACGGATAGGTTACGATGGGAATCCTCCCCTAGGGTGGACAAAGCATTAACACGCTTATCCAAGAAGGTAGCCCTCCCGTCCCAGGATACGGCTACCCTCAAAGAGTGTGCTGACCGCAAACAGGAGATTACCCTGAAGTCCATTTATACACATTCAGGTACCTTACTCAGACCGGCAATTGCGTCGGCCTGGGTGTGTAGTGCTGTAGCGGCATGGACAAATACCTTATCTGAGGGGATGGATAGCCTAGACAAGGATACTATTTTATTGACCCTGGGGCATATAAGAGATGCTGTCCTATATATGTGTGTATGCAAACTACAGGTGGTGCTGCAGGGCCCACACCCTTTTACTTGTCTTGTAGAGCAGCTCTGAAGCTGTTACAGTGCCCAGCTGCTGCAAGAAATCAGCTTGAATGCTTCAGGGGCTTGGGCATGGCCAACATGAGCCCCACACCGAAGGAGGGTGGGGGTGTTTAATGCAAACTTGGGGTTATCCAAGCGCCGCAAAAGGCCGCCATGCCCTGCATGCCCCTTTTCTCTTTTCATATACAGATGAGGGTTCCAGCCAACTTTGGCCCACTGCTTGGATGACATCACCGTATGCAAATCCGTCTGCTGCAGACCTTCCCCCAGGAATGCTTGCAATAGTTGTTGCATATGGTTTAATGTCTGAGGGTGCTTCAGTATTAGGCAGCCTTCCGCCCTCCCATGTTCATCTGAAAAGATGTGGTCTCCCTGCAGTTGTTGTCCCCAGACGAGAGTTCCCTTGTGCTTCCTCAGTTAAATCTCCTTAACTTGACGGGGGTGTGCCCGAGCAGCCGCCCTCCCCAGCCCTATCCCAACACATACTTATCTTGCATATGAGATCTCTTGATCGTGAAGATAGTTCTCACAGGTTGAGGTTCATCCTGGCCCCGCTCCCCGCTGGAGAGCGCTGATGGGGACAGCAGCTGGGCTTCAGCAGAAGGGTGAGTATGTGTGGCCAGAGTCCTCCCTTCCCATGTGCAGGCCTGCAGAGTCTGCCACGCAGGATGGGGCATGTGGCACTCTCCCTCCCAGGGGCTCTTCCAGATGTAGCTCCTCAGCAGTATTTTTCCCGGGCTGCGCGGCGCTCTCCCCGACTGGCATCCGCCCTGGAACACTGCCTTCCTCAACGCAACATCAGCAGGGGGCCCTGGCCTCATCACCATCCCAGGTCTTTCTCATGTATGTATCATGTATGTGTGTGTGATATATGTATGAATCATATATGTTTGTGATATATATATATATATATATATATATGTATCTATCTATCTATCTATCTATCTATCTATCGTATGTGTGTGTATATATATGTATCTATCATGTATGTATGTATGTATCTATCTTGTATGTATGTATGTGTTCTATCTATCTATCTATCTATCTATCGTGTGTGTGATATATGTATGTATCTATCATGTATGTGTTATATGTATGTATCACACCTTCCTCTATACATATACATACATACATACATACATACATACATACACACACCTATATCTGTACGTACACTGACATACACACACCAACATCTATACATAAACACGCTGACCCCTAAACGTACACCAACGTACCCACACCTGCATCTATACCTACACATGCTGACACGTGGACGTACACCGGCTTACCCACATGTGAATCTATACATACATGTGCTGACACCTGGACATACACTGATGTACCCACACCTAACATCTATACATACACATGCTAACACCTGGACGTATACAGACGTACCCACATTTGCATCCATGCATATATAGATGTAGGTGTGTGTACGTCAGTGTACGTCCAGGTGTCAACGCGTGTATGTATAGATGCAGGTGTGGGTACGTCTGTGTATGTCCAGGTGTCAGAATGTGTATGTATAGATGCAGGTGTGGGAACGTCAGTGTAGGTTCAGGTGTCAGCGCGTGTATGTATAGATGCAGGTGCTTGTATGTCCAGATGTCAGTGCATGTATGTATAGATGCAAGTGTGGGTACGTCGGTGTATGTCCATTTGTCAGCGCGTGTATATATAGATGCAGGTGCTTGTATGTTGGTGTATGTCCAGGTGTCAGCATGTGTATGTATAGATGCAGGTGTGGGAATGTTGGTGTATGTCCAGGTGTCAGGGCGTGTATGTATGGATATTAGGTGTGGGTACATCAGTGTATGTCCAGGTGTTAGCGCATGTATGTATAGATGCAGGATAATAATCACACAGCGTGCCCCCCACCAACCACAAACCTCCCCCACCCCCCTGTATGACATAAACACCGCTAATTCCACTTACACACAATAATTTCAGTTTGCGACCAGGAGCCGGCAATGTATGTGCACCCAAATGAAGCCACTGTACATGCCCTGCAGGCTGCTATGTACTGCACAGGTGCAACAAATGTAAATGCCCTATCTTTAAAATGGGGCATATTTTACTAAATTAAAAAAACCTGTAACTTTCTGTAAAACCTTAACCCCAAAAGGCACTACACTAACATCGGGGTGTAGAGTTGGATCTTGATCCAAGGCACCAACAGGCTAAAGCTTTGACTGTTCCCAGGATGCCTTGCACCGCCTCCTCTATAACCCTGCCCAGTGGCGTAACTAGACCTTTGTGGGCCCCATAGCAAAATTCTGAATGGGCCCACCAGCACTCAACAAGAATGAGTGGCGTTTGGGGTCAGAAAAGTAGAGGGGAAGGGGTCTGACAGAGTAGGGGGCAGGACATGAATGAATAGAAACTGAGGTGTCCATTATATAAAGAAATACAGTATGTGTGTCTGTGTGTATATCACACACACACACATATAAGGGAAATTCAAATGCCCTCAATTATTGCGCCCATTACACTCTGGTTTAGGTGCACAAAGCACCTAAACCTGAATAAAGTAATGGGCGCGATCATGAAAAGACACCGTTTGGTTGCCCAAATGGGTCTCTTTGCACACATTTCAGCTTGTTTCCCCTGGGGGTAGCGAGCTGAAATAAACATGTCGCACCCGTTGGCAGCAACATTAGAATAGCTGCTGACGGGCACGATTGAGGGAGGAAAGGGACATTTGAATCCAGCCCATAGATGCAATGTGAATATGTAATTTGTACCTTCCTATCTTAAAATGTATATAGTAGTGTTTACACTAGAGGTCTTTCCGAACCCCCTAATCCTAACATTGTAATTTGCTTTAGGGCGCACCTCCAATTAGTCTAGTGTTTCGTATTTTCACATTAAATACTTTCTTGCATTGGTTGGTTAAAGATTAGATCGTATATTTTTCTAGATATAGCTGTGCATAGTCTACAAGGCTACATGCTTCTCCCCTAACTAGAGTTGTGCAGCGGGCATTTTTCGTGTTTCATGTTTTGGTTTTGGTTTCGGATCCGCAGTTGTGTTTTGGATACGGACGCGTTTTGGCAAAACCACCCTTTCGGGTTTTGTATTCGGGTGATTTTTTTTTAAAACCTCAAACAGCTAAAATCATAGAATTTGGGGGTAATTTTGATCCTATAGTATTAAGCTCAATAACCATAATTTCTACTCCTTTCCAGTCTATTCTGAACACCTCACACCTCCCAATATTATTTTTAGTCCTAAAATTTGCACCAAGGTCCCTGGATGACTAAGCTAAGCGACCCAAGTGGGCAGCACAAACACCTGGCCCATCTAGGAGTGGCACTGCAGTGTCAGACAGGATGGCACTTAAAAAAATAGCCCCAAACAGCACATGATGCAAAGATAAATAAAAAAAGAGGCGCAAGATGAAATTGTAGTGTGTCTCTCCTGCTCAGTGTCAGTTCTCAGTAGTATCCTCATCAGTGCTCAGTATCACTGCTCATTGTCTTGTGCTGCAATGTGGTGCTCAGTATACTAGAGTACATTACTAATAGTCCAGTGCTGCATCTTGCTGCTCAGTGTCAGTTCTAGTATCCTCATCAGTGCTCAGTATCACTGCTCATTGTCTTGTGCTGCATTGTGGTGCTCAGTATACTACAGAACATTACTAATAGTCCAGTGCTGCATCTGGCTGCTCAGTGTCAGTTCTAGTAATCTCATCAGTGCTCCGTATCACTGCTCATTGTCTTGTGGTGCTCAGTATACTACAGTACATTACTAATACTCCAGTGTCTTGTGCCGCATATGGCTGCTGTAGGGTGCTGTGGTAGTGTCCTGTCACTGTGCATATGTCATCATTCCAGTCACAGTGATATCTGGTATCTATCTAGTGGTATCTAATTCCAGACATTACCACCGTCTAATTCCAGATATATTACTGGCATATAATTCCACACATTAAAAAATGGAGAACAAAAAGGTGGAGGGTAAAATAGGGAAAGATCAAGATCCACTTCCACCTAGTGCTGAAGCTGCTGCCACTAGTCAAGGCAGAGACAATTCAATGCCATCAACATTATGTAATGATTATACGATACATTATATATCATATCATTGTATGGTTGTAAAATACAACTTAAAAACTTTAATGAATAAATACATAAAGTAGCTTTTATGTAACCTTTTTAAACCTATTAGCATAGACCGAATCTCATCGTGTGTATAGGCCTTTAGTTCAACAACAGCATGGGACCAGTTAGTGTGTTTTGACCACTGCACAGCACCTGGTGTTATATAGTAAGCACCACTATGGCATAGTATACAGCATTATGGGCCTGATATGAGTGTGACCAGCGGTGATGTGGAATGCAGTAGGAGGTGCTGTTTAGCAAGCACCACTTCTATATTAACCATGCAGTATATTGTGTGAATATAGAAGTGTTGGCTGTGTTATGTATTAGAGTAATTATTGCAGCTCCCAGCTAAAATTGCAACAATGTAATTTAGTGACAAGTTGCAGAGATTAACCCTTTCTGTGGCTGCTGCACAACCTCTATTCATATCGCTGAATTCAATTAGGGAGATGTTCTCACCCCGCGAGCAAGCGCAGGTATATGCCACACTTAAATGTATGGGTATGGTCTCCATAAAATGACCGTAGCCTTGCAGGCAAAGACTACCTTACACCCTAGTTCTTGACCCTGCACCAACAGACCTCGGCCACCACAGGGAAAAAAGTACAGTAATTTCCACCATGTTAAGCCCCACACATTAATGCCCTTTGGAACATATTATGTCACTCACCACAATATCTGTGATACACTATGCCCTACAGTAAAGCTTCTAATTACTTTTACAAAAACTGCTCAACGCCAAGAGTTTCACGTGCTGGGTGTCATGCTCATTGCCAGGGGTTTCACTCTCTGGGTGTCATGCTCATTGCCAGGGGGAACGCAGTAGGAGGTGTTATATAGTAAGCACCACTATGGCATAGTATATAGCATTATATATATTGTGAGCACTGGTGATGTTGAGTGCAGTAGAGCTGCTGCTGGGTAATTACAATTTACTACAACCACCAATATATTCTGCTGCACTATATATATGCAAAGCTAATTCTGCTGGGTAATTACAATTGACTACAACCACCAATATATTCTGCTGCACTATATCTATATTTGCAAAGCTAATTCTGCTGGGTAATTACAATTGACTACAACCACCAATATATTCTGCTGCACTATATCTATATATGCAAAGCTAATTCTGCTGAGTAATTACAATTGACTACAACCACCAATATATTCTGCTGCACTATATCTATATATGCAAAGCTAATTCTGCTGGGTAATGCAAATTGAAACATTATTGCATAGTATGTGATTTTTAAGTACTTTTTTAAAGTTTTGAATGATATAGACCCAGTTTAATCTTTGTGGAATGCCTGGTTGTTGTTTTTAAGGTAATTTATTGCCTGGCATTTGAGGTGGGGGGGGTTTGGTTACAGATTTCAATTATTGGTTTTACTTGTAATAGTCTTCTACTTAAGTCCAATGGTGTAGGCTGTGCAAAGCCGTTTGGCTGCGCATTTATTGATCCAAGCGTGCATTTTTATCAAAGCGTGATAAAATTGACACATAACAGCAGCGTTCAATCAGCGTTAATTTATCTTCAGCTGATATCGATTGTGAATTGACGTTTCTTCTCTTCTTGTCACCTACAGTTAATTACAATTGACTACAACCACCAATATATTCTGCTGCACTATATCTATATATGCAAAGCTAATTCTGCTGGGTTATGCAAATTGAAACATTATTGCATAGTATGTGATTTTGAAGTACTTTTTTAAAGTTTTGAATGATATAGACCCAGTTTAATCTTTGTGGAATGCCTGGTTGTTGTTTTTAAGGTAATGAGGGGGTGGGGTGTGGTTACAGATTTCAATTATTGGTTTCACTTGTAATAGTCTTCTACTTAAGTCCAATGGTGTAGGCTGTGCAAAGCCGTTTGGCTGTGCATTTATTGATCTAAGCGTGCATTTTTATCAAAGCGTGATAAAATTGACACATAACAGCAGTGTTCAATCAGCATTAATTTATCTTCAACTGATATCAATTGTGAATTGACGTTTCTTCTCTTCTTGTCACCTACAGGTAATTACAATTTGCCAGCATATTTCTTTTTCTCTGCAACCCACTGCTAAATTGTGCTTCCTAGATGTTTTTATAAAATCACTGAATCAAATCTAACTCTGATTACATCAGAGAAGGCCAGGTACCCTACACCATAACAGGGGGTATGAAATTTGACTTGTCTACTTAAAGATCACCAAAATCTGATAACAAGGTCAATTACGTCCCTGGGTGGGATTGAACCACCAACCTTTTGATTAATAGCCGTACACACTAACTGATTGCGCCACAGAGACACTTTGCAAAAAGTACATACTGACAAATGCTAATAAGCATTCATCTAAAACGTTTCCTAGAAAAACTTAAAAAAGTCAATAATCTGGAGAGTTTTTGTAAGATGTTTCTTCTATCAACCAACGAAGAAACACATTGGTACTTTCCCATGATGAGTGAGTGCTTCAGGATCTCTTGCACTTACATGTGCAGCAGAGTACAGCAATGGAAGCATGCTGGGCCCATAACCCAGAGGTAGGCAGATTGAAACTATCCTCTGCTATATGCATTTTTTTGTTTGTTAATTAAAGTAATCCAAAACTGGGATTGATATTTTGGCTCTTTTATTTTTACTTAAAGTACAATAACTTTTACCATTTTAATTTGTTTTAATAGTATATTGACAGTATTGTTTTCTTTCAAAAATCCACTTCATTTTCTTTACCCTATTATTAAAATGGTAATTGACAAAAACAAACTACATTGTCACCAGAAGAGCAATACAAAATGTACAAGTGATATATTAAAATCATCTTTCCAGCTTGAATTTCAATGATGCATTGGGGCAACGATTTTGTGAGAAACATCTTCACCCTTAAATAAAGATTTTCTTAATTCCTTACCTGTGTGCTAATTAGATATCACCTTGTTTTCACATTTAACAGACTTCCACATGAGAAAGCAGCAAGGATGCAGTGGCGTTAATGTTTCCTGGTGTCAACCTGTATTATTTCAGTAGACATTGAAATGAGGATGCATCTTGCTGCCTTTCCAATGAAGCAAGTTTAATTTAGTAATAGGTGAAAAACCATCCTTACAAAGGTGTTAATCAGAGACTTTGCTTTGTGGACACTTTTCAGAGAACAAATTTGTTAGCATAAAAATAAAGCCAGAAAATAAAGAGCTGTTTAATCACGCAATTGGATTTTTCTGCCAGCATATTTTTTTTCTCTGCAACCCACTGCTAAATTGTGCTTCCTAGCTGTTTTTATAAAATCACTGAATCAAATCTAACTCTGATTACATCAGAGAAGGCCAGGTACCCTACACCATAACAGGGGGTTTGAAATTTTGACTTGTCTACTTAAAGATCACCAAAATCTGATAACAAGGTCAATTAGGTCCCTGGGTGGGATTGAACCACCAACTTTTTGGTTAATAGCCGTACATACTAACTGATTGCGCCACAGAGACACTTTGCAAAAGTCCATACTGACAAAGGCTAATAAGCATTCATCTAAAACGTTTCCTAGAAAAACTTTAAAAAGTCAATAATCTGGAGAGTTTTTGTAAGATGTTTCTTCCATCAACCAACGAAGAAACACATTGGTACTTTCCCATGATGAGTGAGTGCTTCAGGATCTCTTGCACTTACATGTGCAGCAGAGTACTGCAATGGAAGCATGCTGGGCTCATAACCGAGAGGTAGGCAGATTGAAACTATCCTCTGCTATATGCATTTTTTTTTTTGTTAAAGTAATCCAAAACTGGGATTGATATTTTGTCTCTTTTATTTTTACTTAAAGTACAATAACGTTTACCATTTTAATTTGTTTTAATAGTATATTGACAGTATTGTTTTCTTTCAAAAATCCACTTCATTTTCTTTACCCTATTATTAAAATGGTAATTGACAAAAACAAACTACATTGTCACCAGAAGAGCAATACAAAATGTACAAGTGATATATTAAAATCATCTTTCCAGCTTGAATTTCAATGTTGCATTGGGTCAACAATTTTGTGAGAAACATCTTCACCCTTAAATAAAGATTTTCTTAATTCCTTACCTGTGTGCTAATTAGATATCACCTTGTTTTCACATTAAACAGACTTCCACATGAGAAAGCAGCAAGGATGCAGTGGCGTTAATGTTTCCTGGTGTCAACTTGTATTATTTCAGTAGACATTGAAATGAGGATGCATCTTGCTGCCTTTCCAATGAAGCAAGTTTAATTTAGTAATAGGTGAAAAACCATCCTTACAAAGGTGTTAATCAGAGACTTGGCTTTGTGGACACTTTTCAGAGAACAAATTTGTTAGCATAAAAATAAAGCCAGAAAATGAAGAGCTGTTTAATCACTCGATTGGATTTTTCTGCCAGCATATTTTTTTTCTCTGCAACCCACTGCTAAATTGTGCTTCCTAGCTGTTTTTTATAAAATCACTGAATCAAATCTAACTCTGATTACATCAGAGAAGGCCATGTACCCTACACCATAAGAGGAGGTTTGAAATTTTGACTTGTCTCCTTAAATATCACCAAAATCTGATCACAAGGTTAATTACATCCCTGGGTGGGATTGAACCACCAACCTTTTGGTTAATAGCCAAACACACTAACCGATTGCGCCACAGAGACACTTTGCAAAAGTCCATACTGACAAAGGCTAATAAGCATTCATCTAAAACGTTTCCTAGAAAAACTTTAAAAAGTCAATAATCTGGAGAGTTTTTGTAAGATGTTTCTTCCATCAACCAACGAAGAAACACATTGGTACTTTCCCATGATGAGTGAGTGCTTCAGGATCTCTTCCACTTACATGTGCAGCAGAGTACTGCAATGGAAGCATGCTGGGCCCATAACCCAGAGGTAGGCAGATTGAAACTATCCTCTGCTATATGCATTTTTTTTGTTAATTAAAGTAATCCAAAACTGGGATTGATATTGTGTCTCTTTTATTTTTACTTAAAGTACAATAACTTTTACCATTTTAATTTGTTTTAATAGTATATTGACAGTATTGTTTTCTTTCAAAAATCCACTTCATTTTCTTTACCCTATTATTAAAATGGTAATTGACAAAAACAAACTACATTGTCACCAGAAGAGCAATACAAAATGTACAAGTGATATATTAAAATCATCTTTCCAGCTTGAATTTCAATGATGCATTGGGTCAACAATTTTGTGAGAAACATCTTCACCCTTAAATAAAGATTTTCTTAATTCCTTACCTGTGTGCTAATTAGATATCACCTTGTTTTCACATTAAACAGACTTCCACATGAGAAAGCAGCAAGGATGCAGTGGCGTTAATGTTTCCAGGTGTCAACCTGTATTATTTCAGTAGACATTCAAATGAGGATACATCTTGCTGCCTTTCCAATGAAGCAAGTTTAATTTAGTAATAGGTGAAAAACCATCCCTACAAAGGTGTTAATCAGAGACTTGGCTTTGTGGACACTTTTCAGAGAACAAATTTGTTAGCATAAAAATAAAGCCAGAAAATGAAGAGCTGTTTAATCACGCAATTTGATTTTTTTGCCAGCACATTTCTTTTTCTCTGCAACCCACTGCTAAATTGTGCTTCCTAGATGTTTTTATAAAATCACTGAATCAAATCTAACTCTGATTACATCAGAGAAGGCCAGGTACCCTACACCATAACAGGGGGTATGAAATTTGACTTGTCTACTTAAAGATCACCAAAATCTGATAACAAGGTCAATTACGTCCCTGGGTGGGATTGAACCACCAACCTTTTGGTTAATAGCCGTACACGCTAACTGATTGCACCACAGAGACACTTTGCAAAAGTCCATACTGACAAAGGCTAATAAGCATTCATCTAAAACGTTTCCTAGAAAAACTTTAAAAAGTCAATAATCTGGAGAGTTTTTGTAAGATGTTTCTTCCATCAACCAACGAAGAAACACATTGGTACTTTCCCATGATGAGTGAGTGCTTCAGGATCTCTTGAACTTACATGTGCAGCAGAGTACTGCAATGGAAGCATGCTGGGCTCATAACCGAGAGGTAGGCAGATTGAAACTATCCTCTGCTATATGCATTTTTTTTTTGTTAAAGTAATCCAAAACTGGGATTGATATTTTGTCTCTTTTATTTTTACTTAAAGTACAATAACGTTTACCATTTTAATTTGTTTTAATAGTATATTGACAGTATTGTTTTCTTTCAAAAATCCACTTCATTTTCTTTACCCTATTATTAAAATGGTAATTGACAAAAACAAACTACATTGTCACCAGAAGAGCAATACAAAATGTACAAGTGATATATTAAAATCATCTTTCCAGCTTGAATTTCAATGTTGCATTGGGTCAACAATTTTGTGAGAAACATCTTCACCCTTAAATAAAGATTTTCTTAATTCCTTACCTGTGTGCTAATTAGATATCACCTTGTTTTCACATTAAACAGACTTCCACATGAGAAAGCAGCAAGGATGCAGTGGCGTTAATGTTTCCTGGTGTCAACTTGTATTATTTCAGTAGACATTGAAATGAGGATGCATCTTGCTGCCTTTCCAATGAATCAAGTTTAATTTAGTAATAGGTGAAAAACCATCCTTACAAAGGTGTTAATCAGAGACTTGGCTTTGTGGACACTTTTCAGAGAACAAATTTGTTAGCATAAAAATAAAGCCAGAAAATGAAGAGCTGTTTAATCACTCGATTGGATTTTTCTGCCAGCATATTTTTTTTCTCTGCAACCCACTGCTAAATTGTGCTTCCTAGCTGTTTTTTATAAAATCACTGAATCAAATCTAACTCTGATTACATCAGAGAAGGCCATGTACCCTACACCATAAGAGGAGGTTTGAAATTTTGACTTGTCTCCTTAAATATCACCAAAATCTGATCACAAGGTTAATTACATCCCTGGGTGGGATTGAACCACCAACCTTTTGGTTAATAGCCAAACACACTAACCGATTGCGCCACAGAGACACTTTGCAAAAGTCCATACTGACAAAGGCTAATAAGCATTCATCTAAAACGTTTCCTAGAAAAACTTTAAAAAGTCAATAATCTGGAGAGTTTTTGTAAGATGTTTCTTCCATCAACCAACGAAGAAACACATTGGTACTTTCCCATGATGAGTGAGTGCTTCAGGATCTCTTGCACTTACATGTGCAGCAGAGTACTGCAATGGAAGCATGCTGGGCCCATAACCCAGAGGTAGGCAGATTGAAACTATCCTCTGCTATATGCATTTTTTTTGTTAATTAAAGTAATCCAAAACTGGGATTGATATTGTGTCTCTTTTATTTTTACTTAAAGTACAATAACTTTTACCATTTTAATTTGTTTTAATAGTATATTGACAGTATTGTTTTCTTTCAAAAATCCACTTCATTTTCTTTACCCTATTATTAAAATGGTAATTGACAAAAACAAACTACATTGTCACCAGAAGAGCAATACAAAATGTACAAGTGATATATTAAAATCATCTTTCCAGCTTGAATTTCAATGATGCATTGGGTCAACAATTTTGTGAGAAACATCTTCACCCTTAAATAAAGATTTTCTTAATTCCTTACCTGTGTGCTAATTAGATATCACCTTGTTTTCACATTTAACAGACTTCCACATGAGAAAGCAGCAAGGATGCAGTGGCGTTAATGTTTCCTGGTGTCAACCTGTATTATTTCAGTAGACATTGAAATGAGGATGCATCTTGCTGCCTTTCCAATGAAGCAAGTTTAATTTAGTAATAGGTGAAAAACCATCCTTACAAAGGTGTTAATCAGAGACTTTGCTTTGTGGACACTTTTCAGAGAACAAATTTGTTAGCATAAAAATAAAGCCAGAAAATAAAGAGCTGTTTAATCACGCAATTGGATTTTTCTGCCAGCATATTTTTTTTCTCTGCAACCCACTGCTAAATTGTGCTTCCTAGCTGTTTTTATAAAATCACTGAATCAAATCTAACTCTGATTACATCAGAGAAGGCCAGGTACCCTACACCATAACAGGGGGTTTGAAATTTTGACTTGTCTACTTAAAGATCACCAAAATCTGATAACAAGGTCAATTAGGTCCCTGGGTGGGATTGAACCACCAACCTTTTGGTTAATAGCCGTACATACTAACTGATTGCGCCACAGAGACACTTTGCAAAAGTCCATACTGACAAAGGCTAATAAGCATTCATCTAAAACGTTTCCTAGAAAAACTTTAAAAAGTCAATAATCTGGAGAGTTTTTGTAAGATGTTTCTTCCATCAACCAACGAAGAAACACATTGGTACTTTCCCATGATGAGTGAGTGCTTCAGGATCTCTTGCACTTACATGTGCAGCAGAGTACTGCAATGGAAGCATGCTGGGCTCATAACCGAGAGGTAGGCAGATTGAAACTATCCTCTGCTATATGCATTTTTTTTTTTGTTAAAGTAATCCAAAACTGGGATTGATATTTTGTCTCTTTTATTTTTACTTAAAGTACAATAACGTTTACCATTTTAATTTGTTTTAATAGTATATTGACAGTATTGTTTTCTTTCAAAAATCCACTTCATTTTCTTTACCCTATTATTAAAATGGTAATTGACAAAAACAAACTACATTGTCACCAGAAGAGCAATACAAAATGTACAAGTGATATATTAAAATCATCTTTCCAGCTTGAATTTCAATGTTGCATTGGGTCAACAATTTTGTGAGAAACATCTTCACCCTTAAATAAAGATTTTCTTAATTCCTTACCTGTGTGCTAATTAGATATCACCTTGTTTTCACATTAAACAGACTTCCACATGAGAAAGCAGCAAGGATGCAGTGGCGTTAATGTTTCCTGGTGTCAACTTGTATTATTTCAGTAGACATTGAAATGAGGATGCATCTTGCTGCCTTTCCAATGAAGCAAGTTTAATTTAGTAATAGGTGAAAAACCATCCTTACAAAGGTGTTAATCAGAGACTTGGCTTTGTGGACACTTTTCAGAGAACAAATTTGTTAGCATAAAAATAAAGCCAGAAAATGAAGAGCTGTTTAATCACTCGATTGGATTTTTCTGCCAGCATATTTTTTTTCTCTGCAACCCACTGCTAAATTGTGCTTCCTAGCTGTTTTTTATAAAATCACTGAATCAAATCTAACTCTGATTACATCAGAGAAGGCCATGTACCCTACACCATAAGAGGAGGTTTGAAATTTTGACTTGTCTCCTTGAATATCACCAAAATCTGATCACAAGGTTAATTACATCCCTGGGTGGGATTGAACCACCAACCTTTTGGTTAATAGCCAAACACACTAACCGATTGCGCCACAGAGACACTTTGCAAAAGTCCATACTGACAAAGGCTAATAAGCATTCATCTAAAACGTTTCCTAGAAAAACTTTAAAAAGTCAATAATCTGGAGAGTTTTTGTAAGATGTTTCTTCCATCAACCAACGAAGAAACACATTGGTACTTTCCCATGATGAGTGAGTGCTTCAGGATCTCTTGCACTTACATGTGCAGCAGAGTACTGCAATGGAAGCATGCTGGGCCCATAACCCAGAGGTAGGCAGATTGAAACTATCCTCTGCTATATGCATTTTTTTTGTTAATTAAAGTAATCCAAAACTGGGATTGATATTGTGTCTCTTTTATTTTTACTTAAAGTACAATAACTTTTACCATTTTAATTTGTTTTAATAGTATATTGACAGTATTGTTTTCTTTCAAAAATCCACTTCATTTTCTTTACCCTATTATTAAAATGGTAATTGACAAAAACAAACTACATTGTCACCAGAAGAGCAATACAAAATGTACAAGTGATATATTAAAATCATCTTTCCAGCTTGAATTTCAATGATGCATTGGGTCAACAATTTTGTGAGAAACATCTTCACCCTTAAATAAAGATTTTCTTAATTCCTTACCTGTGTGCTAATTAGATATCACCTTGTTTTCACATTAAACAGACTTCCACATGAGAAAGCAGCAAGGATGCAGTGGCGTTAATGTTTCCAGGTGTCAACCTGTATTATTTCAGTAGACATTCAAATGAGGATACATCTTGCTGCCTTTCCAATGAAGCAAGTTTAATTTAGTAATAGGTGAAAAACCATCCCTACAAAGGTGTTAATCAGAGACTTGGCTTTGTGGACACTTTTCAGAGAACAAATTTGTTAGCATAAAAATAAAGCCAGAAAATGAAGAGCTGTTTAATCACGCAATTTGATTTTTTTGCCAGCATATTTCTTTTTCTCTGCAACCCACTGCTAAATTGTGCTTCCTAGATGTTTTTATAAAATCACTGAATCAAATCTAACTCTGATTACATCAGAGAAGGCCAGGTACCCTACACCATAACAGGGGGTATGAAATTTGACTTGTCTACTTAAAGATCACCAAAATCTGATAACAAGGTCAATTACGTCCCTGGGTGGGATTGAACCACCAACCTTTTGGTTAATAGCCGTACACGCTAACTGATTGCACCACAGAGGCACTTTGCAAAAGTCCATACTGACAAAGGCTAATAAGCATTCATCTAAAACGTTTCCTAGAAAAACTTTAAAAAGTCAATAATCTGGAGAGTTTTTGTAAGATGTTTCTTCCATCAACCAACGAAGAAACACATTGGTACTTTCCCATGATGAGTGAGTGCTTCAGGATCTCTTGAACTTACATGTGCAGCAGAGTACTGCAATGGAAGCATGCTGGGCTCATAACCGAGAGGTAGGCAGATTGAAACTATCCTCTGCTATATGCATTTTTTTTTTGTTAAAGTAATCCAAAACTGGGATTGATATTTTGTCTCTTTTATTTTTACTTAAAGTACAATAACGTTTACCATTTTAATTTGTTTTAATAGTATATTGACAGTATTGTTTTCTTTCAAAAATCCACTTCATTTTCTTTACCCTATTATTAAAATGGTAATTGACAAAAACAAACTACATTGTCACCAGAAGAGCAATACAAAATGTACAAGTGATATATTAAAATCATCTTTCCAGCTTGAATTTCAATGTTGCATTGGGTCAACAATTTTGTGAGAAACATCTTCACCCTTAAATAAAGATTTTCTTAATTCCTTACCTGTGTGCTAATTAGATATCACCTTGTTTTCACATTAAACAGACTTCCACATGAGAAAGCAGCAAGGATGCAGTGGCGTTAATGTTTCCTGGTGTCAACTTGTATTATTTCAGTAGACATTGAAATGAGGATGCATCTTGCTGCCTTTCCAATGAATCAAGTTTAATTTAGTAATAGGTGAAAAACCATCCTTACAAAGGTGTTAATCAGAGACTTGGCTTTGTGGACACTTTTCAGAGAACAAATTTGTTAGCATAAAAATAAAGCCAGAAAATGAAGAGCTGTTTAATCACTCGATTGGATTTTTCTGCCAGCATATTTTTTTTCTCTGCAACCCACTGCTAAATTGTGCTTCCTAGCTGTTTTTTATAAAATCACTGAATCAAATCTAACTCTGATTACATCAGAGAAGGCCATGTACCCTACACCATAAGAGGAGGTTTGAAATTTTGACTTGTCTCCTTAAATATCACCAAAATCTGATCACAAGGTTAATTACATCCCTGGGTGGGATTGAACCACCAACCTTTTGGTTAATAGCCAAACACACTAACCGATTGCACCACAGAGACACTTTGCAAAAGTCCATACTGACAAAGGCTAATAAGCATTCATCTAAAACGTTTCCTAGAAAAACTTTAAAAAGTCAATAATCTGGAGAGTTTTTGTAAGATGTTTCTTCCATCAACCAACGAAGAAACACATTGGTACTTTCCCATGATGAGTGAGTGCTTCAGGATCTCTTGCACTTACATGTGCAGCAGAGTACTGCAATGGAAGCATGCTGGGCCCATAACCCAGAGGTAGGCAGATTGAAACTATCCTCTGCTATATGCATTTTTTTTGTTAATTAAAGTAATCCAAAACTGGGATTGATATTGTGTCTCTTTTATTTTTACTTAAAGTACAATAACTTTTACCATTTTAATTTGTTTTAATAGTATATTGACAGTATTGTTTTCTTTCAAAAATCCACTTCATTTTCTTTACCCTATTATTAAAATGGTAATTGACAAAAACAAACTACATTGTCACCAGAAGAGCAATACAAAATGTACAAGTGATATATTAAAATCATCTTTCCAGCTTGAATTTCAATGATGCATTGGGTCAACAATTTTGTGAGAAACATCTTCACCCTTAAATAAAGATTTTCTTAATTCCTTACCTGTGTGCTAATTAGATATCACCTTGTTTTCACATTAAACAGACTTCCACATGAGAAAGCAGCAAGGATGCAGTGGCGTTAATGTTTCCTGGTGTCAACCTGTATTATTTCAGTAGACATTGAAATGAGGATACATCTTGCTGCCTTTCCAATGAAGCAAGTTTAATTTAGTAATAGGTGAAAAACCATCCCTACAAAGGTGTTAATCAGAGACTTGGCTTTGTGGACACTTTTCAGAGAACAAATTTGTTAGCATAAAAATAAAGCCAGAAAATGAAGAGCTGTTTAATCACGCAATTTGATTTTTTTGCCAGCATATTTCTTTTTCTCTGCAACCCACTGCTAAATTGTGCTTCCTAGATGTTTTTATAAAATCACTGAATCAAATCTAACTCTGATTACATCAGAGAAGGCCAGGTACCCTACACCATAACAGGGGGTATGAAATTTGACTTGTCTACTTAAAGATCACCAAAATCTGATAACAAGGTCAATTACGTCCCTGGGTGGGATTGAACCACCAACCTTTTGGTTAATAGCCGTACACGCTAACTGATTGCGCCACAGAGACACTTTGCAAAAGTACATACTGACAAATGCTAATAAGCATTCATCTAAAACGTTTCCTAGAAAAACTTAAAAAAATCAATAATCTGGAGAGTTTTTGTAAGATGTTTCTTCTATCAACCAACGAAGAAACACATTGGTACTTTCCCATGATGAGTGAGTGCTTCAGGATCTCTTGCACTTACATGTGCAGAAGAGTACAGCAATGGAAGCATGCTGGGCCCATAACCCAGAGGTAGGCAGATTGAAACTATCCTCTGCTATATGCATTTTTTTGTTTGTTAATTAAAGTAATCCAAAACTGGGATTGATATTTTGGCTCTTTTATTTTTACTTAAAGTACAATAACTTTTACCATTTTAATTTGTTTTAATAGTATATTGACAGTATTGTTTTCTTTCAAAAATCCACTTCATTTTCTTTACCCTATTATTAAAATGGTAATTGACAAAAACAAACTACATTGTCACCAGAAGAGCAATACAAAATGTACAAGTGATATATTAAAATCATCTTTCCAGCTTGAATTTCAATGATGCATTGGGGCAACGATTTTGTGAGAAACATCTTCACCCTTAAATAAAGATTTTCTTAATTCCTTACCTGTGTGCTAATTAGATATCACCTTGTTTTCACATTAAACAGACTTCCACATGAGAAAGCAGCAAGGATGCAGTGGCGTTAATGTTTCCTGGTGTCAACCTGTATTATTTCAGTAGACATTGAAATGAGGATGCATCTTGCTGCCTTTCCAATGAAGCAAGTTTAATTTAGTAATAGGTGAAAAACCATCATTACAAAGGTGTTAATCAGAGACTTGGCTTTGTGGACACTTTTCAGAGAACAAATTTGTTAGCATAAAAATAAAGCCAGAAAATAAAGAGCTGTTTAATCACTCAATTGGATTTTTCTGCCAGCATTTTTTTTTTCTGCAACCCACTGCTAAATTGTGCTTCCTAGCTGTTTTTATAAAATCACTGAATCAAATCTAACTCTGATTACATCAGAGAAGGCCAGGTACCCTACACCATAACAGGGGGTTTGAAATTTTGACTTGTCTACTTAAAGATCACCAAAATCTGATAACAAGGTCAATTAGGTCCCTGGGTGGGATTGAACCACCAACCTTTTGGTTAATAGCCATACATACTAACTGATTGCGCCACAGAGACACTTTGCAAAAGTCCATACTGACAAAGGCTAATAAGCATTCATCTAAAACGTTTCCTAGAAAAACTTTAAAAAGTCAATAATCTGGAGAGTTTTTGTAAAATGTTTCTTCCATCAACCAATGAAGAAACACATTGGTACTTTCCCATGATGAGTGAGTGCTTCAGGATCTCTTGAACTTACATGTGCAGCAGAGTACTGCAATGGAAGCATACTGGGCCCATAACCCAGAGGTAGGCAGATTGAAACTATCCTCTGCTATATGCATTTTTTTTTTGTTAATTAAAGTAATCCAAAACTGGGATTGATATTTTGTCTCTTTTATTTTTACTTAAAGTACAATAACTTTTACCATTTTAATTTGTTTTAGTAGTATATTGACAGTATTGTTTTCTTTCAAAAATCCACTTCATTTTCTTTACCCTATTATTAAAATGGTAATTGACAAAAACAAACTACATTGTCACCAGAAGAGCAATACAAAATGTACAAGTGATATATTAAAATCATCTTTCCAGCTTGAATTTCAATGATGCATTGGGGCAACGATTTTGTGAGAAACATCTTCACCCTTAAATAAAGATTTTCTTAATTCCTTACCTGTGTGCTAATTAGATATCACCTTGTTTTCATATTAAACAGACTTCCACATGAGAAAGCAGCAAGGATGCAGTGGCGTTAATGTTTCCTGGTGTCAACTTGTATTATTTCAGTAGACATTGAAATGAGGATGCATCTTGCTGCCTTTCCAATGAAGCAAGTTTAATTTAGTAATAGGTGAAAAACCATCCTTACAAAGGTGTTAATCAGAGACTTGGCTTTGTGGACACTTTTCAGAGAACAAATTTGTTAGCATAAAAATAAAGCCAGAAAATGAAGAGCTGTTTAATCACTCAATTGGATTTTTCTGCCAGCATATTTTTTTTCTCTGCAACCCACTGCTAAATTGTGCTTCCTAGCTGTTTTTATAAAATCACTGAATCAAATCTAACTCTGATTACATCAGAGAAGGCCAGGTACCCTACACCATAACAGGGGGTTTGAAATTTTGACTTGTCTACTTAAAGATCACCAAAATCTGATAACAAGGTCAATTAGGTCCCTGGGTGGGATTGAACCACCAACCTTTTGGTTAATAGCCGTACATACTAACTGATTGCGCCACAGAGACACTTTGCAAAAGTCCATACTGACAAAGGCTAATAAGCATTCATCTAAAACGTTTCCTAGAAAAACTTTAAAAAGTCAATAATCTGGAGAGTTTTTGTAAGATGTTTCTTCCATCAACCAACGAAGAAACACATTGGTACTTTCCCATGATGAGTGAGTGCTTCAGGATCTCTTGAACTTACATGTGCAGCAGAGTACTGAAATGGAAGCATGCTGGGCCCATAACCCAGAGGTAGGCAGATTGAAACTATCCTCTGCTATATGCATTTTTTTTTGTTAATTAAAGTAATCCAAAACTGGGATTGATATTTTGTCTCTTTTATTTTTACTTAAAGTACAATAACTTTTACCATTTTAATTTGTTTTAATAGTATATTGACAGTATTGTTTTCTTTCAAAAATCCACTTCATTTTCTTTACCCTATTATTAAAATGGTAATTGACAAAAACAAACTACATTGTCACCAGAAGAGCAATACAAAATGTACAAGTGATATATTAAAATCATCTTTCCAGCTTGAATTTCAATGATGCATTGGGGCAACGATTTTGTGAGAAACATCTTCACCCTTAAATAAAGATTTTCTTAATTCCTTACCTGTGTGCTAATTAGATATCACCTTGTTTTCACATTAAACAGACTTCCACATGAGAAAGCAGCAAGGATGCAGTGGCGTTAATGTTTCCTGGTGTCAACCTGTATTATTTCAGTAGACATTGAAATGAGGATGCATCTTGCTGCCTTTCCAATGAAGCAAGTTTAATTTAGTAATAGGTGAAAAACCATCCTTACAAAGGTGTTAATCAGAGACTTGGCTTTGTGGACACTTTTCAGAGAACAAATTTGTTAGCATAAAAATAAAGCCAGAAAATAAAGAGCTGTTTAATCACTCAATTGGATTTTTCTGCCAGCATATTTTTTTTCTCTGCAACCCACTGCTAAATTGTGCTTCCTAGCTGTTTTTATAAAATCACTGAATCAAATCTAACTCTGATTACATCAGAGAAGGCCAGGTACCCTACACCATAACAGGGGGTTTGAAATTTTGACTTGTCTACTTAAAGATCACCAAAATCTGATAACAAGGTCAATTAGGTCTCTGGGTGGGATTGAACCACCAACCTTTTGGTTAATAGCCATACATACTAACTGATTGCGCCACAGAGACACTTTGCAAAAGTCCATACTGACAAAGGATAATAAGCATTCATCTAAAACGTTTCCTAGAAAAACTTTAAAAAGTCAATAATCTGTAGAGTTTTTGTAAGATGTTTCTTCCATCAACCAACGAAGAAACACATTGGTACTTTCCCATGATGAGTGAGTGCTTCAGGATCTCTTGAACTTACATGTGCAGCAGAGTACTGCAATGGAAGCATGCTGGGCCCATAACCCAGAGGTAGGCAGATTGAAACTATCCTCTGCTATATGCATTTTTTTTTTGTTAATTAAAGTAATCCAAAACTGGGATTGATATTTTGTCTCTTTTATTTTTACTTAAAGTACAATAACTTTTACCATTTTAATTTGTTTTAATAGTATATTGACAGTATTGTTTTCTTTCAAAAATCCACTTCATTTTCTTTACCCTATTATTAAAATGGTAATTGACAAAAACAAACTACATTGTCACCAGAAGAGCAATACAAAATGTACAAGTGATATATTAAAATCATCTTTCCAGCTTGAATTTCAATGATGCATTGGGTCAACAATTTTGTGAGAAACATCTTCACCCTTAAATAAAGATTTTCTTAATTCCTTACCTGTGTGCTAATTAGATATCACCTTGTTTTCACATTAAACAGACTTCCACATGAGAAAGCAGCAAGGATGCAGTGGCGTTAATGTTTCCTGGTGTCAACTTGTATTATTTCAGTAGACATTGAAATGAGGATGCATCTTGCTGCCTTTCCAATGAAGCAAGTTTAATTTAGTAATAGGTGAAAAACCATCCTTACAAAGGTGTTAATCAGAGACTTGGCTTTGTGGACACTTTTCAGAGAACAAATTTGTTAGCATAAAAAAAAAGCCAGAAAATGAAGAGCTGTTTAATCACTCGATTGGATTTTTCTGCCAGCATATTTTTTTTCTCTGCAACCCACTGCTAAATTGTGCTTCCTAGCTGTTTTTTATAAAATCACTGAATCAAATCTAACTCTGATTACATCAGAGAAGGCCAGGTACCCTACACAATAAGAGGGGGTTTGAAATTTTGACTTGTCTACTTAAATATCACCAAAATCTGATCACAAGGTCAATTACGTCCCTGGGTGGGATTGAACCACCAACCTTTTGGTTAATAGCCGAACACACTAACCGATTGCGCCACAGAGACACTTTGCAAAAAGTACATACTGACAAAGGCTAATAAGCATACATCTAGAACGTTTCCTAGAAAAACATTAAAAAATCAATAATCTGGAGAGTTTTTGTAAGATGTTTCTTCCATCAACCAATGAATAAACACATTGGTACTTTCCCATGATGAGTGAGTGCTTCAGGATCTCTTGCACTTACATGTGCAGCAGAGTACTGCAATGGAAGCATGCTGGACCCATAACCCAGAGGTAGGCAGATTGAAACTATCCTTTGCTATATGCATTTTTTTTTGTTAATTTAAGTAATCAAAACTGGGATTGATATTTTTGCTCTTTTATTTTTACTTAAAGTACAATAACTTTTACCATTTTAATTTGTTTTAATAGTATATTGACAGTATAGTTTTCTTTCAAAAATCCACTTAATTTTCTTTACCCTATTATTAAAATGGTAATTGACAAAAAAAACTACATTGTCACCAGAAGTGCAATACAAAATGTACAAGTGATATATTAAAATCATCTTTCCAGCTTGAATTTCAATGATGCATTGGGGCAACAATTTTGTGAGAAACATCTTCACCCTTAAATAAAGATTTTCGTAATTTCTTACCTGTGTGCTAATTAGATATCACCTTGTTTTCACATGAAACAGACTTCCACATGAGAAAGCAGCAAGGATGCAGTGGCGTTAATGTTTCCTGGTGTCAACCTGTATTATTTCAGTAGACATTGAAATGAGGATGCATCTTGCTGCCTTTCCAATGAAGCAAGTTTAATTTAGTAATAGGTGAAAAACCATCCCTACAAAGGTGTTAATCAGAGACTTGGCTTTGTGGACACTTTTCAGAGAACAAATTTGTTAGCATAAAAATAAAGCCAGAAAATGAAGAGCTGTTTAATCACGCAATTTGATTTTTTTGCCAGCATATTTCTTTTTCTCTGCAACCCACTGCTAAATTGTGCTTCCTAGATGTTTTTATAAAATCACTGAATCAAATCTAACTCTGATTACATCAGAGAAGGCCAGGTACCCTACACCATAACAGGGGGTATGAAATTTGACTTGTCTACTTAAAGATCACCAAAATCTGATAACAAGGTCAATTAGGTCCCTGGGTGGGATTGAACCACCAACCTTTTGGTTAATAGCCATACATACTAACTGATTGCGCCACAGAGACACTTTGCAAAAGTTCATACTGACAAAGGCTAATAAGCATTCATCTAAAACGTTTCCTAGAAAAACTTTAAAAAGTCAATAATCTGGAGAGTTTTTGTAAAATGTTTCTTCTATCAACCAACGAAGAAACACATTGGTACTTTCCCATGATGAGTGAGTGCTTCAGGATCTCTTGCACTTACATGTGCAGCAGAGTACAGCAATGGAAGCATGCTGGGCCCATAACCCAGAGGTAGGCAGATTGAAACTATCCTCTGCTATATGCATTTTTTTGTTTGTTAATTAAAGTAATCCAAAACTGGGATTGATATTTTGTCTCTTTTATTTTTACTTAAAGTACAATAACTTTTACCATTTTAATTTGTTTTAATAGTATATTGACAGTATTGTTTTCTTTCAAAAATCCACTTCATTTTCTTTACCCTATTATTAAAATGGTAATTGACAAAAACAAACTACATTGTCACCAGAAGAGCAATACAAAATGTACAAGTGATATATTAAAATCATCTTTCCAGCTTGAATTTCAATGATGCATTGGGGCAACGATTTTGTGAGAAACATCTTCACCCTTAAATAAAGATTTTCTTAATTCCTTACCTGTGTGCTAATTAGATATCACCTTGTTTTCACATTAAACAGACTTCCACATGAGAAAGCAGCAAGGATGCAGTGGCGTTAATGTTTCCTGGTGTCAACCTGTATTATTTCAGTAGACATTGAAATGAGGATGCATCTTGCTGCCTTTCCAATGAAGCAAGTTTAATTTAGTAATAGGTGAAAAACCATCCTTACAAAGGTGTTAATCAGAGACTTGGCTTTGTGGACACTTTTCAGAGAACAAATTTGTTAGCATAAAAATAAAGCCAGAAAATAAAGAGCTGTTTAATCACTCAATTGGATTTTTCTGCCAGCATATTTTTTTTCTCTGCAACCCACTGCTAAATTGTGCTTCCTAGCTGTTTTTATAAAATCACTGAATCAAATCTAACTCTGATTACATCAGAGAAGGCCAGGTACCCTACACCATAACAGGGGGTTTGAAATTTTGACTTGTCTACTTAAAGATCACCAAAATCTGATAACAAGGTCAATTAGGTCTCTGGGTGGGATTGAACCACCAACCTTTTGGTTAATAGCCATACATACTAACTGATTGCGCCACAGAGACACTTTGCAAAAGTCCATACTGACAAAGGATAATAAGCATTCATCTAAAACGTTTCCTAGAAAAACTTTAAAAAGTCAATAATCTGGAGAGTTTTTGTAAGATGTTTCTTCCATCAACCAACGAAGAAACACATTGGTACTTTCCCATGATGAGTGAGTGCTTCAGGATCTCTTGAACTTACATGTGCAGCAGAGTACTGCAATGGAAGCATGCTGGGCCCATAACCCAGAGGTAGGCAGATTGAAACTATCCTCTGCTATATGCATTTTTTTTTTGTTAATTAAAGTAATCCAAAACTGGGATTGATATTTTGTCTCTTTTATTTTTACTTAAAGTACAATAACTTTTACCATTTTAATTTGTTTTAATAGTATATTGACAGTATTGTTTTCTTTCAAAAATCCACTTCATTTTCTTTACCCTATTATTAAAATGGTAATTGACAAAAACAAACTACATTGTCACCAGAAGAGCAATACAAAATGTACAAGTGATATATTAAAATCATCTTTCCAGCTTGAATTTCAATGATGCATTGGGTCAACAATTTTGTGAGAAACATCTTCACCCTTAAATAAAGATTTTCTTAATTCCTTACCTGTGTGCTAATTAGATATCACCTTGTTTTCACATTAAACAGACTTCCACATGAGAAAGCAGCAAGGATGCAGTGGCGTTAATGTTTCCTGGTGTCAACTTGTATTATTTCAGTAGACATTGAAATGAGGATGCATCTTGCTGCCTTTCCAATGAAGCAAGTTTAATTTAGTAATAGGTGAAAAACCATCCTTACAAAGGTGTTAATCAGAGACTTGGCTTTGTGGACACTTTTCAGAGAACAAATTTGTTAGCATAAAAAAAAAGCCAGAAAATGAAGAGCTGTTTAATCACTCGATTGGATTTTTCTGCCAGCATATTTTTTTTCTCTGCAACCCACTGCTAAATTGTGCTTCCTAGCTGTTTTTTATAAAATCACTGAATCAAATCTAACTCTGATTACATCAGAGAAGGCCAGGTACCCTACACAATAAGAGGGGGTTTGAAATTTTGACTTGTCTACTTAAATATCACCAAAATCTGATCACAAGGTCAATTACGTCCCTGGGTGGGATTGAACCACCAACCTTTTGGTTAATAGCCGAACACACTAACCGATTGCGCCACAGAGACACTTTGCAAAAAGTACATACTGACAAAGGCTAATAAGCATACATCTAGAACGTTTCCTAGAAAAACATTAAAAAATCAATAATCTGGAGAGTTTTTGTAAGATGTTTCTTCCATCAACCAATGAATAAACACATTGGTACTTTCCCATGATGAGTGAGTGCTTCAGGATCTCTTGCACTTACATGTGCAGCAGAGTACTGCAATGGAAGCATGCTGGACCCATAACCCAGAGGTAGGCAGATTGAAACTATCCTTTGCTATATGCATTTTTTTTTGTTAATTTAAGTAATCAAAACTGGGATTGATATTTTTGCTCTTTTATTTTTACTTAAAGTACAATAACTTTTACCATTTTAATTTGTTTTAATAGTATATTGACAGTATAGTTTTCTTTCAAAAATCCACTTAATTTTCTTTACCCTATTATTAAAATGGTAATTGACAAAAAAAACTACATTGTCACCAGAAGTGCAATACAAAATGTACAAGTGATATATTAAAATCATCTTTCCAGCTTGAATTTCAATGATGCATTGGGGCAACAATTTTGTGAGAAACATCTTCACCCTTAAATAAAGATTTTCGTAATTTCTTACCTGTGTGCTAATTAGATATCACCTTGTTTTCACATTAAACAGACTTCCACATGAGAAAGCAGCAAGGATGCAGTGGCGTTAATGTTTCCTGGTGTCAACCTGTATTATTTCAGTAGACATTGAAATGAGGATGCATCTTGCTGCCTTTCCAATGAAGCAAGTTTAATTTAGTAATAGGTGAAAAACCATCCCTACAAAGGTGTTAATCAGAGACTTGGCTTTGTGGACACTTTTCAGAGAACAAATTTGTTAGCATAAAAATAAAGCCAGAAAATGAAGAGCTGTTTAATCACGCAATTTGATTTTTTTGCCAGCATATTTCTTTTTCTCTGCAACCCACTGCTAAATTGTGCTTCCTAGATGTTTTTATAAAATCACTGAATCAAATCTAACTCTGATTACATCAGAGAAGGCCAGGTACCCTACACCATAACAGGGGGTATGAAATTTGACTTGTCTACTTAAAGATCACCAAAATCTGATAACAAGGTCAATTAGGTCCCTGGGTGGGATTGAACCACCAACCTTTTGGTTAATAGCCATACATACTAACTGATTGCGCCACAGAGACACTTTGCAAAAGTTCATACTGACAAAGGCTAATAAGCATTCATCTAAAACGTTTCCTAGAAAAACTTTAAAAAGTCAATAATCTGGAGAGTTTTTGTAAGATGTTTCTTCCATCAACCAACGAAGAAACACATTGGTACTTTCCCATGATGAGTGAGTGCTTCAGGATCTCTTGCACTTACATGTGCAGCAGAGTACTGCAATGGAAGCATGCTGGGCCCATAACCCAGAGGTAGGCAGATTGAAACTATCCTCTGCTATATGCATTTTTTTTTGTTAATTAAAGTAATCCAAAACTGGGATTGATATTTTGGCTCTTTTATTTTTACTTAAAGTACAATAACTTTTACCATTTTAATTTGTTTTAATAGTATATTGACAGTATTGTTTTCTTTCAAAAATCCACTTCATTTTCTTTACCCTATTATTAAAATGGTAATTGACAAAAACAAACTACATTGTCACCAGAAGAGCAATACAAAATGTACAAGTGATATATTAAAATCATCTTTCCAGCTTGAATTTCAATGATGCATTGGGTCAACAATTTTGTGAGAAACATCTTCACCCTTAAATAAAGATTTTCTTAATTCCTTACCTGTGTGCTAATTATATATCACCTTGTTTTCACATTAAACAGACTTCCACATGAGAAAGCAGCAAGGATGCAGCGGCGTTAATGTTTCCTGGTGTCAACTTGTATTATTTCAGTAGACATTGAAATGAGGATGCATCTTGCTGCCTTTCCAATGAAGCAAGTTTAATTTAGTAATAGGTGAAAAACCATCCTTACAAAGGTGTTAATCAGAGACTTGGCTTTGTGGACACTTTTCAGAGAACAAATTTGTTAGCATAAAAATAAAGCCAGAAAATAAAGAGCTGTTTAATCACTCAATTGGATTTTTCTGCCAGCATATTTTTTTTCTCTGCAACCCACTGCTAAATTGTGCTTCCTAGCTGTTTTTATAAAATCACTGAATCAAATCTAACTCTGATTACATCAGAGAAGGCCAGGTACCCTACACCATAACAGGGGGTTTGAAATTTTGACTTGTCTACCTAAAGATCACCAAAATCTGATAACAAGGTCAATTAGGTCCCTGGGTGGGATTGAACCACCAACCTTTTGGTTAATAGCCGTACATACTAACTGATTGCGCCACAGAGACACTTTGCAAAAGTCCTTACTGACAAAGGCTAATAAGCATTCATCTAAAACGTTTCCTAGAAAAACTTTAAAAAGTTTATAATCTGGAGAGTTTTTGTAAGATGTTTCTTCCATCAACCAACGAAGAAACACATTGGTACTTTCCCATGATGAGTGAGTGCTTCAGGATCTCTTGCACTTACATGTGCAGCAGAGTACTGCAATGGAAGCATGCTGGGCCCATAACCCAGAGGTAGGCAGATTGAAACTATCCTCTGCTATATGCATTTTTTTTTTGTTAATTAAAGTAATCCAAAACTGGGATTGATATTTTGTCTCTTTTATTTTTACTTAAAGTACAATAACTTTTACCATTTTAATTTGTTTTAATAGTATATTGACAGTATTGTTTCCTTTCAAAAATCCACTTCATTTTCTTTACCCTATTATTAAAATGGTAATTGACAAAAACAAACTACATTGTCACCAGAAGAGCAATAAAAAATGTACAAGTGATATATTAAAATCATATTTCCAGCTTGAATTTCAATGATGCATTGGGGCAACGATTTTGTGAGAAACATCTTCACCCTTAAATAAAGATTTTCTTAATTCCTTACCTGTGTGCTAATTAGATATCACCTTGTTTTCACATTAAACAGACTTCCACATGAGAAAGCAGCAAGGATGCAGTGGCGTTAATGTTTCCTGGTGTCAACCTGTATTATTTCAGTAGACATTGAAATGAGGATGCATCTTGCTGCCTTTCCAATGAAGCAAGTTTAATTTAGTAATAGGTGAAAAACCATCCTTACAAAGGTGTTAATCAGAGATTTGGCTTTGTGGACACTTTTCAGAGAACAAATTTGTTAGCATAAAAAAAAGCCAGAAAATAAAGAGCTGTTTAATCACTCAATTGGATTTTTCTGCCAGCATATTTTTTTTCTCTGCAACCCACTGCTAAATTGTGCTTCCTAGCTGTTTTTATAAAATCACTGAATCAAATCTAACTCTGATTACATCAGAGAAGGCCAGGTACCCTACACCATAACAGGGGGTTTGAAATTTTGACTTGTCTACTTAAAGATCACCAAAATCTGATAACAAGGTCAATTAGGTCCCTGGGTGGGATTGAACCACCAACCTTTTGGTTAATAGCCGTACATACTAACTGATTGCGCCACAGAGACACTTTGCAAAAGTCCATACTGACAAAGGCTAATAAGCATTCATCTAAAACGTTTCCTAGAAAAACTTTAAAAAGTCAATCATCTGGAGAGTTTTTGTAAGATGTTTCTTCCATCAACCAACGAAGAAACACATTGGTACTTTCCCATGATGAGTGAGTGCTTCAGGATCTCTTGAACTTACATGTGCAGCAGAGTACTGAAATGGAAGCATGCTGGGCCCATAACCCAGAGGTAGGCAGATTGAAACTATCCTCTGCTATATGCATTTTTTTTTGTTAATTAAAGTAATCCAAAACTGGGATTGATATTTTGTCTCTTTTATTTTTACTTAAAGTACAATAACTTTTACCATTTTAATTTGTTTTAATAGTATATTGACAGTATTGTTTTCTTTCAAAAATCCACTTCATTTTCTTTACCCTATTATTAAAATGGTAATTGACAAAAACAAACTACATTGTCACCAGAAGTGCAATACAAAATGTACAAGTGATATATTAAAATCATCTTTCCAGCTTGAATTTCAATGATGCATTGGGTCAACGATTTTGTGAGAAACATCTTCACCCTTAAATAAAGATTTTCTTAATTCCTTACCTGTGTGCTAATTAGATATCACCTTGTTTTCACATTAAACAGACTTCCACATGAGAAAGCAGCAAGGATGCAGTGGCGTTAATGTTTCCTGGTGTCAACCTGTATTATTTCAGTAGACATTGAAATGAGGATGCATCTTGCTGCCTTTCCAATGAAGCAAGTTTAATTTAGTAATAGGTGAAAAACCATCCCTACAAAGGTGTTAATCAGAGACTTGGCTTTGTGGACACTTTTCAGAGAACAAATTTGTTAGCATAAAAATAAAGCCAGAAAATGAAGAGCTGTTTAATCACGCAATTTGATTTTTTTGCCAGCATATTTCTTTTTCTCTGCAACCCACTGCTAAATTGTGCTTCCTAGATGTTTTTATAAAATCACTGAATCAAATCTAACTCTGATTACATCAGAGAAGGCCAGGTACCCTACACCATAACAGGGGGTATGAAATTTGACTTGTCTACTTAAAGATCACCAAAATCTGATAACAAGGTCAATTAGGTCCCTGGGTGGGATTGAACCACCAACCTTTTGGTTAATAGCCGTACATACTAACTGATTGCACCACAGAGACACTTTGCAAAAGTTCATACTGACAAAGGCTAATAAGCGTTCATCTAAAACGTTTCCTAGAAAAACTTAAAAAAGTCAATAATCTGGAGAGTTTTTGTAAAATGTTTCTTCTATCAACCAACGAAGAAACACATTGGTACTTTCCCATGATGAGTGAGTGCTTCAGGATCTCTTGCACTTACATGTGCAGCAGAGTACAGCAATGGAAGCATGCTGGGCCCATAACCCAGAGGTAGGCAGATTGAAACTATCCTCTGCTATATGCATTTTTTTGTTTGTTAATTAAAGTAATCCAAAACTGGGATTGATATTTTGGCTCTTTTATTTTTACTTAAAGTACAATAACTTTTACCATTTTAATTTGTTTTAATAGTATATTGACAGTATTGTTTTCTTTCAAAAATCCACTTCATTTTCTTTACCCTATTATTAAAATGGTAATTGACAAAAACAAACTACATTGTCACCAGAAGAGCAATACAAAATGTACAAGTGATATATTAAAATCATCTTTCCAGCTTGAATTTCAATGATGCATTGGGGCAACGATTTTGTGAGAAACATCTTCACCCTTAAATAAAGATTTTCTTAATTCCTTACCTGTGTGCTAATTAGATATCACCTTGTTTTCACATTAAACAGACTTCCACATGAGAAAGCAGCAAGGATGCAGTGGCGTTAATGTTTCCTGGTGTCAACCTGTATTATTTCAGTAGACATTGAAATGAGGATGCATCTTGCTGCCTTTCCAATGAAGCAAGTTTAATTTAGTAATAGGTGAAAAACCATCCTTACAAAGGTGTTAATCAGAGACTTGGCTTTGTGGACACTTTTCAGAGAACAAATTTGTTAGCATAAAAATAAAGCCAGAAAATAAAGAGCTGTTTAATCACTCAATTGGATTTTTCTGCCAGCATATTTTTTTTCTCTGCAACCCACTGCTAAATTGTGCTTCCTAGCTGTTTTTATAAAATCACTGAATCAAATCTAACTCTGATTACATCAGAGAAGGCCAGGTACCCTACACCATAACAGGGGGTTTGAAATTTTGACTTGTCTACTTAAAGATCACCAAAATCTGATAACAAGGTCAATTAGGTCTCTGGGTGGGATTGAACCACCAACCTTTTGGTTATTAGCCATACATACTAACTGATTGCGCCACAGAGACACTTTGCAAAAGTCCATACTGACAAAGGATAATAAGCATTCATCTAAAATGTTTCCTAGAAAAACTTTAAAAAGTCAATAATCTGTAGAGTTTTTGTAAGATGTTTCTTCCATCAACCAACGAAGAAACACATTGGTACTTTCCCATGATGAGTGAGTGCTTCAGGATCTCTTGAACTTACATGTGCAGCAGAGTACTGCAATGGAAGCATGCTGGGCCCATAACCCAGAGGTAGGCAGATTGAAACTATCCTCTGCTATATGCATTTTTTTTTTGTTAATTAAAGTAATCCAAAACTGGGATTGATATTTTGTCTCTTTTATTTTTACTTAAAGTACAATAACTTTTACCATTTTAATTTGTTTTAATAGTATATTGACAGTATTGTTTTCTTTCAAAAATCCACTTCATTTTCTTTACCCTATTATTAAAATGGTAATTGACAAAAACAAACTACATTGTCACCAGAAGAGCAATACAAAATGTACAAGTGATATATTAAAATCATCTTTCCAGCTTGAATTTCAATGATGCATTGGGTCAACAATTTTGTGAGAAACATCTTCACCCTTAAATAAAGATTTTCTTAATTCCTTACCTGTGTGCTAATTAGATATCACCTTGTTTTCACATTAAACAGACTTCCACATGAGAAAGCAGCAAGGATGCAGTGGCGTTAATGTTTCCTGGTGTCAACTTGTATTATTTCAGTAGACATTGAAATGAGGATGCATCTTGCTGCCTTTCCAATGAAGCAAGTTTAATTTAGTAATAGGTGAAAAACCATCCTTACAAAGGTGTTAATCAGAGACTTGGCTTTGTGGACACTTTTCAGAGAACAAATTTGTTAGCATAAAAAAAAAGCCAGAAAATGAAGAGCTGTTTAATCACTCGATTGGATTTTTCTGCCAGCATATTTTTTTTCTCTGCAACCCACTGCTAAATTGTGCTTCCTAGCTGTTTTTTATAAAATCACTGAATCAAATCTAACTCTGATTACATCAGAGAAGGCCAGGTACCCTACACAATAAGAGGGGGTTTGAAATTTTGACTTGTCTACTTAAATATCACCAAAATCTGATCACAAGGTCAATTACGTCCCTGGGTGGGATTGAACCACCAACCTTTTGGTTAATAGCCGAACACACTAACCGATTGCGCCACAGAGACACTTTGCAAAAAGTACATACTGACAAAGGCTAATAAGCATACATCTAGAACGTTTCCTAGAAAAACATTAAAAAATCAATAATCTGGAGAGTTTTTGTAAGATGTTTCTTCCATCAACCAATGAATAAACACATTGGTACTTTCCCATGATGAGTGAGTGCTTCAGGATCTCTTGCACTTACATGTGCAGCAGAGTACTGCAATGGAAGCATGCTGGACCCATAACCCAGAGGTAGGCAGATTGAAACTATCCTTTGCTATATGCATTTTTTTTTGTTAATTTAAGTAATCAAAACTGGGATTGATATTTTTGCTCTTTTATTTTTACTTAAAGTACAATAACTTTTACCATTTTAATTTGTTTTAATAGTATATTGACAGTATTGTTTTCTTTCAAAAATCCACTTCATTTTCTTTACCCTATTATTAAAATGGTAATTGACAAAAACAAACTACATTGTCACCAGAAGAGCAATACAAAATGTACAAGTGATATATTAAAATCATCTTTCCAGCTTGAATTTCAATGATGCATTGGGGCAACGATTTTGTGAGAAACATCTTCACCCTTAAATAAAGATTTTCTTAATTCCTTACCTGTGTGCTAATTAGATATCACCTTGTTTTCACATTAAACAGACTTCCACATGAGAAAGCAGCAAGGATGCAGTGGTGTTAATGTTTCCTGGTGTCAACCTGTATTATTTCAGTAGACATTGAAATGAGGATGCATCTTGCTGCCTTTCCAATGAAGCAAGTTTAATTTAGTAATAGGTGAAAAACCATCCTTACAAAGGTGTTAATCAGAGACTTGGCTTTGTGGACACTTTTCAGAGAACAAATTTGTTAGCATAAAAATAAAGCCAGAAAATAAAGAGCTGTTTAATCACTCAATTGGATTTTTCTGCCAGCATATTTTTTTTCTCTGCAACCCACTGCTAAATTGTGCTTCCTAGCTGTTTTTATAAAATCACTGAATCAAATCTAACTCTGATTACATCAGAGAAGGCCAGGTACCCTACACCATAACAGGGGGTTTGAAATTTTGACTTGTCTACTTAAAGATCACCAAAATCTGATAACAAGGTCAATTAGGTCTCTGGGTGGGATTGAACCACCAACCTTTTGGTTAATAGCCATACATACTAACTGATTGCGCCACAGAGACACTTTGCGAAAGTCCATACTGACAAAGGATAATAAGCATTCATCTAAAACGTTTCCTAGAAAAACTTTAAAAAGTCAATAATCTGGAGAGTTTTTGTAAGATGTTTCTTCCATCAACCAACGAAGAAACACATTGGTACTTTCCCATGATGAGTGAGTGCTTCAGGATCTCTTGAACTTACATGTGCAGCAGAGTACTGCAATGGAAGCATGCTGGGCCCATAACCCAGAGGTAGGCAGATTGAAACTATCCTCTGCTATATGCATTTTTTTTTTGTTAATTAAAGTAATCCAAAACTGGGATTGATATTTTGTCTCTTTTATTTTTACTTAAAGTACAATAACTTTTACCATTTTAATTTGTTTTAATAGTATATTGACAGTATTGTTTTCTTTCAAAAATCCACTTCATTTTCTTTACCCTATTATTAAAATGGTAATTGACAAAAACAAACTACATTGTCACCAGAAGAGCAATACAAAATGTACAAGTGATATATTAAAATCATCTTTCCAGCTTGAATTTCAATGATGCATTGGGTCAACAATTTTGTGAGAAACATCTTCACCCTTAAATAAAGATTTTCTTAATTCCTTACCTGTGTGCTAATTAGATATCACCTTGTTTTCACATTAAACAGACTTCCACATGAGAAAGCAGCAAGGATGCAGTGGCGTTAATGTTTCCTGGTGTCAACTTGTATTATTTCAGTAGACATTGAAATGAGGATGCATCTTGCTGCCTTTCCAATGAAGCAAGTTTAATTTAGTAATAGGTGAAAAACCATCCTTACAAAGGTGTTAATCAGAGACTTGGCTTTGTGGACACTTTTCAGAGAACAAATTTGTTAGCATAAAAAAAAGCCAGAAAATGAAGAGCTGTTTAATCACTCGATTGGATTTTTCTGCCAGCATATTTTTTTTCTCTGCAACCCACTGCTAAATTGTGCTACCTAGCTGTTTTTTATAAAATCACTGAATCAAATCTAACTCTGATTACATCAGAGAAGGCCAGGTACCCTACACAATAAGAGGGGGTTTGAAATTTTGACTTGTCTACTTAAATATCACCAATATCTGATCACAAGGTCAATTACGTCCCTGGGTGGGATTGATCCACCAACCTTTTGGTTAATAGCCGAACACACTAACCGATTGCGCCACAGAGACACTTTGCAAAAAGTACATACTGACAAAGGCTAATAAGCATACATCTAGAACGTTTCCTAGAAAAACATTAAAAAATCAATAATCTGGAGAGTTTTTGTAAGATGTTTCTTCCATCAACCAATGAATAAACACATTGGTACTTTCCCATGATGAGTGAGTGCTTCAGGATCTCTTGCACTTACATGTGCAGCAGAGTACTGCAATGGAAGCATGCTGGACCCATAACCCAGAGGTAGGCAGATTGAAACTATCCTTTGCTATATGCATTTTTTTTTGTTAATTTAAGTAATCAAAACTGGGATTGATATTTTTGCTCTTTTATTTTTACTTAAAGTACAATAACTTTTACCATTTTAATTTGTTTTAATAGTATATTGACAGTATAGTTTTCTTTCAAAAATCCACTTAATTTTCTTTACCCTATTATTAAAATGGTAATTGACAAAAAAAACTACATTGTCACCAGAAGTGCAATACAAAATGTACAAGTGATATATTAAAATCATCTTTCCAGCTTGAATTTCAATGATGCATTGGGGCAACAATTTTGTGAGAAACATCTTCACCCTTAAATAAAGATTTTCGTAATTTCTTACCTGTGTGCTAATTAGATATCACCTTGTTTTCACATTAAACAGACTTCCACATGAGAAAGCAGCAAGGATGCAGTGGCGTTAATGTTTCCTGGTGTCAACCTGTATTATTTCAGTAGACATTGAAATGAGGATGCATCTTGCTGCCTTTCCAATGAAGCAAGTTTAATTTAGTAATAGGTGAAAAACCATCCCTACAAAGGTGTTAATCAGAGACTTGGCTTTGTGGACACTTTTCAGAGAACAAATTTGTTAGCATAAAAATAAAGCCAGAAAATGAAGAGCTGTTTAATCACGCAATTTGATTTTTTTGCCAGCATATTTCTTTTTCTCTGCAACCCACTGCTAAATTGTGCTTCCTAGATGTTTTTATAAAATCACTGAATCAAATCTAACTCTGATTACATCAGAGAAGGCCAGGTACCCTACACCATAACAGGGGGTATGAAATTTGACTTGTCTACTTAAAGATCACCAAAATCTGATAACAAGGTCAATTAGGTCCCTGGGTGGGATTGAACCACCAACCTTTTGGTTAATAGCCATACATACTAACTGATTGCGCCACAGAGACACTTTGCAAAAGTTCATACTGACAAAGGCTAATAAGCATTCATCTAAAACGTTTCCTAGAAAAACTTTAAAAAGTCAATAATCTGGAGAGTTTTTGTAAGATGTTTCTTCCATCAACCAACGAAGAAACACATTGGTACTTTCCCATGATGAGTGAGTGCTTCAGGATCTCTTGCACTTACATGTGCAGCAGAGTACTGCAATGGAAGCATGCTGGGCCCATAACCCAGAGGTAGGCAGATTGAAACTATCCTCTGCTATATGCATTTTTTTTTGTTAATTAAAGTAATCCAAAACTGGGATTGATATTTTGGCTCTTTTATTTTTACTTAAAGTACAATAACTTTTACCATTTTAATTTGTTTTAATAGTATATTGACAGTATTGTTTTCTTTCAAAAATCCACTTCATTTTCTTTACCCTATTATTAAAATGGTAATTGACAAAAACAAACTACATTGTCACCAGAAGAGCAATACAAAATGTACAAGTGATATATTAAAATCATCTTTCCAGCTTGAATTTCAATGATGCATTGGGGCAACGATTTTGTGAGAAACATCTTCACCCTTAAATAAAGATTTTCTTAATTCCTTACCTGTGTGCTAATTAGATATCACCTTGTTTTCACATTAAACAGACTTCCACATGAGAAAGCAGCAAGGATGCAGTGGCGTTAATGTTTCCTGGTGTCAACCTGTATTATTTCAGTAGACATTGAAATGAGGATGCATCTTGCTGCCTTTCCAATGAAGCAAGTTTAATTTAGTAATAGGTGAAAAACCATCCTTACAAAGGTGTTAATCAGAGACTTGGCTTTGTGGACACTTTTCAGAGAACAAATTTGTTAGCATAAAAATAAAGCCAGAAAATAAAGAGCTGTTTAATCACTCAATTGGATTTTTCTGCCAGCATATTTTTTTTCTCTGCAACCCACTGCTAAATTGTGCTTCCTAGCTGTTTTTATAAAATCACTGAATCAAATCTAACTCTGATTACATCAGAGAAGGCCAGGTACCCTACACCATAACAGGGGGTTTGAAATTTTGACTTGTCTACTTAAAGATCACCAAAATCTGATAACAAGGTCAATTAGGTCCCTGGGTGCGATTGAACCACCAACCTTTTGGTTAATAGCCGTACATACTAACTGATTGCGCCACAGAGACACTTTGCAAAAGTCCATACTGACAAAGGCTAATAAGCATTCATCTAAAACGTTTCCTAGAAAAACTTTAAAAAGTCAATAATCTGGAGAGTTTTTGTAAGATGTTTCTTCCATCAACCAACGAAGAAACACATTGGTACTTTCCCATGATGAGTGAGTGCTTCAGGATCTCTTGAACTTACATGTGCAGCAGAGTACTGCAATGGAAGCATGCTGGGCCCATAACCCAGAGGTAGGCAGATTGAAACTATCCTCTGCTATATGCATTTTTTTGTTGTTAATTAAAGTAATCCAAAACTGGGATTGATATTTTGTCTCTTTTATTTTTACTTAAAGTACAATAACTTTTACCATTTTAATTTGTTTTAATAGTATATTGACAGTATTGTTTTCTTTCAAAAATCCACTTCATTTTCTTTACCCTATTATTAAAATGGTAATTGACAAAAACAAACTACATTGGCACCAGAAGAGCAATACAAAATGTACAAGTGATATATTAAAATCATCTTTCCAGCTTGAATTTCAATGATGCATTGGGTCAACAATTTTGTGAGAAACATCTTCACCCTTAAATAAAGATTTTCTTAATTCCTTACCTGTGTGCTAATTAGATATCACCTTGTTTTCACATTAAACAGACTTCCACATGAGAAAGCAGCAAGGATGCAGTGGCGTTAATGTTTCCTGGTGTCAACTTGTATTATTTCAGTAGACATTGAAATGAGGATGCATCTTGCTGCCTTTCCAATGAAGCAAGTTTAATTTAGTAATAGGTGAAAAACCATCCTTACAAAGGTGTTAATCAGAGACTTGGCTTTGTGGACACTTTTCAGAGAACAAATTTGTTAGCATAAAAAAAAGCCAGAAAATGAAGAGCTGTTTAATCACTCGATTGGATTTTTCTGCCAGCATATTTTTTTTCTCTGCAACCCACTGCTAAATTGTGCTTCCTAGCTGTTTTTTATAAAATCACTGAATCAAATCTAACTCTGATTACATCAGAGAAGGCCAGGTACCCTACACAATAAGAGGGGGTTTGAAATTTTGACTTGTCTACTTAAATATCACCAAAATCTGATCACAAGGTCAATTACGTCCCTGGGTGGGATTGAACCACCAACCTTTTGGTTAATAGCCGAACACACTAACCGATTGCGCCACAGAGACACTTTGCAAAAAGTACATACTGACAAAGGCTAATAAGCATACATCTAGAACGTTTCCTAGAAAAACATTAAAAAATCAATAATCTGGAGAGTTTTTGTAAGATGTTTCTTCCATCAACCAATGAATAAACACATTGGTACTTTCCCATGATGAGTGAGTGCTTCAGGATCTCTTGCACTTACATGTGCAGCAGAGTACTGCAATGGAAGCATGCTGGACCCATAACCCAGAGGTAGGCAGATTGAAACTATCCTTTGCTATATGCATTTTTTTTTGTTAATTTAAGTAATCAAAACTGGGATTGATATTTTTGCTCTTTTATTTTTACTTAAAGTACAATAACTTTTACCATTTTAATTTGTTTTAATAGTATATTGACAGTATAGTTTTCTTTCAAAAATCCACTTAATTTTCTTTACCCTATTATTAAAATGGTAATTGACAAAAAAAACTACATTGTCACCAGAAGTGCAATACAAAATGTACAAGTGATATATTAAAATCATCTTTCCAGCTTGAATTTCAATGATGCATTGGGGCAACGATTTTGTGAGAAACATCTTCACCCTTAAATAAAGATTTTCGTAATTTCTTACCTGTGTGCTAATTAGATATCACCTTGTTTTCACATTAAACAGACTTCCACATGAGAAAGCAGCAAGGATGCAGTGGCGTTAATGTTTCCTGGTGTCAACCTGTATTATTTCAGTAGACATTGAAATGAGGATGCATCTTGCTGCCTTTCCAATGAAGCAAGTTTAATTTAGTAATAGGTGAAAAACCATCCCTACAAAGGTGTTAATCAGAGACTTGGCTTTGTGGACACTTTTCAGAGAACAAATTTGTTAGCATAAAAATAAAGCCAGAAAATGAAGAGCTGTTTAATCACGCAATTTGATTTTTTTGCCAGCATATTTCTTTTTCTCTGCAACCCACTGCTAAATTGTGCTTCCTAGATGTTTTTATAAAATCACTGAATCAAATCTAACTCTGATTACATCAGAGAAGGCCAGGTACCCTACACCATAACAGGGGGTATGAAATTTGACTTGTCTACTTAAAGATCACCAAAATCTGATAACAAGGTCAATTAGGTCCCTGGGTGCGATTGAACCACCAACCTTTTGGTTAACAGCCGTACATACTAACTGATTGCGCCACAGAGACACTTTGCAAAAGTTCATACTGACAAAGGCTAATAAGCATTCATCTAAAACGTTTCCTAGAAAAACTTTAAAAAGTCAATAATCTGGAGAGTTTTTGTAAGATGTTTCTTCCATCAACCAACGAAGAAACACATTGGTACTTTCCCATGATGAGTGAGTGCTTCAGGATCTCTTGCACTTACATGTGCAGCAGAGTACTGCAATGGAAGCATGCTGGGCCCATAACCCAGAGGTAGGCAGATTGAAACTATCCTCTGCTATATGCATTTTTTTTTGTTAATTAAAGTAATCCAAAACTGGGATTGATATTTTGGCTCTTTTATTTTTACTTAAAGTACAATAACTTTTACCATTTTAATTTGTTTTAATAGTATATTGACAGTATTGTTTTCTTTCAAAAATCCACTTCATTTTCTTTACCCTATTATTAAAATGGTAATTGACAAAAACAAACTACATTGTCACCAGAAGAGCAATACAAAATGTACAAGTGATATATTAAAATCATCTTTCCAGCTTGAATTTCAATGATGCATTGGGGCAACGATTTTGTGAGAAACATCTTCACCCTTAAATAAAGATTTTCTTAATTCCTTACCTGTGTGCTAATTAGATATCACCTTGTTTTCACATTAAACAGACTTCCACATGAGAAAGCAGCAAGGATGCAGTGGCGTTAATGTTTCCTGGTGTCAACCTGTATTATTTCAGTAGACATTGAAATGAGGATGCATCTTGCTGCCTTTCCAATGAAGCAAGTTTAATTTAGTAATAGGTGAAAAACCATCCTTACAAAGGTGTTAATCAGAGACTTGGCTTTGTGGACACTTTTCAGAGAACAAATTTGTTAGCATAAAAATAAAGCCAGAAAATAAAGAGCTGTTTAATCACTCAATTGGATTTTTCTGCCAGCATATTTTTTTTCTCTGCAACCCACTGCTAAATTGTGCTTCCTAGCTGTTTTTATAAAATCACTGAATCAAATCTAACTCTGATTACATCAGAGAAGGCCAGGTACCCTACACCATAACAGGGGGTTTGAAATTTTGACTTGTCTACTTAAAGATCACCAAAATCTGATAACAAGGTCAATTAGGTCCCTGGGTGCGATTGAACCACCAACCTTTTGGTTAATAGCCGTACATACTAACTGATTGCGCCACAGAGACACTTTGCGAAAGTCCATACTGACAAAGGCTAATAAGCATTCATCTAAAACGTTTCCTAGAAAAACTTTAAAAAGTCAATAATCTGGAGAGTTTTTGTAAGATGTTTCTTCCATCAACCAACGAAGAAACACATTGGTACTTTCCCATGATGAGTGAGTGCTTCAGGATCTCTTGCACTTACATGTGCAGCAGAGTACTGCAATGGAAGCATGCTGGGCCCATAACCCAGAGGTAGGCAGATTGAAATTATCCTCTGCTATATGCATTTTTTTTTGTTAATTAAAGTAATCCAAAACTGGGATTGATATTTTTTCTTTTTTATTTTTACTTAAAGTACAATAACTTTTACCATTTTAATTTGTTTTAATAGTATATTGACAGTATTGTTTTCTTTCAAAAATCCACTTCATTTTCTTTACCCTATTATTAAAATGGTAATTGACAAAAACAAACTACATTGTCACCAGAAGAGCAATACAAAATGTACAAGTGATATATTAAAATCATCTTTCCAGCTTGAATTTCAATGATGCATTGGGGCAACGATTTTGTGAGAAACATCTTCACCCTTAAATAAAGATTTTCTTAATTCCTTACCTGTGTGCTAATTAGATATCACCTTGTTTTCACATTAAACAGACTTCCACATGAGAAAGCAGCAAGGATGCAGTGGCGTTAATGTTTCCTGGTGTCAACCTGTATTATTTCAGTAGACATTGAAATGAGGATGCATCTTGCTGCCTTTCCAATGAAGCAAGTTTAATTTAGTAATAGGTGAAAAACCATCCTTACTAAGGTGTTAATCAGAGACTTGGCTTTGTGGACACTTTTCAGAGAACAAATTTGTTAGCATAAAAATAAAGCCAGAAAATAAAGAGCTGTTTAATCACTCAATTGGATTTTTCTGCCAGCATATTTTTTTTCTCTGCAACCCACTGCTAAATTGTGCTTCCTAGCTGTTTTTATAAAATCACTGAATCAAATCTAACTCTGATTACATCAGAGAAGGCCAGGTACCCTACACCATAACAGGGGGTTTGAAATTTTGACTTGTCTACTTAAAGATCACCAAAATCTGATAACAAGGTCAATTAGGTCTCTGGGTGGGATTGAACCACCAACCTTTTGGTTAATAGCCATACATACTAACTGATTGCGCCACAGAGACACTTTGCAAAAGTCTACACTGACAAAGGATAATAAGCATTCATCTAAAACGTTTCCTAGAAAAACTTTAAAAAGTCAATAATCTGGAGAGTTTTTGTAAGATGTTTCTTCCATCAACCAACGAAGAAACACATTGGTACTTTCCCATGATGAGTGAGTGCTTCAGGATCTCTTGAACTTACATGTGCAGCAGAGTACTGCAATGGAAGCATGCTGGGCCCATAACCCAGAGGTAGGCAGATTGAAACTATCCTCTGCTATATGCATTTTTTTTTTGTTAAATTAAAGTAATCCAAAACTGGGATTGATATTTTGTCTCTTTTATTTTTACTTAAAGTACAATAACTTTTACCATTTTAATTTGTTTTAATAGTATATTGACAGTATTGTTTTCTTTCAAAAATCCACTTCATTTTCTTTACCCTATTATTAAAATGGTAATTGACAAAAACAAACTACATTGTCACCAGAAGAGCAATACAAAATGTACAAGTGATATATTAAAATCATCTTTCCAGCTTGAATTTCAATGATGCATTGGGTCAACAATTTTGTGAGAAACATCTTCACCCTTAAATAAAGATTTTCTTAATTCCTTACCTGTGTGCTAATTAGATATCACCTTGTTTTCACATTAAACAGACTTCCACATGAGAAAGCAGCAAGGATGCAGTGGCGTTAATGTTTCCTGGTGTCAACTTGTATTATTTCAGTAGACATTGAAATGAGGATGCATCTTGCTGCCTTTCCAATGAAGCAAGTTTAATTTAGTAATAGGTGAAAAACCATCCCTACAAAGGTGTTAATCAGAGACTTGGCTTTGTGGACACTTTTCAGAGAACAAATTTGTTAGCATAAAAATAAAGCCAGAAAATGAAGAGCTGTTTAATCACGCAATTTGATTTTTTTGCCAGCATATTTCTTTTTCTCTGCAACCCACTGCTAAATTGTGCTTCCTAGATGTTTTTATAAAATCACTGAATCAAATCTAACTCTGATTACATCAGAGAAGGCCAGGTACCCTACACCATAACAGGGGGTATGAAATTTGACTTGTCTACTTAAAGATCACCAAAATCTGATAACAAGGTCAATTAGGTCCCTGGGTGGGATTGAACCACCAACCTTTTGGTTAATAGCCATACATACTAACTGATTGCGCCACAGAGACACTTTGCAAAAGTTCATACTGACAAAGGCTAATAAGCATTCATCTAAAACGTTTCCTAGAAAAACTTTAAAAAGTCAATAATCTGGAGAGTTTTTGTAAGATGTTTCTTCCATCAACCAACGAAGAAACACATTGGTACTTTCCCATGATGAGTGAGTGCTTCAGGATCTCTTGCACTTACATGTGCAGCAGAGTACAGCAATGGAAGCATGCTGGGCCCATAACCCAGAGGTAGGCAGATTGAAACTATCCTCTGCTATATGCATTTTTTTTTTGTTAAATTAAAGTAATCCAAAACTGGGATTGATATTTTGTCTCTTTTATTTTTACTTAAAGTACAATAACTTTTACCATTTTAATTTGTTTTAATAGTATATTGACAGTATTGTTTTCTTTCAAAAATCCACTTCATTTTCTTTACCCTATTATTAAAATGGTAATTGACAAAAACAAACTACATTGTCACCAGAAGAGCAATACAAAATGTACAAGTGATATATTAAAATCATCTTTCCAGCTTGAATTTCAATGATGCATTGGGTCAACAATTTTGTGAGAAACATCTTCACCCTTAAATAAAGATTTTCTTAATTCCTTACCTGTGTGCTAATTAGATATCACCTTGTTTTCACATTAAACAGACTTCCACATGAGAAAGCAGCAAGGATGCAGTGGCGTTAATGTTTCCTGGTGTCAACTTGTATTATTTCAGTAGACATTGAAATGAGGATGCATCTTGCTGCCTTTCCAATGAAGCAAGTTTAATTTAGTAATAGGTGAAAAACCATCCTTACAAAGGTGTTAATCAGAGACTTGGCTTTGTGGACACTTTTCAGAGAACAAATTTGTTAGCATAAAAAAAAAGCCAGAAAATGAAGAGCTGTTTAATCACTCGATTGGTTTTTTCTGCCAGCATATTTTTTTTCTCTGCAACCCACTGCTAAATTGTGCTTCCTAGCTGTTTTTTATAAAATCACTGAATCAAATCTAACTCTGATTACATCAGAGAAGGCCAGGTACCCTACACAATAAGAGGGGGTTTGAAATTTTGACTTGTCTACTTAAATATCACCAAAATCTGATCACAAGGTCAATTACGTCCCTGGGTGGGATTGAACCACCAACCTTTTGGTTAATAGCCAAACACACTAACCGATTGCGCCACAGAGACACTTTGCAAAAAGTACATACTGACAAAGGCTAATAAGCATACATCTAGAACGTTTCCTAGAAAAACATTAAAAAATCAATAATCTGGAGAGTTTTTGTAAGATGTTTCTTCCATCAACCAATGAATAAACACATTGGTACTTTCCCATGATGAGTGAGTGCTTCAGGATCTCTTGCACTTACATGTGCAGCAGAGTACTGCAATGGAAGCATGCTGGACCCATAACCCAGAGGTAGGCAGATTGAAACTATCCTTTGCTATATGCATTTTTTTTTGTTAATTTAAGTAATCAAAACTGGGATTGATATTTTTGCTCTTTTATTTTTACTTAAAGTACAATAACTTTTACCATTTTAATTTGTTTTAATAGTATATTGACAGTATAGTTTTCTTTCAAAAATCCACTTAATTTTCTTTACCCTATTATTAAAATGGTAATTGACAAAAAAAACTACATTGTCACCAGAAGTCCAATACAAAATGTACAAGTGATATATTAAAATCATCTTTCCAGCTTGAATTTCAATGATGCATTGGGGCAACAATTTTGTGAGAAACATCTTCACCCTTAAATAAAGATTTTCGTAATTTCTTACCTGTGTGCTAATTAGATATCACCTTGTTTTCACATTAAACAGACTTCCACATGAGAAAGCAGCAAGGATGCAGTGGCGTTAATGTTTCCTGGTGTCAACCTGTATTATTTCAGTAGACATTGAAATGAGGATGCATCTTGCTGCCTTTCCAATGAAGCAAGTTTAATTTAGTAATAGGTGAAAAACCATCCCTACAAAGGTGTTAATCAGAGACTTGGCTTTGTGGACACTTTTCAGAGAACAAATTTGTTAGCATAAAAATAAAGCCAGAAAATGAAGAGCTGTTTAATCACGCAATTTGATTTTTTTGCCAGCATATTTCTTTTTCTCTGCAACCCACTGCTAAATTGTGCTTCCTAGATGTTTTTATAAAATCACTGAATCAAATCTAACTCTGATTACATCAGAGAAGGCCAGGTACCCTACACCATAACAGGGGGTTTGAAATTTTGACTTGTCTACTTAAAGATCACCAAAATCTGATAACAAGGTCAATTAGGTCCCTGGGTGGGATTGAACCACCAACCTTTTGGTTAATAGCCGTACATACTAACTGATTGCGCCACAGAGACACTTTGCAAAAGTCCATACTGACAAAGGCTAATAAGCATTCATCTAAAACGTTTCCTAGAAAAACTTTAAAAAGTCAATAATCTGGAGAGTTTTTGTAAGATGTTTCTTCCATCAACCAACGAAGAAACACATTGGTACTTTCCCATGATGAGTGAGTGCTTCAGGATCTCTTGAACTTACATGTGCAGCAGAGTACTGCAATGGAAGCATGCTGGGCTCATAACCGAGAGGTAGGCAGATTGAAACTATCCTCTGCTATATGCATTTTTTTTTTTTGTTAATTAAAGTAATCCAAAACTGGGATTGATATTTTGGCTCTTTTATTTTTACTTAAAGTACAATAACTTTTACCATTTTAATTTGTTTTAATAGTATATTGACAGTATTGTTTTCTTTCAAAAATCCACTTCATTTTCTTTACCCTATTATTAAAATGGTAATTGACAAAAACAAACTACATTGTCACCAGAAGAGCAATACAAAATGTACAAGTGATATATTAAAATCATCTTTCCAGCTTGAATTTCAATGTTGCATTGGGTCAACAATTTTGTGAGAAACATCTTCACCCTTAAATAAAGATTTTCTTAATTCCTTACCTGTGTGCTAATTAGATATCACCTTGTTTTCACATTAAACAGACTTCCACATGAGAAAGCAGCAAGGATGCAGTGGCGTTAATGTTTCCTGGTGTCAACTTGTATTATTTCAGTAGACATTGAAATGAGGATGCATCTTGCTGCCTTTCCAATGAAGCAAGTTTAATTTAGTAATAGGTGAAAAACCATCCTTACAAAGGTGTTAATCAGAGACTTGGCTTTGTGGACACTTTTCAGAGAACAAATTTGTTAGCATAAAAATAAAGCCAGAAAATGAAGAGCTGTTTAATCACTCGATTGGATTTTTCTGCCAGCATATTTTTTTTCTCTGCAACCCACTGCTAAATTGTGCTTCCTAGCTGTTTTTTATAAAATCACTGAATCAAATCTAACTCTGATTACATCAGAGAAGGCCAGGTACCCTACACCATAAGAGGAGGTTTGAAATTTTGACTTGTCTACTTAAATATCACCAAAATCTGATCACAAGGTTAATTACGTCCCTTGGTGGGATTGAACCACCAACCTTTTGGTTAATAGCCAAACACACTAACCGATTGCGCCACAGAGACACTTTGCAAAAGTCCATACTGACAAAGGCTAATAAGCATTCATCTAAAACGTTTCCTAGAAAAACTTTAAAAAGTCAATAATCTGGAGAGTTTTTGTAAGATGTTTCTTCCATCAACCAACGAAGAAACACATTGGTACTTTCCCATGATGAGTGAGTGCTTCAGGATCTCTTGCACTTACATGTGCAGCAGAATACTGCAATGGAAGCATGCTGGGCCCATAACCCAGAGGTAGGCAGATTGAAACTATCCTCTGCTATATGCATTTTTTTTGTTAATTAAAGTAATCCAAAACTGGGATTGATATTTTGTCTCTTTTATTTTTACTTAAAGTACAATAACTTTTACCATTTTAATTTGTTTTAATAGTATATTGACAGTATTGTTTTCTTTCAAAAATCCACTTCGTTTTCTTTACCCTATTATTAAAATGGTAATTGACAAAAACAAACTACATTGTCACCAGAAGAGCAATACAAAATGTACAAGTGATATATTAAAATCATCTTTCCAGCTTGAATTTCAATGTTGCATTGGGTCAACAATTTTGTGAGAAACATCTTCACCCTTAAATAAAGATTTTCTTAATTCCTTACCTGTGTGCTAATTAGATATCACCTTGTTTTCACATTAAACAGACTTCCACATGAGAAAGCAGCAAGGATGCAGTGGCGTTAATGTTTCCTGGTGTCAACTTGTATTATTTCAGTAGACATTGAAATGAGGACGCATCTTGCTGCCTTTCCAATGAAGCAAGTTTAATTTAGTAATAGGTGAAAAACCATCCTTACAAAGGTGTTAATCAGAGACTTGGCTTTGTGGACACTTTTCAGAGAACAAATTTGTTAGCATAAAAATAAAGCCAGAAAATGAAGAGCTGTTTAATCACTCGATTGGATTTTTTTGCCAGCATATTTTGTTTCTCTGCAACCCACTGCTAAATTGTGCTTCCTAGCTGTTTTTTATAAAATCACTGAATCAAATCTAACTCTGATTACATCAGAGAAGGCCAGGTACCCTACACCATAAGAGGAGGTTTGAAATTTTGACTTGTCTACTTAAATATCACCAAAATCTGATCACAAGGTTAATTACGTCCCTTGGTGGGATTGAACCACCAACCTTTTGGTTAATAGCCAAACACACTAACCGATTGCGCCACAGAGACACTTTGCAAAAGTCCATACTGACAAAGGCTAATAAGCATTCATCTAAAACGTTTCCTAGAAAAACTTTAAAAAGTCAATAATCTGGAGAGTTTTTGTAAGATGTTTCTTCCATCAACCAACGAAGAAACACATTGGTACTTTCCCATGATGAGTGAGTGCTTCAGGATCTCTTGCACTTACATGTGCAGCAGAATACTGCAATGGAAGCATGCTGGGCCCATAACCCAGAGGTAGGCAGATTGAAACTATCCTCTGCTATATGCATTTTTTTTGTTAATTAAAGTAATCCAAAACTGGGATTGATATTTTGTCTCTTTTATTTTTACTTAAAGTACAATAACTTTTACCATTTTAATTTGTTTTAATAGTATATTGACAGTATTGTTTTCTTTCAAAAATCCACTTCATTTTCTTTACCCTATTATTAAAATGGTAATTGACAAAAACAAACTACATTGTCACCAGAAGAGCAATACAAAATGTACAAGTGATATATTAAAATCATCTTTCCAGCTTGAATTTCAATGATGCATTGGGTCAACAATTTTGTGAGAAACATCTTCACCCTTAAATAAAGATTTTCTTAATTCCTTACCTGTGTGCTAATTAGATATCACCTTGTTTTCACATTAAACAGACTTCCATATGAGAAAGCAGCAAGGATGCAGTGGCGTTAATGTTTCCTGGTGTCAACCTGTATTATTTCAGTAGACATTGAAATGAGGATACATCTTGCTGCCTTTCCAATGAAGCAAGTTTAATTTAGTAATAGGTGAAAAACCATCCCTACAAAGGTGTTAATCAGAGACTTGGCTTTGTGGACACTTTTCAGAGAACAAATTTGTTAGCATAAAAATAAAGCCAGAAAATGAAGAGCTGTTTAATCACGCAATTTGATTTTTTTGCCAGCATATTTCTTTTTCTCTGCAACCCACTGCTAAATTGTGCTTCCTAGATGTTTTTATAAAATCACTGAATCAAATCTAACTCTGATTACATCAGAGAAGGCCAGGTACCCTACACCATAACAGGGGGTATGAAATTTGACTTGTCTACTTAAAGATCACCAAAATCTGATAACAAGGTCAATTACATCCCTGGGTGGGATTGAACCACCAACCTTTTGGTTAATAGCCGTACACACTAACTGATTGCGCCACAGAGACACTTTGCAAAAGTACATACTGACAAATGCTAATAAGCATTCATCTAAAACGTTTCCTAGAAAAACTTAAAAAAATCAATAATCTGGAGAGTTTTTGTAAGATGTTTCTTCTATCAACCAACGAAGAAACACATTGGTACTTTCCCATGATGAGTGAGTGCTTCAGGATCTCTTGCACTTACATGTGCAGCAGAGTACAGCAATGGAAGCATGCTGGGCCCATAACCCAGAGGTAGGCAGATTGAAACTATCCTCTGCTATATGCATTTTTTTGTTTGTTAATTAAAGTAATCCAAAACTGGGATTGATATTTTGGCTCTTTTATTTTTACTTAAAGTACAATAACTTTTACCATTTTAATTTGTTTTAATAGTATATTGACAGTATTGTTTTCTTTCAAAAATCCACTTAATTTTCTTTACCCTATTATTAAAATGGTAATTGACAAAAACAAACTACATTGTCACCAGAAGAGCAATACAAAATGTACAAGTGATATATTAAAATCATCTTTCCAGCTTGAATTTCAATGATGCATTGGGGCAACGATTTTGTGAGAAACATCTTCACCCTTAAATAAAGATTTTCTTAATTCCTTACCTGTGTGCTAATTAGATATCACCTTGTTTTCACATTAAACAGACTTCCACATGAGAAAGCAGCAAGGATGCAGTGGCGTTAATGTTTCCTGGTGTCAACCTGTATTATTTCAGTAGACATTGAAATGAGGATGCATCTTGCTGCCTTTCCAATGAAGCAAGTTTAATTTAGTAATAGGTGAAAAACCATCCTTACAAAGGTGTTAATCAGAGACTTGGCTTTGTGGACACTTTTCAGAGAACAAATTTGTTAGCATAAAAATAAAGCCAGAAAATAAAGAGCTGTTTAATCACTCTATTGGATTTTTCTGGCAGCATATTTTTTTTTTCTGCAACCCACTGCTAAATTGTGCTTCCTAGCTGTTTTTATAAAATCACTGAATCAAATCTAACTCTGATTACATCAGAGAAGGCCAGGTACCCTACACCATAACAGGGGGTTTGAAATTTTGACTTGTCTACTTAAAGATCACCAAAATCTGATAACAAGGTCAATTAGGTCCCTCGGTGGGATTGAACCACCAACCTTTTGGTTAATAGCCGTACATACTAACTGATTGCGCCACAGAGACACTTTGCAAAATTCCATACTGACAAAGGCTAATAAGCATTCATCTAAAACGTTTCCTAGAAAAACTTTAAAAAGTCAATAATCTGGAGAGTTTTTGTAAGATGTTTCTTCCATCAACCAACGAAGAAACACATTGGTACTTTCCCATGATGAGTGAGTGCTTCAGGATCTCTTGAACTTACATGTGCAGCAGAGTACTGCAATGGAAGCATGCTGGGCCCATAACCCAGAGGTAGGCAGATTGAAACTATCCTCTGCTATATGCATTTTTTTTTTGTTAATTAAAGTAATCCAAAACTGGGATTGATATTTTGTCTCTTTTATTTTTACTTAAAGTACAATAACTTTTACCATTTTAATTTGTTTTAATAGTATATTGACAGTATTGTTTTCTTTCAAAAATCCACTTCATTTTCTTTACCCTATTATTAAAATGGTAATTGACAAAAACAAACTACATTGTCACCAGAAGAGCAATACAAAATGTACAAGTGATATATTAAAATCATCTTTCCAGCTTGAATTTCAATGATGCATTGGGTCAACAATTTTGTGAGAAACATCTTCACCCTTAAATAAAGATTTTCTTAATTCCTTACCTGTGTGCTAATTATATATCACCTTGTTTTCACATTAAACAGACTTCCACATGAGAAAGCAGCAAGGATGCAGTGGCGTTAATGTTTCCTGGTGTCAACTTGTATTATTTCAGTAGACATTGAAATGAGGATGCATCTTGCTGCCTTTCCAATGAAGCAAGTTTAATTTAGTAATAGGTGAAAAACCATCCTTACAAAGGTGTTAATCAGAGACTTGGCTTTGTGGACACTTTTCAGAGAACAAATTTGTTAGCATAAAAATAAAGCCAGAAAATAAAGAGCTGTTTAATCACTCAATTGGATTTTTCTGCCAGCATATTTTTTTTCTCTGCAACCCACTGCTAAATTGTGCTTCCTAGCTGTTTTTATAAAATCACTGAATCAAATCTAACTCTGATTACATCAGAGAAGGCCAGGTACCCTACACCATAACAGGGGGTTTGAAATTTTGACTTGTCTACTTAAAGATCACCAAAATCTGATAACAAGGTCAATTAGGTCCCTGGGTGGGATTGAACCACCAACCTTTTGGTTAATAGCTGTACATACTAACTGATTGCGCCACAGAGACACTTTGCAAAAAGTACATACTGACAAATGCTAATAAGCATTCATCTAAAACGTTTCCTAGAAAAACTTAAAAAAGTCAATAATCTGGAGAGTTTTTGTAAGATGTTTCTTCTATCAACCAACGAAGGAACACATTGGTACTTTCCCATGATGAGTGAGTGCTTCAGGATCTCTTGCACTTACATGTGCAGCAGAGTACTGCAATGGAAGCATGCTGGGCCCATAACCCAGAGGTAGGCAGATTAAAACTATTCTCTGCTATATGCATTTTTTTGTTTGTTAATTAAAGTAATCCAAAACTGGGATTGATATTTTGGCTCTTTTATTTTTACTTAAAGTACAATAACTTTTACCATTTTAATTTGTTTTAATAGTATATTGACAGTATTGTTTTCTTTCAAAAATCCACTTAATTTTCTTTACCCTATTATTAAAATGGTAATTGACAAAAACAAACTACATTGTCACCAGAAGAGCAATACAAAATGTACAAGTGATATATTAAAATCATCTTTCCAGCTTGAATTTCAATGATGCATTGGGGCAACGATTTTGTGAGAAACATCTTCACCCTTAAATAAAGATTTTCTTAATTCCTTACCTGTGTGCTAATTAGATATCACCTTGTTTTCACATTAAACAGACTTCCACATGAGAAAGCAGCAAGGATGCAGTGGCGTTAATGTTTCCTGGTGTCAACCTGTATTATTTCAGTAGACATTGAAATGAGGATGCATCTTGCTGCCTTTCCAATGAAGCAAGTTTAATTTAGTAATAGGTGAAAAACCATCCTTACAAAGGTGTTAATCAGAGACTTGGCTTTGTGGACACTTTTCAGAGAACAAATTTGTTAGCATAAAAATAAAGCCAGAAAATAAAGAGCTGTTTAATCACTCTATTGGATTTTTCTGGCAGCATATTTTTTTTTTCTGCAACCCACTGCTAAATTGTGCTTCCTAGCTGTTTTTATAAAATCACTGAATCAAATCTAACTCTGATTACATCAGAGAAGGCCAGGTACCCTACACCATAACAGGGGGTTTGAAATTTTGACTTGTCTACTTAAAGATCACCAAAATCTGATAACAAGGTCAATTAGGTCCCTGGGTGGGATTGAACCACCAACCTTTTGGTTAATAGCTGTACATACTAACTGATTGCGCCACAGAGACACTTTGCGAAAAGTACATACTGACAAATGCTAATAAGCATTCATCTAAAACGTTTCCTAGAAAAACTTAAAAAAGTCAATAATCTGGAGAGTTTTTGTAAGATGTTTCTTCTATCAACCAACGAAGGAACACATTGGTACTTTCCCATGATGAGTGAGTGCTTCAGGATCTCTTGCACTTACATGTGCAGCAGAGTACTGCAATGGAAGCATGCTGGGCCCATAACCCAGAGGTAGGCAGATTAAAACTATTCTCTGCTATATGCATTTTTTTGTTTGTTAATTAAAGTAATCCAAAACTGGGATTGATATTTTGGCTCTTTTATTTTTACTTAAAGTACAATAACTTTTACCATTTTAATTTGTTTTAATAGTATATTGACAGTATTGTTTTCTTTCAAAAATCCACTTAATTTTCTTTACCCTATTATTAAAATGGTAATTGACAAAAACAAACTACATTGTCACCAGAAGAGCAATACAAAATGTACAAGTGATATATTAAAATCATCTTTCCAGCTTGAATTTCAATGATGCATTGGGGCAACGATTTTGTGAGAAACATCTTCACCCTTAAATAAAGATTTTCTTAATTCCTTACCTGTGTGCTAATTAGATATCACCTTGTTTTCACATTAAACAGACTTCCACATGAGAAAGCAGCAAGGATGCAGTGGCGTTAATGTTTCCTGGTGTCAACCTGTATTATTTCAGTAGACATTGAAATGAGGATGCATCTTGCTGCCTTTCCAATGAAGCAAGTTTAATTTAGTAATAGGTGAAAAACCATCCTTACAAAGGTGTTAATCAGAGACTTGGCTTTGTGGACACTTTTCAGAGAACAAATTTGTTAGCATAAAAATAAAGCCAGAAAATGAAGAGCTGTTTAATCACTCGATTGGATTTTTCTGCCAGCATATTTTTTTTCTCTGCAACCCACTGCTAAATTGTGCTTCCTAGCTGTTTTTTATAAAATCACTGAATCAAATCTAACTCTGATTACATCAGAGAAGGCCATGTACCCTACACCATAAGAGGAGGTTTGAAATTTTGACTTGTCTACTTAAATATCACCAAAATCTGATCACAAGGTTAATTACGTCCCTGGGTGGGATTGAACCACCAACCTTTTGGTTAATAGCCAAACACACTAACCGATTGCGCCACAGAGACACTTTGCAAAAGTCCATACTGACAAAGGCTAATAAGCATTCATCTAAAACGTTTCCTAGAAAAACTTTAAAAAGTCAATAATCTGGAGAGTTTTTGTAAGATGTTTCTTCCATCAACCAACGAAGAAACACATTGGTACTTTCCCATGATGAGTGAGTGCTTCAGGATCTCTTGCATTTACATGTGCAGCAGAGTACTGCAATGGAAGCATGCTGGGCCCATAACCCAGAGGTAGGCAGATTGAAACTATCCTCTGCTATATGCATTTTTTTTGTTAATTAAAGTAATCCAAAACTGGGATTGATATTTTGTCTCTTTTATTTTTACTTAAAGTACAATAACTTTTACCATTTTAATTTGTTTTAATAGTATATTGACAGTATTGTTTTCTTTCAAAAATCCACTTCATTTTCTTTACCCTATTATTAAAATGGTAATTGACAAAAACAAACTACATTGTCACCAGAAGAGCAATACAAAATGTACAAGTGATATATTAAAATCATCTTTCCAGCTTGAATTTCAATGATGCATTGGGTCAACAATTTTGTGAGAAACATCTTCACCCTTAAATAAAGATTTTCTTAATTCCTTACCTGTGTGCTAATTAGATATCACCTTGTTTTCACATTAAACAGACTTCCACATGAGAAAGCAGCAAGGATGCAGTGGCGTTAATGTTTCCTGGTGTCAACCTGTATTATTTCAGTAGACATTGAAATGAGGATACATCTTGCTGCCTTTCCAATGAAGCAAGTTTAATTTAGTAATAGGTGAAAAACCATCCCTACAAAGGTGTTAATCAGAGACTTGGCTTTGTGGACACTTTTCAGAGAACAAATTTGTTAGCATAAAAATAAAGCCAGAAAATGAAGAGCTGTTTAATCACGCAATTTGATTTTTTTGCCAGCATATTTCTTTTTCTCTGCAACCCACTGCTAAATTGTGCTTCCTAGATGTTTTTATAAAATCACTGAATCAAATCTAACTCTGATTACATCAGAGAAGGCCAGGTACCCTACACCATAACAGGGGGTATGAAATTTGACTTGTCTACTTAAAGATCACCAAAATCTGATAACAAGGTCAATTACGTCCCTGGGTGGGATTGAACCACCAACCTTTTGGTTAATAGCCGTACACACTAACTGATTGCGCCACAGAGACACTTTGCAAAAGAACATACTGACAAATGCTAATAAGCATTCATCTAAAACGTTTCCTAGAAAAACTTAAAAAAATCAATAATCTGGAGAGTTTTTGTAAGATGTTTCTTCTATCAACCAACGAAGAAACACATTGGTACTTTCCCATGATGAGTGAGTGCTTCAGGATCTCTTGCACTTACATGTGCAGCAGAGTACAGCAATGGAAGCATGCTGGGCCCATAACCCAGAGGTAGGCAGATTAAAACTATCCTCTGCTATATGCATTTTTTTGTTTGTTAATTAAAGTAATCCAAAACTGGGATTGATATTTTGGCTCTTTTATTTTTACTTAAAGTACAATAACTTTTACCATTTTAATTTGTTTTAATAGTATATTGACAGTATTGTTTTCTTTCAAAAATCCACTTAATTTTCTTTACCCTATTATTAAAATGGTAATTGACAAAAACAAACTACATTGTCACCAGAAGAGCAATACAAAATGTACAAGTGATATATTAAAATCATCTTTCCAGCTTGAATTTCAATGATGCATTGGGGCAACGATTTTGTGAGAAACATCTTCACCCTTAAATAAAGATTTTCTTAATTCCTTACCTGTGTGCTAATTAGATATCACCTTGTTTTCACATTAAACAGACTTCCACATGAGAAAGCAGCAAGGATGCAGTGGCGTTAATGTTTCCTGGTGTCAACCTGTATTATTTCAGTAGACATTGAAATGAGGATGCATCTTGCTGCCTTTCCAATGAAGCAAGTTTAATTTAGTAATAGGTGAAAAACCATCCTTACAAAGGTGTTAATCAGAGACTTGGCTTTGTGGACACTTTTCAGAGAACAAATTTGTTAGCATAAAAATAAAGCCAGAAAATGAAGAGCTGTTTAATCACTCGATTGGATTTTTCTGCCAGCATATTTTTTTTCTCTGCAACCCACTGCTAAATTGTGCTTCCTAGCTGTTTTTTATAAAATCACTGAATCAAATCTAACTCTGATTACATCAGAGAAGGCCATGTACCCTACACCATAAGAGGAGGTTTGAAATTTTGACTTGTCTACTTAAATATCACCAAAATCTGATCACAAGGTTAATTACGTCCCTGGGTGGGATTGAACCACCAACCTTTTGGTTAATAGCCAAACACACTAACCGATTGCGCCACAGAGACACTTTGCAAAAGTCCATACTGACAAAGGCTAATAAGCATTCATCTAAAACGTTTCCTAGAAAAACTTTAAAAAGTCAATAATCTGGAGAGTTTTTGTAAGATGTTTCTTCCATCAACCAACGAAGAAACACATTGGTACTTTCCCATGATGAGTGAGTGCTTCAGGATCTCTTGCACTTACATGTGCAGCAGAGTACTGCAATGGAAGCATGCTGGGCCCATAACCCAGAGGTAGGCAGATTGAAACTATCCTCTGCTATATGCATTTTTTTTGTTAATTAAAGTAATCCAAAACTGGGATTGATATTTTGTCTCTTTTATTTTTACTTAAAGTACAATAACTTTTACCATTTTAATTTGTTTTAATAGTATATTGACAGTATTGTTTTCTTTCAAAAATCCACTTCATTTTCTTTACCCTATTATTAAAATGGTAATTGACAAAAACAAACTACATTGTCACCAGAAGAGCAATACAAAATGTACAAGTGATATATTAAAATCATCTTTCCAGCTTGAATTTCAATGATGCATTGGGTCAACAATTTTGTGAGAAACATCTTCACCCTTAAATAAAGATTTTCTTAATTCCTTACCTGTGTGCTAATTAGATATCACCTTGTTTTCACATTAAACAGACTTCCACATGAGAAAGCAGCAAGGATGCAGTGGCGTTAATGTTTCCTGGTGTCAACCTGTATTATTTCAGTAGACATTGAAATGAGGATACATCTTGCTGCCTTTCCAATGAAGCAAGTTTAATTTAGTAATAGGTGAAAAACCATCCCTACAAAGGTGTTAATCAGAGACTTGGCTTTGTGGACACTTTTCAGAGAACAAATTTGTTAGCATAAAAATAAAGCCAGAAAATGAAGAGCTGTTTAATCACGCAATTTGATTTTTTTGCCAGCATATTTCTTTTTCTCTGCAACCCACTGCTAAATTGTGCTTCCTAGATGTTTTTATAAAATCACTGAATCAAATCTAACTCTGATTACATCAGAGAAGGCCAGGTACCCTACACCATAACAGGGGGTATGCAATTTGACTTGTCTACTTAAAGATCACCAAAATCTGATAACAAGGTCAATTACGTCCCTGGGTGGGATTGAACCACCAACCTTTTGGTTAATAGCCGTACACACTAACTGATTGCGCCACAGAGACACTTTGCAAAAGTACATACTGACAAATGCTAATAAGCATTCATCTAAAACGTTTCCTAGAAAAACTTAAAAAAATCAATAATCTGGAGAGTTTTTGTAAGATGTTTCTTCTATCAACCAACGAAGAAACACATTGGTACTTTCCCATGATGAGTGAGTGCTTCAGGATCTCTTGCACTTACATGTGCAGCAGAGTACAGCAATGGAAGCATGCTGGGCCCATAACCCAGAGGTAGGCAGATTGAAACTATCCTCTGCTATATGCATTTTTTTGTTTGTTAATTAAAGTAATCCAAAACTGGGATTGATATTTTGGCTCTTTTATTTTTACTTAAAGTACAATAACTTTTACCATTTTAATTTGTTTTAATAGTATATTGACAGTATTGTTTTCTTTCAAAAATCCATGGAAAACGGCCTTCAGTACTCAGTCGGGTTACTACGAATACCTGGTGATGCCGTTCGGCCTGTCCAATGCTCCGGCAGTTTTTCAAGACCTCATTAACGATGTGCTCCGTGACTTCCTAGGGAAATTCGTGGTCGTTTACTTAGACGACATCCTGATTTTTTCTAAATCAATGGAACAACATGTTACCCAGGTGCGTCTGGTTCTTCAAAAGTTATGTGAGAATAATTTATATGCCAAGCTGGAGAAGTGTGAGTTTCATGTCACGGAAGTATCTTTTTTAGGGTACATAATTTCCCCTCAGGGATTTTCCATGGAACCAAAGAAACTCCAGGCCATCCTTAGTTGGGCGCAACCCACCAATTTAAAAGCAATTAAGCGTTTTTTAGGGTTTGCGAATTATTATAGGAGGTTCATTCATTCTTTTTCTGACCTGGTTGCTCCCATTGTAGCTCTGACAAAGAAAGGAGCGGATCCCACCAACTGGTCGCGTGAAGCTGAGTTGTCCTTCCGGGCCTTGAAACAAGCCTTTGTCTCGGCTCCAGTCCTCAGACATCCTAATCCGGAATTGCCCTTTGTGGTGGAGGTTGATGCCTCGGAGGTTGGAGTGGGGGCTATCCTTTCTCAAAAGGATCCGGAGTCTCTGGAGTTACATCCTTGTGCCTTTATGTCCAGGAAATTCTCCTCCGCTGAATCCAACTATGACGTTGGTAATCGGGAGTTACTGGCGGTAAAATGGGCTTTCGAGGAGTGGAGGCATTGGCAGGAGGGAGCAAAACATACTATTTCGGTATTGACTGACCATAAGAACCTGCAATACATTGAATCGGCTAAGCGGCTTAATGCCCGGCAGGCACGTTGGGCATTATTTTTTACGCGTTTCAAATTTATAATCACTTTCAGGCCTGGTTCCAAGAATACTAAGGCTGATGCCCTGTCACATAGCTTTCTTCCGGTTCACAATAACAATCCTGTTACCCCCATACTTCCATCTTCGGTCATCTGGGCGGGCCTCACACAAGATTTATTTACCCAGTTAAAACAGCTTCAACACCAAGCTCCTAGAATTACTCCTGCTGGTCGTCTTTACGTCCCTGAGTTTTTGAGAGTTACTGTTTTAACGGAATTCCATGATAACAAAGTTTCAGGGCATCCAGGAGTCTCTAAGACATTGGAGTTAGTCTCTCGCTCAGTATGGTGGCCTGGTCTTTCTAAAGACGTCAAGGAATTTGTTTATTCATGTCAGGTTTGTGCACAGCATAAGGTTCCCCGTTCCTTGCCCATCGGGCAACTTATGCCCTTAAATGTTCCTCTCAGGCCGTGGTCTCATATTTCCATGGATTTTGTGGTTCACCTTCCCCTTTCAGCCGGATTCCGAGTCATATGGGTGGTAGTGGACCGTTTTAGTAAAATGGCTCATTGTATTGCTCTTCCCCGATTGCCTTCTGCCCAAGGGTTGGCAGTTTTGTTTCTCCGCCATGTATTCAGGCTTCATGGGTTGCCTACTGATATTGTTTCTGATCGGGGTCCACAATTCATCGCACAATTCTGGAAATGTTTTTGTGCCTCATTGAAGATGAAATTGTCGTTAACATCCGGTTACCACCCACAATCCAACGGGCAAACCGAACGAGTTAACCAATCATTGAAACAATATTTGCGCTTGTATTCAGCCAAACTCCAGAATGATTGGTCCGAGTTTCTTCCGTTGGCTGAATTTGCTTACAATAATTCTTGTCATTCCTCCACTAAAGAGTCTCCATTCTTTTCAGTTTTTGGTTTTCACCCCAGAGCTAATTCTTTTTTTCATCATTCCTCAGTCTCCTCGCTTACCTTAACCTCCCATCTCAGAGCCATTTGGAAAAAGGTGCACCTTGCTCTCAGAAAAGCGGCCTTTCGAGAGAAGAAATTTTCTGACAGGCTCCGACGTCCTTGCACTTTTAAGGTGGGAGATAGGGTGTGGTTGTCGACTCGCAACATCAGGCTTCGACAATCCTCAGCTAGACTGGGACCCAAATTTATTGGGCCATTTCTTATTATTAAAAGAGTCAACCCAGTTGCCTTTCGGTTACGTTTACCAAGATCTCTCAGGATTGGAAATACGTTTCATTGTTCCCTGTTGAAACAATATGTTTCTTCCAGTAGATTTCCTCGGAAGATCTCTCAGGGTAGATCTCCAGTGGATGTACAGGGACAACAGGAGTTCTTGGTAGAGAAGGTTCTCGATTCCAAATTGTCCCGGGATCGGCTGTATTTTCTGGTTCACTGGAAAGGCTATGGTCCGGAGGAAAGGTCTTGGGTCCTGGATAAGGATCTTCATGCCCCGAGGCTCAAGAGGGCATTTTTTCGGGAATTTCCTCAGAAACCTGGCTTTAGGGGTTCCTTGACCCCTCCTCAAGGGGGGGGTACTGTTAGGCGCCGGGGTCCGCTTGATGGTCTGCGCGGCCCGGCGCCTAGCAACTAGAGATGCCGTGCACGTACAGCCGCCGGCTCCCTAGCAACGCTAGACGCCGGGCGCGCTGAGCCGCACGGACCCTAGCAATGGGGACGCCACTGGCGGACCGCGTTCCCCGTTGCTAGGCTTTAGGAAATTAAGATATTCACCTGCTCTCTGGCCGTGCAGCAAGGCAGCTGCACGGCATTTATTCTAATCAGCCATTAGCAGCTGATTGGAGGACTCCTTGTTAAATACACTCCCAGGGCTTCTCACAGATGCCGGTAATAGCTTCCTGCATGCTGCCTTTGTTTGCTGAGAGTCTGTTTCCAGTCCTGCTGTATCCGGTCATTCCAGTCCGCAGAAGTCCGGTATTCGGGAGTTGTCATCTCATCCCAAGAGGTCGTTTGGTTCCCTGGAGTCCTGACTGATCACCGTTTTATATCCAGTGGTGTTCGTGAGTTGCGGCTCTGCCGTGTGTTGCGGCTCAGCTGCTTTACCTTTTATATTTTGTGTTTGGAGCATTTGCGGAGGGTTCCGCTTCCACAAGTCCTCTCTGGTACTCGGCGGTGCCGGGTAGGAGAATTGGACAAGTGGATATTTTGGTTGTCCTTTTTCCTGGCGGTTTCTCCGCACATATTATAGTTTTGAGTTTGCTTATCCCCTGGCCTGGTTGTTTAGTTAGAGGGCCCCTTGTTATCACCCTGTCTCGGGTTTCCCTTTGTCTCTCATTAAGACCGGGGGGCATCGAAGTTGGGCAGACATAATCCGCCCTTCAAACGCGGCTGCCAAGGGCTCAAGAAACCATAGTCTCGCAGGGGATTTCTGACAACACGGGTGAGACAACAGAGTTAGGGCGCCAGGGGCTATTTTCCTGTCCTGCTCCCTTCCCCAGCATTCCGTTCCAGTGCTCCGGTCCTTGCCATAAGATCTTCTCTGACCAGAGTGCTGGAATCATAACACATACTGGACACAGAAGAGGTTTTCTTCCAGTGGAAAGGCTATGGAGATCCAGAGTCTGGTCAAACAAATTCTGAAACCAGCAAGAGTGTTAATCCATCAATGCATTCAGTTGCTGGGGAAGATGGTTGTGGCCTACGAGGCCATTCAGTTTGGCAGGTTCCATGCCAGAGTGTTCCAGTGGGACCTGTTGGACAATTGGTCCGGATCCCACCTACACATGCACCGGAGGATAATCCTGTCTTCCAAGACCAGAATCTCACTCCATTGGTGGCTGCACAGTTCTCACCTCCTAGAGGGGCGATGGTTCGGGATCCAGGACTGGATCCTAGGGACCACAGATGCAACCCTCCGAGGCTGGGGAGCAGTCATACAGGGGGAAAACGTCCAAGGAAGATGGTCAAGTCAGGAAAGTTGTCTCCACATAAATGTTCTGGAGTTAAGGGCCATTTAATAACTGCAGACACAGTACACACTGGGACGGGTGCCCAGCATCCTCAACAGACTAAGAGAAAAGGATTTACCGGTAGGTATTAAATCCTAGTTTCTCTAACGTCCTAGAGGATGCTGGGGACTCCGTAAGGACCATGGGGATAGACGGGCTCCACAGAGTTCATGATCTTCACTGAGGTAGCGTACAGCACTGCAGCTGTGCGCCATTGCTCCCATACACCTCACATACTCCGGTCACTGTAAGGGTGCAGGGCGCAGGGGGGGCGCCCTGGGCAGCAATATAAACCTCTTTTTGGCAAAAATATAACATATATACAGCTGGGCACTGTATATATGTATGAGCCCCCACCAATTTTACAGTTTAAGCGGGACAGAAGCCCGCCGCCGAGGGGGCGGGGCTTCTCCCTCAGCACTCACCAGCGCCATTTTTTCTCCACAGCACCGCTGAGAGGAAGCTCCCCGGACTCTCCCCTGCTTATACCACGGTAGAGAAGAGGGTTGAAAAGAGAGGGGGGGCACATAATTCGGCGCAAATTACATACAGCAGCGCTACTGGACAAACATTAAGTTACTGTGTTATTCCTTGGTTATATAGCGCTGGGGAGTGTGCTGGCATACTCTCTCTCTGTCTCTCCAAAGGGCCTTGTGGGGAAACTGTCTTCAGAAAAAGTATTCCCTGTGTGTGTGGTGTGTCGGTACACGTGTGTCGACATGTCTGAGGAAGAAGGCTATATTAGAGAGGAGCGGGAGCAAATGAATGTGGTGTCTCCGCTAACACCTGATTGGATGGATATGTGGAATGTTTTAAATGCTAGTGTAAACTCATTGTACAAAAGATTAGACAAGGCTGAAGCTTTGGGACAGTCAGGGACTCAACCCATGCCTGATCCTATGTTGCAGGGACTGTCAGGGTCTCATAAGCGCCCACTATCCCAGATTGTTGACACAGATACCGACACGGATTCTGACTCCAGTGTCGATTACGATGATGCAAAGTTACAGCCAAAATTGGCAAAATCCATTCGATATATGATTATGGCAATAAAAGATGTTTTGCACATCACAGAGGAACCCCCTGTCCCTGACAAGAGGGTACATATGTACAAGGGAAAGAAGCCTGAGGTAACCTTTGAGGGGGTCACACGAGCTGAACGAGTTATGTGAAAAAGCTTGGGAATCTCCAGATAAAAGACTGCAGATTTCCAAAAGGATTCTTATGGCGTATCCTATTCCATCAACGGATAGGTTACGATGGAAATCCTCCCGTAGGATGGACAAAGCATTAACACGCACAGCTACAGTTGGAAAATCAAATTTTTTACCTTATGTTCCCTCACAGCATAAGAAAGCTCCGCATTATCAAATGCAGTCCTTTCGGTCACAAAGAAACAAGAAAGTGCGAGGTGCGTCCTTTCTTGCCAGAGGTAGGGGCAGAGGAATAAAGCTGCACAACACAGCTAGTTCCCAGGAACAGAAGTCCTCCCCGGCCTCTACAAAATCTACCTCATGACGCTGGGGCTCCACTGGCAGAGTCCGGCCCATGTGATGTCATGCAGCTGCTCTGACCACGCCTCCTGTTTCTCCGTTGCCGACCCCATTTTGAAACCGTGCCCCCGCACCGCTCCATCTCCGACTTGGAAATGGAGTGTTGTTGACCCCCCTCCCCCCCCCCTTCACCAATTCACAGGCAGAGGTGATCGCATTATCTGCGGGGTGCCGCAGAAAATGTAGGCGTATGCTCTTCGCAGTTTTTGCAGTTGGATTGCGATCCAACCTGAATCAGGCCCCATTACCTATCACAATGCACTGCGGGTAGTACAAAATGGGGTTAATATAGGAGAAAAAACCCCAGAGCTGTGCTCCTTAACTGTCCCTGGTGGCTAGTGGAGCGGCTGCCCAGTAATCAGTGTCCACGCCAGTGCGCACACGGCCCGCCCCCATCAGCGGCCTCGTGATCCCGGAGGGCGGTGTGTGTGTGTGACTGACCTTAGGAAGAAACCGGAGCCTCCGCTGCAGTGACCCAGCAACCGGGGCACGGGAGTATACTGCGCCACTGGGAGTGATGGAGCTGCAGTAAAGAGGTCTATTAGACCTAGCCTGCTGCAGCCCTTGTAGATTCTTATAAAAAAAAGTTCTTCTTTTCTTGCCAAAATTAATAGCTAAGAATAGGCTGCCTGAGGCAGCCCCCTGTTAAGTGGCCTGCTACTGAAGGCACCAACTACAAACTGAGCTCCCTGTTCATGGAAGCGAGGTAATAGAGGAGGGGGCGCTGAGCATCTTGGGAACAGTCAAAAGCTTTGAGCCTGTTGGTGCCTCTGATCAAGATCCTACTCTGGTGTACATATACAATGTGAATCCTTGTGGAGTCCAGTGTACCCCACAGAAGAAATGAATGCGTCACACCCATTGGCAGCAACATTAGAATAGCTGCTGATGGGCACAATTGAGAAAGGAAGGGGGGAAACATTTGAATCCAGCACATATATGTAATTTGAATATGTAATTTGTACCTTCCTACTTTAAAATGTAATGGATGAACCTCACCCTGTGAGAACTATCTTCATGATCAAGAGATCTCATATGCAAGATAAGTAGGTGTTGGGATAGGGCTGTGGAGGGCGGCTGCACGGGCACACCCCTGTCAAGTTAAGGAGATTCAACTGAGGAAGCACAAGGGAACTCTCATCTGGGAACAACAACTGCAAGGAGAACACATTTTCAGACGAATGTGGGAGGGCAGAAGGCTGCCTAATACTGAAGCACCCCCAAACAACAAACCAAATGCAACAACTACTGCAAGCATTCCTGGGGGAAGGCCTGCAGCAGATGGATTTGCATATAGTGATGTCATCCAAGCAGTGGGCATAGTTGGCTGCAACCCTCGTCTGCATATGAAAAGAGAAAAGGGTCACGCAGGGCATGGCGGCCTTTGTGGGGTTGCGCTTGGATGACCCCTAAATCGCTTTATACACCCCCACCCCCCATCAGTGTGGGCTCATGTTGGCCATGCCCCAGCCCCTGAAGCATTCAAGCTGATTTCTTGCAGCAGCTGGACCCAGAAACAGCTCCAGAGTTGCTTTACAAGACAAGTAAAAGGGTGTGAGCCCTGCAGCACCACCTGTAGTTTGCATACACACATATATAGGACAGCATCTCTTATATGCCCCAGGGTCAATAAAATAGTATCCTTATCTAGGGTATCCATCCCCTCAGATAAGGTATCCGTCCATGCCGCTACAGCACTACACACCCAGGCCGACGCAATTGCCGGTCTGAGTAAGGTACCTGAATGTGTATAAATGGACTTCAGGGTAATCTCCTGTTTGCGGTCAGCAGACTCTTTGAGGGTAGCCGTATACTGGGACGGGAGGGCTACCTTCTTGGATAAGCGTGTTAATGCTTTGTCCACCCTAGGGGAGGATTCCCATCGTAACCTATCCATTGATGGGAAAAGATACGCCATAAGAATCCTTTTGGAAATCTGCAGTCTTTTATCTGGAGATTCCCAAGCTTTTTCACATATCTCGTTCAGCTCGTGTGACCCCCTCAAAGGTTTCCTCAGGCTTTTTCACCTTGTACATATGTACCCTCTTGTCAGGGACAGGGGGTTCCTCTCTGATGTGCAAAACATCTTTTATTGCCATAATCATATATCGAATGGATTTTGCCAATTTTGGCTGTAACTTTGCATCATCGTAATCGACACTGGAGTCAGAATCCGTGTCTGTATCTGTGTCAACAATCTGGGATAGTGGGCGCTTATGAGACCCTGACTGTCCCTGCAACATAGGATCAGGCATGGGTTGAGACCCTGACTGTCCCAAAGCTTCAGCCTTGTCTAATCTTTTGTGCAATGAGTTTACACTAGCATTTAAAACATTCCACATATCCATCCAATCAGCTGTCGGCGGAGACACCACATTCATTTGCTCCTGCTCCTCTCTAATATAGCCTTCTTCCTCAGACATGTCGACACACGTGTACGGACACACCACACACACAGGGAATGCTTTTTCTGAAGACAGTTTCCCCACAAGGCCCTTTGGAGAGACAGAGAGAGAGTATGCCAGCACACACCCCAGCGCTATATAACCCAGGAATACACAGTAACTTAATGTTTGCCCAGTAGTACTGCTGTATGTAATTTGCGCCAAATTATGTGCCCCCCCCCTCTTTTCAACTCTCTTGTCTACCGTGGTATAAGCAGGGGAGAGTCCGGGGAGCTTCCTCTCAGCGGTGCTGTGGAGAAAAAATGGCGCTGGTGAGTGCTGAGGGAGAAGCCCCGCACCCTCGGCGGCAGGCTTCTGTCACGCTTAAACTGTAAAATTGGCGGGGGCTCATACATATATACAGTGCCCCGCTGTATATGTGTTATATTTTTGCCAAAAAAAGGTTTATATTGCTGCCCAGGGTGCCCCCCCCCCCCCCTGCGCCCTGCACCCTTACAGTGACCGGAGTGTGTGAGGTGTATGGGAGCAATGGCGCACAGCTGCAGTGCTGTGCGTTACTTCAGTGAAGATCATGAAGTCTTCTGCCGCCTCTGAAGTCTTCTTTTCTTCTCATACTCACCCGGCTTCTATCTTCCGGCTCTGCAAGGGGGACGGAGGCGCGGCTCTGGGACGGACGGCGAGGGTGAGATCCTGCGTACCAATCCCTCTGGAGCTAATGGTGTCCAGTAGCCTAAGAAGCTGGACCTTGCAACTCAGAGAGTAGGGCTGCTTCTCTCCCCTCAGTCCCTCGATGAGGGAGTCTGTTGCCAGCAGTGCTCCCTGAAAATTAAAAACCTAACAAAATACTTTCTGTCAGAAAGCTCAGGAGAGCTCCTGAAAAGCACCCAGTCTCCACTGGGCACAGTATCAAACTGAGGTCTGGAGGAGGGGCATAGAGGGAGGAGCCAGTGCACACCCAGAACTAAAGTCTTTCTTAAAGTACCCATGTCTCCTGCGGAGCCTATCTATCCCCATGGTCCTTACGGAGTCCCCAGCATCCTCTAGGACGTTAGAGAAAATAGGATTTTAATACCTACCGGTAAATCCTTTTCTCTTAGTCCGTAGAGGATGCTGGGCACCCGTCCCAGTGCGTACTGTGTCTGCAGTTATTAAATGGCCCTTAACTCCAGAACATTTATGTGGAGAAAACTTTCCTGACTTGACCATCTTCCTTGGATGTTTTCCCCCTGTGTGACTGCTCCCCAGCCTCGGAGGGTTGCATCCATGGTCCCTAGGATCCAGTCCTGGATCCCGAACCATCGCCCCTCTAGGAGGTGAGAACTGTGCAGCCACCAATGGAGTAAGATTCTGGTCTTGGAAGACAGGATTATCCTCCGGTGCATGTGTAGGTGGGATCCGGACCACTTGTCCAACAGGTCCCACTGGAACACTCTGGCATGGAACCTGCCAAACTGAATGGCCTCGTAGGCCGCAACCATCTTCCCCAGCAACAGAATGCATTGATGGATTAACACTCTTGCTGGTTTCAGAATTTGTTTGACCAGACTCTGGAACTCCATAGCCTTTCCACTGGAAGAAAGCCTCTTCTGTGTCCAGTATGACTCCCAGAAACAACAACCGCGTCATTGGGACCAACTGCGATTTTGGCAAGTTTAGGAGCCAACCATGTTGTTGAAGAACTGTCAGGGAGAGTAGATGTTTTGCACCAACTGGTCCCTGGATCTCGCCTTTATCAGGAGATCATCCAAGTACGGCATAATTGTGACTCCTTGCTTGCGAAGGAGAACCATCATTTCCACCATCACCCTGGTGAAAATCCTCGGAGCCGTGGACAGACCAAACGGCAACGTCTGAAATTGGTAATGACAATCCTGAATTGCAAACCTCAGGTAGCTTGATGCAGTGGCTAAACGGGAACATGTAATTAGGCATCCTTATGTCTACCAAAACCATGAAATCTCCTTCCTCCGGACTGGAGATCCCTACCCTGAGAGATTCCATCTTGAAATTGAATTTCTTTAGGTAGAAATTGAGGGATTTCAGATTTAAGATTGGTCTGACTGAGCCGTCCGGCTTCGGGAGCACGAAGAGGCTTGAATAAAAACCTTCTCCCTGCTGACTAAGGCCGATTTGAACAATCGGTGAGGGGGAACGTCTTGAAACCCCAGTTTGTACCCTTGTGACACTATTTGTAAAACCCACGAGTCCAGGTCCAAATTAATCCAGAACTGACTGAAGTGTTTTAGACGTGCCCCCACTGGTGTGGGCTCCTGCAAGAGAGCCCCAGCGTCATGCAGTGGATTTGGCAGAAGCAGAGGACGATCTCTGCTCCTGCGATCTTGAAGAGGCTACAGACCTCTTCCCTCTTCTCCTTCCTCTACCTGCAAAGAAAGGGGAATCTTAACTTCTTGCATATCTATTGGGACAAAATGACTGCGTTAGACAATGATGCGTCTTCATCCGTTGAGAGGGAACATAGGGCAAGAAGGTTGACTTACCTGCGGGAGCTGCCGAGATCAAATTAACTAGGCCGTTGCCAAACAAGGCTTCACCTTCATAGGGAAGAGACTCCCTTTCTTCTTGGAGTCAGCATCAGCATTCCCTTGGTGAATCCACAATGCCCTCCTATCCGAGACTGCCATGAAATTGGCCCGTGAACTCAAGAGTCCTATATCCCTTGCAGTCGTAAGTATGCTGCAGTGTCCTTGATATGATCCAACGTAAGGAGTATCCCATCTCTCCAAGATATCTATATCGGAAGACAAGGTATTCGACCAATTCTTGAATACTACTACTCACCCATGCGCATGTAATGGCAGGTCTAAGTAATGTAACCGTGGTTACATAACTAGAAATAATGTAGCTTCCTGCATACGATCCGCTGGATTTGTGACAGGGCCCCGTGCAGAACAGGGGGTGACTCCCACTTTATTCTGTCCGCAGCAGGAAATGAATAAACAATCGGAAACCTTTTGGGGATTTGAAACCATCTTGTCGAGCTGGCCCAGACTTTCTCAAACAGAGATGGAGGAACGTTACATCAGCTTTCATTATATATCTATATATACATACATATAGACCCCTTTGTCAGGAACAGCAGGGTCCTCAGTGATGTTAATATGTCCTTAATATCCACAATCATGTACTGAATGCTCCTTGCCAATATTGGATCTAATCAGGAAATATTATGGTCGACATAGGAATCAGTATCCGAGTCAGTATCAGTGTGTAGTAACATTTTTGCGGGCCTGAGGGAAAAGAAGCATAGCCATGAACATCACATCTATTCTCTACGTCTGTGTCTGGGACACAGATTTATCCAACCTCACTCTGATATTATTGAAACTTTCACCCAGTCAGTTATTGGTGGTGCCAACAGGGCCACCATCATATGTCTGCATTCCTAATATAGTTTCCTCTTGGGAAAAACATTCAGCCACCGACATGTTGACACACATGTACCAAGTACCCACAGACACATCGGCTTATGGGGGATAGACCTACAGTAAATCTGTCAGAGAGACAGAGAGGATTTTTTAGCTCACAACCCAGCGCCAAAAGTACACAGTCTGGGAAATAATAAACTCTATAGTGATAGACTTGTAACGCTCTATAGATGTGCTGGTGAGGTGAGGAAGAAGCCCCGCCGCTGTAATGGCACGCTTCTGTCCCGCTCAGAAACAAATAATTAATTACGCTGGCGGGGTAAGGACAGTGCCCAGGCACTAATGTCCACTTTTGCCAGCCTTTTGTGAGGAATTTATGCTGCCCAGGGTGCCCCCCCCCCACCCACCCACATGCCCTGCACCCTGCAGTGCCTGTGTTTGTGTGGAAGCATGGCGCACAGCATTCCGCTCGCTGCATGGTACCTCAGAATGCCGTCACTGGAGAAGAAGTCTTCTGTTCTTCTGCTACTCGCCTGTCTTCTGACTTCTGGCTCTGTAAGGGGGTGATGGCAGGCTACGGGAGTGGGCATCTAGGCGTACCCAGCGATCAGCACCCTCAGGAGCTAATGGTGTCCTGTCAGCCAGAAGCAGAGCCATTGAACTCACTAGAAGTTGGTCATACTTCTCTCCCCTAAGTTCCACGAAGCAGGGAGACTGTTGCCAGCAGCCTCCCTGAAAATAAGAAAAACTAACATAAGTCTTTTCAGAGAAACTCAGTAGAGCTCCCCTGTAGTGCATCCAGTCTCACTGGGCACAATTCTAAAACTGGAGTCTGGAGGAGGGACATAGAGGGAGGAGACAGTTCACACCCTTTGAAAGTCTTAAAGTGCCCATGTCTCCTGCGGATCCCGTCTATACCCCATGGTTCTTAATGTGATCCCAGCATCCTCTAGGACGTATGAGAAAACAAATAACGCACACACGAGGAGGAGAGAACAAAGGAAGCTATAAGGAGGGGAGGGGAGGGGAGGGGAGGGGGGGGGGGGGAGGTAAGGTAGTAAAGGGATATTGGATAAACTACAACCTTATACATATTCATTAATGTACCAGTAGTTAGAAGTAGAAGAGCTCTAACAGAAACCACAAAGCTTATCTAAAGCCACACCACACTGGATATGCCCAATCTCATTTGATCTTTGAAGCAAAGCAGTATTGGACTTTGTTACTACCAAGCAGTCTCCCATCCATGTATTATCAGATTCTTTAGGTGTTTTTAAACTACCAACACCCTTTTCTTGGTACTGTACATTTAATTTTTACACATATTCTTTTATGTACCAGAAGTTAGAAGTAGAAGAGCTCTAACAGAAACCACGAGCTCATCTACAGCCACAGCACACTGGATTTGCCCAATCTCTCCTGATCATGGAAGCTGAGCAGTGTTGGTCCTGGTTTTAGTACTTGGATGGGAGACCACCAGGAAATACCAGGAGCTGTGTGTATTTTTACAATACCAACACCGTTCTCTTGATGCATTCCATTTTGAAACATTGGGGCAGATCTATTAAGCCTGGTGAACTGATAAAGTGCAAGCAGTGGCGGATCTAGACTTAACTTTTAGGGGGGGCGGTTTAAGAATTATGACTCCTCCCCCTAATCATAGCCCCTCCCACTTAGTAATGCCCTTCCCGTTCGCTTCTAAAATTTCCTATTGTTGCCATTACTAATAAAATGTTGCCAGTTAGTGGAGAGAACCCTGCGCACTGGTGATACAGACTGCCAAATCGCCATTCCTTCCATCAGGGGTGGTAGAGGATAAGACAGTAGGGCAATTTAAACATGCATGGGATAGACACAAGGATATTCTTACAAAGAAATTCAACATTGAAGCACACTGTATGAGCTGAAATTCACATTATAGCACACTGTATGAGCCAACGTTATAGCACACTGTATGAGCCAAAATTCACTTTACACAACACTGTATGAGCCAAAATTCACTTTATAGCACACTGTATGAGCCAAAATTAACTTTATAGCACACTGTATGAGCCAACGTTATAGCACACTGTATGAGCCAATGTTATAGCACACTGTATGAGCCGAAGTGCACATTATAGCACACTGTATGAGCCAAAATTCACTTTATAGCACACTGTATGAGCCAAAATTCACTTTATAGCACACTGTATGAGCCAAAATTCACTTTATAGCACACTGTATGAGCCAACGTTATAGCACACTGTATGAGCCAACGTTATATCACACTGTATGAGCCAACGTTATAGCACACTGTATGAGCCAACGTTATAGCCAGAGGCGTAACTAGGGTTTTTGGAGCCCAGGGCAAGATCAATAATGGCGCCCCCCCCCCCAAAAAAAATTTTTTTCTTAATAAAAATAATAAATTAATAAAATGATAATAAAAAAAAAATATACAAAAGGAAAGTATGTGCAGACGCCACCGGTGTCACTGCATATAAAGATGTCAGGGTGTGTGTGTATGTATGTGTATGTAGGTGCGGTGGTCGAAGTTGAATTTTTGAAGGTGGAATGAAAGAGTGCAGATAGCAATTATGCGCGCGCCGAAGGCGCGCGCGCTCCGGAAAAGGGGTGTGGTCACTCAAAAGGGGCGTGTCATTCAGTGTAGTAGGACCCCTTATACTATCTAGTACTGGTGCCCCTTTCACATTATAGCACACGGTATGAGCCGAAATTCACATTATAGCACACAGTATGAGCCGAAATTCACATTGCCCCACACGGCATGAGCCGAAATTCACATTATAGCACACAGTATGAGCCGAAATTCACATTACCCCACATGGTATGAGCCAAAATTCACATTATAGCACACGGTATGAGCCGAAATTCACATTATAGCACACGGTATGAGCCAAAATTCACATTACTCCACATGGTATGAGCCAAAATTCACATTTCCCCACATGGTATGAGCAGAAATTCACATTACAGCACACGGTATGAGCCGAAATTCACATTACAGCACACGGAATGAGCCAAAATTCACATTACCCCACATAGTATGAGCCGAAATTCACATTATAGCACACGGTATTAGCCAAAATTCACGTTACAGCACATGATATGAGCCAAAATTCCCATTATAGAGTTAGGGGATCCTACCCCCCAGAATTAACATGGCCTGTGGGGCACTATGATGAGGGGAGCCCACCCCCTTAATAGACTAATTGCAGAGTTTAGCAGCGGAAGGGCTGCAGCGGTTTCTCACCCCAAGCTGCGGCGCTTCTGCCACCTCCGACACTCCACATCTTCGGCACCACCCGGGATGCAGAGCACCGCACCGGGTATGCACCCTTTTCAGTGTGGCCTGCTGCGCTCCGAAGGGGTTCTTGTTTCATGCTGCAGGATCCCGATGTGCGCCTTCCTCCCCGCTGTTACTGTCACGGTAAGCATTAGTATCGTTTACCGCAGAGGCCATTTTCTGAGGCATATGTGTTAAACCTCAGGAACTGAGATGCCCTTCTCACCATACAGCTGTGTGGCCGAGCCGGGCGGGGGGACAGCCAGCAGCAGCATGCCGGATATCAGCAGCAGAGGGTGCGGGCTGTACATACTTGAGGCAGCTGGATATTCAACAGTGCTGAAAGCCTCCGGAGCCCGCACCCCCGGAGCTGCAGTACACCGGCAGAGGACACCCATCCCCCGAACCCTGCGTAGCCCAAAGCCGGAGATCAGCAGCATGTTGAACGCGGAAGCAGAAGCTGCTTATTGCCGGTCAGCATGCTGCTGATCTCCGGCTTTGGGCTCCGCATGTGCATTACAGCCCCCACCCTCGGCTGCTGATATCCGGCATGCTGCCCCTGCTGCTGGCTTTCCACCCGCCCGGCTCGCCCACCCAGCTGGATGGTGAGTGAGAAGGGCATCTCAGTGCCCGTGGTTTAATACATATCTCTCTTCGGTAAATGGCCATTAGTACATCCCACACACACTGATTACACACACACAGACTGGCCACCCCCAAATCCTACACACACCCACTCAGACTACACACACACACACATTCTCATACTTTCCTCTCCCCCACACACACACTGGACTGCAAAAATTTACACACACTGACACTGTTCCACACACACACAATTAACACACACTCACACTGTCCCACACACACAATTAACACACACGCACACTGTCCCACACACCAGTGGCGTGCGGTGAGGTCAGTGGCATGCGGTGAGGCACTACAGCCATAATGTCCACCGAATCCTGTCGATGAACCCTACCGCCACCGAGCCAATGCCCACCACTGCCTCTGAGCCGATGCCCGCTGCCACCACCAATGGCTTACAAACTCGCCCACCATCAACTGACCCAGCCCTCCGCCACTAATTTGCAACTCAGTCCAAAGTCGCCAATGCCCGCTGCATGCCTGCTCATCATACTTATGATATATTGTACATTTTTATAGAAAAAAATAATAATCAGTGTTTGGGACTGGGAAGGGAGCGGGAGGAGGACATGAATGCAATTTTGTTGTCCAGGGTTTCCATTAACTTAATGGAGAAGGGTCTGAATGGGTTAAAAATGTAAAAAAAAACTGCGTGAGGTCCCCCTCCTAAGTATAACCAGCCTCGGGCTCTTTGAGCCGGTCCTGGTTGTTTAAATACTGGGAAAAAATTGGACAGGGGTTCCCCGTATTTAGACAACCAGCATCGGGCTCTTAGTCCAGTCCTGGTTCCAAAAATACGGGGGACAAAAGATGTAGGGGTCCCCCCGTATTTTTAAAACCAGCACCGGGCTCCACTAGCCAGGGACATAATGCCACAGCCAGGGGACACATTTATGTAGGTCCCTGCGGCCGTGGCATTACCCCCCCCAACTAGTCACCACTGGCCGGGGTTCCCTGGAGGAGTGGGGACCCCTTAAATCAAGGGGTCACCCCCCCTCCAGGCACCCAAGGGCCAGGGGTGAAGCCCGAGGCTGTCCCCCCCATCCGTGGGCTGTGGATGGGAGGCTGATAGTCATGTAAGTAAAAAAAGAATATTGTTTTTTGTTGTGGAACTACAAGGCTCAGAAAGCCTCCCCGCTTGCTGGTACTTGGAGAACCTCAAGTACCAACATGCAGGGAAATAACGGGCCCGCCGGTACCTGTAGTTCTACAACAGAAAAAATACCCAAATAAAAACACAACTCACACACCGTGACAGTAAAAATTTATTAAAGCACACTGACACACTCACACATACTTACCTATATCCCACGCCGGTCACGTCCACTTGTCCAGTAGAATCCAATAGGGGTACCTGTAAAAATGAGAGACAGATTACTTACCTACATCCCACGCCGGTCACGTCCACTTGTCCAGTAGAATCCAATAGCGTTACCTGTAAAAATGAGAGACAGATTACTTACCTACATCCCACGCCGGTCACGTCCACTTGTCCAGTAGAATCCAGTAGGGGTACCTGTAAAAATGAGAGACAGATTACTTACCTACATCCCACGCTGGTCACGTCCACTTGTCCAGTAGAATTTAATAGGGGTACCTCTAAAAATGAGAGACAGATTACTTACCTACATCCCACGCCGGTCACGTCCACTTGTCCAGTAGAATCCAATAGGGGTACCTGTGAAAATGAGAGAGAGATTACTTACCTACATCCCACGCCGATCACGTCCACTTGTCCAGTAGAATCCAATAGGGGTACCTGTAAAAATGAGAGACAGATTACTTACCTATATCCCACGCTGGTAATGTCCACTTGTCCAGTAGAATCCAGTAGGGGAATCTGTAAAAATGAGAGACAGATTACTTACCTACATCCCACGCCGGTCACGTCCACTTGTCCAGTAGAATCCAATAGGGGTACCTGTGAAAATGAGAGAGAGATTACTTACCTACATCCCATGCAGATCACGTCCACTTGTCCAGTAGAATCCAATAGGGGTACCTGTAAAAATGAGAGACAGATTACTTACCTACATCCCACGCCGGTCACGTCCACTTGTCCAGTAGAATCCAATAGCGTTACCTGTAAAAATGAGAGACAGATTACTTACCTACATCCCACGCCGGTCACGTCCACTTGTCCAGTAGAATCCAGTAGGGGTACCTGTAAAAATGAGAGACAGATTACTTACCTACATCCCACGCCGGTCACGTCCACTTGTCCAGTAGAATCCAATAGGGGTACCTGTAAAAATGAGAGACAGATTACTTACCTACATCCCACGCCGGTCACGTCCACTTGTCCAGTAGAATCCAATAGCGTTACCTGTAAAAATGAGAGACAGATTACTTACCTACATCCCACGCCGGTCACGTCCACTTGTCCAGTAGAATCCAGAAGGGGTACCTGTAAAAATGAGAGACAGATTACTTACCTACATCCCACGCCGGTCACGTCCACTTGTCCAGTAGAATCCAATAGGGGTACCTGTAAAAATGAGAGACAGATTACTTACCTACATCCCACGCCGGTCACGTCCACTTGTCCAGTAGAATCCAATAGCGTTACCTGTAAAAATGAGAGACAGATTACTTACCTACATCCCACGCCGGTCACGTCCACTTGTCCAGTAGAATCCAATAGGGGTACCTGTGAAAATGAGAGAGAGATTACTTACCTACATCCCACGCCGGTCACGTCCACTTGTCCAGTAGAATCCAATAGGGGTACCTGTGAAAATGAGAGAGAGATTACTTACCTACATCCCACGCCGATCACGTCCACTTGTCCAGTAGAATCCAATAGGGGTACCTGTAAAAATGAGAGACAGATTACTTACCTATATCCCACGCTGGTAATGTCCACTTGTCCAGTAGAATCCAGTAGGGGAATCTGTAAAAATGAGAGACAGATTACTTACCTACATCCCACGCCGGTCACGTCCACTTGTTCAGTAGAATCCAATAGGGGTACCTGTGAAAATGAGAGAGAGATTACTTACCTACATCCCACGCAGATCACGTCCACTTGTCCAGTAGAATCCAATAGGGGTACCTGTAAAAATGAGAGACAGATTACTTACCTACATCCCACGCCGGTCACGTCCACTTGTCCAGTAGAATCCAATAGCGTTACCTGTAAAAATGAGAGACAGATTACTTACCTACATCCCACGCCGGTCACGTCCACTTGTCCAGTAGAATCCAGTAGGGGTACCTGTAAAAATGAGAGACAGATTACTTACCTACATCCCACGCTGGTCACGTCCACTTGTCCAGTAGAATTTAATAGGGGTACCTGTAAAAATGAGAGACAGATTACTTACCTACATCCCACGCCGGTCACGTCCACTTGTCCAGTAGAATCCAATAGGGGTACCTGTGAAAATGAGAGAGAGATTACTTACCTACATCCCACGCCGATCACGTCCACTTGTCCAGTAGAATCCAATAGGGGTACCTGTAAAAATGAGAGACAGATTACTTACCTATATCCCACGCTGGTCACGTCCACTTGTCCAGTAGAATCCAGTAGGGGAATCTGTAAAAATGAGAGACAGATTACTTACATACATCCCACGCCGGTCACGTCCACTTGTCCAGTAGAATCCAATAGGGGTACCTGTGAAAATGAGAGAGAGATTACTTACCTACATCCCACGCCGATCACGTCCACTTGTCCAGTAGAATCCAATAGGGGTACCTGTAAAAATAAGAGACAGATTACTTACCTACATCCCACGCCGATCACGTCCACTTGTCCAGTAGAATTCAATAGGGGTACCTGTAAAAATTAAAATGATACTTACAAACTGCAATCCACAGGAGGAGAGAGAGAGAGAGAGAGAGAGAGAGAGAGAGAGAGAGGGGGGGGGAGAGACTAACCTGCTGCTGCTGCTGGGGAGACCGGCACACACTGCAGGGCCACGACGGGAGGACGGAGCCGGCGGAGGAGGGGGAGAGCCGCACACCGCCGCTCCTGTCAGCGGCAGCGGAGGAGGATGGGGCGCACACTACAGACGCCAATAACCGCCGGGACAATTAACACACACACAATTAAAACACGCACACTGTCCCACACAAAAACTCTCCAGATTATTGACTTGTTAAAGTTTTTCTAGGAAACGTTTTAGATGAATGCTTATTAGCCTTTGTCAGTATGGACTTTTGCAAAGTGTCTCTGTGGCGCAATCGGTTAGTATGTACAGCTATTAACCATAAGGTTGGTGGTTCAATCCCACCCAGGGACCTAATTGACCTTGTTATCAGATTTTGGTGATCTTTAAGTAGACAAGTCAAAATTTCAAACCCCCTGTTATGGTGTAGGGTACCTGGCCTTCTCTGATGTAATCAGAGTTAGATTTGATTCAGTGATTTTATAAAAACAGCTAGGAAGCACAATTTAGCAGTGGGTTGCAGAAAAAAAAAATATGCTGGCAGAAAAATCCAATTGAGTGATTAAACAGCTCTTCATTTTCTGGCTTTATTTTTATGCTAACAAATTTGTTCTCTGAAAAGTGTCCACAAAGCCAAGTCTCTGATTAACACCTTTGTAAGGATGGTTTTTCACCTATTACTAAATTAAACTTGCTTCATTGGAAAGGCAGCAAGATGCATCCTCATTTCAATGTCTACTAAAATAATACAAGTTGACACCAGGAAACATTAACGCCACTGCATCCTTGCTGCTTTCTCATGAGGAAGTCTATTTAATATGAAAACAAGGTGATATCTAATTAGCACACAGGTAAGGAATTAAGAAAATCTTTATTTAAGGGTGAAGATGTTTCTCACAAAATCGTTGCCCCAATGCATCATTGAAATTCAAGCTGGAAATATGATTTTAATATATCACTTGTACATTTTGTATTGCTCTTCTGGTGACAATGTAGTTTGTTTTTGTCAATTACCATTTTAATAATAGGGTAAAGAAAATGAAGTGGATTTTTGAAAGAAAACAATACTGTCAATATACTATTAAAACAAATTAAAATGGTAAAAGTTATTGTACTTTAAGTAAAAATAAAAGAGACAAAATATCAATCCCAGTTTTGGATTACTTTAATTAACAAAAAAAAAATGCATATAGCAGAGGATAGTTTCAATCTGCCTACCTCTGGGTTATGGGCCCAGCATGCTTCCATTGCAGTACTCTGCTGCACATGTAAGTTCAAGAGATCCTGAAGCACTCACTCATCATGGGAAAGTACCAATGTGTTTCTTCGTTGGTTGATGGAAGAAACATCTTACAAAAACTCTCCAGATTATTGACTTTTTTACGTTTTTCTAGGAAACGTTTTAGAAGAATGCTTATTAGCATTTGTCAGTATGTACTTTTGCAAAGTGTCTCTGTGGCGCAATCAGTTAGTGTGTACGGCTATTAACCAAAAGGTTGGTGGTTCAATCCCACCCAGGGACGTAATTGACCTTGTTATCAGATTTTGGTGATCTTTAAGTAGACAAGTCAAATTTCATACCCCCTGTTATGGTGTAGGGTACCTGGCCTTCTCTGATGTAATCAGAGTTAGATTTGATTCAGTGATTTTATAAAAACATCTAGGAAGCACAATTTAGCATTGGGTTGCAGAGAAAAAGAAATATGCTGGCAAAAAAATCAAATTGCGTGATTAAACAGCTCTTCATTTTCTGGCTTTATTTTTATGCTAACAAATTTGTTCTCTGAAAAGTGTCCACAAAGCCAAGTCTCTGATTAACACCTTTGTAGGGATGGTTTTTCACCTATTACTAAATTAAACTTGCTTCATTGGAAAGGCAGCAAGATGTATCCTCATTTCAATGTCTACTGAAATAATACAGGTTGACACCAGGAAACATTAACGCCACTGCATCCTTGCTGCTTTCTCATGTGGAAGTCTGTTTAATGTGAAAACAAGGTGATATCTAATTAGCACACAGGTAAGGAATTAAGAAAATCTTTATTTAAGGGTGAAGATGTTTCTCACAAAATTGTTGACCCAATGCATCATTGAAATTCAAGCTGGAAAGATGATTTTAATATATCACTTGTACATTTTGTATTGCTCTTCTGGTGACAATGTAGTTTGTTTTTGTCAATTACCATTTTAATAATAGGGTAAAGAAAATGAAGTGGATTTTTGAAAGAAAACAATACTGTCAATATACTATTAAAACAAATTAAAATGGTAAAAGTTATTGTACTTTAAGTAAAAATAAAAGAGACAAAATATCAATCCCAGTTTTGGATTACTTTAATTAACAAAAAAAATGCATATAGCAGAGGATAGTTTCAATCTGCCTACCTCTGGGTTATGGGCCCAGCATGCTTCCATTGCAGTACTCTGCTGCACATGTAAGTGCAAGAGATCCTGAAGCACTCACTCATCATGGGAAAGTACCAATGTGTTTCTTCGTTGGTTGATGGAAGAAACATCTTACAAAAACTCTCCAGATTATTGACTTTTTAAAGTTTTTCTAGGAAACGTTTTAGATGAATGCTTATTAGCCTTTGTCAGTATGGACTTTTGCAAAGTGTCTCTGTGGCGCAATCGGTTAGTGTGTTTGGCTATTAACCAAAAGGTTGGTGGTTCAATCCCACCCAGGGACGTAATTAACCTTGTGATCAGATTTTGGTGATATTTAAGTAGACAAGTCAAAATTTCAAACCTCCTCTTATGGTGTAGGGTACATGGCCTTCTTTGATGTAATCAGAGTTAGATTTGATTCAGTGATTTTATAAAAAACAGCTAGGAAGCACAATTTAGCAGTGGGTTGCAGAGAAAAAGAAATATGCTGGCAAAAAAATCCAATTGAGTGATTAAACAGCTCTTCATTTTCTGGCTTTATTTTTATGCTAACAAATTTGTTCTCTGAAAAGTGTCCACAAAGCCAAGTCTCTGATTAACACCTTTGTAAGGATGGTTTTTCACCTATTACTAAATTAAACTTGCTTCATTGGAAAGGCAGCAAGATGCATCCTCATTTCAATGTGTACTGAAATAATACAAGTTGACACCAGGAAACATTAACGCCACTGCATCCTTGCTGCTTTCTCATGTGGAAGTCTGTTTAATGTGAAAACAAGGTGATATCTAATTAGCACACAGGTAAGGAATTAAGAAAATCTTTATTTAAGGGTGAAGATGTTTCTCACAAAATTGTTGACCCAATGCAACATTGAAATTCAAGCTGGAAAGATGATTTTAATATATCACTTGTACATTTTGTATTGCTCTTCTGGTGACAATGTAGTTTGTTTTTGTCAATTACCATTTTAATAATAGGGTAAAGAAAATGAAGTGGATTTTTGAAAGAAAACAATACTGTCAATATACTATTAAAACAAATTAAAATGGTAAAAGTTATTGTACTTTAAGTAAAAATAAAAGAGACAAAATATCAATCCCAGTTTTGGATTACTTTAATTAACAAAAAAAAAATGCATATAGCAGAGGATAGTTTCAATCTGCCTACCTCTCGGTTATGAGCCCAGCATGCTTCCATTGCAGTACTCTGCTGCACATGTAAGTTCAAGAGATCCTGAAGCACTCACTCATCATGGGAAAGTACCAATGTGTTTCTTCGTTGGTTGATGGAAGAAACATCTTACAAAAACTCTCCAGATTATTGACTTTTTAAAGTTTTTCTAGGAAACGTTTTAGATGAATGCTTATTAGCCTTTGTCAGTATGGACTTTTGCAAAGTGTCTCTGTGGTGCAATCAGTTAGTATGTACGGCTATTAACCAAAAGGTTGGTGGTTCAATCCCACCCAGGGACCTAATTGACCTTGTTATCAGATTTTGGTGATCTTTAAGTAGACAAGTCAAATTTCATACCCCCTGTTATGGTGTAGGGTACCTGGCCTTCTCTGATGTAATCAGAGTTAGATTTGATTCAGTGATTTTATAAAAACATCTAGGAAGCACAATTTAGCATTGGGTTGCAGAGAAAAAGAAATATGCTGGCAAAAAAATCAAATTGCGTGATTAAACAGCTCTTCATTTTCTGGCTTTATTTTTATGCTAACAAATTTGTTCTCTGAAAAGTGTCCACAAAGCCAAGTCTCTGATTAACACCTTTGTAGGGATGGTTTTTCACCTATTACTAAATTAAACTTGCTTCATTGGAAAGGCAGCAAGATGTATCCTCATTTCAATGTCTACTGAAATAATACAGGTTGACACCAGGAAACATTAACGCCACTGCATCCTTGCTGCTTTCTCATGTGGAAGTCTGTTTAATGTGAAAACAAGGTGATATCTAATTAGCACACAGGTAAGGAATTAAGAAAATCTTTATTTAAGGGTGAAGATGTTTCTCACAAAATTGTTGACCCAATGCATCATTGAAATTCAAGCTGGAAAGATGATTTTAATATATCACTTGTACATTTTGTATTGCTCTTCTGGTGACAATGTAGTTTGTTTTTGTCAATTACCATTTTAATAATAGGGTAAAGAAAATGAAGTGGATTTTTGAAAGAAAACAATACTGTCAATATACTATTAAAACAAATTAAAATGGTAAAAGTTATTGTACTTTAAGTAAAAATAAAAGAGACAAAATATCAATCCCAGTTTTGGATTACTTTAATTAACAAAAAAAATGCATATAGCAGAGGATAGTTTCAATCTGCCTACCTCTGGGTTATGGGCCCAGCATGCTTCCATTGCAGTACTCTGCTGCACATGTAAGTGCAAGAGATCCTGAAGCACTCACTCATCATGGGAAAGTACCAATGTGTTTCTTCGTTGGTTGATGGAAGAAACATCTTACAAAAACTCTCCAGATTATTGACTTTTTAAAGTTTTTCTAGGAAACGTTTTAGATGAATGCTTATTAGCCTTTGTCAGTATGGACTTTTGCAAAGTGTCTCTGTGGCGCAACCGGTTAGTGTGTTTGGCTATTAACCAAAAGGTTGGTGGTTCAATCCCACCCAGGGACGTAATTAACCTTGTGATCAGATTTTGGTGATATTTAAGTAGACAAGTCAAAATTTCAAACCTCCTCTTATGGTGTAGGGTACATGGCCTTCTTTGATGTAATCAGAGTTAGATTTGATTCAGTGATTTTATAAAAAACAGCTAGGAAGCACAATTTAGCAGTGGGTTGCAGAGAAAAAGAAATATGCTGGCAAAAAAATCCAATTGAGTGATTAAACAGCTCTTCATTTTCTGGCTTTATTTTTATGCTAACAAATTTGTTCTCTGAAAAGTGTCCACAAAGCCAAGTCTCTGATTAACACCTTTGTAAGGATGGTTTTTCACCTATTACTAAATTAAACTTGCTTCATTGGAAAGGCAGCAAGATGCATCCTCATTTCAATGTGTACTGAAATAATACAAGTTGACACCAGGAAACATTAACGCCACTGCATCCTTGCTGCTTTCTCATGTGGAAGTCTGTTTAATGTGAAAACAAGGTGATATCTAATTAGCACACAGGTAAGGAATTAAGAAAATCTTTATTTAAGGGTGAAGATGTTTCTCACAAAATTGTTGACCCAATGCAACATTGAAATTCAAGCTGGAAAGATGATTTTAATATATCACTTGTACATTTTGTATTGCTCTTCTGGTGACAATGTAGTTTGTTTTTGTCAATTACCATTTTAATAATAGGGTAAAGAAAATGAAGTGGATTTTTGAAAGAAAACAATACTGTCAATATACTATTAAAACAAATTAAAATGGTAAAAGTTATTGTACTTTAAGTAAAAATAAAAGAGACAAAATATCAATCCCAGTTTTGGATTACTTTAATTAACAAAAAAAAAATGCATATAGCAGAGGATAGTTTCAATCTGCCTACCTCTCGGTTATGAGCCCAGCATGCTTCCATTGCAGTACTCTGCTGCACATGTAAGTTCAAGAGATCCTGAAGCACTCACTCATCATGGGAAAGTACCAATGTGTTTCTTCGTTGGTTGATGGAAGAAACATCTTACAAAAACTCTCCAGATTATTGACTTTTTAAAGTTTTTCTAGGAAACGTTTTAGATGAATGCTTATTAGCCTTTGTCAGTATGGACTTTTGCAAAGTGTCTCTGTGGTGCAATCAGTTAGTATGTACGGCTATTAACCAAAAGGTTGGTGGTTCAATCCCACCCAGGGACCTAATTGACCTTGTTATCAGATTTTGGTGATCTTTAAGTAGACAAGTCAAAATTTCAAACCCCCTGTTATGGTGTAGGGTACCTGGCCTTCTCTGATGTAATCAGAGTTAGATTTGATTCAGTGATTTTATAAAAACAGCTAGGAAGCACAATTTAGCAGTGGGTTGCAGAGAAAAAAAATATGCTGGCAGAAAAATCCAATTGAGTGATTAAACAGCTCTTTATTTTCTGGCTTTATTTTTATGCTAACAAATTTGTTCTCTGAAAAGTGTCCACAAAGCCAAGTCTCTGATTAACACCTTTGTAAGGATGGTTTTTCACCTATTACTAAATTAAACTTGCTTCATTGGAAAGGCAGCAAGATGCATCCTCATTTCAATGTCTACTGAAATAATACAGGTTGACACCTGGAAACATTAACGCCACTGCATCCTTGCTGCTTTCTCATGTGGAAGTCTGTTTAATGTGAAAACAAGGTGATATCTAATTAGCACACAGGTAAGGAATTAAGAAAATCTTTATTTAAGGGTGAAGATGTTTCTCACAAAATCGTTGCCCCAATGCATCATTGAAATTCAAGCTGGAAAGATGATTTTAATATATCACTTGTACATTTTGTATTGCTCTTCTGGTGACAATGTAGTTTGTTTTTGTCAATTACCATTTTAATAATAGGGTAAAGAAAATGAAGTGGATTTTTGAAAGAAAACAATACTGTCAATATACTATTAAAACAAATTAAAATGGTAAAAGTTATTGTACTTTAAGTAAAAATAAAAGAGACAAAATATCAATCCCAGTTTTGGATTACTTTAATTAACAAAAAAAAAATGCATATAGCAGAGGATAGTTTCAATCTGCCTACCTCTGGGTTATGGGCCCAGCATGCTTCCATTGCAGTACTCTGCTGCACATGTAAGTGCAAGAGATCCTGAAGCACTCACTCATCATGGGAAAGTACCAATGTGTTTCTTCGTTGGTTGATGGAAGAAACATTTTACAAAAACTCTCCAGATTATTGACTTTTTAAAGTTTTTCTAGGAAACGTTTTAGATGAATGCTTATTAGCCTTTGTCAGTATGGACTTTTGCAAAGTGTCTCTGTGGCGCAATCAGTTAGTATGTACGGCTATTAACCATACGGTTGGTGGTTCAATCCCACCCAGGGACCTAATTGACCTTGTTATCAGATTTTGGTGATCTTTAAGTAGACAAGTCAAAATTTCAAATCCCCTGTTATGGGGGTTGAGGAGCCAGCACCACTCACACACTAGTCCCCAGGTGCAGCACTCAACCCCCGGGATACCCGGAGCAACAAAATGGAGATTCAGGCCAACAGGCCACACCCCTACCTATGAGACCATGCCTCCATTTTACCATTGCGCTGCTTATCTGCGCGCACTGCATTACAATCTCCCTCGCTGCCTCTCTGGGTGTCACCAATGATAGTGACACCTTTGCCATGCTTGTAGCAGCTGGTCCTAAGATCTACGCCTCCAGCCCTGAGTGTTTGCCCTTGTGACTTGTTGATCATCATAGCGAAGCAGATTCTTACAGAAAACTGCAGGGGCTTAGATTGAAAAGAAAAACATTGACGAACCCATCATTTCAGCAACAGGGTCTGCCACACGGCTGACTGAAATGACTGGTTGGTTTGGACCCCCACCAAAAAAGAAGCAATCAATCTCTCCTTGCACAAACTGGCTCTACAGAGGCAAGATGTCCACCTCATCATCCTCCGATTCCTCACCCCTTTCACTGTGTACATCGCCCTCCTCACAGATTATTAATTCGTCCCCACTGGAATCCACCATCTCAGATCCCTGTGTACTTTCTGGAGGCAATTGCTGGTGAATGTCTCCACGGAGGAATTGATTATAATTCATTTTGATGATCATCATCTTCTCCACATTTTCTGGAAGTAACCTCGTACGCCGATTGCTGACAAGGTGAGTGGCTGCACTAAACACTCTTTTGGAGTACACACTGGAGGGAGGGCAACTTAGGTAGAATAAAGCCAGTTTGTGCAAGGGCCTCCAAATTGCCTCTTTTTCCTGCCAGTATACATACGGACTGTCTGACGTGCCTACCTGGATGCGGTCACTCATATAATCCTCCACCATTCTTTCAAAGGTGACAGAATCATATGCAGTGACAGTAGACAACATGTCAGTAATCGTTGCCAGGTCTTCAGTCCGGACCAGATGTCAGCACTCACTCCAGACTGCCCTGCATCACCGCCAGCGGGTGGGCTCGGAATTCTTAGCCTTTTCCTCGCACCCCCAGTTGCGGGAGAATGTGAAGGAGGAGCTGTTGACGGGTCACGTTCGACTTGACAATTTTCTCACCAGCAGGTCTTTGAACCTCTGCAGACTTGTGTCTGCAGGAAAGAGAGATACAATGTAGGTTTTAAATCTAGGATCGAGCACGGTGGCCAAAATTTATTGCTCTGATTTCAACAGATTGAATCCTGGTTAAGCGAATTAAGGGCTCCATCCACAAGTCCCACATGCCTAGCGGAATCGCTCTGTTTTAGCTCCTCCTTCAATGTCTCCAGCTTCTTCTGCAAAAGCCTGATGAGGGGAATGACCTGACTCAGGCTGGCAGTGTCTGAACTGACTTCACGTGTGGCAAGTTCAAAGGATTGCAGAACCTTGCACAACGTTGAAATTATTCTCCACTGCGCTTGAGTCAGGTGCATTCCCCCTCCTTTGCCTATATCGTGGGTAGATGTATAGGCTTGAATGGCCTTTTGCTGCTCCTCCATCCTCTGAAGCATATAGAGGGTTGAATTCCACCTCGTTACCACCTCTTGCGTCAGAGGATGGCAGGGCAGGTTCAGGAATGTTTGGTGGTGCTTCAGTCTTCGGCACGCGGTGGCTGAATGCAGAAAGTGGCCCGCAATTCTTCGGGCCACCGACAGCATCTCTTGCACGCCCCTGTCGTTTTTTAAATAATTCTGCACCACCAAATTCAATGTATGTGCAAAACATGGGACGTGCTGGAATTTGCCCAGATGTAATGCACGCACAATATTGGTGGCGTTGTCCGATGTCACAAATCCCCAGGAGAGTCAAATTGGGGTAAGCCATTCTGCGATGATGTTCCTCAGTTTCCGTAAGAGGTTGTCAGCTGTGTGCCTCTTATGGAAAGCGGTGATACAAAGCGTAGCCTGCCTAGGAACGAGTTGGCATTTGCGAGATGCTGCTACTGGTGCCGCCGCTGCTGTTCTTGCTGCGGGAGGCAATACATCTACCCAGTGGGCTGTCACAGTCATATAGTCCTGAGTCTGCCCTGCTCCACTTAACCACGGACATGTGGACTAGTGGACATTGGGTACAACTGCATTTTTTAGGACACTGGTGACTCTTTTTCTGAGGTCTGTGTACATTTTCGGTATCGCCTGCCTAGAGAAATGGAACCTAGATGGCATTTGGTACCGGGGACACAGTACCTCAATCAAGTCTCTAGTTGCCTCTGAATTAACGATGGATACCGGAACCACGTTTCTCACCACCCAGGCTGACAAGACCTGAGTTATCCGCTTTGCAGCAGGATGACTGCTGTGATATTTCATCTTCCTCGCAAAGGACTGTTGGACAGTCAATTGCCTACTGGAAGTAGTACAAGTGGTCTTCCGACTTCCCCTCTGGGATGACGATCGACTCCCAGCAGCAACAACAGCAGCGCCAGCAGCAGTAGGCGTTACACTCAAGGATGCATCGGAGAAATCCCAGGCAGGAGAGGACTCGTCAGACTTGCCAGTGACATGGCCTGCAGGACTATTGGCTCTCCTGTCTAAGGAGGAAATTGACACTGAGGGAGTTGGTGGTGTGGTTTGCAGGAGCTTGGTTACAAAAGGAAGGGATTTAGTGGTCAGTGGACTGCTTCCGCTGTCATCCAAAGTTTTTGAACTTGTCACTGACTTATGATTAATGCGCTGCAGGTGACGTATAAGGGAGGATGTTCTGAGGTGGTTAACGTCCTTACCCCTACTTATTACAGCTTGACAAAGGCAACACATGGCTTGACACCTGTTGTCCGCATTTGTGTACAGGATGCATACCTTCATGTCCAAATTTATCCATCTCATCAGTCGTACCTCAGATTTGCGGTACAGGACTGTCATTGCCAATTTCAGACGTTGCTGTTTGGTCTCTCCACGGCCCAGAGAATTTTCACCAAGGTAATGGTGGAAATGATGGTTCTCCTGCGCAAGCAATGTGTCACAATTATCCCGTACTTGAGCGATCTCATAAAAGCGAGATCAAGAGAGCAGTTGCTGAACAGCGTATCACTTTCACTGAAAGTGTTACAGCAACACGGCTGGATTTTCAATATCCCAAAGTCGCAGTTGGTTCCTACGACTCGTCTGTCTTTATTGGGCATGATTCTGGACACAGACCAGAAGAGGGTTTATCTCCCGATAGAAAAGGCCCAGGAACTCATGACTCTTGTCAGTAACCTATTGAAACCAAAACTTGTGTCAGTGCATCACTGCACTCGAGTCCTGGGAAAGATGGTGGCATCATACAAAGCCATTCCATTCGGCAGGTTCCATGCGAGGACTTTCCAATGGGACCTACTGGACAAGTGGTCTGGGTCACATTTACAGATGCATTGGTTGATCACCCTGTCCCCCAGGGTCAGGGTATCACTCCTGTGGTGGCTGCAGAGTGCTCACCTTCTCGAGTGACGCAGATTCGGCATTCAGGACTGGATCCTGGTGACCACAGATGCAAGCCTCCAAGGTTGGGGAGCAGTCACACAGGGAAGAAATTTCCAAGGTCTTTGGTCAAGTCAAGAGACTTGTCTTCACATCAACATCCTGAAACTAGGGGCCATATACAATGCCCTACGTCAAGCGGAGACCTTACTTTGCGACCAACCGGTTCTGATCCAGTCAGACAACGTCACCGCAGTGGCTCATGTAAACCGCCAAGGCGGCACAAGGAGCAGAGTGGCGATGGCACAAGCTACCTTTGCATTTTTCTCCCAAACGAAGGACACTAGAATGAAAATTTTAAAGCCTCCTGTTAGTGCTTTATCTACACGGTATAGCCCTGAATTTTCCAATGCGTAGCTCTTTGCAAAAGAGAGATATTGGCAAGGAAAAGCTGTCTTGTACCTTTGCATTTTTCTCCCAAACGAAGGACACTAGAAAGAAAATTTTAAAGCCTCCTGTTAGGCCATCATCTACACGGCATAGCCCTGAATTTTCCAATGCGTAGCTCTTTGCAAAAGAGAGATATTGGCAAGGAAAAGCTGTCTTGTACCTTTGCATTTTTCTCCCAAACGAAGGACACTAGAAAGAAAATGTTAAAGCCTCCTGTTAGGCCATCATCTACACGGCATAGCCCTGAATTTTCCAATGTGCAGCTCTTTGCAAAAGAGAGATATTGGCAAGGAAAAGCTGTCTTGTACCTTTGCATTTTTCTCCCAAACGAAGGAAACTAGAATGAAAATTTTAAAGCCTCCTGTTAGTGCTTCATCTACACGGTATAGCCCTGAATTTTCCAATGCGTAGCTCTTTGCAAAAGAGAGATATTGGCAAGGAAAAGCTGTCTTTCAACTCTTCCACAACTGAAAAACAGATAGTGTTCCCAAGCCTTCCATCCTGTAATATCTTCAGTCTCTCGTCAATGAAGAAAACAATCCCTCCAGCAGACTCTTCAACCACGATACAAGATCACAGCCAAAAGGGCGAGAAGCAACTACACTTGCGTTTAACCAAAATGGCTAAAATTTAGTGGAGGAAAGTGCAGTGCACCAAAACATAAGCTGACACAATCATGGAGAATGCGCCAGCATATATGCTCTTCTATCTATATTTTGCAAACCTGCTCTTGTCCCCTCCAGCTGCTCCATGTAGATTTGACGCCTGGCAAGGTGCATAACCCACTGACAAGCAGGCACACTCCTGCATGAGTTTTCACTCTCACTAGCAGGATGATACACATTCATTTGCATGTGCTCCACCTCTGACACACCGCCCACCCAACCACCCAGTCACCAGAGCCACCCACAAGCCAACTGGCTCCGTGATTTAATTTGCACAGTGCAGTCATCCAGGCAGCATGTCCTTCTCAATGGAATAATCTCTGGTTCCATGGAATCTTCCGCATTGGAATGCTGCGGAACAAAAAGGATTTAAACATTCAGCTTGCTAGCATTCAATGTACCTGCGGCTTGGCTCTAGCACATGGGTCTTCATCCTGTGGCCCTCCAGCTGCTGTGAAACTACACATCCCAGCATGCCCTGCCACAGTTTTGCTATTAAGGTATGCTAAAACTGAGGCAGGGCATGCTGGTATATGTAGTTCCACAGCAGCTGGAGGGTCGCAGGTTGAAGACCCATATTCTAGCATGCCTGTTCTATGATGCATGTTCCGTGATGTCACAATCAGCTTGGAATGGGGTGTCTAGCATGCATTTGCTGACAGCCACTTGAGGGAGACACACATCAGGAGATGCAGCATATCGGAGGTCTTCGATGCCTTTCCAGCAAATGCACACCACCAGCTGCTGGTCTGGACACAAAACAATACCCACAATTGAAGGCTCAAAATGCCCAACTACAGGATTAATGTAAGTAGTGAATTTAGGAATGAATTTAGAAGTAGGAAATTAAGTTAGTTCACAAGTACATTCAAATTCCGATCTAAAGTCTAGGTAGGCCTCACGTCCTGGCAGCCCCCAGCATTTAAAAATGCCTTGATTAGAGGTAGGGAATTAAATGTAGATAAGAAGTAGACACAAAATAACACTCCACAGAGCAATTATCAGGTGTCTTTATCAATTGTTGCATTTAAAAAATCAAGCAATTAGGGAACACAATGTTGCGACAATGTAACCCTATTTGCAAAATAGTACTAAATAAGTTTGTCGATGTAAGACATTTGCAAAGGCGCAAACAAAACACGCTGGAAAATGCAACTGAATCTGTTTTTGGAGGTTAGAATAGATGCAGGATCAAGTAGCTCAATGGGTAGGGTGTTTGATTAGAATTCAACAGGTTATAGATTTGAATCCTGGGTATGATAGTTTGAGGTGTTATTTAATAAAGTATGTTTATATATTAGTCACACATGGCTTACTTTTACAAATGGCATGTCACCAGTTAGTGCTGACTGCTGATATGCCATTTGCACAAACACCCCATGTGTGACTGTATATGCATTTAAGGAGGGCACCCCGGCAATACCACAAACCATTGAGTGTCAAGTATACTAGATATATCTTCATATCTCATGTGCTTTCTCTGAGACCAATCTTGTTATGCCCCTTCCCCACAAGGCATGCGCCTTTTGTCCATATTGCAAAAATGGGGAGGGGAGGGGGGGGGGGCATATAATTCTCTGTCACAGGGCACCAAAAAGTCTAGTTATGGCTCTGGTATGCATTATGTAATCTGGCAGACCATATCTCCAACACTGGCTGGTTGGAATAGAAATCCGGTTATCTATGTGAGCAAATGACCATCAACGATTTACTCTCAAACACTAGAAAATGGACAAACATGGTCCCCTAAACAAATTGGTTAAATTTTGGGTTTAACCAATTTGTGTAATGACCATTTTTGACCACTTTTCTAGTGTTTGGGAGCAAATGGTTAATTGACATTTGCTACTATACATTACCAGATTTTCATTCCACCCATCCAGACTGGATAGATAGCCTGACAGATAATTGTGTAGTGTATGCCCAGGATAACTGTGTCAGTTGTGCTTTCTTTTATGACGGCACATAAATGGGTGGGCAGATCCAGAGCAAGCACTGCCCACTCATGCATAGTTGTCAACTGATGTGAAGTTCCAGGGGGCAATCTCAGTTATAAAGAAAAGTATCTGGAAATTGTCCCTAGTTTAAAAATAAAATAAAAAAAAATTGATCAACTCCATTTATTTAGTATGATATCCCAGCAGTCAGAACAACATACTTTATTAAATAACACATCTCAAACTACCATACCCAGGATTCAAACCTATAACCTGTTGAATTCTAATCAAACACCCTACCTATTGAGCTATTTGATCCTGCATAAAAATTGTGAACATTATATGAAGCTATTGGTACTTTGCAAAAAAAAAGTATCAGCATTACAACGCAGCAGATCCATGCAGTTTGCAGTCACACACTACATGTATCTGCTCAGCCACAATGCTGATTATTTCTTCACAAAGTACAAGGTGAGCTCCAAACAGAATTCTCTAGCTTAGAATTATACCTTTCTATGCCAAACCTAGAAGTCGGGCCCCCCACCCTGGGATCCCCCAGAGGGTGGCCTGCACCGTCATGCGGCAGGCTTGTCCGTTTTGGAAGCAGGCTGATGGGCAGCCCAGGCTTGCTTCAGTCTGGGCTTGGCAGGTCTGGAAGCATGAGCTTGCTTTGGGTATGCCTGACCTTGGGTACGCTTTACCTGAGGGATGAAAGGGCCAAGGGAAAGTACTTTTAGCCTTCTGCGTGGTAGGAGTCATACGAGGTAGGCAAGCTGTTTTAGCAGTAGCCAGATCAGCTACAATCTTATTGAGGTCTTCTCCAAAGAGAGTGTCTCCCTTGAAAGGAAGCACCTCCAGGGTTTTCTTGGAATCCATATCCACCGACCAGGATCTCAACCAGCTGTATAAAGTATTACCTTGGAACTGGCTCTCCACTCCCCATTATCTGGTTATCATGGCTTCCTCCGCCAGTGTCCAGACTCGCTTGCTGAAGCTCGGCCACTTCTTCCTAGCAGCAGGCTCCTGGATCACTGGGCAGCAGAAGTGCTTGGGAGCCGGAAGGGGGCGGAGCAATCAGGCAGGCAGTTGCAGTGCTGCCCAGCTATCTGTGGTGTGAGAAGAAGCAGGGGCACCCCACCGCTGGCAGTGCTGCAGCTAGCGGTGGTGGCAGCGGCGAGGCTGCTGGGCTGGGTCTTGAAAAAGGTGGAAAGAAGGGTTTTACGGCATGGAATGTACAAACTGCGAGACCCTGCTGGTAGCGCCTTTGTCTATTTAGTAGGAAGGGCACGTAACAGCCGGGGGGCAATGGAGGAAGCCCCTTTAGGGCTGGAGCCCCTTCAGGGCTGGAGCCCGGCGGCAACTGACTCCGTTGTCTCTGGCAGTTCTGCCCCTTGACTAGAGGAATGGTCAAGAACATGGCAACATTTAATGCCAAAAAATGCAAAATCATACACGTCTCAAAAATGCAAAGGCTAACTATAATATTAAGGGCATTATAATGGCAAGAGGAAAGCTATCTAAGTATTACTATTTCAGGTGAGCAATGTAACAAAGCAATAGGAAAGGCAAGTCAGATGCTTGTTTGCATAGGTTAAAGAACCAGTAGCAGAAAAAAGTAATACAGGTTGAGTATCCCATATGCAAATATTCCGAAATACGGAATATTCCGAAATACGGACTTTTTTGAGTGAGACTGAGATAGTGAAACCTTTGTTTTTTGATGGCTCAGTGTACACAAACTTTGTTTAATACTCAAAGTTATTAAAAATATTGTATTAAATGAACTTCAGACTGTGTGTATAAGGTGTATATGACACATGAATGAATTCTGTGAATGTACACACACTTTGTTTAATGCACAAAGTTATAAAAAATATTGGCTAAAATGACCTTCAGGCTGTGTGTATAAGGTGTATATGAAACATAAATGCATTCTGTGCTTAGATTTAGGTCCCATCACCATAATATCTCGTTATGGTATGCAATTATTCCAAAATACAGAAAAATCCGATATCCAAAATTCCTCTGGTCCCAAGCATTTTGGATAAGGGATACTCAACCTGTAATGCCACTGTATAGGTCCTTGGTACAGCCACATTTAGAATCCTGTGTTCAGTTCCAGAAGCCATATCTCCAGAAGGCTGTAAATACATTAGGGCAACTAAAATTGTGCATGGCCTACATCACAAAACTTACCTGGAAATACTAAAAAATGTTGATGTGTATAGTTTGGAGAAGGGAAGAGGGAACATACAGTAATAGAAACATTTAAATATATAGGGAGGAATGTAATAGGGTGTGAGAATCAGAAAGTGAGAGATTTTGTGTTTTTTCCTGTTGTTTTTTTTTTTTATTGTTTGTTTTTTAAAGTGGCAATCCTTTACATGGCAAAACCAGGTTGATATTTGCCATGTAAAGGATTGCCACCGTGGGCATGTGTAGAAGGGGCACTGCTACTGTTGGCATTATGTGTGTAAGCTGCACTGATATGGTGGTTATGTGTATAAAGGGCACTGCGACTGTGGGTATTATTATTATTATTATTATTACATGCGGTGTAATGACAATAAGATAGTGCTACTGTGTGGCATATTTTGATTTGGGGTGCTATTGTGTGGCCATGCCCCTTCCTTGTGATACCACACCTTCTTTTTTTAAGGAGCGCACTGTCCCTTTATTAAGTATTGGAGAGAGGGCCCAAATTAATAGTTTGCAGGGAGGCGCCAAACACCCTAGCACTGGCCCTTTGGTAGGGGACAGGATTTGCTTCTGCTTGTGCACATATGTTATGATTGCCAGCCAACAGCACTGGTTTTGCCTATAACACTAACTATAAATATTTTGAATTGGTCCTGGACCACCAATCCAAGGCACCCCTGCAAGTGTCCTGAGGCACCCCAGGGTGCAGTTTGAGAACCACTGGTCTAGTGAGTACCCAGGATAATTATTGTAGCTGGTCTGCGGGTAACAGCTCTCAGATCCACTTCTAGAAAAAATGCAGCAATGTAATTTGAGTGACAAACTGCAGAGATGAACCCTTTCTGTGACTGCTGCACAGGGATCACACAAACTCTATTCATAGGGCTGACTTCACTTAGGGGAGATGTTCTCACCCCGCAAAGAAGTGCGAGTATATACCGCACTTACGGTACCATTGGATTTACAGATATTTTCTTGCAATACACTATGGGGGTCATTCTGAGTTGATTGCTCGCTAGCAGTTTTTAGCAGCCATGCAAACGCATTGTCGCTGCCCACTGGAGAGTGTATATTCACTTTGGAGAAGTGCGAACACTTGAGCAGCCGAGCGCCTGCAAAATCGTTTCAAAATAAGACCAGCACTGTAGTTACACTTCGTGTGCGTTGATTCTAACAACCGAGGGACGGCTTTTGATGTCACACACCCATCCAGCGAATGCCCAGCCACGTCTGCATTTCTTCTGCCACGCCTGCATTTTTCCAAGCACTCCCTGAAAACGGTCAGTTGACACCCAGAAACGCCCTCTTTCTGTCAATCTCCTTGTGGCCAGTTCTGTGATTGGAATAATCGCTAGAACTAGTGCAAAACCACAATGGACTTTGTACCCGTACGATGCGCATGCACATTACGGAGCATGCGCATGCACAGATTAGCCATTTTTTTAGCAGCAGTCTGTGTCATAGATAGGGAAGGCAGAAGGTTAACTAGCTAATAGCAGTCTGTTGGCAGCAGAGGCTGAGCGGGGGGCTGAGAATGAGCCAACGCTGATCAGTGTCCAGTCTGCTCAGACAAAAATATTTTGTGATCAGGGCTGGTTCTAGACCAAAGGAGCCAATGGCAAAAATTTCCTTTGGCACCCCCCCCCCCCCCCCACACACACACACATACACACACACACACACACCAAAAAAGAACATATCCCAGTTTAACATAACGCTATGTGGTGCAAGGTGTGGAGCTGGTCACTTGTATCAGACCTCTGACATTTGCCTTTTCACCCATATTGCATACTTTTTCTTGCAGGTTGTGTCTTAATTCAAGAAGTGTTCTAAGTACTTCAGCTTAGTATCTTTACTGACCCCTCTTTACCCCACACTACATAACTGACCCCTCTATACCCTACACTACATCACTGACCTTTCTACAACCATCACTGCATTACTGACCCCTCTATACAGTACACTGACCTCTATATACCTGCTAGTACATCCCTGATGCCTATATTCCCTAAGCTAAATCCCTGACGCCTCTATTCCCTACGCTACATCCCTGACGCCTATATTCCCTATGCTACATCCCTGACGCCTCTATACCCTACGCTACATCCCTGATGCCTCTATTCCCTACGCTACATTCCTGATGCCTCTATAACCTACGCTACATCCCTGACGCCTCTATACCCTACGCTACATCCCTGACGCCTCTATACAGTACAATGCATTACTGATCCCTCTAGACCATACATCCTCATTACATCAGAGAGATAGTGAAACACTGGAAAAAATAAGGATAAAGTGGACTACAGAAACTGATGCTCTAAACAAAGGAGAGAGAGAGAAAAGCACAAGGGAAAGTGGGCAATCGGAACACCATAGAGAGAGGAGAGATAGAAATGCCTGAAAAAGTAAAGGGGGTTGGGTATGGCATCCGGCGCTCGGGATTCCAGCAGTCACATGATACCTAATCCTAATCCTAACCCTCGGGGGGGCGGATAGGGCTAACCCTCAGGGGGTGGCAGCTAGGACTAACCCCCCCCCTCCTAGTGCCTTCCCTAACACCCCCTCCCCCGGTCCTAACCCTCCCTCCAATACTCGCCTTCGGGATGTTGGCTGTCTGTGTGCCGGCACCAGTCTCCCAAGTGGTGTCAGGATTCCAACATCGGTCAAATGACCGCCGGTATACCGTCTGCCGGGATGGTAAATGTATCCTGAGGACAGGTAGTGAGTGTGGAGGGATAGGTGGTTCAGTAAAATGTAACAGCTCAAACTGCGATCATTCACTGATAAATTGATTTATAGCTCTCCCTTTTTAACCATTGCAGTCATAAAAGCAATGTTTTTTAAACTTTTAAATAAAGCTTGTTAGCATCCCCAGCACACTGTATATGCTGGGAGATGTAGTTCTCAATATGAAAACATTTAATTACTGTATGAACTCTAATTCCCCAACTGAAACCTCTCACAAACACACACTCCTAAATCTAGTACACACACACACACACACACACACATTTCCCCAGTACTGACAACTCTCATCACTTCCACACACTGACAACTCCCTCCTGCTCCTCTCCCCACTGACACTGACAGCTCCCTCACAGTCACACACATCCTCCACCCCCCCCCCACCCACCCCCCCCACACACACACTGATAGCACACATGCACAAATCCCCCCCTCCTCGACACTAACTGTCACGGACTGCTTGGGCAGCAGGGGGCAGGCTCTGACTTGAAGTGCTGAAATTCAACAGCTCTCTCGAACTTGCAAGGCATGGCTGTGCAGCTGTCTCCAGCCATCTCCTTGCCCACTGTGTAATTTGTGGCGTTCTCTGATGTTCCCCGCTCTGCCTCTACAACCGGCACATAATGTACAGCAGTGGTGACTCCTGAGTATGGGCCTGGAGAACTCCGCCTACCGGGGGGTAGGGATTAATAATTTCAAAGGGGCAGAGCTAGGAGTGAAGCAGTGGACAGCAGTTGAGGGGCGTTTCAAACTGTAACAGGGTTGGGACAATTTCAGTATCCTTCCCTCACCGTCTAATTGGTCAGTCCCACGCTGATTGCCATAGCGCCCTTTTGAGACTGCAGAACTCTATCCCTTAGCCACGGTTGGCACAGCTGGATGGTGCCCCTGGCAAGTGCCATCCTGGCCAAGGGGTAGATACGCCCCTGAGGGTCAGGGCCAGAAACAGAAATCTCGGGGCCCAGTACACTGATATCTCTGGGGCCCCCTCAACCCCCCCTTAACTTGGCAGAGGGATCTTTAAAAAAAAATGGAGCCTTTGACTCGGACCGTCAGTGAGGCCGGCAGGTGGTTTTCATACTGGGCTATCCAGCTCTTCGGTGGCAGTGGCAGGGACATTCAGAAAAGGGCCAGCACAGCAACATGCATAATAATGGCAATACAGTATGGACCACAGGGACTGGACAAAGTGATGGGGTAAAAGGAGGGGGGAGGGTTTAGTTGGCCTGTTAATTGTTTTCCTGCTTAAATTGAGCAGTTGGTGGATACACTTTAAAAAGCAATATTGGCACTGTGGCCCCATTATTTCTGTTCTTAATACTTGGAGCCCTGAACAAGTGTCCCCTTTGTCCCCCCTGTCACCGGGCCTGTTCAGGCGTTACCTATGGAGAAGCTGCGACATGACATCCTAGGACACGATACTGCACCATGCATCACCATTATATTTCAGTGTGCCTTGTCAATATTTAAATCTTGTTCTGTGTGACGTGAGTTGTAAATGGTTGAAAATCTCTGTGCTACAGTATCGTCACCATGTAGTTATAACAACACCGCAAAACCACCAAAAGACGTGTTTTGGTAGAGGGACTGCTGGAGGGGCCCATTGGGGCCCCCAGTTTGCTACCCCACCCCAGTATACCTGTGCTGTAGCCAGTGGAAGGGGCACTATCTTCCCGGTGATCTCTTCGGGAAGATGGTGCCGCACATAGAAAGCAAAGACTCTGGCTGCACTCTCCTGCCCTCGCTCTAAGCAAGGTGATCGGGCCACAAAAGGACCCCTGTCGGACCCCTGCCGGACCCCGGCCTGTGGGCCACAAAAGGATGCATTGGGGGCGGCATGCGGCCCATGGGTTTGACACCCCTGCCCTAGAGTATCAAAATTTGTTTCACGGCACCCCTAGGCCAAAGTTTTTTTTATTGAGAAATTCAGAAAAAAATATAAAATTAAGTAAATTGTGTTTATAGCATGTCATCCTCAGGTTCAGTTATGTTGTGAGGGAATGGTTTTGCCAATTTAATAAAGAATAAATAATTTTAATTGGTCCTGGACCACCAAACTATGCTACCAGTGCAAGAACCCCAGTTTGGAAACTACTGCCATAAAATAAACCTTTTTTGTTTTTTTTAAACTACATGTAATACACCTTAGAGCTCAGTTCCTAAAAGGTTTTAAACCCTTGCATACAGTAAACTACACATATTTAAAAATCCTACACTGGGCACAAGTGCTCACGGGCCAATTTCATGGCAGTCTCGGATAGGAGGGCATTGTGGATTCACCAAGGGAATGCTGATGCTGACTCCAAGAAGAAAGGGAGTCTCTTCCCTATGAAGGTGAAGCCTTGTTTGGCGACGGCCTAGTTAATTTGATCTCGGCAGCTCCCGCAGGTAAGTCATCCTTCTTGCCCTATGTTCCCTCTCAACAGATGAAGACGCATCATTATCTGACGCAGTCATTTCGGCCCAATAGATATGCAAGAAGTTAAGATTCCCCTTTCTTTGCAGGTAGAGGAAGGAAAAGAGGGAAGAGGTCTGTAGCCTCTTCAAGATCGCAGGAGCAGAGATCGTCCTCTGCTTCTGCCAAATCCACTGCATGACGCTGGGGCTCTCTTGCAGGAGCCCGCACCAGTGGGGGGCACGTCTAAAACTCTTCAGTCAGTTCTGGATTCATTCGGGCCTGGACTCGTGGGTTTTACAAATAGTGTCCCAAGGGTACAAACTGGGGTTTCAAGACGTTCCCCCTCACCGATTGTTCAAATCAGCCTTAGTCAGCAGGGAGAAGGTTTTTATTCAAGCCTCTTCGTGGTCCCGAAGCCGGACGGCTCAGTCAGACCAATCTTAAATCTGAAATCCCTTAATTTCTACCTAAAGAAATTCAATTTCAAGATGGAATCTCTCAGGGTAGTGATCTCCAGTCCGGGGGATAAAGGAGATTTCATGGTTTTGGTAGACATAAAGGATGCCTACTTATATGTTCCCATTTAGCCACTGCATCAAGCTACCTGAGGTTTGCAATTCAGGATTGTCATTACCAATTTCAGACGTTGCCGTTTGGTCTGTCCACGGCTCCGAGGATTTTCACCAGGGTGATGGCGGAAATGATGGTTCTCCTTCGCAAGCAAGGAGTCACAATTATCCCGTACTTGGATGATCTCCTGATAAAGGCGAGATCCAGGGACCAGTTGGTGCAAAACATCTACTCTCCCTGACAGTTCTTCAACAACATGGTTGGCTCCTAAACTTGCCAAAATCGCAGTTGGTCCCAATGACGCGGTTGTTGTTTTTGGGAGTGATACTGGACACAGAAGAGGTTTTCTTCTAGTGGAAAGGCTCTGGAGATCCAGAGTCTGGTCAAACAAATTCTGAAACCAGCAAGAGTGTTAATCCATCAATGCATTCAGTTGCTGGGGAAGATGGTTGCGGCCTACGAGGCCATTCAGTTTGGCAGGTTCCATGCCAGAGTGTTCCAGTGGGACCTGTTGGACAAGTGGTCCGGATCCCACCTACACATGCACCGGAGGATAATCCTGTCTTCCAAGACCAGAATCTCAGTCCATTGGTGGCTGCACAGTTCTCACCACCTAGAGGGGCGATGGTTCGGGATCCAGGACGGGATCCTAGGGACCACGGATGCAACCCTCCGAGGCTGGAGAGCAGTCACACAGGGGGAAAACATCCAAGGAAGATGGTCAAGTCTTCCTTGGATGTTTTCATCTCCACATAAATGTTCTGGAGTTAAGGGCCATTTAATAACTGCAGACACAGTACGCACTGGGACGGGTGCCCAGCATCCTCTACGGACTAAGAGAAAAGGATTTACCGGTAGGTATTAAAATCCTATTTTCTCTAACGTCCTAGAGGATGCTGTGGACTCCGTAAGGACCATGGGGATAGACGGGCTCCGCAGGAGACATGGGCACTTTAAGAAAGACTTTAGTTCTGGGTGTGCACTGGCTCCTCCCTCTATGCCCCTCCTCCAGAACTCAGTTTGATACTGTACCCAGTGGAGACTGGGTGCTTTTCAGGAGCTCTCCTGAGCTTTCTGACAGAAAGTATTTTGTTAGGTTTTTAATTTTCAGGGAGCACTGCTGGCAACAGACTCCCTCATCGAGGGACTGAGGGGAGAGAAGCAGCCCTACTCTCTGAGTTGCAAGGTCCTGCTTCTTAGGCTACTGGACACCATTAGCTCCAGTGGGATTGGTACGCAGGATCTCACCCTCGCCGTCCGTCCCAGAGCCGCGCCGCCGTCCCCCTCGCAGAGCCGGAAGATAGAAGCCGGGTGAGTATGAGAAGAAAAGAAGACTTCAGAGGCGGCAGAAGACTTCATGATCTTCACTGAGGTAACGCACAGCACTGCAGCTGTGCGCCTTTGCTCCCATACACCTCACATACTCCGGTCACTGTAAGGGTGCAGGGCGCAGGGGGGGCGCCCTGGGCAGCAATATAAACCTCTTTCGCAAAAATATAACATATATACAGCTGGGCACTTTATATATGTATAAGCCCCCACCAATTTTACAGTTTAAGCGGGACAGACGCCCGCCTCCGAGGGGGCGGGGCTTCTCCCTCAGCACTCACCAGCGCCATTTTTTCTCCACAGCACCGCTGAGAGGAAGCTCCCCGGACTCTACCCTGCTTATACCACGTTAGACAAGAGGGTTGAAAAGAGGGGTGGGGGGGGCACATAATTCGCAAATTACATACAGCAGCACTACTGGGCAAACATTAAGTTACTGTTTTATTCCTGGGTTATATAGCGCTGGGGGGTGTGCTGGCATACTCTCTCTCTGTCTCTCCAAAGGGCCTTGTGGGGAAACTGTCTTCAGAAAAAGCATTCCCTGTGTGTGTAGTGTGTCGGTACACGTGTGTCGACATGTCTGAGGAAGAAGGCTATATTAGAGAGGAGCGGGAGCAAATGAATGTGGTGTCTCCGCCGACAGCTGATTGGATGGATATGTGGAATGTTTTAAATGCTAGTGTAAACTCATTGCACAAAAGATTAGACAAGGCAGAAGCTTTGGGACAGTCAGGGTTTCAACCCATGCCTGATCCTATGTTGCAGGGACTGTCAGGGTCTCATAAGCGCCCACTATCCCAGATTGTTGACACAGATACCGACACGGATTCTGACTCCAGTGTCGATTACGATGATGCAAAGTTACAGCCAAAATTGGCAAAATCCATTCGATTTATGATTATGGCAATAAAAGATGTTTTGCACATCACAGAGGAACCCCCTGTCGCTGACAAGAGGGTACATATGTACAAGGGAAAGAAGCCTGAGGTAACCTTTCCCCCCTCACACGAGCTGAACGAGTTATGTGAAAAAGCTTGGGAATCTCCAGATAAAAGACTGCAGATTTCCAAAAGGATTCTTATGGCGTATCCTTTCCCATCAACGGATAGGTTACGATGGGAATCCTCCCCTAGGGTGGACAAAGCATTAACACGCTTATCCAAGAAGGTAGCCCTCCCGTCCCAGGATACGGCTACCCTCAAAGAGTGTGCTGACCGCAAACAGGAGATTACCCTGAAGTCCATTTATACACATTCAGGTACCTTACTCAGACCGGCAATTGCGTCGGCCTGGGTGTGTAGTGCTGTAGCGGCATGGACAAATACCTTATCTGAGGGGATGGATAGCCTAGACAAGGATACTATTTTATTGACCCTGGGGCATATAAGAGATGCTGTCCTATATATGTGTGTATGCAAACTACAGGTGGTGCTGCAGGGCCCACACCCTTTTACTTGTCTTGTAGAGCAGCTCTGAAGCTGTTACAGTGCCCAGCTGCTGCAAGAAATCAGCTTGAATGCTTCAGGGGCTTGGGCATGGCCAACATGAGCCCCACACCGAAGGAGGGTGGGGGTGTTTAATGCAAACTTGGGGTTATCCAAGCGCCGCAAAAGGCCGCCATGCCCTGCATGCCCCTTTTCTCTTTTCATATACAGATGAGGGTTCCAGCCAACTTTGGCCCACTGCTTGGATGACATCACCGTATGCAAATCCGTCTGCTGCAGACCTTCCCCCAGGAATGCTTGCAATAGTTGTTGCATATGGTTTAATGTCTGAGGGTGCTTCAGTATTAGGCAGCCTTCCGCCCTCCCATGTTCATCTGAAAAGATGTGGTCTCCCTGCAGTTGTTGTCCCCAGACGAGAGTTCCCTTGTGCTTCCTCAGTTAAATCTCCTTAACTTGACGGGGGTGTGCCCGAGCAGCCGCCCTCCCCAGCCCTATCCCAACACATACTTATCTTGCATATGAGATCTCTTGATCGTGAAGATAGTTCTCACAGGTTGAGGTTCATCCTGGCCCCGCTCCCCGCTGGAGAGCGCTGATGGGGACAGCAGCTGGGCTTCAGCAGAAGGGTGAGTATGTGTGGCCAGAGACCTCCCTTCCCATGTGCAGGCCTGCAGAGTCTGCCACGCAGGATGGGGCATGTGGCACTCTCCCTCCCAGGGGCTCTTCCAGATGTAGCTCCTCAGCAGTATTTTTCCCGGGCTGCGCGGCGCTCTCCCCGACTGGCATCCGCCCTGGAACACTGCCTTCCTCAACGCAACATCAGCAGGGGGCCCTGGCCTCATCACCATCCCAGGTCTTTCTCATGTATGTATCATGTATGTGTGTGTGATATATGTATGAATCATATATGTTTGTGATATATATATATATATATATATGTATCTATCTATCTATCTATCTATCTATCTATCTATCTATCTATCTATCGTATGTGTGTGTATATATATGTATCTATCATGTATGTATGTATGTATCTATCTTGTATGTATGTATGTGTTCTATCTATCTATCTATCTATCTATCTATCTATCTATCTATCGTGTGTGTGATATATGTATGTATCTATCATGTATGTGTTATATGTATGTATCACACCTTCCTCTATACATATACATACATACATACATACATACATACATACATACACACACCTATATCTGTACGTACACTGACATACACACACCAACATCTATACATAAACACGCTGACCCCTAAACGTACACCAACGTACCCACACCTGCATCTATACCTACACATGCTGACACGTGGACGTACACCGGCTTACCCACATGTGAATCTATACATACATGTGCTGACACCTGGACATACACTGATGTACCCACACCTAACATCTATACATACACATGCTAACACCTGGACGTATACAGACGTACCCACATTTGCATCCATGCATATATAGATGTAGGTGTGTGTACGTCAGTGTACGTCCAGGTGTCAACGCGTGTATGTATAGATGCAGGTGTGGGTACGTCTGTGTATGTCCAGGTGTCAGAATGTGTATGTATAGATGCAGGTGTGGGAACGTCAGTGTAGGTTCAGGTGTCAGCGCGTGTATGTATAGATGCAGGTGCTTGTATGTCCAGATGTCAGTGCATGTATGTATAGATGCCAGTGTGGGTACGTCGGAGTATGTCCATTTGTCAGCGCGTGTATATATAGATGCAGGTGCTTGTATGTTGGTGTATGTCCAGGTGTCAGCATGTGTATGTATAGATGCAGGTGTGGGAATGTTGGTGTATGTCCAGGTGTCAGGGCGTGTATGTATGGATATTAGGTGTGGGTACATCAGTGTATGTCCAGGTGTTAGCGCATGTATGTATAGATGCAGGATAATAATCACACAGCGTGCCCCCCACCAACCACAAACCTCCCCCACCCCCCTGTATGACATAAACACCGCTAATTCCACTTACACACAATAATTTCAGTTTGCGACCAGGAGCCGGCAATGTATGTGCACCCAAATGAAGCCACTGTACATGCCCTGCAGGCTGCTATGTACTGCACAGGTGCAACAAATGTAAATGCCCTATCTTTAAAATGGGGCATATTTTACTAAATTAAAAAAACCTGTAACTTTCTGTAAAACCTTAACCCCAAAAGGCACTACACTAACATCGGGGTGTAGAGTTGGATCTTGATCCAAGGCACCAACAGGCTAAAGCTTTGACTGTTCCCAGGATGCCTTGCACCGCCTCCTCTATAACCCTGCCCAGTGGCGTAACTAGACCTTTGTGGGCCCCATAGCAAAATTCTGAATGGGCCCACCAGCACTCAACAAGAATGAGTGGCGTTTGGGGTCAGAAAAGTAGAGGGGAAGGGGTCTGACAGAGTAGGGGGCAGGACATGAATGAATAGAAACTGAGGTGTCCATTATATAAAGAAATACAGTATGTGTGTCTGTGTGTATATCACACACACACACATATAAGGGAAATTCAAATGCCCTCAATTATTGCACCCATTACACTCTGGTTTAGGTGCACAAAGCACCTAAACCTGAATAAAGTAATGGGCGCGATCATGAAAAGACACCGTTTGGTTGCCCAAATGGGTCTCTTTGCACACATTTCAGCTTGTTTCCCCTGGGGGTAGCGAGCTGAAATAAACATGTCGCACCCGTTGGCAGCAACATTAGAATAGCTGCTGACGGGCACGATTGAGGGAGGAAAGGGACATTTGAATCCAGCCCATAGATGCAATGTGAATATGTAATTTGTACCTTCCTATCTTAAAATGTATATAGTAGTGTTTACACTAGAGGTCTTTCCGAACCCCCTAATCCTAACATTGTAATTTGCTTTAGGGCGCACCTCCAATTAGTCTAGTGTTTCGTATTTTCACATTAAATACTTTCTTGCATTGGTTGGTTAAAGATTAGATCGTATATTTTTCTAGATATAGCTGTGCATAGTCTACAAGGCTACATGCTTCTCCCCTAACTAGAGTTGTGCAGCGGGCATTTTTCGTGTTTCATGTTTTGGTTTTGGTTTCGGATCCGCAGTTGTGTTTTGGATACGGACGCGTTTTGGCAAAACCACCCTTTCGGGTTTTGTATTCGGGTGATTTTTTTTTAAAACCTCAAACAGCTAAAATCATAGAATTTGGGGGTAATTTTGATCCTATAGTATTAAGCTCAATAACCATAATTTCTACTCCTTTCCAGTCTATTCTGAACACCTCACACCTCCCAATATTATTTTTAGTCCTAAAATTTGCACCAAGGTCCCTGGATGACTAAGCTAAGCGACCCAAGTGGGCAGCACAAACACCTGGCCCATCTAGGAGTGGCACTGCAGTGTCAGACAGGATGGCACTTAAAAAAATAGCCCCAAACAGCACATGATGCAAAGATAAATAAAAAAAGAGGCGCAAGATGAAATTGTAGTGTGTCTCTCCTGCTCAGTGTCAGTTCTCAGTAGTATCCTCATCAGTGCTCAGTATCACTGCTCATTGTCTTGTGCTGCAATGTGGTGCTCAGTATACTAGAGTACATTACTAATAGTCCAGTGCTGCATCTTGCTGCTCAGTGTCAGTTCTAGTATCCTCATCAGTGCTCAGTATCACTGCTCATTGTCTTGTGCTGCATTGTGGTGCTCAGTATACTACAGAACATTACTAATAGTCCAGTGCTGCATCTGGCTGCTCAGTGTCAGTTCTAGTAATCTCATCAGTGCTCCGTATCACTGCTCATTGTCTTGTGGTGCTCAGTATACTACAGTACATTACTAATACTCCAGTGTCTTGTGCCGCATATGGCTGCTGTAGGGTGCTGTGGTAGTGTCCTGTCACTGTGCATATGTCATCATTCCAGTCACAGTGATATCTGGTATCTATCTAGTGGTATCTAATTCCAGACATTACCACCGTCTAATTCCAGATATATTACTGGCATATAATTCCACACATTAAAAAATGGAGAACAAAAAGGTGGAGGGTAAAATAGGGAAAGATCAAGATCCACTTCCACCTAGTGCTGAAGCTGCTGCCACTAGTCAAGGCAGAGACAATTCAATGCCATCAACATTATGTAATGATTATACGATACATTATATATCATATCATTGTATGGTTGTAAAATACAACTTAAAAACTTTAATGAATAAATACATAAAGTAGCTTTTATGTAACCTTTTTAAACCTATTAGCATAGACCGAATCTCATCGTGTGTATAGGCCTTTAGTTCAACAACAGCATGGGACCAGTTAGTGTGTTTTGACCACTGCACAGCACCTGGTGTTATATAGTAAGCACCACTATGGCATAGTATACAGCATTATGGGCCTGATATGAGTGTGACCAGCGGTGATGTGGAATGCAGTAGGAGGTGCTGTTTAGCAAGCACCACTTCTATATTAACCATGCAGTATATTGTGTGAATATAGAAGTGTTGGCTGTGTTATGTATTAGAGTAATTATTGCAGCTCCCAGCTAAAATTGCAACAATGTAATTTAGTGACAAGCTGCAGAGATTAACCCTTTCTGTGGCTGCTGCACAACCTCTATTCATATCGCTGAATTCAATTAGGGAGATGTTCTCACCCCGCGAGCAAGCGCAGGTATATGCCACACTTAAATGTATGGGTATGGTCTCCATAAAATGAGCGTAGCCTTGCAGGCAAAGACTACCTTACACCCTAGTTCTTGACCCTGCACCAACAGACCTCGGCCACCACAGGGAAAAAAGTACAGTAATTTCCACCATGTTAAGCCCCACACATTAATGCCCTTTGGAACATATTATGTCACTCACCACAATATCTGTGATACACTATGCCCTACAGTAAAGCTTCTAATTACTTTTACAAAAACTGCTCAACGCCAAGAGTTTCACGTGCTGGGTGTCATGCTCATTGCCAGGGGTTTCACTCTCTGGGTGTCATGCTCATTGCCAGGGGGAACGCAGTAGGAGGTGTTATATAGTAAGCACCACTATGGCATAGTATATAGCATTATATATATTGTGAGCACTGGTGATGTTGAGTGCAGTAGAGCTGCTGCTGGGTAATTACAATTTACTACAACCACCAATATATTCTGCTGCACTATATATATGCAAAGCTAATTCTGCTGGGTAATTACAATTGACTACAACCACCAATATATTCTGCTGCACTATATCTATATTTGCAAAGCTAATTCTGCTGGGTAATTACAATTGACTACAACCACCAATATATTCTGCTGCACTATATCTATATATGCAAAGCTAATTCTGCTGAGTAATTACAATTGACTACAACCACCAATATATTCTGCTGCACTATATCTATATATGCAAAGCTAATTCTGCTGGGTAATGCAAATTGAAACATTATTGCATAGTATGTGATTTTTAAGTACTTTTTTAAAGTTTTGAATGATATAGACCCAGTTTAATCTTTGTGGAATGCCTGGTTGTTGTTTTTAAGGTAATTTATTGCCTGGCATTTGAGGTGGGGGGGGTTTGGTTACAGATTTCAATTATTGGTTTTACTTGTAATAGTCTTCTACTTAAGTCCAATGGTGTAGGCTGTGCAAAGCCGTTTGGCTGCGCATTTATTGATCCAAGCGTGCATTTTTATCAAAGCGTGATAAAATTGACACATAACAGCAGCGTTCAATCAGCGTTAATTTATCTTCAGCTGATATCGATTGTGAATTGACGTTTCTTCTCTTCTTGTCACCTACAGTTAATTACAATTGACTACAACCACCAATATATTCTGCTGCACTATATCTATATATGCAAAGCTAATTCTGCTGGGTAATGCAAATTGAAACATTATTGCATAGTATGTGATTTTGAAGTACTTTTTTAAAGTTTTGAATGATATAGACCCAGTTTAATCTTTGTGGAATGCCTGGTTGTTGTTTTTAAGGTAATTTATTGCCTGGCATTTGAGGGGGTGGGGTGTGGTTACAGATTTCAATTATTGGTTTCACTTGTAATAGTCTTCTACTTAAGTCCAATGGTGTAGGCTGTGCAAAGCCGTTTGGCTGTGCATTTATTGATCTAAGCGTGCATTTTTATCAAAGCGTGATAAAATTGACACATAACAGCAGTGTTCAATCAGCATTAATTTATCTTCAACTGATATCAATTGTGAATTGACGTTTCTTCTCTTCTTGTCACCTACAGGTAATTACAATTTGCCAGCATATTTCTTTTTCTCTGCAACCCACTGCTAAATTGTGCTTCCTAGATGTTTTTATAAAATCACTGAATCAAATCTAACTCTGATTACATCAGAGAAGGCCAGGTACCCTACACCATAACAGGGGGTATGAAATTTGACTTGTCTACTTAAAGATCACCAAAATCTGATAACAAGGTCAATTACGTCCCTGGGTGGGATTGAACCACCAACCTTTTGGTTAATAGCCGTACACACTAACTGATTGCGCCACAGAGACACTTTGCAAAAAGTACATACTGACAAATGCTAATAAGCATTCATCTAAAACGTTTCCTAGAAAAACTTAAAAAAGTCAATAATCTGGAGAGTTTTTGTAAGATGTTTCTTCTATCAACCAACGAAGAAACACATTGGTACTTTCCCATGATGAGTGAGTGCTTCAGGATCTCTTGCACTTACATGTGCAGCAGAGTACAGCAATGGAAGCATGCTGGGCCCATAACCCAGAGGTAGGCAGATTGAAACTATCCTCTGCTATATGCATTTTTTTGTTTGTTAATTAAAGTAATCCAAAACTGGGATTGATATTTTGGCTCTTTTATTTTTACTTAAAGTACAATAACTTTTACCATTTTAATTTGTTTTAATAGTATATTGACAGTATTGTTTTCTTTCAAAAATCCACTTCATTTTCTTTACCCTATTATTAAAATGGTAATTGACAAAAACAAACTACATTGTCACCAGAAGAGCAAAACAAAATGTACAAGTGATATATTAAAATCATCTTTCCAGCTTGAATTTCAATGATGCATTGGGGCAACGATTTTGTGAGAAACATCTTCACCCTTAAATAAAGATTTTCTTAATTCCTTACCTGTGTGCTAATTAGATATCACCTTGTTTTCACATTTAACAGACTTCCACATGAGAAAGCAGCAAGGATGCAGTGGCGTTAATGTTTCCTGGTGTCAACCTGTATTATTTCAGTAGACATTGAAATGAGGATGCATCTTGCTGCCTTTCCAATGAAGCAAGTTTAATTTAGTAATAGGCGAAAAACCATCCTTACAAAGGTGTTAATCAGAGACTTGGCTTTGTGGACACTTTTCAGAGAACAAATTTGTTAGCATAAAAATAAAGCCAGAAAATAAAGAGCTGTTTAATCACGCAATTGGATTTTTCTGCCAGCATATTTTTTTTCTCTGCAACCCACTGCTAAATTGTGCTTCCTAGCTGTTTTTATAAAATCACTGAATCAAATCTAACTCTGATTACATCAGAGAAGGCCAGGTACCCTACACCATAACAGGGGGTTTGAAATTTTGACTTGTCTACTTAAAGATCACCAAAATCTGATAACAAGGTCAATTAGGTCCCTGGGTGGGATTGAACCACCAACCTTTTGGTTAATAGCCGTACATACTAACTGATTGCGCCACAGAGACACTTTGCAAAAGTCCATACTGACAAAGGCTAATAAGCATTCATCTAAAACGTTTCCTAGAAAAACTTTAAAAAGTCAATAATCTGGAGAGTTTTTGTAAGATGTTTCTTCCATCAACCAACGAAGAAACACATTGGTACTTTCCCATGATGAGTGAGTGCTTCAGGATCTCTTGAACTTACATGTGCAGCAGAGTACTGCAATGGAAGCATGCTGGGCTCATAACCGAGAGGTAGGCAGATTGAAACTATCCTCTGCTATATGCATTTTTTTTTTTGTTAAAGTAATCCAAAACTGGGATTGATATTTTGTCTCTTTTATTTTTACTTAAAGTACAATAACGTTTACCATTTTAATTTGTTTTAATAGTATATTGACAGTATTGTTTTCTTTCAAAAATCCACTTCATTTTCTTTACCCTATTATTAAAATGGTAATTGACAAAAACAAACTACATTGTCACCAGAAGAGCAATACAAAATGTACAAGTGATATATTAAAATCATCTTTCCAGCTTGAATTTCAATGTTGCATTGGGTCAACAATTTTGTGAGAAACATCTTCACCCTTAAATAAAGATTTTCTTAATTCCTTACCTGTGTGCTAATTATATATCACCTTGTTTTCACATTAAACAGACTTCCACATGAGAAAGCAGCAAGGATGCAGTGGCGTTAATGTTTCCTGGTGTCAACTTGTATTATTTCAGTAGACATTGAAATGAGGATGCATCTTGCTGCCTTTCCAATGAAGCAAGTTTAATTTAGTAATAGGTGAAAAACCATCCTTACAAAGGTGTTAATCAGAGACTTGGCTTTGTGGACACTTTTCAGAGAACAAATTTGTTAGCATAAAAATAAAGCCAGAAAATGAAGAGCTGTTTAATCACTCGATTGGATTTTTCTGCCAGCATATTTTTTTTCTCTGCAACCCACTGCTAAATTGTGCTTCCTAGCTGTTTTTTATAAAATCACTGAATCAAATCTAACTCTGATTACATCAGAGAAGGCCATGTACCCTACACCATAAGAGGAGGTTTGAAATTTTGACTTGTCTCCTTAAATATCACCAAAATCTGATCACAAGGTTAATTACATCCCTGGGTGGGATTGAACCACCAACCTTTTGGTTAATAGCCAAACACACTAACCGATTGCGCCACAGAGACACTTTGCAAAAGTCCATACTGACAAAGGCTAATAAGCATTCATCTAAAACGTTTCCTAGAAAAACTTTAAAAAGTCAATAATCTGGAGAGTTTTTGTAAGATGTTTCTTCCATCAACCAACGAAGAAACACATTGGTACTTTCCCATGATGAGTGAGTGCTTCAGGATCTCTTGCACTTACATGTGCAGCAGAGTACTGCAATGGAAGCATGCTGGGCCCATAACCCAGAGGTAGGCAGATTGAAACTATCCTCTGCTATATGCATTTTTTTTGTTAATTAAAGTAATCCAAAACTGGGATTGATATTGTGTCTCTTTTATTTTTACTTAAAGTACAATAACTTTTACCATTTTAATTTGTTTTAATAGTATATTGACTGTATTGTTTTCTTTCAAAAATCCACTTCATTTTCTTTACCCTATTATTAAAATGGTAATTGACAAAAACAAACTACATTGTCACCAGAAGAGCAAAACAAAATGTACAAGTGATATATTAAAATCATCTTTCCAGCTTGAATTTCAATGATGCATTGGGGCAACGATTTTGTGAGAAACATCTTCACCCTTAAATAAAGATTTTCTTAATTCCTTACCTGTGTGCTAATTAGATATCACCTTGTTTTCACATTTAACAGACTTCCACATGAGAAAGCAGCAAGGATGCAGTGGCGTTAATGTTTCCTGGTGTCAACCTGTATTATTTCAGTAGACATTGAAATGAGGATGCATCTTGCTGCCTTTCCAATGAAGCAAGTTTAATTTAGTAATAGGCGAAAAACCATCCTTACAAAGGTGTTAATCAGAGACTTGGCTTTGTGGACACTTTTCAGAGAACAAATTTGTTAGCATAAAAATAAAGACAGAAAATAAAGAGCTGTTTAATCACGCAATTGGATTTTTCTGCCAGCATATTTTTTTTCTCTGCAACCCACTGCTAAATTGTGCTTCCTAGCTGTTTTTATAAAATCACTGAATCAAATCTAACTCTGATTACATCAGAGAAGGCCAGGTACCCTACACCATAACAGGGGGTTTGAAATTTTGACTTGTCTACTTAAAGATCACCAAAATCTGATAACAAGGTCAATTAGGTCCCTGGGTGGGATTGAACCACCAACCTTTTGGTTAATAGCCGTACATACTAACTGATTGCGCCACAGAGACACTTTGCAAAAGTCCATACTGACAAAGGCTAATAAGCATTCATCTAAAACGTTTCCTAGAAAAACTTTAAAAAGTCAATAATCTGGAGAGTTTTTGTAAGATGTTTCTTCCATCAACCAACGAAGAAACACATTGGTACTTTCCCATGATGAGTGAGTGCTTCAGGATCTCTTGAACTTACATGTGCAGCAGAGTACTGCAATGGAAGCATGCTGGGCTCATAACCGAGAGGTAGGCAGATTGAAACTATCCTCTGCTATATGCATTTTTTTTTTTGTTAAAGTAATCCAAAACTGGGATTGATATTTTGTCTCTTTTATTTTTACTTAAAGTACAATAACGTTTACCATTTTAATTTGTTTTAATAGTATATTGACAGTATTGTTTTCTTTCAAAAATCCACTTCATTTTCTTTACCCTATTATTAAAATGGTAATTGACAAAAACAAACTACATTGTCACCAGAAGAGCAATACAAAATGTACAAGTGATATATTAAAATCATCTTTCCAGCTTGAATTTCAATGTTGCATTGGGTCAACAATTTTGTGAGAAACATCTTCACCCTTAAATAAAGATTTTCTTAATTCCTTACCTGTGTGCTAATTATATATCACCTTGTTTTCACATTAAACAGACTTCCACATGAGAAAGCAGCAAGGATGCAGTGGCGTTAATGTTTCCTGGTGTCAACTTGTATTATTTCAGTAGACATTGAAATGAGGATGCATCTTGCTGCCTTTCCAATGAAGCAAGTTTAATTTAGTAATAGGTGAAAAACCATCCTTACAAAGGTGTTAATCAGAGACTTGGCTTTGTGGACACTTTTCAGAGAACAAATTTGTTAGCATAAAAATAAAGCCAGAAAATGAAGAGCTGTTTAATCACTCGATTGGATTTTTCTGCCAGCATATTTTTTTTCTCTGCAACCCACTGCTAAATTGTGCTTCCTAGCTGTTTTTTATAAAATCACTGAATCAAATCTAACTCTGATTACATCAGAGAAGGCCATGTACCCTACACCATAAGAGGAGGTTTGAAATTTTGACTTGTCTCCTTAAATATCACCAAAATCTGATCACAAGGTTAATTACATCCCTGGGTGGGATTGAACCACCAACCTTTTGGTTAATAGCCAAACACACTAACCGATTGCGCCACAGAGACACTTTGCAAAAGTCCATACTGACAAAGGCTAATAAGCATTCATCTAAAACGTTTCCTAGAAAAACTTTAAAAAGTCAATAATCTGGAGAGTTTTTGTAAGATGTTTCTTCCATCAACCAACGAAGAAACACATTGGTACTTTCCCATGATGAGTGAGTGCTTCAGGATCTCTTGCACTTACATGTGCAGCAGAGTACTGCAATGGAAGCATGCTGGGCCCATAACCCAGAGGTAGGCAGATTGAAACTATCCTCTGCTATATGCATTTTTTTTGTTAATTAAAGTAATCCAAAACTGGGATTGATATTGTGTCTCTTTTATTTTTACTTAAAGTACAATAACTTTTACCATTTTAATTTGTTTTAATAGTATATTGACTGTATTGTTTTCTTTCAAAAATCCACTTCATTTTCTTTACCCTATTATTAAAATGGTAATTGACAAAAACAAACTACATTGTCACCAGAAGAGCAATACAAAATGTACAAGTGATATATTAAAATCATCTTTCCAGCTTGAATTTCAATGATGCATTGGGTCAACAATTTTGTGAGAAACATCTTCACCCTTAAATAAAGATTTTCTTAATTCCTTACCTGTGTGCTAATTAGATATCACCTTGTTTTCACATTAAACAGACTTCCACATGAGAAAGCAGCAAGGATGCAGTGGCGTTAATGTTTCCAGGTGTCAACCTGTATTATTTCAGTAGACATTGAAATGAGGATACATCTTGCTGCCTTTCCAATGAAGCAAGTTTAATTTAGTAATAGGTGAAAAACCATCCCTACAAAGGTGTTAATCAGAGACTTGGCTTTGTGGACACTTTTCAGAGAACAAATTTGTTAGCATAAAAATAAAGCCAGAAAATGAAGAGCTGTTTAATCACGCAATTTGATTTTTTTGCCAGCATATTTCTTTTTCTCTGCAACCCACTGCTAAATTGTGCTTCCTAGATGTTTTTATAAAATCACTGAATCAAATCTAACTCTGATTACATCAGAGAAGGCCAGGTACCCTACACCATAACAGGGGGTATGAAATTTGACTTGTCTACTTAAAGATCACCAAAATCTGATAACAAGGTCAATTACGTCCCTGGGTGGGATTGAACCACCAACCTTTTGGTTAATAGCCGTACACGCTAACTGATTGCGCCACAGAGACACTTTGCAAAAGTACATACTGACAAATGCTAATAAGCATTCATCTAAAACGTTTCCTTGAAAAACTTAAAAAAATCAATAATCTGGAGAGTTTTTGTAAGATGTTTCTTCTATCAACCAACGAAGAAACACATTGGTACTTTCCCATGATGAGTGAGTGCTTCAGGATCTCTTGCACTTACATGTGCAGAAGAGTACAGCAATGGAAGCATGCTGGGCCCATAACCCAGAGGTAGGCAGATTGAAACTATCCTCTGCTATATGCATTTTTTTGTTTGTTAATTAAAGTAATCCAAAACTGGGATTGATATTTTGGCTCTTTTATTTTTACTTAAAGTACAATAACTTTTACCATTTTAATTTGTTTTAATAGTATATTGACAGTATTGTTTTCTTTCAAAAATCCACTTAATTTTCTTTACCCTATTATTAAAATGGTAATTGACAAAAACAAACTACATTGTCACCAGAAGAGCAATACAAAATGTACAAGTGATATATTAAAATCATCTTTCCAGCTTGAATTTCAATGATGCATTGGGGCAACGATTTTGTGAGAAACATCTTCACCCTTAAATAAAGATTTTCTTAATTCCTTACCTGTGTGCTAATTAGATATCACCTTGTTTTCACATTAAACAGACTTCCACATGAGAAAGCAGCAAGGATGCAGTGGCGCTAATGTTTCCTGGTGTCAACCTGTATTATTTCAGTAGACATTGAAATGAGGATGCATCTTGCTGCCTTTCCAATGAAGCAAGTTTAATTTAGTAATAGGTGAAAAACCATCCTTACAAAGGTGTTAATCAGAGACTTGGCTTTGTGGACACTTTTCAGAGAACAAATTTGTTAGCATAAAAATAAAGCCAGAAAATAAAGAGCTGTTTAATCACTCAATTGGATTTTTCTGCCAGCATATTTTTTTTTTCTGCAACCCACTGCTAAATTGTGCTTCCTAGCTGTTTTTATAAAATCACTGAATCAAATCTAACTCTGATTACATCAGAGAAGGCCAGGTACCCTACACCATAACAGGGGGTTTGAAATTTTGACTTGTCTACTTAAAGATCACCAAAATCTGATAACAAGGTCAATTAGGTCCCTGGGTGGGATTGAACCACCAACCTTTTGGTTAATAGCCATACATACTAACTGATTGCGCCACAGAGACACTTTGCAAAAGTCCATACTGACAAAGGCTAATAAGCATTCATCTAAAACGTTTCCTAGAAAAACTTTAAAAAGTCAATAATCTGGAGAGTTTTTGTAAGATGTTTCTTCCATTAACCAATGAAGAAACACATTGGTACTTTCCCATGATGAGTGAGTGCTTCAGGATCTCTTGAACTTACATGTGCAGCAGAGTACTGCAATGGAAGCATACTGGGCCCATAACCCCGAGGTAGGCAGATTGAAACTATCCTCTGCTATATGCATTTTTTTTTGTTAATTAAAGTAATCCAAAACTGGGATTGATATTTTGTCTCTTTTATTTTTACTTAAAGTACAATAACTTTTACCATTTTAATTTGTTTTAGTAGTATATTGACAGTATTGTTTTCTTTCAAAAATCCACTTCATTTTCTTTACCCTATTATTAAAATGGTAATTGACAAAAACAAACTACATTGTCACCAGAAGAGCAATACAAAATGTACAAGTGATATATTAAAATCATATTTCCAGCTTGAATTTCAATGATGCATTGGGGCAACGATTTTGTGAGAAACATCTTCACCCTTAAATAAAGATTTTCTTAATTCCTTACCTGTGTGCTAATTAGATATCACCTTGTTTTCATATTAAACAGACTTCCACATGAGAAAGCAGCAAGGATGCAGTGGCGTTAATGTTTCCTGGTGTCAACTTGTATTATTTCAGTAGACATTGAAATGAGGATGCATCTTGCTGCCTTTCCAATGAAGCAAGTTTAATTTAGTAATAGGTGAAAAACCATCCTTACAAAGGTGTTAATCAGAGACTTGGCTTTGTGGACACTTTTCAGAGAACAAATTTGTTAGCATAAAAATAAAGCCAGAAAATGAAGAGCTGTTTAATCACTCAATTGGATTTTTCTGCCAGCATATTTTTTTTCTCTGCAACCCACTGCTAAATTGTGCTTCCTAGCTGTTTTTATAAAATCACTGAATCAAATCTAACTCTGATTACATCAGAGAAGGCCAGGTACCCTACACCATAACAGGGGGTTTGAAATTTTGACTTGTCTACTTAAAGATCACCAAAATCTGATAACAAGGTCAATTAGGTCCCTGGGTGGGATTGAACCACCAACCTTTTGGTTAATAGCCGTACATACTAACTGATTGCGCCACAGAGACACTTTGCAAAAGTCCATACTGACAAAGGCTAATAAGCATTCATCTAAAACGTTTCCTAGAAAAACTTTAAAAAGTCAATAATCTGGAGAGTTTTTGTAAGATGTTTCTTCCATCAACCAATGAAGAAACACATTGGTACTTTCCCATGATGAGTGAGTGCTTCAGGATCTCTTGAACTTACATGTGCAGCAGAGTACTGCAATGGAAGCATGCTGGGCCCATAACCCAGAGGTAGGCAGATTGAAACTATCCTCTGCTATATGCATTTTTTTTTGTTAATTAAAGTAATCCAAAACTGGGATTGATATTTTGTCTCTTTTATTTTTACTTAAAGTACAATAACTTTTACCATTTTAATTTGTTTTAATAGTATATTGACAGTATTGTTTTCTTTCAAAAATCCACTTCATTTTCTTTACCCTATTATTAAAATGGTAATTGACAAAAACTAACTACATTGTCACCAGAAGAGCAATACAAAATGTACAAGTGATATATTAAAATCATCTTTCCAGCTTGAATTTCAATGATGCATTGGGTCAACAATTTTGTGAGAAACATCTTCACCCTTAAATAAAGATTTTCTTAATTCCTTACCTGTGTGCTAATTATATATCACCTTGTTTTCACATTAAACAGACTTCCACATGAGAAAGCAGCAAGGATGCAGTGGCGTTAATGTTTCCTGGTGTCAACTTGTATCATTTCAGTAGACATTGAAATGAGGATGCATCTTGCTGCCTTTCCAATGAAGCAAGTTTAATTTAGTAATAGGTGAAAAACCATCCTTACAAAGGTGTTAATCAGAGACTTGGCTTTGTGGACACTTTTCAGAGAACAAATTTGTTAGCATAAAAATAAAGCCAGAAAATGAAGAGCTGTTTAATCACTCAATTGGATTTTTCTGCCAGCATATTTTTTTTCTCTGCAACCCACTGCTAAATTGTGCTTCCTAGCTGTTTTTATAAAATCACTGAATCAAATCTAACTCTGATTACATCAGAGAAGGCCAGGTACCCTACACCATAACAGGGGGTTTGAAATTTTGACTTGTCTACTTAAAGATCACCAAAATCTGATAACAAGGTCAATTAGGTCCCTGGGTGGGATTGAACCACCAACCTTTTGGTTAATAGCCGTACATACTAACTGATTGCGCCACAGAGACACTTTGCAAAAGTCCATACTGACAAAGGCTAATAAGCATTCATCTAAAACGTTTCCTAGAAAAACTTTAAAAAGTCAATAATCTGGAGATTTTTTGTAAGATGTTTCTTCCATCAACCAATGAAGAAACACATTGGTACTTTCCCATGATGAGTGAGTGCTTCAGGATCTCTTGAACTTACATGTGCAGCAGAGTACTGCAATGGAAGCATGCTGGGCCCATAACCCAGAGGTAGGCAGATTGAAACTATCCTCTGCTATATGCATTTTTTTTTTGTTAATTAAAGTAATCCAAAACTGGGATTGATATTTTGTCTCTTTTATTTTTACTTAAAGTACAATAACTTTTACCATTTTAATTTGTTTTAATAGTATATTGACAGTATTGTTTTCTTTCAAAAATCCACTTCATTTTCTTTACCCTATTATTAAAATGGTAATTGACAAAAACAAACTACATTGTCACCAGAAGAGCAATACAAAATGTACAAGTGATATATTAAAATCATCTTTCCAGCTTGAATTTCAATGATGCATTGGGTCAACAATTTTGTGAGAAACATCTTCACCCTTAAATAAAGATTTTCTTAATTCCTTACCTGTGTGCTAATTATATATCACCTTGTTTTCACATTAAACAGACTTCCACATGAAAAAGCAGCAAGGATGCAGTGGCGTTAATGTTTCCTGGTGTCAACTTGTATTATTTCAGTAGACATTGAAATGAGGATGCATCTTGCTGCCTTTCCAATGAAGCAAGTTTAATTTAGTAATAGGTGAAAAACCATCCTTACAAAGGTGTTAATCAGAGACTTGGCTTTGTGGACACTTTTCAGAGAACAAATTTGTTAGCATAAAAATAAAGCCAGAAAATGAAGAGCTGTTTAATCACGCAATTTGATTTTTTTGCCAGCATATTTCTTTTTCTCTGCAACCCACTGCTAAATTGTGCTTCCTAGATGTTTTTATAAAATCACTGAATCAAATCTAACTCTGATTACATCAGAGAAGGCCAGGTACCCTACACCATAACAGGGGGTTTGAAATTTTGACTTGTCTACTTAAAGATCACCAAAATCTGATAACAAGGTCAATTAGGTCCCTGGGTGGGATTGAACCACCAACCTTTTGGTTAATAGCCGTACATACTAACTGATTGCGCCACAGAGACACTTTGCAAAAGTCCATACTGACAAAGGCTAATAAGCATTCATCTAAAACGTTTCCTAGAAAAAATTTAAAAAGTCAATAATCTGGAGAGTTTTTGTAAGATGTTTCTTCCATCAACCAATGAAGAAACACATTGGTACTTTCCCATGATGAGTGAGTGCTTCAGGATCTCTTGAACTTACATGTGCAGCAGAGTACTGCAATGGAAGCATGCTGGGCCCATAACCCAGAGGTAGGCAGATTGAAACTATCCTCTGCTATATGCATTTTTTTTTTGTTAATTAAAGTAATCCAAAACTGGGATTGATATTTTGTCTCTTTTATTTTTACTTAAAGTACAATAACTTTTACCATTTTAATTTGTTTTAATAGTATATTGACAGTATTGTTTTCTTTCAAAAATCCACTTCATTTTCTTTACCCTATTATTAAAATGGTAATTGACAAAAACTAACTACATTGTCACCAGAAGAGCAATACAAAATGTACAAGTGATATATTAAAATCATCTTTCCAGCTTGAATTTCAATGATGCATTGGGTCAACAATTTTGTGAGAAACATCTTCACCCTTAAATAAAGATTTTCTTAATTCCTTACCTGTGTGCTAATTATATATCACCTTGTTTTCACATTAAACAGACTTCCACATGAGAAAGCAGCAAGGATGCAGTGGCGTTAATGTTTCCTGGTGTCAACTTGTATCATTTCAGTAGACATTGAAATGAGGATGCATCTTGCTGCCTTTCCAATGAAGCAAGTTTAATTTAGTAATAGGTGAAAAACCATCCTTACAAAGGTGTTAATCAGAGACTTGGCTTTGTGGACACTTTTCAGAGAACAAATTTGTTAGCATAAAAATAAAGCCAGAAAATGAAGAGCTGTTTAATCACTCAATTGGATTTTTCTGCCAGCATATTTTTTTTCTCTGCAACCCACTGCTAAATTGTGCTTCCTAGCTGTTTTTATAAAATCACTGAATCAAATCTAACTCTGATTACATCAGAGAAGGCCAGGTACCCTACACCATAACAGGGGGTTTGAAATTTTGACTTGTCTACTTAAAGATCACCAAAATCTGATAACAAGGTCAATTAGGTCCCTGGGTGGGATTGAACCACCAACCTTTTGGTTAATAGCCGTACATACTAACTGATTGCGCCACAGAGACACTTTGCAAAAGTCCATACTGACAAAGGCTAATAAGCATTCATCTAAAACGTTTCCTAGAAAAACTTTAAAAAGTCAATAATCTGGAGAGTTTTTGTAAGATGTTTCTTCCATCAACCAATGAAGAAACACATTGGTACTTTCCCATGATGAGTGAGTGCTTCAGGATCTCTTGAACTTACATGTGCAGCAGAGTACTGCAATGGAAGCATGCTGGGCCCATAACCCAGAGGTAGGCAGATTGAAACTATCCTCTGCTATATGCATTTTTTTTTTGTTAATTAAAGTAATCCAAAACTGGGATTGATATTTTGTCTCTTTTATTTTTACTTAAAGTACAATAACTTTTACCATTTTAATTTGTTTTAATAGTATATTGACAGTATTGTTTTCTTTCAAAAATCCACTTCATTTTCTTTACCCTATTATTAAAATGGTAATTGACAAAAACAAACTACATTGTCACCAGAAGAGCAATACAAAATGTACAAGTGATATATTAAAATCATCTTTCCAGCTTGAATTTCAATGATGCATTGGGTCAACAATTTTGTGAGAAACATCTTCACCCTTAAATAAAGATTTTCTTAATTCCTTACCTGTGTGCTAATTATATATCACCTTGTTTTCACATTAAACAGACTTCCACATGAAAAAGCAGCAAGGATGCAGTGGCGTTAATGTTTCCTGGTGTCAACTTGTATTATTTCAGTAGACATTGAAATGAGGATGCATCTTGCTGCCTTTCCAATGAAGCAAGTTTAATTTAGTAATAGGTGAAAAACCATCCTTACAAAGGTGTTAATCAGAGACTTGGCTTTGTGGACACTTTTCAGAGAACAAATTTGTTAGCATAAAAATAAAGCCAGAAAATGAAGAGCTGTTTAATCACGCAATTTGATTTTTTTGCCAGCATATTTCTTTTTCTCTGCAACCCACTGCTAAATTGTGCTTCCTAGATGTTTTTATAAAATCACTGAATCAAATCTAACTCTGATTACATCAGAGAAGGCCAGGTACCCTACACCATAACAGGGGGTATGAAATTTGACTTGTCTACTTAAAGATCACCAAAATCTGATAACAAGGTCAATTAGGTCCCTGGGTGGGATTGAACCACCAACCTTTTGGTTAATAGCCGTACATACTAACTGATTGCACCACAGAGACACTTTGCAAAAGTTCATACTGACAAAGGCTAATAAGCGTTCATCTAAAACGTTTCCTAGAAAAACTTAAAAAAGTCAATAATCTTGAGAGTTTTTGTAAAATGTTTCTTCTATCATCCAACGAAGAAACACATTGGTACTTTCCCATGATGAGTGAGTGCTTCAGGATCTCTTGCACTTACATGTGCAGCAGAGTACAGCAATGGAAGCATGCTGGGCCCATAACCCAGAGGTAGGCAGATTGAAACTATCCTCTGCTATATGCATTTTTTTGTTTGTTAATTAAAGTAATCCAAAACTGGGATTGATATTTTGGCTCTTTTATTTTTACTTAAAGTACAATAACTTTTACCATTTTAATTTGTTTTAATAGTATATTGACAGTATTGTTTTCTTTCAAAAATCCACTTCATTTTCTTTACCCTATTATTAAAATGGTAATTGACAAAAACAAACTACATTGTCACCAGAAGAGCAATACAAAATGTACAAGTGATATATTAAAATCATCTTTCCAGCTTGAATTTCAATGATGCATTGGGGCAACGATTTTGTGAGAAACATCTTCACCCTTAAATAAAGATTTTCTTAATTCCTTACCTGTGTGCTAATTAGATATCACCTTGTTTTCACATTAAACAGACTTCCACATGAGAAAGCAGCAAGGATGCAGTGGCGTTAATGTTTCCTGGTGTCAACCTGTATTATTTCAGTAGACATTGAAATGAGGATGCATCTTGCTGCCTTTCCAATGAAGCAAGTTTAATTTAGTAATAGGTGAAAAACCATCCTTACAAAGGTGTTAATCAGAGACTTGGCTTTGTGGACACTTTTCAGAGAACAAATTTGTTAGCATAAAAATAAAGCCAGAAAATAAAGAGCTGTTTAATCACTCAATTGGATTTTTCTGCCAGCATATTTTTTTTCTCTGCAACCCACTGCTAAATTGTGCTTCCTAGCTGTTTTTATAAAATCACTGAATCAAATCTAACTCTGATTACATCAGAGAAGGCCAGGTACCCTACACCATAACAGGGGGTTTGAAATTTTAACTTGTCTACTTAAAGATCACCAAAATCTGATAACAAGGTCAATTAGGTCTCTGGGTGGGATTGAACCACCAACCTTTTGGTTAATAGCCATACATACTAACTGATTGCGCCACAGAGACACTTTGCAAAAGTCCATACTGACAAAGGATAATAAGCATTCATCTAAAACGTTTCCTAGAAAAACTTTAAAAAGTCAATAATCTGTAGAGTTTTTGTAAGATGTTTCTTCCATCAACCAACGAAGAAACACATTGGTACTTTCCCATGATGAGTGAGTGCTTCAGGATCTCTTGAACTTACATGTGCAGCAGAGTACTGCAATGGAAGCATGCTGGGCCCATAACCCAGAGGTAGGCAGATTGAAACTATCCTCTGCTATATGCATTTTTTTTTTGTTAATTAAAGTAATCCAAAACTGGGATTGATATTTTGTCTCTTTTATTTTTACTTAAAGTACAATAACTTTTACCATTTTAATTTGTTTTAATAGTATATTGACAGTATTGTTTTCTTTCAAAAATCCACTTCATTTTCTGTACCCTATTATTAAAATGGTAATTGACAAAAACAAACTACATTGTCACCAGAAGAGCAATACAAAATGTACAAGTGATATATTAAAATCATCTTTCCAGCTTGAATTTCAATGATGCATTGGGTCAACAATTTTGTGAGAAACATCTTCACCCTTAAATAAAGATTTTCTTAATTCCTTACCTGTGTGCTAATTAGATATCACCTTGTTTTCACATTAAACAGACTTCCACATGAGAAAGCAGCAAGGATGCAGTGGCGTTAATGTTTCCTGGTGTCAACTTGTATTATTTCAGTAGACATTGAAATGAGGATGCATCTTGCTGCCTTTCCAATGAAGCAAGTTTAATTTAGTAATAGGTGAAAAACCATCCTTACAAAGGTGTTAATCAGAGACTTGGCTTTGTGGACACTTTTCAGAGAACAAATTTGTTAGCATAAAAAAAAAGCCAGAAAATGAAGAGCTGTTTAATCACTCGATTGGATTTTTCTGCCAGCATATTTTTTTTCTCTGCAACCCACTGCTAAATTGTGCTTCCTAGCTGTTTTTTATAAAATCACTGAATCAAATCTAACTCTGATTACATCAGAGAAGGCCAGGTACCCTACACAATAAGAGGGGGTTTGAAATTTTGACTTGTCTACTTAAATATCACCAAAATCTGATCACAAGGTCAATTACGTCCCTGGGTGGGATTGAACCACCAACCTTTTGGTTAATAGCCGAACACACTAACCGATTGCGCCACAGAGACACTTTGCAAAAAGTACATACTGACAAAGGCTAATAAGCATACATCTAGAACGTTTCCTAGAAAAACATTAAAAAATCAATAATCTGGAGAGTTTTTGTAAGATGTTTCTTCCATCAACCAATGAATAAACACATTGGTACTTTCCCATGATGAGTGAGTGCTTCAGGATCTCTTGAACTTACATGTGCAGCAGAGTACTGCAATGGAAGCATGCTGGGCCCATAACCCAGAGGTAGGCAGATTGAAACTATCCTCTGCTATATGCATTTTTTTTTTGTTAATTAAAGTAATCCAAAACTGGGATTGATATTTTGTCTCTTTTATTTTTACTTAAAGTACAATAACTTTTACCATTTTAATTTGTTTTAATAGTATATTGACAGTATTGTTTTCTTTCAAAAATCCACTTCATTTTCTGTACCCTATTATTAAAATGGTAATTGACAAAAACAAACTACATTGTCACCAGAAGAGCAATACAAAATGTACAAGTGATATATTAAAATCATCTTTCCAGCTTGAATTTCAATGATGCATTGGGTCAACAATTTTGTGAGAAACATCTTCACCCTTAAATAAAGATTTTCTTAATTCCTTACCTGTGTGCTAATTAGATATCACCTTGTTTTCACATTAAACAGACTTCCACATGAGAAAGCAGCAAGGATGCAGTGGCGTTAATGTTTCCTGGTGTCAACTTGTATTATTTCAGTAGACATTGAAATGAGGATGCATCTTGCTGCCTTTCCAATGAAGCAAGTTTAATTTAGTAATAGGTGAAAAACCATCCTTACAAAGGTGTTAATCAGAGACTTGGCTTTGTGGACACTTTTCAGAGAACAAATTTGTTAGCATAAAAAAAAAGCCAGAAAATGAAGAGCTGTTTAATCACTCGATTGGATTTTTCTGCCAGCATATTTTTTTTCTCTGCAACCCACTGCTAAATTGTGCTTCCTAGCTGTTTTTTATAAAATCACTGAATCAAATCTAACTCTGATTACATCAGAGAAGGCCAGGTACCCTACACAATAAGAGGGGGTTTGAAATTTTGACTTGTCTACTTAAATATCACCAAAATCTGATCACAAGGTCAATTACGTCCCTGGGTGGGATTGAACCACCAACCTTTTGGTTAATAGCCGAACACACTAACCGATTGCGCCACAGAGACACTTTGCAAAAAGTACATACTGACAAAGGCTAATAAGCATACATCTAGAACGTTTCCTAGAAAAACATTAAAAAATCAATAATCTGGAGAGTTTTTGTAAGATGTTTCTTCCATCAACCAATGAATAAACACATTGGTACTTTCCCATGATGAGTGAGTGCTTCAGGATCTCTTGCACTTACATGTGCAGCAGAGTACTGCAATGGAAGCATGCTGGACCCATAACCCAGAGGTAGGCAGATTGAAACTATCCTTTGCTATATGCATTTTTTTTTGTTAATTTAAGTAATCAAAACTGGGATTGATATTTTTGCTCTTTTATTTTTACTTAAAGTACAATAACTTTTACCATTTTAATTTGTTTTAATAGTATATTGACAGTATAGTTTTCTTTCAAAAATCCACTTAATTTTCTTTACCCTATTATTAAAATGGTAATTGACAAAAAAAACTACATTGTCACCAGAAGTGCAATACAAAATGTACAAGTGATATATTAAAATCATCTTTCCAGCTTGAATTTCAATGATGCATTGGGGCAACAATTTTGTGAGAAACATCTTCACCCTTAAATAAAGATTTTCGTAATTTCTTACCTGTGTGCTAATTAGATATCACCTTGTTTTCACATTAAACAGACTTCCACATGAGAAAGCAGCAAGGATGCAGTGGCGTTAATGTTTCCTGGTGTCAACCTGTATTATTTCAGTAGACATTGAAATGAGGATGCATCTTGCTGCCTTTCCAATGAAGCAAGTTTAATTTAGTAATAGGTGAAAAACCATCCCTACAAAGGTGTTAATCAGAGACTTGGCTTTGTGGACACTTTTCAGAGAACAAATTTGTTAGCATAAAAATAAAGCCAGAAAATGAAGAGCTGTTTAATCACGCAATTTGATTTTTTTGCCAGCATATTTCTTTTTCTCTGCAACCCACTGCTAAATTGTGCTTCCTAGATGTTTTTATAAAATCACTGAATCAAATCTAACTCTGATTACATCAGAGAAGGCCAGGTACCCTACACCATAACAGGGGGTATGAAATTTGACTTGTCTACTTAAAGATCACCAAAATCTGATAACAAGGTCAATTAGGTCCCTGGGTGGGATTGAACCACCAACCTTTTGGTTAATAGCCATACATACTAACTGATTGCGCCACAGAGACACTTTGCAAAAGTTCATACTGACAAAGGCTAATAAGCATTCATCTAAAACGTTTCCTAGAAAAACTTTAAAAAGTCAATAATCTGGAGAGTTTTTGTAAGATGTTTCTTCCATCAACCAACGAAGAAACACATTGGTACTTTCCCATGATGAGTGAGTGCTTCAGGATCTCTTGCACTTACATGTGCAGCAGAGTACTGCAATGGAAGCATGCTGGGCCCATAACCCAGAGGTAGGCAGATTGAAACTATCCTCTGCTATATGCATTTTTTTTTGTTAATTAAAGTAATCCAAAACTGGGATTGATATTTTGGCTCTTTTATTTTTACTTAAAGTACAATAACTTTTACCATTTTAATTTGTTTTAATAGTATATTGACAGTATTGTTTTCTTTAAAAAATCCACTTCATTTTCTTTACCCTATTATTAAAATGGTAATTGACAAAAACAAACTACATTGTCACCAGAAGAGCAATACAAAATGTACAAGTGATATATTAAAATCATCTTTCCAGCTTGAATTTCAATGATGCATTGGGGCAACGATTTTGTGAGAAACATCTTCACCCTTAAATAAAGATTTTCTTAATTCCTTACCTGTGTGCTAATTAGATATCACCTTGTTTTCACATTAAACAGACTTCCACATGAGAAAGCAGCAAGGATGCAGTGGCGTTAATGTTTCCTGGTGTCAACCTGTATTATTTCAGTAGACATTGAAATGAGGATGCATCTTGCTGCCTTTCCAATGAAGCAAGTTTAATTTAGTAATAGGTGAAAAACCATCCTTACAAAGGTGTTAATCAGAGACTTGGCTTTGTGGACACTTTTCAGAGAACAAATTTGTTAGCATAAAAATAAAGCCAGAAAATGAAGAGCTGTTTAATCACTCAATTGGATTTTTCTGCCAGCATATTTTTTTTCTCTGCAACCCACTGCTAAATTGTGCTTCCTAGCTGTTTTTATAAAATCACTGAATCAAATCTAACTCTGATTACATCAGAGAAGGCCAGGTACCCTACACCATAACAGGGGGTTTGAAATTTTGACTTGTCTACTTAAAGATCACCAAAATCTGATAACAAGGTCAATTAGGTCCCTGGGTGGGATTGAACCACCAACCTTTTGGTTAATAGCCATACATACTAACTGATTGCGCCACAGAGACACTTTGCAAAAGTTCATACTGACAAAGGCTAATAAGCATTCATCTAAAACGTTTCCTAGAAAAACTTTAAAAAGTCAATAATCTGGAGAGTTTTTGTAAGATGTTTCTTCCATCAACCAACGAAGAAACACATTGGTACTTTCCCATGATGAGTGAGTGCTTCAGGATCTCTTGCACTTACATGTGCAGCAGAGTACTGCAATGGAAGCATGCTGGGCCCATAACCCAGAGGTAGGCAGATTGAAACTATCCTCTGCTATATGCATTTTTTTTTGTTAATTAAAGTAATCCAAAACTGGGATTGATATTTTGGCTCTTTTATTTTTACTTAAAGTACAATAACTTTTACCATTTTAATTTGTTTTAATAGTATATTGACAGTATTGTTTTCTTTCAAAAATCCACTTCATTTTCTTTACCCTATTATTAAAATGGTAATTGACAAAAACAAACGACATTGTCACCAGAAGAGCAATACAAAATGTACAAGTGATATATTAAAATCATCTTTCCAGCTTGAATTTCAATGATGCATTGGGGCAACGATTTTGTGAGAAACATCTTCACCCTTAAATAAAGATTTTCTTAATTCCTTACCTGTGTGCTAATTAGATATCACCTTGTTTTCACATTAAACAGACTTCCACATGAGAAAGCAGCAAGGATGCAGTGGCGTTAATGTTTCCTGGTGTCAACCTGTATTATTTCAGTAGACATTGAAATGAGGATGCATCTTGCTGCCTTTCCAATGAAGCAAGTTTAATTTAGTAATAGGTGAAAAACCATCCTTACAAAGGTGTTAATCAGAGACTTGGCTTTGTGGACACTTTTCAGAGAACAACTTTGTTAGCATAAAAATAAAGCCAGAAAATGAAGAGCTGTTTAATCACTCAATTGGATTTTTCTGCCAGCATATTTTTTTTCTCTGCAACCCACTGCTAAATTGTGCTTCCTAGCTGTTTTTATAAAATCACTGAATCAAATCTAACTCTGATTACATCAGAGAAGGCCAGGTACCCTACACCATAACAGGGGGTTTGAAATTTTGACTTGTCTACTTAAAGATCACCAAAATCTGATAACAAGGTCAATTAGGTCCCTGGGTGGGATTGAACCACCAACCTTATGGTTAATAGCCATTCATACTAACTGATTGCGCCACAGAGACACTTTGCAAAAGTCCATACTGACAAAGGCTAATAAGCATTCATCTAAAACGTTTCCTAGAAAAACTTTAAAAAGTCAATAATCTGGAGAGTTTTTGTAAGATGTTTCTTCCATCAACCAACGAAGAAACACATTGGTACTTTCCCATGATGAGTGAGTGCTTCAGGATCTCTTGCACTTACATGTGCAGCAGAGTACTGCAATGGAAGCATGCTGGGCCCATAACCCAGAGGTAGGCAGATTGAAACTATCCTCTGCTATATGCATTTTTTTTTGTTAATTAAAGTAATCCAAAACTGGGATTGATATTTTGTCTCTTTTATTTTTACTTAAAGTACAATAACTTTTACCATTTTAATTTGTTTTAATAGTATATTGACAGTATTGTTTTCTTTCAAAAATCCACTTCATTTTCTTTACCCTATTATTAAAATGGTAATTGACAAAAACAAACTACATTGTCACCAGAAGAGCAATACAAAATGTACAAGTGATATATTAAAATCATCTTTCCAGCTTGAATTTCAATGATGCATTGGGTCAACAATTTTGTGAGAAACATCTTCACCCTTAAATAAAGATTTTCTTAATTCCTTACCTGTGTGCTAATTAGATATCACCTTGTTTTCACATTAAACAGACTTCCACATGAGAAAGCAGCAAGGATGCAGTGGCGTTAATGTTTCCTGGTGTCAACCTGTATTATTTCAGTAGACATTGAAATGAGGATACATCTTGCTGCCTTTCCAATGAAGCAAGTTTAATTTAGTAATAGGTGAAAAACCATCCCTACAAAGGTGTTAATCAGAGACTTGGCTTTGTGGACACTTTTCAGAGAACAAATTTGTTAGCATAAAAATAAAGCCAGAAAATGAAGAGCTGTTTAATCACGCAATTTGATTTTTTTGCCAGCATATTTCTTTTTCTCTGCAACCCACTGCTAAATTGTGCTTCCTAGATGTTTTTATAAAATCACTGAATCAAATCTAACTCTGATTACATCAGAGAAGGCCAGGTACCCTACACCATAACAGGGGGTATGAAATTTGACTTGTCTACTTAAAGATCACCAAAATCTGATAACAAGGTCAATTACGTCCCTGGGTGGGATTGAACCACCAACCTTTTGGTTAATAGCCGTACACACTAACTGATTGCGCCACAGAGACACTTTGCAAAACAACATACTGACAAATGCTAATAAGCATTCATCTAAAACGTTTCCTAGAAAAACTTAAAAAAGTCAATAATCTGGAGAGTTTTTGTAAGATGTTTCTTCTATCAACCAACGAAGAAACACATTGGTACTTTCCCATGATGAGTGAGTGCTTCAGGATCTCTTGCACTTACATGTGCAGCAGAGTACAGCAATGGAAGCATGCTGGGCCCATAACCCAGAGGTAGGCAGATTGAAACTATCCTCTGCTATATGCATTTTTTTTTGTTAATTAAAGTAATCCAAAACTGGGATTGATATTTTGGCTCTTTTATTTTTACTTAAAGTACAATAACTTTTACCATTTTAATTTGTTTTAATAGTATATTGACAGTATTGTTTTCTTTCCAGTGGGTTGCAGAGAAAAACAAATATGCTGGCAAAAAAATCAAATTGCGTGATTAAACAGCTCTTCATTTTCTGGCTTTATTTTTATGCTTATAGGAGAAAACCCCCCAGAGCTGTGCTCCTTAACTGTTCCTGGTGGCTAGTGGAGCGGCTGCCCAGTAATCAGTGTCCACGCCAGTGCGCACACGGCCCGCCCCCTACAGCCATGCTGGATCACGGTATAGTGTGGGCACAGAAGCCCCTTACCTCCCTTTCATCAGCGGCCTCGTGATCCCGGAGGGCGGTGTGTGTGTGACTGACCTTAGGAAGAAACCGGAGCCTCCGCTGCAGTGACCCAGCAACCAGGGCACGAGAGTATACTGCGCCGCTGGGAGTGATGGAGCTGCAGTAAAGATGTCTATTAGACCTAGCCTGCTGCAGCCCTTGTACATTCTTATAAAAAAAGTTCTTCTTTTCTTGTCAAAATTAATAGCTAAGTATAGGCTGCCTGAGGCAGCCCCCTGTTAAGTGTCCTGCTACTGAAGGCACCAACTACAAACTGAGCTCCCTGTTCATGGAAGCGAGGTTATAGAGCAGGGGGCGCTGAGCATCTTGGGAACAGTCAAAAGCTTTGAGCCTGTTGGTGCCTCAGATCAAGATCCTACTCTACACCCCAATGTGAATCCTTGTGGAGTCCAGTGTACCCCACAGAAGAAATGAATGTGTCACACCCATTGGCAGCAACATTAGAATAGCTGCTGATGGGCACAATTGAGAAAGGAAGGGGGGAAAACATTTGAATCCAGCACATATATGTAATTTGAATATGTAATTTGTACCTTCCTACTTTAAAATGTAATGGATGAACCTCACCCTGTGAGAACTATCTTCATGAACAAGAGATCTCATATGCAAGATAAGTATGTGTTGGCAGAGGCGCTCACTGGGCAGAGATGCTGATCGCATCTCTGGCATGTGCCGGTGCACTGCGGCACCAGCACACACACACACACTTCAGACCTGATCTCCTGTTGTGTGAATATGCACAGCAGAGATCAGGTCTGAATTAGGCCCTATATACAGCTGTCAGTAAGGCAGGGATCTGCTGCTGCCAGTGAGGCAGGGATGTGCTGCTGTCAGTGAAGCAGTGATCTGCTGCTGCCAGTGAGGCAGGGATCTGCTGCTGCCAGTGAGGCAGGGATGTGCTGCTATAAGTGAGGCAGGTATGTGCTGCTGTCAATGAGGCAGGGATGTGCTGCTGTCAGTGAAGCAGGGATGTGCTGCTGTCAGCGAGGCAGTGATCTGCTGCCCACTATCTCCCTATCACCCCTGCCTGAGTCACACACTTTCCCTGTCACCCCTGCCCCAGTTACCCACTATCTCCCAGTCACCGCTGCATCAGTTAACCACTATACCTGCGACCCCTGCCTCAGTCACCCACTATACCAGTCACCCCTGCTTTAGTCACCCACTATCTCTGTCACCCCTGCCTCAGTCAACCACTATCTCCATATCACCCCTACCTCAGTCACCCACTATCCCTGTCACCTCTGCCTCAGTCACCCACTGTCACCCTATCACCCCTGCCTCAGTCACCCACTATCCCTGTCACCCCTGCCTCAGTCTCCTACTGTCCCTGTCACCCCTGCCACAGTCATCCACTATATCCCTATCACCCCTGCCTTAGTCACTGACTATCTCCCAGTCACCCCGGCCTCAGTCACCCACTATCTCCCAGTCATACATGCTTCAGTCACCCACTATCTCCCAGTCATCCCTGCCTCAGTCACCTACTGACACCAGTGCAGACATTTCTGCTGCGGCCTCTCCACTCTCCAGCGTGAACGTACTGACGACTGAGGAAATCCGCTTCCCAGTTGAGGACTCCGGGAATGAACACTGCCGATATTGCTGGCAGATGACGTTCTACCCAACTGAGGATTTTTGATACTTCCAGCTTTGCCATGCAATTTCGAGTGCCGCCTTGATGATTTGTGTACACTACCGTGGTGTCGTTGTCCGATTGTACTTGAACAGGCCTGTTCTGTACTAGAGGCAGGGCCAGTGTCAATGAATTGAACACTGCCCGCAATTCCAGAATGTTTATCGGGAGGAGAGATTCCTCCCTGGTCCACCGATGGTGAAGGGTCGTCATCACGGCCATGACCTTGGTGAATTTCCGAGGTGCCGTGGCCAAACCAGAAGGCAGGACCTGAAATCCAAAAACTAACCAGGCACAACACTGCTTAGCTTCCAACATCAGATGAGATTGGACATATCCAGTGTGATGCGGCTGTAGATGATTTTTGCTGTTTCTAACTTCTACTTCTAACTACTGGTACATCAATGAATAAGTTTCAAAATATAATGCATCAAGAGAACGGTGTTGGTAGTATAAAACTACCTACAGCACCTGGTATTCCCAGGTGGTCTCACATCCAAGAACAAACCAGGCCTAAAATCAGGTGATATTGGGCACATACAGTGTGGTGTGGCTGTAGATGAGCTTGTGGTTTCTGTTAGAGTTCTTCTACTTCTAACTACTCGTACATAAATGAGTAAGCAGCCGATTTATTAAACCTGGTGAAATGATAATTTGCATGGTGATAAAGTACCAGCCAATCAGCTCCTAATTGCCATGTCACAGGCTGGGTTTGAAAAATGACAGTTAGGAGCTGACTGGCTGGTACTTTATCACCTTGCACTTTATCAGTTCACCAGGCTTAATAGATCTGCCCCAATGTTTCAAAATGGAATGCATCAAGAGAACGGTGTTAGTATTGTAAAAATACACACAGCTCCTGGTATTTCCTTTTGGTCTCCCATCCAAGTACTAAAACCAGGACCAACACTGCTCAGCTTCCATGATCAGGAGAGATTGGGCAAATCCAGTGTGCTGTGGCTGTAGATGAGCTGGTGGTTTCTGTTACAGCTCTTCTACTTCTAACTTCTGGTACATAAAAGAATACATGTAAAAATTAAATGTACCAAGAAAATGGTGTTGGTAGTTTAAAAACACCTAAAGAATCTGATACTACCAAGCAGTCTCCCATCCATGTATTAACAAAGTCCAATACTGCTTTGCTTCAAAAATCAAATGAGATTGGGCATATCCAGTGTGGTGTGGCTTTAGATAAGCTTTGTGGTTTCTGTTAGAGCTCTTCTGCTTCTAACTACTGGTACATTAATGAATATGTATAAGGTTGTAGTTTATCCAATATGCCTTTACTACCTTACCTTTCAACCCCCCCTCCCTCCCCTCTTCTCCTTATAGCTTACTTAGTTCTCTCCTCCTCGTGTGTGCGTTATTTGTTTTCTCATACGTCCTAGAGGATGCTGGGGTCACATTAAGAACCATGGGGTATAGACGGGATCCGCAGGAGACATGGGCACTTTAAGACTTTCAAAGGGTGTGAACTGTCTCCTCCCTCTATGCCCCTCCTCCAGACTCCAGTTTTAGTATTGTGCGCAGTGATACTGGATGCACTACAGGGGAGCTCTACTGAGTTTCTCTGAAAAGACTTGTTAGTTTTTTTTATTTTCAGGGAGGCTGCTGGCAACAGTCTCCCTGCTTCGTGGGACTTAGGGGAGAGAAGTATGACCAACTTCTAGTGAGTTCAATGGCTCTGCTTCAGGCTGACAGGACACCATTAGCTCCTGAGGGTGCTGATCGCTGGGTACGCCTAGATGCACACTCCCGCAGCCTGCCGTCACCCCCTTACAGAGCCAGAAGACATGTGAGTAGCAGAAGAACAGAAGACTTCTTCTTCAGTGACGGCATTCTGAGGTACCGAGCAGCGAGCGGAACGCTGCGCGCCATGCTCCCACACAAACACAGGCACTGCAGGGTGCAGGGCACGGGGGGGGGGGGGCACCCTGGGCAGCATAAATTCCTCACAAAAGGCTGGAAAAAGTGGACATTAGTGCCTGGGCACTGTCCTTACCCCGCTAGCGTAATTAATTATTTCTGAGCGGGACAGATATGCGCCATTACAGCGGCGGGGCTTCTTCCTCACCTCACCAGAACATCTTTAGAGCATTACAAGTCTATCACTATAGAGTTTATTATTTCCCAGACTGTGTACTTTTGGCGCTGGATTGTGAGCTGAAAAATCCTCTGTGTCCCTCTGACAGATTTACTGACGGTCTGTCCCCCATAAGCCGGTGTGTCTGTGGGTACTTGGTATATGTGTGTCAACATGTCGGTGGCTGAATGTTTTTCCCAAGAGGAAACTATATTAGGAATGCAGACATATGATGGTGGCCCTGTTGGCACCACCAATAACTGACTGGGTAAATGTTTCAGTAATATCAGAGTAAGGTTGGATAAATCTGTGTCCCAGACACAGACGTAGAGAATAGATGTGATATTCATGGCTATGTTTCTTTTCCCTCAGGCCCCGCTGGGTCGCAAAAATGTTATTTTGCCCAGTTACTACACACTGATACTGACACGGATACTGATACTTATGTCGACCATAATGTTTCCTGATTAGATCCAATATTGGCAAGGAGCATTCAGTACATGATTGTGGATATTAAGGACATATTAAAATCACTGAAGACCCTGCTGTTCCTGACAAAGGGGTCTATATGTATGTATATATAGATATATAATGAAAGCTGATGTAACGTTCCTCCATCTCTGTTTGAGAAAGTCTGGGCCAGCTCGACAAGATGGTTTCAAATCCCCAAAAGGATTCTGGTTGTTTATTCATTTCCCGCCGCGGACAGAATAAAGTGGGAGTCACCCCCTGTTCTGCACGGGGCCCTGTCACAAATCCAGCGGATCGTATGCAGGAAGCTACATTATTTCTAGTTATGTAACCACGGGTACATTACTTAGACCTGCCATTACATGTGCATGGGTGAGTAGTAGTATTCAAGAATTGGTCGAATACCTTGTCATCCGATATAGATACCCTGGAGAGATGGGATACTCCTTACGTTGTATCATATCAAGGACACTGCAGCATACTTACGTGAGACTGCAAGGGATATAGGACTCTTGAGTTCACGGGCCAATTTCATGGCAGTGTCGGATAGGAGGGCATTGTGGATTCACCAAGAGAATGCTGATGCTGACTCCAAGAAGAAAGGGAGTCTCTTCCCTATGAAGGTGAAGCCTTGTTTGGTGACTGCCTAGTTAATTTGATCTCGGCAGCTCCCGCAGGTAAGTCAACCTTCTTGCCCTATGTTCCCTCCCAACGGATGAAGACGCATCATTATCTGATGCAGTCATTTCGGCCCAATAGATATGCAAGAAGTTAAGATTCCCCTTTCTTTGCAGGTAGAGGAAGGAGAAGAGAGAAGAGGTCTGCATCCTCTTCAAGATCGCAGGAGCAGAGATCATCCTCTGCTTCTGCCAAATCCACTGCATGACGCTGGGGCTCTCTTGCAGGAGCCCGCACCAGTGGGGGCACGTCTAAAACTCTTCAGTCAGTTCTGGATTCATTCGGACATGGACTCGTGTGTTTTACAAATAGTGTCCCAAGGGTACAAACTGGGGTTTCAAGATGTTCCCCCTCACCGATTGTTCAAACATTAAGTTACTGTGCTATTCCTGGGTTATATAGCGCTGGGGTATGTGCTGGCATACTCTCTCTCTGTCTCTCCAAAGGGCCTTGTGGGGGAAATGTCTTCAGTAAAAGTATTCCCTGTGTGTGTGGTGTGTCGGTACGCGTGTGTCGACATGTCTGAGGAAGAAGGCTATATTAGAGAGGAGCGGGAGCACATGAACGTGGTGTCTCCGCCGACACCTGATTGGATGGATATGTGGAATGTTTTAAATGCTAGTGTAAACTCATTGCACAAAAGATTAGACAAGGCAGAAGCTTTGGGACAGTCAGGGTCTCAACCAATGCCTAATCCTATGTCGCAGGGACTGTCAGGGTCTCATAAGCGCCCACTATCCAGATTGTTGACACAGATACCGACACGGATTCTGACTCCAGTGTCGATTACGATGATGCAAAGTTACAGCCAAAATTGGCAAAATACATTTGATATATGATTATGGCAATAAAAGATGTTTTGCACATCACAGAGGAGCCCCCTATCCCTGACAAGAGGGTACATATGTACAAGGGAAAGAAGCCTGAGGTAACCTTTCCCCCCTCACACGAGCTGAACGAGTTATGTGAAAAAGCTTGGGAATCTCCTGCAGATTTCCAAAAGGATTCCCCTTTCCCATCAACGGATAGGTTACGATGGGAATCCTCCCCTTGGGTGGACAAAGCATTAACACGCTTATCCAAGAAGGTAGCCCTCCCATCCCAGGATACGGCTACCCTCAAAGAGTCTGCTGACCGCAAACAGGAGATTACCCTGAAGTCCATTTATACACATTCAGGTACCTTACTCAGACCGGCAATTGCGTCGGCCTGGGTGTGTAGTGCTGTAGCGGCATGGACGGATACCCTAGATAAGGCTACTATTTTATTGCCCCTGGGGCATATAAGAGATGCTGTCCTATATATGTGTGTATGCAAACTACAGGTGGTGCTGCAGGGCTCACACCCTTTTACTTGTCTTGTAGAGCAACTCTGGAGCTGTTACTGGGTCCAGCTGCTGCAAGAAATCAGCTTGAATGCTTCAGGGGCTTGGGCATGGCCAACATGAGCCCCACACTGATGGGGGTGTATAAAGCGATCTAGGGGTCATCCAAGCGCAACCCCACAAAGGCCGCCATGCCCTGCGTGACCATTTTCTCTTTTCATATGCAGACGAGGGTTGCAGCCAACTATGCCCATTGCTTGGATGACATCACCGTATGCAAATCCGTCTGCTGCAGACCTTTCCCCAGGAATGCTTGTACTAGTTGTTGCATATGGTTTGATGTTTGAGGGTGCTTCAGTATTAGGCAGCCTTCCGCCCTCTCATGTTCATCTGAAAATATGTGGTCTCCCTGCAGTTCCCTTGTGCTTCCTCAGTTGAATCTCCTTAACTTGACGGGTGTGTGCCCGAGCAGCCGCCCTCCACAGCCCTATCCCAGCACATGCTTTTCTTGCGTATGAGATCTCTTGATCATGAAGATAGTTCTCACAGGGTGAGGTTCATCCATTACATTTTAAAGTAGGAAGGTACAAATTACATATTCAAATTACATATATGTGCTGGATTCAAATGTTTTCCCCCCTTCCTTTCTCAATTGTGCCCATCAGCAGCTATTCTAATGTTGCTGCCAATGGGTGTGACACATTAATTTCTTCTGTGGGATACACTGGACTCCACAAGGATTCACATTGGGGTGTAGAGTAGGATCTTGATCTGAGGCACCAACAGGCTCAAAGCTTTTGACTGTTCCCAAGATGCTCAGCGCCCCCTCCTCTATAACCTCGCTTCCATGAACAGGGAGCTCAGTTTGTAGTTGGTGCCTTCAGTAGCAGGCCACTTAAGAGGGGGCTGCCTCAGGCAGCCTATTCTTAGCTATTAATTTTGACAAGAAAAGAAGAACTTTTTTTTATAAGAATCTACAAGGGCTGCAGCAGGCTAGGTCTAATAGACATCTTTACTGCAGCTCCATCACTCCCAGCGGCGCAGTATACTCCCGCGCCCTGGTTGCTGGGTCACTGCAGCGGAGGCTCCGGTTTCTTCCTAAGGTCAGTCACACACACACCGCCCTCCGGGATCACGAGGCCGCTGATGAAAGGGAGGTAAGGGACTTCTGTGCCCACACTATACCGTGATCCAGCGTGGCTGTAGGGGGCGGGCCATGTGCGCACTGGCGTGGACACTGATTACTGGGCAGCCGCTCCACTAGCCACCAGGGACAGTTAAGGAGCACAGCTCTGGGGGGTTTTCTCTTATATTAACCCCATTTTGTACTACCCGCAGTGCATTGTGATAGGTAATAGAGCCTGATTCAGGTTGGATTGCAATCGCAATAAGCAGTCCAACTGCAAAAATTGCTAAGAGCATACGCTTGCGCCTGCATTTTCTGCGGCACCCCGCAGTTAATGCAATCGCCTCTGACTGTCAATCGGTGCTGGGGGGGGGGGGTCAGCAACACTCCATTTCCAAGTCGGAGATGGAGCGGTGCGTGGGCAGGGCTTCAAAATGGGGTCGGCAACGGAGAAACAGGAGGCGTGGTCAGAGCGGTTGCATGACATCACATGCAGCAGCTGCGATCACAAAAATGGTGGCGGCTTCCTGCGCACACATACAGTCTGCACCAACAGGAGGCTAACCCATTTTTTATGATCACGCTGAACTGCACTGCGACTGCAATTTCAGCGTGGTCAAGAAGGGAGGCGGCATGCTGGGTGGCCCCAGCATGCGAACCAAAGGATTGCAAATTCTGTTACTTAGCAGAATTTGCAATCCTTACTGAATTAGGCCCATTGATTACAAAATTTATTTGTAAATATTTGAAGTTTTTCTTCAGGGACTAACACAAAAGATGCTTGGGGCTACTAACACATGGGTAAGCCACGTAAAGCTTCCCATGGGTCAGTGGCATCACAACGGGGTTGCGGCCCACACCCGAGTGTCACCCGCCAAGGGGGGTGACACCAAAGTGCCGGCTCCTCTTCAGTGACAGAATATGGGTGTTTCACTGTGACATTACGTGCAACACCCAGTTTCTGTCACTGTGCAGGAGCCAGCACCACTCACACACTAGTCCCCGGGTGCAGCACTCAACCCCCGGGATACCCGGAGCAACAAAATGGAGATTCAGGCCAACAGGCCACACCCCTACCTATGAGACTATGCCTCCATTTTACCATTGCGCTGCTTATCTGCGTGCACTGCATTACAATCTCCCTCGCTGCCTCTCTGGGTGTCACCAATGATAGTGACACCTTTGCCATGCTTGTAGCAGCTGGTCCTAAGATCTACGCCTCCAGCCCTGAGTGTTTGCCCTTGTGACTTGTTGATCATCATAGCGAAGCAGATTCTTACAGAAAACTGCAGGGGCTTAGATTGAAAAGAAAAACATTGACGAACCCATCATTTCAGCAACAGGGTCTGCCACACGGCTGACTGAAATGACTGGTTGGTTTGGACCCCCACCAAAAAAGAAGCAATCAATCTCTCCTTGCACAAACTGGCTCTACAGAGGCAAGATGTCCACCTCATCATCCTCCGATTCCTCACCCCTTTCACTGTGTACATCGCCCTCCTCACAGATTATTAATTCGTCCCCACTGGAATCCACCATCTCAGATCCCTGTGTACTTTCTGGAGGCAATTGCTGGTGAATGTCTCCACGGAGGAATTGATTATAATTCATTTTGATGATCATCATCTTCTCCACATTTTCTGGAAGTAACCTCGTACGCCGATTGCTGACAAGGTGAGCGGCTGCACTAAACACTCTTTTGGAGTACACACTGGAGGGAGGGCAACTTAGGTAGAATAAAGCCAGTTTGTGCAAGGGCCTCCAAATTGCCTCTTTTTCCTGCCAGTATACATACGTGCCTACCTGGATGCGGTCACTCATATAATCCTCCACCATTCTTTCAAAGGTGACAGAATCATATGCAGTGACAGTAGACGACATGTCAGTAATCGTTGCCAGGTCCTTCAGTCCGGACCAGATGTCAGCACTCACTCCAGACTGCCCTGCATCACCGCCAGCGGGCGGGCTCGGAATTCTTAGCCTTTTCCTCGCACCCCCAGTTGCGGGAGAATGTGAAGGAGGAGCTGTTGACGGGTCACGTTCCGCTTGACTTGACAATTTTCTCACCAGCAGGTCTTTGAACCTCTGCAGACTTGTGTCTGCAGGAAAGAGAGATACAATGTAGGTTTTAAATCTAGGATCGAGCACGGTGGCCAAAATTTATTGCTCTGATTTCAACAGATTGAATCCTGGTTAAGCGAATTAAGGGCTCCATCCACAAGTCCCACATGCCTAGCGGAATCGCTCTGTTTTAGCTCCTCCTTCAATGTCTCCAGCTTCTTCTGCAAAAGCCTGATGAGGGGAATGACCTGACTCAGGCTGGCAGTGTCTGAACTGACTTCACGTGTGGCAAGTTCAAAGGATTGCAGAACCTTGCACAACGTTGAAATCATTCTCCACTGCGCTTGAGTCAGGTGCATTCCCCCTCCTTTGCCTATATCGTGGGTAGATGTATAGGCTTGAATGGCCTTTTGCTGCTCCTCCATCTTCTGAAGCATATAGAGGGTTGAATTCCACCTCGTTACCACCTCTTGCTTCAGAGGATGGCAGGGCAGGTTCAGGAATGTTTGGTGGTGCTCCAGTCTTCGGCACGCGGTGGCTGAATGCAGAAAGTGGCCCGCAATTCTTCGGGCCACCGACAGCATCTCTTGCATGCCCCTGTCGTTTTTTAAATAATTCTGCACCACCAAATTCAATGTATGTGCAAAACATGGGACGTGCTGGAATTTGCCCAGATGTAATGCACGCACAATATTGGTGGCGTTGTCCGATGTCACAAATCCCCAGGAGAGTCAAATTGGGGTAAGCCATTCTGCGATGATGTTCCTCAGTTTCCGTAAGAGGTTGTCAGCTGTGTGCCTCTTATGGAAAGCGGTGATACAAAGCGTAGCCTGCCTAGGAACGAGTTGGCATTTGCGAGATGCTGCTACTGGTGCCGCCGCTGCTGTCCTTGCTGCGGGAGGCAATACATCTACCCAGTGGGCTGTCACAGTCATATAGTCCTGAGTCTGCCCTGCTCCACTTAACCACGGACATGTGGACTAGTGGACATTGGGTACAACTGCATTTTTTAGGACACTGGTGACTCTTTTTCTGAGGTCTGTGTACATTTTCGGTATCGCCTGCCTAGAGAAATAGAACCTAGATGGCATTTGGTACCGGGGACACAGTACCTCAATCAAGTCTCTAGTTGCCTCTGAATTAACGATGGATACCGGAACCACGTTTCTCACCACCCAGGCTGACAAGACCTGAGTTATCCGCTTTGCAGCAGGATGACTGCTGTGATATTTCATTTTCCTCGCAAAGGACTGTTGGACAGTCAATTGCCTACTGGAAGTAGTACAAGTGGTCTTCCGACTTCCCCTCTGGGATGACGATCGACTCCCAGCAGCAACAACAGCAGCGCCAGCAGCAGTAGGCGTTACACTCAAGGATGCATCGGAGGAATCCCAGGCAGGAGAGGACTCGTCAGACTTGCCAGTGACATGGCCTGCAGGACTATTGGCTTTCCTGTCTAAGGAGGAAATTGACACTGAGGGAGTTGGTGGTGTGGTTTGCAGGAGCTTGGTTACAAGAGGAAGGGATTTAGTGGTCAGTGGACTGCTTCCGCTGTCATCCAAAGTTTTTGAACTTGTCACTGACTTATGATTAATGCGCTGCAGGTGACGTATAAGGGAGGATGTTCTGAGGTGGTTAACGTCCTTACCCCTACTTATTACAGCTTGACAAAGGCAACACACGGCTTGACACCTGTTGTCCGCATTTGTGTACAGGATGCATACCTTCATGTCCAAATTTATCCATCTCATCAGTCGTACCTCAGATTTGCGGTACAGGACTGTCATTGCCAATTTCAGACGTTGCTGTTTGGTCTCTCCACGGCCCAGAGAATTTTCACCAAGGTAATGGTGGAAATGATGGTTTTCCTGCGCAAGCAAGGTGTCACAATTATCCCGTACTTGAGCGATCTCATAAAAGCGAGATCAAGAGAGCAGTTGCTGAACAGCGTATCACTTTCACTGAAAGTGTTACAGCAACACGGCTGGATTTTCAATATCCCAAAGTCGCAGTTGGTTCCTACGACTCGTCTGTCTTTCTTGGGCATGATTCTGGACACAGACCAGAAGAGGGATTATCTCCTGATAGAAAAGGCCCAGGAACTCATGACTCTTGTCAGGAACCTATTGAAACCAAAACTTGTGTCAGTGCATCACTGCACTCGAGTCCTGGGAAAGATGGTGGCATCATACAAAGCCACTCCATTCGGCAGGTTCCATGCGAATACTTTCCAATGGGACCTACTGGACAAGTGGTCTGGGTCACATTTACAGATGCATTGGTTGATCACCCTGTCCCCCAGGGTCAGGGTATCACTCCTGTGGTGGCTGCAGAGTGCTCACCTTCTCGAGTGACGCAGATTCGGCATTCAGGACTGGATCCTGGTGACCACAGATGCAAGCCTCCAAGGTTGGGGAGCAGTCACACAGGGAAGAAATTTCCAAGGTCTTTGGTCAAGTCAAGAGACTTGTCTTCACATCAACATCCTGAAACTAGGGGCCATATACAATGCCCTACGTCAAGCGGAGACCTTACTTTGCGACCAACCGGTTCTGATCCAGTCAGACAACGTCACCGCAGTGGCTCATGTAAACCGCCAAGGCGGCACAAGGAGCAGAGTGGCGATGGCACAAGCTACCTTTGCATTTTTCTCCCAAACGAAGGACACTAGAATGAAAATTTTAAAGCCTCCTGTTAGTGCTTCATCTACACTTTTCCAATGCGTAGCTCTTTGCAAAAGAGAGATATTGGCAAGGAAAAGCTGTCTTGTACCTTTGCATTTTTCTCCCAAACGAAGGACACTAGAAAGAAAATTTTAAAGCCTCCTGTTAGGCCATCATCTACACGGCATAGCCCTGAATTTTCCAATGCGTAGCTCTTTGCAAAAGAGAGATATTGGCAAGGAAAAGCTGTCTTGTACCTTTGCATTTTTCTCCCAAACGAAGGACACTAGAAAGAAAATTTTAAAGCCTCCTGTTAGGCCATCATCTACACGGCATAGCCCTGAATTTTCCAATGTGCAGCTCTTTGCAAAAGAGAGATATTGGCAAGGAAAAGCTGTCTTGTACCTTTGCATTTTTCTCCCAAACGAAGGAAACTAGAATGAAAATTTTAAAGCCTCCTGTTAGTGCTTCATCTACACGGTATAGCCCTGAATTTTCCAATGCGTAGCTCTTTGCAAAAGAGAGATATTGGCAAGTAAAAGCTGTCTTTCAACTCTTCCACAACTGAAAAACAGATAGTGTTCCCAAGCCTTCCATCCTGTAATATCTTCAGTCTCTCGTCAATGAAGAAAACAATCCCTCCAGCAGACTCTTCAACCACGATACAAGATCACAGCCAAAAGGGCGAGAAGCAACTACACTTGCGTTTAACCAAAATGGCTAAAACTTAGTGGAGGAAAGTGCAGTGCACCAAAACATAAGCTGACACAATCATGGAGAATGCGCCAGCATATATGCTCTTCTATCTATATTTTGCAAACCTGCTCTTGTCCCCTCCAGCTGCTCCATGTAGATTTGACGCCTGGCAAGGTGCATAACCCACTGACAAGCAGGCACACTCCTGCATGAGTTTTCACTCTCACTAGCAGGATGATACACATTCATTTGCATGTGCTCCACCTCTGACACACCGCCCACCCAACCACCCAGTCACCAGAGCCACCCACAAGCCAACTGGCTCCGTGATTTAATTTGCACAGTGCAGTCATCCAGGCAGCATGTCCTTCTCAATGGAATAATCTCTGGTTCCATGGAATCTTCCGCATTGGAATGCTGCGGAACAAAAAGGATTTAAACATTCAGCTTGCTAGCATTCAATGTACCTGCGGCTTGGCTCTAGCACATGGGTCTTCATCCTGTGGCCCTCCAGCTGCTGTGAAACTACACATCCCAGCATGCCCTGCCACAGTTTTGCTATTAAGGTATGCTAAAACTGAGGCAGGGCATGCTGGTATATGTAGTTCCACAGCAGCTGGAGGGTCGCAGGTTGAAGACCCATATTCTGGCATGCCTGTTCTATGATGCATGTTCCGTGATGTCACAATCAGCTTGGAATGGGGTGTCTAGCATGCATTTGCTGACAGCCACTTGAGGGAGACACACATCAGGAGATGCAGCATATCGGAGGTCTTCGATGCCTTTCCAGCAAATGCACACCACCAGCTGCTGGTCTGGACACAAAACAATACCCACAATTGAAGGCTCAAAATGCTCAACTACAGGATTAATGTAAGTAGTGAATTTAGGAATGAATTTAGAAGTAGGAAATTAAGTTAGTTCACAAGTACATTCAAATTCCGATCTAAAGTCTAGGTAGGCCTCACGTCCTGGCAGCCCCCAGCATTTAAAAATGCCTTGATTAGAGGTAGGTAATTAAATGTAGATAAGAAGTAGACACAAAATAACACTCCACAGAGCAATTATCAGGTGTCTTTATCAATTGTTGCATTTAAAAAATCAAGCAATTAGGGAACACAATGTTGCGACAATGTAACCCTATTTGCAAAATAGTACTAAATAAGTTTGTCGATGTAAGACATTTGCAAAGGCGCAAACAAAACACGCTGGAAAATGCAACTGAATCTGTTTTTGGAGGTTAGAATAGATGCAGGATCAAGTAGCTCAATGGGTAGGGTGTTTGATTAGAATTCAACAGGTTATAGATTTGAATCCTGGGTATGATAGTTTGAGGTGTTATTTAATAAAGTATGTTTATATATTAGTCACACATGGCTTACTTGTACAAATGGCATGTCACCAGTTAGTGCTGACTGCTGATATGCCATTTGCACAAACACGCCATGTGTGACTGTATATGCATTTAAGGAGGGCACCCCGGCAATACCACAAACCATTGAGTGTCAAGTATACTAGATATATCTTCATATCTCATGTGCTTTCTCTGAGACCAATCTTGTTATGCCCCTTCCCCACAAGGCATGCGCCTTTTGTCCATATTGCAAAAATGGGGAGGGGAGGGGGGGGGGCATATAATTCTCTGTCACAGGGCACCAAAAAGTCTAGTTATGGCTCTGGTATGCATTATGTAATCTGGCAGACCATATCTCCAACACTGGCTGGTTGGAATAGAAATCCGGTTATCTATGTGAGCAAATGACCATCAACGATTTACTCTCAAACACTAGAAAATGGACAAACATGGTCCCCTAAACAAATTGGTTAAATTTTGGGTTTAACCAATTTGTGTAATGACCATTTTTGACCACTTTTCTAGTGTTTGGGAGCAAATGGTTAATTGACATTTGCTACTATACATTACCAGATCAGATTTTCATTCCATCCATCCAGACTGGATAGATAGCCTGACAGATAATTGTGTAGTGTACGCCCAGGATAACTGTCAGTTGTGCTTTCTTTTATGACGGCACATAAATGGGTGGGCAGATCCAGAGCAAGCACTGCCCACTCATGCATAGTTGTCAACTGATGTGAAGTTCCAGGGGGCAATCTCAGTTATAAAGAAAAGTATCTGGAAATTGTCCCTAGTTTAAAAAAAAAATAAAAAAAAATTGATCAACTCCATTTATTTAGTATGATATCCCAGCAGTCAGAACAACATACTTTATTAAATAACACATCTCAAACTACCATACCCAGGATTCAAACCTATAACCTGTTGAATTCTAATCAAACACCCTACCTATTGAGCTATTTGATCCTGCATAAAAATTGTGAACATTATATGAAGCTATTGGTACTTTGCAAAAAAAAAGTATCAGCATTACAACGCAGCAGATCCATGCAGTTTGCAGCCACACACTACATGTATCTGCTCAGCCACAATGCTGATTATTTCTTCACAAAGTACAAGGTGAGCTCCAAACAGAATTCTCTAGCTTAGAATTATACCTTTCTATGCCAAACCTAGAAGTCGGGCCCCCCACCATGGGATCCCCCAGAGGGAGGCCTGCACCGTCATGCGGCAGGCTTGTCCGTTTTGGAAGCAGGCTGATGGGCAGCCCAGGCTTGCTTCAGTCTGGGCTTGGCAGGTCTGGAAGCATGAGCTTGCTTTGGGTATGCCTGACCTTGGGTACGCTTTACCTGAGGGATGAAAGGGCCAAGGGAAAGTACTTTTAGCCTTCTGCGTGGTAGGAGTCATACGAGGTAGGCAAGCTGTTTTAGCAGTAGCCAGATCAGCTACAATCTTATTGAGGTCTTCTCCAAAGAGAGTGTCTCCCTTGAAAGGAAGCACCTCCAGGGTTTTCTTGGAATCCATATCCACCGACCAGGATCTCAACCAGCTGTATAAAGTATTACCTTGGAACTGGCTCTCCACTCCCCATTATCTGGTTATCATGGCTTCCTCCGCCAGTGTCCAGACTCGCTTGCTGAAGCTCGGCCACTTCTTCCTAGCAGCAGGCTCCTGGATCACTGGGCAGCAGAGGTGCTTGGGAGCCGGAAGGGGGCGGAGCAATCAGGCAGGCAGTTGCAGTGCTGCCCAGCTATCTGTGGTGTGAGAAGAAGCAGGGGCACCCCACCGCTGGCAGTGCTGCAGCTAGCGGTGGTGGCAGCGGCGAGGCTGCTGGGCTGGGTCTTGAAAAAGGTGGAAAGAAGGGTGTTACGGCATGGAATGTACAAACTGCGAGACCCTGCTGGTAGCGCCTTTGTCTATTTAGTAGGAAGGGCACGTAACAGCCGGGGGGCAATGGAGGAAGCCCCTTTAGGGCTGGAGCCCCTTCAGGGCTGGAGCCCGGCGGCAACTGACTCCGTTGTCTCTGGCAGTTCTGCCCCTGGACTAGAGGAATGGTCAAGAACATGGCAACATTTAATGCCAAAAAATGCAAAATCATACACGTCTCAAAAATGCAAAGGCTTACTATAATATTAAAGGCATTATAATGGCAAGAGGAAAGCTATCTAAGTATTACTATTTCAGGTGAGCAATGTAACAAAGCAATAGGAAAGGCAAGTCAGATGCTTGTTTGCATAGGTTAAAGAACCAGTAGCAGAAAAAAGTAATACAGGTTGAGTATCCCATATGCAAATATTCTGAAATACGGAATATTCCGAAATACGGACTTTTTTGAGTGAGACTGAGATAGTGAAACCTTTGTTTTTTGATGGCTCAGTGTACACAAACTTTGTTTAATACTCAAAGTTATTAAAAATATTGTATTAAATGAACTTCAGACTGTGTGTATAAGGTGTATATGACACATGAATGAATTCTGTGAATGTACACACACTTTGTTTAATGCACAAAGTTATAAAAAATATTGGCTAAAATGACCTTCAGGCTGTGTGTATAAGGTGTATATGAAACATAAATGCATTCTGTGCTTAGATTTAGGTCCCATCACCATAATATCTCGTTATGGTATGCAATTATTCCAAAATACAGAAAAATCCGATATCCAAAATTCCTCTGGTCCCAAGCATTTTGGATAAGGGATACTCAACCTGTAATGCCACTGTATAGGTCCTTGGTACAGCCACATTTAGAATCCTGTGTTCAGTTCCAGAAGCCATATCTCCAGAAGGCTGTAAATACATTAGGGCAACTAAAATTGTGCATGGCCTACATCACAAAACTTACCTGGAAATACTAAAAGATTATGTGTATAGTTTGGAGAAGGGAAGAGGGAACATACAGTAATAGAAACATTTAAATATATAGGGAGGAATGTAATAGGGTGTGAGAATCAGAAAGTGAGAGATTTTGTGTTTTTTCCTGTTGTTTTTTTTTTTTTATTGTTTGTTTTTTAAAGTGGCAATCCTTTACATGGCAAAACCAGGTTGATATTTGCCATGTAAAGGATTGCCACCGTGGGCATGTGTAGAAGGGGCACTGCTACTGTTGGCATTATGTGTGTAAGCTGCACTGATATGGTGGTTATGTGTATAAAGGGCACTGCGACTGTGGGTATTATTATTATTATTATTATTATTATTACATGCGGTGTAATGACAATAAGATAGTGCTACTGTGTGGCGTATTTTGATTTGGGGTGCTATTGTGTGGCCATGCCCCTTCCTTGTGATACCACACCGTCTTTTTTTAAGGAGCGCACTGTCCCTTTATTAAGTATTGGAGAGAGGGCCCAAATTAATAGTTTGCAGGGAGGCGCCAAACACCCTAGCACTGGCCCTTTGGTAGGGGACAGGATTTGCTTCTGCTTGTGCACATATGTTATGATTGCCAGCCAACAGCACTGGTTTTGCCTATAACACTAACTATAAATATTTTGAATTGGTCCTGGACCACCAATCCAAGGCACCCCTGCAAGTGTCCTGAGGCACCCCAGGGTGCAGTTTGAGAACCACTGGTCTAGTGAGTACCCAGGATAATTATTGTAGCTGGTCTGCGGGTAACAGCTCTCAGATCCACTTCTAGAAAAAATGCAGCAATGTAATTTGAGTGACAAACTGCAGAGATGAACCCTTTCTGTGACTGCTGCACAGGGATCACACAAACTCTATTCATAGGGCTGACTTCACTTAGGGGAGATGTTCTCACCCCGCAAAGAAGTGCGAGTATATACCGCACTTACGGTACCATTGGATTTACAGATATTTTCTTGCAATACACTATGGGGTTCATTCTGAGTTGATTGCTCGCTAGCAGTTTTTAGCAGCCATGCAAACGCATTGTCGCTGCCCACTGGAGAGTGTATATTCACTTTGGAGAAGTGCGAACACTTGAGCAGCAGAGCGCCTGCAAAATCGTTTCAAAATAAGACCAGCACTGTAGTTACACTTCGTGTGCGTTGATTCTAACAACCGAGGGACGGCTTTTGATGTCACACACCCATCCAGCGAATGCCCAGCCACGTCTGCATTTCTTCTGCCACGCCTGCATTTTTCCAAGCACTCCCTGAAAACGGTCAGTTGACACCCAGAAACGCCCTCTTTCTGTCAATCTCCTTGTGGCCTGTTCTGTGATTGGAATAATCGCTAGAACTAGTGCAAAACCACAATGGACTTTGTACCCGTACGATGCGCATGCACATTACGGAGCATGCGCATGCACAGATTAGCCATTTTTTTTCAACTGATTGCTACGCAGCGAACAACGGCAGCAAGCGATCAACTCGGAATGACCCCCTATATACATAGAAACATGGATTTTTACTGCAGGAATTATGGTTAGTTTAGGGGTATCGGTTAGGGTCAACAGAGGTGTAGCTAGGGGTCCAAGCGCCCCTGGCAAAGTAAGGGACTAGCGCCCCCCCTTTCGATAAAGCATTGCAGTCCATTGGCGGTTACCATGTTGGAGCCACAGCAACTGACCCCCTCCCCCACACGCTGCCCTACATCATCGGCTGGGATTCACTGTTGGTGTGAAGCCACTGGGAACATTCTGGTAGCATTAGCAGCAGTCTGTGTCATAGATAGGGAAGGCAGAAGGTTAACTAGCTAAAAGCAGTCTGTTGGCAGCAGAGGCTGGGCGGGGGGCTGAGAATGAGCCAACGCTGATCAGTGTCCAGTCTGCTCAGACAAAAATATTTTGTGATCAGGGCTGGTTCTAGACCAAAGGAGCCAATGGCAAAAATTTCCTTTGGCACCCCCCCCCCCACACACACACACACATACACACACACACACACACACACACACACACACACACACACACACACCAAAAAAGAACATATCCCAGTTTAACATAATGCTATGTGGTGCAAGGTGTGGAGCTGGTCACTTGTATCAGACCTCTGACATTTGCCTTTTCACCCATATTGCATACTTTTTCTTGCAGGTTGTGTCTTAATTCAAGAAGTGTTCTAAGTACTTCAGCTTAGTATCTTTACTGACCCCTCTTTACCCCACACTACATAACTGACCCCTCTATACCCTACACTACATCACTGACCTTTCTATAACCATCACTGCATTACTGACCCCTCTATACAGTACACTGACCTCTATATACCTGCTAGTACATCCCTGATGCCTATATTCCCTAAGCTAAATCCCTGACGCCTCTATTCCCTACGCTACATTCCTGATGCCTCTATAACCTACGCTACATCCCTGACGCCTCTATACCCTACGCTACATCCCTGACGCCTCTATACAGTACAATGCATTACTGATCCCTCTAGACCATACATCCTCATTACATCAGAGAGATAGTGAAACACTGGAAAAAATAAGGATAAAGTGGACTACAGAAACTGATGCTCTAAACAAAGGAGAGAGAGAGAAAAGCACAAGGGAAAGTGGGCAATCGGAACACCATAGAGAGAGGAGAGATAGAAATGCCTGAAAAAGTAAAGGGGGTTGGGTATGGCATCCGGCGCTCGGGATTCCAGCAGTCACATGATACCTAATCCTAATCCTAACCCTCTGGGGGGGGTGGCGGATAGGGCTAACCCTCAGGGGGTGGCAGCTAGGACTAACCCCCCCCCTCCTAGTGCCTTCCCTAATACCCCCTCCCCCGGTCCTAACCCTCCCTCCAATACTCGCCTTCGGGATGTTGGCTGTCTGTGTGCCGGCACCAGTCTCCCAAGTGGTGTCAGGATTCCAACATCGGTCAAATGACCGCCGGTATACCGTCTGCCGGGATGGTAAATGTATCCTGAGGACAGGTAGTGAGTGTGGAGGGATAGGTGGTTCAGTAAAATGTAACAGCTCAAACTGCGATCATTCACTGATAAATTGATTTATAGCTCTCCCTTTTTAACCATTGCAGTCATAAAAGCAATGTTTTTTAAACTTTTAAATAAAGCTTGTTAGCATCCCCAGCACACTGTATATGCTGGGAGATGTAGTTCTCAATATGAAAACATTTAATTACTGTATGAACTCTAATTCCCCAACTGAAACCTCTCACAAACACACACTCCTAAATCTAGTACACACACACACACATTTCCCCAGTACTGACAACTCTCATCACTTCCACACACTGACAACTCCCTCCTGCTCCTCTCCCCACTGACACTGACAGCTCCCTCACAGTCACACACATCCTCCACCCCCCCACCCCCCACACACACACACTGATAGCACACATGCACAAATCCCCCCCTCCTCGACACTAACTGTCACGGACTGCTTGGGCAGCAGGGGGCAGGCTCTGACTTGAAGTGCTGAAATTCAACAGCTCTCTCGAACTTGCAAGGCATGGCTGTGCAGCTGTCTCCAGCCATCTCCTTGCCCACTGTGTAATTTGTGGCGTTCTCTGATGTTCCCCGCTCTGCCTCTACAACTGGCACATAATGTACAGCAGTGGTGACTCCTGAGTATGGGCCTGGAGAACTCCGCCTACCGGGGGGTAGGGATTAATAATTTCAAAGGGGCAGAGCTAGGAGTGAAGCAGTGGACAGCAGTTGAGGGGCGTTTCAAACTGTAACAGGGTTGGGACAATTTCAGTATCCTTCCCTCACCGTCTAATTGGTCAGTCCCACGCTGATTGCCATAGCGCCCTTTCGAGACTGCAGAACTCTATCCCTTAGCCACGGTTGGCACAGCTGGATGGTGCCCCTGGCAAGTGCCATCCTGGCCAAGGGGTAGATACGCCCCTGAAGTTCAGGGCCAGCAACAGAAATCTCGGGGCCCAGTACACTGATATCTCTGGGGCCCCCTCAACCCCCCCTTAACTTGGCAGAGGGATCTTTAAAAAAAAATGGAGCCTTTGACTCGGACCGTCAGTGAGGCCGGCAGGTGGTTTTCATACTGGGCTATCCAGCTCTTCGGTGGCGGTGGCAGGGACATTCAGAAAAGGGCCAGCACAGCAACATGCATAATAATGGCAATACAGTATGGACCACAGGGACTGGACAAAGTGATGGGGTAAAAGGAGGGGGGAGGGTTTAGTTGGCCTGTTAATTGTTTTCCTGCTTAAATTGAGCAGTTGGTGGATACACTTTAAAAAGCAATATTGGCACTGTGGCCCCATTATTTCTGTTCTTAATACTTGGAGCCCTGAACAAGTGTCCCCTTTGTCCCCCCTGTCAGCGGGCCTGTTCAGGCGTTACCTATGGAGAAGCTGCGACATGACATCCTAGGACACGATACTGCACCATGCATCACCATTATATTTCAGTGTGCCTTGTCAATATTTAAATCTTGTTCTGTGTGACGTGAGTTGTAAATGGTTGAAAATCTCTGTGCTACAGTATCGTCACCATGTAGTTATAACAACACCGCAAAACCACCAAAAGACGTGTTTTGGTAGAGGGACTGCTGGAGGGGCCCATTGGGGCCCCCAGTTTGCTACCCCACCCCAGTATACCTGTGCTGTAGCCAGTGGAAGGGGCACTATCTTCCCGGTGATCTCTTCGGGAAGATGGTGCCGCACATAGAAAGCAAAGACTCTGGCTGCACTCTCCTGCCCTCGCTCTAAGCAAGGTGATCGGGCCACAAAAGGACCCCTGTCGGACCCCTGCCGGACCCCGGCCTGTGGGCCACAAAAGGATGCATTGGGGGCGGCATGCGGCCCATGGGTTTGACACCCCTGCCCTAGAGTATCAAAATTTGTTTCACGGCACCCCTAGGCCAAAGTTTTTTTATTGAGAAATTCAGAAAAAAATATAAAATTAAGTAAATTGTGTTTATAGCATGTCATCCTCAGGTTCAGTTATGTTGTGAGGGAATGGTTTTGCCAATTTAATAAAGTATAAATAATTTTAATTGGTCCTGGACCACCAAACTATGCTACCAGTGCAAGAACCCCAGTTTGGAAACTACTGCCATAAAATAAACCTTTTTTGTTTTTTTTAAACTACATGTAATACACCTTAGAGCTCAGTTCCTAAAAGGTTTTAAACCCTTGCATACAGTAAACTACACATATTTAAAAATCCTACACCGGGCACAAGTGCTCACGGGCCAATTTCATGGCAGTCTCGGATAGGAGGGCATTGTGGATTCACCAAGGGAATGCTGATGCTGACTCCAAGAAGAAAGGGAGTCTCTTCCCTATGAAGGTGAAGCCTTGTTTGGCGACGGCCTAGTTAATTTGATCTCGGCAGCTCCCGCAGGTAAGTCATCCTTCTTGCCCTATGTTCCCTCTCAACGGATGAAGACGCATCATTATCTGACGCAGTCATTTCGGCCCAATAGATATGCAAGAAGTTAAGATTCCCCTTTCTTTGCAGGTAGAGGAAGGAAAAGAGGGAAGAGGTCTGTAGCCTCTTCAAGATCGCAGGAGCAGAGATCGTCCTCTGCTTCTGCCAAATCCACTGCATGACGCTGGGGCTCTCTTGCAGGAGCCCGCACCAGTGGGGGGCACGTCTAAAACTCTTCAGTCAGTTCTGGATTCATTCGGACCTGGACTCGTGGGTTTTACAAATAGTGTCCCAAGGGTACAAACTGGGGTTTCAAGACGTTCCCCCTCACCGATTGTTCAAATCAGCCTTAGTCAGCAGGGAGAAGGTTTTTATTCAAGCCTCTTCGTGGTCCCGAAGCCGGACGGCTCAGTCAGACCAATCTTAAATCTGAAATCCCTTAATTTCTACCTAAAGAAATTCAATTTCAAGATGGAATCTCTCAGGGTAGTGATCTCCAGTCCGGGGGATAAAGGAGATTTCATGGTTTTGGTAGACATAAAGGATGCCTACTTATATGTTCCCATTTAGCCACTGCATCAAGCTACCTGAGGTTTGCAATTCAGGATTGTCATTACCAATTTCAGACGTTGCCGTTTGGTCTGTCCACGGCTCCGAGGATTTTCACCAGGGTGATGGCGGAAATGATGGTTCTCCTTCGCAAGCAAGGAGTCACAATTATCCCGTACTTGGATGATCTCCTGATAAAGGCGAGATCCAGGGACCAGTTGGTGCAAAACATCTACTCTCCCTGACAGTTCTTCAACAACATGGTTGGCTCCTAAACTTGCCAAAATCGCAGTTGGTCCCAATGACGCGGTTGTTGTTTTTGGGAGTGATACTGGACACAGAAGAGGTTTTCTTCTAGTGGAAAGGCTCTGGAGATCCAGAGTCTGGTCAAACAAATTCTGAAACCAGCAAGAGTGTTAATCCATCAATGCATTCAGTTGCTGGGGAAGATGGTTGCGGCCTACGAGGCCATTCAGTTTGGCAGGTTCCATGCCAGAGTGTTCCAGTGGGACCTGTTGGACAAGTGGTCCGGATCCCACCTACACATGCACCGGAGGATAATCCTGTCTTCCAAGACCAGAATCTCACTCCATTGGTGGCTGCACAGTTCTCACCACCTAGAGGGGCGATGGTTCGGGATCCAGGACGGGATCCTAGGGACCACGGATGCAACCCTCCGAGTCTGGAGAGCAGTCACACAGGGGGAAAACATCCAAGGAAGATGGTCAAGTCTTCCTTGGATGTTTTCATCTCCACATAAATGTTCTGGAGTTAAGGGCCATTTAATAACTGCAGACACAGTACGCACTGGGACGGGTGCCCAGCATCCTCTACGGACTAAGAGAAAAGGATTTACCGGTAGGTATTAAAATCCTATTTTCTCTAACGTCCTAGAGGATGCTGTGGACTCCGTAAGGACCATGGGGATAGACGGGCTCCGCAGGAGACATGGGCACTTTAAGAAAGACTTTAGTTCTGGGTGTGCACTGGCTCCTCCCTCTATGCCCCTCCTCCAGAACTCAGTTTGATACTGTACCCAGTGGAGACTGGGTGCTTTTCAGGAGCTCTCTTGAGCTTTCTGACAGAAAGTATTTTGTTAGGTTTTTAATTTTCAGGGAGCACTGCTGGCAACAGACTCCCTCATCGAGGGACTGAGGGGAGAGAAGCAGCCCTGCTCTCTGAGTTGCAAGGTCCTGCTTCTTAGGCTACTGGACACCATTAGCTCCAGTGGGATTGGTACGCAGGATCTCACCCTCGCCGTCCGTCCCAGAGCCGCGCCGCCGTCCCCCTCGCAGAGCCGGAAGATAGAAGCCGGGTGAGTATGAGAAGAAAAGAAGACTTCAGAGGCGGCAGAAGACTTCATGATCTTCACTAAGGTAACGCATAGCACTGCAGCTGTGCGCCTTTGCTCCCATACACCTCACATACTCCGGTCACTGTAAGGGTGCAGGGCGCAGGGGTGGCGCCCTGGGCAGCAATATAAACCTCTTTCGCAAAAATATAACATATATACAGCTGGGCACTTTATATATGTATAAGCCCCCACCAATTTTACAGTTTAAGCGGGACAGAAGCCCGCCTCCGAGGGGGCGGGGCTTCTCCCTCAGCACTCACCAGCGCCATTTTTTCTCCACAGCACCGCTGAGAGGAAGCTCCCCGGACTCTACCCTGCTTATACCACGTTAGACAAGAGGGTTGAAAAGAGGGGTGGGGGGGGGCACATAATTCGCAAATTACATACAGCAGCACTACTGGGCAAACATTAAGTTACTGTTTTATTCCTGGGTTATATAGCGCTGGGGGGTGTGCTGGCATACTCTCTCTCTGTCTCTCCAAAGGGCCTTGTGGGGAAACTGTCTTCAGAAAAAGCATTCCCTGTGTGTGTAGTGTGTCGGTACACGTGTGTCGACATGTCTGAGGAAGAAGGCTATATTAGAGAGGAGCGGGAGCAAATGAATGTGGTGTCTCCGCCGACAGCTGATTGGATGGATATGTGGAATGTTTTAAATGCTAGTGTAAACTCATTGCACAAAAGATTAGACAAGGCAGAAGCTTTGGGACAGTCAGGGTTTCAACCCATGCCTGATCCTATGTTGCAGGGACTGTCAGGGTCTCATAAGCGCCCACTATCCCAGATTGTTGACACAGATACCGACACGGATTCTGACTCCAGTGTCGATTACGATGATGCAAAGTTACAGCCAAAATTGGCAAAATCCATTCGATTTATGATTATGGCAATAAAAGATGTTTTGCACATCACAGAGGAACCCCCTGTCGCTGACAAGAGGGTACATATGTACAAGGGAAAGAAGCCTGAGGTAACCTTTCCCCCCTCACACGAGCTGAACGAGTTATGTGAAAAAGCTTGGGAATCTCCAGATAAAAGACTGCAGATTTCCAAAAGGATTCTTATGGCGTATCCTTTCCCATCAACGGATAGGTTACGATGGGAATGCTCCCCTAGGGTGGACAAAGCATTAACACGCTTATCCAAGAAGGTAGCCCTCCCGTCCCAGGATACGGCTACCCTCAAAGAGTGTGCTGACCGCAAACAGGAGATTACCCTGAAGTCCATTTATACACATTCAGGTACCTTACTCAGACCGGCAATTGCGTCGGCCTGGGTGTGTAGTAGAGATGAGCGGGTTCGGTTCCTCGGAATCCGAACCCGCCCGAACTTCATGTTTTTTTTCACGGGTCCGAGCGACTCGGATCTTCCCGCCTTGCTCGGTTAACCCGAGCGCGCCCGAACGTCATCATGACGCTGTCGGATTCTCGCGAGACTCGGATTCTATATAAGGAGCCGCGCGTCGCCGCCATTTTCACACGTGCATTGAGATTGATAGGGAGAGGACGTGGCTGGCGTCCTCTCCATTTAGATTAGAAGAGAGAGAGTGAGATTGATTTGAGACAGAGACACTTGATTTACTGGAGCTTAGGAGTACCGTAGAGAGTGCAGAGTTTAGTAGTGACTGACCACAGTGACCACCAGACAGTGCAGTTTTATTTAATATAATCCGTTCTCTGCCTGAAAAAAACGATACACAGTGACTCAGTCACATACCATATCTGTGTGCACTGCTCAGCCCAGTGTGCTGCATCATCTATGTATATATCTGACTGTGCTCACACAGCTTATAATTGTGGGGGAGACTGGGGAGCAGTGCCAGTTATAGGTTATAGCAGGAGCCAGGAGTACATATTATTAAAATTAAACAGTGCACACTTTTGCTGCAGGAGTGCCACTGCCAGTGTGACTGACCAGTGACCTGACCACACTGACCACCAGTATAGTTAGTAGTATACTATATTGTGATTGCCTGAAAAAGTTAAACACTCGTCGTGTGACTTGTGTGGTGTTTTTTTTTTTATTCTATAAAAAACTCATTCTGCTGACAGACAGTGTCCAGCAGGTCCGTCATTATATAATATATACCTGTCCGGCTGCAGTAGTGATATATATATATTTTTTATATCATTATTTATCATCCAGTCGCAGCAGACACAGTACGGTAGTTCACGGCTGTAGCTACCTCTGTGTCGGCACTCGGCAGTCCATCCATAATTGTATACCACCTACCCGTGGTTTTTTTTTCTTTCTTCTTTATACATACATACTACATCTCTTTATCAACCAGTCTATATTAGCAGCAGACACAGTACAGTAGTCCACGGCTGTAGCTACCTCTGTGTCGGCACTCGGCAGTCCATCCATAATTGTATACCACCTACCCGTGGTTTTTTTTTCTTTCTTCTTTATACATACATACTACATCTCTTTATCAACCAGTCTATATTAGCAGCAGACACAGTACAGTACGGTAGTCCACGGCTGTAGCTACCTCTGTGTCGGCACTCGGCAGTCCGTCCATAATTGTATACCACCTACCCGTGGTTTTTTTTTCTTCTTTATACATACATACTACATCTCTTTATCAACCAGTCTATATTAGCAGCAGACACAGTACAGTAGTCCACGGCTGTAGCTACCTCTGTGTCGGCACTCGGCAGTCCATCCATAATTGTATACCACCTACCCGTGGTTTTTTTTTCTTTCTTCTTTATACATACATACTACATCTCTTTATCAACCAGTCTATATTAGCAGCAGACACAGTACAGTACGGTAGTCCACGGCTGTAGCTACCTCTGTGTCGGCACTCGGCAGTCCGTCCATAATTGTATACCACCTACCCGTGGTTTTTTTTTCTTTCTTCTTTATACATACATACTACATCTCTTTATCAACCAGTCAATATTAGCAGCAGACACAGTACAGTAGTCCACGGCTGTAGCTACCTCTGTGTCGGCACTCGGCAGTCCATCCATAATTGTATACCACCTACCCGTGGTTTTTTTTTCTTTCTTCTTTATACATACATACTACATCTCTTTATCAACCAGTCTATATTAGCAGCAGACACAGTACAGTACGGTAGTCCACGGCTGTAGCTACCTCTGTGTCGGCACTCGGCAGTCCGTCCATAATTGTATACCACCTACCCGTGGTTTTTTTTTCTTTCTTCTTTATACATACTACATCTCATTATCATCCAGTCTATATTAGCAGCAGACACAGTACAGTACGGTAGTCCACGGCTGTAGCTACCTCTGTGTCGGCACTCGGCAGTCCGTCCATAATTGTATACCACCTACCCGTGGTTTTTTTTTTTCTTTCTTCTTTATACATACTGCGCATTGGAAAATTCATGGCTATGCCGTGTAGATGATGGTCTAACAGGAGGCTTTAAAATTTTCTTTCTAGTGTCCTTCGTTTGGGAGAAAAATGCAATGGTACAAGACAGCTTTACCTTGCCAATATCTCTCTTTTGCAAAGAGCTGCGCATTGGAAAATTCAGGGCTATGTCGTGTAGATGATGGCCTAACAGTAGGCTTTAAAATTTTCTTTCTAGTGTCCTTCGTTTGGGAGAAAAATGCAAAGGTACAAGACAGCTTTTCCTTGCCAATATCTCTCTTTTGCAAAGAGCTACGCATTGGAAAATTCAGGGCTATTTCGTGTAGATGATGGTCTAACAGGAGGCTTTAAAATTTTCTTTCTAGTGTCCTTCGTTTGGGAGAAAAATGCAATGGTACAAGACAGCTTTACCTTGCCAATATCTCTCTTTTGCAAAGAGCTGCGCATTGGAAAATTCAGGGCTATGTCGTGTAGATGATGGCCTAACAGTAGGCTTTAAAATTTTCTTTCTAGTGTCCTTCGTTTGGGAGAAAAATGCAAAGGTACAAGACAGCTTTTCCTTGCCAATATCTCTCTTTTGCAAAGAGCTACGCATTGGAAAATTCAGGGCTATGTCGTGTAGATGATGGCCTAACAGGAGGCTTTAAAATTTTCTTTCTAGTGTCCTTCGTTTGGGAGAAAAATGCAAATGGAAAAGACAGCTTTTCCTTGCCAATATCTCTCTTTTGCAAAGAGCTACGCATTGGAAAATTCAGGGCTATGTCATGTAGATGATGGCCTAACAGGAGGCTTTAAAATTTTAATTCTAGTGTCCTTCGTTTGGGAGAAAAATGCAAAGGTACAAGATAGCTTTTCCTTGCCAATATCTCTCTTTTGCAAAGAGCTGCGCATTGGAACATTCAGGGCTATGTCGTGTAGATGATGGCCTAACAGGAGGCTTTAAAATTTTCTTTCTAGTGTCCTTCGTTTGGGAGAAAAATGCAATGGTACAAGACAGCTTTTCCTTGCCAATATCTCTCTTTTGCAAAGAGCTGCGCATTGGAAAATTCAGGGCTATTTCGTGTAGATGATGGCCTAACAGGAGGCTTTAAAATTTTCTTTCTAGTGTCCTTCGTTTGGGAGAAAAATGCAAAGGTACAAGACAGCTTTTCCTTGCCAATATCTCTCTTTTGCAAAGAGCTACGCATTGGAAAATTCAGGGCTATGTCGTGTAGATGATGGCCTAACAGGAGGCTTTAAAATTTTCTTTCTAGTGACCTTCGTTTGGGAGAAAAATGCAATGGTACAAGACAGCTTTTCCTTGCCAATATCTCTCTTTTGCAAAGAGCTACGCATTGGAAAATTCAGGGCTATGTCGTGTAGATGATGGCCTAACAGGAGGCTTTAAAATTTTCTTTCTAGTGACCTTCGTTTGGGAGAAAAATGCAATGGTACAAGACAGCTTTTCCTTGCCAATATCTCTCTTTTGCAAAGAGCTGCGCATTGGAAAATTCAGGGCTATGTCGTGTAGATGATGGCCTAACAGGAGGCTTTAAAATTTTAATTCTAGTGTCCTTCGTTTGGGAGAAAAATGCAAAGGTACAAGACAGGTTTTCCTTGCCAATATCTCTCTTTTGCAAAGAGCTACGCATTGGAAAATTCAGGGCTATGTCGTGTAGATGATGGCCTAAGAGGAGGCTTTAAAATTTTCTTTCTAGTGTCCTTCGTTTGGGAGAAAAATGCAATGGTACAAGACAGCTTTTCCTTGCCAATATCTCTCTTTTGCAAAGAGCTACGCATTGGAAAATTCAGGGCTATGTCGTGTAGATGATGGCCTAACAGGAGGCTTTAAAATTTTCTTTCTAGTGTCCTTCGTTTGGGAGAAAAATGCAAAGGGAAAAGACAGCTTTTCCTTGCCAATATATCTCTTTGCAAAGAGCTACGCATTGGAAAATTCAGGGCTATGTCGTGTAGATGATGGCCTAACAGGAGGCTTTAAAATTTTAATTCTAGTGTCCTTCGTTTGGGAGAAAAATGCAAAGGTACAAGATAGCTTTTCCTTGCCAATATCTCTCTTTTGCAAAGAGCTGCGCATTGGAAAATTCAGGGCTATGTCGTGTAGATGATGGCCTAACAGGAGGCTTTAAAATTTTCTTTCTAGTGTCCTTCGTTTGGGAGAAAAATGCAATGGTACAAGACAGCTTTTCCTTGCCAATATCTCTCTTTTGCAAAGAGCTGCGCATTGGAAAATTCAGGGCTATTTCGTGTAGATGATGGCCTAACAGGAGGCTTTAAAATTTTCTTTCTAGTGTCCTTCGTTTGGGAGAAAAATGCAAAGGTACAAGACAGCTTTTCCTTGCCAATATCTCTCTTTTGCAAAGAGCTACGCATTGGAAAATTCAGGGCTATGTCGTGTAGATGATGGCCTAACAGGAGGCTTTAAAATTTTCTTTCTAGTGACCTTCGTTTGGGAGAAAAATGCAATGGTACAAGACAGCTTTTCCTTGCCAATATCTCTCTTTTGCAAAGAGCTACGCATTGGAAAATTCAGGGCTATGTCGTGTAGATGATGGCCTAACAGGAGGCTTTAAAATTTTCTTTCTAGTGACCTTCGTTTGGGAGAAAAATGTAATGGTACAAGACAGCTTTTCCTTGCCAATATCTCTCTTTTGCAAAGAGCTGCGCATTGGAAAATTCAGGGCTATGTCGTGTAGATGATGGCCTAACAGGAGGCTTTAAAATTTTAATTCTAGTGTCCTTCGTTTGGGAGAAAAATGCAAAGATACAAGACAGCTTTTCCTTGCCAATATCTCTCTTTTGCAAAGAGCTACGCATTGGAAAATTCAGGGCTATGTCGTGTAGATGATGGCCTAACAGGAGGCTTTAAAATTTTCTTTCTAGTGACCTTCGTTTGGGAGAAAAATGCAATGGTACAAGACAGCTTTTCCTTGCCAATATCTCTCTTTTGCAAAGAGCTACGCATTGGAAAATTCAGGGCTATGTCGTGTAGATGATGGCCTAACAGGAGGCTTTAAAATTTTCTTTCTAGTGACCTTCGTTTGGGAGAAAAATGTAATGGTACAAGACAGCTTTTCCTTGCCAATATCTCTCTTTTGCAAAGAGCTGCGCATTGGAAAATTCAGGGCTATGTCGTGTAGATGATGGCCTAACAGGAGGCTTTAAAATTTTAATTCTAGTGTCCTTCGTTTGGGAGAAAAATGCAAAGATACAAGACAGCTTTTCCTTGCCAATATCTCTCTTTTGCAAAGAGCTACGCATTGGAAAATTCAGGGCTATGTCGTGTAGATGATGGCCTAACAGGAGGCTTTAAAATTTTCTTTCTAGTGTCCTTCGTTTGGGAGAAATATGCAATGGTACAAGACAGCTTTTCCTTGCCAATATCTCTCTTTTGCAAAGAGCTACGCATTGAAAAATTCAGGGCTATGTCGTGTAGATGATGGCCTAACAGGAGGCTTTAAAATTTTCTTTCTAGTGTCCTTCGTTTGGGAGAAAAATGCAATGGTACAAGACAGCTTTTCCTTGCCAATATCTCTCTTTTGCAAAGAGCTACGCATTGGAAAATTCAGGGCTATGTCGTGTAGATGATGGCCTAACAGGAGGCTTTAAAATTTTAATTCTAGTGTCCTTCGTTTGGGAGAAAAATGCAATGGTACAAGACAGCTTTTCCTTACCAATATCTCTCTTTTGCAAAGAGCTGCGCATTGGAAAATTCAGGGCTATTTCGTGTAGATGATGGCCTAACAGGAGGCTTTAAAATTTTCCTTCTAGTGTACTTCGTTTGGGAGAAAAATGCAAAGGTACAAGACAGCTTTTCCTTGCCAATATCTCTCTTTTGCAAAGAGCTACGCATTGGAAAATTCAGGGCTATGTCGTGTAGATGATGGCCTAACAGGAGGCTTTAAAATTTTCTTTCTAGTGACCTTCGTTTGGGAGAAAAATGCAAAGGTACAAGACAGCTTTTCCTTGCCAATATCTCTCTTTTGCAAAGAGCTGCGCATTGGAAAATTCAAGGCTATGTCGTGTAGATGATGGCCTAACAGGAGGCTTTAAAATTTTCTTTCTAGTGTCCTTCGTTTGGGAGAAAAATGCAATGGTACAAGACAGCTTTTCCTTGCCAATATCTCTCTTTTGCAAAGAGCTGCGTATTGGAAAATTCAGGGCTATTTCGTGTAGATGATGGCCTAACAGGAGGCTTTCCAATTTTCTTTCTAGTGTCCTTCGTTTGGGAGAAAAATGCAAAGGTACAAGACAGCTTTTCCTTGCCAATATCTCTCTTTTGCAAAGAGCTACGCATTGGAAAATTCAGGGCTATGTCGTGTAGATGATGGCCTAACAGGAGGCTTTAAAATTTTCTTTCTAGTGTCCTTCGTTTGGGAGAAAAATGCAATGGTACAAGACAGCTTTTCCTTGCCAATATCTCTCTTTTGCAAAGAGCTACGCATTGGAAAATTCAGGGCTATGTCGTGTAGATGATGGCCTAACAGGAGGCTTTAAAATTTTCTTTCTAGTGACCTTCGTTTGGGAGAAAAATGCAATGGTACAAGACAGCTTTTCCTTGCCAATATCTCTCTTTTGCAAAGAGCTGCGCATTGGAAAATTCAGGGCTATGTCGTGTAGATGATGGCCTAACAGGAGGCTTTAAAATTTTCTTTCTAGTGACCTTCGTTTGGGAGAAAAATGCAAAGGTACAAGACTGCTTTTCCTTGCCAATATCTCTCTTTTGCAAAGAGCTGCGCATTGGAAAATTCAGGGCTATGTCGTGTAGATGATGGCCTAACAGGAGGCTTTAAAATTTTCTTTCTAGTGTCCTTCGTTTGGGAGAAATATGCAATGGTACAAGACAGCTTTTCCTTGCCAATATCTCTCTTTTGCAAAGAGCTGCGCATTGGAAAATTCAGGGCTATTTCGTGTAGATGATGGCCTAACAGGAGGCTTTAAAATTTTCTTTCTAGTGTCCTTCGTTTGGGAGAAAAATGCAATGGTACAAGACAGCTTTTCCTTGCCAATATCTCTCTTTTGCAAAGAGCTGCGCATTGGAAAATTCAGGGCTATGTCGTGTAGATGATGGCCTAACAGGAGGCTTTAAAATTTTAATTCTAGTGTCCTTCGTTTGGGAGAAAAATGCAAAGGTACAAGACAGCTTTTCCTTGCCAATATCTCTCTTTTGCAAAGAGCTACGCATTGGAAAATTCAGGGCTATGTCGTGTAGATGATGGCCTAACAGGAGGCTTTAAAATTTTCTTTCTAGTGTCCTTCGTTTGGGAGAAATATGCAATGGTACAAGACAGCTTTTCCTTGCCAATATCTCTCTTTTGCAAAGAGCTACGCATTGGAAAATTCAGGGCTATGTCGTGTAGATGATGGCCTAACAGGAGGCTTTAAAATTTTCTTTCTAGTGTCCTTCGTTTGGGAGAAAAATGCAATGGTACAAGACAGCTTTTCCTTGCCAATATCTCTCTTTTGCAAAGAGCTACGCATTGGAAAATTCAGGGCTATGTCGTGTAGATGATGGCCTAACAGGATGCTTTAAAATTTTCTTTCTAGTGTCCTTCGTTTGGGAGAAAAATGCAATGGTACAAGACAGCTTTTCCTTGCCAATATCTCTCTTTTGCAAAGAGCTGCGCATTGGAAAATTCAGGGCTATTTCGTGTAGATGATGGCCTAACAGGAGGCTTTAAAATTTTCTTTCTAGTGTCCTTCGTTTGGGAGAAAAATGCAAAGGTACAAGACAGCTTTTCCTTGCCAATATCTCTCTTTTGCAAAGAGCTACGCATTGGAAAATTCCGGGCTATGTCATGTAGATGATGGCCTAACAGGAGGCTTTAAAATTTTCTATCTAGTGACCTTCGTTTGGGAGAAAAATGCAATGGTACAAGACAGCTTTTCCTTGCCAATATCTCTCTTTTGCAAAGAGCTACGCATTGGAAAATTCAGGGCTATGTCGTGTAGATGATGGCCTAACAGGAGGCTTTAAAATTTTCTTTCTAGTGACCTTCGTTTGGGAGAAAAATGCAATGGTACAAGACAGCTTTTCCTTGCCAATATCTCTCTTTTGCAAAGAGCTGCGCATTGGAAAATTCAGGGCTATGTCGTGTAGATGATGGCCTAACAGGAGGCTTTAAAATTTTAATTCTAGTGTCCTTCGTTTGGGAGAAATATGCAATGGTACAAGACAGCTTTACCTTGCCAATATCTCTCTTTTGCAAAGAGCTACGCATTGGAAAATTCAGGGCTATGTCGTGTAGATGATGGCCTAACAGGAGGCTTTAAAATTTTCTTTCTAGTGTCCTTCGTTTGGGAGAAAAATGCAATGGTACAAGACAGCTTTTCCTTGCCAATATCTCTCTTTTGCAAAGAGCTACGCATTGGAAAATTCAGGGCTATTTCGTGTAGATGATGGCCTAACAGGAGGCTTTAAAATTTTCTTTCTAGTGTCCTTCGTTTTGGAGAAAAATGCAAAGGTACAAGACAGCTTTTCCTTGCCAATATCTCTCTTTTGCAAAGAGCTGCGCATTGGAAAATTCAGGGCTATGTCGTGTAGATGATGGCCTAACAGGAGGCTTTAAAATTTTCTTTCTAGTGTCCTTCGTTTGGGAGAAAAATGCAATGGTACAAGACAGCTTTTCCTTGCCAATATCTCTCTTTTGCAAAGAGCTACGCATTGGAAAATTCAGGGCTATGTCGTGTAGATGATGGCCTAACAGGAGGCTTTAAAATTTTAATTCTAGTGTCCTTCGTTTGGGAGAAAAATGCAAAGGTACAAGACAGCTTTTCCTTGCCAATATCTCTCTTTTGCAAAGAGCTGCGCATTGGAAAATTCAGGGCTATGTCGTGTAGATGATGGCCTAACAGGAGGCTTTAAAATTTTCTTCTAGTGTCCTTCGTTTGGGAGAAAAATGCAATGGTACAAGACTACTTTTCCTTGCCAATATCTCTCTTTTGCAAAGAGCTACGCATTGGAAAATTCAGGGCTATGTCGTGTAGATGATGGCCTAACAGGAGGCTTTAAAATTTTCTTTCTAGTGACCTTCGTTTGGGAGAAAAATGCAAAGGTACAAGACAGCTTTTCCTTGCCAATATCTCTCTTTTGCAAAGAGCTGCGCATTGGAAAATTCAGGGCTATGTCGTGTAGATGATGGCCTAACAGGAGGCTTTAAAATTTTAATTCTAGTGTCCTTCGTTTGGGAGAAAAATGCAAAGGTACAAGACAGCTTTTCCTTGCCAATATCTCTCTTTTGCAAAGAGCTGCGCATTGGAAAATTCAGGGCTATGTCGTCTAGATGATGGCCTAACAGGAGGCTTTAAAATTTTCTTCTAGTGTCCTTCGTTTGGGAGAAAAATGCAATGGTACAAGACAGCTTTTCCTTGCCAATATCTCTCTTTTGCAAAGAGCTACGCATTGGAAAATTCAGGGCTATGTCGTGTAGATGATGGCCTAACAGGAGGCTTTAAAATTTTCTTTCTAGTGACCTTCGTTTGGGAGAAAAATGCAAAGGTACAAGACAGCTTTTCCTTGCCAATATCTCTCTTTTGCAAAGAGCTGCGCATTGGAAAATTCAGGGCTATGTCGTGTAGATGATGGCCTAACAGGAGGCTTTAAAATTTTCTTTCTAGTGTCCTTTGTTTGGGAGAAAAATGCAATGGTACAAGACAGCTTTTCCTTGCCAATATCTCTCTTTTGCAAAGAGCTACGCATTGGAAAATTCAGGGCTATGTCGTGTAGATGATGGCCTAACAGGAGGCTTTAAAATTTTAATTCTAGTGTCCTTCGTTTGGGAGAAAAATGCAAAGGTACAAGACAGCTTTTCCTTGCCAATATCTCTCTTTTGCAAAGAGCTGCGCATTGGAAAATTCAGGGCTATGTCGTCTAGATGATGGCCTAACAGGAGGCTTTAAAATTTTCTTCTAGTGTCCTTCGTTTGGGAGAAAAATGCAATGGTACAAGACAGCTTTTCCTTGCCAATATCTCTCTTTTGCAAAGAGCTACGCATTGGAAAATTCAGGGCTATGTCGTGTAGATGATGGCCTAACAGGAGGCTTTAAAATTTTCTTTCTAGTGACCTTCGTTTGGGAGAAAAATGCAAAGGTACAAGACAGCTTTTCCTTGCCAATATCTCTCTTTTGCAAAGAGCTGCGCATTGGAAAATTCAGGGCTATGTCGTGTAGATGATGGCTTAACTGGAGGCTTTAAAATTTTCTTTCTAGTGACCTTCGTTTGGGAGAAAAATGCAAAGGTACAAGACAGCTTTTCCTTGCCAATATCTCTCTTTTGCAAAGAGCTGCGCATTGGAAAATTCAGGGCTATATCGTGTAGATGATGGCCTAACATGAGGCTTTAAAATTTTAATTCTAGTGTCCTTCGTTTGGGGGAAAAATGCAAAGGTACAAGACAGCTTTTCCTTGCCAATATCTCTCTTTTGCAAAGAGCTGCGCATTGGAAAATTCATGGCTATGCCGTGTAGATGATGGTCTAACAGGAGGCTTTAAAATTTTCTTTCTAGTGTCCTTCGTTTGGGAGAAAAATGCAAAGGTACAAGACAGCTTTTCCTTGCCAATATCTCTCTTTTGCAAAGAGCTACGCTTTGGAAAATTCAGGGCTATGTCGTGTAGATGATGGCCTAACAGGAGGCTTTAAAATTTTCTTTCTAGTGACCTTCGTTTGGGAGAAAAATGCAATGGTACAAGACAGCTTTTCCTTGCCAATATCTCTCTTTTGCAAAGAGCTACGCATTGGAAAATTCAGGGCTATGTCGTGTAGATGATGGCCTAACAGGAGGCTTTAAAATTTTCTTTCTAGTGACCTTCGTTTGGGAGAAAAATGCAATGGTACAAGACAGCTTTTCCTTGCAATTATCTCTCTTTTGCAAAGAGCTGCGCATTGGAAAATTCAGGGCTATGTCGTGTAGATGATGGCCTAACAGGAGGCTTTAAAATTTTAATTCTAGTGTCCTTCGTTTGGGAGAAATATGCAATGGTACAAGACAGCTTTACCTTGCCAATATCTCTCTTTTGCAAAGAGCTACGCATTGGAAAATTCAGGGCTATGTCGTGTAGATGATGGCCTAACAGGAGGCTTTAAAATTTTCTTTCTAGTGACCTTCGTTTGGGAGAAAAATGCAAAGGTACAAGACAGCTTTTCCTTGCCAATATCTCTCTTTTGCAAAGAGCTGCGCATTGAAAAATTCAGGGCTATGTCGTGTAGATGATGGCCTAACAGGAGGCTTTAAAATTTTCTTTCTAGTGTCCTTCGTTTGGGAGAAAAATGCAATGGTACAAGACAGCTTTTCCTTGCCAATATCTCTCTTTTGCAAAGAGCTGCGCATTGGAAAATTCAGGGCTATTTCGTGTAGATGATGGCCTAACAGGAGGCTTTAAAATTTTCTTTCTAGTGTCCTTTGTTTGGGAGAAAAATGCAAAGGTACAAGACAGCTTTTCCTTGCCAATATCTCTCTTTTGCAAAGAGCTGCGCATTGGAAAATTCAGGGCTATGTCGTGTAGATGATGGCCTAACAGGAGGCTTTAAAATTTTCTTTCTAGTGTCCTTCGTTTGGGAGAAAAATGCAATGGTACAAGACAGCTTTTCCTTGCCAATATCTCTCTTTTGCAAAGAGCTACGCATTGGAAAATTCAGGGCTATGTCGTGTAGATGATGGCCTAACAGGAGGCTTTAAAATTTTCTTCTAGTGTCCTTCGTTTGGGAGAAAAATGCAATGGTACAAGACAGCTTTTCCTTGCCAATATCTCTCTTTTGCAAAGAGCTACGCATTGGAAAATTCAGGGCTATGTAGAGTAGATGATGGCCTAACAGGAGGCTTTAAAATTTTCTTTCTAGTGACCTTCGTTTGGGAGAAAAATGCAAAGGTACAAGACAGCTTTTCCTTGCCAATATCTCTCTTTTGCAAAGCGCTGCGCATTGGAAAATTCAGGGCTATGTCGTGTAGATGATGGCTTAACTGGAGGCTTTAAAATTTTCTTTCTAGTGACCTTCGTTTGGGAGAAAAATGCAAAGGTACAAGACAGCTTTTCCTTGCCAATATCTCTCTTTTGCAAAGAGCTGCGCATTGGAAAATTCAGGGCTATATCGTGTAGATGATGGCCTAACATGAGGCTTTAAAATTTTAATTCTAGTGTCCTTCGTTTGGGAGAAAAATGCAAAGGTACAAGACAGCTTTTCCTTGCCAATATCTCTCTTTTGCAAAGAGCTGCGCATTGGAAAATTCAGGGCTATGTCGTGTAGATGATGGCCTAACAGGAGGCTTTAAAATTTTCTTTCTAGTGTCCTTCGTTTGGGAGAAAAATGCAATGGTACAAGACAGCTTTTCCTTGCCAATATCTCTCTTTTGCAAAGAGCTACGCATTGGAAAATTCAGGGCTATGTCGTGTAGATGATGGCCTAACAGGAGGCTTTAAAATTTTAATTCTAGTGTCCTTCGTTTGGGAGAAAAATGCAAAGGTACAAGACAGCTTTTCCTTGCCAATATCTCTCTTTTGCAAAGAGCTGCGCATTGGAAAATTCAGGGCTATGTCGTGTAGATGATGGCCTAACAGGAGGCTTTAAAATTTTCTTTCTAGTGACCTTCGTTTGGGAGAAAAATGCAATGGTACAAGACAGCTTTTCCTTGCCAATATCTCTCTTTTGCAAAGAGCTACGCATTGGAAAATTCAGGGCTATGTCGTGTAGATGATGGCCTAACAGGAGGCTTTAAAATTTTCTTTCTAGTGACCTTCGTTTGGGAGAAAAATGCAATGGTACAAGACAGCTTTTCCTTGCAATTATCTCTCTTTTGCAAAGAGCTGCGCATTGGAAAATTCAGGGCTATGTCGTGTAGATGATGGCCTAACAGGAGGCTTTAAAATTTTAATTCTAGTGTCCTTCGTTTGGGAGAAATATGCAATGGTACAAGACAGCTTTTCCTTGCCAATATCTCTCTTTTGCAAAGAGCTACGCATTGGAAAATTCAGGGCTATGTCGTGTAGATGATGGCCTAACAGGAGGCTTTAAAATTTTCTTTCTAGTGACCTTCGTTTGGGAGAAAAATGCAAAGGTACAAGACAGCTTTTCCTTGCCAATATCTCTCTTTTGCAAAGAGCTGCGCATTGAAAAATTCAGGGCTATGTCGTGTAGATGATGGCCTAACAGGAGGCTTTAAAATTTTCTTTCTAGTGTCCTTCGTTTGGGAGAAAAATGCAATGGTACAAGACAGCTTTTCCTTGCCAATATCTCTCTTTTGCAAAGAGCTGCGCATTGGAAAATTCAGGGCTATTTCGTGTAGATGATGGCCTAACAGGAGGCTTTAAAATTTTCTTTCTAGTGTCCTTTGTTTGGGAGAAAAATGCAAAGGTACAAGACAGCTTTTCCTTGCCAATATCTCTCTTTTGCAAAGAGCTGCGCATTGGAAAATTCAGGGCTATGTCGTGTAGATGATGGCCTAACAGGAGGCTTTAAAATTTTCTTTCTAGTGTCCTTCGTTTGGGAGAAAAATGCAATGGTACAAGACAGCTTTTCCTTGCCAATATCTCTCTTTTGCAAAGAGCTACGCATTGGAAAATTCAGGGCTATGTCGTGTAGATGATGGCCTAACAGGAGGCTTTAAAATTTTAATTCTAGTGTCCTTCGTTTGGGAGAAAAATGCAAAGGTACAAGACAGCTTTTCCTTGCCAATATCTCTCTTTTGCAAAGAGCTGCGCATTGGAAAATTCAAGGGCTATGTCGTGTAGATGATGGCCTAACAGGAGGCTTTAAAATTTTCTTCTAGTGTCCTTCGTTTGGGAGAAAAATGCAATGGTACAAGACAGCTTTTCCTTGCCAATATCTCTCTTTTGCAAAGAGCTACGCATTGGAAAATTCAGGGCTATGTCGAGTAGATGATGGCCTAACAGGAGGCTTTAAAATTTTCTTTCTAGTGACCTTCGTTTGGGAGAAAAATGCAAAGGTACAAGACAGCTTTTCCTTGCCAATATCTCTCTTTTGCAAAGCGCTGCGCATTGGAAAATTCAGGGCTATGTCGTGTAGATGATGGCTTAACTGGAGGCTTTAAAATTTTCTTTCTAGTGACCTTCGTTTGGGAGAAAAATGCAAAGGTACAAGACAGCTTTTCCTTGCCAATATCTCTCTTTTGCAAAGAGCTGCGCATTGGAAAATTCAGGGCTATATCGTGTAGATGATGGCCTAACATGAGGCTTTAAAATTTTAATTCTAGTGTCCTTCGTTTGGGAGAAAAATGCAAAGGTACAAGACAGCTTTTCCTTGCCAATATCTCTCTTTTGCAAAGAGCTGCGCATTGGAAAATTCAGGGCTATGTCGTGTAGATGATGGCCTAACAGGAGGCTTTAAAATTTTCTTTCTAGTGTCCTTCGTTTGGGAGAAAAATGCAATGGTACAAGACAGCTTTTCCTTGCCAATATCTCTCTTTTGCAAAGAGCTACGCATTGGAAAATTCAGGGCTATGTCGTGTAGATGATGGCCTAACAGGAGGCTTTAAAATTTTAATTCTAGTGTCCTTCGTTTGGGAGAAAAATGCAAAGGTACAAGACAGCTTTTCCTTGCCAATATCTCTCTTTTGCAAAGAGCTGCGCATTGGAAAATTCAAGGGCTATGTCGTGTAGATGATGGCCTAACAGGAGGCTTTAAAATTTTCTTCTAGTGTCCTTCGTTTGGGAGAAAAATGCAATGGTACAAGACAGCTTTTCCTTGCCAATATCTCTCTTTTGCAAAGAGCTACGCATTGGAAAATTCAGGGCTATGTCGAGTAGATGATGGCCTAACAGGAGGCTTTAAAATTTTCTTTCTAGTGACCTTCGTTTGGGAGAAAAATGCAAAGGTACAAGACAGCTTTTCCTTGCCAATATCTCTCTTTTGCAAAGCGCTGCGCATTGGAAAATTCAGGGCTATGTCGTGTAGATGATGGCTTAACTGGAGGCTTTAAAATTTTCTTTCTAGTGACCTTCGTTTGGGAGAAAAATGCAAAGGTACAAGACAGCTTTTCCTTGCCAATATCTCTCTTTTGCAAAGAGCTGCGCATTGGAAAATTCAGGGCTATATCGTGTAGATGATGGCCTAACATGAGGCTTTAAAATTTTAATTCTAGTGTCCTTCGTTTGGGAGAAAAATGCAAAGGTACAAGACAGCTTTTCCTTGCCAATATCTCTCTTTTGCAAAGAGCTGCGCATTGGAAAATTCAGGGCTATGTCGTGTAGATGATGGCCTAACAGGAGGCTTTAAAATTTTCTTTCTAGTGTCCTTCGTTTGGGAGAAAAATGCAATGGTACAAGACAGCTTTTCCTTGCCAATATCTCTCTTTTGCAAAGAGCTACGCATTGGAAAATTCAGGGCTATGTCGTGTAGATGATGGCCTAACAGGAGGCTTTAAAATTTTAATTCTAGTGTCCTTCGTTTGGGAGAAAAATGCAAAGGTACAAGACAGCTTTTCCTTGCCAATATCTCTCTTTTGCAAAGAGCTGCGCATTGGAAAATTCAGGGCTATGTCGTGTAGATGATGGCCTAACAGGAGGCTTTAAAATTTTCTTTCTAGTGACCTTCGTTTGGGAGAAAAATGCAATGGTACAAGACAGCTTTTCCTTGCCAATATCTCTCTTTTGCAAAGAGCTACGCATTGGAAAATTCAGGGCTATGTCGTGTAGATGATGGCCTAACAGGAGGCTTTAAAATTTTCTTTCTAGTGACCTTCGTTTGGGAGAAAAATGCAATGGTACAAGACAGCTTTTCCTTGCAATTATCTCTCTTTTGCAAAGAGCTGCGCATTGGAAAATTCAGGGCTATGTCGTGTAGATGATGGCCTAACAGGAGGCTTTAAAATTTTAATTCTAGTGTCCTTCGTTTGGGAGAAATATGCAATGGTACAAGACAGCTTTTCCTTGCCAATATCTCTCTTTTGCAAAGAGCTACGCATTGGAAAATTCAGGGCTATGTCGTGTAGATGATGGCCTAACAGGAGGCTTTAAAATTTTCTTTCTAGTGACCTTCGTTTGGGAGAAAAATGCAAAGGTACAAGACAGCTTTTCCTTGCCAATATCTCTCTTTTGCAAAGAGCTGCGCATTGAAAAATTCAGGGCTATGTCGTGTAGATGATGGCCTAACAGGAGGCTTTAAAATTTTCTTTCTAGTGTCCTTCGTTTGGGAGAAAAATGCAATGGTACAAGACAGCTTTTCCTTGCCAATATCTCTCTTTTGCAAAGAGCTGCGCATTGGAAAATTCAGGGCTATTTCGTGTAGATGATGGCCTAACAGGAGGCTTTAAAATTTTCTTTCTAGTGTCCTTTGTTTGGGAGAAAAATGCAAAGGTACAAGACAGCTTTTCCTTGCCAATATCTCTCTTTTGCAAAGAGCTGCGCATTGGAAAATTCAGGGCTATGTCGTGTAGATGATGGCCTAACAGGAGGCTTTAAAATTTTCTTTCTAGTGTCCTTCGTTTGGGAGAAAAATGCAATGGTACAAGACAGCTTTTCCTTGCCAATATCTCTCTTTTGCAAAGAGCTACGCATTGGAAAATTCAGGGCTATGTCGTGTAGATGATGGCCTAACAGGAGGCTTTAAAATTTTAATTCTAGTGTCCTTCGTTTGGGAGAAAAATGCAAAGGTACAAGACAGCTTTTCCTTGCCAATATCTCTCTTTTGCAAAGAGCTGCGCATTGGAAAATTCAAGGGCTATGTCGTGTAGATGATGGCCTAACAGGAGGCTTTAAAATTTTCTTCTAGTGTCCTTCGTTTGGGAGAAAAATGCAATGGTACAAGACAGCTTTTCCTTGCCAATATCTCTCTTTTGCAAAGAGCTACGCATTGGAAAATTCAGGGCTATGTCGAGTAGATGATGGCCTAACAGGAGGCTTTAAAATTTTCTTTCTAGTGACCTTCGTTTGGGAGAAAAATGCAAAGGTACAAGACAGCTTTTCCTTGCCAATATCTCTCTTTTGCAAAGCGCTGCGCATTGGAAAATTCAGGGCTATGTCGTGTAGATGATGGCTTAACTGGAGGCTTTAAAATTTTCTTTCTAGTGACCTTCGTTTGGGAGAAAAATGCAAAGGTACAAGACAGCTTTTCCTTGCCAATATCTCTCTTTTGCAAAGAGCTGCGCATTGGAAAATTCAGGGCTATATCGTGTAGATGATGGCCTAACATGAGGCTTTAAAATTTTAATTCTAGTGTCCTTCGTTTGGGAGAAAAATGCAAAGGTACAAGACAGCTTTTCCTTGCCAATATCTCTCTTTTGCAAAGAGCTGCGCATTGGAAAATTCAGGGCTATGTCGTGTAGATGATGGCCTAACAGGAGGCTTTAAAATTTTCTTTCTAGTGTCCTTCGTTTGGGAGAAAAATGCAATGGTACAAGACAGCTTTTCCTTGCCAATATCTCTCTTTTGCAAAGAGCTACGCATTGGAAAATTCAGGGCTATGTCGTGTAGATGATGGCCTAACAGGAGGCTTTAAAATTTTAATTCTAGTGTCCTTCGTTTGGGAGAAAAATGCAAAGGTACAAGACAGCTTTTCCTTGCCAATATCTCTCTTTTGCAAAGAGCTGCGCATTGGAAAATTCAAGGGCTATGTCGTGTAGATGATGGCCTAACAGGAGGCTTTAAAATTTTCTTCTAGTGTCCTTCGTTTGGGAGAAAAATGCAATGGTACAAGACAGCTTTTCCTTGCCAATATCTCTCTTTTGCAAAGAGCTACGCATTGGAAAATTCAGGGCTATGTCGAGTAGATGATGGCCTAACAGGAGGCTTTAAAATTTTCTTTCTAGTGACCTTCGTTTGGGAGAAAAATGCAAAGGTACAAGACAGCTTTTCCTTGCCAATATCTCTCTTTTGCAAAGCGCTGCGCATTGGAAAATTCAGGGCTATGTCGTGTAGATGATGGCTTAACTGGAGGCTTTAAAATTTTCTTTCTAGTGACCTTCGTTTGGGAGAAAAATGCAAAGGTACAAGACAGCTTTTCCTTGCCAATATCTCTCTTTTGCAAAGAGCTGCGCATTGGAAAATTCAGGGCTATATCGTGTAGATGATGGCCTAACATGAGGCTTTAAAATTTTAATTCTAGTGTCCTTCGTTTGGGAGAAAAATGCAAAGGTACAAGACAGCTTTTCCTTGCCAATATCTCTCTTTTGCAAAGAGCTGCGCATTGGAAAATTCAGGGCTATGTCGTGTAGATGATGGCCTAACAGGAGGCTTTAAAATTTTCTTTCTAGTGTCCTTCGTTTGGGAGAAAAATGCAATGGTACAAGACAGCTTTTCCTTGCCAATATCTCTCTTTTGCAAAGAGCTACGCATTGGAAAATTCAGGGCTATGTCGTGTAGATGATGGCCTAACAGGAGGCTTTAAAATTTTAATTCTAGTGTCCTTCGTTTGGGAGAAAAATGCAAAGGTACAAGACAGCTTTTCCTTGCCAATATCTCTCTTTTGCAAAGAGCTGCGCATTGGAAAATTCAGGGCTATGTCGTGTAGATGATGGCCTAACAGGAGGCTTTAAAATTTTCTTTCTAGTGACCTTCGTTTGGGAGAAAAATGCAAAGGTACAAGACAGCTTTTCCTTGCCAATATCTCTCTTTTGCAAAGAGCTGCGCATTGGAAAATTCAGGGCTATGTCGTGTAGATGATGGCCTAACAGGGGGCTTTAAAATTTTCTTTCTAGTGTCCTTCGTTTGGGAGAAAAATGCAATGGTACAAGACAGCTTTTCCTTGCCAATATCTCTCTTTTGCAAAGAGCTGCGCATTGGAAAAATCAGGGCTATTTCGTGTAGATGATGGCCTAACAGGAGGCTTTAAAATTTTCTTTCTAGTGTCCTTCGTTTGGGAGAAAAATGCAAAGGTACAAGACAGCTTTTCCTTGCCAATATCTCTCTTTTGCAAAGAGCTGCGCATTGGAAAATTCAGGGCTATGTCGTGTAGATGATGGCCTAACAGGAGGCTTTAAAATTTTCTTTCTAGTGACCTTTGTTTGGGAGAAAAATGCAATGGTACAAGACAGCTTTTCCTTGCCAATATCTCTCTTTTGCAAAGAGCTACGCATTGGAAAATTCAGGGCTATGTCGTGTAGATGATGGCCTAACAGGAGGCTTTAAAATTTTAATTCTAGTGTCCTTCGTTTGGGAGAAAAATGCAAAGGTACAAGACAGCTTTTCCTTGCCAATATCTCTCTTTTGCAAAGAGCTGCGCATTGGAAAATTCAGGGCTATGTCGTCTAGATGATGGCCTAACAGGAGGCTTTAAAATTTTCTTCTAGTGTCCTTCGTTTGGGAGAAAAATGCAATGGTACAAGACAGCTTTTCCTTGCCAATATCTCTCTTTTGCAAAGAGCTACGCATTGGAAAATTCAGGGCTATGTCGTGTAGATGATGGCCTAACAGGAGGCTTTAAAATTTTCTTTCTAGTGACCTTCGTTTGGGAGAAAAATGCAAAGGTACAAGACAGCTTTTCCTTGCCAATATCTCTCTTTTGCAAAGAGCTGCGCATTGGAAAATTCAGGGCTATGTCGTGTAGATGATGGCTTAACTGGAGGCTTTAAAATTTTCTTTCTAGTGACCTTCGTTTGGGAGAAAAATGCAAAGGTACAAGACAGCTTTTCCTTGCCAATATCTCTCTTTTGCAAAGAGCTGCGCATTGGAAAATTCAGGGCTATATCGTGTAGATGATGGCCTAACATGAGGCTTTAAAATTTTAATTCTAGTGTCCTTCGTTTGGGGGAAAAATGCAAAGGTACAAGACAGCTTTTCCTTGCCAATATCTCTCTTTTGCAAAGAGCTGCGCATTGGAAAATTCATGGCTATGCCGTGTAGATGATGGTCTAACAGGAGGCTTTAAAATTTTCTTTCTAGTGTCCTTCGTTTGGGAGAAAAATGCAAAGGTACAAGACAGCTTTTCCTTGCCAATATCTCTCTTTTGCAAAGAGCTACGCTTTGGAAAATTCAGGGCTATGTCGTGTAGATGATGGCCTAACAGGAGGCTTTAAAATTTTAATTCTAGTGTCCTTCGTTTGGGGGAAAAATGCAAAGGTACAAGACAGCTTTTCCTTGCCAATATCTCTCTTTTGCAAAGAGCTGCGCATTGGAAAATTCATGGCTATGCCGTGTAGATGATGGTCTAACAGGAGGCTTTAAAATTTTCTTTCTAGTGTCCTTCGTTTGGGAGAAAAATGCAAAGGTACAAGACAGCTTTTCCTTGCCAATATCTCTCTTTTGCAAAGAGCTGCGCATTGGAAAATTCAGGGCTATGTCGTGTAGATGATGGCCTAACAGGAGGCTTTAAAATTTTAATTCTAGTGTCCTTCGTTTGGGAGAAAAATGCAATGGTACAAGACAGCTTTTCCTTGCCAATATCTCTCTTTTGCAAAGAGCTACGCATTGAAAAATTCAGGGCTATGTCGTGTAGATGATGGCCTAACAGGAGGCTTTAAAATTTTCTTTCTAGTGTCCTTCGTTTGGGAGAAAAATGCAATGGTACAAGACAGCTTTTCCTTGCCAATATCTCTCTTTTGCAAAGAGCTACGCATTGGAAAATTCAGGGCTATGTCGTGTAGATGATGGCCTAACAGGAGGCTTTAAAATTTTAATTCTAGTGTCCTTCGTTTGGGAGAAAAATGCAATGGTACAAGACAGCTTTTCCTTACCAATATCTCTCTTTTGCAAAGAGCTGCGCATTGGAAAATTCAGGGCTATTTCGTGTAGATGATGGCCTAACAGGAGGCTTTAAAATTTTCCTTCTAGTGTACTTCGTTTGGGAGAAAAATGCAAAGGTACAAGACAGCTTTTCCTTGCCAATATCTCTCTTTTGCAAAGAGCTACGCATTGGAAAATTCAGGGCTATGTCGTGTAGATGATGGCCTAACAGGAGGCTTTAAAATTTTCTTTCTAGTGACCTTCGTTTGGGAGAAAAATGCAAAGGTACAAGACAGCTTTTCCTTGCCAATATCTCTCTTTTGCAAAGAGCTGCGCATTGGAAAATTCAAGGCTATGTCGTGTAGATGATGGCCTAACAGGAGGCTTTAAAATTTTCTTTCTAGTGTCCTTCGTTTGGGAGAAAAATGCAATGGTACAAGACAGCTTTTCCTTGCCAATATCTCTCTTTTGCAAAGAGCTGCGTATTGGAAAATTCAGGGCTATTTCGTGTAGATGATGGCCTAACAGGAGGCTTTCCAATTTTCTTTCTAGTGTCCTTCGTTTGGGAGAAAAATGCAAAGGTACAAGACAGCTTTTCCTTGCCAATATCTCTCTTTTGCAAAGAGCTACGCATTGGAAAATTCAGGGCTATGTCGTGTAGATGATGGCCTAACAGGAGGCTTTAAAATTTTCTTTCTAGTGTCCTTCGTTTGGGAGAAAAATGCAATGGTACAAGACAGCTTTTCCTTGCCAATATCTCTCTTTTGCAAAGAGCTACGCATTGGAAAATTCAGGGCTATGTCGTGTAGATGATGGCCTAACAGGAGGCTTTAAAATTTTCTTTCTAGTGACCTTCGTTTGGGAGAAAAATGCAATGGTACAAGACAGCTTTTCCTTGCCAATATCTCTCTTTTGCAAAGAGCTGCGCATTGGAAAATTCAGGGCTATGTCGTGTAGATGATGGCCTAACAGGAGGCTTTAAAATTTTAATTCTAGTGTCCTTCGTTTGGGAGAAATATGCAATGGTACAAGACAGCTTTACCATGCCAATATCTCTCTTTTGCAAAGAGCTACGCATTGGAAAATTCAGGGCTATGTCGTGTAGATGATGGCCTAACAGGAGGCTTTAAAATTTTCTTTCTAGTGACCTTCGTTTGGGAGAAAAATGCAAAGGTACAAGACTGCTTTTCCTTGCCAATATCTCTCTTTTGCAAAGAGCTGCGCATTGGAAAATTCAGGGCTATGTCGTGTAGATGATGGCCTAACAGGAGGCTTTAAAATTTTCTTTCTAGTGTCCTTCGTTTGGGAGAAATATGCAATGGTACAAGACAGCTTTTCCTTGCCAATATCTCTCTTTTGCAAAGAGCTGCGCATTGGAAAATTCAGGGCTATTTCGTGTAGATGATGGCCTAACAGGAGGCTTTAAAATTTTCTTTCTAGTGTCCTTCGTTTGGGAGAAAAATGCAATGGTACAAGACAGCTTTTCCTTGCCAATATCTCTCTTTTGCAAAGAGCTGCGCATTGGAAAATTCAGGGCTATGTCGTGTAGATGATGGCCTAACAGGAGGCTTTAAAATTTTAATTCTAGTGTCCTTCGTTTGGGAGAAAAATGCAAAGGTACAAGACAGCTTTTCCTTGCCAATATCTCTCTTTTGCAAAGAGCTACGCATTGGAAAATTCAGGGCTATGTCGTGTAGATGATGGCCTAACAGGAGGCTTTAAAATTTTCTTTCTAGTGTCCTTCGTTTGGGAGAAATATGCAATGGTACAAGACAGCTTTTCCTTGCCAATATCTCTCTTTTGCAAAGAGCTACGCATTGGAAAATTCAGGGCTATGTCGTGTAGATGATGGCCTAACAGGAGGCTTTAAAATTTTCTTTCTAGTGTCCTTCGTTTGGGAGAAAAATGCAATGGTACAAGACAGCTTTTCCTTGCCAATATCTCTCTTTTGCAAAGAGCTACGCATTGGAAAATTCAGGGCTATTTCGTGTAGATGATGGCCTAACAGGAGGCTTTAAAATTTTCTTTCTAGTGTCCTTCGTTTGGGAGAAAAATGCAAAGGTACAAGACAGCTTTTCCTTGCCAATATCTCTCTTTTGCAAAGAGCTACGCATTGGAAAATTCCGGGCTATGTCATGTAGATGATGGCCTAACAGGAGGCTTTAAAATTTTCTTTCTAGTGTCCTTCGTTTTGGAGAAAAATGCAAAGGTACAAGACAGCTTTTCCTTGCCAATATCTCTCTTTTGCAAAGAGCTGCGCATTGGAAAATTCAGGGCTATGTCGTGTAGATGATGGCCTAACAGGAGGCTTTAAAATTTTCTTTCTAGTGTCCTTCGTTTGGGAGAAAAATGCAATGGTACAAGACAGCTTTTCCTTGCCAATATCTCTCTTTTGCAAAGAGCTACGCATTGGAAAATTCAGGGCTATGTCGTGTAGATGATGGCCTAACAGGAGGCTTTAAAATTTTAATTCTAGTGTCCTTCGTTTGGGAGAAAAATGCAAAGGTACAAGACAGCTTTTCCTTGCCAATATCTCTCTTTTGCAAAGAGCTGCGCATTGGAAAATTCAGGGCTATGTCGTGTAGATGATGGCCTAACAGGAGGCTTTAAAATTTTCTTCTAGTGTCCTTCGTTTGGGAGAAAAATGCAATGGTACAAGACTACTTTTCCTTGCCAATATCTCTCTTTTGCAAAGAGCTACGCATTGGAAAATTCAGGGCTATGTCGTGTAGATGATGGCCTAACAGGAGGCTTTAAAATTTTCTTTCTAGTGACCTTCGTTTGGGAGAAAAATGCAAAGGTACAAGACAGCTTTTCCTTGCCAATATCTCTCTTTTGCAAAGAGCTGCGCATTGGAAAATTCAGGGCTATGTCGTGTAGATGATGGCCTAACAGGAGGCTTTAAAATTTTCTTTCTAGTGTCCTTTGTTTGGGAGAAAAATGCAATGGTACAAGACAGCTTTTCCTTGCCAATATCTCTCTTTTGCAAAGAGCTACGCATTGGAAAATTCAGGGCTATGTCGTGTAGATGATGGCCTAACAGGAGGCTTTAAAATTTTAATTCTAGTGTCCTTCGTTTGGGAGAAAAATGCAAAGGTACAAGACAGCTTTTCCTTGCCAATATCTCTCTTTTGCAAAGAGCTGCGCATTGGAAAATTCAGGGCTATGTCGTCTAGATGATGGCCTAACAGGAGGCTTTAAAATTTTCTTCTAGTGTCCTTCGTTTGGGAGAAAAATGCAATGGTACAAGACAGCTTTTCCTTGCCAATATCTCTCTTTTGCAAAGAGCTACGCATTGGAAAATTCAGGGCTATGTCGTGTAGATGATGGCCTAACAGGAGGCTTTAAAATTTTCTTTCTAGTGACCTTCGTTTGGGAGAAAAATGCAAAGGTACAAGACAGCTTTTCCTTGCCAATATCTCTCTTTTGCAAAGAGCTGCGCATTGGAAAATTCAGGGCTATGTCGTGTAGATGATGGCTTAACTGGAGGCTTTAAAATTTTCTTTCTAGTGACCTTCGTTTGGGAGAAAAATGCAAAGGTACAAGACAGCTTTTCCTTGCCAATATCTCTCTTTTGCAAAGAGCTGCGCATTGGAAAATTCAGGGCTATATCGTGTAGATGATGGCCTAACATGAGGCTTTAAAATTTTAATTCTAGTGTCCTTCGTTTGGGGGAAAAATGCAAAGGTACAAGACAGCTTTTCCTTGCCAATATCTCTCTTTTGCAAAGAGCTGCGCATTGGAAAATTCATGGCTATGCCGTGTAGATGATGGTCTAACAGGAGGCTTTAAAATTTTCTTTCTAGTGTCCTTCGTTTGGGAGAAAAATGCAAAGGTACAAGACAGCTTTTCCTTGCCAATATCTCTCTTTTGCAAAGAGCTACGCTTTGGAAAATTCAGGGCTATGTCGTGTAGATGATGGCCTAACAGGAGGCTTTAAAATTTTCTTTCTAGTGACCTTCGTTTGGGAGAAAAATGCAATGGTACAAGACAGCTTTTCCTTGCCAATATCTCTCTTTTGCAAAGAGCTACGCATTGGAAAATTCAGGGCTATGTCGTGTAGATGATGGCCTAACAGGAGGCTTTAAAATTTTCTTTCTAGTGACCTTCGTTTGGGAGAAAAATGCAATGGTACAAGACAGCTTTTCCTTGCAATTATCTCTCTTTTGCAAAGAGCTGCGCATTGGAAAATTCAGGGCTATGTCGTGTAGATGATGGCCTAACAGGAGGCTTTAAAATTTTAATTCTAGTGTCCTTCGTTTGGGAGAAATATGCAATGGTACAAGACAGCTTTACCTTGCCAATATCTCTCTTTTGCAAAGAGCTACGCATTGGAAAATTCAGGGCTATGTCGTGTAGATGATGGCCTAACAGGAGGCTTTAAAATTTTCTTTCTAGTGTCCTTCGTTTGGGAGAAAAATGCAATGGTACAAGACAGCTTTTCCTTGCCAATATCTCTCTTTTGCAAAGAGCTGCGCATTGGAAAATTCAGGGCTATTTCGTGTAGATGATGGCCTAATAGGAGGCTTTAAAATTTTCTTTCTAGTGTCCTTTGTTTGGGAGAAAAATGCAAAGGTACAAGACAGCTTTTCCTTGCCAATATCTCTCTTTTGCAAAGAGCTGCGCATTGGAAAATTCAGGGCTATGTCGTGTAGATGATGGCCTAACAGGAGGCTTTAAAATTTTCTTTCTAGTGTCCTTCGTTTGGGAGAAAAATGCAATGGTACAAGACAGCTTTTCCTTGCCAATATCTCTCTTTTGCAAAGAGCTACGCATTGGAAAATTCAGGGCTATGTCGTGTAGATGATGGCCTAACAGGAGGCTTTAAAATTTTAATTCTAGTGTCCTTCGTTTGGGAGAAAAATGCAAAGGTACAAGACAGCTTTTCCTTGCCAATATCTCTCTTTTGCAAAGAGCTGCGCATTGGAAAATTCAGGGCTATGTCGTGTAGATGATGGCCTAACAGGAGGCTTTAAAATTTTCTTCTAGTGTCCTTCGTTTGGGAGAAAAATGCAATGGTACAAGACAGCTTTTCCTTGCCAATATCTCTCTTTTGCAAAGAGCTACGCATTGGAAAATTCAGGGCTATGTAGAGTAGATGATGGCCTAACAGGAGGCTTTAAAATTTTCTTTCTAGTGACCTTCGTTTGGGAGAAAAATGCAAAGGTACAAGACAGCTTTTCCTTGCCAATATCTCTCTTTTGCAAAGCGCTGCGCATTGGAAAATTCAGGGCTATGTCGTGTAGATGATGGCTTAACTGGAGGCTTTAAAATTTTCTTTCTAGTGACCTTCGTTTGGGAGAAAAATGCAAAGGTACAAGACAGCTTTTCCTTGCCAATATCTCTCTTTTGCAAAGAGCTGCGCATTGGAAAATTCAGGGCTATATCGTGTAGATGATGGCCTAACATGAGGCTTTAAAATTTTAATTCTAGTGTCCTTCGTTTGGGAGAAAAATGCAAAGGTACAAGACAGCTTTTCCTTGCCAATATCTCTCTTTTGCAAAGAGCTGCGCATTGGAAAATTCAGGGCTATGTCGTGTAGATGATGGCCTAACAGGAGGCTTTAAAATTTTCTTTCTAGTGTCCTTCGTTTGGGAGAAAAATGCAATGGTACAAGACAGCTTTTCCTTGCCAATATCTCTCTTTTGCAAAGAGCTACGCATTGGAAAATTCAGGGCTATGTCGTGTAGATGATGGCCTAACAGGAGGCTTTAAAATTTTAATTCTAGTGTCCTTCGTTTGGGAGAAAAATGCAAAGGTACAAGACAGCTTTTCCTTGCCAATATCTCTCTTTTGCAAAGAGCTGCGCATTGGAAAATTCAGGGCTATGTCGTGTAGATGATGGCCTAATAGGAGGCTTTAAAATTTTCTTTCTAGTGACCTTCGTTTGGGAGAAAAATGCAATGGTACAAGACAGCTTTTCCTTGCCAATATCTCTCTTTTGCAAAGAGCTACGCATTGGAAAATTCAGGGCTATGTCGTGTAGATGATGGCCTAACAGGAGGCTTTAAAATTTTCTTTCTAGTGACCTTCGTTTGGGAGAAAAATGCAATGGTACAAGACAGCTTTTCCTTGCAATTATCTCTCTTTTGCAAAGAGCTGCGCATTGGAAAATTCAGGGCTATGTCGTGTAGATGATGGCCTAACAGGAGGCTTTAAAATTTTAATTCTAGTGTCCTTCGTTTGGGAGAAATATGCAATGGTACAAGACAGCTTTTCCTTGCCAATATCTCTCTTTTGCAAAGAGCTACGCATTGGAAAATTCAGGGCTATGTCGTGTAGATGATGGCCTAACAGGAGGCTTTAAAATTTTCTTTCTAGTGACCTTCGTTTGGGAGAAAAATGCAAAGGTACAAGACAGCTTTTCCTTGCCAATATCTCTCTTTTGCAAAGAGCTGCGCATTGAAAAATTCAGGGCTATGTCGTGTAGATGATGGCCTAACAGGAGGCTTTAAAATTTTCTTTCTAGTGTCCTTCGTTTGGGAGAAAAATGCAATGGTACAAGACAGCTTTTCCTTGCCAATATCTCTCTTTTGCAAAGAGCTGCGCATTGGAAAATTCAGGGCTATTTCGTGTAGATGATGGCCTAACAGGAGGCTTTAAAATTTTCTTTCTAGTGTCCTTTGTTTGGGAGAAAAATGCAAAGGTACAAGACAGCTTTTCCTTGCCAATATCTCTCTTTTGCAAAGAGCTGCGCATTGGAAAATTCAGGGCTATGTCGTGTAGATGATGGCCTAACAGGAGGCTTTAAAATTTTCTTTCTAGTGTCCTTCGTTTGGGAGAAAAATGCAATGGTACAAGACAGCTTTTCCTTGCCAATATCTCTCTTTTGCAAAGAGCTACGCATTGGAAAATTCAGGGCTATGTCGTGTAGATGATGGCCTAACAGGAGGCTTTAAAATTTTAATTCTAGTGTCCTTCGTTTGGGAGAAAAATGCAAAGGTACAAGACAGCTTTTCCTTGCCAATATCTCTCTTTTGCAAAGAGCTGCGCATTGGAAAATTCAGGGCTATGTCGTGTAGATGATGGCCTAACAGGAGGCTTTAAAATTTTCTTCTAGTGTCCTTCGTTTGGGAGAAAAATGCAATGGTACAAGACAGCTTTTCCTTGCCAATATCTCTCTTTTGCAAAGAGCTACGCATTGGAAAATTCAGGGCTATGTCGAGTAGATGATGGCCTAACAGGAGGCTTTAAAATTTTCTTTCTAGTGACCTTCGTTTGGGAGAAAAATGCAAAGGTACAAGACAGCTTTTCCTTGCCAATATCTCTCTTTTGCAAAGCGCTGCGCATTGGAAAATTCAGGGCTATGTCGTGTAGATGATGGCTTAACTGGAGGCTTTAAAATTTTCTTTCTAGTGACCTTCGTTTGGGAGAAAAATGCAAAGGTACAAGACAGCTTTTCCTTGCCAATATCTCTCTTTTGCAAAGAGCTGCGCATTGGAAAATTCAGGGCTATATCGTGTAGATGATGGCCTAACATGAGGCTTTAAAATTTTAATTCTAGTGTCCTTCGTTTGGGAGAAAAATGCAAAGGTACAAGACAGCTTTTCCTTGCCAATATCTCTCTTTTGCAAAGAGCTGCACATTGGAAAATTCAGGGCTATGTCGTGTAGATGATGGCCTAACAGGAGGCTTTAAAATTTTCTTTCTAGTGTCCTTCGTTTGGGAGAAAAATGCAATGGTACAAGACAGCTTTTCCTTGCCAATATCTCTCTTTTGCAAAGAGCTACGCATTGGAAAATTCAGGGCTATGTCGTGTAGATGATGGCCTAACAGGAGGCTTTAAAATTTTAATTCTAGTGTCCTTCGTTTGGGAGAAAAATGCAAAGGTACAAGACAGCTTTTCCTTGCCAATATCTCTCTTTTGCAAAGAGCTGCGCATTGGAAAATTCAGGGCTATGTCGTGTAGATGATGGCCTAACAGGAGGCTTTAAAAATTTCTTCTAGTGTCCTTCGTTTGGGAGAAAAATGCAATGGTACAAGACTACTTTTCCTTGCCAATATCTCTCTTTTGCAAAGAGCTACGCATTGGAAAATTCAGGGCTATGTCGTGTAGATGATGGCCTAACAGGAGGCTTTAAAATTTTCTTTCTAGTGACCTTCGTTTGGGAGAAAAATGCAAAGGTACAAGACAGCTTTTCCTTGCCAATATCTCTCTTTTGCAAAGAGCTGCGCATTGGAAAATTCAGGGCTATGTCGTGTAGATGATGGCCTAACAGGGGGCTTTAAAATTTTCTTTCTAGTGTCCTTCGTTTGGGAGAAAAATGCAATGGTACAAGACAGCTTTTCCTTGCCAATATCTCTCTTTTGCAAAGAGCTGCGCATTGGAAAAATCAGGGCTATTTCGTGTAGATGATGGCCTAACAGGAGGCTTTAAAATTTTCTTTCTAGTGTCCTTCGTTTGGGAGAAAAATGCAAAGGTACAAGACAGCTTTTCCTTGCCAATATCTCTCTTTTGCAAAGAGCTGCGCATTGGAAAATTCAGGGCTATGTCGTGTAGATGATGGCCTAACAGGAGGCTTTAAAATTTTCTTTCTAGTGTCCTTCGTTTGGGAGAAAAATGCAATGGTACAAGACAGCTTTTCCTTGCCAATATCTCTCTTTTGCAAAGAGCTACGCATTGGAAAATTCAGGGCTATGTCGTGTAGATGATGGCCTAACAGGAGGCTTTAAAATTTTAATTCTAGTGTCCTTCGTTTGGGAGAAAAATGCAAAGGTACAAGACAGCTTTTCCTTGCCAATATCTCTCTTTTGCAAAGAGCTGCGCATTGGAAAATTCAGGGCTATGTCGTGTAGATGATGGCCTAACAGGGGACTTTAAAATTTTCTTTCTAGTGTCCTTCGTTTGGGAGAAAAATGCAATGGTACAAGACAGCTTTTCCTTGCCAATATCTCTCTTTTGCAAAGAGCTGCGCATTGGAAAAATCAGGGCTATTTCGTGTAGATGATGGCCTAACAGGAGGCTTTAAAATTTTCTTTCTAGTGTCCTTCGTTTGGGAGAAAAATGCAAAGGTACAAGACAGCTTTTCCTTGCCAATATCTCTCTTTTGCAAAGAGCTGCGCATTGGAAAATTCAGGGCTATGTCGTGTAGATGATGGCCTAACAGGAGGCTTTAAAATTTTCTTTCTAGTGTCCTTTGTTTGGGAGAAAAATGCAATGGTACAAGACAGCTTTTCCTTGCCAATATCTCTCTTTTGCAAAGAGCTACGCATTGGAAAATTCAGGGCTATGTCGTGTAGATGATGGCCTAACAGGAGGCTTTAAAATTTTAATTCTAGTGTCCTTCGTTTGGGAGAAAAATGCAAAGGTACAAGACAGCTTTTCCTTGCCAATATCTCTCTTTTGCAAAGAGCTGCGCATTGGAAAATTCAGGGCTATGTCGTCTAGATGATGGCCTAACAGGAGGCTTTAAAATTTTCTTCTAGTGTCCTTCGTTTGGGAGAAAAATGCAATGGTACAAGACAGCTTTTCCTTGCCAATATCTCTCTTTTGCAAAGAGCTACGCATTGGAAAATTCAGGGCTATGTCGTGTAGATGATGGCCTAACAGGAGGCTTTAAAATTTTCTTTCTAGTGACCTTCGTTTGGGAGAAAAATGCAAAGGTACAAGACAGCTTTTCCTTGCCAATATCTCTCTTTTGCAAAGAGCTGCGCATTGGAAAATTCAGGGCTATGTCGTGTAGATGATGGCTTAACTGGAGGCTTTAAAATTTTCTTTCTAGTGACCTTCGTTTGGGAGAAAAATGCAAAGGTACAAGACAGCTTTTCCTTGCCAATATCTCTCTTTTGCAAAGAGCTGCGCATTGGAAAATTCAGGGCTATATCGTGTAGATGATGGCCTAACATGAGGCTTTAAAATTTTAATTCTAGTGTCCTTCGTTTGGGGGAAAAATGCAAAGGTACAAGACAGCTTTTCCTTGCCAATATCTCTCTTTTGCAAAGAGCTGCGCATTGGAAAATTCATGGCTATGCCGTGTAGATGATGGTCTAACAGGAGGCTTTAAAATTTTCTTTCTAGTGTCCTTCGTTTGGGAGAAAAATGCAAAGGTACAAGACAGCTTTTCCTTGCCAATATCTCTCTTTTGCAAAGAGCTACGCTTTGGAAAATTCAGGGCTATGTCGTGTAGATGATGGCCTAACAGGAGGCTTTAAAATTTTCTTTCTAGTGACCTTCGTTTGGGAGAAAAATGCAATGGTACAAGACAGCTTTTCCTTGCAATTATCGCTCTTTTGCAAAGAGCTGCGCATTGGAAAATTCAGGGCTATGTCGTGTAGATGATGGCCTAACAGGAGGCTTTAAAATTTTAATTCTAGTGTCCTTCGTTTGGGAGAAATATGCAATGGTACAAGACAGCTTTACCTTGCCAATATCTCTCTTTTGCAAAGAGCTACGCATTGGAAAATTCAGGGCTATGTCGTGTAGATGATGGCCTAACAGGAGGCTTTAAAATTTTCTTTCTAGTGACCTTCGTTTGGGAGAAAAATGCAAAGGTACAAGACAGCTTTTCCTTGCCAATATCTCTCTTTTGCAAAGAGCTGAGCATTGGAAAAGTCAGGGCTATGTCGTGTAGATGATGGCCTAACAGGAGGCTTTAAAATTTTCTTCTAGTGTCCTTCGTTTGGGAGAAAAATGCAATGGTACAAGACAGCTTTTCCTTGCCAATATCTCTCTTTTGCAAAGAGCTACGCATTGGAAAATTCAGGGCTATGTCGAGTAGATGATGGCCTAACAGGAGGCTTTAAAATTTTCTTTCTAGTGACCTTCGTTTGGGAGAAAAATGCAAAGGTACAAGACAGCTTTTCCTTGCCAATATCTCTCTTTTGCAAAGCGCTGCGCATTGGAAAATTCAGGGCTATGTCGTGTAGATGATGGCTTAACTGGAGGCTTTAAAATTTTCTTTCTAGTGACCTTCGTTTGGGAGAAAAATGCAAAGGTACAAGACAGCTTTTCCTTGCCAATATCTCTCTTTTGCAAAGAGCTGCGCATTGGAAAATTCAGGGCTATATCGTGTAGATGATGGCCTAACATGAGGCTTTAAAATTTTAATTCTAGTGTCCTTCGTTTGGGAGAAAAATGCAAAGGTACAAGACAGCTTTTCCTTGCCAATATCTCTCTTTTGCAAAGAGCTGCGCATTGGAAAATTCATGGCTATGCCGTGTAGATGATGGTCGAACAGGAGGCTTTAAAATTTTCTTTCTAGTGACCTTCGTTTGGGAGAAAAATGCAATGGTACAAGACAGCTTTTCCTTGCCAATATCTCTCTTTTGCAAAGAGCTGCGCATTGGAAAATTCAGGGCTATGTCGTGTAGATGATGGCCTAACAGGAGGCTTTAACATTTTCTTCTAGTGTCCTTCGTTTGGGAGAAAAATGCAATGGTACAAGACAGCTTTTCCTTGCCAATATCTCTCTTTTGCAAAGAGCTACGCATTGGAAAATTCAGGGCTATGTCGTGTAGATGATGGCCTAACAGGAGGCTTTAAAATTTTCTTTCTAGTGACCTTCGTTTGGGAGAAAAATGCAAAGGTACAAGACAGCTTTTCCTTGCCAATATCTCTCTTTTGCAAAGAGCTGCGCATTGGAAAATTCAGGGCTATGTCGTGTAGATGATGGCCTAACAGGGGGCTTTAAAATTTTCTTTCTAGTGTCCTTCGTTTGGGAGAAAAATGCAATGGTACAAGACAGCTTTTCATTGCCAATATCTCTCTTTTGCAAAGAGCTGCGCATTGGAAAAATCAGGGCTATGTCGTGTAGATGATGGCCTAACAGGAGGCTTTAAAATTTTCTTTCTAGTGTCCTTCGTTTGGGAGAAAAATGCAAAGGTACAAGACAGCTTTTCCTTGCCAATATCTCTCTTTTGCAAAGAGCTGCGCATTGGAAAATTCAGGGCTATGTCGTGTAGATGATGGCCTAACAGGGGACTTTAAAATTTTCTTTCTAGTGTCCTTCGTTTGGGAGAAAAATGCAAAGGTACAAGACAGCTTTTCCTTGCCAATATCTCTCTTTTGCAAAGAGCTGCGCATTGGAAAATTCAGGGCTATGTCGTGTAGATGATGGCCTAACAGGAGGCTTTAAAATTTTCTTCTAGTGTCCTTCGTTTGGGAGAAAAATGCAATGGTACAAGACAGCTTTACCTTGCCAATATCTCTCTTTTGCAAAGAGCTACGCATTGGAAAATTCAGGGCTATGTCGTGTAGATGATGGCCTAACAGGAGGCTTTAAAATTTTCTTTCTAGTGACCTTCGTTTGGGAGAAAAATGCAAAGGTACAAGACAGCTTTTCCTTGCCAATATCTCTCTTTTGCAAAGAGCTGCGCATTGGAAAATTCAGGGCTATGTCGTGTAGATGATGGCTTAACTGGAGGCTTTAAAATTTTCTTTCTAGTGACCTTCGTTTGGGAGAAAAATGCAAAGGTACAAGACAGCTTTTCCTTGCCAATATCTCTCTTTTGCAAAGAGCTGCGCATTGGAAAATTCAGGGCTATATCGTGTAGATGATGGCCTAACATGAGGCTTTAAAATTTTAATTCTAGTGTCCTTCGTTTGGGAGAAAAATGCAAAGGTACAAGACAGCTTTTCCTTGCCAATATCTCTCTTTTGCAAAGAGCTGCGCATTGGAAAATTCATGGCTATGCCGTGTAGATGATGGTCTAACAGGAGGCTTTAAAATTTTCTTTCTAGTGTCCTTCGTTTGGGAGAAAAATGCAAAGGTACAAGACAGCTTTTCCTTGCCAATATCTCTCTTTTGCAAAGAGCTACGCTTTGGAAAATTCAGGGCTATGTCGTGTAGATGATGGCCTAACAGGAGGCTTTAAAATTTTCTTTCTAGTGACCTTCGTTTGGGAGAAAAATGCAATGGTACAAGACAGCTTTTCCTTGCCAATATCTCTCTTTTGCAAAGAGCTACGCATTGGAAAATTCAGGGCTATGTCGTGTAGATGATGGCCTAACAGGAGGCTTTAAAATTTTCTTTCTAGTGACCTTCGTTTGGGAGAAAAATGCAATGGTACAAGACAGCTTTTCCTTGCCATTATCTCTCTTTTGCAAAGAGCTGCGCATTGGAAAATTCAGGGCTATGTCGTGTAGATGATGGCCTAACAGGAGGCTTTAAAATTTTAATTCTAGTGTCCTTCGTTTGGGAGAAATATGCAATGGTACAAGACTGCTTTTCCTTGCCAATATCTCTCTTTTGCAAAGAGCTACGCATTGGAAAATTCAGGGCTATGTCGTGTAGATGATGGCTTAACAGGAGGCTTTAAAATTTTCTTTCTAGTGACCTTCGTTTGGGAGAAAAATGCAAAGGTACAAGACCGCTTTTCCTTGCCAATATCTCTCTTTTGCAAAAAGCTGCGCATTGGAAAATTCAGGGCTATATCGTGTAGATGATGGCCTAACAGGAGGCTTTAAAATTTCAATTCTAGTGTCCTTCGTTTGGGAGAAAAATGCAAAGGTACAAGACAGCTTTTCCTTGCCAATATCTCTCTTTTGCAAAGAGCTGCGCATTGGAAAATTCATGGCTATGCCGTGTAGATGATGGTCTAACAGGAGGCTTTAAAATTTTCTTTCTAGTGTCCTTCGTTTGGGAGAAAAATGCAATGGTACAAGACAGCTTTTCCTTGCCAATATCTCTCTTTTGCAAAGAGCTGCGCATTGGAAAATTCAGGGCTATGTCGTGTAGATGATGGCCTAACAGGAGGCTTTAAAATTTTCTTTCTAGTGAACTTCGTTTGGGAGAAAAATGCAAAGGTACAAGACAGCTTTTCCTTGCCAATATCTCTCTTTTGCAAAGAGCTGCGCATTGGAAAATTCAGGGCTATGTCGTGTAGATGATGGTCTAACAGGAGGCTTTAAAATTTTCTTTCTAGTGTCCTTCGTTTGGGAGAAAAATGCAATGGTACAAGACAGCTTTTCCTTGCCAATATCTCTCTTTTGCAAAGAGCTGCGCATTGGAAAATTCAGGGCTATGTCGTGTAGATGATGGCCTAACAGGAGGCTTTAAAATTTTCTTTCTAGTGAACTTCGTTTGGGAGAAAAATGCAAAGGTACAAGACAGCTTTTCCTTGCCAATATCTCTCTTTTGCAAAGAGCTGCGCATTGGAAAATTCAGGGCTATGTCGTGTAGATGATGGTCTAACAGGAGGCTTTAAAATTTTCTTTCTAGTGTCCTTCGTTTGGGAGAAAAATGCAATGGTACAAGACAGCTTTTCCTTGCCAATATCTCTCTTTTGCAAAGAGCTGGGCTTTGGAAAATTCAGGGCTATGTCGTGTAGATGATGGCCTAACAGGAGGCTTTAAAATTTTCTTTCTAGTGTCCTTCGTTTGGGAGAAAAATGCAATGGTACAATACAGCTTTTCCTTGCCAGTATCTCTCTTTTGCAAAGTGCTGCGCATTGGAAAATTCAGGGCTATGTCGTGTAGATGATGGCCTAACAGGAGGCTTTAAAATTTTCTTTCTAGTGTCCTTCGTTTGGGAGAAAAATGCAAAGGTACAAGACAGCTTTTCCTTGCCAATATCTCTCTTTTGCAAAGAGCTGCGCATTGGAAAATTCAGGGCTATATCGTGTAGATGATGGCCTAACAGGAGGCTTTAAAATTTTAATTCTAGTGTCCTTCGTTTGGGAGAAAAATGCAAAGGTACAAGACAGCTTTTCCTTGCCAATATCTCTCTTTTGCAAAGAGCTGCGCATTGGAAAATTCAGGGCTATATCGTGTAGATGATGGCCTAACAGGAGGCTTTAAAATTTTCTTTCTAGTGTCCTTCGTTTGGGAGAAAAATGCAAAGGTACAAGACAGCTTTTACTTGCCAATATCTCTCTTTTGCAAAGAGCTGCGCATTGGAAAATTCAGGGCTATGTCGTGTAGATGATGGCCTAACAGGAGGCTTTAAAATTTTCTTTCTAGTGACCTTCGTTTGGGAGAAAAATGCAAAGGTACAAGACAGCTTTTCCTTGCCAATATCTCTCTTTTGCAAAGAGCTGCGCATTGGAAAATTCAGGGCTATGTCGTGTAGATGATGGCCTAACAGGAGGCTTTAAAATTTTCTTTCTAGTGTCCTTCGTTTGGGAGAAAAATGCAAAGGTACAAGACAGCTTTTCCTTGCCAATATCTCTCTTTTGCAAAGAGCTACGCATTGGAAAATTCAGGGCTATGTCGTGTAGATGATGGCTTAACAGGAGGCTTTAAAATTTTCTTTCTATTGACCTTCGTTTGGGAGAAAAATGCAAAGGTACAAGACAGCTTTTCCTTGCCAATATCTCTCTTTTGCAAAGAGCTGCGCATTGGAAAATTCAGGGCTATATCGTGTAGATGATGGCCTAACAGGAGGCTTTAAAATTTCAATTCTAGTGTCCTTCGTTTGGGAGAAAAATGCAAAGGTACAAGACAGCTTTTCCTTGCCAATATCTCTCTTTTGCAAAGAGCTGCGCATTGGAAAATTCATGGCTATGCCGTGTAGATGATGGTCTAACAGGAGGCTTTAAAATTTTCTTTCTAGTGTCCTTCGTTTGGGAGAAAAATGCAATGGTACAAGACAGCTTTTCCTTGCCAATATCTCTCTTTTGCAAAGAGCTGCGCATTGGAAAATTCAGGGCTATGTCGTGTAGATGATGGCCTAACAGGAGGCTTTAAAATTTTCTTTCTAGTGAACTTCGTTTGGGAGAAAAATGCAAAGGTACAAGACAGCTTTTCCTTGCCAATATCTCTCTTTTGCAAAGAGCTGCGCATTGGAAAATTCAGGGCTATGTCGTGTAGATGATGGCCTAACAGGAGGCTTTAAAATTTTCTTTCTAGTGTCCTTCGTTTGGGAGAAAAATGCAATGGTACAAGACCGCTTTTCCTTGCCAATATCTCTCTTTTGCAAAGAGCTGCGCATTGGAAAATTCAGGGCTATGTCGTGTAGATGATGGTCTAACAGGAGGCTTTAAAATTTTCTTTATAGTGTCCTTCGTTTGGGAGAAAAATGCAATGGTACAAGACAGCTTTTCCTTGCCAATATCTCTCTTTTGCAAAGAGCTGGGCTTTGGAAAATTCAGGGCTATGTCGTGTAGATGATGGCCTAACAGGAGGCTTTAAAATTTTCTTTCTAGTGTCCTTCGTTTGGGAGAAAAACGCAATGGTACAATACAGCTTTTCCTTGCCAATATCTCTCTTTTGCAAAGAGCTGCGCATTGGAAAATTCAGGGCTATGTCGTGTAGATGATGGCCTAACAGGAGGCTTTAAAATTTTCTTTCTAGTGTCCTTCGTTTGGGAGAAAAATGCAAAGGTACAAGACAGCTTTTCCTTGCCAATATCTCTCTTTTGCAAAGAGCTGCGCATTGGAAAATTCAGGGCTATATCGTGTAGATGATGGCCTAACAGGAGGCTTTAAAATTTTAATTCTAGTGTCCTTCGTTTGGGAGAAAAATGCAAAGGTACAAGACAGCTTTTCCTTGCCAATATCTCTATTTTGCAAAGAGCTGGGCTTTGGAAAATTCAGGGCTATGTCGTGTAGATGATGGCCTAACAGGAGGCTTTAAAATTGTAATTCTAGTGTCCTTCGTTTGGGAGAAAAATGCAAAGGTACAAGACAGCTTTTCCTTGCCAATATCTCTCTTTTGCAAAGAGCTACGCATTGGAAAATTCAGGTCTATGTCGTGTAGATGATGGCCTAACAGGAGGCTTTAAAATTTTCTTTCTAGTGACCTTCGTTTGGGAGAAAAATGCAAAGGTACAAGACAGCTTTTCCTTGCCAATATCTCTCTTTTGCATAGAGCTGCGCATTGGAAAATTCAGGGCTATGTCGTGTAGATGATGGCCTAACAGGAGGCTTTAAAATTTTAATTCTAGTGTCCTTCGTTTGGGAGAAAAATGCAAAGGTACAAGATAGCTTTTCCTTGCCAATATCTCTCTTTTGCAAAGAGCTGCGCATTGGAAAATTCATGGCTATGCCGTGTAGATGATGGTCTAACAGGAGGCTTTAAAATTTTCTTTCTAGTGTCCTTCGTTTGGGAGAAAAATGCAATGGTACAAGACTGCTTTTCCTTGCCAATATCTCTCTTTTGCAAAGAGCTGCGCATTGGAAAATTCAGGGCTATGTCGTGTAGATGATGGCCTAACAGGAGGCTTTAAAATTTTCTTTCTAGTGAACTTCGTTTGGGAGAAAAATGCAAAGGTACAAGACAGCTTTTCCTTGCCAATATCTCTCTTTTGCAAAGAGCTGCGCATTGGAAAATTCAGGGCTATGTCGTGTAGATGATGGCCTAACAGGAGGCTTTAAAATTTTCTTTCTAGTGTCCTTCGTTTGGGAGAAAAATGCAATGGTACAAGACAGCTTTTCCTTGCCAATATCTCTCTTTTGCAAAGAGCTGCGCATTGGAAAATGCAGGGCTATGTCGTGTAGATGATGGTCTAACAGGAGGCTTTAAAATTTTCTTTCTAGTGTCCTTCGTTTGGGAGAAAAATGCAATGGTACAAGAAAGCTTTTCCTTGCCAATATCTCTCTTTTGCAAAGAGCTGCGCATTGGAAAATTCAGGGCTATGTCGTGTAGATGATAAAATGATGGCCTAACAGGAGGCTTTAAAATTTTCTTTCTAGTGTCCTTCGTTTGGGAGAAAAATGCAATGGTACAAGACAGCTTTTCCTTGCCAATATCTCTCTTTTGCAAAGAGCTGCGCATTGGAAAATTCAGGGCTATGTCGTGTACATGATGGCCTAACAGGAGGCTTTAAAATTTTCTTTCTAGTGTCCTTCGTTTGGGAGAAAAATGCAAAGGTACAAGACAGCTTTTCCATGCCAATATCTCTCTTTTGCAAAGAGCTACGCATTGGAAAATTCAGGGCTATGTCGTGTAGATGATAGCCTAACAGGAGGCTTTAAAATTTTCTTTCTAGTGACCTTCGTTTGGGAGAAAAATGCAAAGGTACAAGACAGCTTTTCCTTGCCAATATCTCTCTTTTGCAAAGAGCTACGCATTGGAAAATTCAGGGCTATGTCGTGTAGATGATGGCCTAACAAGAGGCTTTAAAATTTTCTTTCTAGTGACCTTCGTTTGGGAGAAAAATGCAAAGGTACAAGACAGCTTTTCCTTGCCAATATCTCTCTTTTGCAAAGAGCTACGCATTGGAAAATTTAGGGCTATGTCGTGTAGATGATGGCCTAACAGGAGGCTTTAAAATTGTAATTCTAGTGTCCTTCGTTTGGGAGAAAAATGCAAAGGTACAAGACAGCTTTTCCTTGCCAATATCTCTCTTTTGCAAAGAGCTACGCATTGGAAAATTCAGGGCTATGTCGTGTAGATGATGGCCTAACAGGAGGCTTTAAAATTTTCTTTCTAGTGACCTTCGTTTGGGAGAAAAATGCAAAGGTACAAGACAGCTTTTCCTTGCCAATATCTCTCTTTTGCAAAGAGCTGCGCATTGGAAAATTCAGGGCTATGTCGTGTAGATGATGGCCTAACAGGAGGCTTTAAAATTTTCTTTCTAGTGTCCTTCGTTTGGGAGAAAAATGCAAAGGTACAAGACAGCTTTTCCATGCCAATATCTCTCTTTTGCAAAGAGCTACGCATTGGAAAATTCAGGGCTATGTCGTGTAGATGATAGCCTAACAGGAGGCTTTAAAATTTTCTTTCTAGTGACCTTCGTTTGGGAGAAAAATGCAAAGGTACAAGACAGCTTTTCCTTGCCAATATCTCTCTTTTGCAAAGAGCTACGCATTGGAAAATTCAGGGCTATGTCGTGTAGATGATGGCCTAACAAGAGGCTTTAAAATTTTCTTTCTAGTGACCTTCGTTTGGGAGAAAAATGCAAAGGTACAAGACAGCTTTTCCTTGCCAATATCTCTCTTTTGCAAAGAGCTACGCATTGGAAAATTTAGGGCTATGTCGTGTAGATGATGGCCTAACAGGAGGCTTTAAAATTGTAATTCTAGTGTCCTTCCTTTGGGAGAAAAATGCAAAGGTACAAGACAGCTTTTCCTTGCCAATATCTCTCTTTTGCAAAGAGCTACGCATTGGAAAATTCAGGGCTATGTCGTGTAGATGATGGCCTAACAGGAGGCTTTAAAATTTTCTTTCTAGTGACCTTCGTTTGGGAGAAAAATGCAAAGGTACAAGACAGCTTTTCCTTGCCAATATCTCTCTTTTGCAAAGAGCTGCGCATTGGAAAATTCAGGGCTATGTCGTGTAGATGATGGCCTAACAGGAGGCTTTAAAATTTTCTTTCTAGTGTCCTTCGTTTGGGAGAAAAATGCAATGGTACAAGACAGCTTTTCCTTGCCAATATCTCTCTTTTGCAAAAAGCTGCGCATTGGAAAATTCAGGGCTATGTCGTGTAGATGATGGCCTAACAGGAGGCTTTAAAATTTTCTTTCTAGTGACCTTCGTTTGGGAGAAAAATGCAAAGGTACAAGACAGCTTTTCCTTGCCAATATCTCTCTTTTGCAAAGAGCTGCGCATTGGAAAATTCAGGGCTATGTCGTGTAGATGATGGCCTAACAGGAGGCTTTAAAATTTTCTTTCTAGTGTCCTTCGTTTGGGAGAAAAATGCAATGGTACAAGACAGCTTTTCCTTGCCAATATCTCTCTTTTGCAAAGAGCTGCGCATTGGAAATGCAGGGCTATGTCGTGTAGATGATGGTCTAACAGGAGGCTTTAAAATTTTCTTTCTAGTGTCCTTCGTTTGGGAGAAAAATGCAATGGTACAAGAAAGCTTTTCCTTGCCAATATCTCTCTTTTGCAAAGAGCTGCGCATTGGAAAATTCAGGGCTATGTCGTGTAGATGATGGCCTAACAGGAGGCTTTAAAATTTTCTTTCTAGTGTCCTTCGTTTGGGAGAAAAATGCAATGGTACAAGACAGCTTTTCCTTGCCAATATCTCTCTTTTGCAAAGAGCTGCGCATTGGAATATTCAGGGCTATGTCGTGTAGATGATGGCCTAACAGGAGGCTTTAAAATTTTCTTTCTAGTGTCCTTCGTTTGGGAGAAAAATGCAAAGGTACAAGACAGCTTTTCCATGCCAATATCTCTCTTTTGCAAAGAGCTACGCATTGGAAAATTCAGGGCTATGTCGTGTAGATGATAGCCTAACAGGAGGCTTTAAAATTTTCTTTCTAGTGACCTTCGTTTGGGAGAAAAATGCAAAGGTACAAGACAGCTTTTCCTTGCCAATATCTCTCTTTTGCAAAGAGCTGCGCATTGGAAAATTCAGGGCTATGTCGTGTAGATGATGGCCTAACAGGAGGCTTTAAAATTTTCTTTCTAGTGTCCTTCGTTTAAGAGAAAAATGCAAAGGTACAAGACAGCTTTTCCTTGCCAATATCTCTCTTTTGCAAAGAGCTACGCATTGGAAAATTCAGGGCTATGTCGTGTAGATGATGGCCTAACAAGAGGCTTTAAAATTTTCTTTCTAGTGACCTTCGTTTGGGAGAAAAATGCAAAGGTACAAGACAGCTTTTCCTTGCCAATATCTCTCTTTTGCAAAGAGCTACGCATTGGAAAATTTAGGGCTATGTCGTGTAGATGATGGCCTAACAGGAGGCTTTAAAATTTTCTTTCTAGTGACCTTCGTTTGGGAGAAAAATGCAAAGGTACAAGACAGCTTTTCCTTGCCAATATCTCTCTTTTGCAAAGAGCTGCGCATTGGAAAATTCAGGGCTATGTCGTGTAGATGATGGCCTAACAGGAGGCTTTAAAATTGTAATTCTAGTGTCCTTCGTTTGGGAGAAAAATGCAAAGGTACAAGACAGCTTTTCCTTGCCAATATCTCTCTTTTGCAAAGAGCTACGCATTGGAAAATTCAGGGCTATGTCGTGTAGATGATGGCCTAACAGGAGGCTTTAAAATTTTCTTTCTAGTGACCTTCGTTTGGGAGAAAAATGCAAAGGTACAAGACAGCTTTTCCTTGCCAATATCTCTCTTTTGCAAAGAGCTGCGCATTGGAAAATTCAGGGCTATGTCGTGTAGATGATGGCCTAACAGGAGGCTTTAAAATTTTCTTTCTAGTGTCCTTCGTTTGGGAGAAAAATGCAATGGTACAAGACTGCTTTTCCTTGCCAATATCTCTCTTTTGCAAAGAGCTGCGCATTGGAAAATTCAGGGCTATGTCGTGTAGATGATGGCCTAACAGGAGGCTTTAAAATTTTCTTTCTAGTGTCCTTCGTTTGGGAGAAAAATGCAATGGTACAAGACAGCTTTTCCTTGCCAATATCTCTCTTTTGCAAAGAGCTGCGCATTGGAAAATTCAGGGCTATGTCGTGTAGATGATGGCCTAACAGGAGGCTTTAAAATTTTCTTTCTAGTGAACTTCGTTTGGGAGAAAAATGCAAAGGTACAAGACAGCTTTTCCTTGCCAATATCTCTCTTTTGCAAAGAGCTGCGCATTGGAAAATTCAGGGCTATGTCGTGTAGATGATGGCCTAACAGGAGGCTTTAAAATTTTCTTTCTAGTGTCCTTCGTTTGGGAGAAAAAGGCAATGGTACAAGACCGCTTTTCCTTGCCAATATCTCTCTTTTGCAAAGAGCTGCGCATTGGAAAATTCAGGGCTATGTCGTGTAGATGATGGTCTAACAGGAGGCTTTAAAATTTTCTTTCTAGTGTCCTTCGTTTGGGAGAAAAATGCAATGGTACAAGACAGCTTTTCCTTGCCAATATCTCTCTTTTGCAAAGAGCTGGGCTTTGGAAAATTCAGGGCTATGTCGTGTAGATGATGGCCTAACAGGAGGCTTTAAAATTTTCTTTCTAGTGTCCTTCGTTTGGGAGAAAAACGCAATGGTACAATACAGCTTTTCCTTGCCAATATCTCTCTTTTGCAAAGAGCTGCGCATTGGAAAATTCAGGGCTATGTCGTGTAGATGATGGCCTAACAGGAGGCTTTAAAATTTTCTTTCTAGTGTCCTTCGTTTGGGAGAAAAATGCAAAGGTACAAGACAGCTTTTCCTTGCCAATATCTCTCTTTTGCAAAGAGCTGCGCATTGGAAAATTCAGGGCTATATCGTGTAGATGATGGCCTAACAGGAGGCTTTAAAATTTTAATTCTAGTGTCCTTCGTTTGGGAGAAAAATGCAAAGGTACAAGACAGCTTTTCCTTGCCAATATCTCTATTTTGCAAAGAGCTGGGCTTTGGAAAATTCAGGGCTATGTCGTGTAGATGATGGCCTAACAGGAGGCTTTAAAATTTTCTTTCTAGTGTCCTTCGTTTGGGAGAAAAATGCAAAGGTACAAGACAGCTTTTCCTTGCCAATATCTCTCTTTTGCAAAGAGCTACGCATTGGAAAATTCAGGTCTATGTCGTGTAGATGATGGCCTAACAGGAGGCTTTAAAATTTTCTTTCTAGTGACCTTCGTTTGGGAGAAAAATGCAAAGGTACAAGACAGCTTTTCCTTGCCAATATCTCTCTTTTGCATAGAGCTGCGCATTGGAAAATTCAGGGCTATGTCGTGTAGATGATGGCCTAACAGGAGGCTTTAAAATTTTAATTCTAGTGTCCTTCGTTTGGGAGAAAAATGCAAAGGTACAAGATAGCTTTTCCTTGCCAATATCTCTCTTTTGCAAAGAGCTGCGCATTGGAAAATTCATGGCTATGCCGTGTAGATGATGGTCTAACAGGAGGCTTTAAAATTTTCTTTCTAGTGTCCTTCGTTTGGGAGAAAAATGCAATGGTACAAGACTGCTTTTCCTTGCCAATATCTCTCTTTTGCAAAGAGCTGCGCATTGGAAAATTCAGGGCTATGTCGTGTAGATGATGGCCTAACAGGAGGCTTTAAAATTTTCTTTCTAGTGAACTTCGTTTGGGAGAAAAATGCAAAGGTACAAGACAGCTTTTCCTTGCCAATATCTCTCTTTTGCAAAGAGCTGCGCATTGGAAAATTCAGGGCTATGTCGTGTAGATGATGGCCTAACAGGAGGCTTTAAAATTTTCTTTCTAGTGTCCTTCGTTTGGGAGAAAAATGCAATGGTACAAGACAGCTTTTCCTTGCCAATATCTCTCTTTTGCAAAGAGCTGCGCATTGGAAAATGCAGGGCTATGTCGTGTAGATGATGGTCTAACAGGAGGCTTTAAAATTTTCTTTCTAGTGTCCTTCGTTTGGGAGAAAAATGCAATGGTACAAGAAAGCTTTTCCTTGCCAATATCTCTCTTTTGCAAAGAGCTGCGCATTGGAAAATTCAGGGCTATGTCGTGTAGATGATGGCCTAACAGGAGGCTTTAAAATTTTCTTTCTAGTGTCCTTCGTTTGGGAGAAAAATGCAATGGTACAAGACAGCTTTTCCTTGCCAATATCTCTCTTTTGCAAAGAGCTGCGCATTGGAAAATTCAGGGCTATGTCGTGTAGATGATGGCCTAACAGGAGGCTTTAAAATTTTCTTTCTAGTGACCTTCGTTTGGGAGAAAAATGCAAAGGTACAAGACAGCTTTTCCATGCCAATATCTCTCTTTTGCAAAGAGCTACGCATTGGAAAATTCAGGGCTATGTCGTGTAGATGATAGCCTAACAGGAGGCTTTAAAATTTTCTTTCTAGTGACCTTCGTTTGGGAGAAAAATGCAAAGGTACAAGACAGCTTTTCCTTGCCAATATCTCTCTTTTGCAAAGAGCTACGCATTGGAAAATTCAGGGCTATGTCGTGTAGATGATGGCCTAACAAGAGGCTTTAAAATTTTCTTTCTAGTGACCTTCGTTTGGGAGAAAAATGCAAAGGTACAAGACAGCTTTTCCTTGCCAATATCTCTCTTTTGCAAAGAGCTACGCATTGGAAAATTTAGGGCTATGTCGTGTAGATGATGGCCTAACAGGAGGCTTTAAAATTGTAATTCTAGTGTCCTTCGTTTGGGAGAAAAATGCAAAGGTACAAGACAGCTTTTCCTTGCCAATATCTCTCTTTTGCAAAGAGCTACGCATTGGAAAATTCAGGGCTATGTCGTGTAGATGATGGCCTAACAGGAGGCTTTAAAATTTTCTTTCTAGTGACCTTCGTTTGGGAGAAAAATGCAAAGGTACAAGACAGCTTTTCCTTGCCAATATCTCTCTTTTGCAAAGAGCTGCGCATTGGAAAATTCAGGGCTATGTCGTGTAGATGATGGCCTAACAGGAGGCTTTAAAATTTTCTTTCTAGTGTCCTTCGTTTGGGAGAAAAATGCAATGGTACAAGACAGCTTTTCCTTGCCAATATCTCTCTTTTGCAAAGAGCTGCGCATTGGAAAATTCAGGGCTATGTCGTGTATATGATGGCCTAACAGGAGGCTTTAAAATTTTCTTTCTAGTGACCTTCGTTTGGGAGAAAAATGCAAAGGTACAAGACAGCTTTTCCTTGCCAATATCTCTCTTTTGCAAAGAGCTGCGCATTGGAAAATTCAGGGCTATGTCGTGTAGATGATGGCCTAACAGGAGGCTTTAAAATTTTCTTTCTAGTGTCCTTCGTTTGGGAGAAAAATGCAATGGTACAAGACAGCTTTTCCTTGCCAATATCTCTCTTTTGCAAAGAGCTGCGCATTGGAAAATTCAGGGCTATGTCGTGTAGATGATGGCCTAACAGGAGGCTTTAAAACTTTCTTTCTAGTGTCCTTCGTTTGGGAGAAAAATGCAATGGTACAAGACAGCTTTTCCTTGCCAATATCTCTCTTTTGCAAAGAGCTGCGCATTGGAAAATTCAGGGCTATGTCGTGTAGATGATGGCCTAACAGGAGGCTTTAAAATTTTCTTTCTAGTGTCCTTCGTTTGGGAGAAAAATGCAAAGGTACAAGACAGCTTTTCCATGCCAATATCTCTCTTTTGCAAAGAGCTACGCATTGGAAAATTCAGGGCTATGTCGTGTAGATGATAGCCTAACAGGAGGCTTTAAAATTTTCTTTCTAGTGACCTTCGTTTGGGAGAAAAATGCAAAGGTACAAGACAGCTTTTCCTTGCCAATATCTCTCTTTTGCAAAGAGCTGCGCATTGGAAAATTCAGGGCTATGTCGTGTAGATGATGGCCTAACAGGAGGCTTTAAAATTTTCTTTCTAGTGTCCTTCGTTTAAGAGAAAAATGCAAAGGTACAAGACAGCTTTTCCTTGCCAATATCTCTCTTTTGCAAAGAGCTACGCATTGGAAAAATCAGGGCTATGTCGTGTAGATGATGGCCTAACAAGAGGCTTTAAAATTTTCTTTCTAGTGACCTTCGTTTGGGAGAAAAATGCAAAGGTACAAGACAGCTTTTCCTTGCCAATATCTCTCTTTTGCAAAGAGCTACGCATTGGAAAATTTAGGGCTATGTCGTGTAGATGATGGCCTAACAGGAGGCTTTAAAATTTTCTTTCTAGTGACCTTCGTTTGGGAGAAAAATGCAAAGGTACAAGACAGCTTTTCCTTGCCAATATCTCTCTTTTGCAAAGAGCTGCGCATTGGAAAATTCAGGGCTATGTCGTGTAGATGATGGCCTAACAGGAGGCTTTAAAATTGTAATTCTAGTGTCCTTCGTTTGGGAGAAAAATGCAAAGGTACAAGACAGCTTTTCCTTGCCAATATCTCTCTTTTGCAAAGAGCTACGCATTGGAAAATTCAGGGCTATGTCGTGTAGATGATGGCCTAACAGGAGGCTTTAAAATTTTCTTTCTAGTGACCTTCGTTTGGGAGAAAAATGCAAAGGTACAAGACAGCTTTTCCTTGCCAATATCTCTCTTTTGCAAAGAGCTGCGCATTGGAAAATTCAGGGCTATGTCGTGTAGATGATGGCCTAACAGGAGGCTTTAAAATTTTCTTTCTAGTGTCCTTCGTTTGGGAGAAAAATGCAATGGTACAAGACAGCTTTTCCTTGCCAATATCTCTCTTTTGCAAAGAGCTGCGCATTGGAAAATTCAGGGCTATGTCGTGTATATGATGGCCTAACAGGAGGCTTTAAAATTTTCTTTCTAGTGACCTTCGTTTGGGAGAAAAATGCAAAGGTACAAGACAGCTTTTCCTTGCCAATATCTCTCTTTTGCAAAGAGCTGCGCATTGGAAAATTCAGGGCTATGTCGTGTAGATGATGGCCTAACAGGAGGCTTTAAAATTTTCTTTCTAGTGTCCTTCGTTTGGGAGAAAAATGCAATGGTACAAGACAGCTTTTCCTTGCCAATATCTCTCTTTTGCAAAGAGCTGCGCATTGGAAATGCAGGGCTATGTCGTGTAGATGATGGTCTAACAGGAGGCTTTAAAATTTTCTTTCTAGTGTCCTTCGTTTGGGTGAAAAATGCAATGGTACAAGAAAGCTTTTCCTTGCCAATATCTCTCTTTTGCAAAGAGCTGCGCATTGGAAAATTCAGGGCTATGTCGTGTAGATGATGGCCTAACAGGAGGCTTTAAAATTTTCTTTCTAGTGTCCTTCGTTTGGGAGAAAAATGCAATGGTACAAGACAGCTTTTCCTTGCCAATATCTCTCTTTTGCAAAGAGCTGCGCATTGGAAAATTCAGGGCTATGTCGTGTAGATGATGGCCTAACAGGAGGCTTTAAAATTTTCTTTCTAGTGTCCTTCGTTTGGGAGAAAAATGCAAAGGTACAAGACAGCTTTTCCATGCCAATATCTCTCTTTTGCAAAGAGCTACGCATTGGAAAATTCAGGGCTATGTCGTGTAGATGATAGCCTAACAGGAGGCTTTAAAATTTTCTTTCTAGTGACCTTCGTTTGGGAGAAAAATGCAAAGGTACAAGACAGCTTTTCCTTGCCAATATCTCTCTTTTGCAAAGAGCTGCGCATTGGAAAATTCAGGGCTATGTCGTGTAGATGATGGCCTAACAGGAGGCTTTAAAATTTTCTTTCTAGTGTCCTTCGTTTAAGAGAAAAATGCAAAGGTACAAGACAGCTTTTCCTTGCCAATATCTCTCTTTTGCAAAGAGCTACGCATTGGAAAATTCAGGGCTATGTCGTGTAGATGATGGCCTAACAAGAGGCTTTAAAATTTTCTTTCTAGTGACCTTCGTTTGGGAGAAAAATGCAAAGGTACAAGACAGCTTTTCCTTGCCAATATCTCTCTTTTGCAAAGAGCTACGCATTGGAAAATTTAGGGCTATGTCGTGTAGATGATGGCCTAACAGGAGGCTTTAAAATTTTCTTTCTAGTGACCTTCGTTTGGGAGAAAAATGCAAAGGTACAAGACAGCTTTTCCTTGCCAATATCTCTCTTTTGCAAAGAGCTGCGCATTGGAAAATTCAGGGCTATGTCGTGTAGATGATGGCCTAACAGGAGGCTTTAAAATTGTAATTCTAGTGTCCTTCGTTTGGGAGAAAAATGCAAAGGTACAAGACAGCTTTTCCTTGCCAATATCTCTCTTTTGCAAAGAGCTACGCATTGGAAAATTCAGGGCTATGTCGTGTAGATGATGGCCTAACAGGAGGCTTTAAAATTTTCTTTCTAGTGACCTTCGTTTGGGAGAAAAATGCAAAGGTACAAGACAGCTTTTCCTTGCCAATATCTCTCTTTTGCAAAGAGCTGCGCATTGGAAAATTCAGGGCTATGTCGTGTAGATGATGGCCTAACAGGAGGCTTTAAAATTTTCTTTCTAGTGTCCTTCGTTTGGGAGAAAAATGCAATGGTACAAGACAGCTTTTCCTTGCCAATATCTCTCTTTTGCAAAGAGCTGCGCATTGGAAAATTCAGGGCTATGTCGTGTAGATGATGGCCTAACAGGAGGCTTTAAAATTTTCTTTCTAGTGACCTTCGTTTGGGAGAAAAATGCAAAGGTACAAGACAGCTTTTCCTTGCCAATATCTCTCTTTTGCAAAGAGCTGCGCATTGGAAAATTCAGGGCTATGTCGTGTAGATGATGGCCTAACAGGAGGCTTTAAAATTTTCTTTCTAGTGTCCTTCGTTTGGGAGAAAAATGCAATGGTACAAGACAGCATTTCCTTGCCAATATCTCTCTTTTGCAAAGAGCTGCGCATTGGAAAATTCAGGGCTATGTCGTGTAGATGATGGTCTAACAGGAGGCTTTAAAATTTTCTTTCTAGTGTCCTTCGTTTGGGAGAAAAATGCAATGGTACAAGACAGCTTTTCCTTGCCAATATCTCTCTTTTGCAAAGAGCTGCGCATTGGAAAATTCAGGGCTATGTCGTGTAGATGATGGCCTAACAGGAGGCTTTAACATTTTCTTTCTAGTGTCCTTCGTTTGGGAGAAAAATGCAAAGGTATAAGACAGCTTTTCCTTGCCAATATCTCTCGTTTGCAAAGAGCTGCGCATTGGAAAATTCAGGGCTATATCGTGTAGATGATGGCCTAACAGGAGGCTTTAAAATTTTAATTCTAGTGTCCTTCGTTTGGGAGAAAAATGCAATGGTACAAGACAGCTTTTCCTTGCCAATATCTCTCTTTTGCAAAGAGCTGCGCATTGGAAAATTCAGGGCTATGTCGTGTAGATGATGGTCTAACAGGAGGCTTTAAAATTTTCTTTCTAGTGTCCGTCGTTTGGGAGAAAAATGCAATGGTACAATACAGCTTTTCCTTGCCAATATCTCTCTTTTGCAAAGAGCTGCGCATTGGAAAATTCAGGGCTATGTCGTGTAGATGATGGCCTAACAGGAGGCTCTAAAATTTTCTTTCTAGTGTCCTTCGTTTGGGAGAAAAATGCAAAGGTACAAGACAGCTTTTCATTGCCAATATCTCTCTTTTGCAAAGAGCTGCGCATTGGAAAATTCAGGGCTATATCGTGTAGATGATGACCTAACAGGAGGCTTTAAAATTTTAATTCTAGTGTCCTTCGTTTGGGAGAAAAATGCAAAGGTACAAGACAGCTTTTCCTTGCCAATATCTCTCTTTTGCAAAGAGCTGCGCATTGGAAAATTCATGGCTATGCCGTGTAGATGATGGTCTAACAGGAGGCTTTAAAATTTTCTTTCTAGTGTCCTTCGATTGGGAGAAAAATGCAATGTTACAAGACAGCTTTTCCTTGCCAATATCTCTCTTTTGCAAAGAGCTGCGCATTGGAAAATTCAGGGCTATGTCGTGTAGATGATGGCCTAACAGGAGGCTTTAAAATTTTCTTTCTAGTGTCCTTCGTTTGGGAGAAAAATGCAAAGGTACAAGACAGCTTTTCCTTGCCAATATCTCTCTTTTGCAAAGAGCTACGCATTGAAAAATTCAGGGCTATGTCGTGTAGATGATAGCCTAACAGGAGGCTTTAAAATTTTCTTTCTAGTGACCTTCGTTTGGGAGAAAAATGCAAAGGTACAAGACAGCTTTTCCTTGCCAATATCTCTCTTTTGCAAAGAGCTGCGCATTGGAAAATTCAGGGCTATGTCGTGTAGATGATGGCCTAACAGGAGGCTTTAAAATTTTCTTTGTAGTGTCCTTCGTTTAAGAGAAAAATGCAAAGGTAAAAGACAGCTTTTCCTTGCCAATATCTCTCTTTTGCAAAGAGCTACGCATTGGAAAATTCAGGGCTATGTCGTGTAGATGATGGCCTAACAAGAGGCTTTAAAATTTTCTTTCTAGTGACCTTCGTTTGGGAGAAAAATGCAAAGGTACAAGACAGCTTTTCCTTGCCAATATCTCTCTTTTGCAAAGAGCTACGCATTGGAAAATTTAGGGCTATGTCGTGTAGATGATGGCCTAACAGGAGGCTTTAAAATTTTCTTTCTAGTGACCTTCGTTTGGGAGAAAAATGCAAAGGTACAAGACAGCTTTTCCTTGCCAATATCTCTCTTTTGCAAAGAGCTGCGCATTGGAAAATTCAGGGCTATGTCGTGTAGATGATGGCCTAACAGGAGGCTTTAAAATTGTAATTCTAGTGTCCTTCGTTTGGGAGAAAAATGCAAAGGTACAAGACAGCTTTTCCTTGCCAATATCTCTCTTTTGCAAAGAGCTACGCATTGGAAAATTCAGGGCTATGTCGTGTAGATGATGGCCTAACAGGAGGCTTTAAAATTTTCTTTCTAGTGACCTTCGTTTGGGAGAAAAATGCAAAGGTACAAGACAGCTTTTCCTTGCCAATATCTCTCTTTTGCAAAGAGCTGCGCATTGGAAAATTCAGGGCTATGTCGTGTAGATGATGGCCTAACAGGAGGCTTTAAAATTTTCTTTCTAGTGTCCTTCGTTTGGGAGAAAAATGCAATGGTACAAGACAGCTTTTCCTTGCCAATATCTCTCTTTTGCAAAGAGCTGCGCATTGGAAAATTCAGGGCTATGTCGTGTAGATGATGGCCTAACAGGAGGCTTTAAAATTTTCTTTCTAGTGACCTTCGTTTGGGAGAAAAATGCAAAGGTACAAGACAGCTTTTCCTTGCCAATATCTCTCTTTTGCAAAGAGCTGCGCATTGGAAAATTCAGGGCTATATCGTGTAGATGATGGCCTAACAGGAGGCTTTAAAATTTTAATTCTAGTGTCCTTCGTTTGGGAGAAAAATGCAATGGTACAAGACAGCTTTTCCTTGCCAATATCTCTCTTTTGCAAAGAGCTGCGCATTGGAAAATTCAGGGCTATGTCGTGTAGATGATGGTCTAACAGGAGGCTTTAAAATTTTCTTTCTAGTGTCCTTCGTTTGGGAGAAAAATGCAATGGTACAAGACAGCTTTTCCTTGCCAATATCTCTCTTTTGCAAACAGCTGCGCATTGGAAAATTCAGGGCTATGTCGTGTAGATGATGGCCTAACAGGAGGCTTTAAAATTTTAATTCTAGTGTCCTTCGTTTGGGAGAAAAATGCAAAGGTACAAGACAGCTTTTCCTTGCCAATATCTCTCTTTTGCAAAGAGCTGCGCATTGGAAAATTCAGGGCTATGTCGTGTAGATGATGGCCTAACAGGAGGCTTTAAAATTTTCTTTCTAGTGTCCTTCGTTTGGGAGAAAAATGCAAAGGTACAAGACAGCTTTTCCTTGCCAATATCTCTCTTTTGCAAAGAGCTGCACATTGGAAAATTCAGGGCTATATCGTGTAGATGATGACCTAACAGGAGGCTTTAAAATTTTAATTCTAGTGTCCTTCGTTTGGGAGAAAAATGCAAAGGTACAAGACAGCTTTTCCTTGCCAATATCTCTCTTCTGCAAAGAGCTGCGCATTGGAAAATTCATGGCTATGCCGTGTAGATGATGGTCTAACAGGAGACTTTAAAATTTTCTTTCTAGTGTCCTTCGATTGGGAGAAAAATGCAATGGTACAAGACAGCTTTTCCTTGCCAATATCTCTCTTTTGCAAAGAGCTGCGCATTGGAAAATTCAGGGTTATGTCGTGTAGATGATGGCCTAACAGGAGGCTTTAAAATTTTCTTTCTAGTGTCCTTCGTTTGGGAGAAAAATGCAAAGGTACAAGACAGCTTTTCCTTGCCAATATCTCTCTTTTGCAAAGAGCTACGCATTGAAAAATTCAGGGCTATGTCGTGTAGATGATAGCCTAACAGGAGGCTTTAATATTTTCTTTCTAGTGACCTTCGTTTGGGAGAAAAATGCAAAGGTACAAGACAGCTTTTCCTTGCCAATATCTCTCTTTTGCAAAGAGCTGCGCATTGGAAAATTCAGGGCTATGTCGTGTAGATGATGGCCTAACAGGAGGCTTTAAAATTTTCTTTCTAGTGTCCTTCGTTTAAGAGAAAAATGCAAAGGTACAAGACAGCTTTTCCTTGCCAATATCTCTCTTTTGCAAAGAGCTACGCATTGGAAAATTCAGGGCTATGTCGTGTAGATGATGGCCTAACAAGAGGCTTTAAAATTTTCTTTCTAGTGACCTTCGTTTGGGAGAAAAATGCAAAGGTACAAGACAGCTTTTCCTTGCCAATATCTCTCTTTTGCAAAGAGCTGCGCATTGGAAAATTCAGGGCTATGTCGTGTAGATGATGGCCTAACAGGAGGCTTTAAAATTGTAATTCTAGTGTCCTTCGTTTGGGAGAAAAATGCAATGGTACAAGACAGCTTTTCCTTGCCAATATCTCTCTTTTGCAAAGAGCTGCGCATTGGAAAATTCAGGGCTATGTCGTGTAGATGATGGTCTAACAGGAGGCTTTAAAATTTTCTTTCTAGTGTCCTTCGTTTGGGAGAAAAATGCAATGGTACAAGACAGCTTTTCCTTGCCAATATCTCTCTTTTGCAAAGAGCTGCGCATTGGAAAATTCAGGGCTATGTCGTGTAGATGATGGCCTAACAGGAGGCTTTAAAATTTTCTTTCTAGTGTCCTTCGTTTGGGAGAAAAATGCAATGGTACAAGACAGCTTTTCCTTGCCAATATCTCTCTTTTGCAAAGAGCTGCGCATTGGAAAATTCAGGGCTATGTCGTGTAGATGATGGCCTAACAGGAGGCTTTAAAATTTTCTTTCTAGTGTCCTTCGTTTGGGAGAAAAATGCAAAGGTACAAGACAGCTTTTCCTTGCCAATATCTCTCTTTTGCAAAGAGCTACGCATTGGAAAATTCAGGGCTATGTCGTGTAGATGATGGCCTAACAGGAGGCTTTAAACTTTTCTTTCTAGTGACCTTCGTTTGGGAGAAAAATGCAAAGGTACAAGACAGCTTTTCCTTGCCAATATCTCTCTTTTGCAAAGAGCTGCGCATTGGAAAATTCAGGGCTATGTCGTGTAGATGATGGCCTAACAGGAGGCTTTAAAATTTTAATTCTAGTGTCCTTCGTTTGGGAGAAAAATGCAAAGGTACGAGTTAGTTTTTTCTTGCCAATATCTCTCTTTTGCAAAGAGCTGCGCATTGGAAAATTCATGGCTATGCCGTGTAGATGATGGTCTAACAGGAGGCTTTAAAATTTTCTTTCTAGTGTCCTTCGTTTGGGAGAAAAATGCAATGGTACAAGATAGCTTTTCCTTGCCAATATCTCTCTTTTGCAAAGAGCTGCGCATTGGAAAATTCAGGGCTATGTCGTGTAGATGATGGCCTAACAGGAGGCTTTAAAATTTTCTTTCTAGTGTCCTTCGTTTGGGAGAAAAATGCAATGGTACAAGACAGCTTTTCCTTGCCAATATCTCTCTTTTGCAAAGAGCTACGCATTGGAAAATTCAGGGCTATGTCGTGTAGATGATGGCCTAACAGGAGGCTTTAAACTTTTCTTTCTAGTGACCTTCGTTTGGGAGAAAAATGCAAAGGTACAAGACAGCTTTTCCTTGCCAATATCTCTCTTTTGCAAAGAGCTACGCATTGGAAAATTCAGGGCAATGTCGTGTAGATGATGGCCTAACAGGAGGCTTTAAAATTTTCTTTCTAGTGACCTTCGATTGGGAGAAAAATGCAAAGGTACAAGACAGCTTTTCCTTGCCAATATCTCTCTTTTGCAAAGAGCTGCGCATTGGAAAATTCAGGGCTATGTCGTGTAGATGATGGCCTAACAGGAGGCATTAAAATTTTCTTTCTAGTGACCTTCGTTTGGGAGAAAAATGCAAAGGTACAAGACAGCTTTTCCTTGCCAATATCTCTCTTTTGCAAAGAGCTGCGCATTGGAAAATTCAGGGCTATGTCGTGTAGATGATGGCCTAACAGGAGGCTTTAAAATTTTCTTTCTAGTGTCCTTCGTTTGGGAGAAAAATGCAATGGTACAAGACAGCTTTTCCTTGCCAATATCTCTCTTTTGCAAAGAGCTGCGCATTGGAAAATTCAGGGCTATGTCGTGTAGATGATGGCCTAACAGGAGGCTTTAAAATTTTCTTTCTAGTGACCTTCGTTTGGGAGAAAAATGCAAAGGTACAAGACAGCTTTTCCTTGCCAATATCTCTCTTTTGCAAAGAGCTGCGCATTGGAAAATTCAGGGCTATATCGTGTAGATGATGGCCTAACAGGAGGCTTTAAAATTTTAATTCTAGTGTCCTTCGTTTGGGAGAAAAATGCAATGGTACAAGACAGCTTTTCCTTGCCAATATCTCTCTTTTGCAAAGAGCTGCGCATTGGAAAATTCAGGGCTATGTCGTGTAGATGATGGTCTAACAGGAGGCTTTAAAATTTTCTTTCTAGTGTCCTTCGTTTGGGAGAAAAATGCAATGGTACAAGACAGCTTTTCCTTGCCAATATCTCTCTTTTGCAAAGAGCTGCGCATTGGAAAATTCAGGGCTATGTCGTGTAGATGATGGCCTAACAGGAGGCTTTAAAATTTTCTTTCTAGTGTCCTTCGTTTGGGAGAAAAATGCAAAGGTACAAGACAGCTTTTCCTTGCCAATATCTCTCTTTTGCAAAGAGCTACGCATTGGAAAATTCAGGGCTATGTCGTGTAGATGATGGCCTAACAGGAGGCTTTAAACTTTTCTTTCTAGTGACCTTCGTTTGGGAGAAAAATGCAAAGGTACAAGACAGCTTTTCCTTGCCAATATCTCTCTTTTGCAAAGAGCTGCGCATTGGAAAATTCAGGGCTATGTCGTGTAGATGATGGCCTAACAGGAGGCTTTAAAATTTTAATTCTAGTGTCCTTCGTTTGGGAGAAAAATGCAAAGGTACGAGTTAGTTTTTTCTTGCCAATATCTCTCTTTTGCAAAGAGCTGCGCATTGGAAAATTCATGGCTATGCCGTGTAGATGATGGTCTAACAGGAGGCTTTAAAATTTTCTTTCTAGTGTCCTTCGTTTGGGAGAAAAATGCAATGGTACAAGACAGCTTTTCCTTGCCAATATCTCTCTTTTGCAAAGAGCTGCGCTTTGGAAAATTCAGGGCTATGTCGTGTAGATGATGGCCTAACAGGAGGCTTTAAAATTTTCTTTCTAGTGTTCTTCGTTTGGGAGAAAAATGCAAAGGTACAAGACAGCTTTTCCTTGCCAATATCTCTCTTTTGCAAAGAGCTGCGCATTGGAAAATTCAGGGCTATGTCGTGTAGATGATGGCCTAACAGGAGGCTTTAAAATTTTCTTTCTAGTGTCCTTCGTTTGGGAGAAAAATGCAAAGGTACAAGACAGCTTTTCCTTGCCAATATCTCTCTTTTGCAAAGAGCTACGCATTGGAAAATTCAGGGCTATGTCGTGTAGATGATGGCCTAACAGGAGGCTTTAAACTTTTCTTTCTAGTGACCTTCGTTTGGGAGAAAAATGCAAAGGTACAAGACAGCTTTTCCTTGCCAATATCTCTCTTTTGCAAAGAGCTGCGCATTGGAAAATTCAGGGCTATGTCGTGTAGATGATGGCCTAACAGGAGGCTTTAAAATTTTAATTCTAGTGTCCTTCGTTTGGGAGAAAAATGCAAAGGTACGAGTTAGTTTTTTCTTGCCAATATCTCTCTTTTGCAAAGAGCTGCGCATTGGAAAATTCATGGCTATGCCGTGTAGATGATGGTCTAACAGGAGGCTTTAAAATTTTCTTTCTAGTGTACTTCGTTTGGGAGAAAAATGCAATGGTACAAGACAGCTTTTCCTTGCCAATATCTCTCTTTTGCAAAGAGCTGCGCTTTGGAAAATTCAGGGCTATGTCGTGTAGATGATGGCCTAACAGGAGGCTTTAAAATTTTCTTTCTAGTGTTCTTCGTTTGGGAGAAAAATGCAAAGGTACAAGACAGCTTTTCCTTGCCAATATCTCTCGTTTGCAAAGAGCTGCGCATTGGAAAATTCAGGGCTATGTCGTGTAGATGATGGCCTAACAGGAGGCTTTAAAATTTTCTTTCTAGTGTCCTTCGTTTGGGAGAAAAATGCAAAGGTACAAGACAGCTTTTCCTTGCCAATATCTCTCTTTTGCAAAGAGCTACGCATTGGAAAATTCAGGGCTATGTCGTGTAGATGATGGCCTAACAGGAGGCTTTAAAATTTTCTTTCTAGTGTCCTTCGTTTGGGAGAAAAATGCAAAGGTACAAGACAGCTTTTCCTTGCCAATATTTCTTTTTTGCAAAGAGCTGCGCATTGGAAAATTCAGGGCTATGCCGTGTAGATGATGGTCTAACAGGAGGCTTTAAAATTTTCATTCTAGTGTCCTTCGTTTGGGAGAAAAATGCAATGGTACAAGACAGCTTTTCCTTGCCAATATCTCTCTTTTGCAAAGAGCTGCGCATTGGAAAATTCAGGGCTATGTCGTGTAGATGATGGCCTAACAGGAGGCTTTAAAATTTTCTTTCTAGTGTCCTTCGTTTGGGAGAAAAATGCAAAGGTACAAGACAGCTTTTCCTTGCCAATATCTCTCGTTTGCAAAGAGCTGCGCATTTGAAAATTCAGGGCTATGTCGTGTAGATGATGGCCTAACAGGAGGCTTTAAAATTTTCTTTCTAGTGTCCTTCGTTTGGGAGAAAAATGCAAAGGTACAAGACAGCTTTTCCTTGCCAATATCTCTCTTTTGCAAAGAGCTACGCATTGGAAAATTCAGGGCTATGTCGTGTAGATGATGGCTTAACAGGAGGCTTTAAAATTTTCTTTCTAGTGACCTTCGTTTGGGAGAAAAATGCAAAGGTACAAGACAGCTTTTCCTTGCCAATATCTCTCTTTTGCAAAGAGCTGCGCATTGGAAAATTCATGGCTATGCCGTGTAGATGATGGTCTAACAGGAGGCTTTAAAATTTTCTTTCTAGTGTCCTTCGTTTGGGAGAAAAATGCAATGGTACAAGACAGCTTTTCCTTGCCAATATCTCTCTTTTGCAAAGAGCTGCGCATTGGAAAATTCAGGGCTATGTCGTGTAGATGATGGCCTAACAGGAGGCTTTAAAATTTTCTTTCTAGTGTCCTTCGTTTGGGAGAAAAATGCAAAGGTACAAGACAGCTTTTCCTTGCCAATATCTCTCTTTTGCAAAGAGCTACGCATTGGAAAATTCAGGGCTATGTCGTGTAGATGATAGCCTAACAGGAGGCTTTAAAATTTTCTTTCTAGTGACCTTCGTTTGGGAGAAAAATGCAAAGGTACAAGACAGCTTTTCCTTGCCAATATCTCTCTTTTGCAAAGAGCTACGCATTGGAAAATTCAGGGCTATGTCGTGTAGATGATGGCCTAACAGGAGGCTTTAAAATTTTCTTTCTAGTGACCTTCGTTTGGGAGAAAAATGCAAAGGTACAAGACAGCTTTTCCTTGCCAATATCTCTCTTTTGCAAAGAGCTACGCATTGGAAAATTCAGGGCTATGTCGTGTAGATGATGGCCTAACAGGAGGCTTTAAAATTTTCTTTCTAGTGACCTTCGTTTGGGAGAAAAATGCAAAGGTACAAGACAGCTTTTCCTTGCCAATATCTCTCTTTTGCAAAGAGCTGCGCATTGGAAAATTCAGGGCTATGTCGTGTAGATGATGGCCTAACAGGAGGCTTTAAAATTGTCTTTCTAGTGTCCTTCGTTTGGGAGAAAAATGCAATGGTACAAGACAGCTTTTCCTTGCCAATATCTCTCTTTTGCAAAGAGCTGCGCTTTGGAAAATTCAGGGCTATGTCGTGTAGATGATGGCCTAACAGGAGGCTTTAAAATTTTCTTTCTAGTGGTAGAGTTAATTTTGACTGTGTAGTGTACTCACAGAGGACCTACCGCCCGTCCCCTCCTCGCATCTGAGCAGCAGGTCAGGCTCTTATTTTCTTTTTAATCAGGAGAGGCCGAGTGAACTGTGAGCAGGGGGGCAGAGCTACATGGGACCCAGAGGGGCTGCTGTGCTGTCAGAGAGGGAGAGGAAGCGAGAGATGAAGCTACTGCAAAACCCCTAGCTGATTGTGAGGTGCCGGGTTGAAGGGTGATGTGATCACCCTTCTCCCTCGCTGCCGCTGGGGACCGCATCTAGGCTTCCTCCATCGAGGGCATGCAGCGCAGCAGTGGGCAGCGTGTAATGAGTTTGTCTGACTCATTATACTGCTGCCTGTTGTGGACACCTCCGTCCGTACGGACTGGTGTACATGCCCAGCACAGAGGTGACAGTGTTGGTGGAAGTGCTGCCCAGTTCTGACCCTGCAGGCCTCCCTGATCTGACTGCGGCCGCTGCTACTGCTGCGGCCCGAAACCCCTGCCGGTCCCCTCCATAGACTTCTGCCTGTCCAGCGCTGAGGTACTAGGGGTATCCCAGCTGCGGGAAGGGTATGTCTCTGGCTTTCTCTCCGGCAGGGGAAGGTGACAGCGGCGGAGGAAGTGTTGCCCACCTCAGACACTGCAGGCCTCCCCGATCCAGCTGCGGCCACAGCTGATGCTGCCAGAACCCCCTGCTGGTCTCCTTTGTTGACTGCCGCATGGCCAGTGCTGAAGTACTGGGGGTAGGCCAGCTACGGGAAGAGTGTCTCTGCCTCGGGCTCTCTCTCTCTGTCAGGGGAAGGAAGGGCTGATTCTCTGGCACAACAGGGAGGGCTAGGCTGCAGGAACACAGCACTGGAAGAAACAGGAGGCCGAACTCATGACCAAAAAGTGAGCAGTGCAGTGATCAGCCCCCTAGTCTTTCCCTCTCTCTGGGTGCAGAGCTGTATTCTACAGAGAGAGCTGGGATGGGAAGAAGGGGAACGGCACCTGACACACACATACACGCGCGGCACCTGACACACACATACACGCGCAACACCTGACACACACACATACACGTGCGGCACCTGACACACACACACACGTAGCATCAGACACAATAAAATAAACATGCAGCACCTGACCCACACATACACGTGCAACACCTGACACACACACATACACGTGCGGCACCTGACACACACACGTAGCATCAGACACAATAAAATAAACATGCAGCACCTGACCCACACATACACGCGCAACACCTGACACACACACATATACACGTGCGGCACCTGACACACACACACGTACCATCAGACACAATAAAATAAACATGCAGCACCTGACACATGCATATACACGCAGCACCTGACACATGCATATACACGCAGCACCTGACACATGCATATACACGCAGCACCTGACACATGCATATACACGCAGCACCTGACACATGCATATACACGCAGCACCTGACACATGCATATACACGCAGCACCTGACACATACATATACACGCACACCATCAGACACACACATACACACGCAGTGCCTTACTCACACACACATAGACACGTGCAGCACCTGAGGCACACACATGTACATGCGCAGCACCTGACGCACACTCATGTACACACGCAGCACCTGACGCACACTCATGTACACGCGCAGCACATAATGCACACTCATGTACACGCGCAGCACCTGACGCACACTCATGTACACGCGCATCACCTGACACAGACATACGTATTCATGCACAGCACCAGACATACACTTGTACACATGCGGAGCACCTGATACTCACACACATATACACCCGCAACACCTGACACACACACACACACGTGCGGCAGCTGACGCATACACACGCACCATCAGACACACTCCTATATACACGCAGCACCTGACACACACATACACACAGGAGCTGACACACACATACACAGGCAGCACCTGACACACACACACATATACACGCGCAGCACCTGACACCACGCACTCACACGTACAAGCAATGCATTTCACGCCTACCTCCAGCCTCAGTTACAGGCTGCTGCCGCCTACCCCCCTCCCTGCATCAGCTGCAAAGGCAGCAAAATATTTTGACCAAAGTCTAAAGGCCCGTACACATTAAACAATGTCGCTCTGTGAGCTACATCGTCTAATGTTTCCCCTCCCGGGCCGGCCGGCGGCCGACTGTACACACTGAGCGATATGACCGCTCATATCGCTCAGTGACGTCACGCCCCCGCCAGCCCTGCATGAAGGTCGTGGACGACAGTCCACATCCTTCCTGCATGCCCTACCGACAGCGAAGATTGTTGCCGACCCGCGGGGCCGCGCATCGTTTGTCGCTGGCTGCATACACACTTAACGATAAAATGAGCGACGTCGCTCATTAAATCGTTAAGTGTGTACGGACCTTAAACAATTTGGTTTGGTAAATAAAATAATTTTGCACAGAACAGTGATGTTATACGAACATTTTCATTAAACATTTAAAAAATGAAATGTTTATTCTTACTGTGAAATTTTACATTTCTGAATAAAAAAAATAAATTTAAAAAAAGCGATGAAATTCCATAGACAAAAAACCTTACGGTTTCACATGTCCCATTAAGGCTTCTTAGACATGATCGAAATTTCAGAAACCTGTTGTAACTCTTCCACTCAAACTCCAAAAAGCAATGAAATTCCGATCATTAAGGCTGACGCCTTAATGGACGTGTTCCTTGCGCAATACAGATATGGTATGCCATCACAGCCTGTGGGTAAGTGCAGATTCAGCACAGTGAGTACACAATGGTGTAGCTGCTAATTCACAGATTTGTGTGCTCATTGGAATACACACATGCAGTCTATGCAACTGAAGGTCTGAGCAGTTGGGGAATGCTTTTTCTGAAGACAGTTTCCCCACAAGGCCCTTTGGAGAGACAGAGAGAGAGTATGCCAGCACACCCCCCAGCGCTATATAACCCAGGAATAAAACAGTAACTTAATGTTTGCCCAGTAGTGCTGCTGTATGTAATTTGCGAATTATGTGCCCCCCCCCCCTCTTTTCAACCCTCTTGTCTAACGTGGTATAAGCAGGGTAGAGTCCGGGGAGCTTCCTCTCAGCGGTGCTGTGGAGAAAAAATGGCGCTGGTGAGTGCTGAGGGAGAAGCCCCGCCCCCTCGGAGGCGGGCTTCTGTCCCGCTTAAACTGTAAAATTGGTGGGGGCTTATACATATATAAAGTGCCCAGCTGTATATATGTTATATTTTTGCGAAAGAGGTTTATATTGCTGCCCAGGGCGCCCCCCCTGCGCCCTGCACCCTTACAGTGACCGGAGTATGTGAGGTGTATGGGAGCAAAGGTGCACAGCTGCAGTGCTGTGCGTTACCTCAGTGAAGATCATGAAGTCTTCTGCCGCCTCTGAAGTCTTCTTTTCTTCTCATACTCACCCGGCTTCTAGCTTCCGGCTCTGCGAGGGGGACGGCGGCGCGGCTCTTGGACGGACGGCGAGGGTGAGATCCTGCGTACCAATCCCACTGGAGCTAATGGTGTCCAGTAGCCTAAGAAGCAGGACCTTGCAACTTAGAGAGTAGGGCTGCTTCTCTCCCCTCAGTCCCTCGATGAGGGAGTCTGTTGCCAGCAGTGCTCCCTGAAAATTAAAAACCTAACAAAATACTTTCTGTCAGAAAGCTCAGGAGAGCTCCTGAAAAGCACCCAGTCTCCACTGGGTACAGTATCAAACTGAGGTCTGGAGGAGGGGCATAGAGGGAGGAGCCAGTGCACACCCAGAACTAAAATCTTTCTTAAAGTGCCCATGTCTCCTGCGGAGCCCGTCTATCCCCATGGTCCTTACGGAGTCCCCAGCATCCTCTAGGACGTTAGAGAAAATAGGATTTTAATACCTACCGGTAAATCCTTTTCTCTTAGTCCGTAGAGGATGCTGGGCACCCGTCCCAGTGCGTACTGTGTCTGCAGTTATTAAATAGCCCTTAACTCCAGAACATTTATGTGGAGATGAAAACATCCAAGGAAGACTTGACCATCTTCCTTGGATGTTTTCCCCCTGTGTGACTGCTCTCCAGCCTCGGAGGGTTGCATCCGTGGTCCCTAGGATCCCGTCCTGGATCCCGAACCATCGCCCCTCTAGGTGGTGAGAACTGTGCAGCCACCAATGGAGTGAGATTCTGGTCTTGGAAGACAGGATTATCCTCCGGTGCATGTGTAGGTGGGATCCGGACCACTTGTCCAACAGGTCCCACTGGAACACTCTGGCATGGAACCTGCCAAACTGAATGGCCTCGTAGGCCGCAACCATCTTCCCCAGCAACTGAATGCATTGATGGATTAACACTCTTGCTGGTTTCAGAATTTGTTTGACCAGACTCTGGATCTCCAGAGCCTTTCCACTAGAAGAAAACCTCTTCTGTGTCCAGTATCACTCCCAAAAACAACAACCGCGTCATTGGGACCAACTGCGATTTTGGCAAGTTTAGGAGCCAACCATGTTGTTGAAGAACTGTCAGGGAGAGTAGATGTTTTGCACCAACTGGTCCCTGGATCTCGCCTTTATCAGGAGATCATCCAAGTACGGGATAATTGTGACTCCTTGCTTGCGAAGGAGGACCATCATTTCCGCCATCACCCTGGTGAAAATCCTCGGAGCCGTGGACAGACCAAACGGCAACGTCTGAAATTGGTAATGACAATCCTGAATTGCAAACCTCAGGTAGCTTGATGCAGTGGCTAAATGGGAACATATAAGTAGGCATCCTTTATGTCTACCAAAACCATGAAATCTCATTTATCCCCCGGACTGGAGATCACTACCCTGAGAGATTTCATCTTGAAATTGAATTTCTTTAGGTAGAAATTAAGGGATTTCAGATTTAAGATTGGTCTGACTGAGCCGTCCGGCTTCGGGACCACGAAGAGGCTTGAATAAAAACCTTCTCCCTGCTGACTAAGGCTGATTTGAACAATCGGTGAGGGGGAACGTCTTGAAACCCCAGTTTGTACCCTTGGGACACTATTTGTAAAACCCACGAGTCCAGGTCCGAATGAATCTAGAACTGATTGAAGAGTTTTAGACGTGCCCCCCACTGGTGCGGGCTCCTGCAAGAGAGCCCCAGCGTCATGCAGTGGATTTGGCAGAAGCAGAGGACGATCTCTGCTCCTGCGATCTTGAAGAGGCTACAGACCTCTTCCCTCTTTTCCTTCCTCTACCTGCAAAGAAAGGGGAATCTTAACTTCTTGCATATCTATTGGGCCGAAATGACTGCGTCAGATAATGATGCGTCTTCATCCGTTGAGAGGGAACATAGGGCAAGAAGGATGACTTACCTGCGGGAGCTGCCGAGATCAAATTAACTAGGCCGTCGCCAAACAAGGCTTCACCTTCATAGGGAAGAGACTCCCTTTCTTCTTGGAGTCAGCATCAGCATTCCCTTGGTGAATCCACAATGCCCTCCTATCCAAGACTGCCATGAAATTGGCCCGTGAGCACTTGTGCCCGGTGTAGGATTTTTAAATATGTGTAGTTTACTGTATGCAAGGGTTTAAAACCTTTTAGGAACTGAGCTCTAAGGTGTATTACATGTAGTTTAAAAAAACAAAAAAGGTTTATTTTATGGCAGTAGTTTCCAAACTGGGGTTCTTGCACTGGTAGAATAGTTTGGTGGTCCAGGACCAATTAAAATTATTTATACTTTATTAAATTGGCAAAACCATTCCCTCACAACATAACTGAACCTGAGGATGACATGCTATAAACACAATTTACTTAATTTTATATTTTTTTCTGAATTTCTCAATAAAAAAAACTTTGGCTTAGGGGTGCCGTGAAACAAATTTTGATACTCTAGGGCAGGGGTGTCAAACCCATGGGCCGCATGCCGCCCCCAATGCATCCTTTTGTGGCCCACAGGCCGGGGTCCGGCAGGGGTCCTTTTGTGGCCCGATCACCTTGCTTAGAGCGAGGGCAGGAGAGTGCAGCCAGAGTCTTTGCTTTCTATGTGCGGCACCATCTTCCCGAAGAGATCACCGGGAAGATCGTGCCCCCTCCACTGGCTACAGCACAGGTATACTGGGGTGGGGTAGCAAACTGGGGGCCCCAATTGGCCCCTCCAGCAGTCCCTCTACCAAAACACGTCTTTTGGTGGTTTTGCGGTGTTGTTATAACTACATGGTGACGATACTGTAGCACAGAGATTTTCAACCATTTACAACTCACGTCACACAGAACAAGATTTAAATATTGACAAGGCACACTGAAATATAATGGTGATGCATGGTGCAGTATCGTGTCCTAGGATGTCATGTCGCAGCTTCTCCATAGGTAACGCCTGAACAGGCCCGGTGACAGGGGGGACAAAGGGGACACTTGTTCAGGGCTCCAAGTATTAAGAACAGAAATAATGGGGCCACAGTGCCAATATTGCTTTTTAAAGTGTATCCACCAACTGCTCAATTTAAGCAGGAAAACAATTAACAGGCCAACTAAACCCTCCCCCCTCCTTTTACCCCATCACTTTGTCCAGTCCCTGTGGTCCATACTGTATTGCCATTATTATGCATGTTGCTGTGCTGACCCTTTTCTGAATGTCCCTGCCACCGCCACCGAAGAGCTGGATAGCCCAGTATGAAAACCACCTGCCGGCCTCACTGACGGTCCGAGTCAAAGGCTCCATTTTTTTTAAAGATCCCTCTGCCAAGTTAAGGGGGGGTTGAGGGGGCCCCAGAGATATCAGTGTACTGGGCCCCGAGATTTCTGTTGCTGGCCCTGACCCTCAGGGGCGTATCTACCCCTTGGCCATGATGGCACTTGCCAGGGGCACCATCCAGCTGTGCCAACCGTGGCTAAGGGATAGAGTTCTGCAGTCTCGAAAGGGCGCTATGGCAATCAGCGTGGGACTGACCAATTAGACGGTGAGGGAAGGATACTGAAATTGTCCCAACCCTGTTACAGTTTGAAATGCCCCTCAACTGCTGTCCACTGCTTCACTCCTAGCTCTGCCCCTTTGAAATTATTAATCCCTACACCCCGGTAGGCGGAGTTCTCTAGGCCCATACTCAGGAGTCACCACTGCTGTACATTATGTGCCGGTTGTAGAGGCAGAGCGGGGAACATCAGAGAACGCCACAAATTACACAGTGGGTAAGGAGATGGCTGGAGACAGCTGCACAGCCATGCCTTGAAAGTTCGAGAGAGCTGTTGAATTTCAGCACTTCAAGTCAGAGCCTGCCCCCTGCTGCCCAAGCAGTCCGTGACAGTTAGTGTCGAGGAGGGGGGGATTTGTGCATGTGTGCTATCAGTGTGTGTGTGGGGGGGGGTGGAGGATGTGTGTGACTGTGAGGGAGCTGTCAGTGTCAGTGGGGAGAGGAGCAGGAGGGAGTTGTCAGTGTGTGGAAGTGATGAGAGTTGTCAGTACTGGGGAAATGTGTGTGTGTGTGTGTGTGTGTGTGTGTGTGTGTGTGTGTGTGTGTACTAGATTTAGGAGTGTGTGTTTGTGAGAGGTTTCAGTTGGGGAATTAGAGTTCATACAGTAATTAAATGTTTTCATATTGAGAACTACATCTCCCAGCATATACAGTGTGCTGGGGATGCTAACAAGCTTTATTTAAAAGTTTAAAAAACATTGCTTTTATGACTGCAATGGTTAAAAAGGGAGAGCTATAAATCAATTTATCAGTGAATGATCGCAGTTTGAGCTGTTACATTTTACTGAACCACCTATCCCTCCACACTCACTACCTGTCCTCAGGATACATTTACCATCCCGGCAGACGGTATACCGGCGGTCATTTGACCGATGTTGGAATCCTGACACCACTTGGGAGACTGGTGCCGGCACACAGACAGCCAACATCCCGAAGGCGAGTATTGGAGGGAGGGTTAGGACCGGGGGAGCGGGTGTTAGGGAAGGCACTAGGAGGGGGGGGGATTAGTCCTAGCTGCCACCCCCTGAGGGTTAGCCCTATCCGCCACCCCCCCAGAGGGTTAGGATTAGGTATCATGTGACTGCTGGAATCCCGAGCGCCGGATGCCATACCCAACCCCCTTTACTTTTTCAGGCATTTCTATCTCTCCTCTCTCTATGGTGTTCTGATTGCCCACTTTCCCTTGTGCTTTTCTCTCTCTCTCTCTCTCTCTCCTTTGTTTAGAGCATCAGTTTCTGTAGTCCACTTTATCCTTATTTTTTCCAGTGTTTCACTATCTCTCTGATGTAATGAGGATGTATGGTCTAGAGGGATCAGTAATGCATTGTACTGTATAGAGGCGTCAGAGATGTAGCGTAGGGTATAGAGGCGTCAGGGATGTAGCGTAGGTTATAGAGGCATCAGGAATGTAGCGTAGGGAATAGAGGCATCAGGGATGTAGCGTAGGGTATAGAGGCGTCAGGGATGTAGCATAGGGAATAGAGGCGTCAGGGATGTAGCGTAGGGAATAGAGGCGTCAGGGATTTAGCTTAGGGAATATAGGCATCAGGGATGTACTAGCAGGTATATAGAGGTCAGTGTACTGTATAGAGGGGTCAGTAATGCAGTGATGTTATAGAAAGGTCAGTGAAGTAGTGTAGGGTATAGAGGGGTCAGTTATGTAGTGTGGGGTAAAGAGGGGTCAGTAAAGATACTAAGCTGAAGTACTTAGAACACTTCTTGAATTAAGACACAACCTGCAAGAAAAAGTATGCAATATGGGTGAAAAGGCAAATGTCAGAGGTCTGATACAAGTAACCAGCTCCACACCTTGCACCACATAGCGTTATGTTAAACTGGGATATGTTCTTTTTTGGTGTGTGTGTGTGTGTGTGTATGTGTGTGTGGGGGGGGGGGGTGCCAAAGGAAATTTTTGCCATTGGCTCCTTTGGTCTAGAACCAGCCCTGATCACAAAATATTTTTGTCTAAGCAGACTGGACACTGATCAGCGTTGGCTCATTCTCAGCCCCCCGCCCAGCCTCTGCTGCCAACAGACTGCTATTAGCTAGTTAACCTTCTGCCTTCCCTATCTATGACACAGACTGCTGCTAATGCTACCAGACTGTTCCCAGTGGCTTCACACCAACAGTGAATCCCAGCCGATGATGTAGGGCAGCGTGTGGGGGAGGGGGTCAGTTGCTGTGGCTCCAACATGGTAACCGCCAATGGACTGCAATGCTTTATCGAAAGGGGGGGCGCCAGTCCCTTACTTTGCCAGGGGCGCTTGGACCCCTAGCTACACCTCTGTTGACCCTAACCGATACCCCTAAACTAACCATAATTCCTGCAGTAAAAATCCATGTTTCTATGTATATAGGGGGTCATTCCGAGTTGATCGCATGCTGCCGTTGTTCGCTGCGTAGCAATCAGTTGAAAAAAAATGGCTAATCTGTGCATGCGCATGCTCCGTAATGTGCATGCGCATCGTACGGGTACAAAGTCCATTGTGGTTTTGCACTAGTTCTAGCGATTATTCCAATCACAGAACAGGCCACAAGGAGATTGACAGAAAGAGGGCGTTTCTGGGTGTCAACTGACCGTTTTCAGGGAGTGCTTGGAAAAATGCAGGCGTGGCAGAAGAAATGCAGACGTGGCTGGGCATTCGCTGGATGGGTGTGTGACATCAAAAGCCGTCCCTCGGTTGTTAGAATCAACGCACACGAAGTGTAACTACAGTGCTGGTCTTATTTTGAAACGATTTTGCAGGCGCTCTGCTGCTCAAGTGTTCGCACTTCTCCAAAGTGAATATACACTCTCCAGTGGGCAGCGACAATGCGTTTGCATGGCTGCTAAAAACTGCTAGCGAGCAATCAACTCAGAATGACCCCCATAGTGTATTGCAAGAAAATATCTGTAAATCCAATGGTACCGTAAGTGTGGTATATACTCGCACTTCTTTGCGGGGTGAGAACATCTCCCCTAAGTGAAGTCAGCCCTATGAATAGAGTTTGTGTGATCCCTGTGCAGCAGTCACAGAAAGGGTTCATCTCTGCAGTTTGTCACTCAAATTACATTGCTGCATTTTTTCTAGAAGTGGATCTGAGAGCTGTTACCCGCAGACCAGCTACAATAATTATCCTGGGTACTCACTAGACCAGTGGTTCTCAAACTGCACCCTGGGGTGCCTCAGGACACTTGCAGGGGTGCCTTGGATTGGTGGTCCAGGACCAATTCAAAATATTTATAGTTAGTGTTATAGGCAAAACCAGTGCTGTTGGCTGGCAATCATAACATATGTGCACAAGCAGAAGCAAATCCTGTCCCCTACCAAAGGGCCAGTGCTAGGGTGTTTGGCGTCTCCCTGCAAACTATTAATTTGGGCCCTCTCTCCAATACTTAATAAAGGGACAGTGCGCTCCTTAAAAAAAGAAAGTGTGGTATCACAAGGAAGGGGCATGGCCACACAATAGCACCCCAAATCAAAATACGCCACACAGTAGCACTATCTTATTGTCATTACACCGCATGTAATAATAATAATAATAATAATACCCACAGTCGCAGTGCCCTTTATACACATAACCACCATATCAGTGCAGCTTACACACATAATGCCAACAGTAGCAGTGCCCCTTCTACACATGCCCACGGTGGCAATCCTTTACATGGCAAATATCAACCTGGTTTTGCCATGTAAAGGATTGCCACTTTAAAAACAAACAATCAAACAAAAAAAAAAAAACAACAGGAAAAAACACAAAATCTCTCACTTTCTGATTCTCACACCCTATTACATTCCTCCCTATATATTTAAATGTTTCTATTACTGTATGTTCCCTCTTCCCTTCTCCAAACTATACACATCAACATTTTTTAGTATTTCCAGGTAAGTTTTGTGATGTAGGCCATGCACAATTTTAGTTGCCCTAATGTATTTACAGCCTTCTGGAGATATGGCTTCTGGAACTGAACACAGGATTCTAAATGTGGCTGTACCAAGGACCTATACAGTGGCATTACAGGTTGAGTATCCCTTATCCAAAATGCTTGGGACCAGAGGAATTTTGGATATCGGATTTTTCTGTATTTTGGAATAATTGCATACCATAACGAGATATTATGGTGATGGGACCTAAATCTAAGCACAGAAGGCATTTATGTTTCATATACACCTTATACACACAGCCTGAAGGTCATTTTAGCCAATATTTTTTATAACTTTGTGCATTAAACAAAGTGTGTGTACATTCACAGAATTCATTTATGTTTCATATACACCTTATACACACAGTCTGAAGTTCATTTAATACAATATTTTTAATAACTTTGAGTATTAAACAAAGTTTGTGTACACTGAGCCATCAAAACACAAAGGTTTCACTATCTCAGTCTCACTCAAAAAAGTCCGTATTTCGGAATATTCCGTATTTCGGAATATTTGGATATGGGATGCTCAACCTGTATTACTTTTTTCTGCTACTGGTTCTTTAACCTATGCAAACAAGCATCTGACTTGCCTTTCCTATTGCTTTGTTACATTGCTTACCTGAAATAGTAATACTTAGATAGCTTTCCTCTTGCCATTATAATGCCCTTAATATTATAGTTAGCCTTTGCATTTTTGAGACGTGCATGATTTTGCATTTTTTGGCATTAAATGTTGCCATGTTCTTGACCATTCCTCTAGTCCAGGGGCGGAACTGCCAGAGACAACGGAGTCAGTTGCCGCCGGGCTCCAGCCCTAAAGGGGCTTCCTCCATTGCCCCCCCGGCTGTTACGTGCCCTTCCTACTAAATAGACAAAGGCGCTACCAGCAGGGTCTCGCAGTTTGTACATTCCATGCCGTAACACCCTTCTTTCCACCTTCACAATGAAGCTATTGGTACTTTGCAAAAAAAAAAATTATTAGCATTGCAACTCAGCAGATCAATGCAGTGTGCAGCCACACACTCCATATATCTGCTCAGCCACAAAGCTGATTATTTCTTCACAAAGTACAAGGTGAGCTCCAAATAGAATTCTCTAGCTTAGATTATACCTTTCTATGCAAGGGTAAATAGCTCAATTGTTTGACTGCAATGCCACAGGAAATGGTTTGGATCCAAGACAGTGTGACTGAATAATAAAGAAACCTTAAGATGAGTTCATGAATGTTGTATAAGTATTAGTGAGAGAAGGGGTCAGGAGCATGCTAGGCTGCAAAAAATAAGGTAGGCTGCAAGTGAAAGTAATGATCTCCTATATATTTTCCCAGATCTGTCACTCTGTGTGGCTAACTCTGGGGGAAGTCACAGCAATGGGCGGAGACAGCAACTGCAGGACGATACACCAGTGCCAGCAGCAGACCGTAACAAAGTGACAGATCAGGGAGAATATATAGGAGGTAGGGAGGTGGCCATGGTACATGGCTGGCCAAGGGACACTAGCTCATGTACCCCTTTACCACTGAGGCTGGCCACCAAGGATGGACCTGTCACCAGTGCACATGCAATAACCTCTTCTGCTGCCCTCTTTGCAACTCAGATTGCCCAGTGCTCCCCTTCGCTAACAGTCCACAAAGTTTCCCCATCTCACGATCTGCCTCCTCACCCCCACTTTCATCTCTACAGCACACGCGCATATCATACAAGATCCCATCATGCGTACGTAGGTCTGAAATGCAAGAGGGAGGTTGGGGGGAGATTGGCATGTGCCAGCAACGCCACACAGCTCACTGTGACCACAGTGGAGAGGCGCTGCAACAGGACAATACACCAACCTCGGAGCAAGGAACTGCGTCGGTCAGGAGGAGAACTATTTCAATAGCATAAAAAGGTTAATGCGTCCCACCCTATGGACACCAGACTCATCAAGTCACTGTTGCCAGAGTCTCATACAATGACTCTGAACCTCTAAGCACACTATTTGACTGTCCACACCCTGCTGTGCCTATTACCCATCTCCTCCACCACCCTCAACACTGACCCACACATCATTCACCCACAGAGATACAATAAAGGTAGTTTGGATAAATTAGCTAAATGAAATGGATTTAACCAATTTATATAAATTTTTGGATGTTTTCCAGTGTTTGTGAGCAAATGGTCAATTGTCATTTGCTGCCACATATTAGCATAATTTTGTTTCAACTAGAAAAAAAATTGGACAGATAATCTAAGTGTGGATCCAGTTTAAAGGTCCGTATTCACGGCCCGATTTTGGGGAGAGATGTGTGCTGAGCGAACTGCTCAGCACACATCTCTCCCCCCGCTCAGCACAGCGTGATGTGTGCTGAGCGTACGGGGGGTGGGGGGGGCGCTCATTTCACCCCCTGTGTAGGGCATTCTGTGTGTATCCAGCTTAACAGGTGTGAGCATCATACAACTACTGACTTGCGAGTAACTATACAGCAGCTCCATACCTTGTGACTTGAAGAAACACCAGTTAACCCCGGGAATGCTGCAGTCAAAGCAACAATTCCTCTTCTTACATTCCGCTGCACTTATTGTGGGGTAGCCGCAATCCCTTCTGCTGTACGGTTCCACATTACATTGTTTCTTGTCACTTCCTGTTGATGCAGTAAGGAAACATCCAGGAATTACAGCAGCTTAGTTTTTTTTTTTTTAACTGGGGCAATTTAGCTAGATCACAGGGCAATTTAGCTCCTTTGGTCCTTTTTTAGGACCAGTTAATCAGACAGTTGAGCAAACTGAAAAACAGCTAACAGGAAATTTCCACTTAAATGGTATTTTCTAATCTTATCTGACCATGACTAAGAATAAAGGATACACAAGATAAACTCTTAGAGCCATGGACCTTATCCATGTTTAAGCTCCATCAAATCTGTAATCAATAGCACTACATGCTCCCACTTTACCACTGTACTATATACTCTACCTGTGTTTTTAAGGTAAAAACACCATTTAACCCCAGTGACACTTGAATTAAGGCAGCAGCCTCTGGAATAGCATTCCTTAGCATTAATCCCAGGAAATCTGCAATCTTCACGCTCTTTGATAGCCATGCTACATTGCTGTTTACTTGGATGGAGCAGAGAGCACAACATCAGGACATAGGAAATATTACAATGCATGATAAGAAAGGTGTGAGCTCTACAGCAAGGCCTCTAACCCTTTGCCAGTGCCAAATACATAGGGCTTAACTCAGATCTGATCACAGCAGCAAATGTATTAGCTAAAACCATGTACACTGCAGGGGGGGGGGTGTATAATATGTGCAGAGAGAGTTAGATTTTGGTGCGGTGTGTTCAAACTGAAATCTAAATTGCAGTGTAAAAACAAAACAGCCAGTATTTACCCTGCACACAAACAATATAACCCACCTAAATCTCTCTGCAAATGTTATATCTGCCCCCCCCCCCCCATCCCTGCAGTGCACATGGTTTTGCCCACTAGCTAACAAATTTGCTGCATCTGGGAATTACAGCAGCTTAATATTTCTTTTTACAGAAGGTTCAGCAAATTAAATTATTTAGTGAAATACTGTAATCATAACAGTTACAGGGATATTGTAGGTAGATTTATTGTCAGTGGATAAATGTAAAAATTAAACCCTTAGGCATAGTTCCAAAATGCTGTCATTGCAATCCAGATTTTAAGGATATCATGCTTGAGCACAGGTGACTTAATTAGAACTTCGGTCAATGTGAATTAACCATTGGACTCAACCATGGTTATCCTTAAAACCCAGGGGTCTATTTAAGATCGATCTTAATCGATGTTGGGCTTCCAGGTTGAAAAAAACACACACATTTACTAACATTTTAAAATTTATATAAAAAAATCATCTGTTCGTAAATGCAGTGCACATGGGCCCTCATTCCGAGTTGTTCGCTCGCAAGGCGAATGTAGCAGAGTTACACACGCTAAGCCGCCGCCTACTGGGAGTGAATCTTAGCTTCTTAAAATTGCGACCGACGTACGCGCAATATTGCGATTACAAACGAGTTAGCAGTTTCAGAGTAGCTCCAGACTTACTCTGCCTGTGCGATCATTTCAGTGCTTGTCGTTCCTGGTTGACGTCACAAACACACCCAGCGTTCGCCCAGGCACTCCCACCGTTTCTCCGGCCACTCCTGCGTTTTTTCCGGAAACGGTAGCGTTTTCAGCCACACGCCCCTGAAACGCCGTGTTTCCGCCCAGTAACACCCATTTCCTGTCAATCACATTACGATCGCCGGAGCGAAGAAAAAGCCGTGAGTAAAAATACTTTCATCATAGTAAAGTTACTTGGCGCAGTCGCAGTGCGAACATTGCGCATGCGTACTAAGCGGATTTTCACTGCGATGCGATGAAAAATACCGAGCGAACAACTCGGAATGAGGGCCATGGTTTTGCCCAACTGCTAACAAAAATCCTGCTGCGATCAACTCAGAATTACCCCCCATGGCCCTCATTCCGAGTTGTTCGCTCGCAAGCTGCTTTTAGCAGCATTGCACACGCTAAGCTGCCGCCTACTGGGAGTGAATCTTAGCATCTTAAAATTGCGAACGAAAGATTTGCAATATTGCGATAAGACATCTCTGTGCAGTTTCTGAGTAGCTCGAGACTTACTCTGCCAGTGCGATCAGTTCAGTGCTTGTCGTTCCTGGTTTGACGTCACAAACACACCCAGCGTTCGCCCAGACACTCCTCCGTTTCTCCAGCCACTCCCGCGTTTTTCCCAGAAACGGTAGCATTTTTTCCCACACGCCCCTAAAGCGGCCTGTTTCCGCCCAGAAACACCCACTTCCTGTCAATCACATTACGATCACCAGAACGATGAAAAAACCGTGAGTAATATTCCTAACTGCATAGCAAATTTACTTGGCGCAGTCGCAGTGTGAACATTGCGCATGCGCATTAAGCGGAAAATCGCTGCGATGCGAAGAAAATTACCGAGCGAACAACTCGGAATGACCACCTATGTGCACTGCAGGGAAGGCAGATTTAACATGTGCAGAGAGAGTTAGATTTGGGTGTGGTGTGTTCAATCTGCAATCTAATTTGCAGTGTAAAAATAAAGCAGTCAGTATTTACCCTGCACAGAAACAAAATAACTCACCCAAATCTAACTCTTTCTGCACATGTTATATCTGCCTCCCCTGCAGTACACATGGTTTTGCCCAACTGCTAACAAAATTCCTGCTGCGATCATCTTGGAATTACCCCCATCGATTGATGTTTTCACACTGCTCGTGTATATAAGACATAGGGCCTAATTCAGTTTGGATCGTAATACGCGTTCCAACCGCAAAAACTATGAAGAGGATGGGGGCATATACGCAGGTTCCATCCTGTGCGTGTGCCTACATTTTCTCCGGGTGCCCCGCAGAAAATGCGAATGCCTCTGCCTGTCAATCAGTAGAGGGCATACCTTCGCAGGTATATCGCGATCATGAGCCATGTCTCCCATTTTTGTCATTATAGGTGCTCTGTGAGCTGCTGGCCATGCCCCAGCCCCTCTGTCTCCCGTGAATAGACATTAAGGCTTATTCAGACCAGATCGCTTCAATTTATTTTCAGCCAGCGGGCAATCTGGTCTGCACTGCACATGCGTATGCGCCACAATGCGTAAGTGCGACGGTCCGGAGATCACAAGAAGATTGACAAGTGTTTGTGTGGGTGGCAACTGAATGTTTCTAGGGAGTGTCCGGAAAAACACTGGAGGGACCCGGCGTTTTGTGGGAGGATTTGTGACGTCACCTCAATGGCTGAGTAAGTGCTGAGCTGTGCAGCTCTTGTGCACATGTGATCACACACCTGCACAGCAAATTTTCCCTTCCGCTGTAGGCGGCAACTACCTGATTACAGGGATGCAAAAAACACACCCTAGCGATCAGGTCTGAATTACCCACAATGTGCATATTTGCAGAGCAACAAGCTACAGGGAGCCTTCCACCCCCCCCCCCCTTCCCCATGGGAAGGGGGGGGGTTGTTTGGGTTAGCTGGACATTCCCCAAAAAAGTGACTGTCCTGCAAAAATTGGGATAGTTGGGAGGTATGTTCAAATACATTTATTGTTTTGCATGCAGGGTAAATACTGGCTTCTTTGACATTTAGCCACAAATGCTGCACAGCTGAATTACAGTATTACACTGCAATTAACAGTTATGCTAGGACATTCCCCCTCCCAAATCTACCTCTCTCTGCATGTTACATCTGTCCCACAGTGGCGTGCAGTGAGGTCAGTGGCTAGTGAGGCACTACAGCCATAATGTCCGCCGAATCCTGCCGATGACCCTTAGCCAATGCCCGCTACTGCCTCTGAGCCGATACCCGCTGCCACCGCCAATGGCTTACAAACTCGCCCACAATCAACTGACCCAGCCCTCCACCACTAATTTCTATCTCAGTCCGATGCCGCCATTGCCCGCTGCCTGCCTGCTCATTGTTCTCGTTATATATTATACATTTTTAAAGAAAAAAAAATGAGTGTTTGGGACTGGGAAGGGTGAGGGAGGAGGACATGAATGCAATTTTGTTGTCCAGGGCTTCCATTAACTTAAAGGAGAAGGGTCTGAATGGGTTAAAAAAAATGCGTGAGGTCCCCCCTCCTTAGTATAACCAGCCTCGGGCTCTTTGAGCCGGTCCTGGTTATTTAAATACTGGGGGAAAAATTGGACAGGGGTTCCCCGTATTTAGACAACTAGCACCGGGCTCTTAGACCGGTCCAGGTTCCAAAAATACGTGGGACAATAGATGTAGGGGTCCCCCATATTTTTAAAACCAGCACCGGGCTCCTCTAGCCAGAGAGATAATGCCACAGCCGGGGGACACTTTTATGTAGGCCCTTAAATCAAGAGGTTCCTCCCCTCGAGGCACCCAAGGGCCAGGGGTGAAGCCCGAGGCTGTCCCCAGCACCCCTGGGTGGTGGGTGCCGGGCTGATAGCCATGTGTGTAAAAAAAGAATATTGTTTTTTCGTTGTGGAACTACAAGGCCCAGCAAGCCTCCCCCGCTTGCTGGTACTTGGAGAACCTCAAGTACCAGCAGGCGGGGAAATAACGGGCTTGCTGGTACCTGTAGTTCTACAACAACAAAAAATACCCAAATAAAAACACAAACACACACAGCGTGACAGTAAAATTATTGAGACAGGCTGTAGCATGTGGGTGCATGTAACCCTATAAAAGTGATGGATTGGGTGACTATTACAATACCCACTGTTGCTGTCTGAAAAATGATGGATTTATAGATTGCTCTGCCGAGACATGTTTTTTTCTAAAATGCACCACAGGTATGGATGGATAGTATACTTGACGACACAGAGGTAGGTAGAGCAGTGGCCTACTGTACCGTACTGCTAAATATTATATTATTTATTATTATTATTATCCTTTATTTATATGGCGCCACAAGGGTTCCGCAGTGCCCAATTACAGAGTACATAAACAAATAATCAAACAGGAAAACAGCAACTTACAGTTGACGACAATATAGGACAAGTACAGGGTAAATAAACATAGCTACATCAGCAGATGACACTGGAATAAGTATCAGGTGGCAGAAGACTGATGGATTTGGTGCAGCTGAAGATTATTAAAGTAAGAAAAGAGTAAGCACATGAGGGAAGAGGGCCCTGCTCGTGAGAGCTTACATTCTTAAAGGGAGGGGTAGACAGACAGGGGTGAGACAGATGGGGTACATAGAGAGCATGGAACAGAGGTTTAGGATGAGATTTGGCTGGGTTTGGTGAAGAAGTGGGTCTTGAGAGCCCGTTTGAAGTTTTGTAGAGAGGTGGAGAGTCTGAGGGGGAGAGGTAGGGAATTCCAGAGAAGTGGTGCAGCACGTGAAAAATCTTGGAGGTAGGAGTGGGAGGAAGTAATCCGTAGGCAGGAGAGTCGGTGTGCATTAGCAGAGCGAAGAGGACGGGTGGGAGTGTAAAGCGAGATAAGATCAGAGATGTAGATGGGAGAGGAGTGGGTGAGGGCTTTGTAAGCAAGTGTGAGAAGCTTGAAATGGATTCTGAAAGGGAAGGGGAGCCAGTGAAGGACTAGTAAGAGAGGAGAGGTGGACGTAGTGCGTTTGGTGAGGAAAATGAGCCGGGCAGCAGCATTGAGGATAGATTGGAGTGGAGAGAGGTATTTGTCAGGAATGCCAGTCAGGAAGAGATTACAGCAGTCCAGTCTGGAGATGACCAGTGAGTGGATAAGAGTCTTAGTAGCATCCTGGGTCAGAAAAAGTCTGATCCTGGAAATATTTTTTAGATGAAAACGGCAGGTTTGTGAGAGGTGCTGAATGTGTGGTTTGAAGGAGAGGGAGGAGTCAAGGATTACTCCAAGACAGCGCGCTTGGGGGGTAGAGGAGATAGTAGTGCCATCAATAGATAATGAGATTGTAGGAGGTGAGATTATGCGGGAGGGAGGGAAGATGATCAGCTCGGTCTTAGACATGTTAAGTTTAAGAAAGCGCTGGGACATCCAGGAAGAGATAGCAGAGAGACAGTTGGAGATACGAGTGAGGAGAGTAGGGGAGAGGTCTGGAGAGGAAAGATAGATTTGAGTGTCATCAGCATAGAGATGATATTGGAAACCAAAAGAACTAATGAGCTTACCTAGTGAGGACGTATAGAGAGAGAAGAGAAGAGGACCAAGGACAGAACCTTGGGGTACCCCTACAGTTAGTGGAAGTGAGGGGGAGGTGGAGTCATGAGAGGAGACAGAGAATGAACGGTCAGAAAGGTAGGACGACAACCAAGAGAGGGCAGTGTTACGCAGACCAATGGAGTGAAGGATTTGCAGTAGGAGAGGATGGTCTACAGTGTCAAAAGCAGCAGAGAGATCAAGTAGAATAAGTAGAGAGTAGTGTCCCTTAGATTTAGCAGCATGGAGGTCATTGCATACTTTTGTAAGGGCAGTTTCAGTGGAGTGGAGAGGACGGAAGCCAGACTGGAATGGGTCAAGCAGTGAGTGTGAGGAAAGAAAGGAAGTAAGGCGGTTGTAGACAATACGCTCAAGGAGTTTGGAGGCAAAAGGGAGGAGAGAGATGGGTCGGTAGTTGGAGAGAGTGTTTGGATCAAGGGTAGGTTTTTTAAGAATAGGAGAGATGAGAGCGTGCTTGAAGGCAGAGGGGACAGTGCCTGATGAGAGGGAGAGATTGAGAAGGTGGGAAAGATGGGAACAAGCAGAAGAAGAGAGGTGGCAAAGGAGGCGGGAGGGGATAGGGTCAAGTGGTGAGGGGACAGGAACGAATGAGGGCCATGACTTCCTCTCCAGATGCATGGGAGAAAGATGACAGAGTTGGTGCGAGGGATGGGGAGGGTTGGTAAGGGATGGGAGAAGGCTGGTTACTGATAGTCTGGTGTGATGTGATGTCCTGACGTATGGAGTCAATTATTGGATGTGAAGTAAGTGGCAAAGTCAAGAGCAGAGAGTGAGGAAGGGAGATGAGGTGGAGGTGGGCAGAGGAGTGAGTTGAGAGTGGCAAAGAGGCGCCGGGGGTTGGAAGACTGGGAGGAGATTAGGTTCTTGAAGTATGACTGTTTAGCAAGAGAAAGGGCAGCACTGAAGGATGAGAGCATAAGTTTGAAATGGAGGAAGTCTGCCTTAGAGCGTGATTTCCTCCAGTGTCGCTCAGCAGTACATGAGCATTTTTGCAGATATCTGGTGCATTTGGTGTGCCAGGGTTGAGGTGTTAATTTGCAAGGGTGAATAGTGGTTGGTGGAGCAACAGAGTCAAGAGCAGAAGTAAGGGAAGCATTGTATGTGGAAGTGGCTTGTTCAGGGCATGAGAGAGAGAGAATAGGAGAGAGAAGTGAGTCAAACAGGGAGGAAAGGAATGTGGTGTCAATAGCTTCAATGTTACGCTTAGTGATGGTAGCCTTAGGAGGTAGAGATGGGGAAGTCGAGAGAGATAGGTTGAAGGAGAGCAGGTGGTGGTCAGAGAGGGGAAATGGGGAGTTGGAAAAATCAGAAATATCACAGCGGTGAGTGAAGACCAGATCCAGTGAGCTCCCATTCACATGGGAGGGTGAGGAGGTCCACTGGGAGAGACCAAGTGAAGAGGTGAGGTTAAGGAGTTTAGAGGCAGGGGATTGTGTGGGGATGTCAATAGGGATGTTGAAATCGCCTAGGATAATGGTGGGAATGTCAGAAGAGAGGAAGTGAGGAAGCCAGGAAGCAAAGTTGTCGATGAATTTGGAAGCAGTGCCAGGGGGGCGGTAAATGACAGCTACTCTAAGATGGACTGGTTGGAAGAGGCATATGGCGTGGACCTCAAATGTAGAGAATATAAGGGATGGTTCTGGTGGTATGAGTTGGTAGGAGTAACTAGAAGGTAAAAGGACCCCAACACCACCCCCATGGCGACCCCCAGGTCGGGGTGTGTGTGTGAATGTAAGGCCCCCAGCAGAGAGAGCAGCAGCAGAAGTAGTGTCAGAGGGCGTAATCCAAGTTTCAGTAATGGCTAGTAGGTGTAGGGAGTTGGAAATGAAAAGGTCATGAGTGGGGACCAGTTTGTTACAAACAGATCTGGCATTCCAGAGGGCACAGGATAGGGGGTATGAGTTTGTGGGAGAGATGTGAATTAGATTTTCAGGGTTGCTGTAGCGATGAGGTGGGATTAACTTTGAGGGCAGGGATGATGAGAGAGTAGTGATGGTACGGGTGCCTGAGCTAGGAGGGGAAACTGCAGGAGGTGGGCAGGGAGGGAGGTCAGTGTGATGTGGATGGGGGTGTGGGGAGGTGACAGGGAAGGGAGAGAGGGAGCAGGGCTGAGTTGTGGGGTAGCAGGACCATGGGGCAGAGGTGAATGAAAGTGGGGTAACAGGAAAGGTTGGGGAAGGAAACAGAGGGGTGGAGGGGAGACAGAGGAGGGGAGAGAGGAGGAGGAGGAGGAGACTAGTGGGGGAGGATAAAGATACATTATTAGGTAGACACTGAGTGATGTGGGGAGTATAAGAAAACCTTGACATAGTGTTAAGTAGGTAAATAGGTTGAAGTAGTGGAAGTAGGAGAGGAGACTGTAAGGCAATCCGAGCAGAAGAATTGCAGAAATGCAGGTGAGAAAAGCAGTGTAGGCTCAAGAGGTGTAGATTTAGTATGAAATGAGTCAAAAGCGTAGATAAAGTGGGTGCAGAAATGTATTTGGAGTGTAAGAAATGAAAGGATTGTGAGAGGTTTAAGAAGCAATGGTAATTATGTTAGATGTTTTAAGTGTTTGCAGGTAAAATTGCATTGGTGCAGCTGTGCTTAAAAAACAAAATTACAATAATACAGATACAGGCATTTGTAGGTGAAATGGATGGTTTATGAAATGTCCAAGTAAGGTAGTTCTGTGCTATGTAATCAGATGCAACAATCAGGAGGTGAGTGATCTGAGGAGTAAGTGACTCACATTTGTTATTAGTTCTTCAGTTTTCTTTGTTTTGTTAGATTGGTGTGCTTCTGTTTTCCTTCTTTTTCACTTTCGATTGAACGCTGATTGAACACTGCTGTTATGTGTCAATTTTATCACGCTTTGATAAAAATGCACGCTTAGATCAATAAATGCACAGCCAAATGGCTTTGCACAGCCTACACCATTGGACTTAAGTAGAAGACTATTACAAGTGAAACCAATAATTGAAATCTGTAACCACACCCCACCCCCTCAAATGCCATGCAATAAATTACCTTAAAAACAACAACCAGGCATTCCACAAAGATTAAACTGGGTCTATATCATTCAAAACTTTAAAAAAGTACTTCAAAATCACATACTATGCAATAATGTTTCAATTTGCATTACCCAGCAGAATTAGCTTTGCATATATAGATATAGTGCAGCAGAATATATTGGTGGTTGTAGTCAATTGTAATTACCTGGAGGTGACAAGAAGAGAAGAAACGTCAATTCACAATTGATATCAGTTGAAGATAAATTAATGCTGATTGAACACTGCTGTTATGTGTCAATTTTATCACGCTTTGATAAAAATGCACGCTTAGATCAATAAATGCACAGCCAAACGGCTTTGCACAGCCTACACCATTGGACTTAAGTAGAAGACTATTACAAGTGAAACCAATAATTGAAATCTGTAACCACACCCCACCCCCTCAAATGCCAGGCAATAAATTACCTTAAAAACAACAACCAGGCATTCCACAAAGATTAAACTGGGTCTATATCATTCAAAACTTTAAAAAAGTACTTCAAAATCACATACTATGCAATAATGTTTCAATTTGCATAACCCAGCAGAATTAGCTTTGCATATATAGATCTAGTGCAGCAGAATATATTGGTGGTTGTAGTCAATTGTAATTACCTGTAGGTGACAAGAAGAGAAGAAACGTCAATTCACAATCGATATCAGCTGAAGATAAATTAACGCTGATTGAACACTGCTGTTATGTGTCAATTTTATCACGCTTTGATAAAAATGCACGCTTAGATCAATAAATGCACAGCCAAACGGCTTTGCACAGCCTACACCATTGGACTTAAGTAGAAGACTATTACAAGTGAAACCAATAATTGAAATCTGTAACCACACCCCACCCCCTCAAATGCCAGGCAATAAATTACCTTAAAAACAACAACCAGGCATTCCACAAAGATTAAACTGGGTCTATATCATTCAAAACTTTAAAAAAGTACTTCAAAATCACATACTATGCAATAATGTTTCAATTTGCATTACCCAGCAGAATTAGCTTTGCATATATAGATATAGTGCAGCAGAATATATTGGTGGTTGTAGTCAATTGTAATTAACTGTAGGTGACAAGAAGAGAAGAAACGTCAATTCACAATCGATATCAGCTGAAGATAAATTAACGCTGATTGAACGCTGCTGTTATGTGTCAATTTTATCACGCTTTGATAAAAATGCACGCTTGGATCAATAAATGCACAGCCAAACGGCTTTGCACAGCCTACACCATTGGACTTAAGTAGAAGACTATTACAAGTAAAACCAATAATTGAAATCTGTAACCAAACCCCCCCCCCCACCTCAAATGCCAGGCAATAAATTACCTTAAAAACAACAACCAGGCATTCCACAAAGATTAAACTGGTTCTATATCATTCAAAACTTTAAAAAAGTACTTCAAAATCACATACTATGCAATAATGTTTCAATTTGCATTACCCAGCAGAATTAGCTTTGCATATATAGATATAGTGCAGCAGAATATATTGGTGGTTGTAGTCAATTGTAATTACTCAGCAGAATTAGCTTTGCATATATAGATATAGTGCAGCAGAATATATTGGTGGTTGTAGTCAATTGTAATTACCCAGCAGAATTAGCTTTGCAAATATAGATATAGTGCAGCAGAATATATTGGTGGTTGTAGTCAATTGTAATTACCCAGCAGAATTAGCTTTGCATATATATAGTGCAGCAGAATATATTGGTGGTTGTAGTAAATTGTAATTACCCAGCAGCAGCTCTACTGCACTCAACATCACCAGTGCTCACAATATATATAATGCTATATACTATGCCATAGTGGTGCTTACTATATAACACCTCCTACTGCGTTCCCCCTGGCAATGAGCATGACACCCAGAGAGTGAAACCCCTGGCAATGAGCATGACACCCAGCACGTGAAACTCTTGGCGTTGAGCAGTTTTTGTAAAAGTAATTAGAAGCTTTACTGTAGGGCATAGTGTATCACAGATATTGTGGTGAGTGACATAATATGTTCCAAAGGGCATTAATGTGTGGGGCTTAACATGGTGGAAATTACTGTACTTTTTTCCCTGTGGTGGCCGAGGTCTGTTGGTGCAGGGTCAAGAACTAGGGTGTAAGGTAGTCTTTGCCTGCAAGGCTACGCTCATTTTATGGAGACCATACCCATACATTTAAGTGTGGCATATACCTGCGCTTGCTCGCGGGGTGAGAACATCTCCCTAATTGAATTCAGCGATATGAATAGAGGTTGTGCAGCAGCCACAGAAAGGGTTAATCTCTGCAGCTTGTCACTAAATTACATTGTTGCAATTTTAGCTGGGAGCTGCAATAATTACTCTAATACATAACACAGCCAACACTTCTATATTCACACAATATACTGCATGGTGAATATAGAAGTGGTGCTTGCTAAACAGCACCTCCTACTGCATTCCACATCACCGCTGGTCACACTCATATCAGGCCCATAATGCTGTATACTATGCCATAGTGGTGCTTACTATATAACACCAGGTGCTGTGCAGTGGTCAAAACACACTAACTGGTCCCATGCTGTTGTTGAACTAAAGGCCTATACACACGATGAGATTCGGTCTATGCTAATAGGTTTAAAAGGGTTACATAAAAGCTACTTTATGTATTTATTCATTAAAGTTTTTAAGTTGTATTTTACAACCATACAATGATATGATATATAATGTATCGTATAATCATTACATAATGTTGATGGCATTGAATTGTCTCTGCCTTGACTAGTGGCAGCAGCTTCAGCACTAGGTGGAAGTGGATCTTGATCTTTCCCTATTTTACCCTCCACCTTTTTGTTCTCCATTTTTTAATGTGTGGAATTATATGCCAGTAATATATCTGGAATTAGACGGTGGTAATGTCTGGAATTAGATACCACTAGATAGATACCAGATATCACTGTGACTGGAATGATGACATATGCACAGTGACAGGACACTACCACAGCACCCTACAGCAGCCATATGCGGCACAAGACACTGGAGTATTAGTAATGTACTGTAGTATACTGAGCACCACAAGACAATGAGCAGTGATACGGAGCACTGATGAGGATACTAGAACTGACACTGAGCAGCAAGATGCAGCACTGGACTATTAGTAATGTACTCTAGTATACTGAGCACCACATTGCAGCACAAGACAATGAGCAGTGATACTGAGCACTGATGAGGATACTACTGAGAACTGACACTGAGCAGGAGAGACACACTACAATTTCATCTTGCGCCTCTTTTTTTATTTATCTTTGCATCATGTGCTGTTTGGGGCTATTTTTTTAAGTGCCATCCTGTCTGACACTGCAGTGCCACTCCTAGATGGGCCAGGTGTTTGTGCTGCCCACTTGGGTCGCTTAGCTTAGTCATCCAGGGACCTTGGTGCAAATTTTAGGACTAAAAATAATATTGGGAGGTGTGAGGTGTTCAGAATAGACTGGAAAGGAGTAGAAATTATGGTTATTGAGCTTAATACTATAGGATCAAAATTACCCCCAAATTCTATGATTTTAGCTGTTTGAGGTTTTAAAAAAAAATCACCCGAATACAAAACCCGAAAGGGTGGTTTTGCCAAAACGCGTCCATATCCAAAACACAACTGCGGATCCGAAACCAAAACCAAAACATGAAACACGAAAAATGCCCGCTGCACATCTCTAGTTAGGGGAGAAGCATGTAGCCTTGTAGACTATGCACAGCTATATCTAGAAAAATATACGATCTAATCTTTAACCAACCAATGCAAGAAAGTATTTAATGTGAAAATACGAAACACTAGACTAATTGGAGGTGCGCCCTAAAGCAAATTACAATGTTAGGATTAGGGGGTTCGGAAAGACCTCTAGTGTAAACACTACTATATACATTTTAAGATAGGAAGGTACAAATTACATATTCACATTGCATCTATGGGCTGGATTCAAGTGTCCCTTTCCTCCCTCAATCGTGCCCGTCAGCAGCTATTCTAATGTTGCTGCCAACGGGTGCGACATGTTTATTTCAGCTCGCTACCCCCAGGGGAAACAAGCTGAAATGTGTGCAAAGAGACCCATTTGGGCAACCAAACGGTGTCTTTTCATGATCGCGCCCATTACTTTATTCAGGTTTAGGTGCTACAGCCTGTCTCAATAATTTTACTGTCACGCTGTGTGTGTTTGTGTTTTTATTTGGGTATTTTTTGTTGTTGTAGAACTACAGGTACCAGCAAGCCCGTTATTTCCCCGCCTGCTGGTACTTGAGGTTCTCCAAGTACCAGCAAGCGGGGGAGGCTTGCTGGGCCTTGTAGTTCCACAACGAAAAAACAATATTCTTTTTTTACACACATGGCTATCAGCCCGGCACCCACCACCCAGGGGTGCTGGGGACAGCCTCGGGCTTCACCCCTGGCCCTTGGGTGCCTCGAGGGGAGGAACCTCTTGATTTAAGGGCCTACATAAAAGTGTCCCCCGGCTGTGGCATTATCTCTCTGGCTGCATGGTGAATATAGAAGTGGTGCTTGCTAAACAGCACCTCCTACTGCATTCCACATCACCGCTGGTCACACTCATATCAGGCCCATAATGCTGTATACTATGCCATAGTGGTGCTTACTATATAACACCAGGTGCTGTGCAGTGGTCAAAACACACTAACTGGTCCCATGCTGTTGTTGAACTAAAGGCCTATACACACGATGAGATTCGGTCTATGCTAATAGGTTTAAAAAGGTTACATAAAAGCTACTTTATGTATTTATTCATTAAAGTTTTTAAGTTGTATTTTACAACCATACAATGATATGATATATAATGTATCGTATAATCATTACATAATGTTGATGGCATTGAATTGTCTCTGCCTTGACTAGTGGCAGCAGCTTCAGCACTAGGTGGAAGTGGATCTTGATCTTTCCCTATTTTACCCTCCACCTTTTTGTTCTCCATTTTTTAATGTGTGGAATTATATGCCAGTAATATATCTGGAATTAGACGGTGGTAATGTCTGGAATTAGATACCACTAGATAGATACCAGATATCACTGTGACTGGAATGATGACATATGCACAGTGACAGGACACTACCACAGCACCCTACAGCAGCCATATGCGGCACAAGACACTGGAGTATTAGTAATGTACTGTAGTATACTGAGCACCACAAGACAATGAGCAGTGATACGGAGCACTGATGAGGATACTAGAACTGACACTGAGCAGCAAGATGCAGCACTGGACTATTAGTAATGTACTCTAGTATACTGAGCACCACATTGCAGCACAAGACAATGAGCAGTGATACTGAGCACTGATGAGGATACTACTGAGAACTGACACTGAGCAGGAGAGACACACTACAATTTCATCTTGTGCCTCTTTTTTTATTTATCTTTGCATCATGTGCTGTTTGGGGCTATTTTTTTAAGTGCCATCCTGTCTGACACTGCAGTGCCACTCCTAGATGAGCCAGGTGTTTGTGCTGCCCACTTGGGTCGCTTAGCTTAGTCATCCAGGGACCTTGGTGCAAATTTTAGGACTAAAAATAATATTGGGAGGTGTGAGGTGTTCAGAATAGACTGGAAAGGAGTAGAAATTATGGTTATTGAGCTTAATACTATAGGATCAAAATTACCCCCAAATTCTATGATTTTAGCTGTTTGAGGTTTTAAAAAAAAATCACCCGAATACAAAACCCGAAAGGGTGGTTTTGCCAAAACGCGTCCATATCCAAAACACAACTGCGGATCCGAAACCAAAACCAAAACATGAAACACGAAAAATGCCCGCTGCACATCTCTAGTTAGGGGAGAAGCATGTAGCCTTGTAGACTATGCACAGCTATATCTAGAAAAATATACGATCTAATCTTTAACCAACCAATGCAAGAAAGTATTTAATGTGAAAATACGAAACACTAGACTAATTGGAGGTGCGCCCTAAAGCAAATTACAATGTTAGGATTAGGGGGTTCGGAAAGACCTCTAGTGTAAACACTACTATATACATTTTAAGATAGGAAGGTACAAATTACATATTCACATTGCATCTATGGGCTGGATTCAAGTGTCCCTTTCCTCCCTCAATCGTGCCCGTCAGCAGCTATTCTAATGTTGCTGCCAACGGGTGCGACATGTTTATTTCAGCTCGCTACCCCCAGGGGAAACAAGCTGAAATGTGTGCAAAGAGACCCATTTGGGCAACCAAACGGTGTCTTTTCATGATCGCGCCCATTACTTTATTCAGGTTTAGGTGCTTTGTGCACCTAAACCAGAGTGTAATGGGCGCAATAATTGAGGGCATTTGAATTTCCCTTATATGTGTGTGTGTGTGATATACACACAGACACACATACTGTATTTCTTTATATAATGGACACCTCAGTTTCTATTCATTCATGTCCTGCCCCCTACTCTGTCAGACCCCTTCCCCTCTACTTTTCTGACCCCAAACGCCACTCATTCTTGTTGAGTGCTGGTGGGCCCATTCAGAATTTTGCTATGGGGCCCACAAAGGTCTAGTTACGCCACTGGGCAGGGTTATAGAGGAGGCGGTGCAAGGCATCCTGGGAACAGTCAAAGCTTTAGCCTGTTGGTGCCTTGGATCAAGATCCAACTCTACACCCCGATGTTAGTGTAGTGCCTTTTGGGGTTAAGGTTTTACAGAAAGTTACAGGTTTTTTTAATTTAGTAAAATATGCCCCATTTTAAAGATAGGGCATTTACATTTGTTGCACCTGTGCAGTACATAGCAGCCTGCAGGGCATGTACAGTGGCTTCATTTGGGTGCACATACATTGCCGGCTCCTGGTCGCAAACTGAAATTATTGTGTGTAAGTGGAATTAGCGGTGTTTATGTCATACAGGGGGGTGGGGGAGGTTTGTGGTTGGTGGGGGGCACGCTGTGTGATTATTATCCTGCATCTATACATACATGCGCTAACACCTGGACATACACTGATGTACCCACACCTAATATCCATACATACACGCCCTGACACCTGGACATACACCAACATTCCCACACCTGCATCTATACATACACATGCTGACACCTGGACATACACCAACATACAAGCACCTGCATCTATATATACACGCGCTGACAAATGGACATACACCGACGTACCCACACTTGCATCTATACATACATGCACTGACATCTGGACATACAAGCACCTGCATCTATACATACACGCGCTGACACCTGAACCTACACTGACGTTCCCACACCTGCATCTATACATACACATTCTGACACCTGGACATACACAGACGTACCCACACCTGCATCTATACATACACGCGTTGACACCTGGACGTACACTGACGTACACACACCTACATCTATATATGCATGGATGCAAATGTGGGTACGTCTGTATACGTCCAGGTGTTAGCATGTGTATGTATAGATGTTAGGTGTGGGTACATCAGTGTATGTCCAGGTGTCAGCACATGTATGTATAGATTCACATGTGGGTAAGCCGGTGTACGTCCACGTGTCAGCATGTGTAGGTATAGATGCAGGTGTGGGTACGTTGGTGTACGTTTAGGGGTCAGCGTGTTTATGTATAGATGTTGGTGTGTGTATGTCAGTGTACGTACAGATATAGGTGTGTGACTGTGTATGTATGTATGTATGTATGTATGTATGTATATGTATAGAGGAAGGTGTGATACATACATATAACACATACATGATAGATACATACATATATCACACACACGATAGATAGATAGATAGATAGATAGAACACATACATACAAGATAGATACATACATACATACATACATGATAGATACATATATATACACACACATACGAATGATAGATAGATAGATAGATACATATATATATATATCACAAACATATATGATTCATACATATATCACACACACATACATGATACATACATGAGAAAGACCTGGGATGGTGATGAGGCCAGGGCCCCCTGCTGATGTTGCGTTGAGGAAGGCAGTGTTCCAGGGCGGATGCCAGTCGGGGAGAGCGCCGCGCAGCCCGGGAAAAATACTGCTGAGGAGCTACATCTGGAAGAGGCCCTGGGAGGGAGAGTGCCACATGCCCCATCCTGCGTGGCAGACTCTGCAGGCCTGCACATGGGAAGGGAGGTCTCTGGCCACACATACTCACCCTTCTGCTGAAGCCCCGCTGCTGTCCCCATCAGCGCTCTCCAGCGGGGAGCGGGGCCAGGATGAACCTCAACCTGTGAGAACTATCTTCATGATCAAGAGATCTCATATGCAAGATAAGTATGTGTTGGGATAGGGCTGGGGAGGGCGGCTGCTCGGGCACACCCCCGTCAAGTTAAGGAGATTTAACTGAGGAAGCACAAGGGAACTCTCGTCTGGGGACAACAACTGCAGGGAGACCACATCTTTTCAGATGAACATGGGAGGGCGGAAGGCTGCCTAATACTGAAGCACCCTCAGACATTAAACCATATGCAACAACTATTGCAAGCATTCCTGGGGGAAGGTCTGCAGCAGACGGATTTGCATACGGTGATGTCATCCAAGCAGTGGGCCAAAGTTGGCTGGAACCCTCATCTGTATATGAAAAGAGAAAAGGGGCATGCAGGGCATGGCGGCCTTTTGCGGCGCTTGTATAACCCCAAGTTTGCATTAAACACCCCCACCCTCCTTCGGTGTGGGGCTCATGTTGGCCATGCCCAAGCCCCTGAAGCATTCAAGCTGATTTCTTGCAGCAGCTGGGCACTGTAACAGCTTCAGAGCTGCTCTACAAGACAAGTAAAAGGGTGTGGGCCCTGCAGCACCACCTGTAGTTTGCATACACACATATATAGGACAGCATCTCTTATATGCCCCAGGGTCAATAAAATAGTATCCTTGTCTAGGCTATCCATCCCCTCAGATAAGGTATTTGTCCATGCCGCTACAGCACTACACACCCAGGCCGACGCAATTGCCGGTCTGAGTAAGGTACCTGAATGTGTATAAATGGACTTCAGGGTAATCTCCTGTTTGCGGTCAGCACACTCTTTGAGGGTAGCCGTATCCTGGGACGGGAGGGCTACCTTCTTGGATAAGCGTGTTAATGCTTTGTCCACCCTAGGGGAGGATTCCCATCGTAACCTATCCGTTGATGGGAAAGGATACGCCATAAGAATCCTTTTGGAAATCTGCAGTCTTTTATCTGGAGATTCCCAAGCTTTTTCACATAACTCGTTCAGCTCGTGTGAGGGGGGAAAGGTTACCTCAGGCTTCTTTCCCTTGTACATATGTACCCTCTTGTCAGCGACAGGGGGTTCCTCTGTGATGTGCAAAACATCTTTTATTGCCATAATCATAAATCGAATGGATTTTGCCAATTTTGGCTGTAACTTTGCATCATCGTAATCGACACTGGGGTCAGAATCCGTGTCGGTATCTGTGTCAACAATCTGGGATAGTGGGCGCTTATGAGACCCTGACAGTCCCTGCAACATAGGATCAGGCATGGGTTGAAACCCTGACTGTCCCAAAGCTTCTGCCTTGTCTAATATTTTGTGCAATGAGTTTACACTAGCATTTAAAACATTCCACATATCCATCCAATCAGCTGTCGGCGGAGACACCACATTCATTTGCTCCCGCTCCTCTCTAATATAGCCTTCTTCCTCAGACATGTCGACAAACGTGTACCGACACACTACACACACAGGGAATGCTTTTTCTGAAGACAGTTTCCCCACAAGGCCCTTTGGAGAGACAGAGAGAGAGTATGCCAGCACACCCCCCAGCGCTATATAACCCAGGAATAAAACAGTAACTTAATGTTTGCCCAGTAGTGCTGCTGTATGTAATTTGCGAATTATGTGCCCCCCCCACCCCTCTTTTCAACCCTCTTGTCTAACGTGGTATAAGCAGGGTAGAGTCCGGGGAGCTTCCTCTCAGCGGTGCTGTGGAGAAAAAATGGCGCTGGTGAGTGCTGAGGGAGAAGCCCCGCCCCCTCGGAGGCGGGCGTCTGTCCCGCTTAAACTGTAAAATTGGTGGGGGCTTATACATATATAAAGTGCCCAGCTGTATATATGTTATATTTTTGCGAAAGAGGTTTATATTGCTGCCCAGGGCGCCCCCCCTGCGCCCTGCACCCTTACAGTGACCGGAGTATGTGAGGTGTATGGGAGCAAAGGCGCACAGCTGCAGTGCTGTGCGTTACCTCAGTGAAGATCATGAAGTCTTCTGCCGCCTCTGAAGTCTTCTTTTCTTCTCATACTCACCCGGCTTCTATCTTCCGGCTCTGCGAGGGGGACGGCGGCGCGGCTCTTGGACGGACGGCGAGGGTGAGATCCTGCGTACCAATCCCACTGGAGCTAATGGTGTCCAGTAGCCTAAGAAGCAGGACCTTGCAACTCAGAGAGTAGGGCTGCTTCTCTCCCCTCAGTCCCTCGATGAGGGAGTCTGTTGCCAGCAGTGCTCCCTGAAAATTAAAAACCTAACAAAATACTTTCTGTCAGAAAGCTCAGGAGAGCTCCTGAAAAGCACCCAGTCTCCACTGGGTACAGTATCAAACTGAGGTCTGGAGGAGGGGCATAGAGGGAGGAGCCAGTGCACACCCTGAACTAAAGTCTTTCTTAAAGTGCCCATGTCTCCTGCGGAGCCCGTCTATCCCCATGGTCCTTACGGAGTCCACAGCATCCTCTAGGACGTTAGAGAAAATAGGATTTTAATACCTACCGGTAAATCCTTTTCTCTTAGTCCGTAGAGGATGCTGGGCACCCGTCCCAGTGCGTACTGTGTCTGCAGTTATTAAATGGCCCTTAACTCCAGAACATTTATGTGGAGATGAAAACATCCAAGGAAGACTTGACCATCTTCCTTGGATGTTTTCCCCCTGTGTGACTGCTCTCCAGCCTCGGAGGGTTGCATCCGTGGTCCCTAGGATCCCGTCCTGGATCCCGAACCATCGCCCCTCTAGGTGGTGAGAACTGTGCAGACACCAATGGAGTGAGATTCTGGTCTTGGAAGACAGGATTATCCTCCGGTGCATGTGTAGGTGGGATCCGGACCACTTGTCCAACAGGTCCCACTGGAACACTCTGGCATGGAACCTGCCAAACTGAATGGCCTCGTAGGCCGCAACCATCTTCCCCAGCAACTGAATGCATTGATGGATTAACACTCTTGCTGGTTTCAGAATTTGTTTGACCAGACTCTGGATCTCCAGAGCCTTTCCACTAGAAGAAAACCTCTTCTGTGTCCAGTATCACTCCCAAAAACAACAACCGCGTCATTGGGACCAACTGCGATTTTGGCAAGTTTAGGAGCCAACCATGTTGTTGAAGAACTGTCAGGGAGAGTAGATGTTTTGCACCAACTGGTCCCTGGATCTCGCCTTTATCAGGAGATCATCCAAGTACGGGATAATTGTGACTCCTTGCTTGCGAAGGAGAACCATCATTTCCGCCATCACCCTGGTGAAAATCCTCGGAGCCGTGGACAGACCAAACGGCAACGTCTGAAATTGGTAATGACAATCCTGAATTGCAAACCTCAGGTAGCTTGATGCAGTGGCTAAATGGGAACATATAAGTAGGCATCCTTTATGTCTACCAAAACCAGTCCGGGGGATAAATCTCCTTTATCCCCCGGACTGGAGATCACTACCCTGAGAGATTCCATCTTGAAATTGAATTTCTTTAGGTAGAAATTAAGGGATTTCAGATTTAAGATTGGTCTGACTGAGCCGTCCGGCTTCGGGACCACGAAGAGGCTTGAATAAAAACCTTCTCCCTGCTGACTAAGGCTGATTTGAACAATCGGTGAGGGGGAACGTCTTGAAACCCCAGTTTGTACCCTTGGGACACTATTTGTAAAACCCACGAGTCCAGGTCCGAATGAATCCAGAACTGACTGAAGAGTTTTAGACGTGCCCCCCACTGGTGCGGGCTCCTGCAAGAGAGCCCCAGCGTCATGCAGTGGATTTGGCAGAAGCAGAGGACGATCTCTGCTCCTGCGATCTTGAAGAGGCTACAGACCTCTTCCCTCTTTTCCTTCCTCTACCTGCAAAGAAAGGGGAATCTTAACTTCTTGCATATCTATTGGGCCGAAATGACTGCTTCAGATAATGATGCGTCTTCATCCGTTGAGAGGGAACATAGGGCAAGAAGGATGACTTACCTGCGGGAGCTGCCGAGATCAAATTAACTAGGCCGTCGCCAAACAAGGCTTCACCTTCATAGGGAAGAGACTCCCTTTCTTCTTGGAGTCAGCATCAGCATTCCCTTGGTGAATCCACAATGCCCTCCTATCCGAGACTGCCATGAAATTGGCCCGTGAGCACTTGTGCCCGGTGTAGGATTTTTAAATATGTGTAGTTTACTGTATGCAAGGGTTTAAAACCTTTTAGGAACTGAGCTCTAAGGTGTATTACATGTAGTTTAAAAAAAACAAAAAAGGTTTATTTTATGGCAGTAGTTTCCAAACTGGGGTTCTTGCACTGGTAGCATAGTTTGGTGGTCCAGGACCAATTAAAATTATTTATACTTTATTAAATTGGCAAAACCATTCCCTCATAACATAACTGAACCTGAGGATGACATGCTATAAACACAATTTACTTAATTTTATATTTTTTTCTGAATTTCTCAATAAAAAAAACTTTGGCCTAGGGGTGCCGTGAAACAAATTTTGATACTCTAGGGCAGGGGTGTCAAACCCATGGGCCGCATGCCGCCCCCAATGCATCCTTTTGTGGCCCACAGGCCGGGGTCCGGCAGGGGTCCTTTTGTGGCCCGATCACCTTGCTTAGAGCGAGGGCAGGAGAGTGCAGCCAGAGTCTTTGCTTTCTATGTGCGGCACCATCTTCCCGAAGAGATCACCGGGAAGATAGTGCCCCTTCCACTGGCTACAGCACAGGTATACTGGGGTGGGGTAGCAAACTGGGGGCCCCAATGGGCCCCTCCAGCAGTCCCTCTACCAAAACACGTCTTTTGGTGGTTTTGCGGTGTTGTTATAACTACATGGTGACGATACTGTAGCACAGAGATTTTCAACCATTTACAACTCACGTCACACAGAACAAGATTTAAATATTGACAAGGCACACTGAAATATAATGGTGATGCATGGTGCAGTATCGTGTCCTAGGATGTCATGTCGCAGCTTCTCCATAGGTAACGCCTGAACAGGCCCGGTGACAGGGGGGACAAAGGGGACACTTGTTCAGGGCTCCAAGTATTAAGAACAGAAATAATGGGGCCACAGTGCCAATATTGCTTTTTAAAGTGTATCCACCAACTGCTCAATTTAAGCAGGAAAACAATTAACAGGCCAACTAAACCCTCCCCCCTCCTTTTACCCCATCACTTTGTCCAGTCCCTGTGGTCCATACTGTATTGCCATTATTATGCATGTTGCTGTGCTGGCCCTTTTCTGAATGTCCCTGCCACCGCCACCGAAGAGCTGGATAGCCCAGTATGAAAACCACCTGCCGGCCTCACTGACGGTCCGAGTCAAAGGCTCCATTTTTTTTTAAAGATCCCTCTGCCAAGTTAAGGGGGGGTTGAGGGGGCCCCAGAGATATCAGTGTACTGGGCCCCGAGATTTCTGTTTCTGGCCCTGACCCTCAGGGGCGTATCTACCCCTTGGCCAGGATGGCACTTGCCAGGGGCACCATCCAGCTGTGCCAACCGTGGCTAAGGGATAGAGTTCTGCAGTCTCGAAAGGGCGCTATGGCAATCAGCATGGGACTGACCAATTAGACGGTGAGGGAAGGATACTGAAATTGTCCCAACCCTGTTACAGTTTGAAACGCCCCTCAACTGCTGTCCACTGCTTCACTCCTAGCTCTGCCCCTTTGCACAGTGGGCAAGGAGATGGCTGGAGACAGCTGCACAGCCATGCCTTGCAAGTTCGAGAGAGCTGTTGAATTTCAGCACTTCAAGTCAGAGCCTGCCCCCTGCTGCCCAAGCAGTCCGTGACAGTTAGTGTCGAGGAGGGGGGGATTTGTGCATGTGTGCTATCAGTGTGTGTGTGGGGGTGGGGGGGTGGAGGATGTGTGTGACTGTGAGGGAGCTGTCAGTGTCAGTGGGGAGAGGAGCAGGAGGGAGTTGTCAGTGTGTGGAAGTGATGAGAGTTGTCAGTACTGGGGAAATGTGTGTGTGTGTGTGTGTGTACTAGATTTAGGAGTGTGTGTTTGTGAGAGGTTTCAGTTGGGGAATTAGAGTTCATACAGTAATTAAATGTTTTCATATTGAGAACTACATCTCCCAGCATATACAGTGTGCTGGGGATGCTAACAAGCTTTATTTAAAAGTTTAAAAAACATTGCTTTTATGACTGCAATGGTTAAAAAGGGAGAGCTATAAATCAATTTATCAGTGAATGATCGCAGTTTGAGCTGTTACATTTTACTGAACCACCTATCCCTCCACACTCACTACCTGTCCTCAGGATACATTTACCATCCCGGCAGACGGTATACCGGCGGTCATTTGACCGATGTTGGAATCCTGACACCACTTGGGAGACTGGTGCCGGCACACAGACAGCCAACATCCCGAAGGCGAGTATTGGAGGGAGGGTTAGGACCGGGGGAGGGGGTGTTAGGGAAGGCACTAGGAGGGGGGGGGGGTTAGTCCTAGCTGCCACCCCCTGAGGGTTAGCCCTATCCGCCACCCCCCCAGAGGGTTAGGATTAGGATTAGGTATCATGTGACTGCTGGAATCCCGAGCGCCGGATGCCATACCCAACCCCCTTTACTTTTTCAGGCATTTCTATCTCTCCTCTCTCTATGGTGTTCCGATTGCCCACTTTCCCTTGTGCTTTTCTCTCTCTCTCCTTTGTTTAGAGCATCAGTTTCTGAAGTCCACTTTATCCTTATTTTTTCCAGTGTTTCACTATCTCTCTGATGTAATGAGGATGTATGGTCTAGAGGGATCAGTAATGCATTGTACTGTATAGAGGCGTCAGGGATGTAGCGTAGGGTATAGAGGCGTCAGGGATGTAGCGTAGGTTATAGAGGCATCAGGAATGTAGCGTAGGGAATAGAGGCATCAGGGATGTAGCGTAGGGTATAGAGGCGTCAGGGATGTAGCATAGGGAATAGAGGCGTCAGGGATGTAGCGTAGGGAATAGAGGCGTCAGGGATTTAGCTTAGGGAATATAGGCATCAGGGATGTACTAGCAGGTATATAGAGGTCAGTGTACTGTATAGAGGGGTCAGTAATGCAGTGATGGTTATAGAAAGGTCAGTGATGTAGTGTAGGGTATAGAGGGGTCAGTTATGTAGTGTGGGGTAAAGAGGGGTCAGTATAGATACTAAGCTGAAGTACTTAGAACACTTCTTGAATTAAGACACAACCTGCAAGAAAAAGTATGCAATATGGGTGAAAAGGCAAATGTCAGAGGTCTGATACAAGTGACCAGCTCCACACCTTGCACCACATAGCGTTATGTTAAACTGGGATATGTTCTTTTTTGGTGTGTGTGTGTGTGTGTGTGTGTGTGTATGTGTGTGTGTGTGGGGGGGGGGGGGTGCCAAAGGAAATTTTTGCCATTGGCTCCTTTGGTCTAGAAACCAGCCCTGATCACAAAATATTTTTGTCTGAGCAGACTGGACACTGATCAGCGTTGGCTCATTCTCAGCCCCCCGCCCAGCCTCTGCTGCCAACAGACTGCTATTAGCTAGTTATCCTTCTGCCTTCCCTATCTATGACACAGACTGCTGCTAATGCTACCAGAATGTTCCCAGTGGCTTCACACCAACAGTGAATCCCAGCCGATGATGTAGGGCAGCGTGTGGGGGAGGGGGTCAGTTGCTGTGGCTCCAACATGGTAACCGCCAATGGACTGCAATGCTTTATCGAAAGGGGGGGCGCCAGTCCCTTACTTTGCCAGGGGCGCTTGGACCCCTAGCTACACCTCTGTTGACCCTAACCGATACCCCTAAACTAACCATAATTCCTGCAGTAAAAATCCATGTTTCTATGTATATAGGGGGTCATTCCGAGTTGATCGCTTGCTGCCGTTGTTCGCTGCGTAGCAATCAGTTGAAAAAAAATGGCTAATCTGTGCATGCGCATGCTCCGTAATGTGCATGCGCATCGTACGGGTACAAAGTCCATTGTGGTTTTGCACTAGTTCTAGCGATTATTCCAATCACAGAACAGGCCACAAGGAGATTGACAGAAAGAGGGCGTTTCTGGGTGTCAACTGACCGTTTTCAGGGAGTGCTTGGAAAAATGCAGGCGTGGCAGAAGAAATGCAGACGTGGCTGGGCATTCGCTGGATGGGTGTGTGACATCAAAAGCCGTCCCTCGGTTGTTAGAATCAACGCACACGAAGTGTAACTACAGTGCTGGTCTTATTTTGAAACGATTTTGCAGGCGCTCGGCTGCTCAAGTGTTCGCACTTCTCCAAAGTGAATATACACTCTCCAGTGGGCAGCGACAATGCGTTTGCATGGCTGCTAAAAACTGCTAGCGAGCAATCAACTCAGAATGACCCCCATAGTGTATTGCAAGAAAATATCTGTAAATCCAATGGTACCGTAAGTGCGGTATATACTCGCACTTCTTTGCGGGGTGAGAACATCTCCCCTAAGTGAAGTCAGCCCTATGAATAGAGTTTGTGTGATCCCTGTGCAGCAGTCACAGAAAGGGTTCATCTCTGCAGTTTGTCACTCAAATTACATTGCTGCATTTTTTCTAGAAGTGGATCTGAGAGCTGTTACCCGCAGACCAGCTACAATAATTATCCTGGGTACTCACTAGACCAGTGGTTCTCAAACTGCACCCTGGGGTGCCTCAGGACACTTGCCTTGGATTGATGGTCCAGGACCAATTCAAAATATTTATAGTTAGTGTTATAGGCAAAACCAGTGCTGTTGGCTGGCAATCATAACATATGTGCACAAGCAGAAGCAAATCCTGTCCCCTACCAAAGGGCCAGTGCTAGGGTGTTTGGCGCCTCCCTGCAAACTATTAATTTGGGCCCTCTCTCCAATACTTAATAAAGGGACAGTGCGCTCCTTAAAAAAAGAAGGTGTGGTATCACAAGGAAGGGGCATGGCCACACAATAGCACCCCAAATCAAAATACGCCACACAGTAGCACTATCTTATTGTCATTACACCGCATGTAATAATAATAATAATAATAATAATAATAATACCCACAGTCGCAGTGCCCTTTATACACATAACCACCATATCAGTGCAGCTTACACACATAATGCCAACAGTAGCAGTGCCCCTTCTACACATGCCCACGGTGGCAATCCTTTACATGGCAAATATCAACCTGGTTTTGCCATGTAAAAGGATTGCCACTTTAAAAAACAAACAATAAAAAAAAAAAAAACAACAGGAAAAAACACAAAATCTCTCACTTTCTGATTCTCACACCCTATTACATTCCTCCCTATATATTTAAATGTTTCTATTACTGTATGTTCCCTCTTCCCTTCTCCAAACTATACACATCAACATTTTTTAGTATTTCCAGGTAAGTTTTGTGATGTAGGCCATGCACAATTTTAGTTGCCCTAATGTATTTACAGCCTTCTGGAGATATGGCTTCTGGAACTGAACACAGGATTCTAAATGTGGCTGTACCAAGGACCTATACAGTGGCATTACAGGTTGAGTATCCCTCATCCAAAATGCTTGGGACCAGAGGAATTTCGGATATCGGATTTTTCTGTATTTTGGAATAATTGCATACCATAACGAGATATTATGGTGATGGGACCTAAATCTAAGCACAGAATGCATTTATGTTTCATATACACCTTATACACACAGCCTGAAGGTCATTTTAGCCAATATTTTTTATAACTTTGTGCATTAAACAAAGTGTGTGTACATTCACAGAATTCATTCATGTGTCATATACACCTTATACACACAGTCTGAAGTTCATTTAATACAATATTTTTAATAACTTTGAGTATTAAACAAAGTTTGTGTACACTGAGCCATCAAAAAACAAAGGTTTCACTATCTCAGTCTCACTCAAAAAAGTCCGTATTTCGGAATATTCCGTATTTCGGAATATTTGCATATGGGATACTCAACCTGTATTACTTTTTTCTGCTACTGGTTCTTTAACCTATGCAAACAAGCATCTGACTTGCCTTTCCTATTGCTTTGTTACATTGCTCACCTGAAATAGTAATACTTAGATAGCTTTCCTCTTGCCATTATAATGCCCTTAATATTATAGTTAGCCTTTGCATTTTTGAGACATGTATGATTTTGCATTTTTTGGCATTAAATGTTGCCATGTTCTTGACCATTCCTCTAGTCCAGGGGCAGAACTGCCAGAGACAACGGAGTCAGTTGCCGCCGGGCTCCAGCCCTGAAGGGGCTCCAGCCCTAAAGGGGCTTCCTCCATTGCCCCCCGGCTGTTACGTGCCCTTCCTACTAAATAGACAAAGGCGCTACCAGCAGGGTCTCGCAGTTTGTACATTCCATGCCGTAAAACCCTTCTTTCCACCTTTTTCAAGACCCAGCCCAGCAGCCTCGCCGCTGCCACCACCGCTAGCTGCAGCACTGCCAGCGGTGGGGTGCCCCTGCTTCTTCTCACACCACAGATAGCTGGGCAGCACTGCAACTGCCTGCCTGATTGCTCCGCCCCCTTCCGGCTCCCAAGCACCTCTGCTGCCCAGTGATCCAGGAGCCTGCTGCTAGGAAGAAGTGGCCGAGCTTCAGCAAGCGAGTCTGGACACTGGCGGAGGAAGCCATGATAACCAGATAATGGGGAGTGGAGAGCCAGTTCCAAGGTAATACTTTATACAGCTGGTTGAGATCCTGGTCGGTGGATATGGATTCCAAGAAAACCCTGGAGGTGCTTCCTTTCAAGGGAGACACTCTCTTTGGAGAAGACCTCAATAAGATTGTAGCTGATCTGGCTACTGCTAAAACAGCTTGCCTACCTCGTATGACTCCTACCACGCAGAAGGCTAAAAGTACTTTCCCTTGGCCCTTTCATCCCTCAGGTAAAGCGTACCCAAGGTCAGGCATACCCAAAGCAAGCTCATGCTTCCAGACCTGCCAAGCCCAGACTGAAGCAAGCCTGGGCTGCCCATCAGCCTGCTTCCAAAACGGACAAGCCTGCCGCATGACGGTGCAGGCCTCCCTCTGGGGGATCCCAGGGTGGGGGGCCCGACTTCTAGGTTTGGCATAGAAAGGTATAATTCTAAGCTAGAGAATTCTGTTTGGAGCTCACCTTGTACTTTGTGAAGAAATAATCAGCATTGTGGCTGAGCAGATACATGTAGTGTGTGGCTGCAAACTGCATGGATCTGCTGCGTTGTAATGCTGATACTTTTTTTTTGCAAAGTACCAATAGCTTCATATAATGTTCACAATTTTTATGCAGGATCAAATAGCTCAATAGGTAGGGTGTTTGATTAGAATTCAACAGGTTATAGGTTTGAATCCTGGGTATGGTAGTTTGAGATGTGTTATTTAATAAAGTATGTTGTTCTGACTGCTGGGATATCATACTAAATAAATGGAGTTGATCAATTTTTTTTTAAAGTTTTTTTTAAACTAGGGACAATTTCCAGATACTTTTCTTTATAACTGAGATTGCCCCCTGGAACTTCACATCAGTTGACAACTATGCATGAGTGGGCAGTGCTTGCTCTGGATCTGCCCACCCATTTATGTGCCGTCATAAAAGAAAGCACAACTGACAGTTATCCTGGGCGTACACTACACAATTATCTGTCAGGCTATCTATCCAGTCTGGATGGGTGGAATGAAAATATGGTAATGTATAGTAGCAAATGTCAATTAACCATTTGCTCCCAAACACTAGAAAAGTGGTCAAAAATGGTCATTACACAAATTGGTTAAACCCAAAATTTAACCAATTTGTTTAGGGGACCATGTTTGTCCATTTTCTAGTGTTTGAGAGTAAATCGTTGATGGTCATTTGCTCACATAGATAACCGGATTTCTATTCCAACCAGCCAGTGTTGGAGATATGGTCTGCCAGATTACATAATGCATACCAGAGCCATAACTAGACTTTTTGGTGCCCTGTGACAGAGAATTATATGCCCCCCCCCCTCCCCTCCCCATTTTTGCAATATGGACAAAAGGCGCATGCCTTGTGGGGAAGGGGCATAACAAGATTGGTCTCAGAGAAAGCACATGAGATATGAAGATATATCTAGTATACTTGACACTCAATGGTTTGTGGTATTGCCGGGGTGCCCTCCTTAAATGCATATACAGTCACACATGGGGTGTTTGTGCAAATGGCATATCAGCAGTCAGCACTAACTGGTGACATGCCATTTGTAAAAGTAAGCCATGTGTGACTAATATATAAACATACTTTATTAAATAACACCTCAAACTATCATACCCAGGATTCAAATCTATAACCTGTTGAATTCTAATCAAACACCCTACCCATTGAGCTACTTGATCCTGCATCTATTCTAACCTCCAAAAACAGATTCAGTTGCATTTTCCAGCGTGTTTTGTTTGCGCCTTTGCAAATGTCTTACATCGACAAACTTATTTAGTACTATTTTGCAAATAGGGTTACATTGTCGCAACATTGTGTTCCCTAATTGCTTGATTTTTTAAATGCAACAATTGATAAAGACACCTGATAATTGCTCTGTGGAGTGTTATTTTGTGTCTACTTCTTATCTACATTTAATTCCCTACCTCTAATCAAGGCATTTTTAAATGCTGGGGGCTGCCAGGACGTGAGGCCTACCTAGACTTTAGATCGGAATTTGAATGTACTTGTGAACTAACTTAATTTCCTACTTCTAAATTAATTCCTAAATTCACTACTTACATTAATCCTGTAGTTGGGCATTTTGAGCCTTCAATTGTGGGTATTGTTTTGTGTCCAGACCAGCAGCTGGTGGTGTGCATTTGCTGGAAAGGCATCGAAGACCTCCGATATGCTGCATCTCCTGATGTGTGTCTCCCTCAAGTGGCTGTCAGCAAATGCATGCTAGACACCCCATTCCAAGCTGATTGTGACATCACGGAACATGCATCATAGAACAGGCATGCTAGAATATGGGTCTTCAACCTGCGACCCTCCAGCTGCTGTGGAACTACATATACCAGCATGCCCTGCCTCAGTTTTAGCATACCTTAATAGCAAAACTGTGGCAGGGCATGCTGGGATGTGTAGTTTCACAGCAGCTGGAGGGCCACAGGATGAAGACCCATGTGCTAGAGCCAAGCCGCAGGTACATTGAATGCTAGCAAGCTGAATGTTTAAATCCTTTTTGTTCCGCAGCATTCCAATGCGGAAGATTCCATGGAACCAGAGATTATTCCATTGAGAAGGACATGCTGCCTGGATGACTGCACTGTGCAAATTAAATCACGGAGCCAGTTGGCTTGTGGGTGGCTCTGGTGACTGGGTGGTTGGGTGGGCGGTGTGTCAGAGGTGGAGCACATGCAAATGAATGTGTATCATCCTGCTAGTGAGAGTGAAAACTCATGCAGGAGTGTGCCTGCTTGTCAGTGGGTTATGCACCTTGCCAGGCGTCAAATCTACATGGAGCAGCTGGAGGGGACAAGAGCAGGTTTGCAAAATATAGATAGAAGAGCATATATGCTGGCGCATTCTCCATGATTGTGTCAGCTTATGTTTTGGTGCACTGCACTTTCCTCCACTAAGTTTTAGCCATTTTGGTTAAACGCAAGTGTAGTTGCTTCTCGCCCTTTTGGCTGTGATCTTGTATCGTGGTTGAAGAGTCTGCTGGAGGGATTGTTTTCTTCATTGACGAGAGACTGAAGATATTACAGGATGGAAGGCTTGGGAACACTATCTGTTTTTCAGTTGTGGAAGAGTTGAAAGACAGCTTTTCCTTGCCAATATCTCTCTTTTGCAAAGAGCTACGCATTGGAAAATTCAGGGCTATACCGTGTAGATGAAGCACTAACAGGAGGCTTTAAAATTTTCATTCTAGTTACCTTCGTTTGGGAGAAAAATGCAAAGGTACAAGACAGCTTTTCCTTGCCAATATCTCTCTTTTGCAAAGAGCTGCACATTGGAAAATTCAGGGCTATGCCGTGTAGATGATGGCCTAACAGGAGGCTTTAAAATTTTCTTTCTAGTGTCCTTCGTTTGGGAGAAAAATGCAAAGGTACAAGACAGCTTTTCCTTGCCAATATCTCTCTTTTGCAAAGAGCTACGCATTGGAAAATTCAGGGCTATGCCGTGTAGCTGATGGCCTATCAGGAGGCTTTAAAATTTTCTTTCTAGTGTCCTTCGTTTGGGAGAAAAATGCAAAGGTACAAGACAGCTTTTCCTTGCCAATATCTCTCTTTTGCAAAGAGCTACGCATTGGAAAATTCAGGGCTATACCGTGTAGATGAAGCACTAACAGGAGGCTTTAACATTTTCATTCTAGTGTCTTTCGTTTGGGAGAAAAATGCAAAGGTAGCTTGTGCCATCGCCACTCTGCTCCTTGTGCCGCCTTGGCGGTTTACATGAGCCACTGCGGTGACGTTGTCTGACTGGATCAGAACCGGTTGGTCGCAAAGTAAGGTCTCCGCTTGACGTAGGGCATTGTATATGGCCCCTAGTTTCAGGATGTTGATGTGAAGACAAGTCTCTTGACTTGACCAAAGACCTTGGAAATTTCTTCCCTGTGTGACTGCTCCCCAACCTTGGAGGCTTGCATCTGTGGTCACCAGGATCCAGTCCTGAATGCCGAATCTGCGTCACTCGAGAAGGTGAGCACTCTGCAGCCACCACAGGAGTGATACCCTGACCCTGGGGGACAGGGTGATCAACCAATGCATCTGTAAATGTGACCCAGACCACTTGTCCAGTAGGTCCCATTGGAAAGTCCTCGCATGGAACCTACCGAATGGAATGGCTTTGAATGATGCCACCATCTTTCCCAGGACTCGAGTGCAGTGATGCACTGACACAAGTTTTGGTTTCAATAGGTTCCTGACAAGAGTCATGAGTTCCTGGGCCTTTTCTATCGGGAGATAAACCCTCTTCTGGTCTGTGTCCAGAATCATGCCCAAGAAAGACAGACGAGTCGTAGGAACCAACTGCGACTTTGGGATATTGAAAATCCAGCCGTGTTGCTGTAACACTTTCAGTGAAAGTGATACGCTGTTCAGCAACTGCTCTCTTGATCTCGCTTTTATGAGATCGCTCAAGTACGGGATAATTGTGACACATTGCTTGCGCAGGAGAACCATCATTTCCACCATTACCTTGGTGAAAATTCTCTGGGCAGTGGAGAGACCAAACAGCAACGTCTGAAATTGGCAATGACAGTCCTGTACCGCAAATCTGAGGTACGACTGATGAGATGGATAAATTTGGACATGAAGGTATGCATCCTGTACACAAATGCGGACAACAGGTGTCAAGCCGTGTGTTGCCTTTGTCAAGCTGTAATAAGTAGGGGTAAGGACGTTAACCACCTCAGAACATCCTCCCTTATACGTCACCTGCAGCGCATTAATCATAAGTCAGTGACAAGTTCAAAAACTTTGGATGACAGCGGAAGCAGTCCACTGACCACTAAATCCCTTCCTCTTGTAACCAAGCTCCTGCAAACCACACCACATACTCCCTCAGTGTCAATTTCCTTCTTAGACAGGAGAGCCAATAGTCCTGCAGGCCATGTCACTGGCAAGTCTGACGAGTCCTCTCCTGCCTGGGATTCCTCCGATGCATCCTTGAGTGTAACGCCTACTGCTGCTGGCGCTGCTGTTGTTGCTGCTGGGAGTCGATCGTCATCCCAGAGGGGAAGTCGGAAGACCACTTGTACTACTTCCAGTAGGCAATTGACTGTCCAACAGTCCTTTGCGAGGAAGATGAAATATCACAGCAGTCATCCTGCTGCAAAGCGGATAACTCAGGTCTTGTCAGCCTGGGTGGTGAGAAACGTGGTTCCGGTATCCATCGTTAATTCAGAGGCAACTAGAGACTTGATTGAGGTACTGTGTCCCCGGTACCAAATGCCATCTAGGTTCCATTTCTCTAGGCAGGCGATACCGAAAATGTACACAGACCTCAGAAAAAGAGTCACCAGTGTCCTAAAAAATGCAGTTGTACCCAATGTCCACTAGTCCACATGTCCGTGGTTAAGTGGAGCAGGGCAGACTCAGGACTATATGACTGTGACAGCCCACTGGGTAGATGTATTGCCTCCCGCAGCAAGAACAGCAGCGGCGGCACCAGTAGCAGCATCTCGCAAATGCCAACTCGTTCCTAGGCAGGCTACGCTTTGTATCACCGCTTTCCATAAGAGGCACACAGCTGACAACCTCTTACGGAAACTGAGGAACATCATCGCAGAATGGCTTACCCCAATTTGACTCTCCTGAGGATTTGTGACATCGGACAACGCCACCAATATTGTGCGTGCATTACATCTGGGCAAATTCCAGCACGTCCCATGTTTTGCACATACATTGAATTTGGTGGTGCAGAATTATTTAAAAAACGACAGGGGCGTGCAAGAGATGCTGTCGGTGGCCCGAAGAATTGCGGGCCACTTTCTGCATTCAGCCACCGCGTGCCGAAGACTGGAGCACCACCAAACATTCCTGAACCTGCTCTGCCATCCTCTGAAGCAAGAGGTGGTAACGAGGTGGAATTCAACCCTCTATATGCTTCAGAGGATGGAGGAGCAGCAAAAGGCCATTCAAGCCTATACATCTACCCACGATATAGGCAAAGGAGGGGGAATGCACCTGACTCAAGCGCAGTGGAGAATGATTTCAACGTTGTGCAAGGTTCTGCAATCCTTTGAACTTGCCACACGTGAAGTCAGTTCAGACACTGCCAGCCTGAGTCAGGTCATTCCCCTCATCAGGCTTTTGCAGAAGAAGCTGGAGACATTGAAGGAGGAGCTAAAACAGAGCGATTCCGCTAGGCATGTGGGACTTGTGGATGGAGCCCTTAATTCGCTTAACCAGGATTCAATCTGTTGAAATCAGAGCAATAAATTTTGGCCACCGTGCTCGATCCTAGATTTAAAACCTACATTGTATCTCTCTTTCCTGCAGACACAAGTCTGCAGAGGTTCAAAGACCTGCTGGTGAGAAAATTGTCAAGTCAAGCGGAACGTGACCCGTCAACAGCTCCTCCTTCACATTCTCCCGCAACTGGGGGTGCGAGGAAAAGGCTAAGAATTCCGAGCCCACCCGCTGGCGGTGATGCAGGGCAGTCTGGAGTGAGTGCTGACATCTGGTCCGGACTGAAGGACCTGGCAACGATTACTGACATGTCGTCTACTGTCACTGCATATGATTCTGTCACCTTTGAAAGAATGGTGGAGGATTATATGAGTGACCGCATCCAGGTAGGCACGTCAGACAGTCCGTATGTATACTGGCAGGAAAAAGAGGCAATTTGGAGGCCCTTGCACAAACTGGCTTTATTCTACCTAAGTTGCCCTCCCTCCAGTGTGTACTCCAAAAGAGTGTTTAGTGCAGCCGCTCACCTTGTCAGCAATCGGCGTACGAGGTTACTTCCAGAAAATGTGGAGAAGATGATGATCATCAAAATGAATTATAATCAATTCCTCCGTGGAGACATTCACCAGCAATTGCCTCCAGAAAGTACACAGGGATCTGAGATGGTGGATTCCAGTGGGGACGAATTAATAATCTATGAGGAGGGCGATGTACACAGTGAAAGGGGTGAGGAATCGGAGGATGATGAGGTGGACATCTTGCCTCTGTAGAGCCAGTTTGTGCAAGGAGAGATTGATTGCTTCTTTTTTGGTGGGGGTCCAAACCAACCAGTCATTTCAGTCAGCCGTGTGGCAGACCCTGTTGCTGAAATGATGGATTCGTCAATGTTTTTCTTTTCAATCTAAGCCCCTGCAGTTTTCTGTAAGAATCTGCTTCGCTATGATGATCAACAAGTCACAAGGGCAAACACTCAGGGCTGGAGGCGTAGATCTTAGGACCAGCTGCTACAAGCATGGCAAAGGTGTCACTATCATTTGTGACACCCAGAGAGGAAGCGAGGGAGATTGTAATGCAGTGCGCGCAGATAAGCAGCGCAATGGTAAAATGGAGGCATGGTCTCATAGGTAGGGGTGTGGCCTGTTGGCCTGAATCTCCATTTTGTTGCTCCGGGTATCCCGGGGGTTGAGTGCTGCACCCGGGGACTAGTGTGTGAGTGGTGCTGGCTCCTGCACAGTGACAGAAACTGGGTGTTGCACGTAATGTCACAGTGAAACACCCATATTCTGTCACTGAAGAGGAGCCGGCACTTTGGTGTCACCCCCCTTGGCGGGTGACACTCGGGTGTGGGCCGCAACCCCGTTGTGATGCCACTGACCCATGGGAAGCTTTACGTGGCTTACCCATGTGTTAGTAGCCCCAAGCATCTTTTGTGTTAGTCCCTGAAGAAAAACTTCAAATATTTACAAATAAATTTTGTAATCAATGGGCCTAATTCAGTAAGGATTGCAAATTCTGCTAAGTAACAGAATTTGCAATCCTTTGGTTCGCATGCTGGGGCCACCCAGCATGCCGCCTCCCTTCTTGACCACGCTGAAATTGCAGTCGCAGTGCAGTTCAGCGTGATCATAAAAAATGGGTTAGCCTCCTGTTGGTGCAGACTGTATGTGTGCGCAGGAAGCCGCCACCATTTTTGTGATTGCAGCTGCTGCATGTGATGTCATGCAACCGCTCTGACCACGCCTCCTGTTTCTCCGTTGCCGACCCCATTTTGAAGCCCTGCCCACGCACCGCTCCATCTCCGACTTGGAAATGGAGTGTTGCCGACCCCCCCCCCCAGCACCGATTGACAGTCAGAGGCGATCGCATTAACTGCGGGGTGCCGCAGAAAATGCAGGCGCATGCGTATGCTCTTAGCAATTTTTGCAGTTGGACTGCTTATTGCGATTGCAATCCAACCTGAATCAGGCTCTATTACCTATCACAATGCACTGCGGGTAGTACAAAATGGGGTTAATATAAGAGAAAACCCCCCAGAGCTGTGCTCCTTAACTGTCCCTGGTGGCTAGTGGAGCAGCTGCCCAGTAATCAGTGTCCACGCCAGTGCGCACATGGCCCGCCCCCTACAGCCACGCTGGATCACGGTATAGTGTGGGCACAGAAGTCCCTTACCTCCCTTTCATCAGCGGCCTCGTGATCCCGGAGGGCGGTGTGTGTGTGACTGACCTTAGGAAGAAACCGGAGCCTCCGCTGCAGTGACCCAGCAACCAGGGCGCGGGAGTATACTGCGCCGCTGGGAGTGATGGAGCTGCAGTAAAGATGTCTATTAGACCTAGCCTGCTGCAGCCCTTGTAGATTCTTATAAAAAAAAGTTCTTCTTTTCTTGTCAAAATTAATAGCTAAGAATAGGCAGCCTGAGGCAGCCCCCTCTTAAGTGGCCTGCTACTGAAGGCACCAACTACAAACTGAGCTCCCTGTTCATGGAAGCGAGGTTATAGAGGAGGGGGCGCTGAGCATCTTGGGAACAGTCAAAAGCTTTGAGCCTGTTGGTGCCTCAGATCAAGATCCTACTCTACACCCTAATGTGAATCCTTGTGGAGTCCAGTGTACCCCACAGAAGAAATGAATGTGTCACACCCATTGGCAGCAACATTAGAATAGCTGCTGATGGGCACAATTGAGAAAGGAAGGGGGGAAAACATTTGAATCCAGCACATATATGTAATTTGAATATGTAATTTGTACCTTCCTACTTTAAAATGTAATGGATGAACCTCACCCTGTGAGAACTATCTTCATGATCAAGAGATCTCATACGCAAGAAAAGCATGTGCTGGGATAGGGCTGTGGAGGGCGGCTGCTCGGGCACACACCCGTCAAGTTAAGGAGATTCAACTGAGGAAGCACAAGGGAACTGCAGGGAGACCACATATTTTCAGATGAACATGAGAGGGCGGAAGGCTGCCTAATACTGAAGCACCCTCAAACATCAAACCATATGCAACAACTAGTACAAGCATTCCTGGGGAAAGGTCTGCAGCAGACGGATTTGCATACGGTGATGTCATCCAAGCAATGGGCATAGTTGGCTGCAACCCTCGTCTGCATATGAAAAGAGAAAATGGTCACGCAGGGCATGGCGGCCTTTGTGGGGTTGCGCTTGGATGACCCCTAGATCGCTTTATACACCCCCATCAGTGTGGGGCTCATGTTGGCCATGCCCAAGCCCCTGAAGCATTCAAGCTGATTTCTTGCAGCAGCTGGACCCAGTAACAGCTCCAGAGTTGCTCTACAAGACAAGTAAAAGGGTGTGAGCCCTGCAGCACCACCTGTAGTTTGCATACACACATATATAGGACAGCATCTCTTATATGCCCCAGGGGCAATAAAATAGTAGCCTTATCTAGGGTATCCGTCCATGCCGCTACAGCACTACACACCCAGGCCGACGCAATTGCCGGTCTGAGTAAGGTACCTGAATGTGTATAAATGGACTTCAGGGTAATCTCCTGTTTGCGGTCAGCAGACTCTTTGAGGGTAGCCGTATCCTGGGACGGGAGGGCTACCTTCTTGGATAAGCGTGTTAATGCTTTGTCCACCCAAGGGGAGGATTCCCATCGTAACCTATCCGTTGATGGGAAAGGGGAATCCTTTTGGAAATCTGCAGGAGATTCCCAAGCTTTTTCACATAACTCGTTCAGCTCGTGTGAGGGGGGAAAGGTTACCTCAGGCTTCTTTCCCTTGTACATATGTACCCTCTTGTCAGGGATAGGGGGCTCCTCTGTGATGTGCAAAACATCTTTTATTGCCATAATCATATATCAAATGTATTTTGCCAATTTTGGCTGTAACTTTGCATCATCGTAATCGACACTGGAGTCAGAATCCGTGTCGGTATCTGTGTCAACAATCTGGATAGTGGGCGCTTATGAGACCCTGACAGTCCCTGCGACATAGGATTAGGCATTGGTTGAGACCCTGACTGTCCCAAAGCTTCTGCCTTGTCTAATCTTTTGTGCAATGAGTTTACACTAGCATTTAAAACATTCCACATATCCATCCAATCAGTTGTCGGCGGAGACACCACGTTCATTTGCTCCCGCTCCTCTCTAATATAGCCTTCTTCCTCAGACATGTCGACACACGCGTACCGACACACCACACACACAGGGAATACTTTTACTGAAGACATTTCCCCCACAAGGCCCTTTGGAGAGACAGAGAGAGAGTATGCCAGCACATACCCCAGCGCTATATAACCCAGGAATAGCACAGTAACTTAATGTTTGAACAATCGGTGAGGGGGAACATCTTGAAACCCCAGTTTGTACCCTTGGGACACTATTTGTAAAACACACGAGTCCATGTCCGAATGAATCCAGAACTGACTGAAGAGTTTTAGACGTGCCCCCACTGGTGCGGGCTCCTGCAAGAGAGCCCCAGCGTCATGCAGTGGATTTGGCAGAAGCAGAGGATGATCTCTGCTCCTGCGATCTTGAAGAGGATGCAGACCTCTTCTCTCTTCTCCTTCCTCTACCTGCAAAGAAAGGGGAATCTTAACTTCTTGCATATCTATTGGGCCGAAATGACTGCATCAGATAATGATGCGTCTTCATCCGTTGGGAGGGAACATAGGGCAAGAAGGTTGACTTACCTGCGGGAGCTGCCGAGATCAAATTAACTAGGCAGTCACCAAACAAGGCTTCACCTTCATAGGGAAGAGACTCCCTTTCTTCTTGGAGTCAGCATCAGCATTCTCTTGGTGAATCCACAATGCCCTCCTATCCGACACTGCCATGAAATTGGCCCGTGAACTCAAGAGTCCTATATCCCTTGCAGTCTCACGTAAGTATGCTGCAGTGTCCTTGATATGATACAACGTAAGGAGTATCCCATCTCTCCAGGGTATCTATATCGGATGACAAGGTATTCGACCAATTCTTGAATACTACTACTCACCCATGCACATGTAATGGCAGGTCTAAGTAATGTACCCGTGGTTACATAACTAGAAATAATGTAGCTTCCTGCATACGATCCGCTGGATTTGTGACAGGGCCCCGTGCAGAACAGGGGGTGACTCCCACTTTATTCTGTCCGCGGCGGGAAATGAATAAACAACCAGAATCCTTTTGGGGATTTGAAACCATCTTGTCGAGCTGGCCCAGACTTTCTCAAACAGAGATGGAGGAACGTTACATCAGCTTTCATTATATATCTATATATACATACATATAGACCCCTTTGTCAGGAACAGCAGGGTCTTCAGTGATTTTAATATGTCCTTAATATCCACAATCATGTACTGAATGCTCCTTGCCAATATTGGATCTAATCAGGAAACATTATGGTCGACATAAGTATCAGTATCCGTGTCAGTATCAGTGTGTAGTAACTGGGCAAAATAACATTTTTGCGACCCAGCGGGGCCTGAGGGAAAAGAAACATAGCCATGAATATCACATCTATTCTCTACATCTGTGTCTGGGACACAGATTTATCCAACCTTACTCTGATATTACTGAAACATTTACCCAGTCAGTTATTGGTGGTGCCAACAGGGCCACCATCATATGTCTGCATTCCTAATATAGTTTCCTCTTGGGAAAAACATTCAGCCACCGACATGTTGACACACATATACCAAGTACCCACAGACACACCGGCTTATGGGGGACAGACCGTCAGTAAATCTGTCAGAGGGACACAGAGGATTTTTCAGCTCACAATCCAGCGCCAAAAGTACACAGTCTGGGAAATAATAAACTCTATAGTGATAGACTTGTAATGCTCTAAAGATGTTCTGGTGAGGTGAGGAAGAAGCCCCGCCGCTGTAATGGCGCGTATCTGTCCCGCTCAGAAATAATTAATTACGCTAGCGGGGTAAGGACAGTGCCCAGGCACTAATGTCCACTTTTTCCAGCCTTTTGTGAGGAATTTATGCTGCCCAGGGTGCCCCCCCCCCCCCGTGCCCTGCACCCTGCAGTGCCTGTGTTTGTGTGGGAGCATGGCGCGCAGCGTTCCGCTCGCTGCTCGGTACCTCAGAATGCCGTCACTGAAGAAGAAGTCTTCTGTTCTTCTGCTACTCACATGTCTTCTGGCTCTGTAAGGGGGTGACGGCAGGCTGCGGGAGTGTGCATCTAGGCGTACCCAGCGATCAGCACCCTCAGGAGCTAATGGTGTCCTGTCAGCCTGAAGCAGAGCCATTGAACTCACTAGAAGTTGGTCATACTTCTCTCCCCTAAGTCCCACGAAGCAGGGAGACTGTTGCCAGCAGCCTCCCTGAAAATAAAAAAAACTAACAAGTCTTTTCAGAGAAACTCAGTAGAGCTCCCCTGTAGTGCATCCAGTATCACTGCGCACAATACTAAAACTGGAGTCTGGAGGAGGGGCATAGAGGGAGGAGACAGTTCACACCCTTTGAAAGTCTTAAAGTGCCCATGTCTCCTGCGGATCCCGTCTATACCCCATGGTTCTTAATGTGACCCCAGCATCCTCTAGGACGTATGAGAAAACAAATAACGCACACACGAGGAGGAGAGAACTAAGGAAGCTATAAGGAGAAGAGGGGAGGGAGGGGGTGTTGAAAGGTAAGGTAGTAAAGGCATATTGGATAAACTACAACCTTATACATATTCATTAATGTACCAGTAGTTAGAAGTAGAAGAGCTCTAACAGAAACCACAAAGCTTATCTAAAGCCACACCACACTGGATATGCCCAATCTCATTTGATTTTTGAAGCAAAGCAGTATTGGACTTTGTTAATACATGGATGGGAGACTGCTTGGTAGTATCAGATTCTTTAGGTGTTTTTAAACTACCAACACCATTTTCTTGGTACATTTAATTTTTACATGTATTCTTTTATGTACCAGAAGTTAGAAGTAGAAGAGCTGTAACAGAAACCACCAGCTCATCTACAGCCACAGCACACTGGATTTGCCCAATCTCTCCTGATCATGGAAGCTGAGCAGTGTTGGTCCTGGTTTTAGTACTTGGATGGGAGACCACAAGGAAATACCAGGAGCTGTGTGTATTTTTACAATACTAACACCGTTCTCTTGATGCATTCCATTTTGAAACATTGGGGCAGATCTATTAAGCCTGGTGAACTGATAAAGTGCAAGGTGATAAAGTACCAGCCAGTCAGCTCCTAACTGTCATTTTTCAAACCCAGCCTGTGACATGGCAATTAGGAGCTGATTGGCTGGTACTTTATCACCATGCAAATTATCATTTCACCAGGTTTAATAAATCGGCTGCTTACTCATTTATGTACGAGTAGTTAGAAGTAGAAGAACTCTAACAGAAACCACTAAGCTCATCTACAGCCACACCACACTGTATATGCCCAATATCACCTGATTTTAGGCCTGGTTTGTTCTTGGATGTGAGACCACCTGGGAATACCAGGTGCTGTAGGTAGTTTTATACTACCAACACCGTTCTCTTGATGCATTCCATTTTGAAACATTGGGGCAGATCTATTAAGCCTGGTGAACTGATAAAGTGCAAGGTGATAAAGTACCAGCCAGTCAGCTCCTAACTGTCATTTTTCAAACCCAGCCTGTGACATGGCAATTAGGAGCTGACTGGCTGGTACTTTATCACCATGCAAATTATCATTTCACCAGGTTTAATAAATCGGCTGCTTACTCATTTATGTACGAGTAGTTAGAAGTAGAAGAACTCTAACAGAAACCACTAAGCTCATCTACAGCCACACCACACTGTATATGCCCACTATCACCTGATTTTAGGCCTGGTTTGTTCTTGGATGTGAGACCACCTGGGAATACCAGGTGCTGTAGGTAGTTTTATACTACCAACACCGTTCTCTTGATGCATTATATTTTGAAACTTATTCATTGATGTACCAGTAGTTAGAAGTAGAAGTTAGAAACAGCAAAAATCATCTACAGCCGCATCACACTGGATATGTCCAATCTCATCTGATGTTGGAAGCTAAGCAGTGTTGTGCCTGGTTAGTTTTTGGATTTCAGGTCCTGCCTTCTGGTTTGGCCACGGCACCTCGGAAATTCACCAAGGTCATGGCCGTGATGACGACCCTTCACCATCGGTGGACCAGGGAGGAATCTCTCCTCCCGATAAACATTCTGGAATTGCGGGCAGTGTTCAATTCATTGACACTGGCCCTGCCTCTAGTACAGAACAGGCCTGTTCAAGTACAATCGGACAACGACACCACGGTAGTGTACACAAATCATCAAGGCGGCACTCGAAATTGCATGGCAAAGCTGGAAGTATCAAAAATCCTCAGTTGGGTAGAACGTCATCTGCCAGCAATATCGGCAGTGTTCATTCCCGGAGTTCTCAACTGGGAAGCGGATTTCCTCAGTCGTCAGTACGTTCACGCTGGAGAGTGGAGAGGCCGCAGCAGAAATGTCTGCACTGGTGTCAGTAGGTGACTGAGGCAGGGATGACTGGGAGATAGTGGGTGACTGAAGCATGTATGACTGGGAGATAGTGGGTGACTGAGGCCGGGGTGACTGGGAGATAGTCAGTGACTAAGGCAGGGGTGATAGGGATATAGTGGATGACTGTGGCAGGGGTGACAGGGACAGTAGGAGACTGAGGCAGGGGTGACAGGGATAGTGGGTGACTGAGGCAGGGGTGATAGGGTGACAGTGGGTGACTGAGGCAGAGGTGACAGGGATAGTGGGTGACTGAGGTAGGGGTGATATGGAGATAGTGGTTGACTGAGGCAGGGGTGACAGAGATAGTGGGTGACTAAAGCAGGGGTGACTGGTATAGTGGGTGACTGAGGCAGGGGTCGCAGGTATAGTGGTTAACTGAGGCAGCGGTGACTGGGAGATAGTGGGTAACTGGGGCAGGGGTGACAGGGAAAGTGTGTGACTCAGGCAGGGGTGATAGGGAGATAGTGGGCAGCAGATCACTGCCTCGCTGACAGCAGCACATCCCTGCTTCACTGACAGCAGCACATCCCTGCCTCATTGACAGCAGCACATACCTGCCTCACTTATAGCAGCACATCCCTGCCTCACTGGCAGCAGCAGATCCCTGCCTCACTGGCAGCAGCAGATCACTGCTTCACTGACAGCAGCACATCCCTGCCTCACTGGCAGCAGCAGATCCCTGCCTTACTGACAGCTGTATATAGGGCCTAATTCAGACCTGATCTCTGCTGTGCATATTCACACAACAGGAGATCAGGTCTGAAGTGTGTGTGTGTGTGCTGGTGCCGCAGTGCACCGGCACATGCCAGAGATGCGATCAGCATCTCTGCCCAGTGAGCGCCTCTGCCAACACATACTTATCTTGCATATGAGATCTCTTGTTCATGAAGATAGTTCTCACAGGGTGAGGTTCATCCATTACATTTTAAAGTAGGAAGGTACAAATTACATATTCAAATTACATATATGTGCTGGATTCAAATGTTTTCCCCCCTTCCTTTCTCAATTGTGCCCATCAGCAGCTATTCTAATGTTGCTGCCAATGGGTGTGACACATTCATTTCTTCTGTGGGGTACACTGGACTCCACAAGGATTCACATTGGGGTGTAGAGTAGGATCTTGATCTGAGGCACCAACAGGCTCAAAGCTTTTGACTGTTCCCAAGATGCTCAGCGCCCCCTGCTCTATAACCTCGCTTCCATGAACAGGGAGCTCAGTTTGTAGTTGGTGCCTTCAGTAGCAGGACACTTAACAGGGGGCTGCCTCAGGCAGCCTATACTTAGCTATTAATTTTGACAAGAAAAGAAGAACTTTTTTTATAAGAATGTACAAGGGCTGCAGCAGGCTAGGTCTAATAGACATCTTTACTGCAGCTCCATCACTCCCAGCGGCGCAGTATACTCCCGTGCCCTGGTTGCTGGGTCACTGCAGCGGAGGCTCCGGTTTCTTCCTAAGGTCAGTCACACACACACCGCCCTCCGGGATCACGAGGCCGCTGATGAAAGGGAGGTAAGGGGCTTCTGTGCCCACACTATACCGTGATCCAGCGTGGCAGTAGGGGGCGGGCCGTGTGCGCACTGGCGTGGACACTGATTACTTGGCAGCCGCTCCACTAGCCACCAGGGACAGTTAAGGAGCACAGCTCTGGGGGTTTTTCTCCTATATTAACCCCATTTTGTACTACCTGCAGTGCATTGTGATAGGTAATAGAGCCTGATTCAGGTTGGATTGCAATCACAATAAGCAATCCAACTGCAAAAATTGCTAAGAGCATACGCATGCGCCTGCATTTTCTGTGACTGTCAATCGGTGTGGGGGGGGGGGGTCAGCAACACTCCATTTCAAAGTCGGAGATGGAGCGGTGCGGGGGCAGGGCTTCAACGGAGAAACAGGAGGCGTGGTCAGAGCGGCTGCATGACATCACATGCAGCCGTTGCGATCACAAAAATGGTGGCGGCTTCCTGCGCACACGTACAGTCTGCACCAACAGGAGGCTAACCCATTTTTTATGATCACGCTGAACTGCACTGAGACTGCAATTTCAGCGTGGTCAAGAAGGGAGGCGGCATGCTGGGTGGCCATGCCCTGTGATGGGTGGCCCCAGCATGCGAACCAAAGGATTGCAAATTCTGTTACTTAGCAGAATTTGCAATCCTTACTGAATTAGGCCATTGATTACAAAATTGTAAACAATATTTGAAGTTTTTCTTCAGGGACTAACACAAAAGATGCTTGGGGCTACTAACACATGGGTAAGCCACGTAAAGCTTCCCATGGGTCAGTGGCATCACAACGGGGTTGCGGCACACACCCGAGTGTCACCCGCCAAGTGGGGTGACACCAAAGTGCCGGCTCTTCTTCAGTGACAGAATATGGGTGTTTCACTGTGACATTACGTGCAACACCCAGTTTCTGTCACTGTGCAGGAGCCAGCACCACTCACACACTAGTCCCCGGGTACAGCCCCCAACCCCCGGGATACCCGCAGCAACAAAATGGTGATTCAGGCCACGCCCCTACCTATGAGACCATGCCTCCTTTTTACCATTGCGCTGCTTATCTGCGCGCACTGCATTACAATCTCCCTCGCCGCCTCTCTGGGTGTCACCAGTGATAGTGACACCTCTGCCATGCTTGTAGCAGCTGGTCCTAAGATCTACGCCTCCAGCCCTGAGTGTTTTCCCTTGTGACTTGTTGATCATCATAGCGAAGCAGATGCTTACAGAAAACTGCAGGGGCTTAGATTGAAAAGAAAAACATTGACGAACCCATCATTTCAGCGACAGGGTCTGCCACACGACTGACTGAAATGACTGGTTGGTTTGGGCCCCCACCAAAAAAGAATCAATCAATCTCTCCTTGCACAAACTGGCTCTACAGAGGCAAGATGTCCACCTCATCATCCTCCGATTCCTCACCCCTTTCACTGTGTACATCCCCCTCCTCACAGATTATTAATTCGTCCCCACTGGAATCCACCATCTCAGATCCCTGTGTACTTTCTGGAGGCAATTGCTGGTGAATGTCTCCACGGAGGAATTGATTATAATTAATTTTGATGATCATCATCTTCTCCACATTTTCTGGAAGTAACCTTGTACGCCGATTGCTGACAAGGTGAGCGGCCGCACTAAACACTCTTTCGGAGTACACACTGGAGGGAGGGCAACTTAAGTAGAATAAAGCCAGTTTGTGCAAGGGCCTCCAAATTGCCTCTTTTTCTCCACCATTCTTTCAAAGGTGACAGAATCATATGCAGTGACAGTAGACGACATGTCAGTAATCGTTGCCAGGTCCTTCAGTCTGGACCAGATGTCAGCACTCACTCCAGACTGCCCTGCATCACCGCCAGCGGGTGGGCTCGGAATTCTTAGCCTTTTCCTCGCACCCCCAGTTGCGGTAGAATGTGAAGGAGGAGCTGTTGACGGGTCACGTTCCGCTTGACTTGACAATTTTCTCACCAGCAGGTCTTTGAACCTCTGCAGACTTGTGTCTGCCGGAAAGAGAGATACAATGTAGGTTTTAAATCTAGGATCGAGCACGGCGGCCAAAATGTAGTGCTCTGATTTCAACAGATTGAATCCTGGTTAAGCAAATTAAGGGCTCCATCCACAAGTCCCACATGCCTAGTTGAATCGCTCTGTTTTAGCTCCTCCTTCAATGTCTCCAGCTTCTTCTGCAAAAGCCTGATGAGGGGAATAACCTGACTCAGGCTGGCAGTGTCTGAACTGACTTCACGTGTGGAAAGTTCAAAGGGTTGCAGAACCTTGCACAACGTTGAAATCATTCTCCACTGCGCTTGAGTCAGGTGCATTCCCCCTCCTTTGCCTATATCGTGGGCAGATGTATAGGCTTGAATGGCCTTTTGCTGCTCCTCCATCCTCTGAAGCATATAGAGGGTTGAATTCCACCTCGTTACCACCTCTTGCTTCAGATGATGGCAGGGCAGGTTCAGGAATGTTTGGTGGTGCTCCAGTCTTCGGCATGCGGTGGCTGAAGGCAGAAAGTGGCCCGCAATTCTTCGGGCCACCGACAGCATCTCTTGCACGCCCCTGTCGTTTTTTAAATAATTCTGCACTACCAAGTTCAATGTATGTGCAAAACATGGGACGTGCTGGAATTTGCCCAGATGTAATGCACGCACAATATTGGTGGCGTTGTCCGATGTCACAAATCCCCAGGAGAGTTCAATTGGGGTAAGCCATTCTGCGATGATGTTCCTCAGTTTCCGTAAGAGGTTGTCAGCTGTGTGCCTCTTATGGAAAGCGGTGATACAAAGCGTAGCCTGCCTAGGAATGAGTTGGCAATTGCGAGATGCTGCTACTGGTGCCGCCGCTGCTGTTCTTGCTGCGGGAGGCAATACATCTACCCAGTGGGCTGTCACAGTCATATAGTCCTGAGTCTGCCCTGCTCCACTTAACCACAGACAAGTGGACATTGGGTACAACTGCATTTTTTAGGACACTGGTGACTCTTTTTCTGAGGTCTGTGTACATTTTCGGTATCGCCTGCCTAGAGAAATGGAACCTAGAGGGTATTTGGTACCGGGGACACAGTACCTCAATCAAGTCTCTAGTTGCCTCTAAATTAACGATGGATACCGGAACCACGTTTCTCACCACCCAGACCTGAGTTATCCGCTTTGCAGCAGGATGACTGCTGTGATATTTCATCTTCCTCGCAAAGGACTGTTGGACAGTCAATTGCTTACTGGAAGAAGTACAAGTGGTCTTCCGACTTCCCCTCTGGGATGACGATCGACTCCCAGCAGCAACAACAGCAGCGCCAGCAGCAGTAGGCGTTACACTCAAGGATGCATCGGAGGAATCCCAGGCAGGAGAGGACTCGTCAGAGTTGCCAGTGACATGGCCTGCAGGACTATTGGCTCTCCTGTCTAAGGAGGAAATTGACACTGAGGGAGTTGATGGTGTGGTTTGCAGGAGCTTGGTTACAAGAGGAAGGGATTTAGTGGTTAGTGGACTGCTTCCGCTGTCATCCAAAGTTTTTGAACTTGTCACTGACTTATGATGAATGCGCTGCAGGTGACATATAAGGGAGGATGTTCCGAGGTGGTTAACGTCCTTATCCCTACTTATTACAGCTTGACAAAGGCAACACACGGCTTGACACCTGTTGTCCGCATTTGTGTACAGGATGCATACCTTCATGTCCCCATTTATCCACCTCATCAGGCGTAACTCAGATTTGCGGTACAGGACTGTCATTGCCAATTTCAGACGTTGCTGTTTGGTCTCTCCATGGCCCTGAGAATTTTCACCAAGGTAATGGCGGAAATGATGGTGCTCCTGTGCAAGCAAGGTGTCACAATTATCCCGTACTTGGGCGATCTCATAAAAGCGAGATCAAGAGAGCAGTTGCTGAACAGCGTATCACTTTCACTGAAAGTGTTACAGCAACACGGCTGGATTCTCAATATCCCGAAGTCGCAGTTGATTCCTACTACTCGTCTGTCTTTCTTGGGCATGATTCTGGACACAGACCAGAAGAGGGTTTATCTCCTGATAGAAAAGGCCCAGTAACTCATGACTCTTGTCAGGAACCTATTGAAACCAAAACAGGTGTCAGTGCATCACTGCACTCGAGTCCTGGGAAAGATGGTGGCATCATACGAGGCCATTCCAATCGGCAGGTTCCATGCGAGGACTTTCCAATGGGACCTACTGGACAAGTGGTCCGGGTCACATTTACAGATGCACTGGTTGATCACCCTGTCCCCCAGGGTCAGGGTATCACTCTTGTGGTGGCTGCAGAGTGCTCACCTTCTCGAGGGACGCAGATTCAGCATTCAGGGCTGGATCCTGGTGACCACAGACGCAAGCCTCCAAGGTTGGGGAGCAGTCACACAGGGAAGAAATTTCCAAGGTCTTTGGTCAAGTCAAGAGACTTGTCTTCACATCAACATCCTGGAACTAAGGGCCATATACAATGCCCTACGTCAAGCGGAGACCTTACTTTGCGACCAACCGGTTCTGATCCAGTCAGACAACGTCACCGCAGTGGCTCATGTAAACCGCCAAGGCGGCACAAGAAGCAGAGTGGCGATGGCACAAGCCACCAGAATTCTTCGCTGGGTGGAGAATCACGCAAGCGCACTGTCAGCAGTGTTCATTCCGGGAGTGGACAACTGGGAAGCAGACATCCTCAGCAGACACGACCTACATCCGCGAGAGTGGGGACTTCATCAGGAAGTCTTTGCACAGATTACAAGTCGGTGGGAACTGCCACAGATAGACATGATGCCGTCCCGGCTCAACAAAAAGCTACAGAGGTATTGCGCAAGGTCAAGAGACCCTCAGGCAGTAGCTGTAGACGCCCTAGTGACACCGTGGGTGTTCCGGTCGGTCTATGTATTTCCTCCTCTTCCTCTCATACCCAAGGTGTTGAGGATAATAAGACAAAGAGGAGTGAGAACAATCCTCATTGTTCCAGATTGGCCACGGAGGACCTGGTATCCGGATCTGCAGGAAATGCTCACAGAAGATCTGTGGCCTCTCCCTCTAAGACAGGACCTGTTGCATCAGGGGCCCTGTCTGTTCCAAGACTTACCGCGGCTGCGTTTGACGGCATGGCGGTTGAATGCCGGATCCTAGCATTCCGGTTGAGGTCATCCCTACGCTGATAAAGGCTAGGAAGGATGTAAGGTTAAAACATTACACCGTATATGGCGAAATTATGTTTCTTGGTGTGAGGCCAGGAATGCTCCTACGGAAGAATTCCATCTGGGCCGTTTCCTTCACTTCCTACAAACTGGAGTGAATTTGGGCCTAAAATTAGGCTCTATTAAGGTCCAGATTTCGGCCTTATCCATTTTCTTTCAAAAAGAATTGGCTTCTCTTCCAGAAGTTCAGACTTTTGTAAAAGGAGTGCTGCATATTCAGCCTCCTTTTGTGCCTCCGGTGGCACCTTAGGACCTTAACGTGGTGTTAAGTTTTCTAAAATTACACTGGTTTGAACCACTTAAAACAGTGGAGTTAAAATATCTCACATGGAAGGTGGTCATGTTATTAGCCTTGGCTTCGGCTAGGCGAGTGTCGGAATTAGCGGCTTTGTCACATAAAAGCCCATATTTGGTATTCCATGTGGATAGAGCGGAATTGCAGACCCGTCCTCAATTCCTACCAAAAGTGGTCTCATCTTTTCATATGAACCAACCTATTGTGGTGCCTGTGGCTACGCGTGACTTGGAGGATTCCGAGTTACTTGATGTGGTTAGGGCTTTGAAAATTTACGTGGCCAGGACGGCTAGAGTCAGGAAAACTGAAGCGCTGTTTGTCCTGTATGCAACCAACAAGATTGGTGCCCCTGCTTCAAAGCAGGCTATTGCTCGCCGGATTTGTAACACGATTCAGCAAGCGCATTCTATGGCTGGATTGCAGTTACTGAAATCGGTCAAGGCCCATTCCACGAGGAAAGTGGGCTCTTCTTGGGCGGCTGCCCGAGGGGTCTCGGCACTACAGCTGTGTCAAGCTGCTACTTGGTCGGGTTCACACACCTTTGCAAAATACTATAAGTTTGATACCCTGGCTGAGGAGGAACTCATGTTTGCTCAATCGGTGCTGCAGAGTCATCCGCACTCTCCCGCCCGTTTTGGAGCATTGGTATAATCCCCATGGTCCTTACGGAGTCCCCAGCATCCTCTAGGACGTTAGAGAAAATAAGATTTTAAACCTACTGGTAAATATTTTTCTCGTAGTCCGTAGAGGATGCTGGGCGCCCGTCCCAAGTGCGGACTACTTCTGCAATACTTGTATATAGTTATTGCTTCAATAAGGGTTATGTTATAGTTGCATCGGTCCTGCACTGATGCTATGTTGTTTTTTCATACTGATAACTGGGTAGTTTATCACAAGTTATATGGTGTGATTGGTGTGGCTGGTATGAATCTTGCCCTGGATTAACAAAATCCTTTCCTCATACTGTCCGTCTCCTCTGGGCACAGTTTCTCTAACTGTGGCATAGAGGGAGGAGCCAGTGCACACCCAGAACTAAAGTCTTTCTTAAAGTGCCCATGTCTCCTGTGGAGCCCGTCTATCCCCATGGTCCTTACGGAGTCCCCAGCATCCTCTACGGACTACGAGAAAAAGATTTACCGGTAGGTTTAAAATCTTATTTTCTACTTTATTCTTTTCTATCCTAGTTTATTACGACCAACTCTCATCCAAGGAGTTTGATATTCTACTACCTGCATGCAATTTAAATTGCTTAAATTGTTTATATGGTTGATTTGTCCTTCACAATCCATAATCTGCAACTTGGATGTACTTGTGTCATTGAAAATCTTATAATAAAAATGTATATACAGATACTCAACCTGTATATTGAAAAAAAAAAAAAGTTATAAGACATATGCATTCAATATTTGAAGAAACAAAATAAAATAAAGCTATCTATTGGGTTTCACTAACAAGCACATTGGAAGACTTGACTACTGTTAAAAGACATGCATTACATGGTATAGAGCCACAAACCACAATGTAGTAAAATAAAAACAAACTTACATGTGTATCAAACCTATGTGAGGCTTACATTGATAGTGCAAGATCAACACTCTATCAACTGTGCAAACTAGACTGCACATAAATGCCATAAAATTTATCTGAGATTTTAGTAAATAAGGCCCGTTGCTGTCCGGGTCACGCAGCCGTCACGGCCCGCCCCCATACGGTCCGGTCATGTCTGCGTTGTCCTGACTGTGCCCCCAAAATGGCGGCACAACGCCGCTGGCCCGACTCCTCCTGCCCAGTGACCGCCTCTGCCTGTCAATCAGGCAGAGGCGCTCACTGGGCAGAGATGCTGATCGCATCTCTGGCATGTGCCGGTGCACTGCGGCACCAGCACACACGCACTTCAGACCTGATCTCCTGTTGTGTGAATATGCACAGCAGGGATCAGGTCTGAATTAGGCCCTATATACAGCTGTCAGTAAGGCAGGGATGTGCTGCTGCCAGTGAGGCAGGGATGTGCTGCTGGTAGTGAAGCAGTGATGTGCTGCTGTCAGCGAAGCAGTGCTGTGCTGCTGTCAGCGAGACAGGGATGTGCTGCTGTCAGCGAGGCAGGGATGTGCTGCTGTCAGCGAAGCAGGGATGTGCTGCTGTCAGCGAAGCAGGGACGTGCTGCTGTCAGCGAAGCAGGGACGTGCTGCTGTCAGCGAGGCAGGGATGTGCTGCTGTCAGCGAGGCAGGGATGTGCTGCTGTCAGCGAGGCAGGGATGTGCTGCTATAAGTGAGGTAGGGATGTGCTGCTGTCATTGAAGCAGGAATGTGCTGCTGCAGTGAGGCAGAGATATGCAGCCCACTATCTCCCTATCACCCCTGCCTGAGTCACACACTTTCCCTGTCACCCCTGCCTCAGTTACCCACTATCTCCCAGTCACCGCTGCCTCAGTCAACCACTATATCTGCGATCCCTGCCTCAGTCACCCACTATACCAGTCACCCCTGCTTTAGTCACCCACTGTCACCCTATCACCCCTGCTTCAGTCACCCACTATCCCTGTCAACCCTGCCTCAGTCACCCACTATCTCCCAGTCACCCCTGCCTCAGTCAGCCACTATCCCTGTCACCCCTGCCTCAGTCTCTTACTGTCCCTGTCACCCCTGCCACAGTCATCCACTATCTCCCTATCACCCCTGCCTTAGTCATTTATTATACCTGTCACCCACTTTCTTCCCATACTTACCCAACCCCTTCCTATCACCCCTCCCTCAGTAACCCACTATCTCCCTGTCACCCACTATCTCCCAGTCACCCCGGCCTCAGTCACCCACTATCTCCCACTCATACATGCTTCAGTCACCCACTATCTCCCAGTCATCCCTGCCTCAGTCACCTACTGACACCAGTGCAGACATTTCTGCTGCGGCCTCTCCACTCTCCAGCGTGAACGTCCTGACGACTGAGGAAATCCGCTTCCTAGTTGAGGACTCCGGGAATGAACACTGCCGATATTGCTGTCAGATGACTTTCTACCCAACGGAGGATTTTTGATACTTCCAGCTTTGCCATGCAGTTTCGAGTGCCGCCTTGATGATTTGTGTACACTACCGTGGTGGCGTTGTCAGATTGTACTTGAACAGGCCTGTTCTGTACTAGAGGCAGGGCCAGTGTCAATTAATTGAACACTGCCTGCAATTCCAGAATGTATATCAGGAGGAGAGATTCCTCCCTGGTCCACCGACCCTGGAGAAAGTGTTGCTCCAACACCATGGCCCAGCCCAAAAGACTGGCATCCATTGTCAGGAGGACACAGTTGGAGATCCAGAAGGGATGGCCCCTGCTCAACTGTTGGTCCTGTAACCACCAGCTCAGTGTCAGACGAACCTCCGGAGTCAAGGAGATCATTTGAGACATCATCCGATGAGGCAGGCCGTCCCACTTGGAGAGGATTAACCTCTGCAGAGGGCGGTAATGAAATTGAGCGTACTCTACCATATCGAAAGCCGACACCATGAGGTCTAGTACTTGCATCGCCGTGTGTATCAACACTCTTGGGCGAGAGAGGACGATACTGTCCTGAATTTTCAGGACTTTCTCTGGAGACAGAAACAATTGTTGGCTGTGTGTGTCCAGCAGTGCCCCTAGGTGCACAATGTTCCGAGCAGGGACCAGCGAGGACTTTTTTCAGTTGAATAGCCACCCGTGGACTTTTAGGAATTGGACCGCCAGTTCCAGATAACTGTGGAGAACCTCTTGGGAGTTCACCAGGATCAGCAAGTCGTCCAGATTTGTCAGGATCCTGATTCTCTGATGGTGAAGGGTCGTCATCACGGCCATGACCTTGGTGAATATCCGAGGTGCCGTGGCCAAACCAGAAGGCAGGACTTGAAATCCAAAAACAAACCAGGCACAACACTGCTTAGCTTCCATCATCAGATGAGATTGGACCAGTGGCGTAACTACTGCCCCCGCAGTCCTCGCGGTGGCTTGGGGGCGAGGGGCTGCGGGGGCGCCACTGATTTACAGCAGACTGACATGCGGACGAGCGTCCGCATGTCAGTCTGCAGTCTCCTTCCCTCCGCCGCTTTTTGGAGGGACACGGAGGGCACACAGCGTGCCTCCCTGTGTCCCTCCTGCTGCATCATCTCCGGCGGCCGCGGGTCTAATAGGGGGAAGTGCCGTCCGTGAGCTCTAATTGGCTCACGAACCGGCACTTCCCCCTATTAGACCCGCGGCCGCCGGAGATGATGCAGCAGGAGGGACACAGGAGAGACGAGCTGTGCCCTCCGTGTCCCTCCAAAAAGCGACGGCGGGGGGGGGGGGGGGTAAATATCTGGCACTGGGGGCATATATGGCACGGGGGGGGAGGAATATCTGGCACTGGGGCATTTCTGGCACTGGGGGGAATATCTGGCACTGGGGGCATATCTGGCACTGGGGGGGATATCTGGCACTGGGGCATATATGGCACTGGGGGGGAATATCTGGCACTGGGGGCATATATGGCACTGGGGGGGGGGTATCTGGCACTGGGGGCATATATGGCACGGGGGGCATATATGGCACTGGGGGGAATATCTGGCACTGGGGGCATATATGGCACTGGGGGGGAATATCTGGCACTGGGGGCATATGTGTACCTGGCACATGGGGGGGACGACTATATTTGGCACTGGGGCATGTAAGTACCTGGCACCGTGGGGGAATATCTGGCACTGGGGACATATGTGGCACTGGGAGCACTGCCCTAGCAACAAAGACTACCTCCTAGCAACGAGCATGACACCCAGTGCATGAAACATCTGGCAACGAGCATGACACCCAGTGCATGAAACACCTGGCAACGAGCATGACACCCAGTGCATGAAACCCCTGGCAACGAGCATGACACCCTGAGCATGAAAACCCCTGGCACCGTGCATGGAACCAAGAGCATGAAACCCCTGGCAACGAGCATGACACCCAGTGCATGAAACCCCTGACAACGAGCAGGTAATTGAAAAGTAATTAGAAGCCTTACTGTAGACTTAATGTGTAATGGGCATTACGGTGTGTGGCATAATGTATCACGGACATTGCGGTGTGTGTCATAATGTGTCGCAGGCATTACGGTGTATGGTATACTATATCGCGGGCATTGTGATATGTGGTATAATGTCTCAGGGTCATTGCAGTGTGTGGCATAATGTATCACGGACATTGCGGTGTGTGTCATAATGTGTCAGGCATTACGGTGTGTGGTATACTATATCACGGGCATTGTGGTATGTGGTATAATGTCTCAGGGTCATTGCAGTGTGGCATAATACATAACGGGCATTGCGATGTGTGGCATAGGGTATAACGGGCAGGGCATTGCGGTATGTGTCACAGGCATTACGGTGTATGGTATACTATATCACGGGCATTGTGGTATAATGTCTCAAGGTCATTGCAGTGTGTGGCATAATGTGTCACAGGCATTGTATGTGCTATAATGTATCGGGCATTGCAGTGTGTGGCATAATGTATCACGGACATTGCGGTGTGTGTCATAATGTGTCACAGACATTGTATGTGCTATAATGTATCAGGGGCATTGCAGTGTGTAGCATAATGTATAACGGGCATTGCGATTCCTGTCATAATGTGTCACAGGCATTACGGTGTGTGGCATAATGTGTCACAGACATTACGGTGTGTGGCATAATGTGTCGGGGGCATTACAGTGTGTGCATATTGTGTCGTGCATTATTGTGTGCGGCATAATGTCTAAGGGCCATTGCAGTATGTGGCATAATGTATACTGGGCATTACTATAAGGAGGAAAAATGACAAATAATGTAAGGGGCATGAATCAGGATAATTTTTCTTTCCTGTGGTGGCCAACGTATGGGCGTGCAGGTTGCAAAACTGGGGTATAAGGTAGTCTTTTCCTGCAATGCCACGCCCCTTTATGCGAAATCACGCCCACTCCAACAAAACCACGCCCCTTTTTTGACGCGCGCGCCTTAGGCGCGCGCATATTTATCCCTTTCTTGCTCCCAATTATGGAGCATGAAGGGGGGGGGGGGGGCGCCGAAGAATTTTTTGGCTTGGGGGAGAAAAATTTCTAGTTACGCCACTGGATTGGACATATCCAGTGTGATGCGGCTGTAGATGATTTTTGCTGTTTCTAACTTCTACATCAATGAATAAGTTTCAAAATAGAATGCATCAAGAGAACGGTGTTGGTAGTATAAAACTACCTACAGCACCTGGTATTCCCAGGTGGTCTCACATCCAAGAACAAACCAGGCCTAAGATCAGGTGATATTGGGCATATACAGTGTGGTGTGGCTGTAGATGAGCTTAGTGGTTTCTGTTAGAGTTCTTCTACTTCTAACTACTCGTACATAAATGAATAAGCGGACGATTTATTAAACCTGAGAAACACCTACTGTATTTGCACCTGCCAGTGACAACCTAATCTACCACTCACGCCGAGCATCAGGAGGACTTTGGACGTATCTCCGGATAAGGCTCGTTTGGAACGGTAAATTAGCACCAGAGCCGGGAGGGTTACAAAGACGGAAACCTGAGGCGGAGTGGTAATTAAAACTTAACATGGCCATGTCTTATAAAAACTGTGACTATATCCATTAATCCTACTGCTTCACGATGAAATTGCTGTTAATCTGATCAGCGTCATTTAAAGTGGACAAAAAAGCTGCTAAATACTATACGTACTATATATGATTGAAAGCAAGCCCTATTCCATATATCATACATTATCTAACGTTATAACATCTATCCTAAGATTACCATCACCAAAGAAAGGAAACAGCAGTAAACTAAATGAAACTAAGTAACCAGACATTGGACTCAGCTGTTGCAGTTGTAGCAGTTAAGTGAAACACTGGGACTCATTGAAACTATTGTATCTCTTTCTGTACTAAGAGGGCTAGCTAAACCAATTTGTGGAGCAGAGCATTTTCTTATATATTATTAATTGATGTCAATGTGGTTTTAGTTTTTTTATATATGTAAATTTGTTGTCAAGGCAAGGGAAAGATATTTTTTTTTTTATTAATCTATATCCTTGGTACTATAATAGTACTAGTGAAGAATTATCATTGAGATAATAGTTAATTAATAAATTTATAATAATAAATCTGCAAGCGCTATCTGTACTTCTTTTGTTTTGATTTATTAAACCTGGTGAAATGATAATTTGCATGGTGATAAAGTACCAGCCAATCAGCTCCTAATTGCCATGTCACAGGCTGGGTTTGAAAAATGACAGTTAGGAGCTGACTGGCTGGTACTTTATCACCTTGCACTTTATCAGTTCACCAGGCTTAATAGATCTGCCCCAATGTTTCAAAATGGAATGCATCAAGAGAACGGTGTTGGTATTGTAAAAATACACACAGCTCCTGGTATTTCCTGGTGGTCTCCCATCCAAGTACTAAAACCAGGACCAACACTGCTCAGCTTCCATGATCAGGAGAGATTGGGCAAATCCAGTGTGCTGTGGCTGTAGATGACCTCGTGGTTTCTGTTAGAGCTCTTCTACTTCTAACTTCTGGTACATAAAAGAATATGTGTAAAAATTAAATGTACAGTACCAAGAAAAGGGTGTTGGTAGTTTAAAAACACCTAAATAATCTGATAATACATGGATGGGAGACTGCTTGGTAGTAACAAAGTCCAATACTGCTTTGCTTCAAAGATCAAATGAGATTGGGCATATCCAGCGTGGTGTGGCTTTAGATAAGCTTTGTGGTTTCTGTTAGAGCTCTTCTACTTCTAACTACTGGTACATTAATGAATATGTATAAGGTTGTAGTTTATCCAATATCCCTTTACTACCTTACCTCCCCCTCCCCTCCCCTCCCCTCCCCTCCCCTCCCCTCCTTATAGCTTCCTTTGTTCTCTCCTCCTCGTGTGTGCGTTATTTGTTTTCTCATACGTCCTAGAGGATGCTGGGATCACATTAAGAACCATGGGGTATAGACGGGATCCTCAGGAGACATGGGCACTTTAAGACTTTCAAAGGGTGTGAACTGTCTCCTCCCTCTATGCCCCTCCTCCAGACTCCAGTTTTAGAATTGTGCCCAGTGAGACTGGATGCACTACAGGGGAGCTCTACTGAGTTTCTCTGAAAAGACTTATGTTAGTTTTTCTTATTTTCAGGGAGGCTGCTGGCAACAGTCTCCCTGCTTCGTGGAACTTAGGGGAGAGAAGTATGACCAACTTCTAGTGAGTTCAATGGCTCTGCTTCTGGCTGACAGGACACCATTAGCTCCTGAGGGTGCTGATCGCTGGGTACGCCTAGATGCCCACTCCCGTAGCCTGCCATCACCCCCTTACAGAGCCAGAAGTCAGAAGACAGGCGAGTAGCAGAAGAACAGAAGACTTCTTCTCCAGTGACGGCATTCTGAGGTACCACGCAGCGAGCGGAATGCTGTGCGCCATGCTTCCACACAAACACAGGCACTGCAGGGTGCAGGGCATGTGGGTGGGTGGGGGGGGGGCACCCTGGGCAGCATAAATTCCTCACAAAAGGCTGGCAAAAGTGGACATTAGTGCCTGGGCACTGTCCTTACCCCACCAGCGTAATTAATTATTTGTTTCTGAGCGGGACAGAAGCGTGCCATTACAGCGGCGGGGCTTCTTCCTCACCTCACCAGCACATCTATAGAGCGTTACAAGTCTATCACTATAGAGTTTATTATTTCCCAGACTGTGTACTTTTGGCGCTGGGTTGTGAGCTAAAAAATCCTCTCTGTCCCTCTGACAGATTTACTGTAGGTCTATCCCCCATAAGCCGATGTGTCTGTGGGTACTTGGTACATGTGTGTCAACATGTCGGTGGCTGAATGTTTTTCCCAAGAGGAAACTATATTAGGAATGCAGACATATGATGGTGGCCCTGTTGGCACCACCAATAACTGACTGGGTGAAAGTTTCAATAATATCAGAGTGAGGTTGGATAAATCTGTGTCCCAGACACAGACGTAGAGAATAGATGTGATGTTCATGGCTATGCTTCTTTTCCCTCAGGCCCGCAAAAATGTTACTACACACTGATACTGACTCGGATACTGATTCCTATGTCGACCATAATATTTCCTGATTAGATCCAATATTGGCAAGGAGCATTCAGTACATGATTGTGGATATTAAGGACATATTAACATCACTGAGGACCCTGCTGTTCCTGACAAAGGGGTCTATATGTATGTATATATAGATATATAATGAAAGCTGATGTAACGTTCCTCCATCTCTGTTTGAGAAAGTCTGGGCCAGCTCGACAAGATGGTTTCAAATCCCCAAAAGGTTTCCGATTGTTTATTCATTTCCTGCTGCGGACAGAATAAAGTGGGAGTCACCCCCTGTTCTGCACGGGGCCCTGTCACAAATCCAGCGGATCGTATGCAGGAAGCTACATTATTTCTAGTTATGTAACCACGGGTACATTACTTAGACCTGCCATTACATGCGCATGGGTGAGTAGTAGTATTCAAGAATTGGTCGAATACCTTGTCTTCCGATATAGATATCTTGGAGAGATGGGATACTCCTTACGTTGGATCATATCAAGGACACTGCAGCATACTTACAACTGCAAGGGATATAGGACTCTTGAGTTCACGGGCCAATTTCATGGCAGTCTCGGATAGGAGGGCAGTGTGGATTCACCAAGGGAATGCTGATGCTGACTCCAAGAAGAAAGGGAGTCTCTTCCCTATGAAGGTGAAGCCTTGTTTGGCAACGGCCTAGTTAATTTGATCTCGGCAGCTCCCGCAGGTAAGTCAACCTTCTTGCCCTATGTTCCCTCTCAACGGATGAAGACGCATCATTGTCTAACGCAGTCATTTTGTCCCAATAGATATGCAAGAAGTTAAGATTCCCCTTTCTTTGCATTAGAGGAAGGAGAAGAGGGAAGAGGTCTGTAGCCTCTTCAAGATCGCAGGAGCAGAGTTCGTCCTCTGCTTCTGCCAAATCCACTGCATGACGCTAGGGCTCTCTTGCAGGAGCCCACACCAGTGGGGGCACGTCTAAAACACTTCAGTCAGTTCTGGATTAATTTGGACCTGGACTCGTGGGTTTTACAAATAGTGTCACAAGGGTACAAACTGGGGTTTCAAGACGTTCCCCCTCACCGATTGTTCAAATCGGCCTTAGTCAGCAGGGAGAAGGTTTTTATTCAAGCCTCTTCGTGCTCCCGAAGCCGGACGGCTCAGTCAGACCAATCTTAAATCTGAAATCCCTCAATTTCTACCTAAAGAAATTCAATTTCAAGATGGAATCTCTCTGGGTAGGGATCTCCAGTCCGGAGGAAGGAGATTTCTTGGTTTTGGTAGACATAAGGTTGCCTAATTACATGTTCCCGTTTAGCCACTGCATCAAGCTACCTGAGGTTTGCAATTCAGGATTGTCATTACCAATTTCAGACGTTGCCGTTTGGTCTGTCCACGGCTCTGAGGATTTTCACCAGGGTGATGGTGGAAATGATGGTTCTCCTTCACAAGCAAGGAGTCACAATTATGCCGTACTTGGATGATCTCCTGATAAAGGCGAGATCCAGGGACCAGTTGGTGCAAAACATCTACTCTCCCTGACAGTTCTTCAACAACATGGTTGGCTCCTAAACTTGCCAAAATCGCAGTTGGTCCCAATGACGCGGTTGTTGTTTCTGGGAGTCATACTGGACACAGAAGAGGCTTTCTTCCAGTGGAAAGGCTATGGAGTTCCAGAGTCTGGTCAAACAAATTCTGAAACCAGCAAGAGTGTTAATCCATCAATGCATTCTGTTGCTGGGGAAGATGGTTGCGGCCTACGAGGCCATTCAGTTTGGCAGGTTCCATGCCAGAGTGTTCCAGTGGGACCTGTTGGACAAGTGGTCCGGATCCCACCTACACATGCACCGGAGGATAATCCTGTCTTCCAAGACCAGAATCTTACTCCATTGGTGGCTGCACAGTTCTCACCTCCTAGAGGGGCGATGGTTCGGGATCCAGGACTGGATCCTAGGGACCATGGATGCAACCCTCCGAGGCTGGGGAGCAGTCACACAGGGGGAAAACATCCAAGGAAGATGGTCAAGTCAGGAAAGTTTTCTCCACATAAATGTTCTGGAGTTAAGGGCCATTTAATAACTGCAGACACAGTACGCACTGGGACGGGTGCCCAGCATCCTCTACGGACTAAGAGAAAAGGATTTACCGGTAGGTATTAAAATCCTATTTTCTCTAACGTCCTAGAGGATGCTGGGGACTCCGTAAGGACCATGGGGATAGATAGGCTCCGCAGGAGACATGGGTACTTTAAGAAAGACTTTAGTTCTGGGTGTGCACTGGCTCCTCCCTCTATGCCCCTCCTCCAGACCTCAGTTTGATACTGTGCCCAGTGGAGACTGGGTGCTTTTCAGGAGCTCTCCTGAGCTTTCTGACAGAAAGTATTTTGTTAGGTTTTTAATTTTCAGGGAGCACTGCTGGCAACAGACTCCCTCATCGAGGGACTGAGGGGAGAGAAGCAGCCCTACTCTCTGAGTTGCAAGGTCCAGCTTCTTAGGCTACTGGACACCATTAGCTCCAGAGGGATTGGTACGCAGGATCTCACCCTCGCCGTCCGTCCCAGAGCCGCGCCTCCGTCCCCCTTGCAGAGCCGGAAGATAGAAGCCGGGTGAGTATGAGAAGAAAAGAAGACTTCAGAGGCGGCAGAAGACTTCATGATCTTCACTGAAGTAACGCACAGCACTGCAGCTGTGCGCCATTGCTCCCATACACCTCACACACTCCGGTCACTGTAAGGGTGCAGGGCGCAGGGGGGGGGGCACCCTGGGCAGCAATATAAACCTCTTTTTGGCAAAAATATAACACATATACAGCGGGGCACTGTATATATGTATGAGCCCCCGCCAATTTTACAGTTTAAGCGGGACAGAAGCCTGCCGCCGAGGGTGCGGGGCTTCTCCCTCAGCACTCACCAGCGCCATTTTTTCTTCACAGCACCGCTGAGAGGAAGCTCCCCGGACTCTCCCCTGCTTATACCACGGTAGACAAGAGAGTTGAAAAGAGGGGGGGGGCACATAATTTGGCGCAAATTACATACAGCAGTACTACTGGGCAAACATTAAGTTACTGTGTATTCCTGGGTTATATAGCGCTGGGGTGTGTGCTGGCATACTCTCTCTCTGTCTCTCCAAAGGGCCTTGTGGGGAAACTGTCTTCAGAAAAAGCATTCCCTGTGTGTGTGGTGTGTCGGTACACGTGTGTCGACATGTCTGAGGAAGAAGGCTATATTAGAGAGGAGCAGGAGCAAATGAATGTGGTGTCTCCGCCGACAGCTGATTGGATGGATATGTGGAATGTTTTAAATGCTAGTGTAAACTCATTGCACAAAAGATTAGACAAGGCTGAAGCTTTGGGACAGTCAGGGTCTCAACCCATGCCTGATCCTATGTTGCAGGGACTGTCAGGGTCTCATAAGCGCCCACTATCCCAGATTGTTGACACAGATACAGACACGGATTCTGACTCCAGTGTCGATTACGATGATGCAAAGTTACAGCCAAAATTGGCAAAATCCATTCGATATATGATTATGGCAATAAAAGATGTTTTGCACATCATATGTCCCTGACAAGAGGGTACATATGTACAAGGTGAAAAAGCCTGAGGTAACCTTTGAGGGGGTCACACGAGCTGAACGAGTTATGTGAAAAAGCTTGGGAATCTCCAGATAAAAGACTGCAGATTTCCAAAAGGATTCTTATGGCGTATCCTTTCCCATCAATGGATAGGTTACGATGGGAATCCTCCCCTAGGGTGGACAAAGCATTAACACGCTTATCCAAGAAGGTAGCCCTCCCGTCCCAGTATACGGCTACCCTCAAAGAGTCTGCTGACCGCAAACAGGAGATTACCCTGAAGTCCATTTATACACATTCAGGTACCTTACTCAGACCGGCAATTGCGTCGGCCTGGGTGTGTAGTGCTGTAGCGGCATGGACGGATACCTTATCTGAGGGGATGGATACCCTAGATAAGGATACTATTTTATTGACCCTGGGGCATATAAGAGATGCTGTCCTATATATGTGTGTATGCAAACTACAGGTGGTGCTGCAGGGCTCACACCCTTTTACTTGTCTTGTAGAGCAACTCTGGAGCTGTTTCTGGGTCCAGCTGCTGCAAGAAATCAGCTTGAATGCTTCAGGGGCTGGGGCATGGCCAACATGAGCCCACACTGATGGGGGGTGGGGGTGTATAAAGCGATTTAGGGGTCATCCAAGCGCAACCCCACAAAGGCCGCCATGCCCTGCGTGACCCTTTTCTCTTTTCATATGCAGACGAGGGTTGCAGCCAACTATGCCCACTGCTTGGATGACATCACTATATGCAAATCCATCTGCTGCAGGCCTTCCCCCAGGAATGCTTGCAGTAGTTGTTGCATTTGGTTTGTTGTTTGGGGGTGCTTCAGTATTAGGCAGCCTTCTGCCCTCCCACATTCGTCTGAAAATGTGTTCTCCCTGCAGTTGTTGTTCCCAGATAAGAGTTCCCTTGTGCTTCCTCAGTTGAATCTCCTTAACTTGACAGGGGTGTGCCCGAGCAGCCGCCCTCCACAGCCCTATCCCAACACATACTTATCTTGCATATGAGATCTCTTGATCATGAAGATAGTTCTCACAGGGTGAGGTTCATCCATTACATTTTAAAGTAGGAAGGTACAAATTACATATTCAAATTACATATATGTGCTGGATTCAAATGTTTTCCCCCCTTCCTTTCTCAATTGTGCCCATCAGCAGCTATTCTAATGTTGCTGCCAATGGGTGTGACGCATTCATTTCTTCTGTGGGGTACACTGGACTCCACAAGGATTCACATTGTATATGTACACCAGAGTAGGATCTTGATCTGAGGCACCAACAGGCTCAAAGCTTTTGACTGTTCCCAAGATGCTCAGCGCCCCCTCCTCTATAACCTCGCTTCCATGAACAGGGAGCTCAGTTTGTAGTTGGTTCCTTCAGTAGCAGGCCACTTAACAGGGGGCTGCCTCAGGCTGCCTATTCTTAGCTATTAATTTTGGAAAGAAAAGAAGAACTTTTTTTATAAGAATCTACAAGGGCTGCAGCAGGCTAGGTCTAATAGACCTCTTTACTGCAGCTCCATCACTCCCAGTGGCGCAGTATACTCCCGTGCCCCGGTTGCTGGGTCACTGCAGCGGAGGCTCCGGTTTCTTCCTAAGGTCAGTCACACACACACCGCCCTCCGGGATCACGAGGCCGCTGATGGGGGCGGGCCGTGTGCGCACTGGCGTGGACACTGATTACTGGGCAGCCGCTCCACTAGCCACCAGGGACAGTTAAGGAGCACAGCTCTGGGGTTTTTTCTCCTATATTAACCCCATTTTGTACTACCCGCAGTGCATTGTGATAGGTAATGGGGCCTGATTCAGGTTGGATCGCAATCCAACTGCAAAAACTGCTAAGAGCATACGCCTGCATTTTCTGCGGCACCCCGCAGATAATGCGATCACCTCTGCCTGTGAATCGGTGAAGGGGGGGGGGGAGGGGGGTCAACAACACTCCATTTCCAAGTCAGAGATGGAGCGGTGCGGGGGCACGGTTTCAAAATGGGGTCGGCAACGGAGAAACAGGAGGCGTGGTCAGAGCAGCTGCATGACATCACATGGGCCGGACTCTGCCAGTGGAGCCCCAGCGTCATGAGGTAGATTTTGTAGAGGCCGGGGAGGACTTCTGTTCCTGGGAACTAGCTGTGTTGTGCAGCTTTATTCCTCTGCCCCTACCTCTGGCAAGAAAGGACGCACCACGCACTTTCTTGTTTCTTTGTGACCGAAAGGACTGCATTTGATAATGCGGAGCTTTCTTATGCTGTGAGGGAACATAAGGTAAAAAATTTGATTTTCCAACTGTAGCTGTGCGTGTTAATGCTTTGTCCATCCTACGGGAGGATTTCCATCGTAACCTATCCGTTGATGGAATAGGATACGCCATAAGAATCCTTTTGGAAATCTGCAGTCTTTTATCTGGAGATTCCCAAGCTTTTTCACATAACTCGTTCAGCTCGTGTGACCCCCTCAAAGGTTACCTCAGGCTTCTTTCCCTTGTACATATGTACCCTCTTGTCAGGGACAGGGGGTTCCTCTGTGATGTGCAAAACATCTTTTATTGCCATAATCATATATCGAATGGATTTTGCCAATTTTGGCTGTAACTTTGCATCATCGTAATCGACACTGGAGTCAGAATCCGTGTCGGTATCTGTGTCAACAATCTGGGATAGTGGGCGCTTATGAGACCCTGACAGTCCCTGCAACATAGGATCAGGCATGGGTTGAGTCCCTGACTGTCCCAAAGCTTCAGCCTTGTCTAATCTTTTGTACAATGAGTTTACACTAGCATTTAAAACATTCCACATATCCATCCAATCAGGTATCAGCGGAGACACCACATTCATTTGCTCCCGCTCCTCTCTAATATAGCCTTCTTCCTCAGACATGTCGACACACGTGTACCGACACACCACACACACAGGGAATACTTTTTCTGAAGACAGTTTCCCCACAAGGCCCTTTGGAGAGACAGAGAGAGAGTATGCCAGCACACTCCCCAGCGCTATATAACCCAGGAATAACACAGTTACTTAATGTTTGTCCAGTAGCGCTGCTGTATGTAATTTGCGCCGAATTATGTGCCCCCCCTCTCTTTTCAACCCTCTTCTCTACCGTGGTATAAGCAGGGGAGAGTCCGGGGAGCTTCCTCTCAGCGGTGCTGTGGAGAAAAAATGGCGCTGGTGAGTGCTGAGGGAGAAGCCCCGCCCCCTCGGCGGCGGGCTTCTGTCCCACTTAAACTGTAAAAATGGTGGGGGCTCATACATATATACAGTGCCCAGCTGTATATATGTTATATTTTTGCCAAAAAGAGGTTTATATTGCTGCCCAGGGCGCCCCCCCTGCGCCCTGCACCCTTACAGTGACCGGAGTATGTGAGGTGTATGGGAGCAATGGCGCACAGCTGCAGTGCTGTACGCTACCTCAGTGAAGATCATGAACTCTGTGGAGCCCGTCTATCCCCATGGTCCTTACGGAGTCCCCAGCATCCTCTAGGACGTTAGAGAAAATAGGATTTTAATACCTACCGGTAAATCCTTTTCTCTTAGTCTGTTGAGGATGCTGGGCACCCGTCCCAGTGTGTACTGTGTCTGCAGTTATTAAATGGCCCTTAACTCCAGAACATTTATGTGGAGACAACTTTCCTGACTTGACCATCTTCCTTGGACGTTTTCCCCCTGTGTGACTGCTCCCCAGCCTCGGAGGGTTGCATCTGTAGTCCCTAGGATCCAGTCCTGGATCCCGAACCATCGCCCCTCTAGGAGGTGAGAACTGTGCAGCCACCAATGGAGTGAGATTCTGGTCTTGGAAGACAGGATTATCCTCCGTTGCATGTGTAGGTGGGATCCGGACCAATTGTCCAACAGGTCCCACTGGAACACTCTGGCATGGAACCTGCCAAACTGAATGGCCTCGTAGGCCACAACCATCTTCCCCAGCAACTGAATGCATTGATGGATTAACACTCTTGCTGGTTTCAGAATTTGTTTGACCAGACTCTGGATCTCCATAGCCTTTCCACTGGAAGAAAACCTCTTCTGTGTCCAGTATGTGTTATGATTCCAGCACTCTGGTCAGAGAAGATCTTATGGCAAGGACCGGAGCACTGGAACGGAATGCTGGGGAAGGGAGCAGGACAGGAAAATAGCCCCTGGCGCCCTAACTCTGTTGTCTCACCCGTGTTGTCAGAAATCCCCTGCGAGACTATGGTTTCTTGAGCCCTTGGCAGCCGTGTTTGAAGGGCGGATTATGTCTGCCCAACTTCGATGCCCCCCGGTCTTAATGAGAGACAAAGGGAAACCCGAGACAGGGTGATAACAAGAGGCCCTCTAACTAAACAACCAGGCCAGGGGATAAGCAAACTCAAAACTATAATATGTGCGGAGAAACCGCCAGGAAAAAGGACAACCAAAATATCCACTTGTCCAATTCTCCTACCCGGCACCGCCGAGTACCAGAGAGGACTTGTGGAAGCGGAACCCTCCGCAAATGCTCCAAACACAAAATATAAAAGGTAAAGCGGCTGAGCCGCAACACACGGCAGAGCCGCAACTCACGAACACCACTGGATATAAAACGGTGATCAGTCAGGACTCCAGGGAACCAAACGACCTCTTGGGATGAGATGACAACTCCCGAATACCGGACTTCTGCGGACTGGAATGACCGGATACAGCAGGACTGGAAACAGACTCTCAGCAAACAAAGGCAGCATGCAGGAAGCTTCGACCGGCATCTGTGAGAAGCCCTGGGAGTGTATTTAACAAGGAGTCCTCCAATCAGCTGCTAATGGCTGATTAGAATAAATGCCGTGCAGCTGCCTTGCTGCACGGCCAGAGAGCAGGTGAATATCTTAATTTCCTAAAGCCTAGCAACGGGGAACGCGGTCCGCCAGTGGCGTCCCCGTTGCTAGGGTCCGTGCGGCTCAGCGCGCCCGGCGTCTAGCGTTGCTAGGGAGCCGGCGGCTGTACGTGCACGGCATCTCTAGTTGCTAGGCGCCGGGCCGCGCAGACCATCAAGCGGACCCCGGCGCTTAACAGTACCCCCCCCTTGAGGAGGGGTCAAGGAACCCCTAAAGCCAGGTTTCTGAGGAAATTCCCGAAAAAATGCCCTCTTGAGCCTCGGGGCATGAAGATCCTTATCCAGGACCCAAGACCTTTCCTCCGGACCATAGCCTTTCCAGTGAACCAGAAAATACAGCCGATCCCGGGACAATTTGGAATCGAGAACCTTCTCTACCAAGAACTCCTGTTGTCCCTGTACATCCACTGGAGATCTACCCTGAGAGATCTTCCGAGGAAATCTACTGGAAGAAACGTATTGTTTCAACAGGGAACAATGAAACGTATTTCCAATCCTGAGAGATCTTGGTAAACGTAACCGAAAGGCAACTGGGTTGACTCTTTTAATAATAAGAAATGGCCCAATAAATTTGGGTCCCAGTCTAGCTGAGGATTGTCGAAGCCTGATGTTGCGAGTCGACAACCACACCCTATCTCCCACCTTAAAAGTGCAAGGACGTCGGAGCCTGTCAGAAAATTTCTTCTCTCGAAAGGCCGCTTTTCTGAGAGCAAGGTGCACCTTTTTCCAAATGGCTCTGAGATGGGAGGTTAAGGTAAGCGAGGAGACTGAGGAATGATGAAAAAAAGAATTAGCTCTGGGGTGAAAACCAAAAACTGAAAAGAATGGAGACTCTTTAGTGGAGGAATGACAAGAATTATTGTAAGCAAATTCAGCCAACGGAAGAAACTCGGACCAATCATTCTGGAGTTTGGCTGAATACAAGCGCAAATATTGTTTCAATGATTGGTTAACTCGTTCGGTTTGCCCGTTGGATTGTGGGTGGTAACCGGATGTTAACGACAATTTCATCTTCAATGAGGCACAAAAACATTTCCAGAATTGTGCGATGAATTGTGGACCCCGATCAGAAACAATATCAGTAGGCAACCCATGAAGCCTGAATACATGGCGGAGAAACAAAACTGCCAACCCTTGGGCAGAAGGCAATCGGGGAAGAGCAATAAAATGAGCCATTTTACTAAAACGGTCCACTACCACCCATATGACTCGGAATCCGGCTGAAAGGGGAAGGTCAACCACAAAATCCATGGAAATATGAGACCACGGCCTGAGAGGAACATTTAAGGGCATAAGTTGCCCGATGGGCAAGGAACGGGGAACCTTATGCTGTGCACAAACCTGACATGAATAAACAAATTCCTTGACGTCTTTAGAAAGACCAGGCCACCATACTGAGCGAGAGACTAACTCCAATGTCTTAGAGACTCCTGGATGCCCTGAAACTTTGTTATCATGGAATTCCGTTAAAACAGTAACTCTCAAAAACTCAGGGACGTAAAGACGACCAGCAGGAGTAATTCTAGGAGCTTGGTGTTGAAGCTGTTTTAACTGGGTAAATAAATCTTGTGTGAGGCCCGCCCAGATGACCGAAGATGGAAGTATGGGGGTAACAGGATTGTTATTGTGAACCGGAAGAAAGCTATGTGACAGGGCATCAGCCTTAGTATTCTTGGAACCAGGCCTGAAAGTGATTATAAATTTGAAACGCGTAAAAAATAATGCCCAACGTGCCTGCCGGGCATTAAGCCGCTTAGCCGATTCAATGTATTGCAGGTTCTTATGGTCAGTCAATACCGAAATAGTATGTTTTGCTCCCTCCAGCCAATGCCTCCACTCCTCGAAAGCCCATTTTACCGCCAGTAACTCCCGATTACCAACGTCATAGTTGGATTCAGCGGAGGAGAATTTCCTGGACATAAAGGCACAAGGATGTAATTCCAGAGACTCCGGATCCTTTTGAGAAAGGATAGCCCCCACTCCAACCTCCGAGGCATCAACCTCCACCACAAAGGGCAATTCCGGATTAGGATGTCTGAGGACTGGAGCCGAGACAAAGGCTTGTTTCAAGGCCCGGAAGGACAACTCAGCTTCACGCGACCAGTTGGTAGGATCCGCTCCTTTCTTTGTCAGAGCTACAATGGGAGCAACCAGGTCAGAAAAAGAATGAATGAACCTCCTATAATAATTCGCAAACCCTAAAAAACGCTTAATTGCTTTTAAATTGGTGGGTTGTGCCCAACTAAGGATGGCCTGGAGTTTCTTTGGTTCCATGGAAAATCCCTGAGGGGAAATTATGTACCCTAAAAAAGATACTTCCGTGACATGAAACTCACACTTCTCCAGCTTGGCATATAAATGATTCTCACATAACTTTTGAAGAACCAGACGCACCTGGGTAACATGTTGTTCCATTGATTTAGAAAAAATCAGGATGTCGTCTAAGTAAACGACCACGAATTTCCCTAGGAAGTCACGGAGCACATCGTTAATGAGGTCTTGAAAAACTGCCGGAGCATTGGACAGGCCGAACGGCATCACCAGGTATTCGTAGTAACCCGACTGAGTACTGAAGGCCGTTTTCCACTCATCTCCAGATTTAATTCGGATGAGGTTGTACGCTCCTCTAAGGTCAATTTTAGAAAAAAATCACAGCAGAACGTAACTGATCAAAGAGTACAGAAATCAACGGCAAAGGATAGGTGTTTTTAACTGAGATCTTATTCAGGGCTCTAAAATCAATGCAAGGTCTAAGCGAGCCATCCTTTTTCTCCACAAAGAAGAAGCCTGCACTTAAAGGAGATTTTGATGGTCTAATAAATCCTTTCTCAAGGCTCTCATTTACATAATCATTCATAGCCGCAGTTTCTGGCCCGGATAATGCATATAATCTTCCCTTTGGCAATGCGGCACCAGGAATTAACTCAATAGCACAATCATAAGGCCGATGGGGAGGCAGAATGTCCGCATTGCCTTTGGAGAAAACATCAGCAAACTCCTGGTATTCCACCGGAATGAGTTCTGGAATGATAGCTGCTACTCTGACTGGAAACGTGATACATTCCTTATCACAAAAAGTACCCCAATGTGAAATCTCCCCCGACCGCCAATCAATGGTGGGATTATGAAAGGCCAGCCAAGGGTGACCCAGAACAACTGGAACTGCTGGGCAATGTGTAAGAAAGAACTCGATTTTCTCGGAATGTAGAGCTCCTACTGTAAGTAGTACAGGGGGTGTACGGAGAGAAATAATCCCATTAGACAGCGGACTCCCATCTAAGCCATGCATGGTGACACACCTACCCAAAGGTAACTGAGGAATGCCTAAGGCCTTAGCCCAAGTTAAATCCATAAAGTTTCCTGCAGCTCCACTGTCAACAAAAGCCGACACCGAAGAACTGAGGCTGCCAAAGGAAACTTTAACTGGGACTAAAAGGGAGTTATTCGAGGAGATAAGCTGCAGACCTAGGTGAACCCCCTCACAATTCACCTGGTCAAAGCGTTTCCCGACTTGTTCGGACAATTACGAGCAAAATGTCCCTTACCCCCACAGTACAGACAAAGACCAGAATTTTGCCTTCTGGCTCTTTCTTCAGGAGACAGCCGGGAGAGACCCATCTGCATGGTCTCCTCTACGTCTTCAGGAATGGAATATACACACGGACTTGACCTTACAGGTGCTCCTTTTTCAGCCCTCCGCTCTCTGAGACGACGATCAATCTTAATAGAAAGCTCCATGAGTTTATCGAGAGTCTCAGGAGCGGGGTACTGACGGAGACTGTCTTTTATAGACTCTGATAAGCCGAGGCGAAACTGACTGCGCAGGGCTGGGTCATTCCAGCCACAGTCGTTCGACCAACGGCGAAACTCCGTACAATAAACCTCTGCAGGATTTCTACCCTGTCTGAGAGCGCGCAACTGACTTTCAGCGGACGCCTCTCTATCAGGGTCATCATACAAGAGCCCTAAAGACTCAAAAAAAGCGTCAACTGACAACAATGCCGGATCCTCTGCTCTTAAACCAAATGCCCAGGTCTGAGGATCCCCCTGGAGCAAAGAAATAATAAACCCGACCCGCTGAGATTCAGTACCCGAGGAAGTCGGTCTTAAACGAAAATAAAGTTTACAGGATTCTTTAAAATTAAAAAACTCTTTTCTATCACCAGAAAAACGGTCAGGCAAATGCATCTTTGGTTCAGGGACTACCCTTGGGGAAGCTCGCAAAAGATCTTCCTGCGACTTCACCCGAAGAGAAAGATCCTGAACCATCTGAGTAAGTTCTTGAATCTGGCTGACTAAGAGCTGACCAGAATTTGGCCCTAAACCTGTTGGATTCATGAGGCCGATAAACTCTCACAAAACTGAATGAGAAAAAATTAAACCCCGTTTAATTTTAAGTTTTGGTATGGCCGGTAATAATGTTATGATTCCAGCACTCTGGTCAGAGAAGATCTTATGGCAAGGACTGGAGCACTGGAACGGAATGCTGGGGAAGGGAGCAGGACAGGAAAATAGCCCCTGGCGCCCTAACTCTGTTGTCTCACCCGTGTTGTCAGAAATCCCCTGCGAGACTATGGTTTCTTGAGCCCTTGGCAGCCGCGTTTGAAGGGCGGATTATGTCTGCCCAACTTCGATGCCCCCCGGTCTTAATGAGAGACAAAGGGAAACCCGAGACAGGGTGATAACAAGGGGCCCTCTAAATAAACAACCAGGCCAGGGGCTAAGCAAACTCAAAACTATAATATGTGCGGAGAAACCGCCAGGAAAAAGGACAACCAAAATATCCACTTGTCCAATTCTCCTACCCGGCACCGCCAAGTACCAGAGAGGACTTGTGGAAGCGGAACCCTCCGCAAATGCTCCAAACACAAAATATAAAAGGTAAAGCGGCTGAGCCGCAACACACGGCAGAGCCGCAACTCACGAACACCACTGGATATAAAACGGTGATCAGTCAGGACTCCAGGGAACCAAACGACCTCTTGGGATGAGATGACAACTCCCGAATACCGGACTTCTGCGGACTGGAATGACCGGATACAGCAGGACTGGAAACAGACTCTCAGCAAACAAAGGCAGCATGCAGGAAGCTATTACCGGCGTCTGTGAGAAGCCCTGGGAGTGTATTTAACAAGGAGTCCTCCAATCAGCTGCTAAAGGCTGATTAGAATAAATGCCGTGCAGCTGCCTTGCTGCACGGCCAGAGAGCAGGTGAATATCTTAATTTCCTAAAGCCTAGCAACGGGGAACGCGGTCCGCCAGTGGCGTCCCCGTTGCTAGGGTCCGTGCGGCTCAGCGCGCCCGGCGTCTAGCGTTGCTAGGGAGCCGGCGGCTGTACGTGCACGGCGTCTCTAGTTGCTAGGCGCCGGGCCGCGCAGACCATCAAGCGGACCCCGGCGCCTAACAGTATGACTCCCAAAAACAACAACCGCGTCATTGGGACCAACTGCGATTTTGGCAAGTTTAGGAGCCAACCATGTTGTTGAAGAACTGTCAGGGAGAGTGCAATGTTTTGCACCAACTGGTCCCTGGATCTCGCCTTTATCAGGAGATCATCCAAGTACGGGATAATTGTGACTCCTTGCTTGCGAAGGAGAACCATAATTTCCGCCATCACCCTGGTGAAAATCCTCGGAGCCGTGGACAGACCAAACGGCAATGTCTGAAATTGGTAATGACAATCCTGAATTGCAAACCTTAGGTAGCTTGAGGCAGTGGCTAAATGGGAACATGTAAGTAGGCATCCTTTATGTCTACCAAAACCATGAAATCTCCATCCTCCGGACTGGAGATCACTGCCCTGAGAAATTCCATCTTGAAATTGAATTTCTTTAGGAAGAAATTGAGGGATTTCAGATTTAAGATTGGTCTGACTGAGCCGTCCGGCTTCGGGACCACGAAGAGGCTTGAATAAAAACCTTCTCCCTGCTGACTAAGGCCAATTTGAACAATCGGTGAGGGGGAACGTCTTGAAACCCCAGTTTGTACCCTTGGGACACTATTTGTAAAACCCACGAGTCCAGGTCCGAATGAATCCAGAACTGACTGAAGAGTTTTAGACGTGCCCCCACTGGTGTGGGCTCCTGCAAGAAAGCCCCAGTGTCATGCAGTGGATTTGGCAGAAGCAGAGGACAATCTCTGGTCCTGCGATCTTGAAGAGGCTACAGACCTCTTCCTTTTCCTTCCTCTACCTGCAAAGAAAGGGGAATCTTAACTTCTTGCATATCTATTGGGCCAAAATGACTGCGGTAGATAATGATGCGTCTTCATCCGTTGAGAGGGAACATAGGGCAAGAAGGTTGACTTACCATTGAAATGAGGATGCATCTTGCTGCCTTTCCAATGAAGCAAGTTTAATTTAGTAATAGGTAAAAAACCATCCTTACAAAGGTGTTAATCAGAGACTTGGCTTTGTGGACACTTTTCAGAGAACAAATTTGTTAGCATAAAAATAAAGCCAGAAAATGAAGAGCTGTTTAATCACTCAATTGGATTTTTCTGCCAGCATATTTTTTTTCTCTGCAACCCACTGCTAAATTGTGCTTCCTAGCTGTTTTTATAAAATCACTGAATCAAATCTAACTCTGATTACATCAGAGAAGGCCAGGTACCCTACACCATAACAGGGGGTTTGAAATTTTGACTTGTCTACTTAAAGATCACCAAAATCTGATAACAAGGTCAATTAGGTCCCTGGGTGGGATTGAACCACCAACCTTATGGTTAATAGCCGTACACACTAACTGATTGCGCCACAGAGACACTTTTAAAGATAAAGGAAGGCCCCTACAGAGGAATTTCAACTGGGTCGTTTCCTGCATTTCCTGCAAACAGGACTGTCTATGGGCCTAAAATTAGGGTCCATTAAGGTTCAAATTTCGGCCCTGTCGATTTTCTTCCAGAAAGAACTGGCTTCAGTTCCTGAAGTTCAGACGTTTGTCAAGGGGGTACTGCATAAAACGTTTCCTAGAAAAACTTAAAAAAGTCAATAATCTGGTGAGTTTTTGTAAGATGTTTCTTCTATCAACCAACGAAGAAACACATTGGTACTTTCCCATGATGATTGAGTGCTTCAGGATCTCTTGCACTTACATGTGCAGCAGAGTACAGCAATGGAAGCATGCTGGGCCCATAACCAAGAAGTAGGCAGATTGAAACTATCCTCTGCTATATGCATTTTTTTGTTTGTTAATTAAGGTAATCCAAAACTGGGATTGATATTTTGGCTCTTTTATTTTTACTTAAAGTACAATAACTTTTACCATTTTAATTTGTTTTAATAGTATATTGACAGTATTGTTTTCTTTCAAAAATCCACTTAATTTTCTTTACCCTATTATTAAAATGGTAATTGACAAAAACAAACTACATTGTCACCAGAAGAGCAATACAAAATGTACAAGTGATATATTAAAATCATCTTTCCAGCTTGAATTTCAATGATGCATTGGGGCAACGATTTTGTGAGAAACATCTTCACCCTTAAATAAAGATTTTCTTAATTCCTTACCTGTGTGCTAATTAGATATCACCTTGTTTTCACATTAAACAGACTTCCACATGAGAAAGCAGCAAGGATGCAGTGGCGTTAATGTTTCCTGGTGTCAACCTGTATTATTTCAGTAGACATTGAAATGAGGATGCATCTTGCTGCCTTTCCAATGAAGCAAGTTTAATTTAGTAATAGGTGAAAAACCATCATTACAAAGGTGTTAATCAGAGACTTGGCTTTGTGGACACTTTTCAGAGAACAAATTTGTTAGCATAAAAATAAAGCCAGAAAATAAAGAGCTGTTTAATCACTCAATTGGATTTTTCTGCCAGCATATTTTTTTCTCTGCAACCCACTGCTAAATTGTGCTTCCTAGCTGTTTTTATAAAATCACTGAATCAAATCTAACTCTGATTACATCAGAGAAGGCCAGGTACCCTACACCATAACAGGGGGTTTGAAATTTTGACTTGTCTACTTAAAGATCACCAAAATCTGATAACAAGGTCAATTAGGTCCCTAGGTGGAATTGAACCACCAAACTTTTGGTTAATAGCCGTACATACTAACTGATTGCGCCACAGAGACACTTTGCAAAAGTACATACTGACAAAGGCTAATAAGCATTCATCTAAAACGTTTCCTAGAAAAACTTAAAAAAGTCAATAATCTGGAGCGTTTTTGTAAGATGTTTCTTCTATCAACCAACGAAGAAACACATTGGTACTTTCCCATGATGAGTGAGTGCTTCAGGATCTCTGGCACTTACATGTGCAGCAGAGTACAGCAATGGAAGCATGCAGGGCCCATAAGCCAGAGGTAGGCAGATTGAAACTATCCTCTGCTATATGCATTTTTTTTTGTTAATTAAAGTAATCCAAAACTGGGATTGATATTTTGTCTCTTTTATTTTTACTTAAAGTACAATAACTTTTACCATTTTAATTTGTTTTAATAGTATATTGACAGTATAGTTTTCTTTCAAAAATCCACTTAATTTTCTTTACCCTGTTATTAAAATGGTAATTGACAAAAACAAACTACATTGTCACCAGAAGAGCAATACAAAATGTACAAGTGATATATTAAAATCATCTTTCCAGCTTGAATTTCAATGATGCATTGGGGCAACAATTTTGTGAGAAACATCTTCACCCTTAAATAAAGATTTTCGTAATTCCTTACCTGTGTGCTAATTAGATATCACCTTGTTTTCACATTAAACAGACTTCCACATGAGAAAGCAGCAAGGATGCAGTGGCGTTAATGTTTCCTGGTGTCAACCTGTATTATTTCAGTAGACATTGAAATGAGGATGCATCTTGCTGCCTTTCCAATGAAGCAAGTTTAATTTAGTAATAGGTGAAAAGCCATCCCTACAAAGGTGTTAATCAGAGACTTGGCTTTGTGGACACTTTTCAGAGAACAAATTTGTTAGCATAAAAATAAAGCAAGAAAATTAAGAGCTGTTTAATCACGCAATTTGGTTTTTTTTCCAGCATATTTCTTTTTCTCTGCAACCCACTGCTAAATTGTGCTTCCTAGATGTTTTTATAAAATCACTGAATCAAATCTAACTCTGATTACATCAGCGAAGGCCAGGTACCCTACACCATAACAGGGGGTTTGAAATTTGACTTGTCTACTTAAAGATCACCAAAATCTGATAACAAGGTCAATTAGGTCCTGGGTGGGATTGAACCACCAACCTTTTGGTTAATAGCCGTACATACTAACTGATTGCGCCACAGAGACACTTTGCAAAAGTCCATACTGACAAAGGCTAATAAGCATTCATCTAAAACGTTTCCTAGCAAAACTTTAAAAAGTCAATAATCTGGAGAGTTTTTGTAAGATGTTTCTTCCATCAACCAACGAAGAAACACATTGGTACTTTCCCATGATGAGTGAGTGCTTCAGGATCTCTTGCACTTACATGTGCAGCAGAGTACTGCAATGGAAGCATGCTGGGCCCATAACCCAGAGGTAGGCAGATTGAAACTATCCTCTGCTATATGCATTTTTTTTTGTTAATTAAAGTAATCCAAAACTGGGATTGATATTTTGTCTCTTTTATTTTTACTTAAAGTACAATAACTTTTACCATTTTAATTTGTTTTAATAGTATATTGACAGTATTGTTTTCTTTCAAAAATCCACTTAATTTTCTTTACCCTATTATTAAAATGGTAATTGACAAAAACAAACTACATTGTCACCAGAAGAGCAATACAAAATGTACAAGTGATATATTAAATTCATCTTTCCAGCTTGAATTTCAATGATGCATTAGGTCAACAATTTTGTGAGAAACATCTTCACCCTTAAATAAAGATTTTCTTAATTCCTTACCTGTGTGCTAATTAGATATCACCTTGTTTTTCACATTAAACAGACTTCCACATGAGAAAGCAGCAAGGATGCAGTGGCGTTAATGTTTCCTGGTGTCAACTTGTATTATTTCAGTAGACATTGAAATGAGGATGCATCTTGCTGCCTTTCCAATGAAGCAAGTTTAATTTAGTAATAGGTGAAAAACCATCCTTACAAAGGTGTTAATCAGAGACTTGGCTTTGTGGACACTTTTCAGAGAACAAATTTGTTAGCATAAAAATAAAGCCAGAAAATGAAGAGCTGTTTAATCACTCAATTGGATTTTTCTGCCAGCATATTTTTTTTCTCTGCAACCCACTGCTAAATTGTGCTTCCTAGCTGTTTTTTATAAAATCACTGAATCAAATCTAACTCTGATTACATCAGAGAAGGCCAGGTACCCTACACAATAAGAGGGGGTTTGAAATTTTGACTTGTCTACTTAAATATCACCAAAATCTGATCACAAGGTCAATTACGTCCCTGGGTGGGATTGAACCACCAACCTTTTGGTTAATAGCCGAACACACTAACCAATTGCGCCACAGACACACTTTGCAAAAAGTACATACTGACAAAGGCTAATAAGCATACATCTAGAACGTTTCCTAGAAAAACATTAAAAAATCAATAATCTGGAGAGTTTTTGTAAGATGTTTCTTCCATCAACCAACGAATAAACACATTGGTACTTTCCCATGATGAGTGAGTGCTTCAGGATCTCTTGCACTTACATGTGCAGCAGAGTACTGCAATGGAAGCATGCTGGACCCATAACCCAGAGGTAGGCAGATTGAAACTATCCTTTGCTATATGCATTTTTTTTTGTTAATTTAAGTAATCAAAACTGGGATTGATATTTTTGCTCTTTTATTTTTACTTAAAGTACAATAACTTTTACCATTTTAATTTGTTTTAATAGTATATTGACAGTATAGTTTTCTTTTAAAAATCCACTTAATTTTCTTTACCCTATTATTAAAATGGTAATTGACAAAAAAAACTACATTGTCACCATAAGAGAAATACAAAATGTACAAGTGATATATTAAAATCATCTTTCCAGCTTGAATTTCAATGATGCATTGGGGCAACAATTTTGTGAGAAACATCTTCACCCTTAAATAAAGATTTTCGTAATTCCTTACCTGTGTGCTAATTAGATATCACCTTGTTTTCACATTAAACAGACTTCCACATGAGAAAGCAGCAAGGATGCAGTGGCGTTAATGTTTCCTGGTTTCAACCTGTATTATTTCAGTAGACATTGAAATGAGGATGCATCTTGCTGCCTTTCCAATGAAGCAAGTTTAATTTAGTAATAGGTGAAAAACCATCCCTACAAAGGTGTTAATCAGAGACTTTGCTTTGTGGACACTTTTCAGAGAACAAATTTGTTAGCATAAAAATAAAGCCAGAAAATGAAGAGCTGTTTAATCACTCAATTGGATTTTTTTGCCAGCATCTTTCTTTTTCTCTGCAACCCACTGCTAAATTGTGCTTCCTAGCTGTTTTTATAAAATCACTGAATCAAATCTAACTCTGATTACATCAGAGAAGGCCAGGTACCCTACACCATAACAGGGGGATTGAAATTTTGACTTGTCTACTTAAAGATCACCAAAATCTGATAACAATGTCAATTACGTACCTGGGTGGGATTGAACCACCAACCTTTTGGTTAATAGCCGTACACACTAACTGATTGCACCACAGAGACACATTGCAAAAGTACATACTGACAAATGCTAATAAGCATTCATCTAAAACGTTTCCTAGAAAAACTTAAAAAAGTCAATAATCTGGAGAGTTTTTGTAAGATGTTTCTTCCATCAACCAACGAAGAAACACATTGGTACTTTCCCATGATGAGTGAGTGCTTCATGATCTCTTGCACTTACATGTGCAGCAGAGTACAGCAATGGAAGCATGCTGGGCCCATAACCCAGAGGTAGGCAGATTGAAACTATCCTCTGCTATATGCATTTTTTTTTGTTAATTAAAGTAATCCAAAACTGGGATTGATATTTTGGCTCTTTTATTTTTACTTAAAGTACAATAACTTTTACCATTTTAATTTGTTTTAATAGTATTTTGACAGTATTGTTTTCTTTCAAAAATCCACTTCATTTTCTTTACCCTATTATTAAAATGGTAATTGACAAAAACAAACTACATTGTCACCAGAAGAGCAATACAAAATGTACAAGTGATATATTAAAATCATCTTTCCAGCTTGAATTTCAATGATGCATTGGGGCAACGATTTTGTGAGAAACATCTTCACCCTTAAATAAAGATTTTCTTAATTCCTTACCTGTGTGCTAATTAGATATCACCTTGTTTTCACATTAAACAGACTTCCACATGAGAAAGCAGCAAGGATGCAGTGGCGTTAATGTTTCCTGGTGTCAACCTGTATTATTTCAGTAGACATTGAAATGAGGATGCATCTTGCTGCCTTTCCAATGAAGCAAGTTTAATTTAGTAATAGGTGAAAAACCATCCCTACAAAGGTGTTAATCAGAGACTTGGCTTTGTGGACACTTTTCAGAGAACAAATTTGTTAGCATAAAAATAAAGCCAGAAAACGAAGAGCTGTTTAATCACTCAATTGGATTTTTTTGCCAGCATATTTCTTTTTCTCTGCAACCCACTGCTAAATTGTGCTTCCTAGCTGTTTTTATAAAATCACTGAATCAAATCTAATTACATCAGAGAAGGCCAGGTACCCTACACCATAACAGGGGGTTTGAAATTTTGACTTGTCTACTTAAAGATCACCAAAATCTGATCACAAGGTCAATTACGTCCCTGGGTGTGATTGAACCACCAACCTTTTGGTTAGTAGCCGTACACACTAACTGATTGCGCCACAGAGACACTTTGCAGAAGTAAATACTGACAAAGGCTAATAAGCATTCATCTAAAACGTTTCCTAGAAAAACTTTAAAAAGTCAATAATCTGGAGAGTTTTTGTAAGATGTTTCTTCCATCAACCAACGAAGAAACACATTGGTACTTTCCCATGATGAGTGAGTGCTTCAGGATCTCTTGCACTTACATGTGCAGCAGAGTACAGCAATGGAAGCATGCTGGGCCCATAACCCAGAGGGACGGAGGCGCGGCTCTGGGACGGACGGCGAGGGTGAGATCCTGCGTACCAATCCCTCTGGAGCTAATGGTGTCCAGTAGCCTAAGAAGCTGGACCTTGCAACTCAGAGAGTAGGGCTGCTTCTCTCCCCTCAGTCCCTCGATGAGGGAGTCTGTTGCCAGCAGTGCTCCCTGAAAATTAAAAACCTAACAAAATACTTTCTGTCAGAAAGCTCAGGAGAGCTCCTGAAAAGCACCCAGTCTCCACTGGGCACAGTATCAAACTGAGGTCTGGAGGAGGGGCATAGAGGGAGGAGCCAGTGCACACCCAGAACTAAAGTCTTTCTTAAAGTACCCATGTCTCCTGCGGAGCCTATCTATCCCCATGGTCCTTACGGAGTCCCCAGCATCCTCTAGGACGTTAGAGAAAATAGGATTTTAATACCTACCGGTAAATCCTTTTCTCTTAGTCCGTAGAGGATGCTGGGCACCCGTCCCAGTGCGTACTGTGTCTGCAGTTATTAAATGGCCCTTATCTCCAGAACATTTATGTGGAGAAAACTTTCCTGACTTGACCATCTTCCTTGGATGTTTTCCCCCTGTGTGACTGCTCCCCAGCCTCGGAGGGTTGCATCCATGGTCCCTAGGATCCAGTCCTGGATCCCGAACCATCGCCCCTCTAGGAGGTGAGAACTGTGCAGCCACCAATGGAGTAAGATTCTGGTCTTGGAAGACAGGATTATCCTCCAGTGCATGTGTAGGTGGGATCCAGACCACTTGTCCAACAGGTCCCACTGGAACACTCTGGCATGGAACCTGCCAAACTGAATGGCCTCGTAGGCCGCAACCATCTTCCCCAGCAACAGAATGCATTGATGGATTAACACTCTTGCTGGTTTCAGAATTTGTTTGACCAGACTCTGGAACTCCATAGCCTTTCCACTGGAAGAAAGCCTCTTCTGTGTCCAGTATGACTCCCAGAAACAACAACCGCGTCATTGGGACCAACTGCGATTTTGGCAAGTTTAGGAGCCAACCATGTTGTTGAAGAACTGTCAGGGAGAGTAGATGTTTTGCACCAACTGGTCCCTGGATCTCGCCTTTATCAGGAGATCATCCAAGTACGGCATAATTGTGACTCCTTGCTTGTGAAGGAGAACCATCATTTCCACCATCACCCTGGTGAAAATCCTCGGAGCCGTGGACAGACCAAACGGCAACGTCTGAAATTGGTAATGACAATCCTGAATTGCAAACCTCAGGTAGCTTGATGCAGTGGCTAAACGGGAACATGTAATTAGGCAACCTTATGTCTAACAAAACCATGAAATCTCCTTCCTCCGGACTGGAGATCCCTACCCTGAGAGATTCCATCTTGAAATTGAATTTCTTTAGGTAGAAATTGAGGGATTTCAGATTTAAGATTGGTCTGACTGAGCCGTCCGGCTTCGGGAGCACGAAGAGGCTTGAATAAAAACCTTCTCCCTGCTGACTAAGGCCGATTTGAACAATCGGTGAGGGGGAACGTCTTGAAACCCCAGTTTGTACCCTTGTGACACTATTTGTAAAACCCACGAGTCCAGGTCCAAATTAATCCAGAACTGACTGAAGTGTTTTAGACGTGCCCCCACTGGTGTGGGCTCCTGCAAGAGAGCCCCAGCGTCATGCAGTGGATTTGGCAGAAGCAGAGGACGATCTCTGCTCCTGCGATCTTGAAGAGGCTACAGACCTCTTCTCCTTCCTCTAATGCAAAGAAAGGGGAATCTTAACTTCTTGCATATCTATTGGGACAAAATGACTGCGTTAGACAATGATGCGTCTTCATCCGTTGAGAGGGAACATAGGGCAAGAAGGTTGACTTACCTGCGGGAGCTGCCGAGATCAAATTAACTAGGCCGTTGCCAAACAAGGCTTCACCTTCATAGGGAAGAGACTCCCTTTCTTCTTGGAGTCAGCATCAGCATTCCCTTGGTGAATCCACACTGCCCTCCTATCCGAGACTGCCATGAAATTGGCCCGTGAACTCAAGAGTCCTATATCCCTTGCAGTCGTAAGTATGCTGCAGTGTCCTTGATATGATCCAACGTAAGGAGTATCCCATCTCTCCAAGATATCTATATCGGAAGACAAGGTATTCGACCAATTCTTGAATACTACTACTCACCCATGCGCATGTAATGGCAGGTCTAAGTAATGTACCCGTGGTTACATAACTAGAAATAATGTAGCTTCCTGCATACGATCCGCTGGATTTGTGACAGGGCCCCGTGCAGAACAGGGGGTGACTCCCACTTTATTCTGTCCGCAGCAGGAAATGAATAAACAATCGGAAACCTTTTGGGGATTTGAAACCATCTTGTCGAGCTGGCCCAGACTTTCTCAAACAGAGATGGAGGAACGTTACATCAGCTTTCATTATATATCTATATATACATACATATAGACCCCTTTGTCAGGAACAGCAGGGTCCTCAGTGATGTTAATATGTCCTTAATATCCACAATCATGTACTGAATGCTCCTTGCCAATATTGGATCTAATCAGGAAATATTATGGTCGACATAGGAATCAGTATCCGAGTCAGTATCAGTGTGTAGTAACATTTTTGCGGGCCTGAGGGAAAAGAAGCATAGCCATGAACATCACATCTATTCTCTACGTCTGTGTCTGGGACACAGATTTATCCAACCTCACTCTGATATTATTGAAACTTTCACCCAGTCAGTTATTGGTGGTGCCAACAGGGCCACCATCATATGTCTGCATTCCTAATATAGTTTCCTCTTGGGAAAAACATTCAGCCACCGACATGTTGACACACATGTACCAAGTACCCACAGACACATCGGCTTATGGGGGATAGACCTACAGTAAATCTGTCAGAGGGACAGAGAGGATTTTTTAGCTCACAACCCAGCGCCAAAAGTACACAGTCTGGGAAATAATAAACTCTATAGTGATAGACTTGTAACGCTCTATAGATGTGCTGGTGAGGTGAGGAAGAAGCCCCGCCGCTGTAATGGCACGCTTCTGTCCCGCTCAGAAACAAATAATTAATTACGCTGGCGGGGTAAGGACAGTGCCCAGGCACTAATGTCCACTTTTGCCAGCCTTTTGTGAGGAATTTATGCTGCCCAGGGTGCCCCCCCCCACCCATCCACATGCCCTGCACCCTGCAGTGCCTGTGTTTGTGTGGAAGCATGGCGCACAGCATTCCGCTCGCTGCGTGGTACCTCAGAATGCCGTCACTGGAGAAGAAGTCTTCTGTTCTTCTGCTACTCGCCTGTCTTCTGACTTCTGGCTCTGTAAGGGGGTGATGGCAGGCTACGGGAGTGGGCATCTAGGCGTACCCAGCGATCAGCACCCTCAGGAGCTAATGGTGTCCTGTCAGCCAGAAGCAGAGCCATTGAACTCACTAGAAGTTGGTCATACTTCTCTCCCCTAAGTTCCACGAAGCAGGGAGACTGTTGCCAGCAGCCTCCCTGAAAATAAGAAAAACTAACATAAGTCTTTTCAGAGAAACTCAGTAGAGCTCCCCTGTAGTGCATCCAGTCTCACTGGGCACAATTCTAAAACTGGAGTCTGGAGGAGGGGCATAGAGGGAGGAGACAGTTCACACCCTTTGAAAGTCTTAAAGTGCCCATGTCTCCTGCGGATCCCGTCTATACCCCATGGTTCTTAATCTGATCCCAGCATCCTCTAGGACGTATGAGAAAACAAATAACGCACACACGAGGAGGAGAGAACAAAGGAAGCTATAAGGAGGGGAGGGGAGGGGGGGGGGTAAGGTAGTAAAGGGATATTGGATAAACTACAACCTTATACATATTCATTAATGTACCAGTAGTTAGAAGTAGAAGAGCTCTAACAGAAACCACAAAGCTTATCTAAAGCCACACCACGCTGGATATGCCCAATCTCATTTGATCTTTGAAGCAAAGCAGTATTGGACTTTGTTACTACCAAGCAGTCTCCCATCCATGTATTATCAGATTATTTAGGTGTTTTTAAACTACCAACACCCTTTTCTTGGTACTGTACATTTAATTTTTACACATATTCTTTTATGTACCAGAAGTTAGAAGTAGAAGAGCTCTAACAGAAACCACGAGGTCATCTACAGCCACAGCACACTGGATTTGCCCAATCTCTCCTGATCATGGAAGCTGAGCAGTGTTGGTCCTGGTTTTAGTACTTGGATGGGAGACCACCAGGAAATACCAGGAGCTGTGTGTATTTTTACAATACCAACACCGTTCTCTTGATGCATTCCATTTTGAAACATTGGGGCAGATCTATTAAGCCTGGTGAACTGATAAAGTGCAAGGTGATAAAGTACCAGCCAGTCAGCTCCTAACTGTCATTTTTCAAACCCAGCCTGTGACATGGCAATTAGGAGCTGATTGGCTGGTACTTTATCACCATGCAAATTATCATTTCACCAGGTTTAATAAATCAAAACAAAAGAAGTACAGATAGCGCTTGCAGATTTATTATTATAAATTTATTAATTAACTATTATCTCAATGATAATTCTTCACTAGTACTATTATAGTACCAAGGATATAGATTAATAAAAAAAAAAAATATCTTTCCCTTGCCTTGACAACAAATTTACATATATAAAAAAACTAAAACCACATTGACATCAATTAATAATATATAAGAAAATGCTCTGCTCCACAAATTGGTTTAGCTAGCCCTCTTAGTACAGAAAGAGATACAATAGTTTCAATGAGTCCCAGTGTTTCACTTAACTGCTACAACTGCAACAGCTGAGTCCAATGTCTGGTTACTTAGTTTCATTTAGTTTACTGCTGTTTCCTTTCTTTGGTGATGGTAATCTTAGGATAGATGTTATAACGTTAGATAATGTATGATATATGGAATAGGGCTTGCTTTCAATCATATATAGTACGTATAGTATTTAGCAGCTTTTTTGTCCACTTTAAATGACGCTGATCAGATTAACAGCAATTTCATCGTGAAGCAGTAGGATTAATGGATATAGTCACAGTTTTTATAAGACATGGCCATGTTAAGTTTTAATTACCACTCCGCCTCAGGTTTCCGTCTTTGTAACCCTCCCGGCTCTGGTGCTAATTTACCGTTCCAAACGAGCCTTATCCGGAGATACGTCCAAAGTCCTCCTGATGCTCGGCGTGAGTGGTAGATTAGGTTGTCACTGGCAGGTGCAAATACAGTAGGTGTTTCTCAGGTTTAATAAATCGTCCGCTTATTCATTTATGTACGAGTAGTTAGAAGTAGAAGAACTCTAACAGAAACCACTAAGCTCATCTACAGCCACACCACACTGTATATGCCCAATATCACCTGATCTTAGGCCTGGTTTGTTCTTGGATGTGAGACCACCTGGGAATACCAGGTGCTGTAGGTAGTTTTATACTACCAACACCGTTCTCTTGATGCATTCTATTTTGAAACTTATTCATTGATGTAGAAGTTAGAAACAGCAAAAATCATCTACAGCCGCATCACACTGGATATGTCCAATCCAGTGGCGTAACTAGAAATTTTTCTCCCCCAAGCCAAAAAATTCTTCGGCGCCCCCCCCCCCCCCCCTTCATGCTCCATAATTGGGAGCAAGAAAGGGATAAATATGCGCGCGCCCAAGGCGCGCGCGGCAAAAAAGGGGCGTGGTTTTGTTGGAGTGGGCGTGATTTCGCATAAAGGGGCGTGGCATTGCAGGAAAAGACTACCTTATACCCCAGTTTTGCAACCTGCACGCCCATACGTTGGCCACCACAGGAAAGAAAAATAATCCTGATTCATGCCCCTTACATTATTTGTCATTTTTCCTCCTTATAGTAATGCCCAGTATACATTATGCCACATACTGCAATGGCCCTTAGACATTATGCCGCACACAATAATGCACGACACAATATGCACACACTGTAATGCCCCCGACACATTATGCCACACACCGTAATGTCTGTGACACATTATGCCACACACCGTAATGCCTGTGACACATTATGACAGGAATCGCAATGCCCGTTATACATTATGCTACACACTGCAATGCCCCTGATACATTATAGCACATACAATGTCTGTGACACATTATGACACACACCGCAATGTCCGTGATACATTATGCCACACACTGCAATGCCCGATACATTATAGCACATACAATGCCTGTGACACATTATGCCACACACTGCAATGACCTTGAGACATTATACCACAATGCCCGTGATATAGTATACCATACACCGTAATGCCTGTGACACATACCGCAATGCCCTGCCCGTTATACCCTATGCCACACATCGCAATGCCCGTTATGTATTATGCCACACTGCAATGACCCTGAGACATTATACCACATACCACAATGCCCGTGATATAGTATACCACACACCGTAATGCCTGACACATTATGACACACACCGCAATGTCCGTGATACATTATGCCACACACTGCAATGACCCTGAGACATTATACCACATATCACAATGCCCGCGATATAGTATACCATACACCGTAATGCCTGCGACACATTATGACACACACCGCAATGTCCGTGATACATTATGCCACACACCGTAATGCCCATTACACATTAAGTCTACAGTAAGGCTTCTAATTACTTTTCAATTACCTGCTCGTTGTCAGGGGTTTCATGCACTGGGTGTCATGCTCGTTGCCAGGGGTTTCATGCTCTTGGTTCCATGCACGGTGCCAGGGGTTTTCATGTTCAGGGTGTCATGCTCGTTGCCAGGGGTTTCATGCACTGGGTGTCATGCTCGTTGCCAGGTGTTTCATGCACTGGGTGTCATGCTCGTTGCCAGATGTTTCATGCACTGGGTGTCATGCTCGTTGCTAGGAGGTAGTCTTTGTTGCTAGGGCAGTGCTCCCAGTGCCACATATGTCCCCAGTGCCAGATATTCCCCCACGGTGCCAGGTACTTACATGCCCCAGTGCCAAATATAGTCGTCCCCCCCATGTGCCAGGTACACATGTGCCCCCAGTGCCAGATATTCCCCCCCAGTGCCATATATGCCCCCAGTGCCAGATATTCCCCCCAGTGCCATATATGCCCCCCGTGCCATATATGCCCCCAGTGCCAGATACCCCCCCCCAGTGCCATATATGCCCCCAGTGCCAGATATTCCCCCCCAGTGCCATATATGCCCCAGTGCCAGATATCCCCCCCAGTGCCAGATATGCCCCCAGTGCCAGATATTCCCCCCAGTGCCAGAAATGCCCCAGTGCCAGATATTCCTCCCCCCCCCCCCCGTGCCATATATGCCCCCAGTGCCAGATATTTACCCCCCCCCCCCCCCCCGCCGTCGCTTTTTGGAGGGACACGGAGGGCACAGCTCGTCTCTCCTGTGTCCCTCCTGCTGCATCATCTCCGGCGGCCGCGGGTCTAATAGGGGGAAGTGCCGGTTCGTGAGCCAATTAGAGCTCACGGACGGCACTTCCCCCTATTAGACCCGCGGCCGCCGGAGATGATGCAGCAGGAGGGACACAGGGAGGCACGCTGTGTGCCCTCCGTGTCCCTCCAAAAAGCGGCGGAGGGAAGGAGACTGCAGACTGACATGCGGACGCTCGTCCGCATGTCAGTCTGCTGTAAATCAGTGGCGCCCCCGCAGCCCCTCGCCCCCAAGCCACCGCGAGGACTGCGGGGGCAGTAGTTACGCCACTGGTCCAATCTCATCTGATGATGGAAGCTAAGCAGTGTTGTGCCTGGTTTGTTTTTGGATTTCAAGTCCTGCCTTCTGGTTTGGCCACGGCACCTCGGATATTCACCAAGGTCATGGCCGTGATGACGACCCTTCACCATCAGAGAATCAGGATCCTGACAAATCTGGACGACTTGCTGATCCTGGTGAACTCCCAAGAGGTTCTCCACAGTTATCTGGAACTGGCGGTCCAATTCCTAAAAGTCCACGGGTGGCTATTCAACTGAAAAAAGTCCTCGCTGGTCCCTGCTCGGAACATTGTGCACCTAGGGGCACTGCTGGACACACACAGCCAACAATTGTTTCTGTCTCCAGAGAAAGTCCTGAAAATTCAGGACAGTATCGTCCTCTCTCGCCCAAGAGTGTTGATACACACGGCGATGCAAGTACTAGACCTCATGGTGTCGGCTTTCGATATGGTAGAGTACGCTCAATTTCATTACCGCCCTCTGCAGAGGTTAATCCTCTCCAAGTGGGACGGCCTGCCTCATCGGATGATGTCTCAAATGATCTCCTTGACTCCGGAGGTTCGTCTGACACTGAGCTGGTGGCTACAGGACCAACAGTTGAGCAGGGGCCATCCCTTCTGGATCTCCAACTGTGTCCTCCTGACAATGGATGCCAGTCTTTTGGGCTGGGCCATGGTGTTGGAGCAACACTTTCTCCAGGGTCGGTGGACCAGGGAGGAATCTCTCCTCCTGATATACATTCTGGAATTGCAGGCAGTGTTCAATTAATTGACACTGGCCCTGCCTCTAGTACAGAACAGGCCTGTTCAAGTACAATCTGACAACGCCACCACGGTAGTGTACACAAATCATCAAGGCGGCACTTGAAACTGCATGGCAAAGCTGGAAGTATCAAAAATCCTCCGTTGGGTAGAAAGTCATCTGACAGCAATATCGGCAGTGTTCATTCCAGGAGTCCTCAACTAGGAAGCGGATTTCCTCAGTCGTCAGGACGTTCACGCTGGAGAGTGGAGAGGCCGCAGCAGAAATGTCTGCACTGGTGTCAGTAGGTGACTGAGGCAGGGATGACTGGGAGATAGTGGGTGACTGAAGCATGTATGAGTGGGAGATAGTGGGTGACTGAGGCCGGGGTGACTGGGAGATAGTGGGTGACAGGGAGATAGTGGGTTACTGAGGGAGGGGTGATAGGAAGGGGTTGGGTAAGTATGGGAAGAAAGTGGGTGACAGGTATAATAAATGACTAAGGCAGGGGTGATAGGGAGATAGTGGATGACTGTGGCAGGGGTGACAGGGACAGTAAGAGACTGAGGCAGGGGTGACAGGGATAGTGGCTGACTGAGGCAGGGGTGACTGGGAGATAGTGGGTGACTGAGGCAGGGTTGACAGGGATAGTGGGTGACTGAAGCAGGGGTGATAGGGTGACAGTGGGTGACTAAAGCAGGGGTGACTGGTATAGTGGGTGACTGAGGCAGGGATCGCAGATATAGTGGTTGACTGAGGCAGCGGTGACTGGGAGATAGTGGGTAACTGAGGCAGGGGTGACAGGGAAAGTGTGTGACTCAGGCAGGGGTGATAGGGAGATAGTGGGCTGCATATCTCTGCCTCACTGCAGCAGCACATTCCTGCTTCAATGACAGCAGCACATCCCTACCTCACTTATAGCAGCACATCCCTGCCTCGCTGACAGCAGCACATCCCTGCCTCGCTGACAGCAGCACATCCCTGCCTCGCTGACAGCAGCACATCCCTGCTTCGCTGACAGCAGCACATCCCTGCTTCGCTGACAGCAGCACATCCCTGCTTCGCTGACAGCAGCACATCCCTGCCTCGCTGACAGCAGCACATCCCTGTCTCGCTGACAGCAGCACAGCACTGCTTCGCTGACAGCAGCACATCACTGCTTCACTACCAGCAGCACATCCCTGCCTCACTGGCAGCAGCACATCCCTGCCTTACTGACAGCTGTATATAGGGCCTAATTCAGACCTGATCCCTGCTGTGCATATTCACACAACAGGAGATCAGGTCTGAAGTGCGTGTGTGCTGGTGCCGCAGTGCACCGGCACATGCCAGAGATGCGATCAGCATCTCTGCCCAGTGAGCGCCTCTGCCTGATTGACAGGCAGAGGCGGTCACTGGGCAGGAGGAGTCGGGCCAGCGGCGTTGTGCCGCCATTTTGGGGGCACAGTCAGGACAACGCAGACATGACCGGACCGTATGGGGGCGGGCCGTGACGGCTGCGTGACCCGGACAGCAACGGGCCTTATTTACTAAAATCTCAGATAAATTTTATGGCATTTATGTGCAGTCTAGTTTGCACAGTTGATAGAGTGTTGATCTTGCACTATCAATGTAAGCCTCACATAGGTTTGATACACATGTAAGTTTGTTTTTATTTTACTACATTGTGGTTTGTGGCTCTATACCATGTAATGCATGTCTTTTAACAGTAGTCAAGTCTTCCAATGTGCTTGTTAGTGAAACCCAATAGATAGCTTTATTTTATTTTGTTTCTTCAAATATTGAATGCATATGTCTAATAACTTTTTTTTTTTTTTCAATATACAGGTTGAGTATCTGTATATACATTTTTATTATAAGATTTTCAATGACACAAGTACATCCAAGTTGCAGATTATGGATTGTGAAGGACAAATCAACCATATAAACAATTTAAGCAATTTAAATTGCATGCAGGTAGTAGAATATCAAACTCCTTGGATGAGAGTTGGTCGTAATAAACTAGGATAGAAAAGAATAAAGTAGAAAATAAGATTTTAAACCTACCGGTAAATCTTTTTCTCGTAGTCCGTAGAGGATGCTGGGGACTCCGTAAGGACCATGGGGATAGACGGGCTCCACAGGAGACATGGGCACTTTAAGAAAGACTTTAGTTCTGGGTGTGCACTGGCTCCTCCCTCTATGCCACAGTTAGAGAAACTGTGCCCAGAGGAGACGGACAGTATGAGGAAAGGATTTTGTTAATCCAGGGCAAGATTCATACCAGCCACACCAATCACACCGTATAACTTGTGATAAACTACCCAGTTATCAGTATGAAAAAACAACATAGCATCAGTGCAGGACCGATGCAACTATAACATAACCCTTATTGAAGCAATAACTATATACAAGTATTGCAGAAGTAGTCCGCACTTGGGACGGGCGCCCAGCATCCTCTACGGACTACGAGAAAAAGATTTACCAGTAGGTTTAAAATCTTATTTTCTCTAACGTCCTAGAGGATGCTGGGGACTCCGTAAGGACCATGGGGATTATACCAATGCTCCAAAACGGGCGGGAGAGTGCGGATGACTCTGCAGCACCGATTGAGCAAACATGAGTTCCTCCTCAGCCAGGGTATCAAACTTATAGTATTTTGCAAAGGTGTGTGAACCCGACCAAGTAGCAGCTTGACACAGCTGTAGTGCCGAGACCCCTCGGGCAGCCGCCCAAGAAGAGCCCACTTTCCTCGTGGAATGGGCCATGACCGATTTCAGTAACTGCAATCCAGCCATAGAATGCGCTTGCTGAATCGTGTTACAAATCCGGCGAGCAATAGCCTGCTTTGAAGCAGGGGCACCAATCTTGTTGGTTGCATACAGGACAAACAGCGCTTCAGTTTTCCTGACTCTAGCCGTCCTGGCCACGTAAATTTTCAAAGCCCTAACCACATCAAGTAACTCGGAATCCTCCAAGTCACGCGTAGCCACAGGCACCACAATAGGTTGGTTCATATGAAAAGATGAGACCACTTTTGGTAGGAATTGAGGACGGGTCTGCAATTCCGCTCTATCCACATGGAATACCAAATATGGGCTTTTATGTGACAAAGCCGCTAATTCCGACACTCGCCTAGCCGAAGCCAAGGCTAATAACATGACCACCTTCCATGTGAGATATTTTAACTCCACTGTTTTAAGTGGTTCAAACCAGTGTAATTTTAGAAAACTTAACACCACGTTAAGGTCCTAAGGTGCCACCGGAGGCACAAAAGGAGGCTGAATATGCAGCACTCCTTTTACAAAAGTCTGAACTTCTGGAAGAGAAGCCAATTCTTTTTGAAAGAAAATGGATAAGGCCGAAATCTGGACCTTAATAGAGCCTAATTTTAGGCCCAAATTCACTCCAGTTTGTAGGAAGTGAAGGAAACGGCCCAGATGGAATTCTTCCGTAGGAGCATTCCTGGCCTCACACCAAGAAACATAATTTCGCCATATACGGTGTAATGTTTTAACGTTACATCCTTCCTAGCCTTTATCAGCGTAGGGATGACCTCAACCGGAATGCTAGGATCTGGCATTCAACCGCCATGCCGTCAAACGCAGCCGCGGTAAGTCTTGGAACAGACAGGGCCCCTGATGCAACAGGTCCTGTCTTAGAGGGAGAGGCCACAGATCTTCTGTGAGCATTTCCTGCAGATCCGGATACCAGGTCCTCCGTGGCCAATCTGGAACAATGAGGATTGTTCTCACTCCTCTTTGTCTTATTATCCTCAACACCTTGGGTATGAGAGGAAGAGGAGGAAATACATAGACCGACCGGAACACCCACGGTGTCACTAGGGCGTCTACAGCTACTGCCTGAGGGTCTCTTGACCTTGCGCAATACCTCTGTAGCTTTTTGTTGAGCCGGGACGGCATCATGTCTATCTGTGGCAGTTCCCACCGACTTGTAATCTGTGCAAAGACTTCCTGATGAAGTCCCCACTCTCCCGGATGTAGGTCGTGTCTGCTGAGGATGTCTGCTTCCCAGTTGTCCACTCCCGGAATGAACACTGCTGACAGTGCGCTTGCGTGATTCTCCACCCAGCGAAGAATTCTGGTGGCTTGTGCCATCGCCACTCTGCTTCTTGTGCCGCCTTGGCGGTTTACATGAGCCACTGCGGTGACGTTGTCTGACTGGATCAGAACCGGTTGGTCGCAAAGTAAGGTCTCCGCTTGACGTAGGGCATTGTATATGGCCCTTAGTTCCAGGATGTTGATGTGAAGACAAGTCTCTTGACTTGACCAAAGACCTTGGAAATTTCTTCCCTGTGTGACTGCTCCCCAACCTTGGAGGCTTGCGTCTGTGGTCACCAGGATCCAGCCCTGAATGCTGAATCTGCGTCCCTCGAGAAGGTGAGCACTCTGCAGCCACCACAAGAGTGATACCCTGACCCTGGGGGACAGGGTGATCAACCAGTGCATCTGTAAATGTGACCCGGACCACTTGTCCAGTAGGTCCCATTGGAAAGTCCTCGCATGGAACCTGCCGATTGGAATGGCCTCGTATGATGCCACCATCTTTCCCAGGACTCGAGTGCAGTGATGCACTGACACCTGTTTTGGTTTCAATAGGTTCCTGACAAGAGTCATGAGTTCCTGGGCCTTTTCTATCAGGAGATAAACCCTCTTCTGGTCTGTGTCCAGAATCATGCCCAAGAAAGACAGACGAGTAGTAGGAATCAACTGCGACTTCGGGATATTGAGAATCCAGCCGTGTTGCTGTAACACATTCAGTGAAAGTGATACGCTGTTCAGCAACTGCTCTCTTGATCTCGCTTTTATGAGATCGCCCAAGTACGGGATAATTGTGACACCTTGCTTGCACAGGAGCACCATCATTTCCGCCATTACCTTGGTGAAAATTCTCAGGGCCATGGAGAGACCAAACAGCAACGTCTGAAATTGGCAATGACAGTCCTGTACCGCAAATCTGAGTTACGCCTGATGAGGTGGATAAATGGGGACATGAAGGTATGCATCCTGTACACAAATGCGGACAACAGGTGTCAAGCCGTGTGTTGCCTTTGTCAAGCTGTAATAAGTAGGGATAAGGACGTTAACCACCTCGGAACATCCTCCCTTATATGTCACCTGCAGCGCATTCATCATAAGTCAGTGACAAGTTCAAAAACTTTGGATGACAGCGGAAGCAGTCCACTAACCACTAAATCCCTTCCTCTTGTAACCAAGCTCCTGCAAACCACACCACCAACTCCCTCAGTGTCAATTTCCTCCTTAGACAGGAGAGCCAATAGTCCTGCAGGCCATGTCACTGGCAACTCTGACGAGTCCTCTCCTGCCTGGGATTCCTCCGATGCATCCTTGAGTGTAACGCCTACTGCTGCTGGCGCTGCTGTTGTTGCTGCTGGGAGTCGATCGTCATCCCAGAGGGGAAGTCGGAAGACCACTTGTACTTCTTCCAGTAAGCAATTGACTGTCCAACAGTCCTTTGCGAGGAAGATGAAATATCACAGCAGTCATCCTGCTGCAAAGCGGATAACTCAGGTCTGGGTGGTGAGAAGCGTGGTTCCGGTATCCATCGTTAATTTAGAGGCAACTAGAGACTTGATTGAGGTACTGTGTCCCCGGTACCAAATACCCTCTAGGTTCCATTTCTCTAGGCAGGCGATACCGAAAATGTACACAGACCTCAGAAAAAGAGTCACCAGTGTCCTAAAAAATGCAGTTGTACCCAATGTCCACTTGTCTGTGGTTAAGTGGAGCAGGGCAGACTCAGGACTATATGACTGTGACAGCCCACTGGGTAGATGTATTGCCTCCCGCAGCAAGAACAGCAGCGGCGGCACCAGTAGCAGCATCTCGCAATTGCCAACTCGTTCCTAGGCAGGCTACGCTTTGTATCACCGCTTTCCATAAGAGGCACACAGCTGACAACCTCTTACGGAAACTGAGGAACATCATCGCAGAATGGCTTACCCCAATTGAACTCTCCTGGGGATTTGTGACATCGGACAACGCCACCAATATTGTGCGTGCATTACATCTGGGCAAATTCCAGCACGTCCCATGTTTTGCACATACATTGAACTTGGTGGTGCAGAATTATTTAAAAAACGACAGGGGCGTGCAAGAGATGCTGTCGGTGGCCCGAAGAATTGCGGGCCACTTTCTGCCTTCAGCCACCGCATGCCGAAGACTGGAGCACCACCAAACATTCCTGAACCTGCCCTGCCATCATCTGAAGCAAGAGGTGGTAACGAGGTGGAATTCAACCCTCTATATGCTTCAGAGGATGGAGGAGCAGCAAAAGGCCATTCAAGCCTATACATCTGCCCACGATATAGGCAAAGGAGGGGGAATGCACCTGACTCAAGCGCAGTGGAGAATGATTTCAACGTTGTGCAAGGTTCTGCAACCCTTTGAACTTTCCACACGTGAAGTCAGTTCAGACACTGCCAGCCTGAGTCAGGTTATTCCCCTCATCAGGCTTTTGCAGAAGAAGCTGGAGACATTGAAGGAGGAGCTAAAACAGAGCGATTCAACTAGGCATGTGGGACTTGTGGATGGAGCCCTTAATTTGCTTAACCAGGATTCAATCTGTTGAAATCAGAGCACTACATTTTGGCCGCCGTGCTCGATCCTAGATTTAAAACCTACATTGTATCTCTCTTTCCGGCAGACACAAGTCTGCAGAGGTTCAAAGACCTGCTGGTGAGAAAATTGTCAAGTCAAGCGGAACGTGACCCGTCAACAGCTCCTCCTTCACATTCTCCTGCAACTGGGGGTGCGAGGAAAAGGCTAAGAATTCCGAGCCCACCCGCTGGCGGTGATGCAGGGCAGTCTGGAGTGAGTGCTGACATCTGGTCCAGACTGAAGGACCTGGCAACGATTACTGACATGTCGTCTACTGTCACTGCATATGATTCTGTCACCTTTGAAAGAATGGTGGAGAAAAAGAGGCAATTTGGAGGCCCTTGCACAAACTGGCTTTATTCTACTTAAGTTGCCCTCCCTCCAGTGTGTACTCCGAAAGAGTGTTTAGTGCGGCCGCTCACCTTGTCAGCAATCGGCGTACAAGGTTACTTCCAGAAAATGTGGAGAAGATGATGATCATCAAAATTAATTATAATCAATTCCTCCGTGGAGACATTCACCAGCAATTGCCTCAAGAAAGTACACAGGGATCTGAGATGGTGGATTCCAGTGGGGACGAATTAATAATCTGTGAGGAGGGGGATGTACACAGTGAAAGGGGTGAGGAATCGGAGGATGATGAGGTGGACATCTTGCCTCTGTAGAGCCAGTTTGTGCAAGGAGAGATTGATTGATTCTTTTTTGGTGGGGGCCCAAACCAACCAGTCATTTCAGTCAGTCGTGTGGCAGACCCTGTCGCTGAAATGATGGGTTCGTCAATGTTTTTCTTTTCAATCTAAGCCCCTGCAGTTTTCTGTAAGCATCTGCTTCGCTATGATGATCAACAAGTCACAAGGGAAAACACTCAGGGCTGGAGGCGTAGATCTTAGGACCAGCTGCTACAAGCATGGCAGAGGTGTCACTATCACTGGTGACACCCAGAGAGGCGGCGAGGGAGATTGTAATGCAGTGCGCGCAGATAAGCAGCGCAATGGTAAAAAGGAGGCATGGTCTCATAGGTAGGGGCGTGGCCTGAATCACCATTTTGTTGCTGCGGGTATCCCGGGGGTTGGGGGCTGTACCCGGGGACTAGTGTGTGAGTGGTACTGGCTCCTGCACAGTGACAGAAACTGGGTGTTGCACGTAATGTCACAGTGAAACACCCATATTCTATCACTGAAGAAGAGCCGGCACTTTGGTGTCACCCCACTTGGCGGGTGACACTCGGGTGTGTGCCGCAACCCCGTTGTGATGCCACTGACCCATGGGAAGCTTTACGTGGCTTACCCATGTGTTAGTAGCCCCAAGCATCTTTTGTGTTAGTCCCTGAAGAAAAACTTCAAATATTGTTTACAATTTTGTAATCAATGGCCTAATTCAGTAAGGATTGCAAATTCTGCTAAGTAACAGAATTTGCAATCCTTTGGTTCGCATGCTGGGGCCACCCATCACAGGGCATGGCCACCCAGCATGCCGCCTCCCTTCTTGACCACGCTGAAATTGCAGTCTCAGTGCAGTTCAGCGTGATCATAAAAAATGGGTTAGCCTCCTGTTGGTGCAGACTGTACGTGTGCGCAGGAAGCCGCCACCATTTTTGTGATCGCAACGCCTGCATGTGATGTCATGCAGCCGCTCTGACCACGCCTCCTGTTTCTCCGTTGAAGCCCTGCCCCCGCACCGCTCCATCTCCGACTTTGAAATGGAGTGTTGCTGACCCCCCCCCCACACCGATTGACAGTCACAGAAAATGCAGGCGCATGCGTATGCTCTTAGCAATTTTTGCAGTTGGATTGCTTATTGTGATTGCAATCCAACCTGAATCAGGCTCTATTACCTATCACAATGCACTGCAGGTAGTACAAAATGGGGTTAATATAGGAGAAAAACCCCCAGAGCTGTGCTCCTTAACTGTCCCTGGTGGCTAGTGGAGCGGCTGCCCAGTAATCAGTGTCCACGCCAGTGCGCACACGGCCCGCCCCCTACTGCCACGCTGGATCACGGTATAGTGTGGGCACAGAAGCCCCTTACCTCCCTTTCATCAGCGGCCTCGTGATCCCGGAGGGCGGTGTGTGTGTGACTGACCTTAGGAAGAAACCGGAGCCTCCGCTGCAGTGACCCAGCAACCAGGGCACGGGAGTATACTGCGCCGCTGGGAGTGATGGAGCTGCAGTAAAGATGTCTATTAGACCTAGCCTGCTGCAGCCCTTGTACATTCTTATAAAAAAAGTTCTTCTTTTCTTGTCAAAATTAATAGCTAAGTATAGGCTGCCTGAGGCAGCCCCCTGTTAAGTGTCCTGCTACTGAAGGCACCAACTACAAACTGAGCTCCCTGTTCATGGAAGCGAGGTTATAGAGCAGGGGGCGCTGAGCATCTTGGGAACAGTCAAAAGCTTTGAGCCTGTTGGTGCCTCAGATCAAGATCCTACTCTACACCCCAATGTGAATCCTTGTGGAGTCCAGTGTACCCCACAGAAGAAATGAATGTGTCACACCCATTGGCAGCAACATTAGAATAGCTGCTGATGGGCACAATTGAGAAAGGAAGGGGGGAAAACATTTGAATCCAGCACATATATGTAATTTGAATATGTAATTTGTACCTTCCTACTTTAAAATGTAATGGATGAACCTCACCCTGTGAGAACTATCTTCATGAACAAGAGATCTCATATGCAAGATAAGTATGTGTTGGCAGAGGCGCTCACTGGGCAGAGATGCTGATCGCATCTCTGGCATGTGCCGGTGCACTGCGGCACCAGCACACACACACACACTTCAGACCTGATCTCCTGTTGTGTGAATATGCACAGCAGAGATCAGGTCTGAATTAGGCCCTATATACAGCTGTCAGTAAGGCAGGGATCTGCTGCTGCCAGTGAGGCAGGGATGTGCTGCTGTCAGTGAAGCAGTGATCTGCTGCTGCCAGTGAGGCAGGGATCTGCTGCTGCCAGTGAGGCAGGGATGTGCTGCTATAAGTGAGGCAGGTATGTGCTGCTGTCAATGAGGCAGGGATGTGCTGCTGTCAGTGAAGCAGGGATGTGCTGCTGTCAGCGAGGCAGTGATCTGCTGCCCACTATCTCCCTATCACCCCTGCCTGAGTCACACACTTTCCCTGTCACCCCTGCCCCAGTTACCCACTATCTCCCAGTCACCGCTGCCTCAGTTAACCACTATACCTGCGACCCCTGCCTCAGTCACCCACTATACCAGTCACCCCTGCTTTAGTCACCCACTATCTCTGTCAACCCTGCCTCAGTCAACCACTATCTCCATATCACCCCTACCTCAGTCACCCACTATCCCTGTCACCTCTGCCTCAGTCACCCACTGTCACCCTATCACCCCTGCCTCAGTCACCCACTATCCCTGTCACCCCTGCCTCAGTCTCCTACTGTCCCTGTCACCCCTGCCACAGTCATCCACTATATCCCTATCACCCCTGCCTTAGTCACTGACTATCTCCCAGTCACCCCGGCCTCAGTCACCCACTATCTCCCAGTCATACATGCTTCAGTCACCCACTATCTCCCAGTCATCCCTGCCTCAGTCACCTACTGACACCAGTGCAGACATTTCTGCTGCGGCCTCTCCACTCTCCAGCGTGAACGTACTGACGACTGAGGAAATCCGCTTCCCAGTTGAGGACTCCGGGAATGAACACTGCCGATATTGCTGGCAGATGACGTTCTACCCAACTGAGGATTTTTGATACTTCCAGCTTTGCCATGCAATTTCGAGTGCCGCCTTGATGATTTGTGTACACTACCGTGGTGTCGTTGTCCGATTGTACTTGCACAGGCCTGTTCTGTACTAGAGGCAGGGCCAGTGTCAATGAATTGAACACTGCCCGCAATTCCAGAATGTTTATCGGGAGGAGAGATTCCTCCCTGGTCCACCGATGGTGAAGGGTCGTCATCACGGCCATGACCTTGGTGAATTTCCGAGGTGCCGTGGCCAAACCAGAAGGCAGGACCTGAAATCCAAAAACTAACCAGGCACAACACTGCTTAGCTTCCAACATCAGATGAGATTGGACATATCCAGTGTGATGCGGCTGTAGATGATTTTTGCTGTTTCTAACTTCTACTTCTAACTACTGGTACATCAATGAATAAGTTTCAAAATATAATGCATCAAGAGAACGGTGTTGGTAGTATAAAACTACCTACAGCACCTGGTATTCCCAGGTGGTCTCACATCCAAGAACAAACCAGGCCTAAAATCAGGTGATATTGGGCATATACAGTGTGGTGTGGCTGTAGATGAGCTTAGTGGTTTCTGTTAGAGTTCTTCTACTTCTAACTACTCGTACATAAATGAGTAAGCAGCCGATTTATTAAACCTGGTGAAATGATAATTTGCATGGTGATAAAGTACCAGCCAGTCAGCTCCTAGTTGCCATGTCACAGGCTGGGTTTGAAAAATGACAGTTAGGAGCTGACTGGCTGGTACTTTATCACCTTGCACTTTATCAGTTCACCAGGCTTAATAGATCTGCCCCAATGTTTCAAAATGGAATGCATCAAGAGAACGGTGTTGGTAGTATAAAACTACCTACAGCACCTGGTATTCCCAGGTGGTCTCACATCCAAGAACAAACCAGGCCTAAAATCAGGTGATATTGGGCATATACAGTGTGGTGTGGCTGTAGATGAGCTTAGTGGTTTCTGTTAGAGTTCTTCTACTTCTAACTACTCGTACATAAATGAGTAAGCAGCCGATTTATTAAACCTGGTGAAATGATAATTTGCATGGTGATAAAGTACCAGCCAATCAGCTCCTAATTGCCATGTCACAGGCTGGGTTTGAAAAATGACAGTTAGGAGCTGACTGGCTGGTACTTTATCACCTTGCACTTTATCAGTTCACCAGGCTTAATAGATCTGCCCCAATGTTTCAAAATGGAATGCATCAAGAGAACGGTGTTAGTATTGTAAAAATACACACAGCTCCTGGTATTTCCTTGTGGTCTCCCATCCAAGTACTAAAACCAGGACCAACACTGCTCAGCTTCCATGATCAGGAGAGATTGGGCAAATCCAGTGTGCTGTAGCTGTAGATGAGCTGGTGGTTTCTGTTACAGCTCTTCTACTTCTAACTTCTGGTACATAAAAGAATACATGTAAAAATTAAATGTACCAAGAAAATGGTGTTGGTAGTTTAAAAACACCTAAAGAATCTGATACTACCAAGCAGTCTCCCATCCATGTATTAACAAAGTCCAATACTGCTTTGCTTCAAAAATCAAATGAGATTGGGCATATCCAGTGTGGTGTGGCTTTAGATAAGCTTTGTGGTTTCTGTTAGAGCTCTTCTACTTCTAACTACTGGTACATTAATGAATATGTATAAGGTTGTAGTTTATCCAATATGCCTTTACTACCTTACCTTTCAACCCCCCCTCCCTCCCCTCTTCTCCTTATAGCTTCCTTAGTTCTCTCCTCCTCGTGTGTGCGTTATTTGTTTTCTCATACGTCCTAGAGGATGCTGGGGTCACATTAAGAACCATGGGGTATAGACGGGATCCGCAGGAGACATGGGCACTTTAAGACTTTCAAAGGGTGTGAACTGTCTCCTCCCTCTATGCCCCTCCTCCAGACTCCAGTTTTAGTATTGTGCGCAGTGATACTGGATGCACTACAGGGGAGCTCTACTGAGTTTCTCTGAAAAGACTTGTTAGTTTTTTTTATTTTCAGGGAGGCTGCTGGCAACAGTCTCCCTGCTTCGTGGGACTTAGGGGAGAGAAGTATGACCAACTTCTAGTGAGTTCAATGGCTCTGCTTCAGGCTGACAGGACACCATTAGCTCCTGAGGGTGCTGATCGCTGGGTACGCCTAGATGCACACTCCCGCAGCCTGCCGTCACCCCCTTACAGAGCCAGAAGACATGTGAGTAGCAGAAGAACAGAAGACTTCTTCTTCAGTGACGGCATTCTGAGGTACCGAGCAGCGAGCGGAACGCTGCGCGCCATGCTCCCACACAAACACAGGCACTGCAGGGTGCAGGGCACGGGGGGGGGGCACCATGGGCAGCATAAATTCCTCACAAAAGGCTGGAAAAAGTGGACATTAGTGCCTGGGCACTGTCCTTACCCCGCTAGCGTAATTAATTATTTCTGAGCGGGACAGATACGCGCCATTACAGCGGCGGGGCTTCTTCCTCACCTCACCAGAACATCTTTAGAGCATTACAAGTCTATCACTATAGAGTTTATTATTTCCCAGACTGTGTACTTTTGGCGCTGGATTGTGAGCTGAAAAATCCTCTGTGTCCCTCTGACAGATTTACTGACGGTCTGTCCCCCATAAGCCGGTGTGTCTGTGGGTACTTGGTATATGTGTGTCAACATGTCGGTGGCTGAATGTTTTTCCCAAGAGGAAACTATATTAGGAATGCAGACATATGATGGTGGCCCTGTTGGCACCACCAATAACTGACTGGGTAAATGTTTCAGTAATATCAGAGTAAGGTTGGATAAATCTGTGTCCCAGACACAGATGTAGAGAATAGATGTGATATTCATGGCTATGTTTCTTTTCCCTCAGGCCCCGCTGGGTCGCAAAAATGTTATTTTGCCCAGTTACTACACACTGATACTGACACGGATACTGATACTTATGTCGACCATAATGTTTCCTGATTAGATCCAATATTGGCAAGGAGCATTCAGTACATGATTGTGGATATTAAGGACATATTAAAATCACTGAAGACCCTGCTGTTCCTGACAAAGGGGTCTATATGTATGTATATATATGTATGTATATATAGATATATAATGAAAGCTGATGTAACGTTCCTCCATCTCTGTTTGAGAAAGTCTGGGCCAGCTCGACAAGATGGTTTCAAATCCCCAAAAGGATTCTGGTTGTTTATTCATTTCCCGCCGCGGACAGAATAAAGTGGGGTGCCTTCAGTAGCAGGCCACTTAAGAGGGGGCTGCCTCAGGCAGCCTATTCTTAGCTATTAATTTTGACAAGAAAAGAAGAACTTTTTTTTATAAGAATCTACAAGGGCTGCAGCAGGCTAGGTCTAATAGACATCTTTACTGCAGCTCCATCACTCCCAGCGGCGCAGTATACTCCCGCGCCCTGGTTGCTGGGTCACTGCAGCGGAGGCTCCGGTTTCTTCCTAAGGTCAGTCACACACACACCGCCCTCCGGGATCACGAGGCCGCTGATGAAAGGGAGGTAAGGGACTTCTATGCCCACACTATACCGTGATCCAGCGTGGCTGTAGGGGGCGGGCCATGTGCGCACTGGCGTGGACACTGATTACTGGGCAGCTGCTCCACTAGCCACCAGGGACAGTTAAGGAGCACAGCTCTGGGGAGTTTTCTCTTATATTAACCCCATTTTGTACTACCCGCAGTGCATTGTGATAGGTAATAGAGCCTGATTCAGGTTGGATTGCAATCGCAATAAGCAGTCCAACTGCAAAAATTGCTAAGAGCATACGCATGCGCCTGCATTTTCTGTGGCACCCCGCAGTTAATGCGATCGCCTCTGACTGTCAATCGGTGCTGGGGGGGGGGGGTCAGCAACACTCCATTTCCAAGTCGGAGATGGAGCGGTGCGTGGGCAGGGCTTCAAAATGGGGTCGGCAACGGAGAAACAGGAGGCGTGGTCAGAGCGGTTGCATGACATCACATGCAGCAGCTGCGATCACAAAAATGGTGGCGGCTTCCTGCGCACACATACAGTCTGCACCAACAGGAGGCTAACCCATTTTTTATGATCACGCTGAACTGCACTGCGACTGCAATTTCAGCGTGGTCAAGAAGGGAGGCGGCATGCTGGGTGGCCCCAGCATGCGAACCAAAGGATTGCAAATTCTGTTACTTAGCAGAATTTGCAATCCTTACTGAATTAGGCCATTGATTACAAAATTGTAAACAATATTTGAAGTTTTTCTTCAGGGACTAACACAAAAGATGCTTGGGGCTACTAACACATGGATAAGCCACGTAAAGCTTCCCATGGGTCAGTGGCATCACAACGGGGTTGCGGCCCACACCCGAGTGTCACCCGCCAAGGGGGGTGACACCAAAGTGCCGGCTCCTCTTCAGTGACAGAATATGGGTGTTTCACTGTGACATTACGTGCAACACCCAGTTTCTGTCACTGTGCAGGAGCCAGCACCACTCACACACTAGTCCCCGGGTGCAGCACTCAACCCCCGGGATACCCGGAGCAACAAAATGGAGATTCAGGCCAACAGGCCACACCCCTACCTATGAGACCATGCCTCCATTTTACCATTGCGCTGCTTATCTGCGCGCACTGCATTACAATCTCCCTCGCTTCCTCTCTGGGTGTCACAAATGATAGTGACACCTTTGCCATGCTTGTAGCAGCTGGTCCTAAGATCTACGCCTCCAGCCCTGAGTGTTTGCCCTTGTGACTTGTTGATCATCATAGCGAAGCAGATTCTTACAGAAAACTGCAGGGGCTTAGATTGAAAAGAAAAACATTGACGAACCCATCATTTCAGCAACAGGGTCTGCCACACGGCTGACTGAAATGACTGGTTGGTTTGGACCCCCACCAAAAAAGAAGCAATCAATCTCTCCTTGCACAAACTGGCTCTACAGAGGCAAGATGTCCACCTCATCATCCTCCGATTCCTCACCCCTTTCACTGTGTACATCGCCCTCCTCATAGATTATTAATTCGTCCCCACTGGAATCCACCATCTCAGATCCCTGTGTACTTTCTGGAGGCAATTGCTGGTGAATGTCTCCACGGAGGAATTGATTATAATTCATTTTGATGATCATCATCTTCTCCACATTTTCTGGAAGTAACCTCGTACGCCGATTGCTGACAAGGTGAGCGGCTGCACTAAACACTCTTTTGGAGTACACACTGGAGGGAGGGCAACTTAGGTAGAATAAAGCCAGTTTGTGCAAGGGCCTCCAAATTGCCTCTTTTTCCTGCCAGTATACATACGGACTGTCTGACGTGCCTACCTGGATGCGGTCACTCATATAATCCTCCACCATTCTTTCAAAGGTGACAGAATCATATGCAGTGACAGTAGACGACATGTCAGTAATCGTTGCCAGGTCCTTCAGTCCGGACCAGATGTCAGCACTCACTCCAGACTGCCCTGCATCACCGCCAGCGGGTGGGCTCGGAATTCTTAGCCTTTTCCTCGCACCCCCAGTTGCGGGAGAATGTGAAGGAGGAGCTGTTGACGGGTCACGTTCCGCTTGACTTGACAATTTTCTCACCAGCAGGTCTTTGAACCTCTGCAGACTTGTGTCTGCAGGAAAGAGAGATACAATGTAGGTTTTAAATCTAGGATCGAGCACGGTGGCCAAAATTTATTGCTCTGATTTCAACAGATTGAATCCTGGTTAAGCGAATTAAGGGCTCCATCCACAAGTCCCACATGCCTAGCGGAATCGCTCTGTTTTAGCTCCTCCTTCAATGTCTCCAGCTTCTTCTGCAAAAGCCTGATGAGGGGAATGACCTGACTCAGGTTGGCAGTGTCTGAACTGACTTCACGTGTGGCAAGTTCAAAGGATTGCAGAACCTTGCACAACGTTGAAATCATTCTCCACTGCGCTTGAGTCAGGTGCATTCCCCCTCCTTTGCCTATATCGTGGGTAGATGTATAGGCTTGAATGGCCTTTTGCTGCTCCTCCATCCTCTGAAGCATATAGAGGGTTGAATTCCACCTCGTTACCACCTCTTGCTTCAGAGGATGGCAGGGCAGGTTCAGGAATGTTTGGTGGTGCTCCAGTCTTCTGCACGCGGTGGCTGAATGCAGAAAGTGGCCCGCAATTCTTCGGGCCACCGACAGCATCTCTTGCACGCCCCTGTCGTTTTTTAAATAATTCTGCACCACCAAATTCAATGTATGTGCAAAACATGGGACGTGCTGGAATTTGCCCAGATGTAATGCACGCACAATATTGGTGGCGTTGTCCGATGTCACAAATCCCCAGGAGAGTCAAATTGGGGTAAGCCATTCTGCGATGATGTTCCTCAGTTTCCGTAAGAGGTTGTCAGCTGTGTGCCTCTTATGGAAAGCGGTGATACAAAGCGTAGCCTGCCTAGGAACGAGTTGGCATTTGCGAGATGCTGCTACTGGTGCCGCCGCTGCTGTTCTTGCTGCGGGAGGCAATATATCTACCCAGTGGGCTGTCACAGTCATATAGTCCTGAGTCTGCCCTGCTCCACTTAACCACGGACATGTGGACTAGTGGACATTGGGTACAACTGCATTTTTTAGGACACTGGTGACTCTTTTTCTGAGGTCTGTGTACATTTTCGGTATCGCCTGCCTAGAGAAATGGAACCTAGATGGCATTTGGTACCGGGGACACAGTACCTCAATCAAGTCTCTAGTTGCCTCTGAATTAACGATGGATACCGGAACCACGTTTCTCACCACCCAGGCTGACAAGACCTGAGTTATCCGCTTTGCAGCAGGATGACTGCTGTGATATTTCATCTTCCTCGCAAAGGACTGTTGGACAGTCAATTGCCTACTGGAAGTAGTACAAGTGGTCTTCCGACTTCCCCTCTGGGATGACGATCGACTCCCAGCAGCAACAACAGCAGCGCCAGCAGCAGTAGGCGTTACACTCAAGGATGCATCGGAGGAATCCCAGGCAGGAGAGGACTCGTCAGACTTGCCAGTGACATGGCCTGCAGGACTATTGGCTCTCCTGTCTAAGAAGGAAATTGACACTGAGGGAGTTGGTGGTGTGGTTTGCAGGAGCTTGGTTACAAGAGGAAGGGATTTAGTGGTCAGTGGACTGCTTCCGCTGTCATCCAAAGTTTTTGAACTTGTCACTGACTTATGATTAATGCGCTGCAGGTGACGTATAAGGGAGGATGTTCTGAGGTGGTTAACATCCTTACCCCTACTTATTACAGCTTGACAAAGGCAACACACGGCTTGACACCTGTTGTCCGCATTTGTGTACAGGATGCATACCTTCATGTCCAAATTTATCCATCTCATCAGTCGTACCTCAGATTTGCGGTACAGGACTGTCATTGCCAATTTCAGACGTTGCTGTTTGGTCTCTCCACTGCCCAGAGAATTTTCACCAAGGTAATGGTGGAAATGATGGTTCTCCTGCGCAAGCAATGTGTCACAATTATCCCGTACTTGAGCGATCTCATAAAAGCGAGATCAAGAGAGCACTTTCACTGAAAGTGTTACAGCAACACGGCTGGATTTTCAATATCCCAAAGTCGCAGTTGGTTCCTACGACTCGTCTGTCTTTCTTGGGCATGATTCTGGACACAGACCAGAAGAGGGTTTATCTCCCGATAGAAAAGGCCCAGGAACTCATGACTCTTGTCAGGAACCTATTGAAACCAAAACTTGTGTCAGTGCATCACTGCACTCGAGTCCTGGGAAAGATGGTGGCATCATACAAAGCCATTCCATTCGGCAGGTTCCATGCGAGGACTTTCCAATGGGACCTACTGGACAAGTGGTCTGGGTCACATTTACAGATGCATTGGTTGATCACCCTGTCCCCCAGGGTCAGGGTATCACTCCTGTGGTGGCTGCAGAGTGCTCACCTTCTCGAGTGACGCAGATTCGGCATTCAGGACTGGATCCTGGTGACCACAGATGCAAGCCTCCAAGGTTGGGGAGCAGTCACACAGGGAAGAAATTTCCAAGGTCTTTGGTCAAGTCAAGAGACTTGTCTTCACATCAACATCCTGAAACTAGGGGCCATATACAATGCCCTACGTCAAGCGGAGACCTTACTTTGCGACCAACCGGTTCTGATCCAGTCAGACAACGTCACCGCAGTGGCTCATGTAAACCGCCAAGGCGGCACAAGGAGCAGAGTGGCGATGGCACAAGCTACCTTTGCATTTTTCTCCCAAACGAAGGACACTAGAATGAAAATTTTAAAGCCTCCTGTTAGTGCTTCATCTACACGGTATAGCCCTGAATTTTCCAATGCGTAGCTCTTTGCAAAAGAGAGATATTGGCAAGGAAAAGCTGTCTTGTACCTTTGCATTTTTCTCCCAAACGAAGGACACTAGAAAGAAAATTTTAAAGCCTCCTGATAGGCCATCAGCTACACGGCATAGCCCTGAATTTTCCAATGCGTAGCTCTTTGCAAAAGAGAGATATTGGCAAGGAAAAGCTGTCTTGTACCTTTGCATTTTTCTCCCAAACGAAGGACACTAGAAAGAAAATTTTAAAGCCTCCTGTTAGGCCATCATCTACACGGCATAGCCCTGAATTTTCCAATGTGCAGCTCTTTGCAAAAGAGAGATATTGGCAAGGAAAAGCTGTCTTGTACCTTTGCATTTTTCTCCCAAACGAAGGAAACTAGAATGAAAATTTTAAAGCCTCCTGTTAGTGCTTCATCTACACGGTATAGCCCTGAATTTTCCAATGCGTAGCTCTTTGCAAAAGAGAGATATTGGCAAGGAAAAGCTGTCTTTCAACTCTTCCACAACTGAAAAACAGATAGTGTTCCCAAGCCTTCCATCCTGTAATATCTTCAGTCTCTCGTCAATGAAGAAAACAATCCCTCCAGCAGACTCTTCAACCACGATACAAGATCACAGCCAAAAGGGCGAGAAGCAACTACACTTGCGTTTAACCAAAATGGCTAAAACTTAGTGGAGGAAAGTGCAGTGCACCAAAACATAAGCTGACACAATCATGGAGAATGCGCCAGCATATATGCTCTTCTATCTATATTTTGCAAACCTGCTCTTGTCCCCTCCAGCTGCTCCATGTAGATTTGACGCCTGGCAAGGTGCATAACCCACTGACAAGCAGGCACACTCCTGCATGAGTTTTCACTCTCACTAGCAGGATGATACACATTCATTTGCATGTGCTCCACCTCTGACACACCGCCCACCCAACCACCCAGTCACCAGAGCCACCCACAAGCCAACTGGCTCCGTGATTTAATTTGCACAGTGCAGTCATCCAGGCAGCATGTCCTTCTCAATGGAATAATCTCTGGTTCCATGGAATCTTCCGCATTGGAATGCTGCGGAACAAAAAGGATTTAAACATTCAGCTTGCTAGCATTCAATGTACCTGCGGCTTGGCTCTAGCACATGGGTCTTCATCCTGTGGCCCTCCAGCTGCTGTGAAACTACACATCCCAGCATGCCCTGCCACAGTTTTGCTATTAAGGTATGCTAAAACTGAGGCAGGGCATGCTGGTATATGTAGTTCCACAGCAGCTGGAGGGTCGCAGGTTGAAGACCCATATTCTAGCATGCCTGTTCTATGATGCATGTTCCGTGATGTCACAATCAGCTTGGAATGGGGTGTCTAGCATGCATTTGCTGACAGCCACTTGAGGGAGACACACATCAGGAGATGCAGCATATCGGAGGTCTTCGATGCCTTTCCAGCAAATGCACACCACCAGCTGCTGGTCTGGAACACAAAACAATACCCACAATTGAAGGCTCAAAATGCCCAACTACAGGATTAATGTAAGTAGTGAATTTAGGAATTAATTTAGAAGTAGGAAATTAAGTTAGTTCACAAGTACATTCAAATTCCGATCTAAAGTCTAGGTAGGCCTCACGTCCTGGCAGCCCCCAGCATTTAAAAATGCCTTGATTAGAGGTAGGGAATTAAATGTAGATAAGAAGTAGACACAAAATAACACTCCACAGAGCAATTATCAGGTGTCTTTATCAATTGTTGCATTTAAAAAATCAAGCAATTAGGGAACACAATGTTGCGACAATGTAACCCTATTTGCAAAATAGTACTAAATAAGTTTGTCGATGTAAGACATTTGCAAAGGCGCAAACAAAACACGCTGGAAAATGCAACTGAATCTGTTTTTGGAGGTTAGAATAGATGCAGGATCAAGTAGCTCAATGGGTAGGGTGTTTGATTAGAATTCAACAGGTTATAGATTTGAATCCTGGGTATGATAGTTTGAGGTGTTATTTAATAAAGTATGTTTATATATTAGTCACACATGGCTTACTTTTACAAATGGCATGTCACCAGTTAGTGCTGACTGCTGATATGCCATTTGCACAAACACCCCATGTGTGACTGTATATGCATTTAAGGAGGGCACCCCGGCAATACCACAAACCATTGAGTGTCAAGTATACTAGATATATCTTCATATCTCATGTGCTTTCTCTGAGACCAATCTTGTTATGCCCCTTCCCCACAAGGCATGCGCCTTTTGTCCATATTGCAAAAATGGGGAGGGGAGGGGGGGGGGCATATAATTCTCTGTCACAGGGCACCAAAAAGTCTAGTTATGGCTCTGGTATGCATTATGTAATCTGGCAGACCATATCTCCAACACTGGCTGGTTGGAATAGAAATCCGGTTATCTATGTGAGCAAATGACCATCAACGATTTACTCTCAAACACTAGAAAATGGACAAACATGGTCCCCTAAACAAATTGGTTAAATTTTGGGTTTAACCAATTTGTGTAATGACCATTTTTGACCACTTTTCTAGTGTTTGGGAGCAAATGGTTAATTGACATTTGCTACTATACATTACCATATTTTCATTCCACCCATCCAGACTGGATAGATAGCCTGACAGATAATTGTGTAGTGTACGCCCAGGATAACTGTCAGTTGTGCTTTCTTTTATGACGGCACATAAATGGGTGGGCAGATCCAGAGCAAGCACTGCCCACTCATGCATAGTTGTCAACTGATGTGAAGTTCCAGGGGGCAATCTCAGTTATAAAGAAAAGTATCTGGAAATTGTCCCTAGTTTAAAAAAAAATTAAAAAAAAAATTGATCAACTCCATTTATTTAGTATGATATCCCAGCAGTCAGAACAACATACTTTATTAAATAACACATTTCAAACTACCATACCCAGGATTCAAACCTATAACCTGTTGAATTCTAATCAAACACCCTACCTATTGAGCTATTTGATCCTGCATAAAAATTGTGAACATTATATGAAGCTATTGGTACTTTGCAAAAAAAAGTATCAGCATTACAACGCAGCAGATCCATGCAGTTTGCAGCCACACACTACATGTATCTGCTCAGCCACAATGCTGATTATTTCTTCACAAAGTACAAGGTGAGCTCCAAACAGAATTCTCTAGCTTAGAATTATACCTTTCTATGCCAAACCTAGAAGTCGGGCCCCCCACCCTGGGATCCCCCAGAGGGAGGCCTGCACCGTCATGCGGCAGGCTTGTCCGTTTTGGAAGCAGGCTGATGGGCAGCCCAGGCTTGCTTCAGTCTGGGCTTGGCAGGTCTGGAAGCATGAGCTTGCTTTGGGTATGCCTGACCTTGGGTACGCTTTACCTGAGGGATGAAAGGGCCAAGGGAAAGTACTTTTAGCCTTCTGCGTGGTAGGAGTCATACGAGGTAGGCAAGCTGTTTTAGCAGTAGCCAGATCAGCTACAATCTTATTGAGGTCTTCTCCAAAGAGAGTGTCTCCCTTGAAAGGAAGCACCTCCAGGGTTTTCTTGGAATCCATATCCACCGACCAGGATCTCAACCAGCTGTATAAAGTATTACCTTGGAACTGGCTCTCCACTCCCCATTATCTGGTTATCATGGCTTCCTCCGCCAGTGTCCAGACTCGCTTGCTGAAGCTCGGCCACTTCTTCCTAGCAGCAGGCTCCTGGATCACTGGGCAGCAGAGGTGCTTGGGAGCCGGAAGGGGGCGGAGCAATCAGGCAGGCAGTTGCAGTGCTGCCCAGCTATCTGTGGTGTGAGAAGAAGCAGGGGCACCCCACCGCTGGCAGTGCTGCAGCTAGCGGTGGTGGCAGCGGCGAGGCTGCTGGGCTGGGTCTTGAAAAAGGTGGAAAGAAGGGTTTTACGGCATGGAATGTACAAACTGCGAGACCCTGCTGGTAGCGCCTTTGTCTATTTAGTAGGAAGGGCACGTAACAGCCGGGGGGCAATGGAGGAAGCCCCTTTAGGGCTGGAGCCCATTCAGGGCTGGAGCCCGGCGGCAACTGACTCCGTTGTCTCTGGCAGTTCTGCCCCTGGACTAGAGGAATGGTCAAGAACATGGCAACATTTAATGCCAAAAAATGCAAAATCATACATGTCTCAAAAATGCAAAGGCTAACTATAATATTAAGGGCATTATAATGGCAAGAGGAAAGCTATCTAAGTATTACTATTTCAGGTGAGCAATGTAACAAAGCAATAGGAAAGGCAAGTCAGATGCTTGTTTGCATAGGTTAAAGAACCAGTAGCAGAAAAAAGTAATACAGGTTGAGTATCCCATATGCAAATATTCCGAAATACGGAATATTCCGAAATACGGACTTTTTTGAGTGAGACTGAGATAGTGAAACCTTTGTTTTTTGATGGCTCAGTGTACACAAACTTTGTTTAATACTCAAAGTTATTAAAAATATTGTATTAAATGAACTTCAGACTGTGTGTATAAGGTGTATATGACACATGAATGAATTCTGTGAATGTACACACACTTTGTTTAATGCACAAAGTTATAAAAAATATTGGCTAAAATGACCTTCAGGCTGTGTGTATAAGGTGTATATGAAACATAAATGCATTCTGTGCTTAGATTTAGGTCCCATCACCATAATATCTCGTTATGGTATGCAATTATTCCAAAATACAGAAAAATCCGATATCCAAAATTCCTCTGGTCCCAAGCATTTTGGATGAGGGATACTCAACCTGTAATGCCACTGTATAGGTCCTTGGTACAGCCACATTTAGAATCCTGTGTTCAGTTCCAGAAGCCATATCTCCAGAAGGCTGTAAATACATTAGGGCAACTAAAATTGTGCATGGCCTACATCACAAAACTTACCTGGAAATACTAAAAAATGTTGATGTGTATAGTTTGGAGAAGGGAAGAGGGAACATACAGTAATAGAAACATTTAAATATATAGGGAGGAATGTAATAGGGTGTGAGAATCAGAAAGTGAGAGATTTTGTGTTTTTTCCTGTTGTTTTTTTTTTTTTTATTGTTTGTTTTTTAAAGTGGCAATCCTTTACATGGCAAAACCAGGTTGATATTTGCCATGTAAAGGATTGCCACCGTGGGCATGTGTAGGAGGGGCACTGCTACTGTTGGCATTATGTGTGTAAGCTGCACTGATATGGTGGTTATGTGTATAAAGGGCACTGCGACTGTGGGTATTATTATTATTATTATTATTATTATTATTATTATTATTATTACATGCGGTGTAATGACAATAAGATAGTGCTACTGTGTGGCGTATTTTGATTTGGGGTGCTATTGTGTGGCCATGCCCCTTCCTTGTGATACCACACCTTCTTTTTTTAAGGAGCGCACTGTCCCTTTATTAAGTATTGGAGAGAGGGCCCAAATTAATAGTTTGCAGGGAGGCGCCAAACACCCTAGCACTGGCCCTTTGGTAGGGGACAGGATTTGCTTCTGCTTGTGCACATATGTTATGATTGCCAGCCAACAGCACTGGTTTTGCCTATAACACTAACTATAAATATTTTGAATTGGTCCTGGACCATCAATCCAAGGCACCCCTGCAAGTGTCCTGAGGCACCCCAGGGTGCAGTTTGAGAACCACTGGTCTAGTGAGTACCCAGGATAATTATTGTAGCTGGTCTGCGGGTAACAGCTCTCAGATCCACTTCTAGAAAAAATGCAGCAATGTAATTTGAGTGACAAACTGCAGAGATGAACCCTTTCTGTGACTGCTGCACAGGGTTCACACAAACTCTATTCATAGGGCTGACTTCACTTAGGGGAGATGTTCTCACCCCGCAAAGAAGTGCGAGTATATACCGCACTTACGGTACCATTGGATTTACAGATATTTTCTTGCAATACACTATGGGGGTCATTCTGAGTTGATTGCTCGCTAGCAGTTTTTAGCAGCCATGCAAACGCATTGTCGCTGCCCACTGGAGAGTGTATATTCACTTTGGAGAAGTGCGAACACTTGAGCAGCAGAGCGCCTGCAAAATCGTTTCAAAATAAGACCAGCACTGTAGTTACACTTCGTGTGCGTTGATTCTAACAACCGAGGACGGCTTTTGATGTCACACACCCATCCAGCGAATGCCCAGCCACGTCTGCATTTCTTCTGCCACGCCTGCATTTTTCCAAGCACTCCCTGAAAACGGTCAGTTGACACCCAGAAACGCCCTCTTTCTGTCAATCTCCTTGTGGCCTGTTCTGTGATTGGAATAATCGCTAGAACTAGTGCAAAACCACAATGGACTTTGTACCCGTACGATGCGCATGCACATTACGGAGCATGCGCATGCACAGATTAGCCATTTTTTTTCAACTGATTGCTACGCAGCGAACAACGGCAGCAAGCGATCAACTCGGAATGACCCCCTATATACATAGAAACATGGATTTTTACTGCAGGAATTATGGTTAGTTTAGGGGTATCGGTTAGGGTCAACAGAGGTGTAGCTAGGGGTCCAAGCGCCCCTGGCAAAGTAAGGGACTGGCGCCCCCCCTTTCGATAAAGCATTGCAGTCCATTGGCGGTTACCATGTTGGAGCCACAGCAACTGACCCCCTCCCCCACACGCTGCCCTACATCATCGGCTGGGATTCACTGTTGGTGTGAAGCCACTGGGAACATTCTGGTAGCATTAGCAGCAGTCTGTGTCATAGATAGGGAAGGCAGAAGGATAACTAGCTAATAGCAGTCTGTTGGCAGCAGAGGCTGGGCGGGGGGCTGAGAATGAGCCAACGCTGATCAGTGTCCAGTCTGCTCAGACAAAAATATTTTGTGATCAGGGCTGGTTTCTAGACCAAAGGAGCCAATGGCAAAAATTTCCTTTGGCACCCCCCCCCCCCCACACACACACATACACACACACACACACACACACACACACACACACACACACACACACACCAAAAAAGAACATATCCCAGTTTAACATAACGCTATGTGGTGCAAGGTGTGGAGCTGGTCACTTGTATCAGACCTCTGACATTTGCCTTTTCACCCATATTGCATACTTTTTCTTGTAGGTTGTGTCTTAATTCAAGAAGTGTTCTAAGTACTTCAGCTTAGTATCTTTACTGACCCCTCTTTACCCCACACTACATAACTGACCCCTCTATACCCTACACTACATCACTGACCTTTCTATAACCATCACTGCATTACTGACCCCTCTATACAGTACACTGACCTCTATATACCTGCTAGTACATCCCTGATGCCTATATTCCCTAAGCTAAATCCCTGACGCCTCTATTCCCTACGCTACATCCCTGATGCCTCTATTCCCTATGCTACATCCCTGACGCCTCTATACCCTACGCTACATCCCTGATGCCTCTATTCCCTACGCTACATTCCTGATGCCTCTATAACCTACGCTACATCCCTGACGCCTCTATACCCTACGCTACATCCCTGACGCCTCTATACAGTACAATGCATTACTGATCCCTCTAGACCATACATCCTCATTACATCAGAGAGATAGTGAAACACTGGAAAAAATAAGGATAAAGTGGACTACAGAAACTGATGCTCTAAACAAAGGAGAGAGAGAGAAAAGCACAAGGGAAAGTGGGCAATCGGAACACCATAGAGAGAGGAGAGATAGAAATGCCTGAAAAAGTAAAGGGGGTTGGGTATGGCATCCGGCGCTCGGGATTCCAGCAGTCACATGATACCTAATCCTAATCCTAACCCTCTGGGGGGGTGGCGGATAGGGCTAACCCTCAGGGGGTGGCAGCTAGGACTAACCCCCCCCCCCCTCCTAGTGCCTTCCCTAACACCCCCTCCCCCGGTCCTAACCCTCCCTCCAATACTCGCCTTCGGGATGTTGGCTGTCTGTGTGCCGGCACCAGTCTCCCAAGTGGTGTCAGGATTCCAACATCGGTCAAATGACCGCCGGTATACCGTCTGCCGGGATGGTAAATGTATCCTGAGGACAGGTAGTGAGTGTGGAGGGATAGGTGGTTCAGTAAAATGTAACAGCTCAAACTGCGATCATTCACTGATAAATTGATTTATAGCTCTCCCTTTTTAACCATTGCAGTCATAAAAGCAATGTTTTTTAAACTTTTAAATAAAGCTTGTTAGCATCCCCAGCACACTGTATATGCTGGGAGATGTAGTTCTCAATATGAAAACATTTAATTACTGTATGAACTCTAATTCCCCAACTGAAACCTCTCACAAACACACACTCCTAAATCTAGTACACACACACACACACACACATTTCCCCAGTACTGACAACTCTCATCACTTCCACACACTGACAACTCCCTCCTGCTCCTCTCCCCACTGACACTGACAGCTCCCTCACAGTCACACACATCCTCCACCCCCCCCCCCCCCCACACACACACACACTGATAGCACACATGCACAAATCCCCCCCTCCTCGACACTAACTGTCACGGACTGCTTGGGCAGCAGGGGGCAGGCTCTGACTTGAAGTGCTGAAATTCAACAGCTCTCTCGAACTTGCAAGGCATGGCTGTGCAGCTGTCTCCAGCCATCTCCTTGCCCACTGTGCAAAGGGGCAGAGCTAGGAGTGAAGCAGTGGACAGCAGTTGAGGGGCGTTTCAAACTGTAACAGGGTTGGGACAATTTCAGTATCCTTCCCTCACCGTCTAATTGGTCAGTCCCATGCTGATTGCCATAGCGCCCTTTCGAGACTGCAGAACTCTATCCCTTAGCCACGGTTGGCACAGCTGGATGGTGCCCCTGGCAAGTGCCATCCTGGCCAAGGGGTAGATACGCCCCTGAGGGTCAGGGCCAGAAACAGAAATCTCGGGGCCCAGTACACTGATATCTCTGGGGCCCCCTCAACCCCCCCTTAACTTGGCAGAGGGATCTTTAAAAAAAAATGGAGCCTTTGACTCGGACCGTCAGTGAGGCCGGCAGGTGGTTTTCATACTGGGCTATCCAGCTCTTCGGTGGCGGTGGCAGGGACATTCAGAAAAGGGCCAGCACAGCAACATGCATAATAATGGCAATACAGTATGGACCACAGGGACTGGACAAAGTGATGGGGTAAAAGGAGGGGGGAGGGTTTAGTTGGCCTGTTAATTGTTTTCCTGCTTAAATTGAGCAGTTGGTGGATACACTTTAAAAAGCAATATTGGCACTGTGGCCCCATTATTTCTGTTCTTAATACTTGGAGCCCTGAACAAGTGTCCCCTTTGTCCCCCCTGTCACCGGGCCTGTTCAGGCGTTACCTATGGAGAAGCTGCGACATGACATCCTAGGACACGATACTGCACCATGCATCACCATTATATTTCAGTGTGCCTTGTCAATATTTAAATCTTGTTCTGTGTGACGTGAGTTGTAAATGGTTGAAAATCTCTGTGCTACAGAATCGTCACCATGTAGTTATAACAACACCGCAAAACCACCAAAAGATGTGTTTTGGTAGAGGGACTGCTGGAGGGGCCCATTGGGGCCCCCAGTTTGCTACCCCACCCCAGTATACCTGTGCTGTAGCCAGTGGAAGGGGCACTATCTTCCCGGTGATCTCTTCGGGAAGATGGTGCCGCACATAGAAAGCAAAGACTCTGGCTGCACTCTCCTGCCCTCGCTCTAAGCAAGGTGATCGGGCCACAAAAGGACCCCTGTCGGACCCCTGCCGGACCCCGGCCTGTGGGCCACAAAAGGATGCATTGGGGGCGGCATGCGGCCCATGGGTTTGACACCCCTGCCCTAGAGTATCAAAATTTGTTTCACGGCACCCCTAGGCCAAAGTTTTTTTTATTGAGAAATTCAGAAAAAAATATAAAATTAAGTAAATTGTGTTTATAGCATGTCATCCTCAGGTTCAGTTATGTTGTGAGGGAATGGTTTTGCCAATTTAATAAAGTATAAATAATTTTAATTGGTCCTGGACCACCAAACTATGCTACCAGTGCAAGAACCCCAGTTTGGAAACTACTGCCATAAAATAAACCTTTTTTGTTTTTTTTAAACTACATGTAATACACCTTAGAGCTCAGTTCCTAAAAGGTTTTAAACCCTTGCATACAGTAAACTACACATATTTAAAAATCCTACACCGGGCACAAGTGCTCACGGGCCAATTTCATGGCAGTCTCGGATAGGAGGGCATTGTGGATTCACCAAGGGAATGCTGATGCTGACTCCAAGAAGAAAGGGAGTCTCTTCCCTATGAAGGTGAAGCCTTGTTTGGCGACGGCCTAGTTAATTTGATCTCGGCAGCTCCCGCAGGTAAGTCATCCTTCTTGCCCTATGTTCCCTCTCAACGGATGAAGACGCATCATTATCTGAAGCAGTCATTTCGGCCCAATAGATATGCAAGAAGTTAAGATTCCCCTTTCTTTGCAGGTAGAGGAAGGAAAAGAGGGAAGAGGTCTGTAGCCTCTTCAAGATCGCAGGAGCAGAGATCGTCCTCTGCTTCTGCCAAATCCACTGCATGACGCTGGGGCTCTCTTGCAGGAGCCCGCACCAGTGGGGGGCACGTCTAAAACTCTTCAGTCAGTTCTGGATTCATTCGGACCTGGACTCGTGGGTTTTACAAATAGTGTCCCAAGGGTACAAACTGGGGTTTCAAGACGTTCCCCCTCACCGATTGTTCAAATCAGCCTTAGTCAGCAGGGAGAAGGTTTTTATTCAAGCCTCTTCGTGGTCCCGAAGCCGGACGGCTCAGTCAGACCAATCTTAAATCTGAAATCCCTTAATTTCTACCTAAAGAAATTCAATTTCAAGATGGAATCTCTCAGGGTAGTGATCTCCAGTCCGGGGGATAAAGGAGATTTCATGGTTTTGGTAGACATAAAGGATGCCTACTTATATGTTCCCATTTAGCCACTGCATCAAGCTACCTGAGGTTTGCAATTCAGGATTGTCATTACCAATTTCAGACGTTGCCGTTTGGTCTGTCCACGGCTCCGAGGATTTTCACCAGGGTGATGGCGGAAATGATGGTTCTCCTTCGCAAGCAAGGAGTCACAATTATCCCGTACTTGGATGATCTCCTGATAAAGGCAAGATCCAGGGACCAGTTGGTGCAAAACATCTACTCTCCCTGACAGTTCTTCAACAACATGGTTGGCTCCTAAACTTGCCAAAATCGCAGTTGGTCCCAATGACGCGGTTGTTGTTTTTGGGAGTGATACTGGACACAGAAGAGGTTTTCTTCTAGTGGAAAGGCTCTGGAGATCCAGAGTCTGGTCAAACAAATTCTGAAACCAGCAAGAGTGTTAATCCATCAATGCATTCAGTTGCTGGTGAAGATGGTTGCGGCCTACGAGGCCATTCAGTTTGGCAGGTTCCATGCCAGAGTGTTCCAGTGGGACCTGTTGGACAAGTGGTCCGGATCCCACCTACACATGCACCGGAGGATAATCCTGTCTTCCAAGACCAGAATCTCACTCCATTGGTGGCTGCACAGTTCTCACCACCTAGAGGGGCGATGGTTCGGGATCCAGGACGGGATCCTAGGGACCACGGATGCAACCCTCCGAGGCTGGAGAGCAGTCACACAGGGGGAAAACATCCAAGGAAGATGGTCAAGTCTTCCTTGGATGTTTTCATCTCCACATAAATGTTCTGGAGTTAAGGGCCATTTAATAACTGCAGACACAGTACGCACTGGGACGGGTGCCCAGCATCCTCTACGGACTAAGAGAAAAGGATTTACCGGTAGGTATTAAAATCCTATTTTCTCTAACGTCCTAGAGGATGCTGTGGACTCCGTAAGGACCATGGGGATAGACGGGCTCCGCAGGAGACATGGGCACTTTAAGAAAGACTTTAGTTCTGGGTGTGCACTGGCTCCTCCCTCTATGCCCCTCCTCCAGACCTCAGTTTGATACTGTACCCAGTGGAGACTGGGTGCTTTTCAGGAGCTCTCCTGAGCTTTCTGACAGAAAGTATTTTGTTAGGTTTTTAATTTTCAGGGAGCACTGCTGGCAACAGACTCCCTCATCGAGGGACTGAGGGGAGAGAAGCAGCCCTACTCTCTGAGTTGCAAGGTCCTGCTTCTTAGGCTACTGGACACCATTAGCTCCAGTGGGACTGGTACGCAGGATCTCACCCTCGCCGTCCGTCCCAGAGCCGCGCCGCCGTCCCCCTCGCAGAGCCGGAAGATAGAAGCCGGGTGAGTATGAGAAGAAAAGAAGACTTCAGAGGCGGCAGAAGACTTCATGATCTTCACTGAGGTAACGCACAGCACTGCAGCTGTGCGCCTTTGCTCCCATACACCTCACATACTCCGGTCACTGTAAGGGTGCAGGGCGCAGGGGGGGCGCCCTGGGCAGCAATATAAACCTCTTTCGCAAAAATATAACATATATACAGCTGGGCACTTTATATATGTATAAGCCCCCACCAATTTTACAGTTTAAGCGGGACAGAAGCCCGCCTCCGAGGGGGCGGGGCTTCTCCCTCAGCACTCACCAGCGCCATTTTTTCTCCACAGCACCGCTGAGAGGAAGCTCCCCGGACTCTACCCTGCTTATACCACGTTAGACAAGAGGGTTGAAAAGAGGGGTGGGGGGGGCACATAATTCGCAAATTACATACAGCAGCACTACTGGGCAAACATTAAGTTACTGTTTTATTCCTGGGTTATATAGCGCTGGGGGGTGTGCTGGCATACTCTCTCTCTGTCTCTCCAAAGGGCCTTGTGGGGAAACTGTCTTCAGAAAAAGCATTCCCTGTGTGTGTAGTGTGTCGGTACACGTGTGTCGACATGTCTGAGGAAGAAGGCTATATTAGAGAGGAGCGGGAGCAAATGAATGTGGTGTCTCCGCCGACAGCTGATTGGATGGATATGTGGAATGTTTTAAATGCTAGTGTAAACTCATTGCACAAAAGATTAGACAAGGCAGAAGCTTTGGGACAGTCAGGGTTTCAACCCATGCCTGATCCTATGTTGCAGGGACTGTCAGGGTCTCATAAGCGCCCACTATCCCAGATTGTTGACACAGATACCGACACGGATTCTGACTAGAGATGAGCGCCTGAAATTTTTCGGGTTTTGTGTTTTGGTTTTGGGTTCGGTTCCGCGGCCGTGTTTTGGGTTCGAACGCGTTTTGGCAAAACCTCACCGAATTTTTTTTGTCGGATTCGGGTGTGTTTTGGATTCGGGTGTTTTTTTCAAAAAACACTAAAAAACAGCTTAAATCATAGAATTTGGGGGTCATTTTGATCCCAAAGTATTATTAACCTCAAAAACCATAATTTACACTCATTTTCAGTCTATTCTGAATACCTCACACCTCACAATATTATTTTTAGTCCTAAAATTTGCACCGAGGTCGCTGTGTGAGTAAGATAAGCGACCCTAGTGGCCGACACAAACACCGGGCCCATCTAGGAGTGGCACTGCAGTGTCACGCAGGATGTCCCTTCCAAAAAACCCTCCCCAAACAGCACATGACGCAAAGAAAAAAAGAGGCGCAATGAGGTAGCTGTGTGAGTAAGATTAGCGACCCTAGTGGCCGACACAAACACCGGGCCCATCTAGGAGTGGCACTGCAGTGTCACGCAGGATGTCCCTTCCAAAAAACCCTCCCCAAACAGCACATGACGCAAAGAAAAAAAGAGGCGCAATGAGGTAGCTGACTGTGTGAGTAAGATTAGCGACCCTAGTGGCCGACACAAACACCGGGCCCATCTAGGAGTGGCACTGCAGTGTCACGCAGGATGTCCCTTCCAAAAAACCCTCCCCAATCAGCACATGATGCAAAGAAAAAGAAAAGAAAAAAGAGGTGCAAGATGGAATTGTCCTTGGGCCCTCCCACCCACCCTTATGTTGTATAAACAAAACAGGACATGCACACTTTAACCAACCCATCATTTCAGTGACAGGGTCTGCCACACGACTGTGACTGATATGACGGGTTGGTTTGGACCCCCCCCAAAAAAGAAGCAATTAATCTCTCCTTGCACAAACTGGCTCTACAGAGGCAAGATGTCCACCTCATCTTCACCCTCCGATATATCACCGTGTACATCCCCCTCCTCACAGATTATCAATTCGTCCCCACTGGAATCCACCATCTCAGCTCCCTGTGTACTTTGTGGAGGCAATTGCTGCTGGTCAATGTCTCCGCGGAGGAATTGATTATAATTCATTTTAATGAACATCATCTTCTCCACATTTTCTGGATGTAACCTCGTACGCCGATTGCTGACAAGGTGAGCGGCGGCACTAAACACTCTTTCGGAGTACACACTTGTGGGAGGGCAACTTAGGTAGAATAAAGCCAGTTTGTGCAAGGGCCTCCAAATTGCCTCTTTTTCCTGCCAGTATAAGTACGGACTGTGTGACGTGCCTACTTGGATGCGGTCACTCATATAATCCTCCACCATTCTATCAATGTTGAGAGAATCATATGCAGTGACAGTAGACGACATGTCCGTAATCGTTGTCAGGTCCTTCAGTCCGGACCAGATGTCAGCATCAGCAGTCGCTCCAGACTGCCCTGCATCACCGCCAGCGGGTGGGCTCGGAATTCTGAGCCTTTTCCTCGCACCCCCAGTTGCGGGAGAATGTGAAGGAGGAGATGTTGACAGGTCGCGTTCCGCTTGACTTGACAATTTTGTCACCAGCAGGTCTTTCAACCCCAGCAGACCTGTGTCTGCCGGAAAGAGAGATCCAAGGTAGGCTTTAAATCTAGGATCGAGCACGGTGGCCAAAATGTAGTGCTCTGATTTCAACAGATTGACCACCCGTGAATCCTTGTTAAGCGAATTAAGGGCTGCATCCACAAGTCCCACATGCCTAGCGGAATCGCTCCCTTTTAGCTCCTTCTTCAATGCCTCCAGCTTCTTCTGCAAAAGCCTGATGAGGGGAATGACCTGACTCAGGCTGGCAGTGTCTGAACTGACTTCACGTGTGGCAAGTTCAAAGGGCATCAGAACCTTGCACAACGTTGAAATCATTCTCCACTGCACTTGAGACAGGTGCATTCCACCTCCTATATCGTGCTCAATTGTATAGGCTTGAATGGCCTTTTGCTGCTCCTCCAACCTCTGAAGCATATAGAGGGTTGAATTCCACCTCGTTACCACTTCTTGCTTCAGATGATGGCAGGGCAGGTTCAGTAGTTTTTGGTGGTGCTCCAGTCTTCTGTACGTGGTGCCTGTACGCCGAAAGTGTCCCGCAATTTTTCTGGCCACCGACAGCATCTCTTGCACGCCCCTGTCGTTTTTTAAAAAATTCTGCACCACCAAATTCAAGGTATGTGCAAAACATGGGACGTGCTGGAATTTGCCCATATTTAATGCACACACAATATTGCTGGCGTTGTCCGATGCCACAAATCCACAGGAGAGTCCAATTGGGGTAAGCCATTCCGCGATGATCTTCCTCAGTTGCCGTAAGAGGTTTTCAGCTGTGTGCGTATTCTGGAAAGCGGTGATACAAAGCGTAGCCTGCCTAGGAAAGAGTTGGCGTTTGCGAGATGCTGCTACTGGTGCCGCCGCTGCTGTTCTTGCGGCGGGAGTCCATACATCTACCCAGTGGGCTGTCACAGTCATATAGTCCTGACCCTGCCCTGCTCCACTTGTCCACATGTCCGTGGTTAAGTGGACATTGGGTACAACTGCATTTTTTAGGACACTGGTGAGTCTTTTTCTGACGTCCGTGTACATTCTCGGTATCGCCTGCCTAGAGAAGTGGAACCTAGATGGTATTTGGTAACGGGGGCACACTGCCTCAATAAATTGTCTAGTTCCCTGTGAACTAACGGCGGATACCGGACGCACGTCTAACACCAACATAGTTGTCAAGGACTCAGTTATCCGCTTTGCAGTAGGATGACTGCTGTGATATTTCATCTTCCTCGCAAAGGACTGTTGAACAGTCAATTGCTTACTGGAAGTAGTACAAGTGGGCTTACGACTTCCCCTCTGGGATGACCATCGACTCCCAGCGGCAACAACAGCAGCGCCAGCAGCAGTAGGCGTTACACGCAAGGATGCATCGGAGGAATCCCAGGCAGGAGAGGACTCGTCAGAATTGCCAGTGACATGGCCTGCAGGACTATTGGCATTCCTGGGGAAGGAGGAAATTGACACTGAGGGAGTTGGTGGGGTGGTTTGCGTGAGCTTGGTTACAAGAGGAAGGGATTTACTGGTCAGTGGACTGCTTCCGCTGTCACCCAAAGTTTTTGAACTTGTCACTGACTTATTATGAATGCGCTGCAGGTGACGTATAAGGGAGGATGTTCCGAGGTGGTTAACGTCCTTACCCCTACTTATTACAGCTTGACAAAGGGAACACACGGCTTGACACCTGTTGTCCGCATTTCTGGTGAAATACCTCCACACCGAAGAGCTGATTTTTTTGGTATTTTCACCTGGCATGTCAACGGCCATATTCCTCCCACGGACAACAGGTGTCTCCCCGGGTGCCTGACTTAAACAAACCACCTCACCATCAGAATCCTCCTGGTCAATTTCCTCCCCAGCGCCAGCAACACCCATATCCTCCTCATCCTGGTGTACTTCAACACTGACATCTTCAATCTGACTATCAGGAACTGGACTGCGGGTGCTCCTTCCAGCACTTGCAGGGGGCGTGCAAATGGTGGAAGGCGCATGCTCTTCATGTCCAGTGTTGGGAAGGTCAGGCATCGCAACCGACACAATTGGACTCTCCTTGTGGATTTGGGATTTCGAAGAATGCACAGTTCTTTGCTGTGCTGCTTTTGCCAGCTTGAGTCTTTTCATTTTTCTAGCGAGAGGCTGAGTGCTTCCATCCTCATGTGAAGCTGAACCACTAGCCATGAACATAGGCCAGGGCCTCAGCCGTTCCTTGCCACTCCGTGTGGTAAATGGCATATTGGCAAGTTTACGCTTCTCCTCCGACAATTTTATTTTAGGTTTTGGAGTCCTTTTTTTACTGATATTTGGTGTTTTGGATTTGACATGCTCTGTACTATGACATTGGGCATCGGCCTTGGCAGACGACGTTGCTGGCATTTCATCGTCTCGGCCATGACTAGTGGCAGCAGCTTCAGCACGAGGTGGAAGTGGATCTTGATCTTTCCCTAATTTTGGAACCTCAACATTTTTGTTCTCCATATTTTAATAGGCACAACTAAAAGGCACCTCAGGTAAACAATGGAGATGGATGGATTGGATACTAGTATACAATTATGGACGGGCTGCCGAGTGCCGACACAGAGGTAGCCACAGCCGTGAACTACCGCACTGTACTGTGTCTGCTGCTAATATAGACTGGTTGATAAAGAGATAGTATACTCGTAACTAGTATGTATGTATAAAGAAAGAAAAAAAAACCACGGTTAGGTGGTATATACAATTATGGACGGGCTGCCGAGTGCCGACACAGAGGTAGCCACAGCCATGAACTACCGCACTGTACTGTGTCTGCTGCTAATATATAGACTGGTTGATAAAGAGATAGTATACTCGTAACTAGTATGTATGTATAAAGAAAGAAAAAAAAACCACGGTTAGGTGGTATATACAATTATGGACGGGCTGCCGAGTGCCGACACAGAGGTAGCCACAGCCGTGAACTACCGCACTGTACTGTGTCTGCTGCTAATATATAGACTGGTTGATAAAGAGATAGTATACTCGTAACTAGTATGTATGTATAAAGAAAGAAAAAAAAAACACGGTTAGGTGGTATATACAATTATGGACGGGCTGCCGAGTGCCGACACAGAGGTAGCCACAGCCGTGAACTACCGCACTGTACTGTGTCTGCTGCTAATATATAGACTGGTTGATAAAGAGATAGTATACTCGTAACTAGTATGTATGTATAAAGAAAGAAAAAAAAACCACGGTTAGGTGGTATATACAATTATGGACGGGCTGCCGAGTGCCGACACAGAGGTAGCCACAGCCGTGAACTACCGCACTGTACTGTGTCTGCTGCTAATATATAGACTGGTTGATAAAGAGATAGTATACTCGTAACTAGTATGTATGTATAAAGAAAGAAAAAAAAACCACGGTTAGGTGGTATATACAATTATGGACGGGCTGCCGAGTGCCGACACAGAGGTAGCCACAGCCGTGAACTACCGCACTGTACTGTGTCTGCTGCTAATATAGACTGGTTGATAAAGATATAGTATACTCGTAACTAGTATGTATGTATAAAGAAAGAAAAAAAAACCACGGTTAGGTGGTATATACAATTATGGACGGGCTGCCGAGTGCCGACACAGAGGTAGCCACAGCCGTGAACTACCGCACTGTACTGTGTCTGCTGCTAATATAGACTGGTTGATAAAGAGATAGTATACTACTAATATTATATATACTGGTGGTCAGGTCACTGGTCACTAGTCACACTGGCAGTGGCACTCCTGCAGCAAAAGTGTGCACTGTTTAATTTTAATATAATATTATGTACTCCTGGCTCCTGCTATAACCTATAACTGGCACTGCAGTAGTGCTCCCCAGTCTCCCCCACAATTATAAGCTGTGTGAGCTGAGCAGTCAGACAGATATATAATATATATAGATGATGCAGCACACTGGCCTGAGCCTGAGCAGTGCACACAGATATGGTATGTGACTGACTGAGTCACTGTGTGTATCGCTTTTTTCAGGCAGAGAACGGATATATTAAATAAACTGCACTGTGTGTCTGGTGGTCACTCACTATATAATATATTATGTACTCCTGGCTCCTGCTATAACCTATAACTGGCACTGCTGTAGTGCTCCCCAGTCTCCCCCACAATTATAAGCTGTGTGAGCTGAGCAGTCAGACAGATATATATAATATTATATATAGATAATAGATGATGCAGCACACTGGCCTGAGCCTGAGCAGTGCACACAGATATGGTATGTGATAGAGATGAGCGCCTGAAATTTTTCGGGTTTTGTGTTTTGGTTTTGGGTTCGGTTCCGCGGCCGTGTTTTGGCTTCGAACGCGTTTTGGCAAAACCTCACCGAATTATTTTTGTCGGATTCGGGTGTGTTTTGGATTCGGGTGTTTTTTTCCAAAAAAAACTAAAAACAGCTTAAATCATAGAATTTGGGGGTCATTTTGATCCCAAAGTATTATTAACCTCAAAAACCATAATTTACACTCATTTTCAGTCTATTCTGAATACCTCACACCTCACAATATTATTTTTAGTCCTAAAATTTGCACCAAGGTCGCTGTGTGAGTAAGATAAGCGACCCTAGTGGCCGACACAAACACCGGGCCCATCTAGGAGTGGCACTGCAGTGTCACGCAGGATGTCCCTTCCAAAAAACCCTCCCCAAACAGCACATGACGCAAAGAAAAAAAGAGGCGCAATGAGGTAGCTGTGTGAGTAAGATTAGCGACCCTAGTGGCCGACACAAACACCGGGCCCATCTAGGAGTGGCACTGCAGTGTCACGCAGGATGGCCCTTCCAAAAAACCCTCCCCAAACAGCACATGACGCAAAGAAAAAAAGAGGCGCAATGAGGTAGCTGACTGTGTGAGTAAGATTAGCGACCCTAGTGGCCGACACAAACACCGGGCCCATCTAGGAGTGGCACTGCAGTGTCACGCAGGATGGCCCTTCCAAAAAACCCTCCCCAAACAGCACATGACGCAAAGAAAAAAAGAGGCGCAATGAGGTAGCTGACTGTGTGAGTAAGATTAGCGACCCTAGTGGCCGACACAAACACCGGGCCCATCTAGGAGTGGCACTGCAGTGTCACGCAGGATGTCCCTTCCAAAAAACCCTCCCCAAACAGCACATGACGCAAAGAAAAAAAGAGGCGCAATGAGGTAGCTGTGTGAGTAAGATTAGCGACCCTAGTGGCCGACACAAACACCGGGCCCATCTAGGAGTGGCACTGCAGTGTCACGCAGGATGTCCCTTCCAAAAAACCCTCCCCAAACAGCACATGACGCAAAGAAAAAAAGAGGCGCAATGAGGTAGCTGACTGTGTGAGTAAGATTAGCGACCCTAGTGGCCGACACAAACACCGGGCCCATTTAGGAGTGGCACTGCAGTGTCACGCAGGATGTCCCTTCCAAAAAACCCTCCCCAATCAGCACATGATGCAAAGAAAAAGAAAAGAAAAAAGAGGTGCAAGATGGAATTATCCTTGGGCCCTCCCACCCACCCTTATGTTGTATAAACAAAACAGGACATGCACACTTTAACCAACCCATCATTTCAGTGACAGGGTCTGCCACACGACTGTGACTGATATGACGGGTTGGTTTGGACCCCCCCCAAAAAAGAAGCAATTAATCTCTCCTTGCACAAACTGGCTCTACAGAGGCAAGATGTCCACCTCATCTTCACCCTCCGATATATCACCGTGTACATCCCCCTCCTCACAGATTATCAATTCGTCCCCACTGGAATCCACCATCTCAGCTCCCTGTGTACTTTGTGGAGGCAATTGCTGCTGGTCAATGTCTCCGCGGAGGAATTGATTATAATTCATTTTAATGAACATCATCTTCTCCACATTTTCTGGATGTAACCTCGTACGCCGATTGCTGACAAGGTGAGCGGCGGCACTAAACACTCTTTCGGAGTACACACTTGTGGGAGGGCAACTTAGGTAGAATAAAGCCAGTTTGTGCAAGGGCCTCCAAATTGCCTCTTTTTCCTGCCAGTATAAGTACGGACTGTGTGACGTGCCTACTTGGATGCGGTCACTCATATAATCCTCCACCATTCTATCAATGTTGAGAGAATCATATGCAGTGACAGTAGACGACATGTCCGTAATCGTTGTCAGGTCCTTCAGTCCGGACCAGATGTCAGCATCAGCAGTCGCTCCAGACTGCCCTGCATCACCGCCAGCGGGTGGGCTCGGAATTCTGAGCCTTTTCCTCGCACCCCCAGTTGCGGGAGAATGTGAAGGAGGAGATGTTGACAGGTCGCGTTCCGCTTGACTTGACAATTTTGTCACCAGCAGGTCTTTCAACCCCAGCAGACCTGTGTCTGCCGGAAAGAGAGATCCAAGGTAGGCTTTAAATCTAGGATCGAGCACGGTGGCCAAAATGTAGTGCTCTGATTTCAACAGATTGACCACCCGTGAATCCTTGTTAAGCGAATTAAGGGCTGCATCCACAAGTCCCACATGCCTAGCGGAATCGCTCCCTTTTAGCTCCTTCTTCAATGCCTCCAGCTTCTTCTGCAAAAGCCTGATGAGGGGAATGACCTGACTCAGGCTGGCAGTGTCTGAACTGACTTCACGTGTGGCAAGTTCAAAGGGCATCAGAACCTTGCACAACGTTGAAATCATTCTCCACTGCACTTGAGACAGGTGCATTCCATCTCCTATATCGTGCTCAATTGTATAGGCTTGAATGGCCTTTTGCTGCTCCTCCAACCTCTGAAGCATATAGAGGGTTGAATTCCACCTCGTTACCACTTCTTGCTTCAGATGATGGCAGGGCAGGTTCAGTAGTTTTTGGTGGTGCTCCAGTCTTCTGTACGTGGTGCCTGTACGCCGAAAGTGTCCCGCAATTTTTCTGGCCACCGACAGCATCTCTTGCACGCCCCTGTCGTTTTTTAAAAAATTCTGCACCACCAAATTCAAGGTATGTGCAAAACATGGGACGTGCTGGAATTTGCCCATATTTAATGCACACACAATATTGCTGGCGTTGTCCGATGCCACAAATCCACAGGAGAGTCCAATTGGGGTAAGCCATTCCGCGATGATCTTCCTCAGTTGCCGTAAGAGGTTTTCAGCTGTGTGCGTATTCTGGAAAGCGGTGATACAAAGCGTAGCCTGCCTAGGAAAGAGTTGGCGTTTGCGAGATGCTGCTACTGGTGCCGCCGCTGCTGTTCTTGCGGCGGGAGTCCATACATCTACCCAGTGGGCTGTCACAGTCATATAGTCCTGACCCTGCCCTGCTCCACTTGTCCACATGTCCGTGGTTAAGTGGACATTGGGTACAACTGCATTTTTTAGGAGACTGGTGAGTCTTTTTCTGACGTCCGTGTACATTCTCGGTATCGCCTGCCTAGAGAAGTGGAACCTAGATGGTATTTGGTAACGGGGGCACACTGCCTCAATAAATTGTCTAGTTCCCTGTGAACTAACGGCGGATACCGGACGCACGTCTAACACCAACATAGTTGTCAAGGACTCAGTTATCCGCTTTGCAGTAGGATGACTGCTGTGATATTTCATCTTCCTCGCAAAGGACTGTTGAACAGTCAATTGCTTACTGGAAGTAGTACAAGTGGGCTTACGACTTCCCCTCTGGGATGACCATCGACTCCCAGCGGCAACAACAGCAGCGCCAGCAGCAGTAGGCGTTACACGCAAGGATGCATCGGAGGAATCCCAGGCAGGAGAGGACTCGTCAGACTTGCCAGTGACATGGCCTGCAGGACTATTGGCATTCCTGGGGAAGGAGGAAATTGACACTGAGGGAGTTGGTGGGGTGGTTTGCGTGAGCTTGGTTACAAGAGGAAGGGATTTACTGGTCAGTGGACTGCTTCCGCTGTCACCCAAAGTTTTTGAACTTGTCACTGACTTATTATGAATGCGCTGCAGGTGACGTATAAGGGAGGATGTTCCGAGGTGGTTAACGTCCTTACCCCTACTTATTACAGCTTGACAAAGGGAACACACGGCTTGACACCTGTTGTCCGCATTTCTGGTGAAATACCTCCACACCGAAGAGCTGATTTTTTTGGTATTTTCACCTGGCATGTCAACGGCCATATTCCTCCCACGGACAACAGGTGTCTCCCCGGGTGCCTGACTTAAACAAACCACCTCACCATCAGAATCCTCCTGGTCAATTTCCTCCCCAGCGCCAGCAACACCCATATCCTCCTCATCCTGGTGTACTTCAACACTGACATCTTCAATCTGACTATCAGGAACTGGACTGCGGGTGCTCCTTCCAGCACTTGCAGGGGGCGTGCAAATGGTGGAAGGCGCATGCTCTTCACGTCCAGTGTTGGGAAGGTCAGGCATCGCAACCGACACAATTGGACTCTCCTTGTGGATTTGGGATTTCAAAGAACGCACAGTTCTTTGCGGTGCTTTTGCCAGCTTGAGTCTTTTCAGTTTTCTAGCGAGAGGCTGAGTGCTTCCATCCTCATGTGAAGCTGAACCACTAGCCATGAACATAGGCCAGGGCCTCAGCCGTTCCTTGCCACTCCGTGTGGTAAATGGCATATTGGCAAGTTTACGCTTCTCCTCCGACAATTTTATTTTAGGTTTTGGAGTCCTTTTTTTACTGATATTTGGTGTTTTGGTTTTGACATGCTCTGTACTATGCCATTGGGCATCGGCCTTGGCAGACGACGTTGCTGGCATTTCATCGTCTCGGCCATGACTAGTGGCAGCAGCTTCAGCACGAGGTGGAAGTGGATCTTGATCTTTCCCTAATTTTGGAACCTCAACATTTTTGTTCTCCATATTTTAATAGGCACAACTAAAAGGCACCTCAGGTAAACAATGCAGATGGATGGATTGGATACTAGTATACAATTATGGACGGGCTGCCGAGTGCCGACACAGAGGTAGCCACAGCCGTGAACTACCGCACTGTACTGTGTCTGCTGCTAATATATAGACTGGTTGATAAAGAGATAGTATACTCGTAACTAGTATGTATGTATAAAGAAAGAAAAAAAAACCACGGTTAGGTCACTGGTATATACAATTATGGACGGGCTGCCGAGTGCCGACACAGAGGTAGCCACAGCCGTGAACTACCGCACTGTACTGTGTCTGCTGCTAATATATAGACTGGTTGATAAAGAGATAGTATACTCGTAACTAGTATGTATGTATAAAGAAAGAAAAAAAAACCACGGTTAGGTCACTGGTATATACAATTATGGACGGGCTGCCGAGTGCCGACACAGAGGTAGCCACAGCCGTGAACTACCGCACTGTACTGTGTCTGCTGCTAATATATAGACTGGTTGATAAAGAGATAGTATACTCGTAACTAGTATGTATGTATAAAGAAAGAAAAAAAAACCACGGTTAGGTCACTGGTATATACAATTATGGACGGGCTGCCGAGTGCCGACACAGAGGTAGCCACAGCCGTGAACTACCGCACTGTACTGTGTCTGCTGCTAATATATAGACTGGTTGATAAAGAGATAGTATACTCGTAACTAGTATGTATGTATAAAGAAAGAAAAAAAAACCACGGTTAGGTCACTGGTATATACAATTATGGACGGGCTGCCGAGTGCCGACACAGAGGTAGCCACAGCCGTGAACTACCGCACTGTACTGTGTCTGCTGCTAATATATAGACTGGTTGATAAAGAGATAGTATACTCGTAACTAGTATGTATGTATAAAGAAAGAAAAAAAAACCACGGTTAGGTGGTATATACAATTATGGACGGGCTGCCGAGTGCCGACACAGAGGTAGCCACAGCCGTGAACTACCGCACTGTACTGTGTCTGCTGCTAATATATAGACTGGTTGATAAAGAGATAGTATACTCGTAACTAGTATGTATGTATAAAGAAAGAAAAAAAACCCACGGTTAGGTCACTGGTATATACAATTATGGACGGGCTGCCGAGTGCCGACACAGAGGTAGCCACAGCCGTGAACTACCGCACTGTACTGTGTCTGCTGCTAATATATAGACTGGTTGATAAAGAGATAGTATACTCGTAACTAGTATGTATGTATAAAGAAAGAAAAAAAAACCACGGTTAGGTGGTATATACAATTATGGACGGGCTGCCGAGTGCCGACACAGAGGTAGCCACAGCCGTGAACTACCGCACTGTACTGTGTCTGCTGCTAATATATAGACTGGTTGATAAAGAGATAGTATACTCGTAACTAGTATGTATGTATAAAGAAAGAAAAAAAAACCACGGTTAGGGCACTGGTATATACAATTATGGACGGGCTGCCGAGTGCCGACACAGAGGTAGCCACAGCCGTGAACTACCGCACTGTACACTGGTTGATAAAGAGATAGTAGTATACTCGTAACAACTAGTATGACGACGGTATAAAGAATGAAAAAAAAACCACGGTTAGGTGGTATATAATACAATTATGGTTGGACGGACTGCCTGCCGAGTGCCGACACAGAGGTAGCCACAGCCGTGAACTACCGCACTGTACACTGGTTGATAAAGAGATAGTAGTATACTCGTAACAACTAGTATGACGACGGTATAAAGAATGAAAAAAAAACCACGGTTAGGTGGTATATAATACAATTATGGTTGGACGGACTGCCTGCCGAGTGCCGACACAGAGGTAGCCACAGCCGTGAACTACCGCACTGTACACTGGTTGATAAAGAGATAGTAGTATACTCGTAACAACTAGTATGACGACGGTATAAAGAACGAAAAAAAACCCACGGTTAGGTGGTATATATTATAATACAATTATGGATGGACGGACTGCCTGCCGAGTTCCGACACAGAGGTAGCCACAGCCGTGAACTACCGCACTGTACACTGGTTGATAAAGAGATAGTAGTATACTCGTAACAACTAGTATGACGACGGTATAAAGAACGAAAAAAAAACCACGGTTAGGTGGTATATATTATAATACAATTATGGATGGACGGACTGCCTGCCGAGTTCCGACACAGAGGTAGCCACAGCCGTGAACTACCGCACTGTACACTGGTTGATAAAGAGATAGTAGTATACTCGTAACAACTAGTATGACTATGACGACGGTATAAAGAAAGAAAAAAAAAACCACGGTTAGGTGGTATATAATACAATTATGGATGGACGGACTGCCTGCCGAGTGCCGACACAGAGGTAGCCACAGCCGTGAACTACCGCACTGTACTGTGTCTGCTGCTAATATAGACTGGTTGATAAAGAGATAGTATACAATACTACTAATATACTGGTGGTCAGGCACTGGTCACCACTAGTCACACTGGCAGTGGCACTCCTGCAGCAAAAGTGTGCACTGTTTAATTTTAATATAATATTATTTATCATGTACTCCTGGCTCCTGCTATAACAACCTGCAGTGCTCCCCAGTCTCCCCCACAATTATAAGCTTTATATACAATACATTGATGTGCAGCACACTGGGCTGAGCAGTGCACACAGACTGAGTCACTGTGTGACTGTGTATCGTTTTTTTCAGGCAGAGAACGGATATATTAAATAAAACAAACAACTGCACTGTCTCTGGTGGTCACTGGTCACTGTGGTCGTCAGTCACTAAACTCTGTCTGCACTCTGCACTCTCTTCTAATCTACAGTATCACAGCAATCTCTCTCTCTCTCTCTCTTCTAAATCTAATCTAAATGGAGAGGACGCCAGCCACGTCCTCTCCCTATCAATCTCAATGCACGTGTGAAAATGGCGGCGACGCGCGGCTCCTTATATAGAATCCGAGTCTCGCGAGAATCCGACAGCGTCATGATGACGTTCGGGCGCGCTCGGGTTAACCGAGCAAGGCGGGAAGATCCGAGTCGCTCGGACCCGTGAAAAAAAAAGTGAAGTTCGTGCGGGTTCGGATTCAAAGAAACCGAACCCGCTCATCTCTAGTATGTGACTGAGTCACTGTGTGCTGTGTATCGCTTTTTTCAGGCAGAGAACGGATTATAAATAAAACTGGTGGTCACTATCAGCAAAACTCTGCACTGTACTGAGTACTCCTAATGCTCCCCAAAATTAGTAAATCAAGTGTCTCTCTAATCTATTCTAAACGGAGAGGACGCCAGCCACGTCCTCTCCCTATCAATCTCAATGCACGTGTGAAAATGGCGGCGACGCGCGGCTCCTTATATAGAATCCGAGTCTCGCGATAGAATCCGAGCCTCGCGAGAATCCGACAGCGTCATGATGACGTTCGGGCGCGCTCGGGTTAACCGAGCAAGGCGGGAAGATCCGAGTCGCTCGGACCCGTGTAAAAAAACATGAAGTTCTGGCGGGTTCGGATTCAGAGAAACCGAACCCGCTCATCTCTAATTCTGACCCCAGTGTCGATTACGATGATGCAAAGTTACAGCCAAAATTGGCAAAATCCATTCGATTTATGATTATGGCAATAAAAGATGTTTTGCACATCACAGAGGAACCCCCTGTCGCTGACAAGAGGGTACATATGTACAAGGGAAAGAAGCCTGAGGTAACCTTTCCCCCCTCACACGAGCTGAACGAGTTATGTGAAAAAGCTTGGGAATCTCCAGATAAAAGACTGCAGATTTCCAAAAGGATTCTTATGGCGTATCCTTTCCCATCAACGGATAGGTTACGATGGGAATCCTCCCCTAGGGTGGACAAAGCATTAACACGCTTATCCAAGAAGGTAGCCCTCCCGTCCCAGGATACGGCTACCCTCAAAGAGTGTGCTGACCGCAAACAGGAGATTACCCTGAAGTCCATTTATACACATTCAGGTACCTTACTCAGACCGGCAATTGCGTCGGCCTGGGTGTGTAGTGCTGTAGCGGCATGGACAAATACCTTATCTGAGGGGATGGATAGCCTAGACAAGGATACTATTTTATTGACCCTGGGGCATATAAGAGATGCTGTCCTATATATGTGTGTATGCAAACTACAGGTGGTGCTGCAGGGCCCACACCCTTTTACTTGTCTTGTAGAGCAGCTCTGAAGCTGTCACAGTGCCCAGCTGCTGCAAGAAATCAGCTTGAATGCTTCAGGGGCTTGGGCATGGCCAACATGAGCCCCACAATGAAGGAGGGTGGGGGTGTTTAATGCAAACTTGGGGTTATACAAGCGCCGCAAAAGGCCGCCATGCCCTGCATGCCCCTTTTCTCTTTTCATATACAGATGAGGGTTCCAGCCAACTTTGGCCCACTGCTTGGATGACATCACCGTATGCAAATCCGTCTGCTGCAGACCTTCCCCCAGGAATGCTTGCAATAGTTGTTGCATATGGTTTAATGTCTGAGGGTGCTTCAGTATTAGGCAGCCTTCCGCCCTCCCATGTTCATCTGAAAAGATGTGGTCTCCCTGCAGTTGTTGTCCCCAGACGAGAGTTCCCTTGTGCTTCCTCAGTTAAATCTCCTTAACTTGACGGGGGTGTGCCCGAGCAGCCGCCCTCCCCAGCCCTATCCCAACACATACTTATCTTGCATATGAGATCTCTTGATCATGAAGATAGTTCTCACAGGTTGAGGTTCATCCTGGCCCCGCTCCCCGCTGGAGAGCGCTGATGGGGACAGCAGCGGGGCTTCAGCAGAAGGGTGAGTATGTGTGGCCAGAGACCTCCCTTCCCATGTGCAGGCCTGCAGAGTCTGCCACGCAGGATGGGGCATGTGGCACTCTCCCTCCCAGGGGCTCTTCCAGATGTAGCTCCTCAGCAGTATTTTTCCCGGGCTGCGCGGCGCTCTCCCCGACTGGCATCCGCCCTGGAACACTGCCTTCCTCAACGCAACATCAGCAGGGGGCCCTGGCCTCATCACCATCCCAGGTCTTTCTCATGTATGTATCATGTATGTGTGTGTGATATATGTATGAATCATATATGTTTGTGATATATATATATATATGTATCTATCTATCTATCTATCTATCTATCTATCTATCTATCTATCTATCTATCTATCTATCTATCGTATGTGTGTGTATATATATGTATCTATCATGTATGTATGTATGTATGTATCTATCTTGTATGTATGTGTTCTATCTATCTATCTATCTATCTATCGTGTGTGTGATATATGTATGTATCTATCATGTATGTGTTATATGTATGTATCACACCTTCCTCTATACATATACATACATACATACATACATACATACACAGTCACACACCTATATCTGTACGTACACTGACATACACACACCAACATCTATACATAAACACGCTGACCCCTAAACGTACACCAACGTACCCACACCTGCATCTATACCTACACATGCTGACACGTGGACGTACACCGGCTTACCCACATGTGAATCTATACATACATGTGCTGACACCTGGACATACACTGATGTACCCACACCTAACATCTATACATACACATGCTAACACCTGGACGTATACAGACGTACCCACATTTGCATCCATGCATATATAGATGTAGGTGTGTGTACGTCAGTGTACGTCCAGGTGTCAACGCGTGTATGTATAGATGCAGGTGTGGGTACGTCTGTGTATGTCCAGGTGTCAGAATGTGTATGTATAGATGCAGGTGTGGGAACGTCAGTGTAGGTTCAGGTGTCAGCGCGTGTATGTATAGATGCAGGTGCTTGTATGTCCAGATGTCAGTGCATGTATGTATAGATGCAAGTGTGGGTACGTCGGTGTATGTCCATTTGTCAGCGCGTGTATATATAGATGCAGGTGCTTGTATGTTGGTGTATGTCCAGGTGTCAGCATGTGTATGTATAGATGCAGGTGTGGGAATGTTGGTGTATGTCCTGGTGTCAGGGCGTGTATGTATGGATATTAGGTGTGGGTACATCAGTGTATGTCCAGGTGTTAGCGCATGTATGTATAGATGCAGGATAATAATCACACAGCGTGCCCCCCACCAACCACAAACCTCCCCCACCCCCCTGTATGACATAAACACCGCTAATTCCACTTACACACAATAATTTCAGTTTGCGACCAGGAGCCGGCAATGTATGTGCACCCAAATGAAGCCACTGTACATGCCCTGCAGGCTGCTATGTACTGCACAGGTGCAACAAATGTAAATGCCCTATCTTTAATATGGGGCATATTTTACTAAATTAAAAAAACCTGTAACTTTCTGTAAAACCTTAACCCCAAAAGGCACTACACTAACATCGGGGTGTAGAGTTGGATCTTGATCCAAGGCACCAACAGGCTAAAGCTTTGACTGTTTCCAGGATGCCTTGCACCGCCTCCTCTATAACCCTGCCCAGTGGCGTAACTAGACCTTTGTGGGCCCCATAGCAAAATTCTGAATGGGCCCACCAGCACTCAACAAGAATGAGTGGCGTTTGGGGTCAGAAAAGTAGAGGGGAAGGGGTCTGACAGAGTAGGGGGCAGGACATGAATGAATAGAAACTGAGGTGTCCATTATATAAAGAAATACAGTATGTGTGTCTGTGTGTATATCACACACACACACATATAAGGGAAATTCAAATGCCCTCAATTATTGCGCCCATTACACTCTGGTTTAGGTGCACAAAGCACCTAAACCTGAATAAAGTAATGGGCGCGATCATGAAAAGACACCGTTTGGTTGCCCAAATGGGTCTCTTTGCACACATTTCAGCTTGTTTCCCCTGGGGGTAGCGAGCTGAAATAAACATGTCGCACCCGTTGGCAGCAACATTAGAATAGCTGCTGACGGGCACGATTGAGGGAGGAAAGGGACACTTGAATCCAGCCCATAGATGCAATGTGAATATGTAATTTGTACCTTCCTATCTTAAAATGTATATAGTAGTGTTTACACTAGAGGTCTTTCCGAACCCCCTAATCCTAACATTGTAATTTGCTTTAGGGCGCACCTCCAATTAGTCTAGTGTTTCGTATTTTCACATTAAATACTTTCTTGCATTGGTTGGTTAAAGATTAGATCGTATATTTTTCTAGATATAGCTGTGCATAGTCTACAAGGCTACATGCTTCTCCCCTAACTAGAGATGTGCAGCGGGCATTTTTCGTGTTTCATGTTTTGGTTTTGGTTTCGGATCCGCAGTTGTGTTTTGGATATGGACGCGTTTTGGCAAAACCACCCTTTCGGGTTTTGTATTCGGGTGATTTTTTTTTAAAACCTCAAACAGCTAAAATCATAGAATTTGGGGGTAATTTTGATCCTATAGTATTAAGCTCAATAACCATAATTTCTACTCCTTTCCAGTCTATTCTGAACACCTCACACCTCCCAATATTATTTTTAGTCCTAAAATTTGCACCAAGGTCCCTGGATGACTAAGCTAAGCGACCCAAGTGGGCAGCACAAACACCTGGCCCATCTAGGAGTGGCACTGCAGTGTCAGACAGGATGGCACTTAAAAAAATAGCCCCAAACAGCACATGATGCAAAGATAAATAAAAAAAGAGGCGCAAGATGAAATTGTAGTGTGTCTCTCCTGCTCAGTGTCAGTTCTCAGTAGTATCCTCATCAGTGCTCAGTATCACTGCTCATTGTCTTGTGCTGCAATGTGGTGCTCAGTATACTAGAGTACATTACTAATAGTCCAGTGCTGCATCTTGCTGCTCAGTGTCAGTTCTAGTATCCTCATCAGTGCTCAGTATCACTGCTCATTGTCTTGTGCTGCATTGTGGTGCTCAGTATACTACAGAACATTACTAATAGTCCAGTGCTGCATCTGGCTGCTCAGTGTCAGTTCTAGTAATCTCATCAGTGCTCCGTATCACTGCTCATTGTCTTGTGGTGCTCAGTATACTACAGTACATTACTAATACTCCAGTGTCTTGTGCCGCATATGGCTGCTGTAGGGTGCTGTGGTAGTGTCCTGTCACTGTGCATATGTCATCATTCCAGTCACAGTGATATCTGGTATCTATCTAGTGGTATCTAATTCCAGACATTACCACCGTCTAATTCCAGATATATTACTGGCATATAATTCCACACATTAAAAAATGGAGAACAAAAAGGTGGAGGGTAAAATAGGGAAAGATCAAGATCCACTTCCACCTAGTGCTGAAGCTGCTGCCACTAGTCAAGGCAGAGACAATTCAATGCCATCAACATTATGTAATGATTATACGATACATTATATATCATATCATTGTATGGTTGTAAAATACAACTTAAAAACTTTAATGAATAAATACATAAAGTAGCTTTTATGTAACCTTTTTAAACCTATTAGCATAGACCGAATCTCATCGTGTGTATAGGCCTTTAGTTCAACAACAGCATGGGACCAGTTAGTGTGTTTTGACCACTGCACAGCACCTGGTGTTATATAGTAAGCACCACTATGGCATAGTATACAGCATTATGGGCCTGATATGAGTGTGACCAGCGGTGATGTGGAATGCAGTAGGAGGTGCTGTTTAGCAAGCACCACTTCTATATTCACCATGCAGTATATTGTGTGAATATAGAAGTGTTGGCTGTGTTATGTATTAGAGTAATTATTGCAGCTCCCAGCTAAAATTGCAACAATGTAATTTAGTGACAAGCTGCAGAGATTAACCCTTTCTGTGGCTGCTGCACAACCTCTATTCATATCGCTGAATTCAATTAGGGAGATGTTCTCACCCCGCGAGCAAGCGCAGGTAAATGCCACACTTAAATGTATGGGTATGGTCTCCATAAAATGAGCGTAGCCTTGCAGGCAAAGACTACCTTACACCCCAGTTCTTGACCCTGCACCAACAGACCTCGGCCACCACAGGGAAAAAAGTACAGTAATTTCCACCATGTTAAGCCCCACACATTAATGCCCTTTGGAACATATTATGTCACTCACCACAATATCTGTGATACACTATGCCCTACAGTAAAGCTTCTAATTACTTTTACAAAAACTGCTCAACGCCAAGAGTTTCACGTGCTGGGTGTCATGCTCATTGCCAGGGGTTTCACTCTCTGGGTGTCATGCTCATTGCCAGGGGGAACGCAGTAGGAGGTGTTATATAGTAAGCACCACTATGGCATAGTATATAGCATTATATATATTGTGAGCACTGGTGATGTTGAGTGCAGTAGAGCTGCTGCTGGGTAATTACAATTTACTACAACCACCAATATATTCTGCTGCACTATATATATGCAAAGCTAATTCTGCTGGGTAATTACAATTGACTACAACCACCAATATATTCTGCTGCACTATATCTATATTTGCAAAGCTAATTCTGCTGGGTAATTACAACTGACTACAACCACCAATATATTCTGCTGCACTATATCTATATATGCAAAGCTAATTCTGCTGAGTAATTACAATTGACTACAACCACCAATATATTCTGCTGCACTATATCTATATATGCAAAGCTAATTCTGCTGGGTTATGCAAATTGAAACATTATTGCATAGTATGTGATTTTGAAGTACTTTTTTAAAGTTTTGAATGATATAGAACCAGTTTAATCTTTGTGGAATGCCTGGTTGTTGTTTTTAAGGTAATTTATTGCCTGGCATTTGAGGTGGGGGGGGTTTGGTTACAGATTTCAATTATTGGTTTTACTTGTAATAGTCTTCTACTTAAGTCCAATGGTGTAGGCTGTGCAAAGCCGTTTGGCTGTGCATTTATTGATCCAAGCGTGCATTTTTATCAAAGCGTGATAAAATTGACACATAACAGCAGCGTTCAATCAGCGTTAATTTATCTTCAGCTGATATCGATTGTGAATTGACGTTTCTTCTCTTCTTGTCACCTACAGTTAATTACAATTGACTACAACCACCAATATATTCTGCTGCACTATATCTATATATGCAAAGCTAATTCTGCTGGGTAATGCAAATTGAAACATTATTGCATAGTATGTGATTTTGAAGTACTTTTTTAAAGTTTTGAATGATATAGACCCAGTTTAATCTTTGTGGAATGCCTGGTTGTTGTTTTTAAGGTAATTTATTGCCTGGCATTTGAGGGGGTGGGGTGTGGTTACAGATTTCAATTATTGGTTTCACTTGTAATAGTCTTCTACTTAAGTCCAATGGTGTAGGCTGTGCAAAGCCGTTTGGCTGTGCATTTATTGATCTAAGCGTGCATTTTTATCAAAGCGTGATAAAATTGACACATAACAGCAGCGTTCAATCAGCGTTAATTTATCTTCAGCTGATATCGATTGTGAATTGACGTTTCTTCTCTTCTTGTCACCTACAGGTAATTACAATTGACTACAACCACCAATATATTCTGCTGCACTATATCTATATATGCAAAGCTAATTCTGCTGGGTTATGCAAATTGAAACATTATTGCATAGTATGTGATTTTGAAGTACTTTTTTAAAGTTTTGAATGATATAGACCCAGTTTAATCTTTGTGGAATGCCTGGTTGTTGTTTTTAAGGTAATTTATTGCCTGGCATTTGAGGGTGTGGGGTGTGGTTACAGATTTCAATTATTGGTTTCACTTGTAATAGTCTTCTACTTAAGTCCAATGGTGTAGGCTGTGCAAAGCCGTTTGGCTGTGCATTTATTGATCTAAGCGTGCATTTTTATCAAAGCGTGATAAAATTGACACATAACAGCAGTGTTCAATCAGCATTAATTTATCTTCAACTGATATCAATTGTGAATTGACGTTTCTTCTCTTCTTGTCACCTACAGGTAATTACAATTGACTACAACCACCAATATATTCTGCTGCACTATATCTATATATGCAAAGCTAATTCTGCTGGGTAATGCAAATTGAAACATTATTGCATAGTATGTGATTTTGAAGTACTTTTTTAAAGTTTTGAATGATATAGACCCAGTTTAATCTTTGTGGAATGCCTGGTTGTTGTTTTTAAGGTAATTTATTGCCTGGCATTTGAGGGGGTGGGGTGTGGTTACAGATTTCAATTATTGGTTTCACTTGTAATAGTCTTCTACTTAAGTCCAATGGTGTAGGCTGTGCAAAGCCGTTTGGCTGTGCATTTATTGATCTAAGCATGCATTTTTATCAAAGCGTGATAAAATTGACACATAACAGCAGTGTTCAATCAGCATTAATTTATCTTCAGCTGATATCGATTGTGAATTGACGTTTCTTCTCTTCTTGTCACCTCCAGGTAATTACAATTGACTACAACCACCAATATATTCTGCTGCACTATATCTATATATGCAAAGCTAATTCTGCTGGGTAATGCAAATTGAAACATTATTGCATAGTATGTGATTTTGAAGTACTTTTTTAAAGTTTTGAATGATATAGACCCAGTTTAATCTTTGTGGAATGCCTGGTTGTTGTTTTTAAGGTAATTTATTGCCTGGCATTTGAGGGTGTGGGGTGTGGTTACAGATTTCAATTATTGGTTTCACTTGTAATAGTCTTCTACTTAAGTCCAATGGTGTAGGCTGTGCAAAGCCATTTGGCTGTGCATTTATTGATCTAAGCGTGCATTTTTATCAAAGCGTGATAAAATTGACACATAACAGCAGTGTTCAATCAGCGTTCAATCGAAGTGAAAAAGAAGGAAAACAGAAGAACACCAATCTAACAAAACAAAGAAAACTGAAGAACTAATAACAAATGTGAGTCACTTACTCCTCAGATCACTCACCTCCTGATTGTTGCATCTGATTACATAGCACAGAACTACCTTACTTGGACATTTCATAAACCATCCATTTCACCTACAAATGCCTGTATCTGTATTATTGTAATTTTGTTTTTTAAGCACAGCTGCACCAATGCAATTTTACCTGCAAACACTTAAAACATCTAACATAATTACCATTGCTTCTTAAACCTCTCACAATCCTTTCATTTCTTACACTCCAAATACATTTCTGCACCCACTTTATCTACGCTTTTGACTCATTTCATACTAAATCTACACCCCTTGAGCCTACACTGCTTTTCTCACCTGCATTTCTGCAATTCTTCTGCTCGGATTGCCTTACCGTCTCCTCTCCTACTTCCACTACTTCAACCTATTTACCTACTTAACACTATGTCAAGGTTTTCTTATACTCCCCACATCACTCAGTGTCTACCTAATAATGTATCTTTATCCTTCCCCCACTAGTCTCCTCCACCTCCTCCTCTCTCCCCTCCTCTGTCTCCCCTCCATCCCTGTTTCCTTCCCCCACCTTTCCTGTTACCCCACTTTCATTCACCTCTGCCCCATGGTCCTGCTACCCCACAACTCAGCCCTGCTCCCTCTCTCCCTTCCCTGTCACCTCCCCACACCCCCATCCACATCACACTGACCTCCCTCCCTGCCCACCTCCTGCAGTTTCCCCTCCTAGCTCAGGCACCCGTACCATCACTACTCTCTCATCATCCCTGCCCTCAAAGTTAATCCCACCTCATCGCTACAGCAACCCTGAAAATCTAATTCACATCTCTCCCACAAACTCATACCCCCTATCCTGTGCCCTCTGGAATGCCAGATCTGTTTGTAACAAACTGGTCCCCACTCATGACCTTTTCATTTCCAACTCCCTACACCTACTAGCCATTACTGAAACTTGGATTACGCCCTCTGACACTACTTCTGCTGCTGCTCTCTCTGCTGGGGGCCTTACATTCACACACACACCCCGACCTGGGGGTCGCCATGGGGGTGGTGTTGGGGTCCTTTTACCTTCTAGTTACTCCTACCAACTCATACCACCAGAACCATCCCTTATATTCTCTACATTTGAGGTCCACGCCATATGCCTCTTCCAACCAGTCCATCTTAGAGTAGCTGTCATTTACCGCCCCCCTGGCACTGCTTCCAAATTCATCGACAACTTTGCTTCCTGGCTTCCTCACTTCCTCTCTTCTGACATTCCCACCATTATCCTAGGCGATTTCAACATCCCTATTGACATCCCCACACAATCCCCTGCCTCTAAACTCCTTAACCTCACCTCTTCACTTGGTCTCTCCCAGTGGACCTCCTCACCCTCCCATGTGAATGGGAGCACACTGGATCTGGTCTTCACTCACCGCTGTGATATTTCTGATTTTTCCAACTCCCCATTTCCCCTCTCTGACCACCACCTGCTCTCCTTCAACCTATCTCTCTCGACTTCCCCATCTCTACCTCCTAAGGCTACCATCACTAAGCGTAACATTGAAGCTATTGACACCACATTCCTTTCCTCCCTGTTTGACTCACTTCTCTCTCCTATTCTCTCTCTCTCATGCCCTGAACAAGCCACTTCCACATACAATGCTTCCCTTACTTCTGCTCTTGACTCTGTTGCTCCACCAACGACTATTCACCCTTGCAAATTAACACCTCAACCCTGGCACACCAAATGCACCAGATATCTGCAAAAATGCTCATGTACTGCTGAGCGACACTGGAGGAAATCACGCTCTAAGGCAGACTTCCTCCATTTCAAACTTATGCTCTCATCCTTCAGTGCTGCCCTTTCTCTTGCTAAACAGTCATACTTCAAGAACCTAATCTCCTCCCAGTCTTCCAACCCCCGGCGCCTCTTTGCCACTCTCAACTCACTCCTCTGCCCACCTCCACCTCATCTCCCTTCCTCACTCTCTGCTCTTGACTTTGCCACTTACTTCACATCCAAAATTGACTCCATACGTCAGGACATCACATCACACCAGACTATCAGTAACCAGCCTTCTCCCATCCCTTACCAACCCTCCCCATCCCTCGCACCAACTCTGTCATCTTTCTCCCATGCATCTGGAGAGGAAGTCATGGCCCTCATTCGTTCCTGTCCCCTCACCACTTGACCCTATCCCCTCCCGCCTCCTTTGCCACCTCTCTTCTTCTGCTTGTTCCCATCTTTCCCACCTTCTCAATCTCTCCCTCTCATCAGGCACTGTCCCCTCTGCCTTCAAGCACGCTCTCATCTCTCCTATTCTTAAAAAACCTACCCTTGATCCAAACACTCTCTCCAACTACCGACCCATCTCTCTCCTCCCTTTTGCCTCCAAACTCCTTGAGCGTATTGTCTACAACCGCCTTACTTCCTTTCTTTCCTCACACTCACTGCTTGACCCATTCCAGTCTGGCTTCCGTCCTCTCCACTCCACTGAAACTGCCCTTACAAAAGTATGCAATGACCTCCATGCTGCTAAATCTAAGGGACACTACTCTCTACTTATTCTACTTGATCTCTCTGCTGCTTTTGACACTGTAGACCATCCTCTCCTACTGCAAATCCTTCACTCCATTGGTCTGCGTAACACTGCCCTCTCTTGGTTGTCGTCCTACCTTTCTGACCGTTCATTCTCTGTCTCCTCTCATGACTCCACCTCCCCCTCACTTCCACTAACTGTAGGGGTACCCCAAGGTTCTGTCCTTGGTCCTCTTCTCTTCTCTCTCTATACGTCCTCACTAGGTAAGCTCATTAGTTCTTTTGGTTTCCAATATCATCTCTATGCTGATGACACTCAAATCTATCTTTCCTCTCCAGACCTCTCCCCTACTCTCCTCACTCGTATCTCCAACTGTCTCTCTGCTATCTCTTCCTGGATGTCCCAGCGCTTTCTTAAACTTAACATGTCTAAGACCGAGCTGATCATCTTCCCTCCCTCCCGCATAATCTCACCTCCTACAATCTCATTATCTATTGATGGCACTACTATCTCCTCTACCCCCCAAGCGCGCTGTCTTGGAGTAATCCTTGACTCCTCCCTCTCCTTCAAACCACACATTCAGCACCTCTCACAAACCTGCCGTTTTCATCTAAAAAATATTTCCAGGATCAGACTTTTTCTGACCCAGGATGCTACTAAGACTCTTATCCACTCACTGGTCATCTCCAGACTGGACTGCTGTAATCTCTTCCTGACTGGCATTCCTGACAAATACCTCTCTCCACTCCAATCTATCCTCAATGCTGCTGCCCGGCTCATTTTCCTCACCAAACGCACTACGTCCACCTCTCCTCTCTTACTAGTCCTTCACTGGCTCCCCTTCCCTTTCAGAATCCATTTCAAGCTTCTCACACTTGCTTACAAAGCCCTCACCCACTCCTCTCCCATCTACATCTCTGATCTTATCTCGCTTTACACTCCCACCCGTCCTCTTCGCTCTGCTAATGCACACCGACTCTCCTGCCTACGGATTACTTCCTCCCACTCCTACCTCCAAGATTTTTCACGTGCTGCACCACTTCTCTGGAATTCCCTACCTCTCCCCCTCAGACTCTCCACCTCTCTACAAAACTTCAAACGGGCTCTCAAGACCCACTTCTTCACCAAACCCAGCCAAATCTCATCCTAAACCTCTGTTCCATGCTCTCTATGTACCCCATCTGTCTCACCCCTGTCTGTCTACCCCTCCCTTTAAGAATGTAAGCTCTCACGAGCAGGGCCCTCTTCCCTCATGTGCTTACTCTTTTCTTACTTTAATAATCTTCAGCTGCACCAAATCCATCAGTCTTCTGCCACCTGATACTTATTCCAGTGTCATCTGCTGATGTAGCTATGTTTATTTACCCTGTACTTGTCCTATATTGTCGTCAACTGTAAGTTGCTGTTTTCCTGTTTGATTATTTGTTTATGTACTCTGTAATTGGGCACTGCGGAACCCTTGTGGCGCCATATAAATAAAGGATAATAATAATAATAAATAATATAATATTTAGCAGTACGGTACAGTAGGCCACTGCTCTACCTACCTCTGTGTCGTCAAGTATACTATCCATCCATACCTGTGGTGCATTTTAGAAAAAAACATGTCTCGGCAGAGCAATCTATAAATCCATCATTTTTCAGACAGCAACAGTGGGTATTGTAATAGTCACCCAATCCATCACTTTTATAGGGTTACATGCACCCACATGCTACAGCCTGTCTCAATAATTTTACTGTCACGCTGTGTGTGTTTGTGTTTTTATTTGGGTATTTTTTGTTGTTGTAGAACTACAGGTACCAGCAAGCCCGTTATTTCCCCGCCTGCTGGTACTTGAGGTTCTCCAAGTACCAGCAAGCGGGGGAGGCTTGCTGGGCCTTGTAGTTCCACAACGAAAAAACAATATTCTTTTTTTACACACATGGCTATCAGCCCGGCACCCACCACCCAGGGGTGCTGGGGACAGCCTCGGGCTTCACCCCTGGCCCTTGGGTGCCTCGAGGGGAGGAACCTCTTGATTTAAGGGCCTACATAAAAGTGTCCCCCGGCTGTGGCATTATCTCTCTGGCTAGAGGAGCCCGGTGCTGGTTTTAAAAATATGGGGGACCCCTACATCTATTGTCCCACGTATTTTTGGAACCTGGACCGGTCTAAGAGCCCGGTGCTAGTTGTCTAAATACGGGGAACCCCTGTCCAATTTTTCCCCCAGTATTTAAATAACCAGGACCGGCTCAAAGAGCCCGAGGCTGGTTATACTAAGGAGGGGGGACCTCACGCATTTTTTTTAACCCATTCAGACCCTTCTCCTTTAAGTTAATGGAAGCCCTGGACAACAAAATTGCATTCATGTCCTCCTCCCTCACCCTTCCCAGTCCCAAACACTCATTTTTTTTTTCTTTAAAAATGTATAATATATAACGAGAACAATGAGCAGGCAGGCAGCGGGCATTGGCGGCATCGGACTGAGATAGAAATTAGTGGTGGAGGGCTGGGTCAGTTGATTGTGGGCGAGTTTGTAAGCCATTGGCGGTGGCAGCGGGTATCGGCTCAGAGGCAGTAGCGGGCATTGGCTAAGGGTCATCGGCAGGATTCGGCGGACATTATGGCTGTAGTGCCTCAGTAGCCACTGACCTCACTGCACGCCACTGTGGGACAGATGTAACATGCAGAGAGAGGTAGATTTGGGAGGGGGAATGTCCTAGCATAACTGTTAATTGCAGTGTAATACTGTAATTCAGCTGTGCAGCATTTGTGGCTAAATGTCAAAGAAGCAAGTATTTACCCTGCATGCAAAACAATAAATGTATTTGAACATACCTCCCAACTATCCCAATTTTTGCAGGACAGTCACTTTTTTGGGGAATGTCCAGCTAACCCAAACAACCCCCCCCCTTCCCATGGGGAAGGGGGGGGGGTGGAAGGCTCCCTGTAGCTTGTTGCTCTGCAAATATGCACATTGTGGGTAATTCAGACCTGATCGCTAGGGTGTGTTTTTTGCATCCCTGTAATCAGGTAGTTGCCGCCTACAGCGGAAGGGAAAATTTGCTGTGCAGGTGTGTGATCACATGTGCACAAGAGCTGCACAGCTCAGCACTTACTCAGCCATTGAGGTGACGTCACAAATCCTCCCACAAAACGCCGGGTCCCTCCAGTGTTTTTCCGGACACTCCCTAGAAACATTCAGTTGCCACCCACACAAACACCCTCTTCTTGTCAATCTTCTTGTGATCTCCGGACCGTCGCACTTACGCATTGTGGCGCATACGCATGTGCAGTGCAGACCAGATTGCCCGCTGGCTGAAAATAAATTGAAGCGATCTGGTCTGAATAAGCCTCAATGTCTATTTACGGGAGACAGAGGGGCTGGGGCATGGCCAGCAGCTCACAGAGCACCTATAATGACAAAAATGGGAGACATGGCTCATGATCGCGATATACCTGCGAAGGTACGCCCTCTACTGATTGACAGGCAGAGGCATTCGCATTTTCTGCGGGGCACCCGGAGAAAATGTAGGCACACGCACAGGATGGACCCTGCGTATATGCCCCCATCCTCTTCATAGTTTTTGCGGTTGGAACGCGTATTACGATCCAAACTGAATTAGGCCCTATGTCTTATATACACGAGCAGTGTGAAAACATCAATCGATGGGGGTAATTCCAAGATGATCGCAGCAGGAATTTTGTTAGCAGTTGGGCAAAACCATGTGTACTGCAGGGGAGGCAGATATAACATGTGCAGAAAGAGTTAGATTTGGGTGAGTTATTTTGTTTCTGTGCAGGGTAAATACTGACTGCTTTATTTTTACACTGCAAATTAGATTGCAGATTGAACACACCACACCCAAATCTAACTCTCTCTGCACATGTTAAATCTGCCTTCCCTGCAGTGCACATAGGTGGTCATTCCGAGTTGTTCGCTCGGTAATTTTCTTCGCATCGCAGCGATTTTCCGCTTAATGCGCATGCGCAATGTTCACACTGCGACTGCGCCAAGTAAATTTGCTATGCAGTTAGGAATATTACTCACGTTTTTTTCATCGTTCTGGTGATCGTAATGTGATTGACAGGAAGTGGGTGTTTCTGGGCGGAAACAGGCCGCTTTAGGGGCGTGTGGGAAAAAATGCTACCGTTTCTGGGAAAAACGCGGGAGTGGCTGGAGAAACGGAGGAGTGTCTGGGCGAACGCTGGGTGTGTTTGTGACGTCAAACCAGGAACGACAAGCACTGAACTGATCGCACTGGCAGAGTAAGTCTCGAGCTACTCAGAAACTGCACAGAGATGTCTTATCGCAATATTGCAAATCTTTCGTTCGCAATTTTAAGATGCTAAGATTCACTCCCAGTAGGCGGCAGCTTAGCGTGTGCAATGCTGCTAAAAGCAGCTTGCGAGCGAACAACTCGGAATGAGGGCCATGGGGGGTAATTCTGAGTTGATCGCAGCAGGATTTTTGTTAGCAGTTGGGCAAAACCATGTGCACTGCATTTACGAACAGATGATTTTTTTATATAAATTTTAAAATGTTAGTAAATGTGTGTGTTTTTTTCAACCTGGAAGCCCAACATCGATTAAGATCGATCTTAAATAGACCCCTGGGTTTTAAGGATAACCATGGTTGAGTCCAATGGTTAATTCACATTGACCGAAGTTCTAATTAAGTCACCTGTGCTCAAGCATGATATCCTTAAAATCTGGATTGCAATGACAGCATTTTGGAACTATGCCTAAGGGTTTAATTTTTACATTTATCCACTGACAATAAATCTACCTACAATATCCCTGTAACTGTTATGATTACAGTATTTCACTAAATAATTTAATTTGCTGAACCTTCTGTAAAAAGAAATATTAAGCTGCTGTAATTCCCAGATGCAGCAAATTTGTTAGCTAGTGGGCAAAACCATGTGCACTGCAGGGATGGGGGGGGGGGGGGGGCAGATATAACATTTGCAGAGAGATTTAGGTGGGTTATATTGTTTGTGTGCAGGGTAAATACTGGCTGTTTTGTTTTTACACTGCAATTTAGATTTCAGTTTGAACACACCGCACCAAAATCTAACTCTCTCTGCACATATTATACACCCCCCCCCCTGCAGTGTACATGGTTTTAGCTAATAAATTTGCTGCTGTGATCAGATCTGAGTTAAGCCCTATGTATTTGGCACTGGCAAAGGGTTAGAGGCCTTGCTGTAGAGCTCACACCTTTCTTATCATGCATTGTAATATTTCCTATGTCCTGATGTTGTGCACTCTGCTCCATCCAAGTATACAGCAATGTAGCATGGCTATCAAAGAGCGTGAAGATTGCAGATTTCCTGGGATTAATGCTAAGGAATGCTATTCCAGAGGCTGCTGCTTTAATTCAAGTGTCACTGGGGTTAAATGGTGTTTTTACCTTAAAAACACAGGTAGAGTATATAGTACAGTGGTAAAGTGGGAGCATGTAGTGCTATTGATTACAGATTTGATGGAGCTTAAACATGGATAAGGTCCATGGCTCTAAGAGTTTATCTTGTGTATCCTTTATTCTTAGTCATGGTCAGATAAGATTAGAAAATACCATTTAAGTGGAAATTTCCTGTTAGCTGTTTTTCAGTTTGCTCAACTGTCTGATTAACTGGTCCTAAAAAAGGACCAAAGGAGCTAAATTGCCCTGTGATCTAGCTAAATTGCCCCAGTTAAAAAAAAAAAAAACTAAGCTGCTGTAATTCCTGGATGTTTCCTTACTGCATCAACAGGAAGTGACAAGAAACAATGTAATGTGGAACCGTACAGCAGAAGGGATTGCGGCTACCCCACAATAAGTGCAGCGGAATGTAAGAAGAGGAATTGTTGCTTTGACTGCAGCATTCCCGGGGTTAACTGGTGTTTCTTCAAGTCACAAGGTATGGAGCTGCTGTATAGTTACTCGCAAGTCAGTAGTTGTATGATGCTCACACCTGTTAAGCTGGATACACACAGAATGCCCTACACAGGGGGTGAAATGAGCGCCCCCCCCACCCCCCGTATGCTCAGCACACATCACGCTGTGCTGAGCGGGGGGAGAGATGTGTGCTGAGCAGTTCGCTCAGCACACATCTCTCCCCAAAATCGGGCCGTGAATACGGACCTTTAAACTGGATCCACACTTAGATTATCTGTCCAATTTTTTTTTCTAGTTGAAACAAAATTATGCTAATATGTGGCAGCAAATGACAATTGACCATTTGCTCACAAACACTGGAAAACATCCAAAAATTTATATAAATTGGTTAAATCCATTTCATTTAGCTAATTTATCCAAACTACCTTTATTGTATCTCTGTGGGTGAATGATGTGTGGGTCAGTGTTGAGGGTGGTGGAGGAGATGGGTAATAGGCACAGCAGGGTGTGGACAGTCAAATAGTGTGCTTAGAGGTTCAGAGTCATTGTATGAGACTCTGGCAACAGTGACTTGATGAGTCTGGTGTCCATAGGGTGGGACGCATTAACCTTTTTATGCTATTGAAATAGTTCTCCTCCTGACCGACGCAGTTCCTTGCTCCGAGGTTGGTGTATTGTCCTGTTGCAGCGCCTCTCCACTGTGGTCACAGTGAGCTGTGTGGCGTTGCTGGCGCATGCCAATCTCCCCCCAACCTCCCTCTTGCATTTCAGACCTACGTACGCATGATAGGATCTTGTATGATATGCGCGTGTGCTGTAGAGATGAAAGTGGGGGTGAGGAGGCAGATCGTGAGATGGGGAAACTTTGTGGACTGTTAGCGAAGGGGAGCACTGGGCAATCTGAGTTGCAAAGAGGGCAGCAGAAGAGGTTATTGCATGTGCACTGGTGACAGGTCCATCCTTGGTGGCCAGCCTCAGTGGTAAAGGGGTACATGAGCTAGTGTCCCTTGGCCAGCCATGTACCATGGCCACCTCCCTACCTCCTATATATTCTCCCTGATCTGTCACTTTGTTACGGTCTGCTGCTGGCACTGGTGTATCGTCCTGCAGTTGCCGTCTCCGCCCATTGCTGTGACTTCCCCCAGAGTTAGCCACACAGAGTGACAGATCTGGGAAAATATATAGGAGATCATTACTTTCACTTGCAGCCTACCTTATTTTTTGCAGCCTAGCATGCTCCTGACCCCTTCTCTCACTAATACTTATACAACATTCATGAACTCATCTTAAGGTTTCTTTATTATTCAGTCACACTGTCTTGGATCCAAACCATTTCCTGTGGCATTGCAGTCAAACAATTGAGCTATTTACCCTTGCATAGAAAGGTATAATCTAAGCTAGAGAATTCTATTTGGAGCTCACCTTGTACTTTGTGAAGAAATAATCAGCTTTGTGGCTGAGCAGATATATGGAGTGTGTGGCTGCACACTGCATTGATCTGCTGAGTTGCAATGCTAATAATTTTTTTTTTTGCAAAGTACCAATAGCTTCATTGTGAAGGTGGAAAGAAGGGTGTTACGGCATGGAATGTACAAACTGCGAGACCCTGCTGGTAGCGCCTTTGTCTATTTAGTAGGAAGGGCACGTAACAGCCGGGGGGCAATGGAGGAAGCCCCTTTAGGGCTGGAGCCCGGCGGCAACTGACTCCGTTGTCTCTGGCAGTTCCGCCCCTGGACTAGAGGAATGGTCAAGAACATGGCAACATTTAATGCCAAAAAATGCAAAATCATACACGTCTCAAAAATGCAAAGGCTAACTATAATATTAAGGGCATTATAATGGCAAGAGGAAAGCTATCTAAGTATTACTATTTCAGGTAAGCAATGTAACAAAGCAATAGGAAAGGCAAGTCAGATGCTTGTTTGCATAGGTTAAAGAACCAGTAGCAGAAAAAAGTAATACAGGTTGAGCATCCCATATCCAAATATTCCGAAATACGGAATATTCCGAAATACGGACTTTTTTGAGTGAGACTGAGATAGTGAAACCTTTGTGTTTTGATGGCTCAGTGTACACAAACTTTGTTTAATACTCAAAGTTATTAAAAATATTGTATTAAATGAACTTCAGACTGTGTGTATAAGGTGTATATGAAACATAAATGAATTCTGTGAATGTACACACACTTTGTTTAATGCACAAAGTTATAAAAAATATTGGCTAAAATGACCTTCAGGCTGTGTGTATAAGGTGTATATGAAACATAAATGCCTTCTGTGCTTAGATTTAGGTCCAATCACCATAATATCTCGTTATGGTATGCAATTATTCCAAAATACAGAAAAATCCGATATCCAAAATTCCTACAGCCGTACATTGCCGCTCTCATACATCCGCACACTGCCACTCTCATATATCCGCACACTGCCGCTCACATCTATACATACATAGCCTCCATACATCTACACATCCAATCCCCGCGCAAGGGAACACTGAAATCACTATCACTTTTCCCCGGGGTGTGACCACAGCCAGCCACTACTCCGGCCACCTTCTTGTGACACCAAAATGCATCTTACCTATCATCAGGGTGGTGCTGCTGCTGGGGGCAGGTTGCTGCCTCAGTCTCCTAGTTGGTGCTGCGATTGGAGGGGGTACTGCTTCCCTGTGCTGCCACTGTCTCCCGGATCATCGTGCCGCTGGCTGAATTGCAGCTTGACGCTACTGCTGCCGGGAGTAACAGCTTCCTGACTGTTGTTGCTGGTGGCTGCCTACTGCTCATTGCCGCCGGAACACTGACCGGCTCGGCAGTGATGCTGGCGGAGGAGTAGTGGCGGTGGGGTGGTGCCTGCTCCCTTCCCTCGAGCATGCCGCAGTGTAAAAAAATAAATAATAGAGAGCATACCAGGGTGAGAGTCTGTATGGATCACAGTGATTACACGGGGCACAGCATAAGGACACCTTGCTGTGAGGGGCTCTGCCCACACAGATTGCTGCACCCTCTCTGATGTCAGCCGCTGCCCTCTCGTTCTCTGGGCGGCCAGTTCCAGTGTGAGGTAGGAGAGGAAGAGAACACACAGGTGTTAGGCGCCGTGGTCCGCGATGTCCTCGCGGCCCGGCGCCTAGCAACTAGGGATGCCGAGCGTGCTAGCCGCCGGCTCCCTAGCAACGCTAGGACGCCGGGCGCGCTGAGCCGCCTGGACCCTAGCAACGGGGACGCCACGGACGGACTGCGCTCCCCTTGCAGGGTCAATCAAGTGAACTACACACACACACTTGTCTTCTGGTCGTGCAGCAAGGCAGCTGCACGGCATTGTGCTAATCAGGCTCTGAACTTCTGATTGAAGGACTCCCTGCTAAATACCTTCTCAGTGCTTCACACAGACGCCGGTAATAGCTTCCTGCATGCTGCTTTGGTTTGCTGACGTCTGTTCCAGTTCTGCTGTGTCCGGTCATTCCTGTCCTCAGAGTTCCTGAATCTTAGTGTTGTCATCTCTTCCCAAGGAGTCTTCCAGTCCTCATTTACCCGCAACAGTCGCTAGAGGATCTCGTGTGGTTTTCGTGAGTGGCGGCTCTGCCGCGTGCTGCGGCCTAGGCCGCTTTATTTTGTATTCTGTGTTGGTGCATTTGCGGAGGTTTACGCTCCCACACTCCTCTCCGGAACTCGCCGGTGCCGGGTAGAAGAGTGGACAAGTGGGTATTTTGGTTGTCCTTTTCCCTGGCGGTTTTTCGCATATACTCTAGTTTAAAGTTAGTTTTGAGCCCCTGGCTTTGTTGTTTAGTAGAGGGCCCCTTGTTATCACCCTGTCTCGGATTTCTCTTTGTCTCCCATTAAGACCTGAGGGGGCATCGGAGTTGGGCAGACGTAATCCGCCCTTCAAACGCGGCTGCCATGGGCCCAAGCAACCATAGTCTCGCAAGAGATTTCTGACAGTACGGGCGAGACAACGGAGATAGGGCGCCAGGGGCTATTCCCGTTCCCACTCCCTTTCCAAGCATTACGTTCCAGTACTCAGGTCCTTGCTATAAGATATCCCCAGACCAGAGTATTGGAATCATAACAGGAGAGCAGCCCTGATATATAACAGAGGTGGAAGTTCTATAGGCAGATGGTTGCGGCCTACGAGGCCATTCAGTTTGGCAGGTTCCATGCCAGAGTGTTCCAGTGGGACCTGTTGGACAAGTGGTCCGGATCCCACCTACACATGCACCGGAGGATAATCCTGTCTTCCAAGACCAGAATCTTACTCCATTGGTGGCTGCACAGTTCTCACCTCCTAGAGGGGCGATGGTTCGGGATCCAGGACTGGATCCTAGGGACCATGGATGCAACCCTCCGAGGCTGGGGAGCAGTCACACAGGGGGAAAACATCCAAGGAAGATGGTCAAGTCAGGAAAGTTTTCTCCACATAAATGTTCTGGAGTTAAGGGCCATTTAATAACTGCAGACACAGTACGCACTGGGACGGGTGCCCAGCATCCTCTACGGACTAAGAGAAAAGGATTTACCGGTAGGTATTAAAATCCTATTTTCTCTAACGTCCTAGAGGATGCTGGGGACTCCGTAAGGACCATGGGGATAGATAGGCTCCGCAGGAGACATGGGTACTTTAAGAAAGACTTTAGTTCTGGGTGTGCACTGGCTCCTCCCTCTATGCCCCTCCTCCAGACCTCAGTTTGATACTGTGCCCAGTGGAGACTGGGTGCTTTTCAGGAGCTCTCCTGAGCTTTCTGACAGAAAGTATTTTGTTAGGTTTTTAATTTTCAGGGAGCACTGCTGGCAACAGACTCCCTCATCGAGGGACTGAGGGGAGAGAAGCAGCCCTACTCTCTGAGTTGCAAGGTCCAGCTTCTTAGGCTACTGGACACCATTAGCTCCAGAGGGATTGGTACGCAGGATCTCACCCTCGCCGTCCGTCCCAGAGCCGCGCCTCCGTCCCCCTTGCAGAGCCGGAAGATAGAAGCCGGGTGAGTATGAGAAGAAAAGAAGACTTCAGAGGCGGCAGAAGACTTCATGATCTTCACTGAAGTAACGCACAGCACTGCAGCTGTGCGCCATTGCTCCCATACACCTCACACACTCCGGTCACTGTAAGGGTGCAGGGCGCAGGGGGGGGGGGGGCACCCTGGGCAGCAATATAAACCTTTTTTTGGCAAAAATATAACACATATACAGCGGGGCACTGTATATATGTATGAGCCCCCGCCAATTTTACAGTTTAAGCGGGACAGAAGCCTGCCGCCGAGGGTGCGGGGCTTCTCCCTCAGCACTCACCAGCGCCATTTTTTCTCCACAGCACCGCTGAGAGGAAGCTCCCCGGACTCTCCCCTGCTTATACCACGGTAGACAAGAGAGTTGAAAAGAGGGGGGGGGCACATAATTTGGCGCAAATTACATACAGCAGTACTACTGGGCAAACATTAAGTTACTGTGTATTCCTGGGTTATATAGCGCTGGGGTGTGTGCTGGCATACTCTCTCTCTGTCTCTCCAAAGGGCCTTGTGGGTAAACTGTCTTCAGAAAAAGCATTCCCTGTGTGTGTGGTGTGTCCGTACACGTGTGTCGACATGTCTGAGGAAGAAGGCTATATTAGAGAGGAGCAGGAGCAAATGAATGTGGTGTCTCCGCCGACAGCTGATTGGATGGATATGTGGAATGTTTTAAATGCTAGTGTAAACTCATTGCACAAAAGATTAGACAAGGCTGAAGCTTTGGGACAGTCAGGGTCTCAACCCATGCCTGATCCTATGTTGCAGGGACTGTCAGGGTCTCATAAGCGCCCACTATCCCAGATTGTTGACACAGATACAGACACGGATTCTGACTCCAGTGTCGATTACGATGATGCAAAGTTACAGCCAAAATTGGCAAAATCCATTCGATATATGATTATGGCAATAAAAGATGTTTTGCACATCAGAGAGGAACCCCCTGTCCCTGACAAGAGGGTACATATGTACAAGGTGAAAAAGCCTGAGGAAACCTTTGAGGGGGTCACACGAGCTGAACGAGATATGTGAAAAAGCTTGGGAATCTCCAGATAAAAGACTGCAGATTTCCAAAAGGATTCTTATGGCGTATCTTTCCCATCAATGGATAGGTTACGATGGGAATCCTCCCCTAGGGTGGACAAAGCATTAACACGCTTATCCAAGAAGGTAGCCCTCCCGTCCCAGTATACGGCTACCCTCAAAGAGTCTGCTGACCGCAAACAGGAGATTACCCTGAAGTCCATTTATACACATTCAGGTACCTTACTCAGACCGGCAATTGCGTCGGCCTGGGTGTGTAGTGCTGTAGCGGCATGGACGGATACCTTATCTGAGGGGATGGATACCCTAGATAAGGATACTATTTTATTGACCCTGGGGCATATAAGAGATGCTGTCCTATATATGTGTGTATGCAAACTACAGGTGGTGCTGCAGGGCTCACACCCTTTTACTTGTCTTGTAAAGCAACTCTGGAGCTGTTTCTGGGTCCAGCTGCTGCAAGAAATCAGCTTGAATGCTTCAGGGGCTGGGGCATGGCCAACATGAGCCCACACTGATGGGGGGTGGGGGTGTATAAAGCGATTTAGGGGTCATCCAAGCGCAACCCCACAAAGGCCGCCATGCCCTGCGTGACCCTTTTCTCTTTTCATATGCAGACGAGGGTTGCAGCCAACTATGCCCACTGCTTGGATGACATCACTATATGCAAATCCATCTGCTGCAGGCCTTCCCCCAGGAATGCTTGCAGTAGTTGTTGCATTTGGTTTGTTGTTTGGGGGTGCTTCAGTATTAGGCAGCCTTCTGCCCTCCCACATTCGTCTGAAAATGTGTTCTCCTTGCAGTTGTTGTTCCCAGATGAGAGTTCCCTTGTGCTTCCTCAGTTGAATCTCCTTAACTTGACAGGGGTGTGCCCGTGCAGCCGCCCTCCACAGCCCTATCCCAACACATACTTATCTTGCATATGAGATCTCTTGATCATGAAGATAGTTCTCACAGGGTGAGGTTCATCCATTACATTTTAAAGTAGGAAGGTACAAATTACATATTCAAATTACATATATGTGCTGGATTCAAATGTTTCCCCCCTTCCTTTCTCAATTGTGCCCATCAGCAGCTATTCTAATGTTGCTGCCAATGGGTGTGACGCATTCATTTCTTCTGTGGGGTACACTGGACTCCACAAGGATTCACATTGTATATGTACACCAGAGTAGGATCTTGATCTGAGGCACCAACAGGCTCAAAGCTTTTGACTGTTCCCAAGATGCTCAGCGCCCCCTCCTCTATAACCTCGCTTCCATGAACAGGGAGCTCAGTTTGTAGTTGGTGCCTTCAGTAGCAGGCCACTTAACAGGGGGCTGCCTCAGGCAGCCTATTCTTAGCTATTAATTTTGGCAAGAAAAGAAGAACTTTTTTTTATAAGAATCTACAAGGGCTGCAGCAGGCTAGGTCTAATAGACCTCTTTACTGCAGCTCCATCACTCCCAGTGGCGCAGTATACTCCCGTGCCCCGGTTGCTGGGTCACTGCAGCGGAGGCTCCGGTTTCTTCCTAAGGTCAGTCACACACACACACCGCCCTCCGGGATCACGAGGCCGCTGATGGGGGCGGGCCGTGTGCGCACTGGCGTGGACACTGATTACTGGGCAGCCGCTCCACTAGCCACCAGGGACAGTTAAGGAGCACAGCTCTGGGGTTTTTTCTCCTATATTAACCCCATTTTGTACTACCCGCAGTGCATTGTGATAGGTAATGGGGCCTGATTCAGGTTGGATCGCAATCCAACTGCAAAAACTGCGAAGAGCATACGCCTACATTTTCTGCGGCACCCCGCAGATAATGCGATCACCTCTGCCTGTGAATCGGTGAAGGGGGGGGGGGGGGGGGGGTCAACAACACTCCATTTCCAAGTCGGAGATGGAGCGGTGCGGGGGCACGGTTTCAAAATGGGGTCGGCAACGGAGAAACAGGAGGCGTGGTCAGAGCAGCTGCATGACATCACATGGGCCGGACTCTGCCAGTGGAGCCCCAGCGTCATGAGGTAGATTTTGTAGAGGCCGGGGAGGACTTCTGTTCCTGGGAACTAGCTGTGTTGTGCAGCTTTATTCCTCTGCCCCTACCTATGGCAAGAAAGGACGCACCTCGCACTTTCTTGTTTCTTTGTGACCGAAAGGACTGCATTTGATAATGCGGAGCTTTCTTATGCTGTGAGGGAACATAAGGTAAAAAATTTGATTTTCCAACTGTAGCTGTGCGTGTTAATGCTTTGTCCATCCTACGGGAGGATTTCCATCGTAACCTATCCGTTGATGGAATAGGATACGCCATAAGAATCCTTTTGGAAATCTGCAGTCTTTTATCTGGAGATTCCCAAGCTTTTTCACATAACTCGTTCAGCTCGTGTGACCCCCTCAAAGGTTACCTCAGGCTTCTTTCCCTTGTACATATGTACCCTCTTGTCAGGGACAGGGGGTTCCTCTGTGATGTGCAAAACATCTTTTATTGCCATAATCATATATCGAATGGATTTTGCCAATTTTGGCTGTAACTTTGCATCATCGTAATCGACACTGGAGTCAGAATCCGTGTCGGTATCTGTGTCAACAATCTGGGATAGTGGGCGCTTATGAGACCCTGACAGTCCCTGCAACATAGGATCAGGCATGGGTTGAGTCCCTGACTGTCCCAAAGCTTCAGCCTTGTCTAATCTTTTGTACAATGAGTTTACACTAGCATTTAAAACATTCCACATATCCATCCAATCAGGTGTCAGCGGAGACACCACATTCATTTGCTCCCGCTCCTCTCTAATATAGCCTTCTTCCTCAGACATGTCGACACACGTGTACCGACACACCACACACACAGGGAATACTTTTTCTGAAGACAGTTTCCCCACAAGGCCCTTTGGAGAGACAGAGAGAGAGTATGCCAGCACACTCCCCAGCGCTATATAACCAAGGAATAACACAGTAACTTAATGTTTGTCCAGTAGCGCTGCTGTATGTAATTTGCGCCGAATTATGTGCCCCCCCTCTCTTTTCAACCCTCTTCTCTACCGTGGTATAAGCAGGGGAGAGTCCGGGGAGCTTCCTCTCAGCGGTGCTGTGGAGAAAAAATGGCGCTGGTGAGTGCTGAGGGAGAAGCCCCGCCCCCTCGGCGGCGGGCTTCTGTCCCGCTTAAACTGTAAAATTGGTGGGGGCTCATACATATATACAGTGCCCAGCTGTATATATGTTATATTTTTGCCAAAAAGAGGTTTATATTGCTGCCCAGGGCGCCCCCCCTGCGCCCTGCACCCTTACAGTGACCGGAGTATGTGAGGTGTATGGGAGCAATGGCGCACAGCTGCAGTGCTGTACGCTACCTCAGTGAAGATCATGAACTCTGTGGAGCCCGTCTATCCCCATGGTCCTTACGGAGTCCCCAGCATCCTCTAGGACGTTAGAGAAACTAGGATTTAATACCTACCGGTAAATCCTTTTCTCTTAGTCTGTTGAGGATGCTGGGCACCCGTCCCAGTGTGTACTGTGTCTGCAGTTATTAAATGGCCCTTAACTCCAGAACATTTATGTGGAGACAACTTTCCTGACTTGACCATCTTCCTTGGACGTTTTCCCCCTGTGTGACTGCTCCCCAGCCTCGGAGGGTTGCATCTGTGGTCCCTAGGATCCAGTCCTGGATCCCGAACCATCGCCCCTCTAGGAGGTGAGAACTGTGCAGCCACCAATGGAGTGAGATTCTGGTCTTGGAAGACAGGATTATCCTCCGGTGCATGTGTAGGTGGGATCCGGACCAATTGTCCAACAGGTCCCACTGGAACACTCTGGCATGGAACCTGCCAAACTGAATGGCCTCGTAGGCCACAACCATCTTCCCCAGCAACTGAATGCATTGATGGATTAACACTCTTGCTGGTTTCAGAATTTGTTTGACCAGACTCTGGATCTCCATAGCCTTTCCACTGGAAGAAAACCTCTTCTGTGTCCAGTATGTGTTATGATTCCAGCACTCTGGTCAGAGAAGATCTTATGGCAAGGACCGGAGCACTGGAACGGAATGCTGGGGAAGGGAGCAGGACAGGAAAATAGCCCCTGGCGCCCTAACTCTGTTGTCTCACCCGTGTTGTCAGAAATCCCCTGCGAGACTATGGTTTCTTGAGCCCTTGGCAGCCGCGTTTGAAGGGCGGATTATGTCTGCCCAACTTCGATGCCCCCCGGTCTTAATGAGAGACAAAGGGAAACCCGAGACAGGGTGATAACAAGGGGCCCTCTAACTAAACAACCAGGCCAGGGGATAAGCAAACTCAAAACTATAATATGTGCGGAGAAACCGCCAGGAAAAAGGACAACCAAAATATCCACTTGTCCAATTCTCCTACCCGGCACCGCCGAGTACCAGAGAGGACTTGTGGAAGCGGAACCCTCCGCAAATGCTCCAAACACAAAATATAAAAGGTAAAGCAGCTGAGCCGCAACACACGGCAGAGCCGCAACTCACGAACACCACTGGATATAAAACGGTGATCAGTCAGGACTCCAGGGAACCAAACGACCTCTTGGGATGAGATGACAACTCCCGAATACCGGACTTCTGCGGACTGGAATGACCGGATACAGCTGGACTGGAAACAGACTCTCAGCAAACAAAGGCAGCATGCAGGAAGCTATTACCGGCATCTGTGAGAAGCCCTGGGAGTGTATTTAACAAGGAGTCCTCCAATCAGCTGCTAATGGCTGATTAGAATAAATGCCGTGCAGCTGCCTTGCTGCACGGCCAGAGAGCAGGTGAATATCTTAATTTCCTAAAGCCTAGCAACGGGGAACGCGGTCCGCCAGTGGCGTCCCCATTGCTAGGGTCCGTGCGGCTCAGCGCGCCCGGCGTCTAGCGTTGCTAGGGAGCCGGCGGCTGTACGTGCACGGCATCTCTAGTTGCTAGGCGCCGGGCCGCGCAGACCATCAAGCGGACCCCGGCGCCTAACAGTACCCCCCCCCTTGAGGAGGGGTCAAGGAACCCCTAAAGCCAGGTTTCTGAGGAAATTCCCGAAAAAATGCCCTCTTGAGCCTCGGGGCATGAAGATCCTTATCCAGGACCCAAGACCTTTCCTCCGGACCATAGCCTTTCCAGTGAACCAGAAAATACAGCCGATCCCGGGACAATTTGGAATCGAGAACCTTCTCTACCAAGAACTCCTGTTGTCCCTGTACATCCACTGGAGATCTACCCTGAGAGATCTTCCGAGGAAATCTACTGGAAGAAACATATTGTTTCAACAGGGAACAATGAAACGTATTTCCAATCCTGAGAGATCTTGGTAAACGTAACCGAAAGGCAACTGGGTTGACTCTTTTAATAATAAGAAATGGCCCAATAAATTTTGGTCCCAGTCTAGCTGAGGATTGTCGAAGCCTGATGTTGCGAGTCGACAACCACACCCTATCTCCCACCTTAAAAGTGCAAGGACGTCGGAGCCTGTCAGAAAATTTCTTCTCTCGAAAGGCCGCTTTTCTGAGAGCAAGGTGCACCTTTTTCCAAATGGCTCTGAGATGGGAGGTTAAGGTAAGCGAGGAGACTGAGGAATGATGAAAAAAAGAATTAGCTCTGGGGTGAAAACCAAAAACTGAAAAGAATGGAGACTCTTTAGTGGAGGAATGACAAGAATTATTGTAAGCAAATTCAGCCAACGGAAGAAACTCGGACCAATCATTCTGGAGTTTGGCTGAATACAAGCGCAAATATTGTTTCAATGATTGGTTAACTCGTTCGGTTTGCCCGTTGGATTGTGGGTGGTAACCGGATGTTAACGACAATTTCATCTTCAATGAGGCACAAAAACATTTCCAGAATTGTGCGATGAATTGTGGACCCCGATCAGAAACAATATCAGTAGGCAACCCATGAAGCCTGAATACATGGCGGAGAAACAAAACTGCCAACCCTTGGGCAGAAGGCAATCGGGGAAGAGCAATACAATGAGCCATTTTACTAAAACGGTCCACTACCACCCATATGACTCGGAATCCGGCTGAAAGGGGAAGGTCAACCACAAAATCCATGGAAATATGAGACCACGGCCTGAGAGGAACATTTAAGGGCATAAGTTGCCCGATGGGCAAGGAACGGGGAACCTTATGCTGTGCACAAACCTGACATGAATAAACAAATTCCTTGACGTCTTTAGAAAGACCAGGCCACCATACTGAGCGAGAGACTAACTCCAATGTCTTAGAGACTCCTGGATGCCCTGAAACTTTGTTATCATGGAATTCCGTTAAAACAGTAACTCTCAAAAACTCAGGGACGTAAAGACGACCAGCAGGAGTAATTCTAGGAGCTTGGTGTTGAAGCTGTTTTAACTGGGTAAATAAATCTTGTGTGAGGCCCGCCCAGATGACCGAAGATGGAAGTATGGGGGTAACAGGATTGTTATTGTGAACCGGAAGAAAGCTATGTGACAGGGCATCAGCCTTAGTATTCTTGGAACCAGGCCTGAAAGTGATTATAAATTTGAAACGCGTAAAAAATAATGCCCAACGTGCCTGCCGGGCATTAAGCCGCTTAGCCGATTCAATGTATTGCAGGTTCTTATGGTCAGTCAATACCGAAATAGTATGTTTTGCTCCCTCCTGCCAATGCCTCCACTCCTCGAAAGCCCATTTTACCGCCAGTAACTCCCGATTACCAACGTCATAGTTGGATTCAGCGGAGGAGAATTTCCTGGACATAAAGGCACAAGGATGTAACTCCAGAGACTCCGGATCCTTTTGAGAAAGGATAGCCCCCACTCCAACCTCCGAGGCATCAACCTCCACCACAAAGGGCAATTCCGGATTAGGATGTCTGAGGACTGGAGCCGAGACAAAGGCTTGTTTCAAGGCCCGGAAGGACAACTCAGCTTCACGCGACCAGTTGGTAGGATCCGCTCCTTTCTTTGTCAGAGCTACAATGGGAGCAACCAGGTCAGAAAAAGAATGAATGAACCTCCTATAATAATTCGCAAACCCTAAAAAACGCTTAATTGCTTTTAAATTGGTGGGTTGCGCCCAACTAAGGATGGCCTGGAGTTTCTTTGGTTCCATGGAAAATCCCTGAGGGGAAATTATGTACCCTAAAAAAGATACTTCCGTGACATGAAACTCACACTTCTCCAGCTTGGCATATAAATTATTCTCACATAACTTTTGAAGAACCAGACGCACCTGGGTAACATGTTGTTCCATTGATTTAGAAAAAATCAGGATGTCGTCTAAGTAAACGACCACGAATTTCCCTAGGAAGTCACGGAGCACATCGTTAATGAGGTCTTGAAAAACTGCCGGAGCATTGGACAGGCCGAACGGCATCACCAGGTATTCGTAGTAACCCGACTGAGTACTGAAGGCCGTTTTCCACTCATCTCCAGATTTAATTCGGATGAGGTTGTACGCTTCTCTAAGGTCAATTTTAGAAAAAATCACAGCAGAACGTAACTGATCAAAGAGTACAGAAATCAACGGCAAAGGATAGGTGTTTTTAACTGAGATCTTATTCAGGGCTCTAAAATCAATGCAAGGTCTAAGCGAGCCATCCTTTTTCTCCACAAAGAAGAAGCCTGCACTTAAAGGAGATTTTGATGGTCTAATAAATCCTTTCTCAAGGCTCTCCTTTACATAATCATTCATAGCCGCAGTTTCTGGCCCGGATAATGCATATAATCTTCCCTTTGGCAATGCGGCACCAGGAATTAACTCAATAGCACAATCATAAGGCCGATGGGGAGGCAGAATGTCCGCATTGCCTTTGGAGAAAACATCAGCAAACTCCTGGTATTCCACCGGAATGAGTTCTGGAATGATAGCTGCTACTCTGACTGGAAACGTGATACATTCCTTATCACAAAAAGTACCCCAATGTGAAATCTCCCCCGACCGCCAATCAATGGTGGGATTATGAAAGGCCAGCCAAGGGTGACCCAGAACAACTGGAACTGCTGGGCAATGTGTAAGAAAGAACTTGATTTTCTCGGAATGTAGAGCTCCTACTGTAAGTAGTACAGGGGGTGTACGGAGAGAAATAATCCCATTAGACAGCGGACTCCCATCTAAGCCATGCATGGTGACACACCTACCCAAAGGTAACTGAGGAATGCCTAAGGCCTTAGCCCAAGTTAAATCCATAAAGTTTCCTGCAGCTCCACTGTCAACAAAAGCCGACACCGAAGAACTGAGGCTGCCAAAGGAAACTTTAACTGGGACTAAAAGGGAGTTATTCGAGGAGATAAGCTGCAGACCTAGGTGAACCCCCTCACAATTCACCTGGTCAAAGCGTTTCCCGACTTGTTCGGACAATTACGAGCAAAATGTCCCTTACCCCCACAGTACAGACAAAGACCAGAATTTTGCCTTCTGGCTCTTTCTTCAGGAGACAGCCGGGAGAGACCCATCTGCATGGTCTCCTCTACGTCTTCAGGAATGGAATATACACACGGACTTGACCTTACAGGTGCTCCTTTTTCAGCCCTCCGCTCTCTGAGACGACGATCAATCTCAATAGAAAGCTCCATGAGTTTATCGAGAGTCTCAGGAGCGGGGTACTGAAGGAGACTGTCTTTTATAGACTCTGATAAGCCGAGGCGAAACTGACTGCGCAGGGCTGGGTCATTCCAGCCACAGTCGTTCGACCAACGGCGAAACTCCGTACAATAAACCTCTGCAGGATTTCTACCCTGTCTGAGAGCGCGCAACTGACTTTCAGCGGACGCCTCTCTATCAGGGTCATCATACAAGAGCCCTAAAGACTCAAAAAAAGCTGACAACAATGCCGGATCCTCTGCTCTTAAACCAAATGCCCAGGTCTGAGGATCCCCCTGGAGCAAAGAAATAATAATCCCGACCCGCTGAGATTCAGTACCCGAGGAAGTCGGTCTTAAACGAAAATAAAGTTTACAGGATTCTTTAAAATTAAAAAACTCTTTTCTATCACCAGAAAAACGGTCAGGCAAATGCATCTTTGGTTCAGGGACTACCCTTGGGGAAGCTCGCAAAAGATCTTCCTGCGACTTCACCCAAAGAGAAAGATCCTGAACCATCTGAGTAAGTTCTTGAATCTGGCTGACTAAGAGCTGACCAGGATTTGGCCCTAAACCTGTTGGATTCATGAGGCCGATAAACTCTCACAAAACTGAATGAGAAAAAATTAAACCCCGTTTAATTTTAAGTTTTGGTATGGCCGGTAATAATGTTATGATTCCAGCACTCTGGTCAGAGAAGATCTTATGGCAAGGACTGGAGCACTGGAACGGAATGCTGGGGAAGGGAGCAGGACAGGAAAATAGCCCCTGGCGCCCTAACTCTGTTGTCTCACCCGTGTTGTCAGAAATCCCCTGCGAGACTATGGTTTCTTGAGCCCTTGGCAGCCGCGTTTGAAGGGCGGATTATGTCTACCCAACTTTGATGCCCCCCGGTCTTAATGAGAGACAAAGGGAAACCCGAGACAGGGTGATAACAAGAGGCCCTCTAACTAAACAACCAGGCCAGGGGCTAAGCAAACTCAAAACTATAATATGTGCGGAGAAACCGCCAGGAAAAAGGACAACCAAAATATCCACTTGTCCAATTCTCCTACCCGGCACCGCCAAGTACCAGAGAGGACTTGTGGAAGCGGAACCCTCCGCAAATGCTCCAAACACAAAATATAAAAGGTAAAGCGGCTGAGCCGCAACTCACGAACACCACTGGATATAAAACGGTGATCAGTCAGGACTCCAGGGAACCAAACGACCTCTTGGGATGAGATGACAACTCCCGAATACCGGACTTCTGCAGACTGGAATGACAATTACATCCCTGGGTGGGATTGAACCACCAACCTTTTGGTTAATAGCCGAACACACTAACCGATTGCGCCACAGAGACACTTTGCAAATAGGACATACTGACAAAGGCTAATAAGCATTCATCTAGAACGTTTCCTAGAAAAACTTTAAAAAGTCAATAATCTGGAGAGTTTTTGTAAGATGTTTCTTCCATCAACCAACAAAGAAACACATTGGTACTTTCCCATGATGAGTGAGTGCTTCAGGATCTCTTGCACTTACATGTGCAGCAGAGTACTGCAATGGAAGCATGCTGGGCCCATAACCCAGAGGTAGGCAGATTGAAACTATCCTTTGCTACATGCATTTTTTTTGTTAATTAAAGTAATCCAAAACTGGGATGGATATTTTTGCTCTTTTATTTTTACTTAAAGTACAATAACTTTTACCATTTTAATTTGTTTTAATAGTATATTGACAGTATTGTTTTCTTTCAAAAATCCACTTAATTTTCTTTACCCTATTATTAAAATGGTAATTGACAAAAACAAACTACATTGTCACCAGAAGAGCAATACAAAATGTACAAGTGATATATTAAAATCATCTTTCCAGGTTGAATTTCAATGATGCATTGGGGCAACGATTTTGTGAGAAACATCTTTACCCTTAAATAAAGATTTTCTTAATTCCTTACCTGTGTGCTAATTAGATATCACCTTGTTTTCACATTAAACAGACTTCCACATGAGAAAGCAGCAAGGATGCAGTGGCGTTAATGTTTCCTGGTGTCAACCTGTATTATTTCAGTAGACATTGAAATGAGGATGCATCTTGCTGCCTTTCCAATGAAGCAAGTTTAATTTAGCAATAGGTGAAAAACCACCCTTACAAAGGTGTTAATCAGAGACTTGGCTTTGTGGACACTTTTCAGAGAACAAATTTGTTAGCAGAAAAATAAAGCCAGAAAATGAAGAGCTGTTTAATCACTCAATTGGATTTTTCTGCCAGCATATTTTTTTTCTCTGCAACCTACTGCTAAATTGTGCTTCCTAGCTGTTTTTATAAAATCACTGAATCAAATCTAACTCTGATTACATCAGGGAAGGCCAGGTACCCACACCATAACAGGGGGTTTGAAATTTTGACTTGTCTACTTAAATATCACCAAAATCCGATCACAAGGTCAATTACATCCCTGGGTGGGATTGAACCACCAACCTTTTGGTTAATAGCCGAACACACTAACCGATTGCGCCACAGAGACACTTTGCAAAAAGTACATACTGACAAAGGCTAATAAGCATTCATCTAGAACGTTTCCTAGAAAAACTTTAAAAAGTCAATAATCTGGAGAGTTTTTGTAAGATGTTTCTTCCATCAACCAACAAAGAAACACATTGGTACTTTCCCATGATGAGTGAGTGCTTCAGGATCTCTTGCACTTACATGTGCAGCAGAGTACTGCAATGGAAGCATGCTGGGCCCATAACCCAGAGGTAGGCAGATTGAAACTATCCTCTGCTATATGCATTTTTTTTTAATTAAAGTAATCCAAAATTGGGATGGATATTTTAGCTCTTTTATTTTTACTTAAAGTACAATAACTTTTACCATTTCAAAAATCCACTTAATTTTCTTTACCCTATTATTAAAATGGTAATTGACAAAAACAAACTACATTGTCACCAGAAGAGCAATACAAAATGTACAAGTGATATATTAAAATCATCTTTCCAGCTTGAATTTCAATGATGCATTGGGGTAACGATTTTGTGAGAAACATCTTCACCCTTAAATAAAGATTTTCTTAATTCCTTACCTGTGTGCTAATTAGATATCACCTTGTTTTCACATTAAACAGACTTCCACATGAGAAAGCAGCAAGGATGCAGTGGCGTTAATGTTTCCTGGTGTCAACCTGTATTATTTCAGTAGATATTGAAATGACGATGCATCTTGCTGCCTTTCCAATGAAGCAAGTTTAATTTAGTAATAGGTGAAAAACCATCCCTACAAAGGTGTTAATCAGATACTTGGCTTTGTGGACACTTTTCAGAGAACAAATTTGTTAGCATAAAAATAAAGCCAGAAAATGAAGAGCTGTTTAATCACTCAATTGGATTTTTTTGCCAGCATATTGTTTTTCTCTGCAACCCACTGCTATATTCACCATGCAGTATATTGTGTGAATATAGAAGTGTTGGCTGTGTTATGTATTAGAGTAATTATTGCAGCTCCCAGCTAAAATTGCAACAATGTAATTTAGTGACAAGCTGCAGAGATTAACCCTTTCTGTGGCTGCTGCACAACATCTATTCATATCGCTGAATTCAATTAGGGAGATGTTCTCACCCCGCGAGCAAGCGCAGGTATATGCCACACTTAAATGTATGGGTATGGTCTCCATAAAATGAGCGTAGCCTTGCAGGCAAAGACTACCTTACACCCCAGTTCTTGACCCTGCACCAACAGACCTCGGCCACCACAGGGAAAAAAGTACAGTAATTTCCACCATGTTAAGCCCCACACATTAATGCCCTTTGGAACATATTATGTCACTCACCACAATATCTGTGATACACTATGCCCTACAGTAAAGCTTCTAATTACTTTTACAAAAACTGTTCAATGCCAAGAGTTTCACGTGCTGGGTGTCATGCTCATTGCCAGTGGTTTCACTCTCTGGGTGTCATGCTCATTGCCAGGGGGAACGCAGTAGGAGGTGTTATATAGTAAGCACCACTATGGCATAGTATATAGCATTATATATATTGTGAGCACTGGTGATGTTGAGTGCAGTAGAGCTGCTGCTGGGTAATTACAATTTACTACAACCACCAATATATTCTGCTGCACTATATATATGCAAAGCTAATTCTGCTGGGTAATTACAATTGACTACAACCACCAATATATTCTGCTGCACTATATCTATATTTGCAAAGCTAATTCTGCTGGGTAATTACAATTGACTACAACCACCAATATATTCTGCTGCACTATATCTATATATGAAAAGCTAATTCTGCTGAGTAATTACAATTGACTACAACCACCAATATATTCTGCTGCACTATATCTATATATGCAAAGCTAATTCTGCTGGGTAATGCAAATTGAAACAATATTGCATAGTATGTGATTTTTAAGTACTTTTTTAAAGTTTTGAATGATATAGACCCAGTTTAATCTTTGTGGAATGCCTGGTTGTTGTTTTTAAGGTAATTTATTGCCTGGCATTTGAGGGGGTGGGGTGTGGTTACAGATTTCAATTATTGGTTTCACTTGTAATAGTCTTCTACTTAAGTCCAATGGTGTAGGCTGTGCAAAGCCGTTTGGCTGTGCATTTATTGATCCAAGCGTGCATTTTTATCAAAGCGTGATAAAATTGACACATAACAGCAGCGTTCAATCAGCGTTAATTTATCTTCAGCTGATATCGATTGTTAATTGACGTTTCTTCTCTTCTTGTCACCTACAGGTAATTACAATTGACTACAACCACCAATATATTCTGCTGCACTATATCTATATATGCAAAGCTAATTCTGCTGGGTAATGCAAATTGAAACATTATTGCATAGTATGTGATTTTTAAGTACTTTTTTAAAGTTTTGAATGATATAGACCCAGTTTAATCTTTGTGGAATGCCTGGTTGTTGTTTTTAAGGTAATTTATTGCCTGGCATTTGAGGGGGTGGGGTGTGGTTACAGATTTCAATTATTGGTTTCACTTGTAATAGTCTTCTACTTAAGTCCAATGGTGTAGGCTGTGCAAAGCCGTTTGGCTGTGCATTTATTGATCCAAGCGTGCATTTTTATCAAAGCGTGATAAAATTGACACATAACAGCAGCGTTCAATCAGCGTTAATTTATCTTCAGCTGATATCGATTGTGAATTGACGTTTCTTCTCTTCTTGTCACCTACAGGTAATTACAATTGACTACAACCACCAATATATTCTGCTGCACTATATCTATATATGCAAAGCTAATTCTGCTGGGTTATGCAAATTGAAACATTATTGCATAGTATGTGATTTTGAAGTACTTTTTTAAAGTTTTGAATGATATAGACCCAGTTTAATCTTTGTGGAATGCCTGGTTGTTGTTTTTAAGGTAATTTATTGCCTGGCATTTGAGGGGGTGGGGTGTGGTTACAGATTTCAATTATTGGTTTCACTTGTAATATCTTCTACTTAAGTCCAATGGTGTAGGCTGTGCAAAGCCATTTGGCTGTGCATTTATTGATCTAAGCGTGCATTTTTATCAAAGCGTGATAAAATTGACACATAACAGCAGTGTTCAATCAGCGTTCAATCGAAGTGAAAAAGAAGGAAAACAGAAGCACACCAATCTAACAAAACAAAGAAAACTGAAGAACTAATAACAAATGTGAGTCACTTACTCCTCAGATCACTCACCTCCTGATTGTTGCATCTGATTACATAGCACAGAACTACCTTACTTGGACATTTCATAAACCATCCATTTCACCTACAAATGCCTGTATCTGTATTATTGTAATTTTGTTTTTTAAGCACAGCTGCACCAATGCAATTTTACCTGCAAACACTTAAAACATCTAACATAATTACCATTGCTTCTTAAACCTCTCACAATCCTTTCATTTCTTACACTCCAAATACATTTCTGCACCCACTTTATCTACGCTTTTGACTCATTTCATACTAAATCTACACCCCTTGAGCCTACACTGCTTTTCTCACCTGCATTTCTGCAATTCTTCTGCTCTGATTGACTTACAGTCTCCTCTCCTACTTCCACTACTTCAACCTATTTACCTACTTAACACTATGTCAAGGTTTTCTTATACTCCCCACATCACTCAGTGTCTACCTAATAATGTATCTTTATCCTTCCCCACTAGTCTCCTCCACCTCCTCCTCTCTCCCCTCCTCTGTCTCCCCTCCATCCCTCTGTTTCCTTCCCCCACCTTTCCTGTTACCCCACTTTCATTCACCTCTGCCCCATGGTCCTGCTACCCCTCAACTCAGCCCTGCTCCCTCTCTCCCTTCCCTGTCACCTCCCCACACCCCCATCCACATCACACTGACCTCCCTCCCTGCCCACCTCCTGCAGTTTCCCCTCCTAGCTCAGGCACCCGTACCATCACTACTCTCTCATCATCCCTGCCCTCAAAGTTAATCCCACCTCATCGCTACAGCAACCCTGAAAATCTAATTCACATCTCTCCCACAAACTCATACCCCCTATCCTGTGCCCTCTGGAATGCCAGATCTGTTTGTAACAAACTGGTCCCCACTCATGACCTTTTCATTTCCAACTCCCTACACCTACTAGCCATTACTGAAACTTGGATTACGCCCTCTGATACTACTACTGCTGCTGCTCTCTCTGCTGGGGGCCTTACATTCACACACACACCCCGACCTGGGGGTCGCCATGGGGGTGGTGTTGGGGTCCTTTTACCTTCTAGTTACTCCTACCAACTCATACCACCAGAACCATCCCTTATATTCTCTACATTTGAGGTCCACGCCATATGCCTCTTCCAACCAGTCCATCTTAGAGTAGCTGTCATTTACCGCCCCCCCTGGCACTGCTTCCAAATTCATCGACAACTTTGCTTCCTGGCTTCCTCACTTCCTCTCTTCTGACATTCCCACCATTATCCTAGGCGATTTCAACATCCCTATTGACATCCCCACACAATCCCCTGCCTCTAAACTCCTTAACCTCACCTCTTCACTTGGTCTCTCCCAGTGGACCTCCTCACCCTCCCATGTGAATGGGAGCTCACTGGATCTGGTCTTCACTCACCGCTGTGATATTTCTGATTTTTCCAACTCCCCATTTCCCCTCTCTGACCACCACCTGCTCTCCTTCAACCTATCTCTCTCGACTTCCCCATCTCTACCTCCTAAGGCTACCATCACTAAGCGTAACATTGAAGCTATTGACACCACATTCCTTTCCTCCCTGTTTGACTCACTTCTCTCTCCTATTCTCTCTCTCTCATGCCCTGAACAAGCCACTTGCTTCCCTTACAATGCTTCCCTTACTTCTGCTCTTGACTCTGTTGCTCCACCAACCACTATTCACCCTTGCAAATTAACACCTCAACCCTGGCACACCAAATGCACCAGATATCTGCAAAAATGCTCATGTACTGCTGAGCGACACTGGAGGAAATCACGCTCTAAGGCAGACTTCCTCCATTTCAAACTTATGCTCTCATCCTTCAGTGCTGCCCTTTCTCTTGCTAAACAGTCATACTTCAAGAACCTCATCTCCTCCCAGTCTTCCAACCCCCGGCGCCTCTTTGCCACTCTCAACTCACTCCTCTGCCCACCTCCACCTCGTCTCCCTTCCTCACTCTCTGCTCTTGACTTTGCCACTTACTTCACATCCAAAATTGACTCCATACGTCAGGACATCACATCACACCAGACTATCAGTAACCAGCCTTCTCCCATCCCTTACCAACCCTCCCCATCCCTCGCACCAACTCTGTCATCTTTCTCCCATGCATCTGGAGAGGAAGTCATGGCCCTCATTCGTTCCTGTCCCCTCACCACCTCCCCACTTGACCCTATCCCCTCCCGCCTCCTTTGCCACCTCTCTTCTTCTGCTTGTTCCCATCTTTCCCACCTTCTCAATCTCTCCCTCTCATCAGGCACTGTCCCCTCTGCCTTCAAGCACGCTCTCATCTCTCCTATTCTTAAAAAAACCTACCCTTGATCCAAACACTCTCTCCAACTACCGACCCATCTCTCTCCTCCCTTTTGCCTCCAAACTCCTTGAGCGTATTGTCTACAACCGCCTTACTTCCTTTCTTTCCTCACACTCACTGCTTGACCCATTCCAGTCTGGCTTCCGTCCTCTCCACTCCACTGAAACTGCCCTTACAAAAGTATGCAATGACCTCCATGCTGCTAAATCTAAGGGACACTACTCTCTACTTATTCTACTTGATCTCTCTGCTGCTTTTGACACTGTGGACCATCCTCTCCTACTGCAAATCCTTCACTCCATTGGTCTGCGTAACACTGCCCTCTCTTGGTTGTCGTCCTACCTTTCTGACCGTTCATTCTCTGTCTCCTCTCATGACTCCACCTCCCCCTCACTTCCACTAACTGTAGGGGTACCCCAAGGTTCTGTCCTTGGTCCTCTTCTCTTCTCTCTCTATACGTCCTCACTAGGTAAGCTCATTAGTTCTTTTGGTTTCCAATATCATCTCTATGCTGATGACACTCAAATCTATCTTTCCTCTCCAGACCTCTCCCCTACTCTCCTCACTCGTATCTCCAACTGTCTCTCTGCTATCTCTTCCTGGATGTCCCAGCGCTTTCTTAAACTTAACATGTCTAAGACCGAGCTGATCATCTTCCCTCCCTCCCGCATAATCTCACCTCCTACAATCTCATTATCTATTGATGGCACTACTATCTCCTCTACCCCCCAAGCGCGCTGTCTTGGAGTAATCCTTGACTCCTCCCTCTCCTTCAAACCACACATTCAGCACCTCTCACAAACCTGCCGTTTTCATCTAAAAAATATTTCCAGGATCAGACCCTTTCTGACCCAGGATGCTACTAAGACTCTTATCCACTCACTGGTCATCTCCAGACTGGACTGCTGTAATCTCTTCCTGACTGGCATTCCTGACAAATACCTCTCTCCACTCCAATCTATCCTCAATGCTGCTGCCCGGCTCATTTTCCTCACCAAACGCACTACGTCCACCTCTCCTCTCTTACTAGTCCTTCACTAGCTCCCCTTCCCTTTCAGAATCCATTTCAAGCTTCTCACACTTGCTTACAAAGCCCTCACTCACTCCTCTCCCATCTACATCTCTGATCTTATCTCGCTTTACACTCCCACCCGTCCTCTTCGCTCTGCTAATGCACACCGACTCTCCTGCCTACGGATTACTTCCTCCCACTCCTACCTCCAAGATTTTTCACGTGCTGCACCACTTCTCTGGAATTCCCTACCTCTCCCCCTCAGACTCTCCACCTCTCTACAAAACTTCAAACGGGCTCTCAAGACCCACTTCTTCACCAAACCCAGCCAAATCTCATCCTAAACCTCTGTTCCATGCTCTCTATGTACCCCATCTGTCTCACCCCTGTCTGTCTACCCCTCCCTTTTAGAATGTAAGCTCTCACGAGCAGGGCCCTCTTCCCTCATGTGCTTACTCTTTTCTTACTTTAATAATCTTCAGCTGCACCAAATCCAGCAGTCTTCTGCCACCTGATACTTATTCCAGTGTCATCTGCTGATGTAGCTATGTTTATTTACCCTGTACTTGTCCTATATTGTCGTCAACTGTAAGTTGCTGTTTTCCTGTTTGATTATTTGTTTATGTACTCTGTAATTGGGCACTGCGGAACCCTTGTGGCGCCATATAAATAAAGGATAATAATAATAATAAATAATATAATATATAGCAGTACGGTACAGTAGGCCACTGCTCTACCTACCTCTGTGTCGTCAAGTATACTATCCATCCATACCTGTGGTGCATTTTAGAAAAAAACATGTCTCGGCAGAGCAATCTATAAATCCATCATTTTTCAGACAGCAACAGTGGGTATTGTAATAGTCACCCAATCCATCACTTTTATAGGGTTACATGCACCCACATGCTACAGCCTGTCTCAATAATTTTACTGTCACGCTGTGTGTGTTTGTGTTTTTATTTGGGTATTTTTTGTTGTTGTAGAACTACAGGTACCAGCAAGCCCGTTATTTCCCCGCCTGCTGGTACTTGAGGTTCTCCAAGTACCAGCAAGCGGGGGAGGCTTGCTGGGCCTTGTAGTTCCACAACGAAAAAACAATATTCTTTTTTTACACACATGGCTATCAGCCCGGCACCCACCACCCAGGGGTGCTGGGGACAGCCTCGGGCTTCACCCCTGGCCCTTGGGTGCCTCGAGGGGAGGAACCTCTTGATTTAAGGGGTCCCCACTCCTCCAGGGAACCCCGGCCAGGGGTGACTAGTTGGAGGGGTAATGCCAGGGCCGCAGGGACCTACATAAAAGTGTCCCCCGGCTGTGGCATTATCTCTCTGGCTAGTGGAGCCCGGTGCTGGTTTTAAAAATATGGGGGACCCCTACATCTATTGTCCCACGTATTTTTGGAACCTGGACCGGTCTAAGAGCCCGGTGCTGGTTGTCTAAATACGGGGAACCCCTGTCCAATTTTTCCCCCAGTATTTAAATAACCAGGACCGGTTCAAAGAGCCCGAGGCTGGTTATACTAAGGAGGGGGGACCTCACGCATTTTTTTTAACCCATTCAGACCCTTCTCCTTTAAGTTAATGGAAGCCCTGGACAACAAAATTGCATTCATGTCCTCCTCCCTCACCCTTCCCAGTCCCAAACACTCATTTTTTTTTCTTTAAAAATGTATAATATATAACGAGAACAATGAGCAGGCAGGCAGCGGGCATTGGCGGCATCGGACTGAGATAGAAATTAGTGGTGGAGGGCTGGGTCAGTTGATTGTGGGCGAGTTTGTAAGCCATTGGCGGTGGCAGCGGGTATCGGCTCAGAGGCAGTAGCGGGCATTGGCTAAGGGTCATCGGCAGGATTCGGCGGACATTATGGCTGTAGTGCCTCACTAGCCACTGACCTCACCGCACGCCACTGTGGGACAGATGTAACATGCAGAGAGAGGTAGATTTGGGAGGGGGAATGTCCTAGCATAACTGTTAATTGCAGTGTAATACTGTAATTCAGCTGTGCAGCATTTGTGGCTAAATGTCAAAGAAGCCAGTATTTACCCTGCATGCAAAACAATAAATGTATTTGAACATACCTCCCAACTATCCCAATTTTTGCAGGACAGTCACTTTTTTGGGGAATGTCCAGCTAACCCAAACAACCCCCCCCCCTTCCCATGGGGAAGGGGGGGGGGGTGGAAGGCTCCCTGTAGCTTGTTGCTCTGCAAATATGCACATTGTGGGTAATTCAGACCTGATCGCTAGGGTGTGTTTTTTGCATCCCTGTAATCAGGTAGTTGTCGCCTACAGCGGAAGGGAAAATTTGCTGTGCAGGTGTGTGATCACATGTGCACAAGAGCTGCACAGCTCAGCACTTACTCAGCCATTGAGGTGACGTCACAAATCCTCCCACAAAACGCCGGGTCCCTCCAGTGTTTTTCCGGACACTCCCTAGAAACATTCAGTTGCCACCCACACAAACACCCTCTTCTTGTCAATCTTCTTGTGATCTCCGGACCGTCGCACTTACGCATTGTGGCGCATACGCATGTGCAGTGCAAACCAGATTGCCCGCTGGGTGAAAATAAATTGAAGCGATCTGGTCTGAATAAACCTCAATCTCTATTCACGGGAGACAGAGGGGCTGGGGCATGGCCAGCAGCTCACAGAGCACCTATAATGACAAAAATGGGAGACATGGCTCATGATCGCGATATACCTGCGAAGGTACGCCCTCTACTGATTGACAGGCAGAGGCATTCGCATTTTCTGCGGGGCACCCGGAGAAAATGTAGGCACACGCACAGGATGGACCCTGCGTATATGCCCCCATCCTCTTCATAGTTTTTGCGGTTGGAACGCGTATTACGATCCAAACTGAATTAGGCCCTATGTCTTATATACACGAGCAGTGTGAAAACATCAATCGATGGGGGTAATTCCAAGTTGATCGCAGCAGGAATTTTGTTAGCAGTTGGGCAAAACCATGTGTACTGCAGGGGAGGCAGATATAACATGTGCAGAAAGAGTTAGATTTGGGTGAGTTATTTTGTTTCTGTGCAGGGTAAATACTGACTGCTTTATTTTTACACTGCAAATTAGATTGCAGATTGAACACACCACACCCAAATCTAACTCTCTCTGCACATGTTAAATCTGCCTTCCCTGCAGTGCACATAGGTGGTCATTCCGAGTTGTTCGCTCGGTAATTTTCTTCGCATCGCAGCGATTTTCCGCTGCATGCGCAATGTTCACACTGCGACTGCGCCAAGTAAATTTGCTATGCAGTTAGGAATATTACTCACGGTTTTTTCATCGTTCTGGTGATCGTAATGTGATTGACAGGAAGTGGGTGTTTCTGGGCGGAAACAGGCCGTTTTAGGGGCGTGTGGGAAAAAATGCTACCGTTTCTGGGAAAAACGCGGGAGTGGCTGGAGAAACGGAGGAGTGTCTGGGCGAACGCTGGGTGTGTTTGTGACGTCAAACCAGGAACGACAAGCACTGAACTGATCGCACTGGCAGAGTAAGTCTCGAGCTACTCAGAAACTGCACAGAGATGTCTTATCGCAATATTGCAAATCTTTCGTTCGCAATTTTAAGATGCTAAGATTCACTCCCAGTAGGCGGCAGCTTAGCGTGTGCAATGCTGCTAAAAGCAGCTTGCGAGCGAACAACTCGGAATGAGGGCCATGGGGGGTAATTCTGAGTTGATCGCAGCAGGATTTTTGTTAGCAGTTGGGCAAAACCATGTGCACTGCATTTACGAACAGATGATTTTTTTATATAAATTTTAAAATGTTAGTAAATGTGTGTTTTTTTTTCAACCTGGAAGCCCAACATCGATTAAGATCGATCTTAAATAGACCCCTGGGTTTTAAGGATAACCATGGTTGAGTCCAATGGTTAATTCACATTGACCGAAGTTCTAATTAAGTCACCTGTGCTCAAGCATGATATCCTTAAAATCTGGATTGCAATGACAGCATTTTGGAACTATGCCTAAGGGTTTAATTTTTACATTTATCCACTGACAATAAATCTACCTACAATATCCCTGTAACTGTTATGATTACAGTATTTCACTAAATAATTTAATTTGCTGAACCTTCTGTAAAAAGAAATATTAAGCTGCTGTAATTCCCAGATGCAGCAAATTTGTTAGCTAGTGGGCAAAACCATGTGCACTGCAGGGTTGGGGGGGTGGGGCAGATATAACATTTGCAGAGAGATTTAGGTGGGTTATATTGTTTGTGTGCAGGGTAAATACTGGCTGTTTTGTTTTTACACTGCAATTTAGATTTCAGTTTGAACACACCGCACCAAAATCTAACTCTCTCTGCACATATTATACACCCCCCCCCCCCCCCTGCAGTGTACATGGTTTTAGCTAATAAATTTGCTGCTGTGATCAGATCTGAGTTAAGCCCTATGTATTTGGCACTGGCAAAGGGTTAGAGGCCTTGCTGTAGAGCTCACACCTTTCTTATCATGCATTGTAATATTTCCTATGTCCTGATGTTGTGCTCTCTGCTCCATCCAAGTAAACAGCAATGTAGCATGGCTATCAAAGAGCGTGAAGATTGCAGATTTCCTGGGATTAATGCTAAGGAATGCTATTCCAGAGGCTGCTGCTTTAATTCAAGTGTCACTGGGGTTAAATGGTGTTTTTACCTTAAAAACACAGGTAGAGTATATAGTACAGTGGTAAAGTGGGAGCATGTAGTGCTATTGATTACAGATTTGATGGAGCTTAAACATGGATAAGGTCCATGGCTCTAAGAGTTTATCTTGTGTATCCTTTATTCTTAGTCATGGTCAGATAAGATTAGAAAATACCATTTAAGTGGAAATTTCCTGTTAGCTGTTTTTCAGTTTGCTCAACTGTCTGATTAACTGGTCCTAAAAAAGGACCAAAGGAGCTAAATTGCCCTGTGATCTAGCTAAATTGCCCCAGTTAAAAAAAAAAAAAACTAAGCTGCTGTAATTCCTGGATGTTTCCTTACTGCATCAACAGGAAGTGACAAGAAACAATGTAATGTGGAACCGTACAGCAGAAGGGATTGCGGCTACCCCACAATAAGTGCAGCGGAATGTAAGAAGAGGAATTGTTGCTTTGACTGCAGCATTCCCGGGGTTAACTGGTGTTTCTTCAAGTCACAAGGTATGGAGCTGCTGTATAGTTACTCGCAAGTCAGTAGTTGTATGATGCTCACACCTGTTAAACTGGATACACACAGAATGCCCTACACAGGGGGTGAAATGAGCGCCCCCCCCCCACCCCCCGTACGCTCAGCACACATCACGCTGTGCTGAGCGGGGGCAGAGATGTGTGCTGAGCAGTTCGCTCAGCACACATCTCTCCCCAAAATCGGGCCGTGAATACGGACCTTTAAACTGGATCCACACTTAGATTATCTGTCCAATTTTTTTTTTCTAGTTGAAACAAAATTCTGCTAATATGTGGCAGCAAATGACAATTGACCATTTGCTCACAAACACTGGAAAACATCCAAAAATGGTCATTTAGATAAATTGGTTAAATCCATTTCATTTAGCTAATTTATCCAAACTACCTTTATTGTATCTCTGTGGGTGAATGATGTGTGGGTCAGTGTTGAGGGTGGTGGAGGAGATGGGTAATAGGCACAGCAGGGTGTGGACAGTCAAATAGTGTGCTTAGAGGTTCAGAGTCATTGTATGAGACTCTGGCAACAGTGACTTGATGAGTCTGGTGTCCATAGGGTGGGACGCATTAACCTTTTTATGCTATTGAAATAGTTCTCCTCCTGACCGACGCAGTTCCTTGCTCCGAGGTTGGTGTATTGTCCTGTTGCAGCGCCTCTCCACTGTGGTCACAGTGAGCTGTGTGGTGTTGCTGGCGCATGCCAATCTCCCCCCAACCTCCCTCTTGCATTTCAGACCTACGTACGCATGATGGGATCTTGTATGATATGCGCGTGTGCTGTAGAGATGAAAGTGGGGGTGAGGAGGCAGATCGTGAGATGGGGAAACTTTGTGGACTGTTAGCGAAGGGGAGCACTGGGCAATCTGAGTTGCAAAGAGGGCAGCAGAAGAGGTTATTGCATGTGCACTGGTGACAGGTCCATCCTTGGTGGCCAGCCTCAGTGGTAAAGGGGTACATGAGCTAGTGTCCCTTGGCCAGCCATGTACCATGGCCACCTCCCTACCTCCTATATATTCTCCCTGATCTGTCACTTTGTTACGGTCTGCTGCTGGCACTGGTGTATCGTCCTGCAGATGCCGTCTCCGCCCATTGCTGTGACTTCCCCCAGAGTTAGCCACACAGAGTGACAGATCTGGGAAAATATATAGGAGATCATTACTTTCACTTGCAGCCTACCTTATTTTTTGCAGCCTAGCATGCTCCTGACCCCTTCTCTCACTAATACTTATACAACATTCATGAACTCATCTTAAGGTTTCTTTATTATTCAGTCACACTGTCTTGGATCCAAACCATTTCCTGTGGCATTGCAGTCAAACAATTGAGCTATTTACCCTTGCATAGAAAGGTATAATCTAAGCTAGAGAATTCTATTTGGAGCTCACCTTGTACTTTGTGAAGAAATAATCAGCTTTGTGGCTGAGCAGATATATGGAGTGTGTGGCTGCACACTGCATTGATCTGCTGAGTTGCAATGCTAATAATTTTTTTTTTGCAAAGTACCAATAGCTTCATTGTGAAGGTGGAAAGAAGGGTGTTACGGCATGGAATGTACAAACTGCGAGACCCTGCTGGTAGCGCCTTTGTCTATTTAGTAGGAAGGGCACGTAACAGCCGGAGGGCAATGGAGGAAGCCCCTTTAGGGCTGGAGCCCGGCGGCAACTGACTCCGTTGTCTCTGGCAGTTCCGCCCCTGGACTAGAGGAATGGTCAAGAACATGGCAACATTTAATGCCAAAAAATGCAAAATCATACACGTCTCAAAAATGCAAAGGCTAACTATAATATTAAGGGCATTATAATGGCAAGAGGAAAGCTATCTAAGTATTACTATTTCAGGTGAGCAATGTAACAAAGCAATAGGAAAGGCAAGTCAGATGCTTGTTTGCATAGGTTAAAGAACCAGTAGCAGAAAAAAGTAATACAGGTTGAGTATCCCATATCCAAATATTCCGAAATACGGAATATTCCGAAATACGGACTTTTTTGAGTGAGACTGAGATAGTGAAACCTTTGTGTTTTGATGGCTCAGTGTACACAAACTTTGTTTAATACTCAAAGTTATTAAAAATATTGTATTAAATGAACTTCAGACTGTGTGTATAAGGTGTATATGAAACATAAATGAATTCTGTGAATGTACACACACTTTGTTTAATGCACAAAGTTATAAAAAATATTGGCTAAAATGACCTTCAGGCTGTGTGTATAAGGTGTATATGAAACATAAATGCCTTCTGTGCTTAGATTTAGGTCCCATCACCATAATATCTCATTATGGTATGCAATTATTCCAAAATACAGAAAAATCCGATATCCAAAATTCCTCTGGTCCCAAGCATTTTGGATAAGGGATACTCAACCTGTAATGCCACTGTATAGGTCCTTGGTACAGCCACATTTAGAATCCTGTGTTCAGTTCCAGAAGCCATATCTCCAGAAGGCTGTAAATACATTAGGGCAACTAAAATTGTGCATGGCCTACATCACAAAACTTACCTGGAAATACTAAAAAATGTTGATGTGTATAGTTTGGAGAAGGGAAGAGGGAACATACAGTAATAGAAACATTTAAATATATAGGGAGGAATGTAATAGGGTGTGAGAATCAGAAAGTGAGAGATTTTGTGTTTTTTCCTGTTGTTTTTTTTTTTTTATTGTTTGTTTTTTAAAGTGGCAATCCTTTACATGGCAAAACCAGGTTGATATTTGCCATGTAAAGGATTGCCACCGTGGGCATGTGTAGAAGGGGCACTGCTACTGTTGGCATTATGTGTGTAAGCTGCACTGATATGGTGGTTATGTGTATAAAGGGCACTGCGACTGTGGGTATTTTTATTATTATTATTACATGCGGTGTAATGACAATAAGATAGTGCTACTGTGTGGCGTATTTTGATTTGGGGTGCTATTGTGTGGCCATGCCCCTTCCTTGTGATACCACACCTTCTTTTTTTAAGGAGCGCACTGTCCCTTTATTAAGTATTGGAGAGAGGGCCCAAATTAATAGTTTGCAGGGAGGCGCCAAACACCCTAGCACTGGCCCTTTGGTAGGGGACAGGATTTGCTTCTGCTTGTGCACATATGTTATGATTGCCAGCCAACAGCACTGGTTTTGCCTATAACACTAACTATAAATATTTTGAATTGGTCCTGGACCACCAATCCAAGGCACCCCTGCAAGTGTCCTGAGGCACCCCAGGGTGCAGTTTGAGAACCACTGGTCTAGTGAGTACCCAGGATAATTATTGTAGCTGGTCTGCGGGTAACAGCTCTCAGATCCACTTCTAGAAAAAATGCAGCAATGTAATTTGAGTGACAAACTGCAGAGATGAACCCTTTCTGTGACTGCTGCACAGGGATCACACAAACTCTATTCATAGGGCTGACTTCACTTAGGGGAGATGTTCTCACCCCGCAAAGAAGTGCGAGTATATACCGCACTTACGGTACCATTGGATTTACAGATATTTTCTTGCAATACACTATGGGGGTCATTCTGAGTTGATTGCTCGCTAGCAGTTTTTAGCAGCCATGCAAACGCATTGTCGCTGCCCACTGGAGAGTGTATATTCACTTTGGAGAAGTGCGAATACTTGAGTAGCAGAGCGCCTGCAAAATCGTTTCAAAATAAGACCAGCACTGTAGTTACACTTCGTGTGCGTTGATTCTAACAACCGAGGGACGGCTTTTGATGTCACACACCCATCCAGCGAATGCCCAGCCACGTCTGCATTTCTTCTACCACGCCTGCATTTTTCCAAGCACTCCCTGAAAACGGTCAGTTGACACCCAGAAACGCCCTCTTTCTGTCAATCTCCTTGTGGCCTGTTCTGTGATTGGAATAATCGCTAGAACTAGTGCAAAACCACAATGGACTTTGTACCCGTACGATGCGCATGCACATTACGGAGCATGCGCATGCACAGATTAGCCATTTTTTTTCAACTGATTGCTACGCAGCGAACAACGGCAGCAAGCGATCAACTCGGAATGACCCCCTATATACATAGAAACATGGATTTTTACTGCAGAAATTATGGTTAGTTTAGGGGTATCGGTTAGGGTCAACAGAGGTGTAGCTAGGGGTCCAAGCGCCCCTGGCAAAGTAAGGGACTGGCGCCCCCCCTTTCGATAAAGCATTGCAGTCCATTGGCGGTTACCATGTTGGAGCCACAGCAACTGACCCCCTCCCCCACACGCTGCCCTACATCATCGGCTGGGATTCACTGTTGGTGTAAAGCCACTGGGAACATTCTGGTAGCATTAGCAGCAGTCTGTGTCATAGATAGGGAAGGCAGAAGGTTAACTAGCTAATAGCAGTCTGTTGGCAGCAGAGGCTGGGCGGGGGGCTGAGAATGAGCCAACGCTGATCAGTGTCCAGTCTGCTCAGACAAAAATATTTTGTGATCAGGGCTGGTTCTAGACCAAAGGAGCCAATGGCAAAAATTTCCTTTGCCCCCCCCCCCCCCCCCACACACACACACACACACACACACACACACACACACACACAAAAAAGAACATATCCCAGTTTAACATAACGCTATGTGGTGCAAGGTGTGGAGCTGGTCACTTGTATCAGACCTCTGACATTTGCCTTTTCACCCATATTGCATACTTTTTCTTGCAGATTGTGTCTTAATTCAAGAAGTGTTCTAAGTACTTCAGCTTAGTATCTTTACTGACCCCTCTTTACCCCACACTACATAACTGACCCCTCTATACCCGACACTACATCACTGACCTTTCTATAACCATCACTGCATTACTGACCCCTCTACTTAGAGATGTGCACTTGAAATTTTTCGGGTTTTGTGTTTTGGTTTTGGGTTCGGTTCCGCGGCCGTGTTTTGGGTTCGACCGCGTTTTGGCAAAACCTCACCGAATTTTTTTTGTCGGATTCGGTTGTGTTTTGGATTCCGGTGTTTTTTTCAAAAAACACTAAAAAACAGCTTAAATCATAGAATTTGGGGGTCATTTTGATCCCAAAGTATTATTAACCTCAAAAACCATAATTTCCACTCATTTTCAGTCTATTCTGAACGCCTCACACCTCACAATATTATTTTTAGTCCTAAAATTTGCACCGAGGTCGCTGGATGACTAAGCTAAGCGACCCTAGTGGCCGACACAAACACCTGGCCCATCTAGGAGTGGCACTGCAGTGTCACGCAGGATGGCCCTTCCAAAAAACACTCCCCAAACAGCACATGACGCAAAGAAAAAAAGAGGCGCAATGAGGTAGCTGTGTGAGTAAGCTAAGCGACCCTAGCGGCCGACACAAACACCTGGCCCATCTAGGAGTGGCACTGCAGTGTCACGCAGGATGGCCCTTCCAAAAAACACTCCCCAAACAGCACATGACGCAAAGAAAAAAAGAGGCGCAATGAGGTAGCTGTGTGAGTAAGATAAGCGACCCTAGTGGCCGACACAAACACCTGGCCCATCTAGGAGTGGCACTGCAGTGTCACGCAGGATGGCCCTTCCAAAAAACACTCCCCAAACAGCACATGACGCAAAGAAAAAAAGAGGCGCAATGAGGTAGCTGTGTGAGTAAGATAAGCGACCCTAGTGGCCGACACAAACACCTGGCCCATCTAGGAGTGGCACTGCAGTGTCACGCAGGATGGCCCTTCAAAAAAATACTCCCCAAACAGCACATGACGCAAAGAAAAATGAAAGAAAAAAAGAGGTGGAAGATGGAATTGTCCTTGGGCCCTCCCACCCACCCTTATGTTGTACAAACAGGACATGCACACTTTAACCAACCCATCATTTCAGTGACAGGGTCTGCCACACGACTGTGACTGAAATGACGGGTTGGTTTGGACCCCCACCAAAAAAGAAGCAATTAATCTCTCCTTGCACAAACTGGCTCTACAGAGGCAAGATGTCCACCTCATCATCATCCTCCGATATATCACCGTGTACATCCCCCTCCTCACAGATTATCAATTCATCCCCACTGGAATCCACCATCTCAGCTCCCTGTGTACTTTGTGGAGGCAATTGCTGCTGGTCAATGTCTCCACGGAGGAATTGATTATAATTCATTTTAATGAACATCATCTTCTCCACATTTTCTGGAAGTAACCTCGTACGCCGATTGCTGACAAGGTGAGCGGCGGCACTAAACACTCTTTCGGAGTACACACTTGTGGGAGGGCAACTTAGGTAGAATAAAGCCAGTTTGTGCAAGGGCCTCCAAATTGCCTCTTTTTCCTGCCAGTATAAGTACGGACTGTCTGACGTGCCTACTTGGATGCGGTCACTCATATAATCCTCCACCATTCTTTCAATGGGGAGAGAATCATATGCAGTGCCAGTAGACGATATGTCCGACTCCGTAATCGTTGTCAGGTCCTTCAGTCCGGACCAGATGTCAGCATCAGCAGTTGCTCCAGACTGCCCTGCATCACCGCCAGCGGGTGGGCTCGGAATTCTGAGCCTTTTCCTCGCACCCCCAGTTGCGGGAGAATGTGAAGGAGGAGATGTTGACAGGTCGCGTTCCGCTTGACTTGACAATTTTCTCACCAGCAGGTCTTTGAACCCCAGCAGACTTGTGTGTGCCGGAAAGAGAGATCCAAGGTAGGTTTTAAATCTAGGATCGAGCACGGTGGCCAAAATGTAGTGCTCTGATTTCAACGGATTGACCACCCGTGAATCCTTGTTAAGCGAATTAAGGGCTCCATCCACAAGTCCCACATGCCAAGCGGAATCGCTCTGTGTTAGCTCCTCCTTCAATGTCTCCAGCTTCTTCTGCAAAAGCCTGATGAGGGGAATGACCTGACTCAGGCTGGCAGTGTCTGAACTGACTTCACGTGTGGCAAGTTCAAAGGGCAGCAGAACCTTGCACAACGTTGAAATCATTCTCCACTGCGCTTGAGACAGGTGCATTCCACCTCCTATATCGTGCTCAATTGTATAGGCTTGAATGGCCTTTTGCTGCTCCTCCAACCTCTGACGCATATATAGGGTTGAATTCCACCTCGTTACCACTTCTTGCTTCAGATGATGGCAGGGCAGGTTCAGGCGTTTTTGGTGTTGCTCCAGTCTTCTGTACGTGGTGCCTGTACGCCGAAAGTGTCCCGCAATTCTTCTGGCCACCGACAGCATCTCTTGCACGCCCCTCTCGTTTTTTAAATAATTCTGCACCACCAAATTCAAGGTATGTGCAAAACATGGGACGTGCTGGAATTTGCCCATATTTAATGCACACACAATATTGCTGGCGTTGTCCGATGCCACAAATCCACAGGAGAGTCCAATTGGGGTAAGCCCTTCCGCGATGATCTTCCTCAGTTGCCGTAAGAGGTTTTCAGCTGTGTGCGTATTCTGGAAACCGGTGATACAAAGCGTAGCCTGCCTAGGAAAGAGTTGGCGTTTGCGAGATGCTGCTACTGGTGCCGCCGCTGCTGTTCTTGCGGCGGGAGTCCATACATCTACCCAGTGGGCTGTCACAGTCATATAGTCCTGACCCTGCCCTGCTCCACTTGTCCACATGTCCGTGGTTAAGTGGACATTGGGTACAACTGCATTTTTTAGGACACTGGTGAGTCTTTTTCTGACGTCCGTGTACATTCTCGGTATCGCCTGCCTAGAGAAGTGGAACCTAGATGGTATTTGTTAACGGGGGCACACTACCTCAAGAAATTGTCTAGTTCCCTGTGAACTAACGGCGGATACCGGATGCACGTCTAACACCAACATAGTTGTCAAGGCCTCAGTTATCCGCTTTGCAACAGGATGACTGCTGTGATATTTCATCTTCCTCGCAAAGGACTGTTGGACAGTCAATTGCTTGGTGGAAGTAGTAAAAGTGGGCTTACGACTTCCCCTCTGGGATGACCATCGACTCCCAGCAGCAACAACAGCAGCGCCAGCAGCAGTAGGCGTTACACGCAAGGATGCATCGGAGGAATCCCAGGCAGGAGAGGACTCGTCAGAATTGCCAGTGACATGGCCTGCAGGACTATTGGCTCTCCTGTCTAAGGAGGAAATTGACACTGAGGGAGTTGGTGGTGTGGTTTGCAGGAGCTTGGTTACAAGAGGAAGGTGGTCAGTGGACTGCTTCCGCTGTCATCCAAAGTTTTTGAACTTGTCACTGACTTATTATGAATGCGCTGCAGGTGACGTATAAGGGAGGATGTTCCGAGATGGTTAACGTCCTTACCCCTACTTATTACAGCTTGACAAAGGCAACACACGGCTTGACACCTGTTGTCCGCATTTCTGTTGAAATACTTCCACACCGAAGAGCTGATTTTTTTGGTATTTTCACCAGGCATGTCAATGGCCATATTCCTCCCACGGACAACAGGTGTCTCCCCGGGTGCCTGACTTAAACAAACCACCTCACCATCAGAATCCTCCTGGTCAATTTCCTCCCCAGCGCCAGCAACACCCATATCCTCCTCATCCTGGTGTACTTCAACACTGACATCTTCAATCTGACTATCAGGAACTGGACTGCGGGTGCTCCTTCCAGCACTTGCAGGGGGCGTGCAAATGATGGAAGGCGCATGCTCTTCACGTCCAGTGTTGGGAAGGTCAGGCATCGCAACCGACACAATTGGACTCTCCTTGTGGATTTGGGATTTCGAAGAACGCACAGTTCTTTGCTGTGCTTTTGCCAGCTTGAGTCTTTTCATTTTTCTAGCGAGAGGCTGAGTGCTTCCATCCTCATGTGAAGCTGAACCACTAGCCATGAACATAGGCCAGGGCCTCAGCCGTTCCTTGCCACTCCGTGTGGTAAATGGCATATTGGCAAGTTTACGCTTCTCCTCCGACAATTTTATTTTAGATTTTTGAGTCCTTTTTTTACTGATATTTGGTGTTTTGGATTTTACATGCTCTGTACTATGACATTGGGCATCGGCCTTGGCAGACAACGTTGCTGGCATTTCATCGTCTCGGCCATGACTAGTGGCAGCAGCTTCAGCACGAGGTGGAAGTCGATCTTGATCTTTCCCTATTTTTGGAACCTCAACATTTTTGTTCTCCATATTTTAATAGGCACAACTAAAAGGCACCTCAGGTAAACAATGGAGATGGATGGATACTAGTATACTTATGGATGACGAGCGACTGCCGACACAGAGGTAGCTACAGCCGTGGACTACCGTACTGTGTCTGCTGCTAATATAGACTGGATGATAATGAGATAAAATTAAAATATATATATATATATATATCACACTAGTACTGCAGCCGGACAGGTATATATTATGTAATAACGGACCTGCTGGACACTGTCTGTCAGCACTGCAGACTCCTAAAGTAAGCTACTAGTATCAAGAAGATAGAAAAAAAAAACACGGGTAGGTGGTATACAATTATGGATGGACGAGCGACTGCCGACACAGAGGTAACTACAGCCGTGGACTACCGTACTGTGTCTGCTGCTAATATAGACTGGATGATAATGAGATAAAATTAAAATATATATATATTATATATCACACTAGTACTGCAGCCGGACAGGTATATATTATGTAATGACGGACCTGCTGGACACTGTCTGTCAGACTCAGCACTGCAGACTCCTAAAGTAAGCTACTAGTATCAAGAAGATAGAAAAAAAAAAACCACGGGTAGGTGGTATACAATTATGGATGGACGAGCGACTGCCGACACAGAGGTAGCTACAGCCGTGGACTACCGTACTGTGTCTGCTGCTAATATAGACTGGATGATAATGAGATAAAATTAAAATATATATATATATCACACTAGTACTGCAGCCGGACAGGTATATATTATGTAATGACGGACCTGCTGGACACTGTCTGCAGAATGCGTTTATAAAAACACCACACGACGAGTGTTTAACTTTTTCAGGCAGACAATCACAATATACTGGTGGTCAGCAGACAATCACAATACTGGTGGTCAGTGGTCACTGGTCAGTCACACTGGCAGTGGCACTCTGGCAGCAAAAGTGTGCACTGTACTTAAAATATGTACTCCTGCTATAACTGCTCCCCAGTCTCCCCCACAATTAAGCTGTGTGAGCAGTGAGCATTCAGCACAGTCAGATAATGATATACAGTATTACATATAATGCAGCACACTGGGCTGAGCACAGATATGGTATGTGACTGTGTCACACTGTGTATCATTTTTTTTCAGGCAGAGAACGGATTAATTAAACTGGTGGTCACTGGTCACACTATCAGCAGCAAGTAGTACTCCTCCTAATAATATGCTCCCCAAAATTTGTGTCTCTCTCTAGTACTCTAGTCTAAATGGAGAGGACGCCAGCCACGTCCTCTCCCTATCAATCTCAATGCACGTGTGAAAATGGCGGCGACGCGCGGCTCCTTATATAGAATCCGAGTCTCGCGATAGAATACGAGCCTCGCGAGAATCCGACAGCGGGATGATGACGTTCGGGCGCGCTCGGGTTAACCGAGCAAGGCGGGAAGATCCGAGTCGCTCGGCCCCGTGTAAAAAAACCTGAAGTTCGGGCGGGTTCGGATTCCGAGGAACCGAACCCGCTCATCTCTACCCTCTATACAGTACACTGACCTCTATATACCTGCTAGTACATCCCTGATGCCTATATTCCCTAAGCTAAATCCCTGACGCCTCTATTCCCTACGCTACATCCCTGACGCCTCTATTCCCTATGCTACATCCCTGACGCCTCTATACCCTACGCTACATCCCTGATGCCTCTATTCCCTACGCTACATTCCTGATGCCTCTATAACCTACGCTACATCCCTGACGCCTCTATACCCTACGCTACATCCCTGACGCCTCTATACAGTACAATGCATTACTGATTCCTCTAGACCATACATCCTCATTACATCAGAGAGATAGTGAAACACTGGAAAAAATAAGGATAAAGTGGACTACAGAAACTGATGCTCTAAACAAAGGAGAGAGAGAGAGAGAGAAAAGCACAAGGGAAAGTGGGCAATCGGAACACCATAGAGAGAGGAGAGATAGAAATGCCTGAAAAAGTAAAGGGGGTTGGGTATGGCATCCGGCGCTCGGGATTCCAGCAGTCACATGATACCTAATCCTAATCCTAACCCTCTGGGGGGGGTGGCGGATAGGGCTAACCCTCAGGGGGTGGCAGCTAGGACTAACCCCCCCCCCCCTCCTAGTGCCTTCCCTAACACCCCCTCCCCCGGTCCTAACCCTCCCTCCAATACTCGCCTTCGGGATGTTGGCTGTCTGTGTGCCGGCACCAGTCTCCCAAGTGGTGTCAGGATTCCAACATCGGTCAAATGACCACCGGTATACCGTCTGCCGGGATGGTAAATGTATCCTGAGGACAGGTAGTGAGTGTGGAGGGATAGGTGGTTCAGTAAAAAGTAACAGCTCAAACTGCGATCATTCACTGATAAATTGATTTATAGCTCTCCCTTTTTAACCATTGCAGTCATAAAAGCAATGTTTTTTAAACTTTTAAATAAAGCTTGTTAGCATCCCCAGCACACTGTATATGCTGGGAGATGTAGTTCTCAATATGAAAACATTTAATTACTGTATGAACTCTAATTCCCCAACTGAAACCTCTCACAAACACACACTCCTAAATCTAGTACACACACACACACATTTCCCCAGTACTGACAACTCTCATCACTTCCACACACTGACAACTCCCTCCTGCTCCTCTCCCCACTGACACTGACAGCTCCCTCACAGTCACACACATCCTCCACCCCCCCACACACACACTGATAGCACACATGCACAAATCCCCCCCTCCTCGACACTAACTGTCACGGACTGCTTGGGCAGCAGGGGGCAGGCTCTGACTTGAAGTGCTGAAATTCAACAGCTCTCTCGAACTTGCAAGGCATGGCTGTGCAGCTGTCTCCAGCCATCTCCTTGCCCACTGTGTAATTTGTGGCGTTCTCTGATGTTCCCCGCTCTGCCTCTACAACCGGCACATAATGTACAGCAGTGGTGACTCCTGAGTATGGGCCTGGAGAACTCCGCCTACCGGGGGGTAGGGATTAATAATTTCAAAGGGGCAGAGCTAGGAGTGAAGCAGTGGACAGCAGTTGAGGGGCGTTTCAAACTGTAACAGGGTTGGGACAATTTCAGTATCCTTCCCTCACCGTCTAATTGGTCAGTCCCACGCTGATTGCCATAGCGCCCTTTCGAGACTGCAGAACTCTATCCCTTAGCCACGGTTGGCACAGCTGGATGGTGCCCCTGGCAAGTGCCATCCTGGCCAAGGGGTAGATACGCCCCTGAGGGTCAGGGCCAGCAACAGAAATCTCGGGGCCCAGTACACTGATATCTCTGGGGCCCCCTCAACCCCCCCTTAACTTGGCAGAGGGATCTTTAAAAAAAAATGGAGCCTTTGACTCGGACCGTCAGTGAGGCCGGCAGGTGGTTTTCATACTGGGCTATCCAGCTCTTCGGTGGCGGTGGCAGGGACATTCAGAAAAGGGCCAGCACAGCAACATGCATAATAATGGCAATACAGTATGGACCACAGGGACTGGACAAAGTGATGGGGTAAAAGGAGGGGGGAGGGTTTAGTTGGCCTGTTAATTGTTTTCCTGCTTAAATTGAGCAGTTGGTGGATACACTTTAAAAAGCAATATTGGCACTGTGGCCCCATTATTTCTGTTCTTAATACTTGGAGCCCTGAACAAGTGTCCCCTTTGTCCCCCCTGTCACCGGGCCTGTTCAGGCGTTACCTATGGAGAAGCTGCGACATGACATCCTAGGACACGATACTGCACCATGCATCACCATTATATTTCAGTGTGCCTTGTCAATATTTAAATCTTGTTCTGTGTGACGTGAGTTGTAAATGGTTGAAAATCTCTGTGCTACAGTATCGTCACCATGTAGTTATAACAACACCGCAAAACCACCAAAAGACGTGTTTTGGTAGAGGGACTGCTGGAGGGGCCCATTGGGGCCCCCAGTTTGCTACCCCACCCCAGTATACCTGTGCTGTAGCCAGTGGAAGGGGCACTATCTTCCCGGTGATCTCTTCGGGAAGATGGTGCCGCACATAGAAAGCAAAGACTCTGGCTGCACTCTCCTGCCCTCGCTCTAAGCAAGGTGATCGGGCCACAAAAGGACCCCTGTCGGACCCCGGCCTGTGGGCCACAAAAGGATGCATTGGGGGCGGCATGCGGCCCATGGGTTTGACACCCCTGCCCTAGAGTATCACAATTTGTTTCACGGCACCCCTAGGCCAAAGTTTTTTTTATTGAGAAATTCAGAAAAAAAATATAAAATTAAGTAAATTGTGTTTATAGCATGTCATCCTCAGGTTCAGTTATGTTGTGAGGGAATGGTTTTGCCAATTTAATAAAGTATAAATAATTTTAATTGGTCCTGGACCACCAAACTATGCTACCAGTGCAAGAACCCCAGTTTGGAAACTACTGCCATAAAATAAACCTTTTTTGTTTTTTTTAAACTACATGTAATACACCTTAGATCTCAGTTCCTAAAAGGTTTTAAACCTTTGCATACAGTAAACTACACATATTTAAAAATCCTACACCGGGCACAAGTGCTCACGGGCCAATTTAATGGCAGTCTCGGATAGGAGGGCATTGTGGATTCACCAAGGGAATGCTGATGCTGACTCCAAGAAGAAAGGGAGTCTCTTCCCTATGAAGGTGAAGCCTTGTTTGGCGACGGCCTAGTTAATTTGATCTCGGCAGCTCCCGTAGGTAAGTCATCCTTCTTGCCCTATGTTCCCTCTCAACGGATGAAGACGCATCATTATCTGACGCAGTCATTTCGGCCCAATAGATATGCAAGAAGTTAAGATTCCCCTTTCTTTGCAGGTAGAGGAAGGAAAAGAGGGAAGAGGTCTGTAGCCTCTTCAAGATCGCAGGAGCAGAGATCGTCCTCTGCTTCTGCCAAATCCACTGCATGACGCTGGGGCTCTCTTGCAGGAGCCCGCACCAGTGGGGGGCACGTCTAAAACTCTTCAGTCAGTTCTGGATTCATTCGGACCTGGACTCGTGGGCTTTACAAATAGTGTCCCAAGGGTACAAACTGCGGTTTCAAGACGTTCCCCCTCACCGATTGTTCAAATTAGCCTTAGTCAGCAGGGAGAAGGTTTTTATTCAAGCCTCTTCGTGGTCCCGAAGCCGGACGGCTCAGTCAGACCAATCTTAAATCTGAAATCCCTTAATTTCTACCTAAAGAAATTCAATTTCAAGATGGAATCTCTCAGGGTAGTGATCTCCAGTCCGGGGGATAAAGGAGATTTCATGGTTTTGGTAGACATAAAGGATGCCTACTTATATGTTCCCATTTAGCCACTGCATCAAGCTACCTGAGGTTTGCAATTCAGGATTGTCATTACCAATTTCAGACGTTGCCGTTTGGTCTGTCCACGGCTCCGAGGATTTTCACCAGGGTGATGGCGGAAATGATGGTTCTCCTTCGCAAGCAAGGAGTCACAATTATCCCGTACTTGGATGATCTCCTGATAAAGGCGAGATCCAGGGACCAGTTGGTGCAAAACATCTACTCTCCCTGACAGTTCTTCAACAACATGGTTGGCTCCTAAACTTGCCAAAATCGCAGTTGGTCCCAATGACGCGGTTGTTGTTTTTGGGAGTGATACTGGACACAGAAGAGGTTTTCTTCTAGTGGAAAGGCTCTGGAGATCCAGAGTCTGGTCAAACAAATTCTGAAACCAGCAAGAGTGTTAATCCATCAATGCATTCAGTTGCTGGGGAAGATGGTTGCGGCCTACGAGGCCATTCAGTTTGGCAGGTTCCATGCCAGAGTGTTCCAGTGGGACCTGTTGGACAAGTGGTCCGGATCCCACCTACACATGCACCGGAGGATAATCCTGTCTTCCAAGACCAGAATCTCACTCCATTGGTGGCTGCACAGTTCTCACCACCTAGAGGGGCGATGGTTCGGGATCCAGGACGGGATCCTAGGGACCACGGATGCAACCCTCTGAGGCTGGAAAGCAGTCACACAGGGGGGAAACATCCAAGGAAGATGGTCAAGTCTTCCTTGGATGTTTTCATCTCCACATAAATGTTCTGGAGTTAAGGGCCATTTAATAACTGCAGACACAGTACGCACTGGGACGGGTGCCCAGCATCCTCTACGGACTAAGAGAAAAGGATTTACCGGTAGGTATTAAAATCCTATTTTCTCTAACGTCCTAGAGGATGCTGGGGACTCCGTAAGGACCATGGGCATAGACGGGCTCCGCAGGAGACATGGGCACTTTAAGAAAGACTTTAGTTCTGGGTGTGCACTGGCTCCTCCCTCTATGCCCCTCCTCCAGACCTCAGTTTGATACTGTACCCAGTGGAGACTGGGTGCTTTTCAGGAGCTCTCCTGAGCTTTCTGACAGAAAGTATTTTGTTAGGTTTTTAATTTTCAGGGAGCACTGCTGGCAACAGACTCCCTCATCGAGGGACTGAGGGGAGAGAAGCAGCCCTACTCTCTGAGTTGCAAGGTCCTGCTTCTTAGGCTACTGGACACCATTAGCTCCAGTGGGATTGGTACGCAGGATCTCACCCTCGCCGTCCGTCCCAGAGCCGCGCCGCCGTCCCCCTCGCAGAGCCGGAAGATAGAAGCCGGGTGAGTATGAGAAGAAAAGAAGACTTCAGAGGCGGCAGAAGACTTCATGATCTTCACTGAGGTAACGCATAGCACTGCAGCTGTGCGCCTTTGCTCCCATACACCTCACATACTCCGGTCACTGTAAGGGTGCAGGGCGCAGGGGGGGCGCCCTGGGCAGCAATATAAACCTCTTTCGCAAAAATATAACATATATACAGCTGGGCACTTTATATATGTGTAAGCCCCCACCAATTTTACAGTTTAAGCGGGACAGAAGCCCGCCTCCGAGGGGGCGGGGCTTCTCCCTCAGCACTCACCAGCGCCATTTTTTCTCCACAGCACCGCTGAGAGGAAGCTCCCCGGACTCTACCCTGCTTATACCACGTTAGACAAGAGGGTTGAAAAGAGGGGGGGGGGGCACATAATTCGCAAATTACATACAGCAGCACTACTGGGCAAACATTAAGTTACTGTTTTATTCCTGGGTTATATAGCGCTTGGGTGTGTGCTGGCATACTCTCTCTCTGTCTCTCCAAAGGGCCTTGTGGGGAAACTGTCTTCAGAAAAAGCATTCCCTGTGTGTGAAGTGTGTCGGTACACGTGTGTCGACATGTCTGAGTGGTGTCTCCGCCGACAGCTAATTGGATGGATATGTGGAATGTTTTAAATGCTAGTGTAAACTCATTGCACAAAAGATTAGACAAGGCAGAAGCTTTGGGACAGTCAGGGTTTCAACCCATGCCTGATCCTATGTTGCAGGGACTGTCAGGGTCTCATAAGCGCCCACTATCCCAGATTGTTGACACAGATACCGACACGGATTCTGACTCCAGTGTCGATTACGATGATGCAAAGTTACAGCCAAAATTGGCAAAATCCATTCGATTTATGATTATGGCAATAAAAGATGTTTTGCACATCACAGAGGAACCCCCTGTCGCTGACAAGAGGGTACATATGTACAAGGGAAAGAAGCCTGAGGTAACCTTTCCCCCCTCACACGAGCTGAACGAGTTATGTGAAAAAGCTTGGGAATCTCCAGATAAAAGACTGCAGATTTCCAAACCCATAACCCAGAGGTAGGCAGATTGAAACTATCCTTTGCTATATGCATTTTTTTTGTTAATTTAAGTAATCAAAACTGGGATTGATATTTTTGCTCTTTTATTTTTACTTAAAGTACAATAACTTTTACCATTTTAATTTGTTTTAATAGTATATTGACAGTATAGTTTTCTTTCAAAAATCCACTAAATTTTCTTTACCCTGTTATTAAAATGGTAATTGACAAAAAAAAACTACATTGTCACCAGAAGAGCAATACAAAATGTACAAGTGATATATTAAAATCATCTTTCCAGCTTGAATTTCAATGATGCATTGGGGCAACAATTTTGTGAGAAACATCTTCACCCTTAAATAAAGATTTTCGTAATTCCTTACCTGTGTGCTAATTAGATATCACCTTGTTTTCACATTAAACAGACTTCCACATGAGAAAGCAGCAAGGATGCAGTGGCGTTAATGTTTCCTGGTGTCAACCTGTATTATTTCAGTAGACATTGAAATGAGGATGCATCTTGCTGCCTTTCCAATGAAGCAAGTTTAATTTGGTAATAGGTGAAAAACCATCCCTACAAAGGTGTTAATCAGAGACTTGGCTTTGTGGACACTTTTCAGAGAACAAATTTGTTAGCATAAAAATAAAGCAAGAAAATTAAGAGCTGTTTAATCACGCAATTTGATTTTTTTGCCAGCATATTTCTTTTTCTCTGCAACCCACTGCTAAATTGTGCTTCCTAGATGTTTTTATAAAATCACTGAATCAAATCTAACTCTGATTACATCAGAGAAGGCCAGGTACCCTACAACATAACAGGGGGTATGAAATTTGACTTGTCTACTTAAAGATCACCAAAATCTGATAACAAGGTCAATTACGTCCCTGGGTGGGATTGAACCACCAACCTTTTGGTTTATAGCCGTACACACTAACTGATTGCGCCACAGAGACACTTTGCAAAAGTACATACTGACAAAGGCTAATAAGCATTCATCTAAAACGTTTCCTAGAAAAACTTAAAAAAGTCAATAATCTGGAGAGTTTTTGTAAGATGTTTCTTCTATCAACCAACGAAGAAACACATTGGTACTTTCCCATGATGAGTGAGTGCTTCAGGATCTCTTGCACTTACATGTGCAGCAGAGTACTGCAATGGAAGCATGCTGGGCCCATAACCCAGAGGTAGGCAGATTGAAACTATCCTCTGCTATATGCATTTTTTTGTTTGTTAATTAAAGTAATCCAAAACTGGGATTGATATTTTGGCTCTTTTATTTTTACTTAAAGTACAATAACTTTTACCATTTTAATTTGTTTTAATAGTATATTGACAGTATTGTTTTCTTTCAAAAATCCACTTAATTTTCTTTACCCTATTATTAAAATGGTAATTGACAAAAACAAACTACATTGTCACCAGAAGAGCAATACAAAATGTACAAGTGATATATTAAAATCATCTTTCCAGCTTGAATTTCAATGATGCATTGGGGCAACGATTTTGTGAGAAACATCTTCACCCTTAAATAAAGATTTTCTTAATTCCTTACCTGTGTGCTAATTAGATATCACCTTGTTTTCACATTAAACAGACTTCCACATGAGAAAGCAGCAAGGATGCAGTGGCGTTAATGTTTCCTGGTGTCAACCTGTATTATTTCAGTAGACATTGAAATGAGGATGCATCTTGCTGCCTTTCCAATGAAGCAAGTTTAATTTAGTAATAGGTGAAAAACCATCCTTACAAAGGTGTTAATCAGAGACTTGGCTTTGTGGACACTTTTCAGAGAACAAATTTGTTAGCATAAAAATAAAGCCAGAAAATAAAGAGCTGTTTAATCACTCAATTGGATTTTTCTGCCAGCATATTTGTTTTCTCTGCAACCCACTGCTAAATTGTGCTTCCTAGCTGTTTTTATAAAATCACTGAATCAAATCTAACTCTGATTACATCAGAGAAGGCCAGGTACCCTACACCATAACAGGGGGTTTGAAATTTTGACTTGTCTACTTAAATATCACCAAAATCTGATCACAAGGTCAATTACGTCCCTGGGTGGGATTGAATCACCAAACTTTTGGTTAATAGCCGAACACACTAACCGATTGCGCCACAGAGACACTTTGCAAAAAGTACATACTGACAAAGGCTAATAAGCATACATCTAGAACGTTTCCTAGAAAAACATTAAAAAATCAATAATCTGGAGAGTTTTTGTAAGATGTTTCTTCCATCAACCTACGAATAAACACATTGGTACTTTCCCATGATGAGTGAGTGCTTCAGGATCTCTTGCACTTACATGTGCAGCAGAGTACTGCAATGGAAGCATGCTGGACCCATAACCCAGAGGTAGGCAGATTGAAACTATCCTTTGCTATATGCATTTTTTTTTTGTTAATTTAAGTAATCAAAACTGGGATTGATATTTTTGCTCTTTTATTTTTACTTAAAGTACAATAACTTTTACCATTTTAATTTGTTTTACCCTATTATTAAAATGGTAATTGACAAAAAAAACTACATTGTCACCAGAAGAGAAATACAAAATGTACAAGTGATATATTAAAATCATCTTTCCAGCTTGAATTTCAATGATGCATTGGGGCAACAATTTTGTGAGAAACATCTTCACCCTTAAATAAAGATTTTCGTAATTCCTTACCTGTGTGCTAATTAGATATCACCTTGTTTTCACATTAAACAGACTTCCACATGAGAAAGCAGCAAGGATGCAGTGGCGTTAATGTTTCCTGGTTTCAACCTGTATTATTTCAGTAGACATTGAAATGAGGATGCATCTTGCTGCCTTTCCAATGAAGCAAGTTTAATTTAGTAATAGGTGAAAAACCATCCCTACAAAGGTGTTAATCAGAGACTTGGCTTTGTGGACACTTTTCAGAGAACAAATTTGTTAGCATAAAAATAAAGCCAGAAAATGAAGAGCTGTTTAATCACGCAATTTGATTTTTTTGCCAGCATATTTCTTTTTCTCTGCAACCCACTGCTAAATTGTGCTTCCTAGATGTTTTTATAAAATCACTGAATCAAATCTAACTCTGATTACATCAGAGAAGGCCAGGTACCCTACACAATAACAGGGGGTATGAAATTTGACTTGTCTACTTAAAGATCACCAAAATCTGATAACAAGGTCAATTACGTCCCTGGGTGGGAATGAACCACCAACCTTTTGGTTAATAGCCGTACACACTAACTGATTGCGCCACAGAGACACTTTGCAAAAGTACATACTGACAAAGGCTAATAAGCATTCATCTAAAACGTTTCCTAGAAAAACTTAAAAAAGTCAATAATCTGGAGAGTTTTTGTAAGATGTTTCTTCTATCAACCAACGAAGAAACACATTGGTACTTTCCCATGATGAGTGAGTGCTTCAGGATCTCTTGCACTTACATGTGCAGCAGAGTACAGCAATGGAAGCATGCTGGGCCCATAACCCAGAGGTAGGCAGATTGAAACTATCCTCTGCTATATGCTTTTTTTTTTGTTAATTAAAGTAATCCAAAACTGGGATTGATATTTTGGCTCTTTTATTTTTACTTAAAGTACAATAACTTTTACCATTTTAATTTGTTTTAATAGTATATTGACAGTATTGTTTTCTTTCAAAAATCCACTTAATTTTCTTTACCCTATTATTAAAATGGTAATTGACAAAAACAAACTACATTGTCACCAGAAGAGCAATACAAAATGTACAAGTGATATATTAAAATCATCTTTCCAGCTTGAATTTCAATGATGCATTGGGGCAACGATTTTGTGAGAAACATCTTCACCCTTAATTAAAGATTTTCTTAATTCCTTACCTGTGTGATAATTAGATATCACCTTGTTTTCACATTAAACAGACTTCCACATGAGAAAGCAGCAAGGATGCAGTGGCGTTAATGTTTCCTGGTGTCAACTTGTATTATTTCAGTAGACATTGAAATGAGGATGCATCTTGCTGCCTTTCCAATGAAGCAAGTTTAATTTAGTAATATGTGAAAAACCATCCTTACAAAGGTGTTAATCAGAGACTTGGCTTTGTGGACACTTTTCAGAGAACAAATTTGTTAGCATAAAAATAAAGCCAGAAAATGAAGAGCTGTTTAATCACTCAATTGGATTTTTCTGCCAGCATATTTTTTTTTCTCTGCAAACCACTGCTAAATTGTGCTTCCTAGCTGTTTTTATAAAATCAATGAATCAAATCTAACTCTGATTACATCAGAGAAGGCCAGGTACCCTACACCATAAGAGGGGGTTTGAAATTTTGACTTGTCTACTTAAATATCACCAAAATCTGATCACAAGGTCAATTACGTCCCTGGGTGGGATTGAACCACCAACCTTTTGGTTAATAGCCTTACACACTAACCAATTGCGCCACAGAGCCACTTTGCAAAAGTCCATACTGACAAAGGCTAATAAGCATTCATCTAGAACGTTTCCTAGAAAAACTTTAAGAAGTCAATAATCTGGAGAGTTTTTGTAAGATGTTTCTTCCATCAACCAATGAAGAAACACATTGGTACTTTCCCATGATGAGTGAGTGCTTCAGGATCTCTTGCACTTACATGTGCAGCAGAGTACTGCAATGGAAGCATGCTGGGCCCATAATCCAGAGGTAGGCAGATTGAAACTATCCTTTGCTATATGCATTTTTTTTGTTAATTAAAGTAATCCAAAACTGGGATTGATATTTTGGCTCTTTTATTTTTACTTAAAGTACAATAACTTTTACCATTTTAATTTGTTTTGATAGTATATTGACAGTATTGTTTTCTTTCAAAAATCCACTTAATTTTCTTTACCCTATTATTAAAATGGTAATTGACAAAAACAAACTACATTGTCACCAGAAGAGCAATACAAAATGTACAAGTGATATATTAAAATAATCTTTCCAGCTTGAATTTCAATGATGCATTGGGGCAACGATTTTGTGAGAAACATCTTCACCCTTAAATAAAGATTTTCTTAATTCCTTATCTGTGTGCTAATTAGATATCACCTTGTTTTCACATTAAACAGACTTCCACATGAGAAAGCAGCAAGGATTAAAGCCTCCTGTTAGGCCATCATCTACACGACATAGCCCTGAATTTTCCAATGCGCAGCTCTTTGCAAACGAGAGATATTGGCAAGGAAAAGCTGTCTTGTACCATTGCATTTTTCTCCCAAACGAAGGACACTAGAAAGAAAATTTTAAAGCCTCCAGTTAGACCATCATCTACACGGCATAGCCATGAATTTTCCAATGCGCAGCTCTTTGCAAAAGAGAGATATTGGCAAGGAAAAGCTATCTTGTACCTTTGCATTTTTCTCCCAAACGAAGGTCACTAGAAAGAAAATTTTAAAGCCTCCTGTTAGGCCATCATCTACACGACATAGCCCTGAATTTTCCAATGCGTAGCTCTTTGCAAAAGAGAGATATTGGCAAGGAAAAGCTGTCTTGTACCTTTGCATTTTTCTCCCAAACGAAGGACACTAGAAAGAAAATTTTAAAGCCTCCTGTTAGGCCATCATCTACACGACATAGCCCTGAATTTTCCAATGCGCAGCTCTTTGCAAAAGAGAGATATTGGCAAGGAAAAGCTGTCTTGTACCATTGCATTTTTCTCCCAAACGAAGGACACTAGAAAGAAAATTTTAAAGCCTCCTGTTAGACCATCATCTACACGGCATAGCCATGAATTTTCCAATGCGCAGCTCTTTGCAAAAGAGAGATATTGGCAAGGAAAAGCTGTCTTGTACCTTAGCATTTTTCTCCCAAACGAAGGACACTAGAATTAAAATTTTAAAGCCTCCTGTTAGGCCATCATCTACACGATATAGCCCTGAATTTTCCAATGCGCAGCTCTTTGCAAAAGAGAGATATTGGCAAGGAAAAGCTGTCTTGTACCTTTGCATTTTTCTCCCAAATGAAGGACACTAGAAAGAAAATTTTAAAGCCTCCTGTTAGGCCATCATCTACACGACATAGCCCTGAATTTTCCAATGCGCAGCTCTTTGCAAAAGAGAGATATTGGCAAGGAAAAGCTGTATTGTACCATTGCATTTTTCTCCCAAACGAAGGACACTAGAAAGAAAATTTTAAAGCCTCCTGTTAGACCATCATCTACACGACATAGCCCTGAATTTTCCAATGCGCAGCTCTTTGCAAAAGAGAGATATTGGCAAGGAAAAGCTGTCTTGTACCTTTGCATTTTTCTCCCAAACGAAGGACACTAGAATGAAAATTTTAAAGCCTCCTGTTAGTGCTTCATCTACACAGCATAGCCCTGAATTTTCCAATGCGTAGCTCTTTGCAAAAGAGAGATATTGGCAAGGAAAAGCTGTCTTGCACCTTTGCATTTTTCTCCCAAACGAAGGACACTAGAATTAAAATTTTAAAGCCTCCTGTTAGGCCATCATCTACACGACATAGCCCTGAATTTTCCAATGCGCAGCTCTATGCAAAAGAGGGATATTGGCAAGGAAAAGCTGTCTTGTACCTTTGCATTTTTCTCCCAAACGAAGGTCACTAGAAAGAAAATTTTAAAGCCTCCTGTTAGGCCATCATCTACACGACATAGCCCTGAATTTTCCAATGCGCAGCTCTTTGCAAAAGAGAGATATTGGCAAGGAAAAGCTGTCTTGTACCTTTGCATTTTTCTCCCAAACGAAGGACACTAGAAAGAAAATTTTAAAGCCTCCTGTTAGGCCATCATCTACACGACATAGCCCTGAATTTTCCAATGCGCAGCTCTTTGCAAAAGAGAGATATTGGCAAGGAAAAGCTGTCTTGTACCATTGCATTTTTCTCCCAAACGAAGGACACTAGAAAGAAATTTTTAAAGCCTCCTGTTAGACCATCATCTACACGGCATAGCCATGAATTTTCCAATGCGCAGCTCTTTGCAAAAGAGAGATATTGGCAAGGAAAAGCTGTCTTGTACCTTTGCATTTTTCTCCCAAACGAAGGACACTAGAATTAAAATTTTAAAGCCTCCTGTTAGGCCATCATCTACACGACATAGCCCTGAATTTTCCAATGCGCAGCTCTTTGCAAACGAGAGATATTGGCAAGGAAAAGCTGTCTTGTACCATTGCATTTTTCTCCCAAACGAAGGACACTAGAAAGAAAATTTTAAAGCCTCATGTTAGGCCATCATCTACACGACATAGCCTTGAATTTTCCAATGCGCAGCTCTTTGCAAAAGAGAGATATTGGCAAGGAAAAGCTGTCTTGTACCTTTGCATTTTTCTCCCAAACGAAGGTCACTAGAAAGAAAATTTTAAAGCCTCCTGTTAGGCTATCATCTACACGACATAGCCCTGAATTTTCCAATGCGCAGCTCTTTGCAAAAGAGAGATATTGGCAAGGAAAAGCTGTCTTGTACCATTGCATTTTTCTCCCAAACGAAGGACACTAGAAAGAAAATTTTAAAGCCTCCTGTTAGACCATCATCTACACGGCATAGCCATGGATTTTCCAATGCGCAGCTCTTTGCAAAAGAGAGATATTGGCAAGGAAAAGCTGTCTTGTACCTTTGCATTTTTCTCCCAAACGAAGGACACTAGAATTAAAATTTTAAAGCCTCATGTTAGGCCATCATCTACACGATATAGCCCTGAATTTTCCAATGCGCAGCTCTTTGCAAAAGAGAGATATTGGCAAGGAAAAGCTGTCTTGTACCTTTGAATTTTTCTCCCAAACGAAGGTCACTAGAAAGAAAATTTTAAAGCCTCCAGTTAAGCCATCATCTACACGACATAGCCCTGAATTTTCCAATGCGCAGCTCTTTGCAAAAGAGAGATATTGGCAAGGAAAAGCTGTCTTGTACCTTTGCATTTTTCTCCCAAACGAAGGTCACTAGAAAGAAAATTTTAAAGCCTCCTGTTAGGCCATCATCTACACGACATAGCCCTGAATTTTCCAATGCGCAGCTCTTTGCAAAAGAGAGATATTGGCAAGGAAAAGCTGTCTTGTACCTTTGCATTTTTCTCCCAAACGAAGGACACTAGAAAGAAAATTTTAAAGCCTCCTGTTAGGCCATCATCTACACGACATAGCCCTGAATTTTCCAATGCGTAGCTCTTTGCAAAAGAGAGATATTGGCAAGGAAAAGCTGTCTTGTACCATTGCATTTTTCTCCCAAACGAAGGACACTAGAAGAAAATTTTAAAGCCTCCTGTTAGGCCATCATCTACACGACATAGCCCTGAATTTTCCAATGCGCAGCTCTTTGCAAAAGAGAGATATTGGCAAGGAAAAGCTGTCTTGTACCTTTGCATTTTTCTCCCAAACGAAGGACACTAGAAAGAAAATTTTAAAGCCTCCTGTTAGGCCATCATCTACACGACATAGCCCTGAATTTTCCAATGCGCAGCTCTTTGCAAAAGAGAGATATTGGCAAGGAAAAGCTGTCTTGTACCATTGCATTTTTCTCCCAAACGAAGGACACTAGAAAGAAAATTTTAAAGCCTCCTGTTAGACCATCATCTACACGGCATAGCCATGAATTTTCCAATGCGCAGCTCTTTGCAAAAGAGAGATATTGGCAAGGAAAAGCTGTCTTGTACCTTTGCATTTTTCTCCCAAACGAAGGACACTAGAATAAAAATTTTAAAGCCTCATGTTAGGCCATCATCTACACGATATAGCCCTGAATTTTCCAATGCGCAGCTCTTTGCAAAAGAGAGATATTGGCAAGGAAAAGCTGTCTTGTACCTTTGCATTTTTCTCCCAAACGAAGGTCACTAGAAAGAAAATTTTAAAGCCTCCAGTTAAGCCATCATCTACACGACATAGCCCTGAATTTTCCAATGCGCAGCTCTTTGCAAAAGAGAGATATTGGCAAGGAAAAGCTGTCTTGTACCATTGCATTTTTCTCCCAAACGAAGGACACTAGAATTAAAATTTTAAAGCCTCCTGTTAGGCCATCATCTACACGACATAGCCCTGAATTTTCCAATGCGCAGCTCTATGCAAAAGAGAGATATTGGCAAGGAAAAGCTGTCTTGTACCTTTGCATTTTTCTCCCAAACGAAGGTCACTAGAAAGAAAATTTTAAAGCCTCCTGTTAGGCCATCATCTACACGACATAGCCCTGAATTTTCCAATGCGCAGCTCTTTGCAAAAGAGAGATATTGGCAAGGAAAAGCTGTCTTGTACCTTTGCATTTTTCTCCCAAACGAAGGACACTAGAAAGAAAATTTTAAAGCCTCCTGTTAGGCCATCATCTACACGACATAGCCCTGAATTTTCCAATGCGTAGCTCTTTGCAAAAGAGAGATATTGGCAAGGAAAAGCTGTCTTGTACCATTGCATTTTTCTCCCAAACGAAGGACACTAGAAGAAAATTTTAAAGCCTCCTGTTAGGCCATCATCTACACGACATAGCCCTGAATTTTCCAATGCGCAGCTCTTTGCAAAAGAGAGATATTGGCAAGGAAAAGCTGTCTTGTACCTTTGCATTTTTCTCCCAAACGAAGGACACTAGAAAGAAAATTTTAAAGCCTCCTGTTAGGCCATCATATACACGACATAGCCCTGAATTTTCCAATGCGCAGCTCTTTGCAAAAGAGAGATATTGGCAAGGAAAAGCTGTCTTGTACCATTGCATTTTTCTCCCAAACGAAGGACACTAGAAAGAAAATTTTAAAGCCTCCTGTTAGACCATCATCTACACGGCATAGCCATGAATTTTCCAATGCGCAGCTCTTTGCAAAAGAGAGATATTGGCAAGGAAAAGCTGTCTTGTACCTTTGCATTTTTCTCCCAAACGAAGGACACTAGAATAAAAATTTTAAAGCCTCATGTTAGGCCATCATCTACACGATATAGCCCTGAATTTTCCAATGCGCAGCTCTTTGCAAAAGAGAGATATTGGCAAGGAAAAGCTGTCTTGTACCTTTGCATTTTTCTCCCAAACGAAGGTCACTAGAAAGAAAATTTTAAAGCCTCCAGTTAAGCCATCATCTACACGACATAGCCCTGAATTTTCCAATGCGCAGCTCTTTGCAAAAGAGAGATATTGGCAAGGAAAAGCTGTCTTGTACCATTGCATTTTTCTCCCAAACGAAGGACACTAGAATTAAAATTTTAAAGCCTCCTGTTAGGCCATCATCTACACGACATAGCCCTGAATTTTCCAATGCGCAGCTCTATGCAAAAGAGAGATATTGGCAAGGAAAAGCTGTCTTGTACCTTTGCATTTTTCTCCCAAACGAAGGTCACTAGAAAGAAAATTTTAAAGCCTCCTGTTAGGCCATCATCTACACGACATAGCCCTGAATTTTCCAATGCGCAGCTCTTTGCAAAAGAGAGATATTGGCAAGGAAAAGCTGTCTTGTACCTTTGCATTTTTCTCCCAAACGAAGGACACTAGAAAGAAAATTTTAAAGCCTCCTGTTAGGCCATCATCTACACGACATAGCCCTGAATTTTCCAATGCGCAGCTCTTTGCAAAAGAGAGATATTGGCAAGGAAAAGCTGTCTTGTACCATTGCATTTTTCTCCCAAACGAAGGACACTAGAAAGAAATTTTTAAAGCCTCCTGTTAGACCATCATCTACACGGCATAGCCATGAATTTTCCAATGCGCAGCTCTTTGCAAAAGAGAGATATTGGCAAGGAAAAGCTGTCTTGTACCTTTGCATTTTTCTCCAAAACGAAGGACACTAGAATTAAAATTTTAAAGCCTCCTGTTAGGCCATCATCTACACGATATAGCCCTGAATTTTCCAATGCGCAGCTCTTTGCAAAAGAGAGATATTGGCAAGGAAAAGCTGTCTTGTACCATTGCATTTTTCTCCCAAACGAAGGACACTAGAATGAAAATTTTAAAGCCTCCTGTTAGACCATCATCTACACGGCATAGCCATGAATTTTCCAATGCGCAGCTCTTTGCAAAAGAGAGATATTGGCAAGGAAAAGCTAACTTGTACCTTTGCATTTTTCTCCCAAACGAAGGACACTAGAAAGAAAATTTTAAAGCCTCCTGTTAGGCCATCATCTACACGACATAGCCCTGAATTTTCCAATGCGCAGCTCTTTGCAAACGAGAGATATTGGCAAGGAAAAGCTGTCTTGTACCATTGCATTTTTCTCCCAAACGAAGGACACTAGAAAGAAAATTTTAAAGCCTCATGTTAGGCCATCATCTACACGACATAGCCTTGAATTTTCCAATGCGCAGCTCTTTGCAAAAGAGAGATATTGGCAAGGAAAAGCTGTCTTGTACCTTTGCATTTTTCTCCCAAACGAAGGTCACTAGAAAGAAAATTTTAAAGCCTCCTGTTAGGCTATCATCTACACGACATAGCCCTGAATTTTCCAATGCGCAGCTCTTTGCAAAAGAGAGATATTGGCAAGGAAAAGCTGTCTTGTACCTTTGCATTTTTCTCCCAAACGAAGGTCACTAGAAAGAAAATTTTAAAGCCTCCTGTTAGGCCATCATCTACACGACATAGCCCTGAATTTTCCAATGCGCAGCTCTTTGCAAAAGAGAGATATTGGCAAGGAAAAGCTGTCTTGTACCTTTGCATTTTTCTCCCAAACGAAGGACACTAGAAAGAAAATTTTAAAGCCTCCTGTTAGGCCATCATCTACACGACATAGCCCTGAATTTTCCAATGCGTAGCTCTTTGCAAAAGAGAGATATTGGCAAGGAAAAGCTGTCTTGTACCATTGCATTTTTCTCCCAAACGAAGGACACTAGAAGAAAATTTTAAAGCCTCCTGTTAGGCCATCATCTACACGACATAGCCCTGAATTTTCCAATGCGCAGCTCTTTGCAAAAGAGAGATATTGGCAAGGAAAAGCTGTCTTGTACCTTTGCATTTTTCTCCCAAACGAAGGACACTAGAAAGAAAATTTTAAAGCCTCCTGTTAGGCCATCATCTACACGACATAGCCCTGAATTTTCCAATGCGCAGCTCTTTGCAAAAGAGAGATATTGGCAAGGAAAAGCTGTCTTGTACCATTGCATTTTTCTCCCAAACGAAGGACACTAGAAAGAAAATTTTAAAGCCTCCTGTTAGACCATCATCTACACGGCATAGCCATGAATTTTCCAATGCGCAGCTCTTTGCAAAAGAGAGATATTGGCAAGGAAAAGCTGTCTTGTACCTTTGCATTTTTCTCCCAAACGAAGGACACTAGAATAAAAATTTTAAAGCCTCATGTTAGGCCATCATCTACACGATATAGCCCTGAATTTTCCAATGCGCAGCTCTTTGCAAAAGAGAGATATTGGCAAGGAAAAGCTGTCTTGTACCTTTGCATTTTTCTCCCAAACGAAGGTCACTAGAAAGAAAATTTTAAAGCCTCCAGTTAAGCCATCATCTACACGACATAGCCCTGAATTTTCCAATGCGCAGCTCTTTGCAAAAGAGAGATATTGGCAAGGAAAAGCTGTCTTGTACCATTGCATTTTTCTCCCAAACGAAGGACACTAGAAGAAAATTTTAAAGCCTCCTGTTAGGCCATCATCTACACGACATAGCCCTGAATTTTCCAATGCGCAGCTCTTTGCAAAAGAGAGATATTGGCAAGGAAAAGCTGTCTTGTACCTTTGCATTTTTCTCCCAAACGAAGGACACTAGAATTAAAATTTTAAAGCCTCCTGTTAGGCCATCATCTACACGACATAGCCCTGAATTTTCCAATGCGTAGCTCTTTGCAAAAGAGAGATATTGGCAAGGAAAAGCTGTCTTGTACCATTGCATTTTTCTCCCAAACGAAGGACACTAGAAGAAAATTTGAAAGCCTCCTGTTAGGCCATCATCTACACGACATAGCCCTGAATTTTCCAATGCGTAGCTCTTTGCAAAAGAGAGATATTGGCAAGGAAAAGCTGTCTTGTACCATTGCATTTTTCTCCCAAACGAAGGACACTAGAAGAAAATTTTAAAGCCTCCTGTTAGGCCATCATCTACACGACATAGCCCTGAATTTTCCAATGCGCAGCTCTTTGCAAAAGAGAGATATTGGCAAGGAAAAGCTGTCTTGTACCTTTGCATTTTTCTCCCAAACGAAGGACACTAGAATTAAAATTTTAAAGCCTCCTGTTAGGCCATCATCTACACGACATAGCCCTGAATTTTCCAATGCGTAGCTCTTTGCAAAAGAGAGATATTGGCAAGGAAAAGCTGTCTTGTACCATTGCATTTTTCTCCCAAACGAAGGACACTAGAAAGAAAATTTTAAAGCCTCCTGTTAGGCCATCATCTACACGACATAGCCCTGAATTTTCCAATGCGCAGCTCTTTGCAAAAGAGAGATATTGGCAAGGAAAAGCTGTCTTGTACCTTTGCATTTTTCTCCCAAACGAAGGACACTAGAAAGAAAATTTTAAAGCCTCCTGTTAGGCCATCATCTACACGAAATAGCCCTGATTTTTCCAATGCGCAGCTCTTTGCAAAAGAGAGATATTGGCAAGGAAAAGCTGTCTTGTACCATTGCATTTTTCTCCCAAACGAAGGACACTAGAAAGAAAATTTTAAAGCCCCCTGTTAGGCCATCATCTACACGACATAGCCTTGAATTTTCCAATGCGCAGCTCTTTGCAAAAGAGAGATATTGGCAAGGAAAAGCTGTCTTGTACCTTTGCATTTTTCTCCCAAACGAAGGTCACTAGAAAGAAAATTTTAAAGCCTCCTGTTAGGCCATCATCTACACGACATAGCCCTGAATTTTCCAATGCGTAGCTCTTTGCAAAAGAGAGATATTGGCAAGGAAAAGCTGTCTTGTACCATTGCATTTTTCTCCCAAACGAAGGACACTAGAAGAAAATTTTAAAGCCTCCTGTTAGGCCATCATCTACACGACATAGCCCTGAATTTTCCAATGCGCAGCTCTTTGCAAAAGAGAGATATTGGCAAGGAAAAGCTGTCTTGTACCTTTGCATTTTTCTCCCAAACGAAGGACACTAGAATTAAAATTTTAAAGCCTCCTGTTAGGCCATCATCTACACGACATAGCCCTGAATTTTCCAATGCGTAGCTCTTTGCAAAAGAGAGATATTTGCAAGGAAAAGCTGTCTTGTACCATTGCATTTTTCTCCCAAACGAAGGACACTAGAAAGAAAATTTTAAAGCCTCCTGTTAGGCCATCATCTACACGACATAGCCCTGAATTTTCCAATGCGCAGCTCTTTGCAAAAGAGAGATATTGGCAAGGAAAAGCTGTCTTGTACCTTTGCATTTTTCTCCCAAACGAAGGACACTAGAAAGAAAATTTTAAAGCCTCCTGTTAGGCCATCATCTACACGAAATAGCCCTGAATTTTCCAATGCGCAGCTCTTTGCAAAAGAGAGATATTGGCAAGGAAAAGCTGTCTTGTACCTTTGCATTTTTCTCCCAAACGAAGGACACTAGAAAGAAAATTTTAAAGCCTCCTGTTAGGCCATCATCTACACGAAATAGCCCTGAATTTTCCAATGCGCAGCTCTTTGCAAAAGAGAGATATTGGCAAGGAAAAGCTGTCTTGTACCATTGCATTTTTCTCCCAAACGAAGGACACTAGAAAGAAAATTTTAAAGCCTCCTGTTAGGCCATCATCTACACGACATAGCCCTGAATTTTCCAATGCGCAGCTCTTTGCAAAAGAGAGATATTGGCAAGGAAAAGCTGTCTTGTACCTTTGCATTTTTCTCCCAAACGAAGGTCACTAGAAAGAAAATTTTAAAGCCTCCTGTTATGCCATCATCTACACGACATAGCCCTGAATTTTCCAATGCGTAGCTCTTTGCAAAAGAGAGATATTGGCAAGGAAAAGCTGTCTTGTACCATTGCATTTTTCACCCAAACGAAGGACACTAGAAAGAAAATTTTAAAGCCTCATGTTAGGCCATCATCTACACGACATAGCCCTGAATTTTCCAATGCGCAGCTCTTTGCAAAAGAGAGATATTGGCAAGGAAAAGCTGTCTTGTACCTTTGCATTTTTCTCCCAAACGAAGGTCACTAGAAAGAAAATGTTAAAGCCTCCTGTTAGGCCATCATCTACAGGACATAACCCTGAATTTTCCAATGCGCAGCTCTTTGAAAAAGAGAGATATTGGCAAGGAAAAGCTGTCTTGTACCTTTGCATTTTTCTCCCAAACGAAGGACACTAGAAAGAGCCTAAAGGTGTTAATCAGAGACTTGGCTTTGTGGACACTTTTCAGAGAACAAATTTGTTAGCATAAAAATAAAGCCAGAAAATGAAGAGCTGTTTAATCACGCAATTTGATTTTTTTGCCAGCATATTTCTTTTTCTCTGCAACCCACTGCTAAATTGTGCTTCCTAGATGTTTTTATAAAATCACTGAATCAAATCTAACTCTGATTACATCAGAGAAGGCCAGGTACCCTACACCATAACAGGGGGTATGAAATTTGACTTGTCTACTTAAAGATCACCAAAATCTGATAACAAGGTCAATTACGTCCCTGGGTGGGATTGAACCACCAACCTTTTGTTTAATAGCCGTACACACTAACTGATTGCGCCACAGAGACACTTCGCAAAACTACATACTGACAAATGCTAATAAGCATTCATCTAAAACGTTTCCTAGAAAAACTTTAAAAAGTCAATAATCTGGAGAGTTTTTGTAAGATGTTTCTTCCATCAACCAACGAAGAAACACATTGGTACTTTCCAATGATGAGTGAGTGCTTCAGGATCTCTTGCACTTACATGTGCAGCAGAGTACTGCAATGGAAGCATGCTGGGCCCATAACCCAGAGGTAGGCAGATTGAAACTATCCTCTGCTATATGCATTTTTTTTGTTAATTAAAGTAATCCAAAACTGGGATTGATATTTTGTCTCTTTTATTTTTACTTAAAGTACAATAACTTTTACCATTTTAATTTGTTTTAATAGTATATTGACAGTATTGTTTTCTTTTAAAAATCCACTTCATTTTCTTTACCCTATTATTAAAATGGTAATTGACAAAAACAAACTACATTGTCACCAGAAGAGCAATACAAAATGTACAAGTGATATATTAAAATCATATTTCCATCTTGAATTTCAATTATGCATTGGGGCAACGATTTTGTGAGAAACATCTTCACCCTTAAATAAAGATTTTCTTAATTCCTTACCTGTGTGCTAATTAGATATCACATTGTTTTCATATTAAACAGACTTCCACATGAGAAAGCAGCAAGGATGCAGTGGCGTTAATGTTTCCTGGTGTCAACTTGTATTATTTCAGTAGACATTGAAATGAGGATGCATCTTGCTGCCTTTCCAATGAAGCAAGTTTAATTTAGTAATAGGTGAAAAACCATCCTTACAAAGGTGTTAATCAGAGACTTGGCTTTGTGGACACTTTTCAGAGAACAAATTTGTTAGCATAAAAATAAAGCCAGAAAATAAAGAGCTGTTTAATCACTCAATTGGATTTTTCTGCCAGCATATTTTTTTTCTCTGCAACCCACTGCTAAATTGTGCTTCCTAGCTGTTTTTATAAAATCACTGAATCAAATCTAACTCTGATTACATCAGAGAAGGCCAGGTACCCTACACCATAACAGGGGGTTTGAAATTTTGACTTGTCTACTTAAAGATCACCAAAATCTGATAACAAGGTCAATTAGGTCCCTGGGTGGGATTGAACCACCAACCTTTTGTTTAATAGCCGTACATACTAACTGATTGCGCCACAGAAACACTTTGCAAAAGTCCATACTGACAAAGGCTAATAAGCATTCATCTAAAACGTTTCCTAGAAAAACTTTAAAAAGTCAATAATCTGGAGAGTTTTTGTAAGATGTTTCTTCCATCAACCAACGAAGAAACACATTGGTACTTTCCCATGATGAGTGAGTGCTTCAGGATCTCCTGAACTTACATGTGCAGCAGAGTACTGCAATGGAAGCATGCTGGGCCCATAACCCAGAGGTAGGCAGATTGAAACTATCCTCTGCTATATGCATTTTTTTTTGTTAATTAAAGTAATCCAAAACTGGGATTGATATTTTGTCTCTTTTATTTTTACTTAAAGTACAATAACTTTTACCATTTTAATTTGTTTTAATAGTATATTGACAGTATTGTTTTCTTTCAAAAATCCACTTCATTTTCTTTACCCTATTATTAAAATGGTAATTGACAAAAACAAACTACATTGTCACCAGAAGAGCAATACAAAATGTACAAGTGATATATTAAAATCATATTTCCAGCTTGAATTTCAATGATGCATTGGGGCAACGATTTTGTGAGAAACATCTTCACCCTTAAATAAAGATTTTCTTAATTCCTTACCTGTGTGCTAATTAGATATCACCTTGTTTTCATATTAAACAGACTTCCACATGAGAAAGCAGCAAGGATGCAGTGGCGTTAATGTTTCCTGGTGTCAACTTGTATTATTTCAGTAGACATTGAAATGAGGATGCATCTTGCTGCCTTTCCAATGAAGCAAGTTTAATTTAGTAATAGGTGAAAAACCATCCTTACAAAGGTGTTAATCAGAGACTTGGCTTTGTGGACACTTTTCAGAGAACAAATTTGTTAGCATAAAAATAAAGCCAGAAAATGAAGAGCTGTTTAATCACTCAATTGGATTTTTCTGCCAGCATATTTTTTTTCTCTGCAACCCACTGCTAAATTGTGCTTCCTAGCTGTTTTTATAAAATCACTGAATCAAATCTAACTCTGATTACATCAGAGAAGGCCAGGTACCCTACACCATAACAGGGGGTTTGAAATTTTGACTTGTCTACTTAAAGATCACCAAAATCTGATAACAAGGTCAATTAGGTCCCTGGGTGGGATTGAACCACCAACCTTATGGTTAATAGCCGTACATACTAACTGATTGCGCCACAGAGACACTTTGCAAAAGTCCATACTGACAAAGGCTAATAAGCATTCATCTAAAACGTTTCCTAGAAAAACTTTAAAAAGTCAATAATCTGGAGAGTTTTTGTAAGATGTTTCTTCCATCAACCAACGAAGAAACACATTGGTACTTTCCCATGATGAGTGAGTGCTTCAGGATCTCTTGCACTTACATGTGCAGCAGAGTACTGCAATGGAAGCATGCTGGGCCCATAACCCAGAGGTAGGCAGATTGAAACTATCCTCTGCTATATGCATTTTTTTTGTTAATTAAAGTAATCCAAAACTGGGATTGATATTTTGTCTCTTTTATTTTTACTTAAAGTACAATAACTTTTACCATTTTAATTTGTTTTAATAGTATATTGACAGTATTGTTTTCTTTCAAAAATCCACTTCATTTTCTTTACCCTATTATTAAAATGGTAATTGACAAAAACAAACTACATTGTCACCAGAAGAGCAATACAAAATGTACAAGTGATATATTAAAATCATATTTCCAGCTTGAATTTCAATGATGCATTGGGGCAACGATTTTGTGAGAAACATCTTCACCCTTAAATAAAGATTTTCTTAATTCCTTACCTGTGTGCTAATTAGATATCACATTGTTTTCATATTAAACAGACTTCCACATGAGAAAGCAGCAAGGATGCAGTGGCGTTAATGTTTCCTGGTGTCAACTTGTATTATTTCAGTAGACATTGAAATGAGGATGCATCTTGCTGCCTTTCCAATGAAGCAAGTTTAATTTAGTAATAGGTGAAAAACCATCCTTACAAAGGTGTTAATCAGAGACTTGGCTTTGTGGACACTTTTCAGAGAACAAATTTGTTAGCATAAAAATAAAGCCAGAAAATAAAGAGCTGTTTAATCACTCAATTGGATTTTTCTGCAAGCATATTTTTTTTCTCTGCAACCCACTGCTAAATTGTGCTTCCTAGCTGTTTTTATAAAATCACTGAATCAAATCTAACTCTGATTACATCAGAGAAGGCCAGGTACCCTACACCATAACAGGGGGTTTGAAATTTTGACTTGTCTACTTAAAGATCACCAAAATCTGATAACAAGGTCAATTAGGTCCCTGGGTGGGATTGAACCACCAACCTTTTGTTTAATAGCCGTACATACTAACTGATTGCGCCACAGAGACACTTTGCAAAAGTCCATACTGACAAAGGCTAATAAGCATTCATCTAAAACGTTTCCTAGAAAAACTTTAAAAAGTCAATAATCTGGAGAGTTTTTGTAAGATGTTTCTTCCATCAACCAACGAAGAAACACATTGGTACTTTCCCATGATGAGTGAGTGCTTCAGGATCTCTTGCACTTACATGTGCAGCAGAGTACTGCAATGGAAGCATGCTGGGCCCATAACCCAGAGGTAGGCAGATTGAAACTATCCTCTGCTATATGCATTTTTTTTGTTAATTAAAGTAATCCAAAACTGGGATTGATATTTTGTCTCTTTTATTTTTACTTAAAGTACAATAACTTTTACCATTTTAATTTGTTTTAATAGTATATTGACAGTATTGTTTTCTTTCAAAAATCCACTTCATTTTCTTTACCCTATTATTAAAATGGTAATTGACAAAAACAAACTACATTGTCACCAGAAGAGCAATACAAAATGTACAAGTGATATATTAAAATCATATTTCCAGCTTGAATTTCAATGATGCATTGGGGCAACGATTTTGTGAGAAACATCTTCACCCTTAAATAAAGATTTTCTTAATTCCTTACCTGTGTGCTAATTAGATATCACATTGTTTTCATATTAAACAGACTTCCACATGAGAAAGCAGCAAGGATGCAGTGGCGTTAATGTTTCCTGGTGTCAACTTGTATTATTTCAGTAGACATTGAAATGAGGATGCATCTTGCTGCCTTTCCAATGAAGCAAGTTTAATTTAGTAATAGGTGAAAAACCATCCTTACAAAGGTGTTAATCAGAGACTTGGCTTTGTGGACACTTTTCAGAGAACAAATTTGTTAGCATAAAAATAAAGCCAGAAAATAAAGAGCTGTTTAATCACTCAATTGGATTTTTCTGCAAGCATATTTTTTTTCTCTGCAACCCACTGCTAAATTGTGCTTCCTAGCTGTTTTTATAAAATCACTGAATCAAATCTAACTCTGATTACATCAGAGAAGGCCAGGTACCCTACACCATAACAGGGGGTTTGAAATTTTGACTTGTCTACTTAAAGATCACCAAAATCTGATAACAAGGTCAATTAGGTCCCTGGGTGGGATTGAACCACCAACCTTTTGTTTAATAGCCGTACATACTAACTGATTGCGCCACAGAAACACTTTGCAAAAGTCCATACTGACAAAGGCTAATAAGCATTCATCTAAAACGTTTCCTAGAAAAACTTTAAAAAGTCAATAATCTGGAGAGTTTTTGTAAGATGTTTCTTCCATCAACCAACGAAGAAACACATTGGTACTTTCCCATGATGAGTGAGTGCTTCAGGATCTCCTGAACTTACATGTGCAGCAGAGTACTGCAATGGAAGCATGCTGGGCCCATAACCCAGAGGTAGGCAGATTGAAACTATCCTCTGCTATATGCATTTTTTTTTTGTTAATTAAAGTAATCCAAAACTGGGATTGATATTTTGTCTCTTTTATTTTTACTTAAAGTACAATAACTTTTACCATTTTAATTTGTTTTAATAGTATATTGACAGTATTGTTTTCTTTCAAAAATCCACTTCATTTTCTTTACCCTATTATTAAAATGGTAATTGACAAAAACAAACTACATTGTCACCAGAAGAGCAATACAAAATGTACAAGTGATATATTAAAATCATATTTCCAGCTTGAATTTCAATGATGCATTGGGGCAACGATTTTGTGAGAAACATCTTCACCCTTAAATAAAGATTTTCTTAATTCCTTACCTGTGTGCTAATTAGATATCACCTTGTTTTCATATTAAACAGACTTCCACATGAGAAAGCAGCAAGGATGCAGTGGCGTTAATGTTTCCTGGTGTCAACTTGTATTATTTCAGTAGACATTGAAATGAGGATGCATCTTGCTGCCTTTCCAATGAAGCAAGTTTAATTTAGTAATAGGTGAAAAACCATCCTTACAAAGGTGTTAATCAGAGACACTTTTCAGAGAACAAATTTGTTAGCATAAAAATAAAGCCAGAAAATGAAGAGCTGTTTAATCACTCAATTGGATTTTTCTGCCAGCATATTTTTTTTCTCTGCAACCCACTGCTAAATTGTGCTTCCTAGCTGTTTTTATAAAATCACTGAATCAAATCTAACTCTGATTACATCAGAGAAGGCCAGGTACCCTACACCATAACAGGGGGTTTGAAATTTTGACTTGTCTACTTAAAGATCACCAAAATCTGATAACAAGGTCAATTAGGTCCCTGGGTGGGATTGAACCACCAACCTTATGGTTAATAGCCATACATACTAACTGATTGCGCCACAGAGACACTTTGCAAAAGTCCATACTGACAAAGGCTAATAAGCATTCATCTAAAACGTTTCCTAGAAAAACTTTAAAAAGTCAATAATCTGGAGAGTTTTTGTAAGATGTTTCTTCCATCAACCAACGAAGAAACACATTGGTACTTTCCCATGATGAGTGAGTGCTTCAGGATCTCTTGCACTTACATGTGCAGCAGAGTACTGCAATGGAAGCATGCTGGGCCCATAACCCAGAGGTAGGCAGATTGAAACTATCCTCTGCTATATGCATTTTTTTTGTTAATTAAAGTAATCCAAAACTGGGATTGATATTTTGTCTCTTTTATTTTTACTTAAAGTACAATAACTTTTACCATTTTAATTTGTTTTAATAGTATATTGACAGTATTGTTTTCTTTCAAAAATCCACTTCATTTTCTTTACCCTATTATTAAAATGGTAATTGACAAAAACAAACTACATTGTCACCAGAAGAGCAATACAAAATGTACAAGTGATATATTAAAATCATATTTCCAGCTTGAATTTCAATGATGCATTGGGGCAACGATTTTGTGAGAAACATCTTCACCCTTAAATAAAGATTTTCTTAATTCCTTACCTGTGTGCTAATTAGATATCACATTGTTTTCATATTAAACAGACTTCCACATGAGAAAGCAGCAAGGATGCAGTGGCGTTAATGTTTCCTGGTGTCAACTTGTATTATTTCAGTAGACATTGAAATGAGGATGCATCTTGCTGCCTTTCCAATGAAGCAAGTTTAATTTAGTAATAGGTGAAAAACCATCCTTACAAAGGTGTTAATCAGAGACTTGGCTTTGTGGACACTTTTCAGAGAACAAATTTGTTAGCATAAAAATAAAGCCAGAAAATAAAGAGCTGTTTAATCACTCAATTGGATTTTTCTGCAAGCATATTTTTTTTCTCTGCAACCCACTGCTAAATTGTGCTTCCTAGCTGTTTTTATAAAATCACTGAATCAAATCTAACTCTGATTACATCAGAGAAGGCCAGGTACCCTACACCATAACAGGGGGTTTGAAATTTTGACTTGTCTACTTAAAGATCACCAAAATCTGATAACAAGGTCAATTAGGTCCCTGGGTGGGATTGAACCACCAACCTTTTGTGTAATAGCCGTACATACTAACTGATTGCGCCACAGAAACACTTTGCAAAAGTCTATACTGACAAAGGCTAATAAGCATTCATCTAAAACGTTTCCTAGAAAAACTTTAAAAAGTCAATAATCTGGAGAGTTTTTGTAAGATGTTTCTTCCATCAACCAACGAAGAAACACATTGGTACTTTCCCATGATGAGTGAGTGCTTCAGGATCTCCTGAACTTACATGTGCAGCAGAGTACTGCAATGGAAGCATGCTGGGCCCATAACCCAGAGGTAGGCAGATTGAAACTATCCTCTGCTATATGCATTTTTTTTTTGTTAATTAAAGTAATCCAAAACTGGGATTGATATTTTGTCTCTTTTATTTTTACTTAAAGTACAATAACTTTTACCATTTTAATTTGTTTTAATAGTATATTGACAGTATTGTTTTCTTTCAAAAATCCACTTCATTTTCTTTACCCTATTATTAAAATGGTAATTGACAAAAACAAACTACATTGTCACCAGAAGAGCAATACAAAATGTACAAGTGATATATTAAAATCATATTTCCAGCTTGAATTTCAATGATGCATTGGGGCAACGATTTTGTGAGAAACATCTTCACCCTTAAATAAAGATTTTCTTAATTCCTTACCTGTGTGCTAATTAGATATCACCTTGTTTTCATATTAAACAGACTTCCACATGAGAAAGCAGCAAGGATGCAGTGGCGTTAATGTTTCCTGGTGTCAACTTGTATTATTTCAGTAGACATTGAAATGAGGATGCATCTTGCTGCCTTTCCAATGAAGCAAGTTTAATTTAGTAATAGGTGAAAAACCATCCTTACAAAGGTGTTAATCAGAGACACTTTTCAGAGAACAAATTTGTTAGCATAAAAATAAAGCCAGAAAATGAAGAGCTGTTTAATCACTCAATTGGATTTTTCTGCCAGCATATTTTTTTTCTCTGCAACCCACTGCTAAATTGTGCTTCCTAGCTGTTTTTATAAAATCACTGAATCAAATCTAACTCTGATTACATCAGAGAAGGCCAGGTACCCTACACCATAACAGGGGGTTTGAAATTTTGACTTGTCTACTTAAAGATCACCAAAATCTGATAACAAGGTCAATTAGGTCCCTGGGTGGGATTGAACCACCAACCTTATGGTTAATAGCCATACATACTAACTGATTGCGCCACAGAGACACTTTGCAAAAGTCCATACTGACAAAGGCTAATAAGCATTCATCTAAAACGTTTCCTAGAAAAACTTTAAAAAGTCAATAATCTGGAGAGTTTTTGTAAGATGTTTCTTCCATCAACCAACGAAGAAACACATTGGTACTTTCCCATGATGAGTGAGTGCTTCAGGATCTCTTGCACTTACATGTGCAGCAGAGTACTGCAATGGAAGCATGCTGGGCCCATAACCCAGAGGTAGGCAGATTGAAACTATCCTCTGCTATATGCATTTTTTTTGTTAATTAAAGTAATCCAAAACTGGGATTGATATTTTGTCTCTTTTATTTTTACTTAAAGTACAATAACTTTTACCATTTTAATTTGTTTTAATAGTATATTGACAGTATTGTTTTCTTTCAAAAATCCACTTCATTTTCTTTACCCTATTATTAAAATGGTAATTGACAAAAACAAACTACATTGTCACCAGAAGAGCAATACAAAATGTACAAGTGATATATTAAAATCATATTTCCAGCTTGAATTTCAATGATGCATTGGGGCAACGATTTTGTGAGAAACATCTTCACCCTTAAATAAAGATTTTCTTAATTCCTTACCTGTGTGCTAATTAGATATCACATTGTTTTCATATTAAACAGACTTCCACATGAGAAAGCAGCAAGGATGCAGTGGCGTTAATGTTTCCTGGTGTCAACTTGTATTATTTCAGTAGACATTGAAATGAGGATGCATCTTGCTGCCTTTCCAATGAAGCAAGTTTAATTTAGTAATAGGTGAAAAACCATCCTTACAAAGGTGTTAATCAGAGACTTGGCTTTGTGGACACTTTTCAGAGAACAAATTTGTTAGCATAAAAATAAAGCCAGAAAATGAAGAGCTGTTTAATCACTCAATTGGATTTTTCTGCCAGCATATTTTTTTTCTCTGCAACCCACTGCTAAATTGTGCTTCCTAGCTGTTTTTATAAAATCACTGAATTAAATCTAACTCTGATTACATCAGAGAAGGCCAGGTACCCTACACCATAACAGGGGGTTTGAAATTTTGACTTGTCTACTTAAAGATCACCAAAATCTGATAACAAGGTCAATTAGGTCCCTGAGTGGGATTGAACCACCAACCTTTTGGTTAATAGCCGTACATACTAACTGATTGCGCCACAGAGACACTTTGCAAAAGTCCATACTGACAAAGGCTAATAAGCATTCATCTAAAACGTTTCCTAGAAAAACTTTAAAAAGTCAATAATCTGGAGAGTTTTTGTAAGATGTTTCTTCCATCAACCAACGAAGAAACACATTGGTACTTTCCCATGATGAGTGAGTGCTTCAGGATCTCTTGAACTTACATGTGCAGCAGAGTACTGCAATGGAAGCATGCTGGGCCCATAACCCAGAGGTAGGCAGATTGAAACTATCCTCTGCTATATGCATTTTTTTTTTGTTAATTAAAGTAATCCAAAACTGGGATTGATATTTTGTCTCTTTTATTTTTACTTAAAGTACAATAACTTTTACCATTTTAATTTGTTTTAATAGTATATTGACAGTATTGTTTTCTTTCAAAAATCCACTTCATTTTCTTTACCCTATTATTAAAATGGTAATTGACAAAAACAAACTACATTGTCACCAGAAGAGCAATACAAAATGTACAAGTGATATATTAAAATCATATTTCCAGCTTGAATTTCAATGATGCATTGGGGCAACGATTTTGTGAGAAACATCTTCACCCTTAAATAAAGATTTTCTTAATTCCTTACCTGTGTGCTAATTAGATATCACATTGTTTTCATATTAAACAGACTTCCACATGAGAAAGCAGCAAGGATGCAGTGGCGTTAATGTTTCCTGGTGTCAACTTGTATTATTTCAGTAGACATTGAAATGAGGATGCATCTTGCTGCCTTTCCAATGAAGCAAGTTTAATTTAGTAATAGGTGAAAAACCATCCTTACAAAGGTGTTAATCAGAGACTTGGCTTTGTGGACACTTTTCAGAGAACAAATTTGTTAGCATAAAAATAAAGCCAGAAAATAAAGAGCTGTTTAATCACTCAATTGGATTTTTCTGCCAGCATATTTTTTTTCTCTGCAACCCACTGCTAAATTGTGCTTCCTAGCTGTTTTTATAAAATCACTGAATCAAATCTAACTCTGATTACATCAGAGAAGGCCAGGTACCCTACACCATAACAGGGGGTTTGAAATTTTGACTTGTCTACTTAAAGATCACCAAAATCTGATAACAAGGTCAATTAGGTCCCTGGGTGGGATTGAACCACCAACCTTATGGTTAATAGCCGTACATACTAACTGATTGCGCCACAGAGACACTTTGCAAAAGTCCATACTGACAAAGGCTAATAAGCATTCATCTAAAACGTTTCCTAGAAAAACTTTAAAAAGTCAATAATCTGGAGAGTTTTTGTAAGATGTTTCTTCCATCAACCAACGAAGAAACACATTGGTACTTTCCCATGATGAGTGAGTGCTTCAGGATCTCTTGCACTTACATGTGCAGCAGAGTACTGCAATGGAAGCATGCTGGGCCCATAACCCAGAGGTAGGCAGATTGAAACTATCCTCTGCTATATGCATTTTTTTTGTTAATTAAAGTAATCCAAAACTGGGATTGATATTTTGTCTCTTTTATTTTTACTTAAAGTACAATAACTTTTACCATTTTAATTTGTTTTAATAGTATATTGACAGTATTGTTTTCTTTCAAAAATCCACTTCATTTTCTTTACCCTATTATTAAAATGGTAATTGACAAAAACAAACTACATTGTCACCAGAAGAGCAATACAAAATGTACAAGTGATATATTAAAATCATATTTCCAGCTTGAATTTCAATGATGCATTGGGGCAACGATTTTGTGAGAAACATCTTCACCCTTAAATAAAGATTTTCTTAATTCCTTACCTGTGTGCTAATTAGATATCACCTTGTTTTCATATTAAACAGACTTCCACATGAGAAAGCAGCAAGGATGCAGTGGCGTTAATGTTTCCTGGTGTCAACTTGTATTATTTCAGTAGACATTGAAATGAGGATGCATCTTGCTGCCTTTCCAATGAAGCAAGTTTAATTTAGTAATAGGTGAAAAACCATCCTTACAAAGGTGTTAATCAGAGACACTTTTCAGAGAACAAATTTGTTAGCATAAAAATAAAGCCAGAAAATGAAGAGCTGTTTAATCACTCAATTGGATTTTTCTGCCAGCATATTTTTTTTCTCTGCAACCCACTGCTAAATTGTGCTTCCTAGCTGTTTTTATAAAATCACTGAATCAAATCTAACTCTGATTACATCAGAGAAGGCCAGGTACCCTACACCATAACAGGGGGTTTGAAATTTTGACTTGTCTACTTAAAGATCACCAAAATCTGATAACAAGGTCAATTAGGTCCCTGGGTGGGATTGAACCACCAACCTTATGGTTAATAGCCATACATACTAACTGATTGCGCCACAGAGACACTTTGCAAAAGTCCATACTGACAAAGGCTAATAAGCATTCATCTAAAACGTTTCCTAGAAAAACTTTAAAAAGTCAATAATCTGGAGAGTTTTTGTAAGATGTTTCTTCCATCAACCAACGAAGAAACACATTGGTACTTTCCCATGATGAGTGAGTGCTTCAGGATCTCTTGCACTTACATGTGCAGCAGAGTACTGCAATGGAAGCATGCTGGGCCCATAACCCAGAGGTAGGCAGATTGAAACTATCCTCTGCTATATGCATTTTTTTTGTTAATTAAAGTAATCCAAAACTGGGATTGATATTTTGTCTCTTTTATTTTTACTTAAAGTACAATAACTTTTACCATTTTAATTTGTTTTAATAGTATATTGACAGTATTGTTTTCTTTCAAAAATCCACTTCATTTTCTTTACCCTATTATTAAAATGGTAATTGACAAAAACAAACTACATTGTCACCAGAAGAGCAATACAAAATGTACAAGTGATATATTAAAATCATATTTCCAGCTTGAATTTCAATGATGCATTGGGGCAACGATTTTGTGAGAAACATCTTCACCCTTAAATAAAGATTTTCTTAATTCCTTACCTGTGTGCTAATTAGATATCACATTGTTTTCATATTAAACAGACTTCCACATGAGAAAGCAGCAAGGATGCAGTGGCGTTAATGTTTCCTGGTGTCAACTTGTATTATTTCAGTAGACATTGAAATGAGGATGCATCTTGCTGCCTTTCCAATGAAGCAAGTTTAATTTAGTAATAGGTGAAAAACCATCCTTACAAAGGTGTTAATCAGAGACTTGGCTTTGTGGACACTTTTCAGAGAACAAATTTGTTAGCATAAAAATAAAGCCAGAAAATAAAGAGCTGTTTAATCACTCAATTGGATTTTTCTGCAAGCATATTTTTTTTCTCTGCAACCCACTGCTAAATTGTGCTTCCTAGCTGTTTTTATAAAATCACTGAATCAAATCTAACTCTGATTACATCAGAGAAGGCCAGGTACCCTACACCATAACAGGGGGTTTGAAATTTTGACTTGTCTACTTAAAGATCACCAAAATCTGATAACAAGGTCAATTAGGTCCCTGGGTGGGATTGAACCACCAACCTTTTGTTTAATAGCCGTACATACTAACTGATTGCGCCACAGAAACACTTTGCAAAAGTCCATACTGACAAAGGCTAATAAGCATTCATCTAAAACGTTTCCTAGAAAAACTTTAAAAAGTCAATAATCTGGAGAGTTTTTGTAAGATGTTTCTTCCATCAACCAACGAAGAAACACATTGGTACTTTCCCATGATGAGTGAGTGCTTCAGGATCTCATGAACTTACATGTGCAGCAGAGTACTGCAATGGAAGCATGCTGGGCCCATAACCCAGAGGTAGGCAGATTGAAACTATCCTCTGCTATATGCATTTTTTTTTTGTTAATTAAAGTAATCCAAAACTGGGATTGATATTTTGTCTCTTTTATTTTTACTTAAAGTACAATAACTTTTACCATTTTAATTTGTTTTAATAGTATATTGACAGTATTGTTTTCTTTCAAAAATCCACTTCATTTTCTTTACCCTATTATTAAAATGGTAATTGACAAAAACAAACTACATTGTCACCAGAAGAGCAATACAAAATGTACAAGTGATATATTAAAATCATATTTCCAGCTTGAATTTCAATGATGCATTGGGGCAACGATTTTGTGAGAAACATCTTCACCCTTAAATAAAGATTTTCTTAATTCCTTACCTGTGTGCTAATTAGATATCACCTTGTTTTCATATTAAACAGACTTCCACATGAGAAAGCAGCAAGGATGCAGTGGCGTTAATGTTTCCTGGTGTCAACTTGTATTATTTCAGTAGACATTGAAATGAGGATGCATCTTGCTGCCTTTCCAATGAAGCAAGTTTAATTTAGTAATAGGTGAAAAACCATCCTTACAAAGGTGTTAATCAGAGACACTTTTCAGAGAACAAATTTGTTAGCATAAAAATAAAGCCAGAAAATGAAGAGCTGTTTAATCACTCAATTGGATTTTTCTGCCAGCATATTTTTTTTCTCTGCAACCCACTGCTAAATTGTGCTTCCTAGCTGTTTTTATAAAATCACTGAATCAAATCTAACTCTGATTACATCAGAGAAGGCCAGGTACCCTACACCATAACAGGGGGTTTGAAATTTTGACTTGTCTACTTAAAGATCACCAAAATCTGATAACAAGGTCAATTAGGTCCCTGGGTGGGATTGAACCACCAACCTTATGGTTAATAGCCATACATACTAACTGATTGCGCCACAGAGACACTTTGCAAAAGTCCATACTGACAAAGGCTAATAAGCATTCATCTAAAACGTTTCCTAGAAAAACTTTAAAAAGTCAATAATCTGGAGAGTTTTTGTAAGATGTTTCTTCCATCAACCAACGAAGAAACACATTGGTACTTTCCCATGATGAGTGAGTGCTTCAGGATCTCTTGCACTTACATGTGCAGCAGAGTACTGCAATGGAAGCATGCTGGGCCCATAACCCAGAGGTAGGCAGATTGAAACTATCCTCTGCTATATGCATTTTTTTTGTTAATTAAAGTAATCCAAAACTGGGATTGATATTTTGTCTCTTTTATTTTTACTTAAAGTACAATAACTTTTACCATTTTAATTTGTTTTAATAGTATATTGACAGTATTGTTTTCTTTCAAAAATCCACTTCATTTTCTTTACCCTATTATTAAAATGGTAATTGACAAAAACAAACTACATTGTCACCAGAAGAGCAATACAAAATGTACAAGTGATATATTAAAATCATATTTCCAGCTTGAATTTCAATGATGCATTGGGGCAACGATTTTGTGAGAAACATCTTCACCCTTAAATAAAGATTTTCTTAATTCCTTACCTGTGTGCTAATTAGATATCACATTGTTTTCATATTAAACAGACTTCCACATGAGAAAGCAGCAAGGATGCAGTGGCGTTAATGTTTCCTGGTGTCAACTTGTATTATTTCAGTAGACATTGAAATGAGGATGCATCTTGCTGCCTTTCCAATGAAGCAAGTTTAATTTAGTAATAGGTGAAAAACCATCCTTACAAAGGTGTTAATCAGAGACTTGGCTTTGTGGACACTTTTCAGAGAACAAATTTGTTAGCATAAAAATAAAGCCAGAAAATGAAGAGCTGTTTAATCACTCAATTGGATTTTTCTGCCAGCATATTTTTTTTCTCTGCAACCCACTGCTAAATTGTGCTTCCTAGCTGTTTTTATAAAATCACTGAATTAAATCTAACTCTGATTACATCAGAGAAGGCCAGGTACCCTACACCATAACAGGGGGTTTGAAATTTTGACTTGTCTACTTAAAGATCACCAAAATCTGATAACAAGGTCAATTAGGTCCCTGAGTGGGATTGAACCACCAACCTTTTGGTTAATAGCCGTACATACTAACTGATTGCGCCACAGAGACACTTTGCAAAAGTCCATACTGACAAAGGCTAATAAGCATTCATCTAAAACGTTTCCTAGAAAAACTTTAAAAAGTCAATAATCTGGAGAGTTTTTGTAAGATGTTTCTTCCATCAACCAACGAAGAAACACATTGGTACTTTCCCATGATGAGTGAGTGCTTCAGGATCTCTTGAACTTACATGTGCAGCAGAGTACTGCAATGGAAGCATGCTGGGCCCATAACCCAGAGGTAGGCAGATTGAAACTATCCTCTGCTATATGCATTTTTTTTTTGTTAATTAAAGTAATCCAAAACTGGGATTGATATTTTGTCTCTTTTATTTTTACTTAAAGTACAATAACTTTTACCATTTTAATTTGTTTTAATAGTATATTGACAGTATTGTTTTCTTTCAAAAATCCACTTCATTTTCTTTACCCTATTATTAAAATGGTAATTGACAAAAACAAACTACATTGTCACCAGAAGAGCAATACAAAATGTACAAGTGATATATTAAAATCATATTTCCAGCTTGAATTTCAATGATGCATTGGGGCAACGATTTTGTGAGAAACATCTTCACCCTTAAATAAAGATTTTCTTAATTCCTTACCTGTGTGCTAATTAGATATCACATTGTTTTCATATTAAACAGACTTCCACATGAGAAAGCAGCAAGGATGCAGTGGCGTTAATGTTTCCTGGTGTCAACTTGTATTATTTCAGTAGACATTGAAATGAGGATGCATCTTGCTGCCTTTCCAATGAAGCAAGTTTAATTTAGTAATAGGTGAAAAACCATCCTTACAAAGGTGTTAATCAGAGACTTGGCTTTGTGGACACTTTTCAGAGAACAAATTTGTTAGCATAAAAATAAAGCCAGAAAATAAAGAGCTGTTTAATCACTCAATTGGATTTTTCTGCCAGCATATTTTTTTTCTCTGCAACCCACTGCTAAATTGTGCTTCCTAGCTGTTTTTATAAAATCACTGAATCAAATCTAACTCTGATTACATCAGAGAAGGCCAGGTACCCTACACCATAACAGGGGGTTTGAAATTTTGACTTGTCTACTTAAAGATCACCAAAATCTGATAACAAGGTCAATTAGGTCCCTGGGTGGGATTGAACCACCAACCTTATGGTTAATAGCCGTACATACTAACTGATTGCGCCACAGAGACACTTTGCAAAAGTCCATACTGACAAAGGCTAATAAGCATTCATCTAAAACGTTTCCTAGAAAAACTTTAAAAAGTCAATAATCTGGAGAGTTTTTGTAAGATGTTTCTTCCATCAACCAACGAAGAAACACATTGGTACTTTCCCATGATGAGTGAGTGCTTCAGGATCTCTTGCACTTACATGTGCAGCAGAGTACTGCAATGGAAGCATGCTGGGCCCATAACCCAGAGGTAGGCAGATTGAAACTATCCTCTGCTATATGCATTTTTTTTGTTAATTAAAGTAATCCAAAACTGGGATTGATATTTTGTCTCTTTTATTTTTACTTAAAGTACAATAACTTTTACCATTTTAATTTGTTTTAATAGTATATTGACAGTATTGTTTTCTTTCAAAAATCCACTTCATTTTCTTTACCCTATTATTAAAATGGTAATTGACAAAAACAAACTACATTGTCACCAGAAGAGCAATACAAAATGTACAAGTGATATATTAAAATCATATTTCCAGCTTGAATTTCAATGATGCATTGGGGCAACGATTTTGTGAGAAACATCTTCACCCTTAAATAAAGATTTTCTTAATTCCTTACCTGTGTGCTAATTAGATATCACATTGTTTTCATATTAAACAGACTTCCACATGAGAAAGCAGCAAGGATGCAGTGGCGTTAATGTTTCCTGGTGTCAACTTGTATTATTTCAGTAGACATTGAAATGAGGATGCATCTTGCTGCCTTTCCAATGAAGCAAGTTTAATTTAGTAATAGGTGAAAAACCATCCTTACAAAGGTGTTAATCAGAGACTTGGCTTTGTGGACACTTTTCAGAGAACAAATTTGTTAGCATAAAAATAAAGCCAGAAAATAAAGAGCTGTTTAATCACTCAATTGGATTTTTCTGCCAGCATATTTTTTTTCTCTGCAACCCACTGCTAAATTGTGCTTCCTAGCTGTTTTTATAAAATCACTGAATCAAATCTAACTCTGATTACATCAGAGAAGGCCAGGTACCCTACACCATAACAGGGGGTTTGAAATTTTGACTTGTCTACTTAAAGATCACCAAAATCTGATAACAAGGTCAATTAGGTCCCTGGGTGGGATTGAACCACCAACCTTTTGTTTAATAGCCGTACATACTAACTGATTGCGCCACAGAAACACTTTGCAAAAGTCCATACTGACAAAGGCTAATAAGCATTCATCTAAAACGTTTCCTAGAAAAACTTTAAAAAGTCAATAATCTGGAGAGTTTTTGTAAGATGTTTCTTCCATCAACCAACGAAGAAACACATTGGTACTTTCCCATGATGAGTGAGTGCTTCAGGATCTCCTGAACTTACATGTGCAGCAGAGTACTGCAATGGAAGCATGCTGGGCCCATAACCCAGAGGTAGGCAGATTGAAACTATCCTCTGCTATATGCATTTTTTTTTTGTTAATTAAAGTAATCCAAAACTGGGATTGATATTTTGTCTCTTTTATTTTTACTTAAAGTACAATAACTTTTACCATTTTAATTTGTTTTAATAGTATATTGACAGTATTGTTTTCTTTCAAAAATCCACTTCATTTTCTTTACCCTATTATTAAAATGGTAATTGACAAAAACAAACTACATTGTCACCAGAAGAGCAATACAAAATGTACAAGTGATATATTAAAATCATATTTCCAGCTTGAATTTCAATGATGCATTGGGGCAACGATTTTGTGAGAAACATCTTCACCCTTAAATAAAGATTTTCTTAATTCCTTACCTGTGTGCTAATTAGATATCACCTTGTTTTCATATTAAACAGACTTCCACATGAGAAAGCAGCAAGGATGCAGTGGCGTTAATGTTTCCTGGTGTCAACTTGTATTATTTCAGTAGACATTGAAATGAGGATGCATCTTGCTGCCTTTCCAATGAAGCAAGTTTAATTTAGTAATAGGTGAAAAACCATCCTTACAAAGGTGTTAATCAGAGACTTGGCTTTGTGGACACTTTTCAGAGAACAAATTTGTTAGCATAAAAATAAAGCCAGAAAATAAAGAGCTGTTTAATCACTCAATTGGATTTTTCTGCCAGCATATTTTTTTTCTCTGCAACCCACTGCTAAATTGTGCTTCCTAGCTGTTTTTATAAAATCACTGAATCAAATCTAACTCTGATTACATCAGAGAAGGCCAGGTACCCTACACCATAACAGGGGGTTTGAAATTTTGACTTGTCTACTTAAAGATCACCAAAATCTGATAACAAGGTCAATTAGGTCCCTGGGTGGGATTGAACCACCAACCTTATGGTTAATAGCCATACATACTAACTGATTGCGCCACAGAGACACTTTGCAAAAGTCCATACTGACAAAGGCTAATAAGCATTCATCTAAAACGTTTCCTAGAAAAACTTTAAAAAGTCAATAATCTGGAGAGTTTTTGTAAGATGTTTCTTCCATCAACCAACGAAGAAACACATTGGTACTTTCCCATGATGAGTGAGTGCTTCAGGATCTCTTGCACTTACATGTGCAGCAGAGTACTGCAATGGAAGCATGCTGGGCCCATAACCCAGAGGTAGGCAGATTGAAACTATCCTCTGCTATATGCATTTTTTTTGTTAATTAAAGTAATCCAAAACTGGGATTGATATTTTGTCTCTTTTATTTTTACTTAAAGTACAATAACTTTTACCATTTTAATTTGTTTTAATAGTATATTGACAGTATTGTTTTCTTTCAAAAATCCACTTCATTTTCTTTACCCTATTATTAAAATGGTAATTGACAAAAACAAACTACATTGTCACCAGAAGAGCAATACAAAATGTACAAGTGATATATTAAAATCATATTTCCAGCTTGAATTTCAATGATGCATTGGGGCAACGATTTTGTGAGAAACATCTTCACCCTTAAATAAAGATTTTCTTAATTCCTTACCTGTGTGCTAATTAGATATCACATTGTTTTCATATTAAACAGACTTCCACATGAGAAAGCAGCAAGGATGCAGTGGCGTTAATGTTTCCTGGTGTCAACTTGTATTATTTCAGTAGACATTGAAATGAGGATGCATCTTGCTGCCTTTCCAATGAAGCAAGTTTAATTTAGTAATAGGTGAAAAACCATCCTTACAAAGGTGTTAATCAGAGACTTGGCTTTGTGGACACTTTTCAGAGAACAAATTTGTTAGCATAAAAATAAAGCCAGAAAATAAAGAGCTGTTTAATCACTCAATTGGATTTTTCTGCCAGCATATTTTTTTTCTCTGCAACCCACTGCTAAATTGTGCTTCCTAGCTGTTTTTATAAAATCACTGAATCAAATCTAACTCTGATTACATCAGAGAAGGCCAGGTACCCTACACCATAACAGGGGGTTTGAAATTTTGACTTGTCTACTTAAAGATCACCAAAATCTGATAACAAGGTCAATTAGGTCCCTGGGTGGGATTGAACCACCAACCTTTTGTTTAATAGCCGTACATACTAACTGATTGCGCCACAGAAACACTTTGCAAAAGTCCATACTGACAAAGGCTAATAAGCATTCATCTAAAACGTTTCCTAGAAAAACTTTAAAAAGTCAATAATCTGGAGAGTTTTTGTAAGATGTTTCTTCCATCAACCAACGAAGAAACACATTGGTACTTTCCCATGATGAGTGAGTGCTTCAGGATCTCCTGAACTTACATGTGCAGCAGAGTACTGCAATGGAAGCATGCTGGGCCCATAACCCAGAGGTAGGCAGATTGAAACTATCCTCTGCTATATGCATTTTTTTTTTGTTAATTAAAGTAATCCAAAACTGGGATTGATATTTTGTCTCTTTTATTTTTACTTAAAGTACAATAACTTTTACCATTTTAATTTGTTTTAATAGTATATTGACAGTATTGTTTTCTTTCAAAAATCCACTTCATTTTCTTTACCCTATTATTAAAATGGTAATTGACAAAAACAAACTACATTGTCACCAGAAGAGCAATACAAAATGTACAAGTGATATATTAAAATCATATTTCCAGCTTGAATTTCAATGATGCATTGGGGCAACGATTTTGTGAGAAACATCTTCACCCTTAAATAAAGATTTTCTTAATTCCTTACCTGTGTGCTAATTAGATATCACCTTGTTTTCATATTAAACAGACTTCCACATGAGAAAGCAGCAAGGATGCAGTGGCGTTAATGTTTCCTGGTGTCAACTTGTATTATTTCAGTAGACATTGAAATGAGGATGCATCTTGCTGCCTTTCCAATGAAGCAAGTTTAATTTAGTAATAGGTGAAAAACCATCCTTACAAAGGTGTTAATCAGAGACTTGGCTTTGTGGACACTTTTCAGAGAACAAATTTGTTAGCATAAAAATAAAGCCAGAAAATGAAGAGCTGTTTAATCACTCAATTGGATTTTTCTGCCAGCATATTTTTTTTCTCTGCAACCCACTGCTAAATTGTGCTTCCTAGCTGTTTTTATAAAATCACTGAATCAAATCTAACTCTGATTACATCAGAGAAGGCCAGGTACCCTACACCATAACAGGGGGTTTGAAATTTTGACTTGTCTACTTAAAGATCACCAAAATCTGATAACAAGGTCAATTAGGTCCCTGGGTGGGATTGAACCACCAACCTTATGGTTAATAGCCATACATACTAACTGATTGCGCCACAGAGACACTTTGCAAAAGTCCATACTGACAAAGGCTAATAAGCATTCATCTAAAACGTTTCCTAGAAAAACTTTAAAAAGTCAATAATCTGGAGAGTTTTTGTAAGATGTTTCTTCCATCAACCAACGAAGAAACACATTGGTACTTTCCCATGATGAGTGAGTGCTTCAGGATCTCTTGCACTTACATGTGCAGCAGAGTACTGCAATGGAAGCATGCTGGGCCCATAACCCAGAGGTAGGCAGATTGAAACTATCCTCTGCTATATGCATTTTTTTTGTTAATTAAAGTAATCCAAAACTGGGATTGATATTTTGTCTCTTTTATTTTTACTTAAAGTACAATAACTTTTACCATTTTAATTTGTTTTAATAGTATATTGACAGTATTGTTTTCTTTCAAAAATCCACTTCATTTTCTTTACCCTATTATTAAAATGGTAATTGACAAAAACAAACTACATTGTCACCAGAAGAGCAATACAAAATGTACAAGTGATATATTAAAATCATATTTCCAGCTTGAATTTCAATGATGCATTGGGGCAACGATTTTGTGAGAAACATCTTCACCCTTAAATAAAGATTTTCTTAATTCCTTACCTGTGTGCTAATTAGATATCACATTGTTTTCATATTAAACAGACTTCCACATGAGAAAGCAGCAAGGATGCAGTGGCGTTAATGTTTCCTGGTGTCAACTTGTATTATTTCAGTAGACATTGAAATGAGGATGCATCTTGCTGCCTTTCCAATGAAGCAAGTTTAATTTAGTAATAGGTGAAAAACCATCCTTACAAAGGTGTTAATCAGAGACTTGGCTTTGTGGACACTTTTCAGAGAACAAATTTGTTAGCATAAAAATAAAGCCAGAAAATAAAGAGCTGTTTAATCACTCAATTGGATTTTTCTGCCAGCATATTTTTTTTCTCTGCAACCCACTGCTAAATTGTGCTTCCTAGCTGTTTTTATAAAATCACTGAATCAAATCTAACTCTGATTACATCAGAGAAGGCCAGGTACCCTACACCATAACAGGGGGTTTGAAATTTTGACTTGTCTACTTAAAGATCACCAAAATCTGATAACAAGGTCAATTAGGTCCCTGGGTGGGATTGAACCACCAACCTTTTGTTTAATAGCCGTACATACTAACTGATTGCGCCACAGAAACACTTTGCAAAAGTCCATACTGACAAAGGCTAATAAGCATTCATCTAAAACGTTTCCTAGAAAAACTTTAAAAAGTCAATAATCTGGAGAGTTTTTGTAAGATGTTTCTTCCATCAACCAACGAAGAAACACATTGGTACTTTCCCATGATGAGTGAGTGCTTCAGGATCTCCTGAACTTACATGTGCAGCAGAGTACTGCAATGGAAGCATGCTGGGCCCATAACCCAGAGGTAGGCAGATTGAAACTATCCTCTGCTATATGCATTTTTTTTTTGTTAATTAAAGTAATCCAAAACTGGGATTGATATTTTGTCTCTTTTATTTTTACTTAAAGTACAATAACTTTTACCATTTTAATTTGTTTTAATAGTATATTGACAGTATTGTTTTCTTTCAAAAATCCACTTCATTTTCTTTACCCTATTATTAAAATGGTAATTGACAAAAACAAACTACATTGTCACCAGAAGAGCAATACAAAATGTACAAGTGATATATTAAAATCATATTTCCAGCTTGAATTTCAATGATGCATTGGGGCAACGATTTTGTGAGAAACATCTTCACCCTTAAATAAAGATTTTCTTAATTCCTTACCTGTGTGCTAATTAGATATCACCTTGTTTTCATATTAAACAGACTTCCACATGAGAAAGCAGCAAGGATGCAGTGGCGTTAATGTTTCCTGGTGTCAACTTGTATTATTTCAGTAGACATTGAAATGAGGATGCATCTTGCTGCCTTTCCAATGAAGCAAGTTTAATTTAGTAATAGGTGAAAAACCATCCTTACAAAGGTGTTAATCAGAGACTTGGCTTTGTGGACACTTTTCAGAGAACAAATTTGTTAGCATAAAAATAAAGCCAGAAAATGAAGAGCTGTTTAATCACTCAATTGGATTTTTCTGCCAGCATATTTTTTTTCTCTGCAACCCACTGCTAAATTGTGCTTCCTAGCTGTTTTTATAAAATCACTGAATCAAATCTAACTCTGATTACATCAGAGAAGGCCAGGTACCCTACACCATAACAGGGGGTTTGAAATTTTGACTTGTCTACTTAAAGATCACCAAAATCTGATAACAAGGTCAATTAGGTCCCTGGGTGGGATTGAACCACCAACCTTATGGTTAATAGCCATACATACTAACTGATTGCGCCACAGAGACACTTTGCAAAAGTCCATACTGACAAAGGCTAATAAGCATTCATCTAAAACGTTTCCTAGAAAAACTTTAAAAAGTCAATAATCTGGAGAGTTTTTGTAAGATGTTTCTTCCATCAACCAACGAAGAAACACATTGGTACTTTCCCATGATGAGTGAGTGCTTCAGGATCTCTTGCACTTACATGTGCAGCAGAGTACTGCAATGGAAGCATGCTGGGCCCATAACCCAGAGGTAGGCAGATTGAAACTATCCTCTGCTATATGCATTTTTTTTGTTAATTAAAGTAATCCAAAACTGGGATTGATATTTTGTCTCTTTTATTTTTACTTAAAGTACAATAACTTTTACCATTTTAATTTGTTTTAATAGTATATTGACAGTATTGTTTTCTTTCAAAAATCCACTTCATTTTCTTTACCCTATTATTAAAATGGTAATTGACAAAAACAAACTACATTGTCACCAGAAGAGCAATACAAAATGTACAAGTGATATATTAAAATCATATTTCCAGCTTGAATTTCAATGATGCATTGGGGCAACGATTTTGTGAGAAACATCTTCACCCTTAAATAAAGATTTTCTTAATTCCTTACCTGTGTGCTAATTAGATATCACATTGTTTTCATATTAAACAGACTTCCACATGAGAAAGCAGCAAGGATGCAGTGGCGTTAATGTTTCCTGGTGTCAACTTGTATTATTTCAGTAGACATTGAAATGAGGATGCATCTTGCTGCCTTTCCAATGAAGCAAGTTTAATTTAGTAATAGGTGAAAAACCATCCTTACAAAGGTGTTAATCAGAGACTTGGCTTTGTGGACACTTTTCAGAGAACAAATTTGTTAGCATAAAAATAAAGCCAGAAAATAAAGAGCTGTTTAATCACTCAATTGGATTTTTCTGCCAGCATATTTTTTTTCTCTGCAACCCACTGCTAAATTGTGCTTCCTAGCTGTTTTTATAAAATCACTGAATCAAATCTAACTCTGATTACATCAGAGAAGGCCAGGTACCCTACACCATAACAGGGGGTTTGAAATTTTGACTTGTCTACTTAAAGATCACCAAAATCTGATAACAAGGTCAATTAGGTCCCTGGGTGGGATTGAACCACCAACTTTTTGTTTAATAGCCGTACATACTAACTGATTGCGCCACAGAAACACTTTGCAAAAGTCCATACTGACAAAGGCTAATAAGCATTCATCTAAAACGTTTCCTAGAAAAACTTTAAAAAGTCAATAATCTGGAGAGTTTTTGTAAGATGTTTCTTCCATCAACCAACGAAGAAACACATTGGTACTTTCCCATGATGAGTGAGTGCTTCAGGATCTCCTGAACTTACATGTGCAGCAGAGTACTGCAATGGAAGCATGCTGGGCCCATAACCCAGAGGTAGGCAGATTGAAACTATCCTCTGCTATATGCATTTTTTTGTTTGTTAATTAAAGTAATCCAAAACTGGGATTGATATTTTGTCTCTTTTATTTTTACTTAAAGTACAATAACTTTTACCATTTTAATTTGTTTTAATAGTATATTGACAGTATTGTTTTCTTTCAAAAATCCACTTCATTTTCTTTACCCTATTATTAAAATGGTAATTGACAAAAACAAACTACATTGTCACCAGAAGAGCAATACAAAATGTACAAGTGATATATTAAAATCATCTTTCCAGCTTGAATTTCAATGATGCATTGGGGCAACGATTTTGTGAGAAACATCTTCACCCTTAAATAAAGATTTTCTGAATTCCTTACCTGTGTGCTAATTAGATATCACCTTGTTTTCATATTAAACAGACTTCCACATTAGAAAGCAGCAAGGATGCAGTGGCGTTAATGTTTCCTGGTGTCAACTTGTATTATTTTAGTAGACATTGAAATGAGGATGCATCTTGCTGCCTTTCCAATGAAGCAAGTTTAATTTAGTAATAGGTGAAAAACCATCCTTACAAAGGTGTTAATCAGAGACTTGGCTTTGTGGACACTTTTCAGAGAACAAATTTGTTAGCATAAAAATAAAGCCAGAAAATGAAGAGCTGTTTAATCACTCAATTGGATTTTTCTGCCAGCATATTTTTTTTCTCTGCAACCCACTGCTAAATTGTGCTTCCTAGCTGTTTTTATAAAATCACTGAATCAAATCTAACTCTGATTACATCAGAGAAGGCCAGGTACCCTACACCATAACAGGGGGTATGAAATTTTGACTTGTCTACTTAAAGATCACCAAAATCTGATAACAAGGTCAATTAGGTCCCTGGGTGGGATTGATCCACCAACCTTTTGGTTAATAGCCGTACATACTAACTGATTGCGACACAGAGACACTTTGCAAAAGTTCATACTGACAAAGGCTAATAAGCATTCATCTAAAACGTTTCCTAGAAAAACTTTAAAAAGTCAATAATCTGGAGAGTTTTTGTAAGATGTTTCTTCCATCAACCAACGAAGAAACACATTGGTACTTTCCCATGATGAGTGAGTGCTTCAGGATCTCTTGAACTTACATGTGCAGCAGAGTACTGCAATGGAAGCATGCTGGGCCCATAACCCAGAGGTAGGCAGATTGAAACTATCCTCTGCTATATGCATTTTTTTTTTGTTAATTAAAGTAATCCAAAACTGGGATTGATATTTTGTCTCTTTTATTTTTACTTAAAGTACAATAACTTTTACCATTTTAATTTGTTTTAATAGTATATTGACAGTATTGTTTTCTTTCAAAAATCCACTTCATTTTCTTTACCCTATTATTAAAATGGTAATTGACAAAAACAAACTACATTGTCACCAGAAGAGCAATACAAAATGTACAAGTGATATATTAAAATCATATTTCCAGCTTGAATTTCAATGATGCATTGGGGCAACGATTTTGTGAGAAACATCTTCACCCTTAAATAAAGATTTTCTGAATTCCTTACCTGTGTGCTAATTAGATATCACCTTGTTTTCATATTAAACAGACTTCCACATTAGAAAGCAGCAAGGATGCAGTGGCGTTAATGTTTCCTGGTGTCAACTTGTATTATTTTAGTAGACATTGAAATGAGGATGCATCTTGCTGCCTTTCCAATGAAGCAAGTTTAATTTAGTAATAGGTGAAAAACCATCCTTACAAAGGTGTTAATCAGAGACTTGGCTTTGTGGACACTTTTCAGAGAACAAATTTGTTAGCATAAAAATAAAGCCAGAAAATGAAGAGCTGTTTAATCACTCAATTGGATTTTTCTGCCAGCATATTTTTTTTCTCTGCAACCCACTGCTAAATTGTGCTTCCTAGCTGTTTTTATAAAATCACTGAATCAAATCTAACTCTGATTACATCAGAGAAGGCCAGGTACCCTACACCATAACAGGGGGTTTGAAATTTTGACTTGTCTACTTAAAGATCACCAAAATCTGATAACAAGGTCAATTAGGTCCCTGGGTGGGATTGAACCACCAACCTTATGGTTAATAGCCGTACATACTAACTGATTGCGCCACAGAGACACTTTGCAAAAGTCCATACTGACAAAGGCTAATAAGCATTCATCTAAAACGTTTCCTAGAAAAACTTTAAAAAGTCAATAATCTGGAGAGTTTTTGTAAGATGTTTCTTCCATCAACCAACGAAGAAACACATTGGTACTTTCCCATGATGAGTGAGTGCTTCAGGATCTCTTGCACTAACATGTGCAGCAGAGTACTGCAATGGAAGCATGCTGGGCCCATAACCCAGAGGTAGGCAGATTGAAACTATCCTCTGCTATATGCATTTTTTTTGTTAATTAAAGTAATCCAAAACTGGGATTGATATTTTGTCTCTTTTATTTTTACTTAAAGTACAATAACTTTTACCATTTTAATTTGTTTTAATAGTATATTGACAGTATTGTTTTCTTTCTAAAATCCACTTCATTTTCTTTACCCTATTATTAAAATGGTAATTGACAAAAACAAACTACATTGTCACCAGAAGAGCAATACAAAATGTACAAGTGATATATTAAAATCATATTTCCAGCTTGAATTTCAATGATGCATTGGGGCAACGATTTTGTGAGAAACATCTTCACCCTTAAATAAAGATTTTCTTAATTCCTTACCTGTGTGCTAATTAGATATCACCTTGTTTTCATATTAAACAGACTTCCACATGAGAAAGCAGCAAGGATGCAGTGGCGTTAATGTTTCCTGGTGTCAACTTGTATTATTTCAGTAGACATTGAAATGAGGATGCATCTTGCTGCCTTTCCAATGAAGCAAGTTTAATTTAGTAATAGGTGAAAAACCATCCTTACAAAGGTGTTAATCAGAGACTTGGCTTTGTGGACACTTTTCAGAGAACAAATTTGTTAGCATAAAAATAAAGCCAGAAAATGAAGAGCTGTTTAATCACTCAATTGGATTTTTCTGCCAGCATATTTTTTTTCTCTGCAACCCACTGCTAAATTGTGCTTCCTAGCTGTTTTTATAAAATCACTGAATTAAATCTAACTCTGATTACATCAGAGAAGGCCAGGTACCCTACACCATAACAGGGGGTTTGAAATTTTGCTTGTCTACTTAAAGATCACCAAAATCTGATAACAAGGTCAATTAGGTCCCTGAGTGGGATTGAACCACCAACCTTTTGGTTAATAGCCGTACATACTAACTGATTGCGCCACAGAGACACTTTGCAAAAGTCCATACTGACAAAGGCTAATAAGCATTCATCTAAAACGTTTCCTAGAAAAACTTTAAAAAGTCAATAATCTGGAGAGTTTTTGTAAGATGTTTCTTCCATCAACCAACGAAGAAACACATTGGTACTTTCCCATGATGAGTGAGTGCTTCAGGATCTCTTGAACTTACATGTGCAGCAGAGTACTGCAATGGAAGCATGCTGGGCCCATAACCCAGAGGTAGGCAGATTGAAACTATCCTCTGCTATATGCATTTTTTTTTTGTTAATTAAAGTAATCCAAAACTGGGATTGATATTTTGTCTCTTTTATTTTTACTTAAAGTACAATAACTTTTACCATTTTAATTTGTTTTAATAGTATATTGACAGTATTGTTTTCTTTCAAAAATCCACTTCATTTTCTTTACCCTATTATTAAAATGGTAATTGACAAAAACAAACTACATTGTCACCAGAAGAGCAATACAAAATGTACAAGTGATATATTAAAATCATATTTCCAGCTTGAATTTCAATGATGCATTGGGGCAACGATTTTGTGAGAAACATCTTCACCCTTAAATAAAGATTTTCTTAATTCCTTACCTGTGTGCTAATTAGATATCACCTTGTTTTCATATTAAACAGACTTCCACATGAGAAAGCAGCAAGGATGCAGTGGCGTTAATGTTTCCTGGTGTCAACTTGTATTATTTTAGTAGACATTGAAATGAGGATGCATCTTGCTGCCTTTCCAATGAAGCAAGTTTAATTTAGTAATAGGTGAAAAACCATCCTTACAAAGGTGTTAATCAGAGACTTGGCTTTGTGGACACTTTTCAGAGAACAAATTTGTTAGCATAAAAATAAAGCCAGAAAATGAAGAGCTGTTTAATCACTCAATTGGATTTTTCTGCCAGCATATTTTTTTTCTCTGCAACCCACTGCTAAATTGTGCTTCCTAGCTGTTTTTATAAAATCACTGAATCAAATCTAACTCTGATTACATCAGAGAAGGCCAGGTACCCTACACCATAACAGGGGGTTTGAAATTTTGACTTGTCTACTTAAAGATCACCAAAATCTGATAACAAGGTCAATTAGGTCCCTGGGTGGGATTGAACCACCAACCTTATGGTTAATAGCCGTACATACTAACTGATTGCGCCACAGAGACACTTTGCAAAAGTCCATACTGACAAAGGCTAATAAGCATTCATCTAAAACGTTTCCTAGAAAAACTTTAAAAAGTCAATAATCTGGAGAGTTTTTGTAAGATGTTTCTTCTATCAACCAACGAAGAAACACATTGGTACTTTCCCATGATGAGTGAGTGCTTCAGGATCTCTTGCACTTACATGTGCAGCAGAGTACAGCAATGGAAGCATGCTGGGCCCATAACCCAGAGGTAGGCAGATTGAAACTATCCTCTGCTATATGCATTTTTTTGTTTGTTAATTAAAGTAATCCAAAACTGGGATTGATATTTTGGCTCTTTTATTTTTACTTAAAGTACAATAACTTTTACCATTTTAATTTGTTTTAATAGTATATTGACAGTATTGTTTTCTTTCAAAAATCCACTTAATTTTCTTTACCCTATTATTAAAATGGTAATTGACAAAAACAAACTACATTGTCACCAGAAGAGCAATACAAAATGTACAAGTGATATATTAAAATCATCTTTCCAGCTTGAATTTCAATGATGCATTGGGGCAACGATTTTGTGAGAAACATCTTCACCCTTAAATAAAGATTTTCTTAATTCCTTACCTGTGTGCTAATTAGATATCACCTTGTTTTCACATTAAACAGACTTCCACATGAGAAAGCAGCAAGGATGCAGTGGCGTTAATGTTTCCTGGTGTCAACCTGTATTATTTCAGTAGACATTGAAATGAGGATGCATCTTGCTGCCTTTCCAATGAAGCAAGTTTAATTTAGTAATAGGTGAAAAACCATCCTTACAAAGGTGTTAATCAGAGACTTGGCTTTGTGGACACTTTTCAGAGAACAAATTTGTTAGCATAAAAATAAAGCCAGAAAATAAAGAGCTGTTTAATCACTCAATTGGATTTTTCTGCCAGCATATTTTTTTTCTCGGCAACCCACTGCTAAATTGTGCTTCCTAGCTGTTTTTATAAAATCACTGAATCAAATCTGATTACATCAGAGAAGGCCAGGTACCCTACACCATAACAGGGGGTTTGAAATTTTGACTTGTCTACTTAAAGATCACCAAAATCTGATAACAATGTCAATTACGTCCCTGGGTGGGATTGAACCACCAACCTTTTGGTTAATAGCCGTACACACTAACTGATTGCGCCACAGAGACACTTTGCAAAAGTACATACTGACAAATGCTAATAAGCATTCATCTAAAATGTTTCCTAGAAAAACTTAAAAAAGTCAATAATCTGGAGAGTTTTTGTAAGATGTTTCTTCTATCAACCAACGAAGAAACACATTGGTACTTTCCCATGATGAGTGAGTGCTTCAGGATCTCTTGCACTTACATGTGCAGCAGAGTACAGCAATGGAAGCATGCTGGGCCCATAACCCAGAGGTAGGCAGATTGAAACTATCCTCTGCTATATGCATTTTTTTGTTTGTTAATTAAAGTAATCCAAAACTGGGATTGATATTTTGGCTCTTTTATTTTTACTGAAAGTACAATAACTTTTACCATTTTAATTTGTTTTAATAGTATATTGACAGTATTGTTTTCTTTCAAAAATCCACTTAATTTTCTTTACCCTATTATTAAAATGGTAATTGACAAAAACAAACTACATTGTCACCAGAAGAGCAATACAAAATGTACAAGTGATATATTAAAATCATATTTCCAGCTTGAATTTCAATGATGCATTGGGGCAACGATTTTGTGAGAAACATCTTCACCCTTAAATAAAGATTTTCTTAATTCCTTACCTGTGTGCTAATTAGATATCACCTTGTTTTCACATTAAACAGACTTCCACATGAGAAAGCAGCAAGGATGCAGTGGCGTTAATGTTTCCTGGTGTCAACCTGTATTATTTCAGTAGACATTGAAATGAGGATGCATCTTGCTGCCTTTCCAATGAAGCAAGTTTAATTTAGTAATAGGTGAAAAACCATCCTTACAAAGGTGTTAATCAGAGACTTGGCTTTGTGGACACTTTTCAGAGAACAAATTTGTTAGCATAAAAATAAAGCCAGAAAATAAAGAGCTGTTTAATCACTCAATTGGATTTTTCTGCCAGCATATTTTTTTTCTCTGCAACCCACTGCTAAATTGTGCTTCCTAGCTGTTTTTATAAAATCACTGAATCAAATCTAACTCTGATTACATCAGAGAAGGCCAGGTACCCTACACCATAACAGGGGGTATGAAATTTGACTTGTCTACTTAAAGATCACCAAAATCTGATAACAAGGTCAATTAGGTCCCTGGGTGGGATTGAACCACCAACCTTTTGGTTAATAGCCGTACATACTAACTGATTGCGCCACAGAGACACTTTGCAAAAGTCCATACTGACAAAGGCTAATAAGCATTCATCTAAAACGTTTCCTAGAAAAACTTTAAAAAGTCAATAATCTGGAGAGTTTTTGTAAGATGTTTCTTCCATCAACCAACGAAGAAACACATTGGTACTTTCCCATGATGAGTGAGTGATTCAGGATCTCTTGAACTTACATGTGCAGCAGAGTACTGCAATGGAAGCATGCTGGGCCCATAACCCAGAGGTAGGCAGATTGAAACTATCCTCTGCTGTATGCATTTTTTTTTTGTTAATTAAAGTAATCCAAAACTGGGATTGATATTTTGTCTCTTTTATTTTTACTTAAAGTACAATAACTTTTACCATTTTAATTTGTTTTAATAGTATATTGACAGTATTGTTTTCTTTCAAAAATCCACTTCATTTTCTTTACCCTATTATTAAAATGGTAATTGACAAAAACAAACTACATTGTCACCAGAAGAGCAATACAAAATGTACAAGTGATATATTAAAATCATCTTTCCAGCTTGAATTTCAATGATGCATTGGGTCAACAATTTTGTGAGAAACATCTTCACCCTTACATAAAGATTTTCTTAATTCCTTACCTGTGTGCTAATTAGATATCACCTTGTTTTCACATTAAACAGACTTCCACATGAGAAAGCAGCAAGGATGCAGTGGCGTTAATGTTTCCTGGTGTCAACCTGTATTATTTCAGTAGACATTGAAATGAGGATACATCTTGCTGCCTTTCCAATGAAGCAAGTTTAATTTAGTAATAGGTGAAAAACCATCCCTACAAAGGTGTTAATCAGAGACTTGGCTTTGTGGACACTTTTCAGAGAACAAATTTGTTAGCATAAAAATAAAGCCAGAAAATGAAGAGCTGTTTAATCACGCAATTTGATTTTTTTGCCAGCATATTTCTTTTTCTCTGCAACCCACTGCTAAATTGTGCTTCCTAGATGTTTTTATAAAATCACTGAATCAAATCTAACTCTGATTACATCAGAGAAGGCCAGGTACCCTACACCATAACAGGGGGTATGAAATTTGACTTGTCTACTTAAAGATCACCAAAAACTGATAACAAGGTCAATTACGTCCCTGGGTGGGATTGAACCACCAACCTTTTGGTTAATAGCCGTACACACTAACTGATTGCGCCACAGAGACACTTTGCAAAAGTACATACTGACAAATGCTAATAAGCATTCATCTAAAACGTTTCCTAGAAAAACTTAAAAAAATCAATAATCTGGAGAATTTTTGTAAGATGTTTCTTCTATCAACCAACGAAGAAACACATTGGTACTTTCCCATGATGAGTGAGTTCTTCAGGATATCTTGCACTTACATGTGCAGCAGAGTACAGCAATGGAAGCATGCTGGGCCCATAACCCAGAGGTAGGCAGATTGAAACTATCCTCTGCTATATGCATTTTTTTGTTTGTTAATTAAAGTAATCCAAAACTGGGATTGATATTTTGTCTCTTTTATTTTTACTTAAAGTACAATAACTTTTACCATTTTAATTTGTTTTAATAGTATATTGACAGTATTGTTTTCTTTCAAAAATCCACTTCATTTTCTTTACCCTATTATTAAAATGGTAATTGACAAAAACAAACTACATTGTCACCAGAAGAGCAATACAAAATGTACAAGTGATATATTAAAATCATCTTTCCAGCTTGAATTTCAATGATGCATTGGGTCAACAATTTTGTGAGAAACATCTTCACCCTTAAATAAAGATTTTCTTAATTCCTTACCTGTGTGCTAATTATATATCACCTTGTTTTCACATTAAACAGACTTCCACATGAGAAAGCAGCAAGGATGCAGTGGCGTTAATGTTTCCTGGTGTCAACTTGTATTATTTCAGTAGACATTGAAATGAGGATGCATCTTGCTGCCTTTCCAATGAAGCAAGTTTAATTTAGTAATAGGTGAAAAACCATCCTTACAAAGGTGTTAATCAGAGACTTGGCTTTGTGGACACTTTTCAGAGAACAAATTTGTTAGCATAAAAATAAAGCCAGAAAATGAAGAGCTCTTTAATCACTCGATTGGATTTTTCTGCCAGCATATTTTTTTTCTCTGCAACCCACTGCTAAATTGTGCTTCCTAGCTGTTTTTTATAAAATCACTGAATCAAATCTAACTCTGATTACATCAGAGAAGGCCATGTACCCTACACCATAAGAGGAGGTTTGACATTTTGACTTGTCTACTTAAATATCACCAAAATCTGATCACAAGGTTAATTACGTCCCTGGGTGGGATTGAACCACCAACCTTTTGGTTAATAGCCAAACACACTAACCGATTGCGCCACAGAGACACTTTGCAAAAAGTACATACTGACAAAGGCTAATAAGCATACATCTAGAACGTTTCCTAGAAAAACATTAAAAAATCAATAATCTGGAGAGTTTTTGTAAGATGTTTCTTCCATCAACCAACGAATAAACACATTGGTACTTTGCCATGATGAGTGAGTGCTTCAGGATCTCTTGCACTTACATGGGCAGCAGAGTACTGCAATGGAAGCATGCTGGACCCATAACCCAGAGGTAGGCAGATTGAAACTATCCTTTGCTATATGCATTTTTTTTGTTAATTTAAGTAATCAAAACTGGGATTGATATTTTTGCTCTTTTATTTTTACTTAAAGTACAATAACTTTTACCATTTTAATTTGTTTTAATAGTATATTGACAGTATAGTTTTCTTTCAAAAATCCACTTAATTTTCTTTACCCTGTTATTAAAATGGTAATTGACAAAAAAACTACATTGTCACCAGAAGAGCAATACAAAATGTACAAGTGATATATTAAAATCATCTTTCCAGCTTGAATTTCAATGATGCATTGGGGCAACAATTTTGTGAGAAACATCTTCACCCTTAAATAAAGATTTTCTTAATTCCTTACCTGTGTGCTAATTAGATATCACCTTGTTTTCACATTAAACAGACTTCCACATGAGAAAGCAGCAAGGATGCAGTGGCGTTAATGTTTCCTGGTGTCAACCTGTATTATTTCAGTAGACATTGAAATGAGGATGCATCTTGCTGCCTTTCCAATGAAGCAAGTTTAATTTAGTAATAGGTGAAAAACCATCCCTACAAAGGTGTTAATCAGAGACTTGGCTTTGTGGACACTTTTCAGAGAACAAATTTGTTAGCATAAAAATAAAGCCAGAAAATGAAGAGCTGTTTAATCACGCAATTTGATTTTTTTGCCAGCATATTTCTTTTTCTCTGCAACCCACTGCTAAATTGTGCTTCCTAGATGTTTTTATAAAATCACTGAATCAAATCTAACTCTGATTACATCAGAGAAGGCCAGGTACCCTACACCATAACAGGGGGTATGAAATTTGACTTGTCTACTTAAAGATCACCAAAATCTGATAACAAGGTCAATTAGGTCCCTGGGTGGGATTGAACCACCAACCTTTTGGTTAATAGCCATACATACTAACTGATTGCGCCACAGAGACACTTTGCGAAAGTCTATACTGACAAAGGCTAATAAGCATTCATCTAAAACGTTTCCTAGAAAAACTTTAAAAAGTCAATAATCTGGAGAGTTTTTGTAAGATGTTTCTTCCATCAACCAACGAAGAAACACATTGGTACTTTCCCATGATGAGTGAGTGCTTCAGGATCTCTTGAACTTACATGTGCAGCAGAGTACTGCAATGGAAGCATGCTGGGCCCATAACCCAGAGGTAGGCAGATTGAAACTATCCTCTGCTATATGCATTTTTTTTTGTTAATTAAAGTAATCCAAAACTGGGATTGATATTTTGTCTCTTTTATTTTTACTTAAAGTACAATAACTTTTACCATTTTAATTTGTTTTAATAGTATATTGACAGTATTGTTTTCTTTCAAAAATCCACTTCATTTTCTTTACCCTATTATTAAAATGGTAATTGACAAAAACAAACTACATTGTCACCAGAAGAGCAATACAAAATGTACAAGTGATATATTAAAATCATCTTTCCAGCTTGAATTTCAATGATGCATTGGGTCAACGATTTTGTGAGAAACATCTTCACCCTTAAATAAAGATTTTCTTAATTCCTTACCTGTGTGCTAATTAGATATCACCTTGTTTTCACATTAAACAGACTTCCACATGAGAAAGCAGCAAGGATGCAGTGGCGTTAATGTTTCCTGGTGTCAACCTGTATTATTTCAGTAGACATTGAAATGAGGATGCATCTTGCTGCCTTTCCAATGAAGCAAGTTTAATTTAGTAATAGGTGAAAAACCATCCCTACAAAGGTGTTAATCAGAGACTTGGCTTTGTGGACACTTTTCAGAGAACAAATTTGTTAGCATAAAAATAAAGCCAGAAAATGAAGACCTGTTTAATCGCGCAATTTGATTTTTTTGCCAGCATATTTCTTTTTCTCTGCAACCCACTGCTAAATTGTGCTTCCTAGATGTTTTTATAAAATCACTGAATCAAATCTAACTCTGATTACATCAGAGAAGGCCAGGTACCCTACACCATAACAGGGGGTATGAAATTTGACTTGTCTACTTAAAGATCACCAAAATCTGATAACAATGTCAATTACGTCCCTGGGTGGGATTGAACCACCAACCTTTTGGTTAATAGCCGTACACACTAACTGATTGCGCCACAGAGACACTTTGCAAAAAGTACATACTGACAAATGCTAATAAGCATTCATCTAAAACGTTTCCTAGAAAAACTTAAAAAAGTCAATAATCTGGAGAGTTTTTGTAAGATGTTTCATCTATCAACCAACGAAGAAACACATTGGTACTTTCCCATGATGAGTGAGTGCTTCAGGATCTCTTGCACTTACATGTGCAGCAGAGTACAGCAATGGAAGCATGCTGGGCCCATAACCCAGAGGTAGGCAGATTGAAACTATCCTCTGCTATATGCATTTTTTTGTTTGTTAATTAAAGTAATCCAAAACTGGGATTGATATTTTGGCTCTTTTATTTTTACTGAAAGTACAATAACTTTTACCATTTTAATTTGTTTTAATAGTATATTGACAGTATTGTTTTCTTTCAAAAATCCACTTCATTTTCTTTACCCTATTATTAAAATGGTAATTGACAAAAACAAACTACATTGTCACCAGAAGAGCAATACAAAATGTACAAGTGATATATTAAAATCATATTTCCAGCTTGAATTTCAATGATGCATTGGGGCAACGATTTTGTGAGAAACATCTTCACCCTTAAATAAAGATTTTCTTAATTCCTTACCTGTGTGCTAATTAGATATCACCTTGTTTTCACATTAAACAGACTTCCACATGAGAAAGCAGCAAGGATGCAGTGGCGTTAATGTTTCCTGGTGTCAACCTGTATTATTTCAGTAGACATTGAAATGAGGATGCATCTTGCTGCCTTTCCAATGAAGCAAGTTTAATTTAGTAATAGGTGAAAAACCATCCTTACAAAGGTGTTAATCAGAGACTTGGCTTTGTGGACACTTTTCAGAGAACAAATTTGTTAGCATAAAAATAAAGCCAGAAAATAAAGAGCTGTTTAATCACTCAATTGGATTTTTCTGCCAGCATATTTTTTTTCTCTGCAACCCACTGCTAAATTGTGCTTCCTAGCTGTTTTTATAAAATCACTGAATCAAATCTAACTCTGATTACATCAGAGAAGGCCAGGTACCCTACACCATAACAGGGGGTATGAAATTTGACTTGTCTACTTAAAGATCACCAAAATCTGATAACAAGGTCAATTAGGTCCCTGGGTGGGATTGAACCACCAACCTTTTGGTTAATAGCCGTACATACTAACTGATTGCGCCACAGAGACACTTTGCAAAAGTCCATACTGACAAAGGCTAATAAGCATTCATCTAAAACGTTTCCTCGAAAAACTTTAAAAAGTCAATAATCTGGAGAGTTTTTGTAAGATGTTTCTTCCATCAACCAACGAAGAAACACATTGGTACTTTCCCATGATGAGTGAGTGATTCAGGATCTCTTGAACTTACATGTGCAGCAGAGTACTGCAATGGAAGCATGCTGGGCCCATAACCCAGAGGTAGGCAGATTGAAACTATCCTCTGCTGTATGCATTTTTTTTTTGTTAATTAAAGTAATCCAAAACTGGGATTGATATTTTGTCTCTTTTATTTTTACTTAAAGTACAATAACTTTTACCATTTTAATTTGTTTTAATAGTATATTGACAGTATTGTTTTCTTTCAAAAATCCACTTCATTTTCTTTACCCTATTATTAAAATGGTAATTGACAAAAACAAACTACATTGTCACCAGAAGAGCAATACAAAATGTACAAGTGATATATTAAAATCATCTTTCCAGCTTGAATTTCAATGATGCATTGGGTCAACAATTTTGTGAGAAACATCTTCACCCTTACATAAAGATTTTCTTAATTCCTTACCTGTGTGCTAATTAGATATCACCTTGTTTTCACATTAAACAGACTTCCACATGAGAAAGCAGCAAGGATGCAGTGGCGTTAATGTTTCCTGGTGTCAACCTGTATTATTTCAGTAGACATTGAAATGAGGATACATCTTGCTGCCTTTCCAATGAAGCAAGTTTAATTTAGTAATAGGTGAAAAACCATCCCTACAAAGGTGTTAATCAGAGACTTGGCTTTGTGGACACTTTTCAGAGAACAAATTTGTTAGCATAAAAATAAAGCCAGAAAATGAAGAGCTGTTTAATCACGCAATTTGATTTTTTTGCCAGCATATTTCTTTTTCTCTGCAACCCACTGCTAAATTGTGCTTCCTAGATGTTTTTATAAAATCACTGAATCAAATCTAACTCTGATTACATCAGAGAAGGCCAGGTACCCTACACCATAACAGGGGGTATGAAATTTGACTTGTCTACTTAAAGATCACCAAAAACTGATAACAAGGTCAATTACGTCCCTGGGTGGGATTGAACCACCAACCTTTTGGTTAATAGCCGTACACACTAACTGATTGCGCCACAGAGACACTTTGCAAAAGTACATACTGACAAATGCTAATAAGCATTCATCTAAAACGTTTCCTAGAAAAACTTAAAAAAATCAATAATCTGGAGAATTTTTGTAAGATGTTTCTTCTATCAACCAACGAAGAAACACATTGGTACTTTCCCATGATGAGTGAGTTCTTCAGGATATCTTGCACTTACATGTGCAGCAGAGTACAGCAATGGAAGCATGCTGGGCCCATAACCCAGAGGTAGGCAGATTGAAACTATCCTCTGCTATATGCATTTTTTTGTTTGTTAATTAAAGTAATCCAAAACTGGGATTGATATTTTGTCTCTTTTATTTTTACTTAAAGTACAATAACTTTTACCATTTTAATTTGTTTTAATAGTATATTGACAGTATTGTTTTCTTTCAAAAATCCACTTCATTTTCTTTACCCTATTATTAAAATGGTAATTGACAAAAACAAACTACATTGTCACCAGAAGAGCAATACAAAATGTACAAGTGATATATTAAAATCATCTTTCCAGCTTGAATTTCAATGATGCATTGGGTCAACAATTTTGTGAGAAACATCTTCACCCTTAAATAAAGATTTTCTTAATTCCTTACCTGTGTGCTAATTATATATCACCTTGTTTTCACATTAAACAGACTTCCACATGAGAAAGCAGCAAGGATGCAGTGGCGTTAATGTTTCCTGGTGTCAACTTGTATTATTTCAGTAGACATTGAAATGAGGATGCATCTTGCTGCCTTTCCAATGAAGCAAGTTTAATTTAGTAATAGGTGAAAAACCATCCTTACAAAGGTGTTAATCAGAGACTTGGCTTTGTGGACACTTTTCAGAGAACAAATTTGTTAGCATAAAAATAAAGCCAGAAAATGAAGAGCTCTTTAATCACTCGATTGGATTTTTCTGCCAGCATATTTTTTTTCTCTGCAACCCACTGCTAAATTGTGCTTCCTAGCTGTTTTTTATAAAATCACTGAATCAAATCTAACTCTGATTACATCAGAGAAGGCCATGTACCCTACACCATAAGAGGAGGTTTGACATTTTGACTTGTCTACTTAAATATCACCAAAATCTGATCACAAGGTTAATTACGTCCCTGGGTGGGATTGAACCACCAACCTTTTGGTTAATAGCCAAACACACTAACCGATTGCGCCACAGAGACACTTTGCAAAAAGTACATACTGACAAAGGCTAATAAGCATACATCTAGAACGTTTCCTAGAAAAACATTAAAAAATCAATAATCTGGAGAGTTTTTGTAAGATGTTTCTTCCATCAACCAACGAATAAACACATTGGTACTTTGCCATGATGAGTGAGTGCTTCAGGATCTCTTGCACTTTCATGGGCAGCAGAGTACTGCAATGGAAGCATGCTGGACCCATAACCCAGAGGTAGGCAGATTGAAACTATCCTTTGCTATATGCATTTTTTTTGTTAATTTAAGTAATCAAAACTGGGATTGATATTTTTGCTCTTTTATTTTTACTTAAAGTACAATAACTTTTACCATTTTAATTTGTTTTAATAGTATATTGACAGTATAGTTTTCTTTCAAAAATCCACTTAATTTTCTTTACCCTGTTATTAAAATGGTAATTGACAAAAAAACTACATTGTCACCAGAAGAGCAATACAAAATGTACAAGTGATATATTAAAATCATCTCTCCAGCTTGAATTTCAATGATGCATTGGGGCAACAATTTTGTGAGAAACATCTTCACCCTTAAATAAAGATTTTCTTAATTCCTTACCTGTGTGCTAATTAGATATCACCTTGTTTTCACATTAAACAGACTTCCACATGAGAAAGCAGCAAGGATGCAGTGGCGTTAATGTTTCCTGGTGTCAACCTGTATTATTTCAGTAGACATTGAAATGAGGATGCATCTTGCTGCCTTTCCAATGAAGCAAGTTTAATTTAGTAATAGGTGAAAAACCATCCCTACAAAGGTGTTAATCAGAGACTTGGCTTTGTGGACACTTTTCAGAGAACAAATTTGTTAGCATAAAAATAAAGCCAGAAAATGAAGAGCTGTTTAATCACGCAATTTGATTTTTTTGCCAGCATATTTCTTTTTCTCTGCAACCCACTGCTAAATTGTGCTTCCTAGATGTTTTTATAAAATCACTGAATCAAATCTAACTCTGATTACATCAGAGAAGGCCAGGTACCCTACACCATAACAGGGGGTATGAAATTTGACTTGTCTACTTAAAGATCACCAAAATCTGATAACAAGGTCAATTAGGTCCCTGGGTGGGATTGAACCACCAACCTTTTGGTTAATAGCCATACATACTAACTGATTGCGCCACAGAGACACTTTGCGAAAGTCTATACTGACAAAGGCTAATAAGCATTCATCTAAAACGTTTCCTAGAAAAACTTTAAAAAGTCAATAATCTGGAGAGTTTTTGTAAGATGTTTCTTCCATCAACCAACGAAGAAACACATTGGTACTTTCCCATGATGAGTGAGTGCTTCAGGATCTCTTGAACTTACATGTGCAGCAGAGTACTGCAATGGAAGCATGCTGGGCCCATAACCCAGAGGTAGGCAGATTGAAACTATCCTCTGCTATATGCATTTTTTTTTGTTAATTAAAGTAATCCAAAACTGGGATTGATATTTTGTCTCTTTTATTTTTACTTAAAGTACAATAACTTTTACCATTTTAATTTGTTTTAATAGTATATTGACAGTATTGTTTTCTTTCAAAAATCCACTTCATTTTCTTTACCCTATTATTAAAATGGTAATTGACAAAAACAAACTACATTGTCACCAGAAGAGCAATACAAAATGTACAAGTGATATATTAAAATCATCTTTCCAGCTTGAATTTCAATGATGCATTGGGTCAACGATTTTGTGAGAAACATCTTCACCCTTAAATAAAGATTTTCTTAATTCCTTACCTGTGTGCTAATTAGATATCACCTTGTTTTCACATTAAACAGACTTCCACATGAGAAAGCAGCAAGGATGCAGTGGCGTTAATGTTTCCTGGTGTCAACCTGTATTATTTCAGTAGACATTGAAATGAGGATGCATCTTGCTGCCTTTCCAATGAAGCAAGTTTAATTTAGTAATAGGTGAAAAACCATCCCTACAAAGGTGTTAATCAGAGACTTGGCTTTGTGGACACTTTTCAGAGAACAAATTTGTTAGCATAAAAATAAAGCCAGAAAATGAAGACCTGTTTAATCGCGCAATTTGATTTTTTTGCCAGCATATTTCTTTTTCTCTGCAACCCACTGCTAAATTGTGCTTCCTAGATGTTTTTATAAAATCACTGAATCAAATCTAACTCTGATTACATCAGAGAAGGCCAGGTACCCTACACCATAACAGGGGGTATGAAATTTGACTTGTCTACTTAAAGATCACCAAAATCTGATAACAATGTCAATTACGTCCCTGGGTGGGATTGAACCACCAACCTTTTGGTTAATAGCCGTACACACTAACTGATTGCGCCACAGAGACACTTTGCAAAAAGTACATACTGACAAATGCTAATAAGCATTCATCTAAAACGTTTCCTAGAAAAACTTAAAAAAGTCAATAATCTGGAGAGTTTTTGTAAGATGTTTCATCTATCAACCAACGAAGAAACACATTGGTACTTTCCCATGATGAGTGAGTGCTTCAGGATCTCTTGCACTTACATGTGCAGCAGAGTACAGCAATGGAAGCATGCTGGGCCCATAACCCAGAGGTAGGCAGATTGAAACTATCCTCTGCTATATGCATTTTTTTGTTTGTTAATTAAAGTAATCCAAAACTGGGATTGATATTTTGGCTCTTTTATTTTTACTGAAAGTACAATAACTTTTACCATTTTAATTTGTTTTAATAGTATATTGACAGTATTGTTTTCTTTCAAAAATCCACTTCATTTTCTTTACCCTATTATTAAAATGGTAATTGACAAAAACAAACTACATTGTCACCAGAAGAGCAATACAAAATGTACAAGTGATATATTAAAATCATCTTTCCAGCTTGAATTTCAATGATGCATTGGGGCAACGATTTTGTGAGAAACATCTTCACCCTTAAATAAAGATTTTCTTAATTCCTTACCTGTGTGCTAATTAGATATCACCTTGTTTTCACATTAAACAGACTTCCACATGAGAAAGCAGCAAGGATGCAGTGGCATTAATGTTTCCTAGTGTCAACCTGTATTATTTCAGTAGACATTGAAATGAGGATGCATCTTGCTGCCTTTCCAATGAAGCAAGTTTAATTTAGTAATAGGTGAAAAACCATCCTTACAAAGGTGTTAATCAGAGACTTGGCTTTGTGGACACTTTTCAGAGAACAAATTTGTTAGCATAAAAATAAAGCAAGAAAATAAAGAGCTGTTTAATCACTCAATTGGATTTTTCTGCCAGCATATTTTTTTTCTCTGCAACCCACTGCTAAATTGTGCTTCCTAGCTGTTTTTATAAAATCACTGAATCAAATCTAACTCTGATTACATCAGAGAAGGCCAGGTACCCTACACCATAACAGGGGGTTTGAAATTTTGACTTGTCTACTTAAAGATCACCAAAATCTGATAACAAGGTCAATTAGGTCCCTGGGTGGGATTGAACCACCAACCTTTTGGCTAATAGCCGTACATACTAACTGATTGCGCCACAGAGACACTTTGCAAAAGTCCATACTGACAAAGGCTAATAAGCATTCATCTAAAACGTTTCCTAGAAAAACTTTAAAAAGTCAATAATCTGGAGAGTTTTTGTAAGATGTTTCTTCCATCAACCAACAAAGAAACACATTGGTACTTTCCCATGATGAGTGAGTGCTTCAGGATCTCTTGAACTTACATGTGCAGCAGAGTACTGCAATGGAAGCATGCTGGGCCCATAACCCAGAGGTAGGCAGATTGAAACTATCCTCTGCTATATGCATTTTTTTTTTGTTAATTAAAGTAATCCAAAACTGGGATTGATATTTTGTCTCTTTTATTTTTACTTAAAGTACAATAACTTTTACCATTTTAATTTGTTTTAATAGTATATTGACAGTATTGTTTTCTTTCAAAAATCCACTTCATTTTCTTTACCCTATTATTAAAATGGTAATTGACAAAAACAAACTACATTGTCACCAGAAGAGCAATACAAAATGTACAAGTGATATATTAAAATCATCTTTCCAGCTTGAATTTCAATGTTGCATTGGGTCAACAATTTTGTGAGAAACATCTTCACCCTTAAATAAAGATTTTCTTAATTCCTTACCTGTGTGCTAATTAGATATCACCTTGTTTTCACATTAAACAGACTTCCACATGAGAAAGCAGCAAGGATGCAGTGGCGTTAATGTTTCCTGGTGTCAACTTGTATTATTTCAGTAGACATTGAAATGAGGATGCATCTTGCTGCCTTTCCAATGAAGCAAGTTTAATTTAGTAATAGGTGAAAAACCATCCTTACAAAGGTGTTAATCAGAGACTTGGCTTTGTGGACACTTTTCAGAGAACAAATTTGTTAGCATAAAAATAAAGCCAGAAAATGAAGAGCTGTTTAATCACTCGATTGGATTTTTCTGCCAGCATATTTTTTTTCTCTGCAACCCACTGCTAAATTGTGCTTCCTAGCTGTTTTTATAAAATCACTGAATCAAATCTAACTCTGATTACATCAGAGAAGGCCAGGTACCCTACACCATAACAGGGGGTTTGAAATTTTGACTTGTCTACTTAAAGATCACCAAAATCTGATAACAAGGTTAATTACGTCCCTGGGTGGGATTGAACCACCAACCTTTTGGTTAATAGCCAAACACACTAACCGATTGCGCCACAGAGACACTTTGCAAAAGTCCATACTGACAAAGGCTAATAAGCATTCATCTAAAACGTTTCCTAGAAAAACTTAAAAAAGTCAATAATCTGGAGAGTTTTTGTAAGATGTTTCTTCTATCAACCAACGAAGAAACACATTGGTACTTTCCCATGATGAGTGAGTGCTTCAGGATCTCTTGCACTTACATGTGCAGCAGAGTACAGCAATGGAAGCATGCTGGGCCCATAACCCAGAGGTAGGCAGATTGAAACTATCCTCTGCTATATGCATTTTTTTGTTTGTTAATTAAAGTAATCCAAAACTGGGATTGATATTTTGGCTCTTTTATTTTTACTGAAAGTACAATAACTTTTACCATTTTAATTTGTTTTAATAGTATATTGACAGTATTGTTTTCTTTCAAAAATCCACTTAATTTTCTTTACCCTATTATTAAAATGGTAATTGACAAAAACAAACTACATTGTCACCAGAAGAGCAATACAAAATGTACAAGTGATATATTAAAATCATATTTCCAGCTTGAATTTCAATGATGCATTGGGGCAACGATTTTGTGAGAAACATCTTCACCCTTAAATAAAGATTTTCTTAATTCCTTACCTGTGTGCTAATTAGATATCACCTTGTTTTCACATTAAACAGACTTCCACATGAGAAAGCAGCAAGGATGCAGTGGCGTTAATGTTTCCTGGTGTCAACCTGTATTATTTCAGTAGACATTGAAATGAGGATGCATCTTGCTGCCTTTCCAATGAAGCAAGTTTAATTTAGTAATAGGTGAAAAACCATCCTTACAAAGGTGTTAATCAGAGACTTGGCTTTGTGGACACTTTTCAGAGAACAAATTTGTTAGCATAAAAATAAAGCCAGAAAATAAAGAGCTGTTTAATCACTCAATTGGATTTTTCTGCCAGCATATTTTTTTTCTCTGCAACCCACTGCTAAATTGTGCTTCCTAGCTGTTTTTATAAAATCACTGAATCAAATCTAACTCTGATTACATCAGAGAAGGCCAGGTACCCTACACCATAACAGGGGGTTTGAAATTTTGACTTGTCTACTTAAAGATCACCAAAATCTGATAACAAGGTCAATTAGGTCCCTGGGTGGGATTGAACCACCAACCTTTTGGTTAATAGCCGTACATACTAACTGATTGCGCCACAGAGACACTTTGCGAAAGTCCATACTGACAAAGGCTAATAAGCATTCATCTAAAACGTTTCCTAGAAAAACTTTAAAAAGTCAATAATCTGGAGAGTTTTTGTAAGATGTTTCTTCCATCAACCAACGAAGAAACACATTGGTACTTTCCCATGATGAGTGAGTGATTCAGGATCTCTTGAACTTACATGTGCAGCAGAGTACTGCAATGGAAGCATGCTGGGCCCATAACCCAGAGGTAGGCAGATTGAAACTATCCTCTGCTGTATGCATTTTTTTTTGTTAATTAAAGTAATCCAAAACTGGGATTGATATTTTGTCTCTTTTATTTTTACTTAAAGTACAATAACTTTTACCATTTTAATTTGTTTTAATAGTATATTGACAGTATTGTTTTCTTTCAAAAATCCACTTCATTTTCTTTACCCTATTATTAAAATGGTAATTGACAAAAACAAACTACATTGTCACCAGAAGAGCAATACAAAATGTACAAGTGATATATTAAAATCATCTTTCCAGCTTGAATTTCAATGATGCATTGGGTCAACAATTTTGTGAGAAACATCTTCACCCTTAAATAAAGATTTTCTTAATTCCTTACCTGTGTGCTAATTAGATATCACCTTGTTTTCACATTAAACAGACTTCCACATGAGAAAGCAGCAAGGATGCAGTGGCGTTAATGTTTCCTGGTGTCAACCTGTATTATTTCAGTAGACATTGAAATGAGGATACATCTTGCTGCCTTTCCAATGAAGCAAGTTTAATTTAGTAATAGGTGAAAAACCATCCCTACAAAGGTGTTAATCAGAGACTTGGCTTTGTGGACACTTTTCAGAGAACAAATTTGTTAGCATAAAAATAAAGCCAGAAAATGAAGAGCTGTTTAATCACGCAATTTGATTTTTTTGCCAGCATATTTCTTTTTCTCTGCAACCCACTGCTAAATTGTGCTTCCTAGATGTTTTTATAAAATCACTGAATCAAATCTAACTCTGATTACATCAGAGAAGGCCAGGTACCCTACACCATAACAGGGGGTATGAAATTTGACTTGTCTACTTAAAGATCACCAAAAACTGATAACAAGGTCAATTACGTCCCTGGGTGGGATTGAACCACCAACCTTTTGGTTAATAGCCGTACACACTAACTGATTGCGCCACAGAGACACTTTGCAAAAGTACATACTGACAAATGCTAATAAGCATTCATCTAAAACGTTTCCTAGAAAAACTTAAAAAAATCAATAATCTGGAGAATTTTTGTAAGATGTTTCTTCTATCAACCAACGAAGAAACACATTGGTACTTTCCCATGATGAGTGAGTTCTTCAGGATATCTTGCACTTACATGTGCAGCAGAGTACAGCAATGGAAGCATGCTGGGCCCATAACCCAGAGGTAGGCAGATTGAAACTATCCTCTGCTATATGCATTTTTTTTTTGTTAATTAAAGTAATCCAAAACTGGGATTGATATTTTGTCTCTTTTATTTTTACTTAAAGTACAATAACTTTTACCATTTTAATTTGTTTTAATAGTATATTGACAGTATTGTTTTCTTTCAAAAATCCACTTCATTTTCTTTACCCTATTATTAAAATGGTAATTGACAAAAACAAACTACATTGTCACCAGAAGAGCAATACAAAATGTACAAGTGATATATTAAAATCATCTTTCCAGCTTGAATTTCAATGTTGCATTGGGTCAACAATTTTGTGAGAAACATCTTCACCCTTAAATAAAGATTTTCTTAATTCCTTACCTGTGTGCTAATTAGATATCACCTTGTTTTCACATTAAACAGACTTCCACATGAGAAAGCAGCAAGGATGCAGTGGCGTTAATGTTTCCTGGTGTCAACTTGTATTATTTCAGTAGACATTGAAATGAGGATGCATCTTGCTGCCTTTCCAATGAAGCAAGTTTAATTTAGTAATAGGTGAAAAACCATCCTTACAAAGGTGTTAATCAGAGACTTGGCTTTGTGGACACTTTTCAGAGAACAAATTTGTTAGCATAAAAATAAAGCCAGAAAATGAAGAGCTGTTTAATCACTCGATTGGATTTTTCTGCCAGCATATTTTTTTTCTCTGCAACCCACTGCTAAATTGTGCTTCCTAGCTGTTTTTATAAAATCACTGAATCAAATCTAACTCTGATTACATCAGAGAAGGCCAGGTACCCTACACCATAACAGGGGGTTTGAAATTTTGACTTGTCTACTTAAAGATCACCAAAATCTGATAACAAGGTTAATTACGTCCCTGGGTGGGATTGAACCACCAACCTTTTGGTTAATAGCCAAACACACTAACCGATTGCGCCACAGAGACACTTTGCAAAAGTCCATACTGACAAAGGCTAATAAGCATTCATCTAAAACGTTTCCTAGAAAAACTTAAAAAAGTCAATAATCTGGAGAGTTTTTGTAAGATGTTTCTTCTATCAACCAACGAAGAAACACATTGGTACTTTCCCATGATGAGTGAGTGCTTCAGGATCTCTTGCACTTACATGTGCAGCAGAGTACAGCAATGGAAGCATGCTGGGCCCATAACCCAGAGGTAGGCAGATTGAAACTATCCTCTGCTATATGCATTTTTTTGTTTGTTAATTAAAGTAATCCAAAACTGGGATTGATATTTTGGCTCTTTTATTTTTACTGAAAGTACAATAACTTTTACCATTTTAATTTGTTTTAATAGTATATTGACAGTATTGTTTTCTTTCAAAAATCCACTTAATTTTCTTTACCCTATTATTAAAATGGTAATTGACAAAAACAAACTACATTGTCACCAGAAGAGCAATACAAAATGTACAAGTGATATATTAAAATCATATTTCCAGCTTGAATTTCAATGATGCATTGGGGCAACGATTTTGTGAGAAACATCTTCACCCTTAAATAAAGATTTTCTTAATTCCTTACCTGTGTGCTAATTAGATATCACCTTGTTTTCACATTAAACAGACTTCCACATGAGAAAGCAGCAAGGATGCAGTGGCGTTAATGTTTCCTGGTGTCAACCTGTATTATTTCAGTAGACATTGAAATGAGGATGCATCTTGCTGCCTTTCCAATGAAGCAAGTTTAATTTAGTAATAGGTGAAAAACCATCCTTACAAAGGTGTTAATCAGAGACTTGGCTTTGTGGACACTTTTCAGAGAACAAATTTGTTAGCATAAAAATAAAGCCAGAAAATAAAGAGCTGTTTAATCACTCAATTGGATTTTTCTGCCAGCATATTTTTTTTCTCTGCAACCCACTGCTAAATTGTGCTTCCTAGCTGTTTTTATAAAATCACTGAATCAAATCTAACTCTGATTACATCAGAGAAGGCCAGGTACCCTACACCATAACAGGGGGTTTGAAATTTTGACTTGTCTACTTAAAGATCACCAAAATCTGATAACAAGGTCAATTAGGTCCCTGGGTGGGATTGAACCACCAACCTTTTGGTTAATAGCCGTACATACTAACTGATTGCGCCACAGAGACACTTTGCGAAAGTCCATACTGACAAAGGCTAATAAGCATTCATCTAAAACGTTTCCTAGAAAAACTTTAAAAAGTCAATAATCTGGAGAGTTTTTGTAAGATGTTTCTTCCATCAACCAACGAAGAAACACATTGATACTTTCCCATGATGAGTGAGTGATTCAGGATCTCTTGAACTTACATGTGCAGCAGAGTACTGCAATGGAAGCATGCTGGGCCCATAACCCAGAGGTAGGCAGATTGAAACTATCCTCTGCTGTATGCATTTTTTTTTGTTAATTAAAGTAATCCAAAACTGGGATTGATATTTTGTCTCTTTTATTTTTACTTAAAGTACAATAACTTTTACCATTTTAATTTGTTTTAATAGTATATTGACAGTATTGTTTTCTTTCAAAAATCCACTTCATTTTCTTTACCCTATTATTAAAATGGTAATTGACAAAAACAAACTACATTGTCACCAGAAGAGCAATACAAAATGTACAAGTGATATATTAAAATCATCTTTCCAGCTTGAATTTCAATGATGCATTGGGTCAACAATTTTGTGAGAAACATCTTCACCCTTAAATAAAGATTTTCTTAATTCCTTACCTGTGTGCTAATTAGATATCACCTTGTTTTCACATTAAACAGACTTCCACATGAGAAAGCAGCAAGGATGCAGTGGCGTTAATGTTTCCTGGTGTCAACCTGTATTATTTCAGTAGACATTGAAATGAGGATACATCTTGCTGCCTTTCCAATGAAGCAAGTTTAATTTAGTAATAGGTGAAAAACCATCCCTACAAAGGTGTTAATCAGAGACTTGGCTTTGTGGACACTTTTCAGAGAACAAATTTGTTAGCATAAAAATAAAGCCAGAAAATGAAGAGCTGTTTAATCACGCAATTTGATTTTTTTGCCAGCATATTTCTTTTTCTCTGCAACCCACTGCTAAATTGTGCTTCCTAGATGTTTTTATAAAATCACTGAATCAAATCTAACTCTGATTACATCAGAGAAGGCCAGGTACCCTACACCATAACAGGGGGTATGAAATTTGACTTGTCTACTTAAAGATCACCAAAAACTGATAACAAGGTCAATTACGTCCCTGGGTGGGATTGAACCACCAACCTTTTGGTTAATAGCCGTACACACTAACTGATTGCGCCACAGAGACACTTTGCAAAAGTACATACTGACAAATGCTAATAAGCATTCATCTAAAACGTTTCCTAGAAAAACTTAAAAAAATCAATAATCTGGAGAATTTTTGTAAGATGTTTCTTCTATCAACCAACGAAGAAACACATTGGTACTTTCCCATGATGAGTGAGTTCTTCAGGATATCTTGCACTTACATGTGCAGCAGAGTACAGCAATGGAAGCATGCTGGGCCCATAACCCAGAGGTAGGCAGATTGAAACTATCCTCTGCTATATGCATTTTTTTTTGTTAATTAAAGTAATCCAAAACTGGGATTGATATTTTGTCTCTTTTATTTTTACTTAAAGTACAATAACTTTTACCATTTTAATTTGTTTTAATAGTATATTGACAGTATTGTTTTCTTTCAAAAATCCACTTCATTTTCTTTACCCTATTATTAAAATGGTAATTGACAAAAACAAACTACATTGTCACCAGAAGAGCAATACAAAATGTACAAGTGATATATTAAAATCATCTTTCCAGCTTGAATTTCAATGATGCATTGGGTCAACAATTTTGTGAGAAACATCTTCACCCTTAAATAAAGATTTTCTTAATTCCTTACCTGTGTGCTAATTATATATCACCTTGTTTTCACATTAAACAGACTTCCACATGAGAAAGCAGCAAGGATGCAGTGGCGTTAATGTTTCCTGGTGTCAACTTGTATTATTTCAGTAGACATTGAAATGAGGATGCATCTTGCTGCCTTTCCAATGAAGCAAGTTTAATTTAGTAATAGGTGAAAAACCATCCTTACAAAGGTGTTAATCAGAGACTTGGCTTTGTGGACACTTTTCAGAGAACAAATTTGTTAGCATAAAAATAAAGCCAGAAAATGAAGAGCTCTTTAATCACTCGATTGGATTTTTCTGCCAGCATATTTTTTTTCTCTGCAACCCACTGCTAAATTGTGCTTCCTAGCTGTTTTTTATAAAATCACTGAATCAAATCTAACTCTGATTACATCAGAGAAGGCCATGTACCCTACACCATAAGAGGAGGTTTGACATTTTGACTTGTCTACTTAAATATCACCAAAATCTGATCACAAGGTTAATTACGTCCCTGGGTGGGATTGAACCACCAACCTTTTGGTTAATAGCCAAACACACTAACCGATTGCGCCACAGAGACACTTTGCAAAAAGTACATACTGACAAAGGCTAATAAGCATACATCTAGAACGTTTCCTAGAAAAACATTAAAAAATCAATAATCTGGAGAGTTTTTGTAAGATGTTTCTTCCATCAACCAACGAATAAACACATTGGTACTTTGCCATGATGAGTGAGTGCTTCAGGATCTCTTGCACTTACATGGGCAGCAGAGTACTGCAATGGAAGCATGCTGGACCCATAACCCAGAGGTAGGCAGATTGAAACTATCCTTTGCTATATGCATTTTTTTTGTTAATTTAAGTAATCAAAACTGGGATTGATATTTTTGCTCTTTTATTTTTACTTAAAGTACAATAACTTTTACCATTTTAATTTGTTTTAATAGTATATTGACAGTATAGTTTTCTTTCAAAAATCCACTTAATTTTCTTTACCCTGTTATTAAAATGGTAATTGACAAAAAAACTACATTGTCACCAGAAGAGCAATACAAAATGTACAAGTGATATATTAAAATCATCTTTCCAGCTTGAATTTCAATGATGCATTGGGGCAACAATTTTGTGAGAAACATCTTCACCCTTAAATAAAGATTTTCTTAATTCCTTACCTGTGTGCTAATTAGATATCACCTTGTTTTCACATTAAACAGACTTCCACATGAGAAAGCAGCAAGGATGCAGTGGCGTTAATGTTTCCTGGTGTCAACCTGTATTATTTCAGTAGACATTGAAATGAGGATGCATCTTGCTGCCTTTCCAATGAAGCAAGTTTAATTTAGTAATAGGTGAAAAACCATCCCTACAAAGGTGTTAATCAGAGACTTGGCTTTGTGGACACTTTTCAGAGAACAAATTTGTTAGCATAAAAATAAAGCCAGAAAATGAAGAGCTGTTTAATCACGCAATTTGATTTTTTTGCCAGCATATTTCTTTTTCTCTGCAACCCACTGCTAAATTGTGCTTCCTAGATGTTTTTATAAAATCACTGAATCAAATCTAACTCAGATTACATCAGAGAAGGCCAGGTACCCTACACCATAACAGGGGGTATGAAATTTGACTTGTCTACTTAAAGATCACCAAAATCTGATAACAAGGTCAATTAGGTCCCTGGGTGGGATTGAACCACCAACCTTTTGGTTAATAACCATACATACTAACTGATTGCGCCACAGAGACACTTTGCGAAAGTCAATACTGACAAAGGCTAATAAGCATTCATCTAAAACGTTTCCTAGAAAAACTTTAAAAAGTCAATAATCTGGAGAGTTTTTGTAAGATGTTTCTTCCATCAACCAACGAAGAAACACATTGGTACTTTCCCATGATGAGTGAGTGCTTCAGGATCTCTTGAACTTACATGTGCAGCAGAGTACTGCAATGGAAGCATGCTGGGCCCATAACCCAGAGGTAGGCAGATTGAAACTATCCTCTGCTATATGCATTTTTTTTTGTTAATTAAAGTAATCCAAAACTGGGATTGATATTTTGTCTCTTTTATTTTTACTTAAAGTACAATAACTTTTACCATTTTAATTTGTTTTAATAGTATATTGACAGTATTGTTTTCTTTCAAAAATCCACTTCATTTTCTTTACCCTATTATTAAAATGGTAATTGACAAAAACAAACTACATTGTCACCAGAAGAGCAATACAAAATGTACAAGTGATATATTAAAATCATCTTTCCAGCTTGAATTTCAATGATGCATTGGGTCAACGATTTTGTGAGAAACATCTTCACCCTTAAATAAAGATTTTCTTAATTCCTTACCTGTGTGCTAATTAGATATCACCTTGTTTTCACATTAAACAGACTTCCACATGAGAAAGCAGCAAGGATGCAGTGGCGTTAATGTTTCCTGGTGTCAACCTGTATTATTTCAGTAGACATTGAAATGAGGATGCATCTTGCTGCCTTTCCAATGAAGCAAGTTTAATTTAGTAATAGGTGAAAAACCATCCCTACAAAGGTGTTAATCAGAGACTTGGCTTTGTGGACACTTTTCAGAGAACAAATTTGTTAGCATAAAAATAAAGCCAGAAAATGAAGACCTGTTTAATCGCGCAATTTGATTTTTTTGCCAGCATATTTCTTTTTCTCTGCAACCCACTGCTAAATTGTGCTTCCTAGATGTTTTTATAAAATCACTGAATCAAATCTAACTCTGATTACATCAGAGAAGGCCAGGTACCCTACGCCATAACAGGGGGTATGAAATTTGACTTGTCTACTTAAAGATCACCAAAATCTGATAACAATGTCAATTACGTCCCTGGGTGGGATTGAACCACCAACCTTTTGGTTAATAGCCGTACACACTAACTGATTGCGCCACAGAGACACTTTGCAAAAAGTACATACTGACAAATGCTAATAAGCATTCATCTAAAACGTTTCCTAGAAAAACTTAAAAAAGTCAATAATCTGGAGAGTTTTTGTAAGATGTTTCATCTATCAACCAACGAAGAAACACATTGGTACTTTCCCATGATGAGTGAGTGCTTCAGGATCTCTTGCACTTACATGTGCAGCAGAGTACAGCAATGGAAGCATGCTGGGCCCATAACCCAGAGGTAGGCAGATTGAAACTATCCTCTGCTATATGCATTTTTTTGTTTGTTAATTAAAGTAATCCAAAACTGGGATTGATATTTTGGCTCTTTTATTTTTACTGAAAGTACAATAACTTTTACCATTTTAATTTGTTTTAATAGTATATTGACAGTATTGTTTTCTTTCAAAAATCCACTTCATTTTCTTTACCCTATTATTAAAATGGTAATTGACAAAAACAAACTACATTGTCACCAGAAGAGCAATACAAAATGTACAAGTGATATATTAAAATCATCTTTCCAGCTTGAATTTCAATGATGCATTGGGGCAACGATTTTGTGAGAAACATCTTCACCCTTAAATAAAGATTTTCTTAATTCCTTACCTGTGTGCTAATTAGATATCACCTTGTTTTCACATTAAACAGACTTCCACATGAGAAAGCAGCAAGGATGCAGTGGCATTAATGTTTCCTAGTGTCAACCTGTATTATTTCAGTAGACATTGAAATGAGGATGCATCTTGCTGCCTTTCCAATGAAGCAAGTTTAATTTAGTAATAGGTGAAAAACCATCCTTACAAAGGTGTTAATCAGAGACTTGGCTTTGTGGACACTTTTCAGAGAACAAATTTGTTAGCATAAAAATAAAGCAAGAAAATAAAGAGCTGTTTAATCACTCAATTGGATTTTTCTGCCAGCATATTTTTTTTCTCTGCAACCCACTGCTAAATTGTGCTTCCTAGCTGTTTTTATAAAATCACTGAATCAAATCTAACTCTGATTACATCAGAGAAGGCCAGGTACCCTACACCATAACAGGGGGTTTGAAATTTTGACTTGTCTACTTAAAGATCACCAAAATCTGATAACAAGGTCAATTAGGTCCCTGGGTGGGATTGAACCACCAACCTTTTGGCTAATAGCCGTACATACTAACTGATTGCGCCACAGAGACACTTTGCAAACGTCCATACTGACAAAGGCTAATAAGCATTCATCTAAAACGTTTCCTAGAAAAACTTTAAAAAGTCAATAATCTGGAGAGTTTTTGTAAGATGTTTCTTCCATCAACCAACAAAGAAACACATTGGTACTTTCCCATGATGAGTGAGTGCTTCAGGATCTCTTGAACTTACATGTGCAGCAGAGTACTGCAATGGAAGCATGCTGGGCCCATAACCCAGAGGTAGGCAGATTGAAACTATCCTCTGCTATATGCATTTTTTTTTGTTAATTAAAGTAATCCAAAACTGGGATTGATATTTTGTCTCTTTTATTTTTACTTAAAGTACAATAACTTTTACCATTTTAATTTGTTTTAATAGTATATTGACAGTATTGTTTTCTTTCAAAAATCCACTTCATTTTCTTTACCCTATTATTAAAATGGTAATTGACAAAAACAAACTACATTGTCACCAGAAGAGCAATACAAAATGTACAAGTGATATATTAAAATCATCTTTCCAGCTTGAATTTCAATGTTGCATTGGGTCAACAATTTTGTGAGAAACATCTTCACCCTTAAATAAAGATTTTCTTAATTCCTTACCTGTGTGCTAATTAGATATCACCTTGTTTTCACATTAAACAGACTTCCACATGAGAAAGCAGCAAGGATGCAGTGGCGTTAATGTTTCCTGGTGTCAACTTGTATTATTTCAGTAGACATTGAAATGAGGATGCATCTTGCTGCCTTTCCAATGAAGCAAGTTTAATTTAGTAATAGGTGAAAAACCATCCTTACAAAGGTGTTAATCAGAGACTTGGCTTTGTGGACACTTTTCAGAGAACAAATTTGTTAGCATAAAAATAAAGCCAGAAAATGAAGAGCTGTTTAATCACTCGATTGGATTTTTCTGCCAGCATATTTTTTTTCTCTGCAACCCACTGCTAAATTGTGCTTCCTAGCTGTTTTTATAAAATCACTGAATCAAATCTAACTCTGATTACATCAGAGAAGGCCAGGTACCCTACACCATAACAGGGGGTTTGAAATTTTGACTTGTCTACTTAAAGATCACCAAAATCTGATAACAAGGTTAATTACGTCCCTGGGTGGGATTGAACCACCAACCTTTTGGTTAATAGCCAAACACACTAACCCATTGCGCCACAGAGACACTTTGCAAAAGTCCATACTGACAAAGGCTAATAAGCATTCATCTAAAACGTTTCCTAGAAAAACTTAAAAAAGTCAATAATCTGGAGAGTTTTTGTAAGATGTTTCTTCTATCAACCAACGAAGAAACACATTGGTACTTTCCCATGATGAGTGAGTGCTTCAGGATCTCTTGCACTTACATGTGCAGCAGAGTACAGCAATGGAAGCATGCTGGGCCCATAACCCAGAGGTAGGCAGATTGAAACTATCCTCTGCTATATGCATTTTTTTGTTTGTTAATTAAAGTAATCCAAAACTGGGATTGATATTTTGGCTCTTTTATTTTTACTGAAAGTACAATAACTTTTACCATTTTAATTTGTTTTAATAGTATATTGACAGTATTGTTTTCTTTCAAAAATCCACTTAATTTTCTTTACCCTATTATTAAAATGGTAATTGACAAAAACAAACTACATTGTCACCAGAAGAGCAATACAAAATGTACAAGTGATATATTAAAATCATATTTCCAGCTTGAATTTCAATGATGCATTGGGGCAACGATTTTGTGAGAAACATCTTCACCCTTAAATAAAGATTTTCTTAATTCCTTACCTGTGTGCTAATTAGATATCACCTTGTTTTCACATTAAACAGACTTCCACATGAGAAAGCAGCAAGGATGCAGTGGCGTTAATGTTTCCTGGTGTCAACCTGTATTATTTCAGTAGACATTGAAATGAGGATGCATCTTGCTGCCTTTCCAATGAAGCAAGTTTAATTTAGTAATAGGTGAAAAACCATCCTTACAAAGGTGTTAATCAGAGACTTGGCTTTGTGGACACTTTTCAGAGAACAAATTTGTTAGCATAAAAATAAAGCCAGAAAATAAAGAGCTGTTTAATCACTCAATTGGATTTTTCTGCCAGCATATTTTTTTTCTCTGCAACCCACTGCTAAATTGTGCTTCCTAGCTGTTTTTATAAAATCACTGAATCAAATCTAACTCTGATTACATCAGAGAAGGCCAGGTACCCTACACCATAACAGGGGGTTTGAAATTTTGACTTGTCTACTTAAAGATCACCAAAATCTGATAACAAGGTCAATTAGGTCCCTGGGTGGGATTGAACCACCAACCTTTTGGTTAATAGCCGTACATACTAACTGATTGCGCCACAGAGACACTTTGCGAAAGTCCATACTGACAAAGGCTAATAAGCATTCATCTAAAACGTTTCCTAGAAAAACTTTAAAAAGTCAATAATCTGGAGAGTTTTTGTAAGATGTTTCTTCCATCAACCAACGAAGAAACACATTGGTACTTTCCCATGATGAGTGAGTGATTCAGGATCTCTTGAACTTACATGTGCAGCAGAGTACTGCAATGGAAGCATGCTGGGCCCATAACCCAGAGGTAGGCAGATTGAAACTATCCTCTGCTGTATGCATTTTTTTTTTGTTAATTAAAGTAATCCAAAACTGGGATTGATATTTTGTCTCTTTTATTTTTACTTAAAGTACAATAACTTTTACCATTTTAATTTGTTTTAATAGTATATTGACAGTATTGTTTTCTTTCAAAAATCCACTTCATTTTCTTTACCCTATTATTAAAATGGTAATTGACAAAAACAAACTACATTGTCACCAGAAGAGCAATACAAAATGTACAAGTGATATATTAAAATCATCTTTCCAGCTTGAATTTCAATGATGCATTGGGTCAACAATTTTGTGAGAAACATCTTCACCCTTAAATAAAGATTTTCTTAATTCCTTACCTGTGTGCTAATTAGATATCACCTTGTTTTCACATTAAACAGACTTCCACATGAGAAAGCAGCAAGGATGCAGTGGCGTTAATGTTTCCTGGTGTCAACCTGTATTATTTCAGTAGACATTGAAATGAGGATACATCTTGCTGCCTTTCCAATGAAGCAAGTTTAATTTAGTAATAGGTGAAAAACCATCCCTACAAAGGTGTTAATCAGAGACTTGGCTTTGTGGACACTTTTCAGAGAACAAATTTGTTAGCATAAAAATAAAGCCAGAAAATGAAGAGCTGTTTAATCATGCAATTTGATTTTTTTGCCAGCATATTTCTTTTTCTCTGCAACCCACTGCTAAATTGTGCTTCCTAGATGTTTTTATAAAATCACTGAATCAAATCTAACTCTGATTACATCAGAGAAGGCCAGGTACCCTACACCATAACAGGGGGTATGAAATTTGACTTGTCTACTTAAAGATCACCAAAAACTGATAACAAGGTCAATTACGTCCCTGGGTGGGATTGAACCACCAACCTTTTGGTTAATAGCCGTACACACTAACTGATTGCGCCACAGAGACACTTTGCAAAAGTACATACTGACAAATGCTAATAAGCATTCATCTAAAACGTTTCCTAGAAAAACTTAAAAAAATCAATAATCTGGAGAATTTTTGTAAGATGTTTCTTCTATCAACCAACGAAGAAACACATTGGTACTTTCCCATGATGAGTGAGTTCTTCAGGATATCTTGCACTTACTTGTGCAGCAGAGTACAGCAATGGAAGCATGCTGGGCCCATAACCCAGAGGTAGGCAGATTGAAACTATCCTCTGCTATATGCATTTTTTTTTTGTTAATTAAAGTAATCCAAAACTGGGATTGATATTTTGTCTCTTTTATTTTTACTTAAAGTACAATAACTTTTACCATTTTAATTTGTTTTAATAGTATATTGACAGAATTGTTTTCTTTCAAAAATCCACTTCATTTTCTTTACCCTATTATTAAAATGGTAATTGACAAAAACAAACTACATTGTCACCAGAAGAGCAATACAAAATGTACAAGTGATATATTAAAATCATATTTCCAGCTTGAATTTCAATGATGCATTGGGTCAACAATTTTGTGAGAAACATCTTCACCCTTAAATAAAGATTTTCTTAATTCCTTACCTGTGTGCTAATTAGATATCACCTTGTTTTCACATTAAACAGACTTCCACATGAGAAAGCAGCAAGGATGCAGTGACGTTAATGTTTCCTGGTGTCAACCTGTATTATTTCAGTAGACATTGAAATGAGGATGCATCTTGCTGCCTTTCCAATGAAGCAAGTTTAATTTAGTAATAGGTGAAAAACCATCCCTACAAAGGTGTTAATCAGAGACTTGGCTTTGTGGACACTTTTCAGAGAACAAATTTGTTAGCATAAAAATAAAGCCAGAAAATGAAGAGCTGTTTAATCACGCAATTTGATTTTTTTGCCAGCATATTTCTTTTTCTCTGCAACCCACTGCTAAATTGTGCTTCCTAGATGTTTTTATAAAATCACTGAATCAAATCTAACTCTGATTACATCAGAGAAGGCCAGGTACCCTACACCATAACAGGGGGTATGAAATTTGACTTGTCTACTTAAAGATCACCAAAAACTGATAACAAGGTCAATTACGTCCCTGGGTGGGATTGAACCACCAACCTTTTGGTTAATAGCCGTACACACTAACTGATTGCGCCACAGAGACACTTTGCAAAAGTACATACTGACAAATGCTAATAAGCATTCATCTAAAACGTTTCCTAGAAAAACTTAAAAAAGTCAATAATCTGGAGAGTTTTTGTAAGATGTTTCTTCCATCAACCAACGAAGAAACACATTGGTACTTTCCCATGATGAGTGAGTGCTTCAGGATCTCTTGAACTTACATGTGCAGCAGAGTACTGCAATGGAAGCATGCTGGGCCCATAACCCAGAGGTAGGCAGATTGAAACTATCCTCTGCTATATGCATTTTTTTTTGTTAATTAAAGTAATCCAAAACTGGGATTGATATTTTGTCTCTTTTATTTTTACTTAAAGTACAATAACTTTTACCATTTTAATTTGTTTTAATAGTATATTGACAGTATTGTTTTCGTTCAAAAATCCACTTCATTTTCTTTACCCTATTATTAAAATGGTAATTGACAAAAACAAACTACATTGTCACCAGAAGAGCAATACAAAATGTACAAGTGATATATTAAAATCATCTTTCCAGCTTGAATTTCAATGATGCATTGGGTCAACAATTTTGTGAGAAACATCTTCACCCTTAAATAAAGATTTTCTTAATTCCTTACCTGTGTGCTAATTATATATCACCTTGTTTTCACATTAAACAGACTTCCACATGAGAAAGCAGCAAGGATGCAGTGGCGTTAATGTTTCCTGGTGTCAACTTGTATTATTTCAGTAGACATTGAAATGAGGATGCATCTTGCTGCCTTTCCAATGAAGCAAGTTTAATTTAGTAATAGGTGAAAAACCATCCTTACAAATGTGTTAATCAGAGACTTGGCTTTGTGGACACTTTTCAGAGAACAAATTTGTTAGCATAAAAATAAAGCCAGAAAATGAAGAGCTGTTTAATCACTCGATTGGATTTTTCTGCCAGCATATTTTTTTTCTCTGCAACCCACTGCTAAATTGTGCTTCCTAGCTGTTTTTTATAAAATCACTGAATCAAATCTAACTCTGATTACATCAGAGAAGGCCATGTACCCTACACCATAAGAGGAGGTTTGACATTTTGACTTGTCTACTTAAATATCACCAAAATCTGATCACAAGGTTAATTACGTCCCTGGGTGGGATTGAACCACCAACCTTTTGATTAATAGCCAAACACACTAACCGATTGCGCCACAGAGACACTTTGCAAAAAGTCCATACTGACAAAGGCTAATAAGCATACATCTAGAACGTTTCCTAGAAAAACATTAAAAAATCAATAATCTGGAGAGTTTTTGTAAGATGTTTCTTCCATCAACCAACGAATAAACACATTGGTACTTTGCCATGATGAGTGAGTGCTTCAGGATCTCTTGCACTTACATGGGCAGCAGAGTACTGCAATGGAAGCATGCTGGACCCATAACCCAGAGGTAGGCAGATTGAAACTATCCTTTGCTATATGCATTTTTTTTGTTAATTTAAGTAATCAAAACTGGGATTGATATTTTTGCTCTTTTATTTTTACTTAAAGTACAATAACTTTTACCATTTTAATTTGTTTTAATAGTATATTGACAGTATAGTTTTCTTTCAAAAATCCACTTAATTTTCTTTACCCTGTTATTAAAATGGTAATTGACAAAAAAACTACATTGTCACCAGAAGAGCAATACAAAATGTACAAGTGATATATTAAAATCATCTTTCCAGCTTGAATTTCAATGATGCATTGGGGCAACAATTTTGTGAGAAACATCTTCACCCTTAAATAAAGATTTTCTTAATTCCTTACCTGTGTGCTAATTAGATATCACCTTGTTTTCACATTAAACAGACTTCCACATGAGAAAGCAGCAAGGATGCAGTGGCGTTAATGTTTCCTGGTGTCAACCTGTATTATTTCAGTAGACATTGAAATGAGGATGCATCTTGCTGCCTTTCCAATGAAGCAAGTTTAATTTAGTAATAGGTGAAAAACCATCCCTACAAAGGTGTTAATCAGAGACTTGGCTTTGTGGACACTTTTCAGAGAACAAATTTGTTAGCATAAAAATAAAGCCAGAAAATGAAGAGCTGTTTAATCACGCAATTTGATTTTTTTGCCAGCATATTTCTTTTTCTCTGCAACCCACTGCTAAATTGTGCTTCCTAGATGTTTTTATAAAATCACTGAATCAAATCTAACTCTGATTACATCAGAGAAGGCCAGGTACCCTACACCATAACAGGGGGTATGAAATTTGACTTGTCTACTTAAAGATCACCAAAAACTGATAACAAGGTCAATTACGTCCCTGGGTGGGATTGAACCACCAACCTTTTGGTTAATAGCCATACATACTAACTGATTGCACCACAGAGACACTTTGCAAAAGTCTATACTGACAAAGGCTAATAAGCATTCATCTAAAACGTTTCCTAGAAAAACTTTAAAAAGTCAATAATCTGGAGAGTTTTTGTAAGATGTTTCTTCCATCAACCAACGAAGAAACACATTGGTACTTTCCCATGATGAGTGAGTGCTTCAGGATCTCTTGAACTTACATGTGCAGCAGAGTACTGCAATGGAAGCATGCTGGGCCCATAACCCAGAGGTAGGCAGATTGAAACTATCCTCTGCTATATGCATTTTTTTTTTGTTAATTAAAGTAATCCAAAACTGGGATTGATATTTTGTCTCTTTTATTTTTACTTAAAGTACAATAACTTTTACCATTTTAATTTGTTTTAATAGTATATTGACAGTATTGTTTTCTTTCAAAAATCCACTTCATTTTCTTTACCCTATTATTAAAATGGTAATTGACAAAAACAAACTACATTGTCACCAGAAGAGCAATACAAAATGTACAAGTGATATATTAAAATCATCTTTCCAGCTTGAATTTCAATGATGCATTGGGTCAACGATTTTGTGAGAAACATCTTCACCCTTAAATAAAGATTTTCTTAATTCCTTACCTGTGTGCTAATTAGATATCACCTTGTTTTCACATTAAACATACTACCACATGAGAAAGCAGCAAGGATGCAGTGGCGTTAATGTTTCCTGGTGTCAACCTGTATTATTTCAGTAGACATTGAAATGAGGATGCATCTTGCTGCCTTTCCAATGAAGCAAGTTTAATTTAGTAATAGGTGAAAAACCATCCCTACAAAGGTGTTAATCAGAGACTTGGCTTTGTGGACACTTTTCAGAGAACAAATTTGTTAGCATAAAAATAAAGCCAGAAAATGAAGAGCTGTTTAATCGCGCAATTTGATTTTTTTGCCAGCATATTTCTTTTTCTCTGCAACCCACTGCTAAATTATGCTTCCTAGATGTTTTTATAAAATCACTGAATCAAATCTAACTCTGATTACATCAGAGAAGGCCAGGTACCCTACACCATAACAGGGGGTATGAAATTTGACTTGTCTACTTAAAGATCACCAAAATCTGATAACAAGGTCAATTAGGTCCCTGGGTGGGATTGAACCACCAACCTTTTGGTTAATAGCCATACATACTAACTGATTGCGCCACAGAGACACTTTGCAAAAGTCTATACTGACAAAGGCTAATAAGCATTCATCTAAAACGTTTCCTAGAAAAACTTTAAAAAGTCAATAATCTGGAGAGTTTTTGTAAGATGTTTCTTCCATCAACCAACGAAGAAACACATTGGTACTTTCCCATGATGAGTGAGTGCTTCAGGATCTCTTGAACTTACATGTGCAGCAGAGTACTGCAATGGAAGCATGCTGGGCCCATAACCCAGAGGTAGGCAGATTGAAACTATCCTCTGCTATATGCATTTTTTTTTGTTAATTAAAGTAATCCAAAACTGGGATTGATATTTTGTCTCTTTTATTTTTACTTAAAGTACAATAACTTTTACCATTTTAATTTGTTTTAATAGTATATTGACAGTATTGTTTTCTTTCAAAAATCCACTTCATTTTCTTTACCCTATTATTAAAATGGTAATTGACAAAAACAAACTACATTGTCACCAGAAGAGCAATACAAAATGTACAAGTGATATATTAAAATCATCTTTCCAGCTTGAATTTCAATGATGCATTGGGTCAACGATTTTGTGAGAAACATCTTCACCCTTAAATAAAGATTTTCTTAATTCCTTACCTGTGTGCTAATTAGATATCACCTTGTTTTCACATTAAACAGACTTCCACATGAGAAAGCAGCAAGGATGCAGTGGCGTTAATGTTTCCTGGTGTCAACCTGTATTATTTCAGTAGACATTGAAATGAGGATGCATCTTGCTGCCTTTCCAATGAAGCAAGTTTAATTTAGTAATAGGTGAAAAACCATCCCTACAAAGGTGTTAATCAGAGACTTGGCTTTGTGGACACTTTTCAGAGAACAAATTTGTTAGCATAAAAATAAAGCCAGAAAATGAAGAGCTGTTTAATCGCGCAATTTGATTTTTTTGCCAGCATATTTCTTTTTCTCTGCAACCCACTGCTAAATTGTGCTTCCTAGATGTTTTTATAAAATCACTGAATCAAATCTAACTCTGATTACATCAGAGAAGGCCAGGTACCCTACACCATAACAGGGGGTATGAAATTTGACTTGTCTACTTAAAGATCACCCAAATCTGATAACAAGGTCAATTAGGTCCCTGGGTGGGATTGAACCACCAACCTTTTGGTTAATAGCCATACATACTAACTGATTGCGCCACAGAGACACTTTGCAAAAGTTCATACTGACAAAGGCTAATAAGCATTCATCTAAAACGTTTCCTAGAAAAACTTTAAAAAGTCAATAATCTGGAGAGTTTTTGTAAGATGTTTCTTCCATCAACCAACGAAGAAACACATTGGTACTTTCCCATGATGAGTGAGTGCTTCAGGATCTCCTGAACTTACATGTGCAGCAGAGTACTGCAATGGAAGCATGCTGGGCCCATAACCCAGAGGTAGGCAGATTGAAACTATCCTCTGCTATATGCATTTTTTGTTTGTTAATTAAAGTAATCCAAAACTGGGATTGATATTTTGGCTCTTTTATTTTTACTTAAAGTACAATAACTTTTACCATTTTAATTTGTTTTAATAGTATATTGACAGTATTGTTTTCTTTCAAAAATCCACTTCATTTTCTTTACCCTATTATTAAAATGGTAATTGACAAAAACAAACTACATTGTCACCAGAAGAGCAATACAAAATGTACAAGTGATATATTAAAATCATCTTTCCAGCTTGAATTTCAATGATGCATTGGGGCAACGATTTTGTGAGAAACATCTTCACCCTTAAATAAAGATTTTCTTAATTCCTTACCTGTGTGCTAATTAGATATCACCTTGTTTTCATATTAAACAGACTTCCACATGAGAAAGCAGCAAGGATGCAGTGGCGTTAATGTTTCCTGGTGTCAACCTGTATTATTTCAGTAGACATTGAAATGAGGATGCATCTTGCTGCCTTTCCAATGAAGCAAGTTTAATTTAGTAATAGGTGAAAAACCATCCTTACAAAGGTGTTAATCAGAGACTTGGCTTTGTGGACACTTTTCAGAGAACAAATTTGTTAGCATAAAAATAAAGCCAGAAAATAAAGAGCTGTTTAATCACTCAATTGGATTTTTCTGCCAGCATATTTTTTTTCTCTGCAACCCACTGCTAAATTGTGCTTCCTAGCTGTTTTTTATAAAATCACTGAATCAAATCTAACTCTGATTACATCAGAGAAGGCCAAGTACCCTACACCATAACAGGGGGTTTGAAATTTTGACTTGTCTACTTAAAGATCACCAAAATCTGATAACAAGGTCAATTAGGTCCCTGGGTGGGATTGAACCACCAACCTTTTGGTTAATAGCCGTACATACTAACTGATTGCGCCACAGAGACACTTTGCAAAAGTCCATTCTGACAAAGGCTAATAAGCATTCATCTAAAACGTTTCCTAGCAAAACTTTAAAAAGTCAATAAACTGGAGAGTTTTTGTAAGATGTTTCTTCCATCAACCAACGAAGAAACACATTGGTACTTTCCCATGATGAGTGAGTGCTTCAGGATCTCTTGCACTTACATGTGCAGCAGAGTACTGCAATGGAAGCATGCTGGGCCCATAACCCAGAGGTAGGCAGATTGAAACTATCCTCTGCTATATGCATTTTTTTTTGTTAATTAAAGTAATCCAAAACTGGGACTGATATTTTGTCTCTTTTATTTTTACTTAAAGTACAATAACTTTTACCATTTTAATTTGTTTTAATAGTATATTGACAGTATTGTTTTCTTTCAAAAATCCACTTCATTTTCTTTACCCTATTATTAAAATGGTAATTGACAAAAACAAACTACATTGTCACCAGAAGAGCAATACAAAATGTACAAGTGATATATTAAATTCATCTTTCCAGCTTGAATTTCAATGATGCATTGGGTCAACAATTTTGTGAGAAACATCTTCACCCTTAAATAAAGATTTTCTTAATTCCTTACCTGTGTGCTAATTAGATATCACCTTGTTTTCACATTAAACAGACTTCCACATGAGAAAGCAGCAAGGATGCAGTGGCGTTAATGTTTCCTGGTGTCAACTTGTATTATTTCAGTAGACATTGAAATGAGGATGCATCTTGCTGCCTTTCCAATGAAGCAAGTTTAATTTAGTAATAGGTGAAAAACCATCCTTACAAAGGTGTTAATCAGAGACTTGGCTTTGTGGACACTTTTCAGAGAACAAATTTGTTAGCATAAAAATAAAGCCAGAAAATGAAGAGCTGTTTAATCACTCAATTGGATTTTTCTGCCAGCATATTTTTTTTCTCTGCAACCCACTGCTAAATTGTGCTTCCTAGCTGTTTTTTATAAAATCACTGAATCAAATCTAACTCTGATTACATCAGAGAAGGCCAGGTACCCTACACAATAAGAGGGGGTTTGAAATTTTGACTTGTCTACTTAAATATCACCAAAATCTGATCACAAGGTCAATTACGTCCCTGGGTGGGATTGAACCACCAACCTTTTGGTTAATAGCCGAACACACTAACTGATTGCGCCACAGAGACACTTTGCAAACAATACATATTGACAAAGGCTAATAAGCATACATCTAGAACGTTTCCTAGAAAAACATTAAAAAATCAATAATCTGGAGAGTTTTTGTAAGATGTTTCTTCCATCAACCAATGAATAAACACATTGGTACTTTCCCATGATGAGTGAGTGCTTCAGGATCTCTTGAACTTACATGTGCAGAAGAGTACTGCAATGGAAGCATGCTGGGCCCATAACCCAGAGGTAGGCAGATTGAAACTATCCTCTGCTATATGCATTTTTTTTTTGTTAATTAAAGTAATCCAAAACTGGGATTGATATTTTGTCTCTTTTATTTTTACTTAAAGTACAATAACTTTTACCATTTTAATTTGTTTTAATAGTATATTGACAGAATTGTTTTCTTTCAAAAATCCACTTCATTTTCTTTACCCTATTATTAAAATGGTAATTGACAAAAACAAACTACATTGTCACCAGAAGAGCAATACAAAATGTACAAGTGATATATTAAAATCATCTTTCCAGCTTGAATTTCAATGATGCATTGGGTCAACGATTTTGTGAGAAACATCTTCACCCTTAAATAAAGATTTTCTTAATTCCTTACCTGTGTGCTAATTAGATATCACCTTGTTTTCACATTAAACAGACTTCCACATGAGAAAGCAGCAAGGATGCAGTGGCGTTAATGTTTCCTGGTGTCAACCTGTATTATTTCAGTAGACATTGAAATGAGGATGCATCTTGCTGCCTTTCCAATGAAGCAAGTTTAATTTAGTAATAGGTGAAAAACCATCCCTACAAAGGTGTTAATCAGAGACTTGGCTTTGTGGACACTTTTCAGAGAACAAATTTGTTAGCATAAAAATAAAGCCAGAAAATGAAGAGCTGTTTAATCACGCAATTTGATTTTTTTGCCAGCATATTTCTTTTTCTCTGCAACCCACTGCTAAATTGTGCTTCCTAGATGTTTTTATAAAATCACTGAATCAAATCTAACTCTGATTACATCAGAGAAGGCCAGGTACCCTACACCATAACAGGGGGTATGAAATTTGACTTGTCTACTTAAAGATCACCAAAATCTGACAACAAGGTCAATTAGGTCCCTGGGTGGGATTGAACCACCAACCTTTTGGTTAATAGCCATACATACTAACTGTTTGCGCCAAAGAGAAACTTTGCAAAAGTTCATACTGACAAAGGCTAATAAGCATTCATCTAAAACGTTTCCTAGAAAAACTTTAAAAAGTCAATAATCTGGAGAGTTTTTGTAAGATGTTTCTTCCATCAACCAACGAAGAAACACATTGGTACTTTCCCATGATGAGTGAGTGCTTCAGGATCTCTTGCACTTACATGTGCAGCAGAGTACTGCAATGGAAGCATGCTGGGCCCATAACCCAGAGGTAGGCAGATTGAAACTATCCTCTGCTATATGCATTTTTTTTTTGTTAATTAAAGTAATCTAAAACTGGGATTGATATTTTGGCTCTTTTATTTTTACTTAAAGTACAATAACTTTTACCATTTTAATTTGTTTTAATAGTATATTGACAGTATTGTTTTCTTTCAAAAATCCACTTCATTTTCTTTACCCTATTATTAAAATGGTAATTGACAAAAACAAACTACATTGTCACCAGAAGAGCAATACAAAATGTACAAGTGATATATTAAAATCATCTTTCCAGCTTGAATTTCAATGATGCATTGGGGCAACGATTTTGTGAGAAACATCTTCACCCTTAAATAAAGATTTTCTTAATTCCTTACCTGTGTGCTAATTAGATATCACCTTGTTTTCATATTAAACAGACTTCCACATGAGAAAGCAGCAAGGATGCAGTGGCGTTAATGTTTCCTGGTGTCAACCTGTATTATTTCAGTAGACATTGAAATGAGGATGCATCTTGCTGCCTTTCCAATGAAGCAAGTTTAATTTAGTAATAGGTGAAAAACCATCCCTACAAAGGTGTTAATCAGAGACTTGGCTTTGTGGACACTTTTCAGAGAACAAATTTGTTAGCATAAAAATAAAGCCAGAAAATGAAGAGCTGTTTAATCACGCAATTTGATTTTTTTGCCAGCATATTTCTTTTTCTCTGCAACCCACTGCTAAATTGTGCTTCCTAGATGTTTTTATAAAATCACTGAATCAAATCTAACTCTGATTACATCAGAGAAGGCCAGGTACCCTACACCATAACAGGGGGTATGAAATTTGACTTGTCTACTTAAAGATCACCAAAATCTGACAACAAGGTCAATTAGGTCCCTGGGTGGGATTGAACCACCAACCTTTTGGTTAATAGCCATACATACTAACTGTTTGCGCCAAAGAGAAACTTTGCAAAAGTTCATACTGACAAAGGCTAATAAGCATTCATCTAAAACGTTTCCTAGAAAAACTTTAAAAAGTCAATAATCTGGAGAGTTTTTGTAAGATGTTTCTTCCATCAACCAACGAAGAAACACATTGGTACTTTCCCATGATGAGTGAGTGCTTCAGGATCTCTTGCACTTACATGTGCAGCAGAGTACTGCAATGGAAGCATGCTGGGCCCATAACCCAGAGGTAGGCAGATTGAAACTATCCTCTGCTATATGCATTTTTTTTTTGTTAATTAAAGTAATCTAAAACTGGGATTGATATTTTGGCTCTTTTATTTTTACTTAAAGTACAATAACTTTTACCATTTTAATTTGTTTTAATAGTATATTGACAGTATTGTTTTCTTTCAAAAATCCACTTCATTTTCTTTACCCTATTATTAAAATGGTAATTGACAAAAACAAACTACATTGTCACCAGAAGAGCAATACAAAATGTACAAGTGATATATTAAAATCATCTTTCCAGCTTGAATTTCAATGATGCATTGGGGCAACGATTTTGTGAGAAACATCTTCACCCTTAAATAAAGATTTTCTTAATTCCTTACCTGTGTGCTAATTAGATATCACCTTGTTTTCATATTAAACAGACTTCCACATGAGAAAGCAGCAAGGATGCAGTGGCGTTAATGTTTCCTGGTGTCAACCTGTATTATTTCAGTAGACATTGAAATGAGGATGCATCTTGCTGCCTTTCCAATGAAGCAAGTTTAATTTAGTAATAGGTGAAAAACCATCCTTACAAAGGTGTTAATCAGAGACTTGGCTTTTTGGACACTTTTCAGAGAACAAATTTGTTAGCATAAAAATAAAGCCAGAAAATAAAGAGCTGTTTAGTCACTCAATTGGATTTTTCTGCCAGCATATTTTTTTTCTCTGCAACCCACTGCTAAATTGTGCTTCCTAGCTGTTTTTATAAAATCACTGAATCAAATCTAACTCTGATTACATCAGAGAAGGCCAAGTACCCTACACCATAACAGGGGGTTTGAAATTTTGACTTGTCTACTTAAAGATCACCAAAATCTGATAACAAGGTCAATTAGGTCCCTGGGTGGGATTGAACCACCAACCTTTTGGTTAATAGCCGTACATACTAACTGATTGCGCCACAGAGACACTTTGCAAAAGCCCATACTGACAAAGGCTAATAAGCATTCATCTAAAACGTTTCCTAGCAAAACTTTAAAAAGTCAATAAACTGGAGAGTTTTTGTAAGATGTTTCTTCCATCAACCAACGAAGAAACACATTGGTACTTTCCCATGATGAGTGAGTGCTTCAGGATCTCTTGCACTTACATGTGCAGCAGAGTACTGCAATGGAAGCATGCTGGGCCCATAACCCAGAGGTAGGCAGATTGAAACTATCCTCTGCTATATGCATTTTTTTTTGTTAATTAAAGTAATCCAAAACTGGGATTGATATTTTGTCTCTTTTATTTTTACTTAAAGTACAATAACTTTTACCATTTTAATTTGTTTTAATAGTATATTGACAGTATTGTTTTCTTTCAAAAATCCACTTCATTTTCTTTACCCTATTATTAAAATGGTAATTGACAAAAACAAACTACATTGTCACCAGAAGAGCAATACAAAATGTACAAGTGATATATTAAATTCATCTTTCCAGCTTGAATTTCAATGATGCATTGGGTCAACAATTTTGTGAGAAACATCTTCACCCTTAAATAAAGATTTTCTTAATTCCTTACCTGTGTGCTAATTAGATATCACCTTGTTTTCACATTAAACAGACTTCCACATGAGAAAGCAGCAAGGATGCAGTGGCGTTAATGTTTCCTGGTGTCAACTTGTATTATTTCAGTAGACATTGAAATGAGGATGCATCTTGCTGCCTTTCCAATGAAGCAAGTTTAATTTAGTAATAGGTGAAAAACCATCCTTACAAAGGTGTTAATCAGAGACTTGGCTTTGTGGACACTTTTCAGAGAACAAATTTGTTAGCATAAAAATAAAGCCAGAAAATGAAGAGCTGTTTAATCACTCAATTGGATTTTTCTGCCAGCATATTTTTTTTCTCTGCAACCCACTGCTAAATTGTGCTTCCTAGCTGTTTTTTATAAAATCACTGAATCAAATCTAACTCTGATTACATCAGAGAAGGCCAGGTACCCTACACAATAAGAGTGGGTTTGAAATTTTGACTTGTCTACTTAAATATCACCAAAATCTGATCACAAGGTCAATTACGTCGCTGGGTGGGATTGAACCACCAACCTTTTGGTTAATAGCTGAACACACTAACCGATTGCGCCACAGAGACACTTTGCAAACAGTACATACTGACAAAGGCTAATAAGCATACATCTAGAACGTTTCCTAGAAAAACATTAAAAAATCAATAATCTGGAGAGTTTTTGTAAGATGTTTCTTCCATCAACCAATGAATAAACACATTGGTACTTTCCCATGATGAGTGAGTGCTTCAGGATCTCTTGCACTTACATGTGCAGCAGAGTACTGCAATGGAAGCATGCTGGACCCATAACCCAGAGGTAGGCAGATTGAAACTATCCTTTGCTATATGCATTTTTTTTTTGTTAATTTAAGTAATCAAAACTGGGATTGATATTTTTGCTCTTTTATTTTTACTTAAAGTACAATAACTTTTACCATTTTAATTTGTTTTAATAGTATATTGACAGTATAGTTTTCTTTCAAAAATCCACTTAATTTTCTTTACCCTATTATTAAAATGGTAATTGACAAAAAAAACGACATTGTCACCAGAAGAGCAATACAAAATGTACAAGTGATATATTAAAATCATCTTTCCAGCTTGAATTTCAATGATGCATTGGGGCAACAATTTTGTGAGAAACATCTTCACCCTTAAATAAAGATTTTCGTAATTTCTTACCTGTGTGCTAATTAGATATCACCTTGTTTTCACATTAAACAGACTTCCACATGAGAAAGCAGCAAGGATGCAGTGGCGTTAATGTTTCCTGGTGTCAACCTGTATTATTTCAGTAGACATTGAAATGAGGATGCATCTTGCTGCCTTTCCAATGAAGCAAGTTTAATTTAGTAATAGGTGAAAAACCATCCCTACAAAGGTGTTAATCAGAGACTTGGCTTTGTGGACACTTTTCAGAGAACAAATTTGTTAGCATAAAAATAAAGCCAGAAAATGAAGAGCTGTTTAATCACGCAATTTGATTTTTTTGCCAGCATATTTCTTTTTCTCTGCAACCCACTGCTAAATTGTGCTTCCTAGATGTTTTTATAAAATCACTGAATCAAATCTAACTCTGATTACATCAGAGAAGGCCAGGTACCCTACACCATAACAGGGGGTATGAAATTTGACTTGTCTACTTAAAGATCACCAAAATCTGATAACAAGGTCAATTACGTCCCTGGGTGGGATTGAACCACCAACCTTTTGGTTAATAGCCGTACATACTAACTGATTGCGCCACAGAGACCCTTTTACTTGCCTTACAGAGCAGCTCTGGAGCTGTTACAGTGCCCAGCTGCTGCAAGAAATCAGCTTGAATGCTTAAGCGGCTGGGGCATAGCCAACATGAGCCCCACACCGAAGGAGGGTGGAGGTGTTTAATGCGAACTAGGGGTCATCCAAGCGCCGCAAAAGGCCGCCATGCCCTGCACACCCCTTTTCTCTTTTCATATGCAGACGAGGGTTGAAGCCAACTTTGACCCACTGCTTGGATGACATCACCATATGCAAATCCATCTGCTGCAGGCCTTCCCCCAGGAATGCTTGCACTAGTTGTTGCATTTGGTTTGTTGTTTGGGGGTGCTTCAGTATTAGGCAGCCTTCTGCCCTCCCATGTTCATCTGAAAATATGTGTTCTCCCTGCAGTTGTTGTCCCCAGATGAGAGTTCCCTTGTGCTGCCTCAGTTGAATCTCCTTTACTTGACAGAGATGTGCCTGAGCAGCGGCCCTCCCCAGCTCTATCCCAAATCATACTTATTTTGCATAGGAGATACCATGGTCATGAAGATTGTTCTCCCAGGGTGAGGTTCATTCATTGCATTCTGGGTATGCTGACCCCTATGATTTCCCCAAATGTGGGAAACTCGACTGCATTATTTGTGGTAGTGGGGGACTGTGTTTGTGCTTTCCTCTGGTCAGCTCTGGTAAAAGTCAGATTTCTTTGTCTCAGATCTTCCTCTAGCCTTGTTCTTTTTTCTAGAGTTCCCTTGCGCTGCCTCAGTTGGATCTCCTTCACTTGACAGGGGGGTACCCGAGCAGCAACCCTCCCCAGCTCTAGCCCAACTCCTACTTACCTGCCAGGTGAGATACTATGATCATGAAGGTGCTTCTCCCAGGGCAAGGCTCACCCATTGCACTCTGGGTGTGCTGCTCCTGCGATTTCCCCAAATGTGGGAAACTTGACTGCATAATTTGTGTTTCCCCTGGTCGGCTCTCGTATAATTCAGATCTCTTTGTCTCAGGTCTCTCTCCAGCCTAGTTTGCTGTCTGTTTCCACTTCTCTTTTCTTGAGCCGCTCCCTTCTATGCAGTTGCGCACTATCCTGACCTCTCCCGTCTGCTTACTTTGTGCCTTCCAACGCACAATGCATGCTACAGGTAGTGCTGCAGGGCCCACACCCTTTTACATGCTTTACAGAGCAACTCTGGAGCTGTTACAGTGCCCAGCTGCTGCAAGAAATCATCTTGAATGCTTCAGGGGCTGGGGCATAGCCAACATGAGCCCCACACCGAAGGAGGGGTCATCCAAGCGCCACAAAAGGACACCATGCCCTGCACATCCCTTTTTTCTTTTCATATGCAGACGAGGGTTGAAGCCAACTTTGACCCACTGCTTGGATGACATCACCATATGCAAATCAATCTGCTGCAGGCCTTCCCCCAGGAATGCTTGCACTAGTTGTTGCATTTGGTTTGTTGTTTGGGGGTGCTTCAGTATTAGGCAGCCTTCTGCCCTCCCATGTTCATCTGAAAATATGTGTTCTCCCTGCAGTTGTTGTCCCCAGATGAGAGTTCCCTTGTGCTGCCTCAGTTGAATCTCCTTTACTTGACAGAGATGTGCCTGAGCAGCGGCCCTCCCCAGCCCTATCCCAAATCATACTTATTTTGCATAGGAGATACCATGGTCATGAAGATTGTTCTCCCAGGGTGAGGTTCATTCATTGCATTCTGGGTATGCTGACCCCTGTGATTTCCCCAAATGTGGGAAACTCGACTGCATTATTTGTGGTAGTGGGGGACTGTGTTTGTGCTTTCTTCTGGTCAACTCTGGTAAAAATCAGATTTCTTTGTCTCAGATCTTCCTCTAGCCTTGTTCCTCTTTCGAGAGTTCCCTTGTGCTGCCTCAGTTGGATCTCCTACACTTGACAGGGGGGTACCCGAGCAGCGACCCTCCCCAGCTCTAGCCCAACTCATTCTTACCTGCCAGGTGAGAAACTATGATCATGTAGGTGCTTCTCCCAGGGCAAGGCTCACCCATTGCACTCTGGGTGTGCTGCCCCTGTGATTTCCCCAAATGTGGGAAACTTGACTGCATAATTTGTGTTTCCCCTGGTCGTCTCTCGTATAATTCAGATCTCTTTGTCTCAGGTCTCTCTCCAGCCTAGTTTGCTGTCTGTTTCCACTTCTCTTTTCTTGAGCCGCTCCCTTCTATGCCCTTGCGCACTATCCTGACTTCTCCCGTCTGCTTACTTTGTGCCTTCCAACACACAATGCAAACTACAGGTAGTGCTGCAGGGCCAACACCCTTTTACTTGCCTCACAGAGCAGCTCTGGAGCTGTTACAGTACCCAGCTGCTGCAAGAAATCAGCTTGAATGCTTCAGGGGCTGGGGCATTGCCAACATGAGCCCCACACCGAAGGAGGGTGGAGATGTTTAATGTGAACTAAGGGTCACCCAAGCGCCGCAAAAGGCCGCCATGCCCTGCATGCCCCTTTTCTCTTTTCATATGCAGACGAGGGTTGAAGCCAACTTTGACCCACTGCTTGGATGGCATTACCATATGCAAATCAATCTGCTGCAGGCCTTCCCCCAGGAATGCTTGCACTAGTTGTTGCATTTGGTTTGTTGTTTGGGGGTGCTTCAGTATTAGGCAGCCTTCTGCCCTCCCATGTTCATCTGAAAATATGTGTTCTCCCTGCAGTTGTTGTCCCCAGATGAGAGTTCCCTTGTGCTGCCTCAGTTGAATCTCCTTTACTTGACAGAGATGTGCCTGAGCAGCGGCCCTCCCCAGCCCTATCCCAAATCATACTTATTTTGCATAGGAGATACCATGGTCATGAAGATTGTTCTCCCAGGGTGAGGTTCATTCATTGCATTCTGGGTATGCTGACCCCTGTGATTTCCCCAAATGTGGGAAACTCGACTGCATTATTTGTGGTAGTGGGGGACTGTGTTTGTGCTTTCTTCTGGTCAACTCTGGTAAAAATCAGATTTCTTTGTCTCAGATCTTCCTCTAGCCTTGTTCCTCTTTCGAGAGTTCCCTTGTGCTGCCTCAGTTGGATCTCCTTCACTTGACAGGGGGGTACCCGAGCAGCGACCCTCCCCAGCTCTAGCCCAACTCCTACTTACCTGCCAGGTGAGATACTATGATCATGTAGGTGCTTCTCCCAGGGCAAGGCTCACCCATTGCACTCTGGGTGTGCTGCCCCTGTGATTTCCCCAAATGTGGGAAACTTGACTGCATAATTTGTGTTTCCCCTGGTCGTCTCTCGTATAATTCAGATCTCTTTGTCTCAGGTCTCTCTCCAGCCTAGTTTGCTGTCTGTTTCCACTTCTCTTTTCTTGAGCCGCTCCCTTCTATGCCCTTGCGCACTATCCTGACTTCTCCCGTCTGCTTACTTTGTGCCTTCCAACACACAATGCAAACTACAGGTAGTGCTGCAGGGCCCACACCCTTTTACTTGCCTCACAGAGCAGCTCTGGAGCTGTTACAGTACCCAGCTGCTGCAAGAAATCAGCTTGAATGCTTCAGGGGCTGGGGCATTGCCAACATGAGCCCCACACCGAAGGAGGGTGGAGATGTTTAATGCGAACTAAGGGTCACCCAAGCGCCGCAAAAGGCCGCCATGCCCTGCACGCCCCTTTTCTCTTTTCATATGCAGACGAGGGTTGAAGCCAACTTTGACCCACTGCTTGGATGACATCACCATATGCAAATCCATCTGCTGCAGGCCTTCCCCCAGGAATGCTTGTACTAGTTGTTGCATTTGGTTTGTTGTTTGGGGGTGCTTCAGTATTAGGCAGCCTTCTGCCCTCCCATGTTCATCTGAAAATATGTGTTCTCCCTGCAGTTGTTGTCCCCAGATGAGAGTTCCCTTGTGCTGCCTCAGTTGAATCTCCTTTACTTGACAGAGATGTGCCTGAGCAGCGGCCCTCCCCAGCCCCATCCCAAATCATACTTATTTTGCATAGGAGATACCATGGTCATGAAGATTGTTCTCCCAGGGTGAGGTTCATTCATTGCATTCTGGGTATGCTGACCCCTGTGATTTCCCCAAATGTGGGAAACTCGACTGCATTATTTGTGGTAGTGGGGGACTGTGTTTGTGCTTTTCTCTGCTCAGCTCTGGTAAAAGTCAGATTTCTTTGTCTCAGATCTTCCTCTAGCCTTGTTCTTCTTTCGAGAGTTCCCTTGTGCTGCCTCAGTTGGATCTCCTTCACTTGACAGGGGGGTGCCCGAGCAGCGACCCTCCCCAGCTCTAGCCCAACTCCTACTTACCTGCCAGGTGAGATACTATGATCAGGAAGGTGCTTCTCCCAGGGCAAGGCTCACCCATTGCACTCTGGGTGTGCTGCTCCTGCGATTTCCCCAAATGTGGGAAACTTGACTGCATAATTTGTGTTTCCTCTGGTCGGCTCTCGTATAATTCAGATCTCTTTGTCCCAGGTCTTTCTCCAGCCTAGTTTGCTGTCTGTTTCCACTTCTCTTTTCTTGAGCCGCTCCCTTCTATGCCCTTGCGCACTATCCTGACCTCTCCCGTCTGCTTACTTTGTGCCTTCCAATGCACAATGCATACTACAGGTAGTGCTGCAGGGCCCACACCCTTTTACATGCTTTACAGAACAGCTCTGGAGCTGTTACAGTGCCCAGCTGCTGCAAGAAATCATCTTGAATGCTTCAGGGGCTGGGGAATAGCCAACATGAGCCCCACACCGAAGGAGGGTGGAGATGTTTAATGCGAATTAAGGGTCATCCAAGCGCCACAAAAGGACGCCATGTCCTGCACATCCCTTTTTTCTTTTCATATGCAGACGAGGGTTGAAGCCAACTTTGACCCACTGCTTGGATGACATCACCATATGCAAATCCATCTGCTGCAGGCCTTCCCCCAGGAATGCTTGTACTAGTTGTTGCATTTGGTTTGTTGTTTGGGGGTGCTTCAGTATTAGGCAGCCTTCTGCCCTCCCATGTTCATCTGAAAATATGTGTTCTCCCAGCAGTTGTTGTCCCCAGATGAGAGTTCCCTTGTGCTGCCTCAGTTGAATCGCCTTTACTTGACAGAGATGTGCCTGAGCAGCGGCCCTCCCCAGCCCTATCCCAAATCATACTTATTTTGCATAGGAGATATCATGGTCATGAAGATTGTTCTCCCAGGGTGAGGTTCATTCATTGCATTCTGGGTATGATGACCCCTGTGATTTCCCCAAATGTGGGAAACTCGACTGCATTATTTGTGGTAGAGGGGGACTGTGTTTGTGCTTTCCTCTGGTCAGCTCTGGTAAAAGTCAGATTTCTTTGTCTCAGATCTTCCTCTAGCCTTGTTCTTCTTTCGAGAGTTCCCTTGTGCTGCCTCAGTTGGATCTCCTTCACTTGACAGGGGGGTGCCCGAGCAGCGACCCTCCCCAGCTCTAGCTCAACTCCTACTTACCTGCCAGGTGAGAAACTATGATCAGGAAGGTGCTTCTCCCAGGGCAAGGCTCACCCATTGCACTCTGGGTGTGCTGCCCCTGTGATTTCCCCAAATGTGGGAAACTTGACTGCATTATTTGTGGTAGTGGGGGACTGTGTTTGTGCTTTCTTCTGGTCAACTCTGGTAAAAATCAGATTTCTTTGTCTCAGATCTTCCTCTAGCCTTGTTCCTCTTTCGAGAGTTCCCTTGTGCTGCCTCAGTTGGATCTCCTTCACTTGACAGGGGGGTACCCGAGCAGCGACCCTCCCCAGCTCTAGCCCAACTCCTACTTACCTGCCAGGTGAGATACTATGATCATGTAGGTGCTTCTCCCAGGGCAAGGCTCACCCATTGCACTCTGGGTGTGCTGCCCCTGTGATTTCCCCAAATGTGGGAAACTTGACTGCATAATTTGTGTTTCCCCTGGCCGTCTCTCGTATAATTCAGATCTCTTTGTCTCAGGTCTCTCTCCAGCCTAGTTTGCTGTCTGTTTCCACTTCTCTTTTCTTGAGCCGCTCCCTTCTATGCCCTTGCGCACTATCCTGACTTCTCCCGTCTGCTTACTTTGTTCCTTCCAACACACAATGCAAACTACAGGTAGTGCTGCAGGGCCCACACCCTTTTACTTGCCTCACAGAGCAGCTCTGGAGCTGTTACAGTACCCAGCTGCTGCAAGAAATCAGCTTGAATGCTTCAGGGGCTGGGGCATTGCCAACATGAGCCCCACACCGAAGGAGGGTGGGGGTGTTTAATGCGAACTAAGGGTCATCTTGAACTTGAACCGTTTTATATACGTGTTCAAAGATTTAAAATGGGTCTCACCGAACCGTCCGGTTTCGGTACCACAAACATTGTGGAATAGTAACCCCTTCCTTGTTGAAGGAGGGGTACCTTGACTATCACCTGCTGCAAATACAGCTTGTGAATTTGCCTCTATCACAGCCTCCCTGTCCAAGGGAGATGTTGGCAAGGCAGATTTTAGGAAACGGCGAGGGGGAGACGTCTCGAATTCCAGCTTGAATCCCTGAGACACTACTTGTAGAATCCAGGGATCCACCTGTGAGCAAGCCCACTGATTGCTGAAGCACTTGAGACGGGCCCCCACCGCACCTGGCTCCACCAGTGGAGCCCCAGCGTCATGCTGTGGACTTAGCGGAAGCGGGGGAGGACTTTTGTTCCTGGGAACTGGCTGTATATATATATATATATGCACACACACTCATGTATATACATGTATACACAAATACACGTATGTACATGTTTATGTATGTATAATACACTGAGTACATTATATTTATGAATTAATTGCTTCCCGATTCTGCAGCAGCATCATCAGCACCATCAGTGTTACTCACAGTCACTTCACACTGACTGCTGCACAACACATCACTTAATTTCCGGGCCGCCCGCCACCTGGTGAAGAGACATGGGAGATGAAGGACCAGCAGTGCCACGTTGAGCGGAAGTATTGTGATTTAGTTACCCACACACTCCTTGTGACACCTGCTCCCCGTCTGCCCTCCCACCCGCCGCCTGCCATCCGGAACCCGCACTGACAAGTAAGTCTCAGCAGAATGTGTCTGCCGGCGGCTCCCAGTCCCCCCTAGAGGAACACTGCCAGTGGTGTGGCAGCCGCGGCACACTAGGACTGAGAGACCGCAGCGGGAGGAAAGCACCGGTGGGCGGGAGGAGAGCATAGGCGGACATCACCACGTCACATTGCAAGGTGACACCAGTCCCCCCAGTGAGGCCGCCGACGAATGCACTCAGCATAGTATTAGCAGCAGGCAGAGGGGGGGCGGGCGCAGCGGTGGTGGGAGGTACGGAAATGAGCTACAGGCTAGGCTCCACCGATCACACACTCAGCGATCACTGTGCCACAGCAAGTGTAGCGTGCAGCGGTGCTGGACATTAGGGAGTGCCTGTGCGCACCAGGCACCCCCTGTACGCACGCCTATGCGCTACCACCCCCCATATGCCACACTACATCACTATGCTATAGCCCTCCCATATGCTGCACTTCATAGTTACACTATACCCCCCATACAACATACTACATCACCACAGTACACTACTCACAATAAAATTAAAACATCCCAGTTCCTCATTCTTAATGAGCTCACGTGAGTTCTCTCCCCAACGGAGCTCCAGACCAAGTAACAATGAAGACACCAGCAGCGTGTAGGGGGCAGGCCTGGTCCACTTGTCAGGAGAGAGCAGTCACTGGAGGGTAAGAAGGGGACGGGGCCTAGTCCTACAGACGGGAGAGAGCACAGACAGGAGAGAGCAAGGTACAGGGGTAGAAGGGGACGGCTGATGTGAAGAAGGGGGCGGGGGCCTATTCTTGCATCCTTTCAAAATTCGACTTTTTAAAATTCGACATTTGACAAATTCGACTTTTCTGCAATGGTACAAATGCGGCAATTCAACAAAAGTATATTCAATTGAAGTTTGTAAATTCGACAACAGTGCTTTTAAACAGTAAATTCGTCATTTTCAATCCGCCACACTTTGCAGGCGGAATCTAATAAAAAATAATATTTTTTTGGGGTAATAGCATATCTATTTATATTAGAAGGGATTAGGTACTTGGTTTGTCTTTTTTGGAGGCACAAGTATTATTTATATATTTTTTAAAAGATTATTATTATTATTTTTTTTTTTTTAAATGGAATGTGAAAAACCCGGAAAAGAAAAATTGCGTGGGGTCCCCCCTCCAAAGCATAACCAGCCTCGGGCTCTTCGATCCGGTCCTGGTTCTAAAAATCCGGGGGAAAAACGGACAGGGGATCCCCCGTATTTTTAAAACCAGCTCCGGGCTCTGCGCCTGGTGCTGGTGCAAAAAATACGGGGGACAAAAAGAGTAGGGTCCCCCATTATTTTTACACCAGCATCGGGCTCCACTAGCTGGACAGATAATGCCACAGCCGGGGGTCACTTTTATACAGTGCCCTGCGGCCGTCGCATTAAATATCCAACTAGTCACCCCTGGCCGGGGTACCCTGGGGGAGTGGGGACCCCTTCAATCAAGGGGTCCCCCCCCAGCCACCCAAGGGCCAGGGGTGAAGCCCGAGGCTGTCCCCCCCATCCAAGGGCTGCGGATGGGAGGCTGATAGCCTTGAGAAAATTGAAAGAATATTGTTTTTTCCAGTAGTACTACAAGTCCCAGCAAGCCTCCCCCGCAATCTGGTACTTTGAGAACCACAAGTACCAGCATGCGGGAGAAAAACGTGCCCGCTGGTACCTGTAGTTCTACTGGGGGAAAAATACCCAAATAAAAACAGGACACAGACACCGTGAAAGTATAACTTTATTTCACACCTGCCGACACACACATACTTACCTATGTTGACACGAAGCAGTCGGTCCTCTTCTCCAAGTAGAATCCACGGGTACCTGAAAATAAAAGATAATTATACTCACCTGATCCAGGTTCCAGATTAACTCCACGTACTTGGCAAAACAACAAACCGAACACCCGGACCAGACGGACTGAAAGGGGTCCCATGTTTACACATGGGACCCCTTTCCACGAATGCAGACATCCGAATCTCGCGGGTATCCGACAGCGGGATGATGACGTTCGGGGCGCGCTCGGGTTAGCCGAGCAAGGCGGGAAGGTTCGAACCTGCCTCGGACCCATGTAAAATGGGTGAAGTTCGGGGGGTCCGGATTCCGACGAACCGAACCCACTCATCACTAGTATGTACGTGTGTGTCAGGTGCCGTGCGCGTACGTACGTGTGTGTCAGGTGTCGTGCGTGTACGTGTGTGTGTGTGTGTGTGTGTCAGGTGGCGCGTACCTACATGTGTGTATGTCAGGTGCTGTGCATGTGTGTACGTACACGCGTGTATGTGTCAGGTGCCGCGTGTGTGTGTGTGTGTGCCAGTGTGCCAGGAGCCACGCGTGTACATGCGTGAGGGTGTCAGGAGCCGCACGTATACGTACATACGTGTAGGTTTCAGGTGCCGCGCGTATACATACGTGTGTGTGTCAGGAGCCGAGCGCGTACGTACATGTGTGTGTGTCAGGAGCAACGCGCGTGTGTGTCAGGAGCCACACGTGTGCATGCGTGTGTGTGTCAGGTGCCACACATGTACGTACGTGTGTGTGTGTGTGTTTGTGTCAGGTGCCGCGCGTGTACGTGTGTGTGTCAAGTGCCGCGTGTGTACGTACGTATGTGTGTGCCTGGAGCCGCGCGTGTACATACATGTGTGTGTGTGTGTCTCAGGTGCTGTACGTGTATGTGTGTGTCTCAGGTGCTGCACGTGTATATGTGTGTATTTCAGGTGCTGCATTTGTATGTGTCAGCTGCCACGTGGGTGTCAGGTGTTGAGCGTGTATGTGTTTGTGTCAGCTGTCGCATCTGTATGTGTGTGACTGTCAGGTGCTGCGCGTGTATGTGTGTTTCAGGTGCTGTTCATGTATGTGGGAGTGGCAGGTGCTGCATGTGTATATATGTGTGAGTGGCAGGTGCTGCGTGTGTATACGAGTGTGTGTGAGGTGCTGCGAGTGTATGTGTGTGTTAGGTGCTCTGAGTGTATATGATTGTGTGTCAGGTGCTGTGCGTGTGTGCGTTAAATGCCACATGTATATATGTGTGTCAGGTGCTGCGTGTGTGTGTGTGTGTGTGTCAGGTGCTGCATGTTTGTATGTGTGTGTGTGTGTGTGTCAGGTGCTGCATGTCTGTATGTGTGTGTGTGTCAGGCGCTGCATGTCTGTGTGTGTGTGTGTGTGTGTGTGTCAGGTGCTGCATGTATGTATATGTGTGTGGGTGTGTCAGGTGATGCATGTCTGTGTGTGGGTGTGTCAGGTGATGCATGTGTGTGTGTGTGTGTGTGGGTGTGTCAGGTGCTGCATGTCTGTGTGTGTGTGTGTGTGGGTGTGTGTGTCTGTCAGGTGCTGCATGTGTGTGTCAGGTGCTGCATGTCTGCGTGTGTGTGTGTCAGGCGCTGTATGTCTGCGTGTGTGTGTCAGGCGCTGCATATCTGTGTCAGGTGCTGTGTGTGTGTGTGTGTGTGTGCGTGTCTGTCAGGTGCTGCGTGTCTGCGTGTGTGTCAGGCGCTGCGTGTCTGCGTGTGTGTCAGGCGCTGCGTGTCTGCGTGTGTCAGGCGCTGCGTGTCTGCGTGCGTGTCAGGCGCTGCGTGTGTGTCAGGCGCTGCGTGTGTGTCAGGCGCTGCGTGTGTGTCAGGCGCTGCGTGTCTGCGTGTGTGTCAGGCGCTGCGTGTGTGTCAGGCGCTGCGTGTCTGCGTGTGTGTCAGGCGCTGCGTGTCTGCGTGTGTGTCAGGCGCTGCGTGTGTGTCAGGCTCTGCGTGTGTCAGGCGCTGCGTGTGTGTCAGGCGCTGCGTGTCTGCGTGTGTGTCAGGCGCTGCGTGTCTGCGTGTGTGTCAGGCGCTGCGTGTCTGCGTGTGTGTCAGGCGCTGCGTGTCTGCGTGTTTGTGTGTCAGGTGCTGCGTGTGTGTGTCAGGTGCTGCGTGTGTGTGTGTCAGATGCTGCGTGTCTGCGTGTGTGTTAGGTGCTGCGTGTGAGTATGTCAGGTGCTGCTTGTGTCAGGAGCATGTGAGTGTCAGGTGCGTGTGTGTGTCAGGCGCTGCGTGTGTCAGGCGCTGCGTGTGTCAGGAGCTGCCTGTGCGTGTGCGTGTGTGTCAGGCGCTGCCTGTGTGTCAGGCGCTGCGTGTCTGTGTGTGTCAGGCGCTGCGTGTCTGTGTGTGTCAGGCGCTGCGTGTCTGTGTGTGTCAGGCGCTGCGTGTGTGCCAGGCGCTGCCTGTGCGTGTGTGCCAGGCGCTGCCTGTGCGTGTGTGTCAGGCGCCGCATGTCTGTCAGGCGCCGCGTGTCTGTCAGGCGCCGCGTGTGCGTCAGGCGCCGCGTGTGCGTCAGGCGCCGCGTGTGCGTCAGGCGCCGCGTGTCTATGTGCGTCAGGCGCCGCGTGTGTGCGTGTGTGTCAGGTCCGTGTGAGTGTCAGGTGCTGCGTCTGTGTGTGCGTGTGTCAGGTGCTGCGTGTGTGTCAGGTGCTGCGTGTGAGTGTATGCGCGTGTGTCAGGTCCGTGTTAGTGTCAGGTGCTGTGTGTGTGTGTGTCAGGTGCTGTGTGTGTGCGTGTGTGTCAGGTGCTGTGTGTGTGTGTGTGTGTGTGTGTGTGTCAGGTGCTGTGTGTGTGCGTGTGTCAGGCGCTGCATATTAGTATGCGTGTCAGGCGTTGCATGTCTGTGTGTGTCAGGCGCTGCGTGTCTGGGGGGGGTGGCCGGACACACAGCAGAGAGGGGGTGGGGGTGGCTGGACACACAGCAGAGAGGGGAGGGTGACCGGACACACGGCAGGGAGGGGAGGGGGTGGCCGAACACAGCAGGAAGAGGGGGGAGTTGCCGAACACACAGCAGGGGAGGGGAGGGGATGGTGGCTAGACAAACAGCAGGGGAGGGGAGGGGGGGGAGGGTAGGCCGGACACACAGCAGGTGAGGGGGGGGGTGGCTGGACACACAGCAGGGAGGGGGGGTAGGCAGGACACACAGCAGGGGAGGGTGGCCGGACAAACAGCAGGGAGAGAGGGGGGGGGTAGGCCGGACACACAGCAGGGGAGGGGGGGTGGCTGGACACACAGCAGGTGAGGGGGGGCTGGACACACAGCAGGTGAGGGGGGGGGCTGGACACACAGCAGGTGAGGGGGGGGGCCTGGACACACAGCAGGTGAGGGGGGGGCTGGACACACAGCAGGTGAGGGGGGGGGCTGGACACACAGCCGGTGGGGGGGGGGCTGGACACGCAGCAGGTGAGTGGGGGGGGGCTGGACACGCAGCAGGTGAGGGGGGGTAGGCCGGACACACAGCAGGGGAGGGGAGGGTGGCCGGACACACAGCAGGGGAGGGGAGGGTGGCCGGACACACAGCAGGGGAGGGGAGGGTGGCCGGACAAACAGCAGGGGAGGGGAGGGTGGCCGGACAAACAGCAGGGAGGGGGGGGGTAGGCCGGACACACAGCAGGGAGGGGGGGGGTAGGCCGCCGGACACACAGCAGGGGAGGGGAGGGTGGCCGGACAAACAGCAGGGAGGGGGGGGTAGGCCGGACACACAGCAGGTGAGGGGGGGGGTGGCTGGACACACAGCAGGTGAGGGGGGGGTCTGGACACACAGCAGGGAGGGGGGGGGTAGGCCGGACAAACAGCAGGGAGGGGGGGGGGGGTAGGCCGGACACACAGCAGGGAGGGGGGGGGGGGGGGCTGGACACAGCAGGGGGGGGGGTAGGCCAGACACACAGCAGGTGAGGGGGGGGGTGGCTGGACACACAGCAGGGAGGGGGGGGTAGGCCGGACACACAGCAGGTGAGGGGGGGGGGGCTGGACACACAGCAGGTGAGGGGGGGGGGGGCTGGACACACAGCAGGTGAGGGGGGGGGGTAGGCCGGACACACAGCAGGTGAGGGGGGGGGTGGCTGGACACACAGCAGGGAGGGAAGGGGGTAGGGGGGTGGCCTTATTATAATAACCGTGTGGGGGAGGAGTCTGCGGCGGTGGGTGAATGAGATGTGGGGGCAGGCTGCTAAGGGTGCAGGGGACTCTACTCATGGTTTTGGTAGACATAAGGATGCCTAATTACAAGTTCCCGTTTAGCCACTGCATCAAGCTACCTGAGGTTTGCAATTCAGGATTGTCATTACCAATTTCAGACGTTGCCGTTTGGTCTGTCCACGGCTCCGAGGATTTTCACCAGGGTGATGGTGGAAATGATGGTTCTCCTTCGCAAGCAAGGAGTCACAATTATGCCGTACTTGGATGATCTCCTGATAAAGGCGAGATCCAGGGACCAGTTGGTGCAAAACATCTACTCTCCCTGACAGTTCTTCAACAACATGGTTGGCTCCTAAACTTGCCAAAATCGCAGTTGGTCCCAATGACGCGGTTGTTGTTTCTGGGAGTCATACTGGACACAGAAGAGGCTTTCTTCCAGTGGAAAGGCTATGGAGTTCCAGAGTCTGGTCAAACAAATTCTGAAACCAGCAAGAGTGTTAATCCATCAATGCATTCTGTTGCTGGGGAAGATGGTTGCGGCCTACGAGGCCATTCAGTTTGGCAGGTTCCATGCCAGAGTGTTCCAGTGGGACCTGTTGGACAAGTGGTCCGGATCCCACCTACACATGCACCGGAGGATAATCCTGTCTTCCAAGACCAGAATCTTACTCCATTGGTGGCTGCACAGTTCTCACCTCCTAGAGGGGCGATGGTTCGGGATCCAGGACTGGATCCTAGGGACCATGGATGCAACCCTCCGAGGCTGGGGAGCAGTCACACAGGGGGAAAACATCCAAGGAAGATGGTCAAGTCAGGAAAGTTTTCTCCACATAAATGTTCTGGAGTTAAGGGCCATTTAATAACTGCAGACACAGTACGCACTGGGACGGGTGCCCAGCATCCTCTACGGACTAAGAGAAAAGGATTTACCGGTAGGTATTAAAATCCTATTTTCTCTAACGTCCTAGAGGATGCTGGGGACTCCGTAAGGACCATGGGGATAGATAGGCTCCGCAGGAGACATGGGTACTTTAAGAAAGACTTTAGTTCTGGGTGTGCACTGGCTCCTCCCTCTATGCCCCTCCTCCAGACCTCAGTTTGATACTGTGCCCAGTGGAGACTGGGTGCTTTTCAGGAGCTCTCCTGAGCTTTCTGACAGAAAGTATTTTGTTTGGTTTTTAATTTTCAGGGAGCACTGCTGGCAACAGACTCCCTCATCGAGGGACTGAGGGGAGAGAAGCAGCCCTACTCTCTGAGTTGCAAGGTCCAGCTTCTTAGGCTACTGGACACCATTAGCTCCAGAGGGATTGGTACGCAGGATCTCACCCTCGCCGTCCGTCCCAGAGCCGCGCCTCCGTCCCCCTTGCAGAGCCGGAAGATAGAAGCCGGGTGAGTATGAGAAGAAAAGAAGACTTCAGAGGCGGCAGAAGACTTCATGATCTTCACTGAAGTAACGCACAGCACTGCAGCTGTGCGCCATTGCTCCCATACACCTCACACACTCCGGTCACTGTAAGGGTGCAGGGCGCAGGGGGGGGGGGGCACCCTGGGCAGCAATATAAACCTTTTTTTGGCAAAAATATAACACATATACAGCGGGGCACTGTATATATGTATGAGCCCCCGCCAATTTTACAGTTTAAGCGGGACAGAAGCCTGCCGCCGAGGGTGCGGGGCTTCTCCCTCAGCACTCACCAGCGCCATTTTTTCTCCACAGCACCGCTGAGAGGAAGCTCCCCGGACTCTCCCCTGCTTATACCACGGTAGACAAGAGAGTTGAAAAGAGGGGGGGGGCACATAATTTGGCGCAAATTACATACAGCAGTACTACTGGGCAAACATTAAGTTACTGTGTATTCCTGGGTTATATAGCGCTGGGGTGTGTGCTGGCATACTCTCTCTCTGTCTCTCCAAAGGGCCTTGTGGGTAAACTGTCTTCAGAAAAAGCATTCCCTGTGTGTGTGGTGTGTCCGTACACGTGTGTCGACATGTCTGAGGAAGAAGGCTATATTAGAGAGGAGCAGGAGCAAATGAATGTGGTGTCTCCGCCGACAGCTGATTGGATGGATATGTGGAATGTTTTAAATGCTAGTGTAAACTCATTGCACAAAAGATTAGACAAGGCTGAAGCTTTGGGACAGTCAGGGTCTCAACCCATGCCTGATCCTATGTTGCAGGGACTGTCAGGGTCTCATAAGCGCCCACTATCCCAGATTGTTGACACAGATACAGACACGGATTCTGACTCCAGTGTCGATTACGATGATGCAAAGTTACAGCCAAAATTGGCAAAATCCATTCGATATATGATTATGGCAATAAAAGATGTTTTGCACATCAGAGAGGAACCCCCTGTCCCTGACAAGAGGGTACATATGTACAAGGTGAAAAAGCCTGAGGAAACCTTTGAGGGGGTCACACGAGCTGAACGAGATATGTGAAAAAGCTTGGGAATCTCCAGATAAAAGACTGCAGATTTCCAAAAGGATTCTTATGGCGTATCTTTCCCATCAATGGATAGGTTACGATGGGAATCCTCCCCTAGGGTGGACAAAGCATTAACACGCTTATCCAAGAAGGTAGCCCTCCCGTCCCAGTATACGGCTACCCTCAAAGAGTCTGCTGACCGCAAACAGGAGATTACCCTGAAGTCCATTTATACACATTCAGGTACCTTACTCAGACCGGCAATTGCGTCGGCCTGGGTGTGTAGTGCTGTAGCGGCATGGACGGATACCTTATCTGAGGGGATGGATACCCTAGATAAGGATACTATTTTATTGACCCTGGGGCATATAAGAGATGCTGTCCTATATATGTGTGTATGCAAACTACAGGTGGTGCTGCAGGGCTCACACCCTTTTACTTGTCTTGTAAAGCAACTCTGGAGCTGTTTCTGGGTCCAGCTGCTGCAAGAAATCAGCTTGAATGCTTCAGGGGCTGGGGCATGGCCAACATGAGCCCACACTGATGGGGGGTGGGGGTGTATAAAGCGATTTAGGGGTCATCCAAGCGCAACCCCACAAAGGCCGCCATGCCCTGCGTGACCCTTTTCTCTTTTCATATGCAGACGAGGGTTGCAGCCAACTATGCCCACTGCTTGGATGACATCACTATATGCAAATCCATCTGCTGCAGGCCTTCCCCCAGGAATGCTTGCAGTAGTTGTTGCATTTGGTTTGTTGTTTGGGGGTGCTTCAGTATTAGGCAGCCTTCTGCCCTCCCACATTCGTCTGAAAATGTGTTCTCCTTGCAGTTGTTGTTCCCAGATGAGAGTTCCCTTGTGCTTCCTCAGTTGAATCTCCTTAACTTGACAGGGGTGTGCCCGTGCAGCCGCCCTCCACAGCCCTATCCCAACACATACTTATCTTGCATATGAGATCTCTTGATCATGAAGATAGTTCTCACAGGGTGAGGTTCATCCATTACATTTTAAAGTAGGAAGGTACAAATTACATATTCAAATTACATATATGTGCTGGATTCAAATGTTTCCCCCCTTCCTTTCTCAATTGTGCCCATCAGCAGCTATTCTAATGTTGCTGCCAATGGGTGTGACGCATTCATTTCTTCTGTGGGGTACACTGGACTCCACAAGGATTCACATTGTATATGTACACCAGAGTAGGATCTTGATCTGAGGCACCAACAGGCTCAAAGCTTTTGACTGTTCCCAAGATGCTCAGCGCCCCCTCCTCTATAACCTCGCTTCCATGAACAGGGAGCTCAGTTTGTAGTTGGTGCCTTCAGTAGCAGGCCACTTAACAGGGGGCTGCCTCAGGCAGCCTATTCTTAGCTATTAATTTTGGCAAGAAAAGAAGAACTTTTTTTTATAAGAATCTACAAGGGCTGCAGCAGGCTAGGTCTAATAGACCTCTTTACTGCAGCTCCATCACTCCCAGTGGCGCAGTATACTCCCGTGCCCCGGTTGCTGGGTCACTGCAGCGGAGGCTCCGGTTTCTTCCTAAGGTCAGTCACACACACACACCGCCCTCCGGGATCACGAGGCCGCTGATGGGGGCGGGCCGTGTGCGCACTGGCGTGGACACTGATTACTGGGCAGCCGCTCCACTAGCCACCAGGGACAGTTAAGGAGCACAGCTCTGGGGTTTTTTCTCCTATATTAACCCCATTTTGTACTACCCGCAGTGCATTGTGATAGGTAATGGGGCCTGATTCAGGTTGGATCGCAATCCAACTGCAAAAACTGCGAAGAGCATACGCCTACATTTTCTGCGGCACCCCGCAGATAATGCGATCACCTCTGCCTGTGAATCGGTGAAGGGGGGGGGGGGGGGGTCAACAACACTCCATTTCCAAGTCGGAGATGGAGCGGTGCGGGGGCACGGTTTCAAAATGGGGTCGGCAACGGAGAAACAGGAGGCGTGGTCAGAGCAGCTGCATGACATCACATGGGCCGGACTCTGCCAGTGGAGCCCCAGCGTCATGAGGTAGATTTTGTAGAGGCCGGGGAGGACTTCTGTTCCTGGGAACTAGCTGTGTTGTGCAGCTTTATTCCTCTGCCCCTACCTCTGGCAAGAAAGGACGCACCTCGCACTTTCTTGTTTCTTTGTGACCGAAAGGACTGCATTTGATAATGCGGAGCTTTCTTATGCTGTGAGGGAACATAAGGTAAAAAATTTGATTTTCCAACTGTAGCTGTGCGTGTTAATGCTTTGTCCATCCTACGGGAGGATTTCCATCGTAACCTATCCGTTGATGGAATAGGATACGCCATAAGAATCCTTTTGGAAATCTGCAGTCTTTTATCTGGAGATTCCCAAGCTTTTTCACATAACTCGTTCAGCTCGTGTGACCCCCTCAAAGGTTACCTCAGGCTTCTTTCCCTTGTACATATGTACCCTCTTGTCAGGGACAGGGGGTTCCTCTGTGATGTGCAAAACATCTTTTATTGCCATAATCATATATCGAATGGATTTTGCCAATTTTGGCTGTAACTTTGCATCATCGTAATCGACACTGGAGTCAGAATCCGTGTCGGTATCTGTGTCAACAATCTGGGATAGTGGGCGCTTATGAGACCCTGACAGTCCCTGCAACATAGGATCAGGCATGGGTTGAGTCCCTGACTGTCCCAAAGCTTCAGCCTTGTCTAATCTTTTGTACAATGAGTTTACACTAGCATTTAAAACATTCCACATATCCATCCAATCAGGTGTCAGCGGAGACACCACATTCATTTGCTCCCGCTCCTCTCTAATATAGCCTTCTTCCTCAGACATGTCGACACACGTGTACCGACACACCACACACACAGGGAATACTTTTTCTGAAGACAGTTTCCCCACAAGGCCCTTTGGAGAGACAGAGAGAGAGTATGCCAGCACACTCCCCAGCGCTATATAACCAAGGAATAACACAGTAACTTAATGTTTGTCCAGTAGCGCTGCTGTATGTAATTTGCGCCGAATTATGTGCCCCCCCTCTCTTTTCAACCCTCTTCTCTACCGTGGTATAAGCAGGGGAGAGTCCGGGGAGCTTCCTCTCAGCGGTGCTGTGGAGAAAAAATGGCGCTGGTGAGTGCTGAGGGAGAAGCCCCGCCCCCTCGGCGGCGGGCTTCTGTCCCGCTTAAACTGTAAAATTGGTGGGGGCTCATACATATATACAGTGCCCAGCTGTATATATGTTATATTTTTGCCAAAAAGAGGTTTATATTGCTGCCCAGGGCGCCCCCCCTGCGCCCTGCACCCTTACAGTGACCGGAGTATGTGAGGTGTATGGGAGCAATGGCGCACAGCTGCAGTGCTGTACGCTACCTCAGTGAAGATCATGAACTCTGTGGAGCCCGTCTATCCCCATGGTCCTTACGGAGTCCCCAGCATCCTCTAGGACGTTAGAGAAACTAGGATTTAATACCTACCGGTAAATCCTTTTCTCTTAGTCTGTTGAGGATGCTGGGCACCCGTCCCAGTGTGTACTGTGTCTGCAGTTATTAAATGGCCCTTAACTCCAGAACATTTATGTGGAGACAACTTTCCTGACTTGACCATCTTCCTTGGACGTTTTCCCCCTGTGTGACTGCTCCCCAGCCTCGGAGGGTTGCATCTGTGGTCCCTAGGATCCAGTCCTGGATCCCGAACCATCGCCCCTCTAGGAGGTGAGAACTGTGCAGCCACCAATGGAGTGAGATTCTGGTCTTGGAAGACAGGATTATCCTCCGGTGCATGTGTAGGTGGGATCCGGACCAATTGTCCAACAGGTCCCACTGGAACACTCTGGCATGGAACCTGCCAAACTGAATGGCCTCGTAGGCCACAACCATCTTCCCCAGCAACTGAATGCATTGATGGATTAACACTCTTGCTGGTTTCAGAATTTGTTTGACCAGACTCTGGATCTCCATAGCCTTTCCACTGGAAGAAAACCTCTTCTGTGTCCAGTATGTGTTATGATTCCAGCACTCTGGTCAGAGAAGATCTTCTGGCAAGGACCGGAGCACTGGAACGGAATGCTGGGGAAGGGAGCAGGACAGGAAAATAGCCCCTGGCGCCCTAACTCTGTTGTCTCACCCGTGTTGTCAGAAATCCCCTGCGAGACTATGGTTTCTTGAGCCCTTGGCAGCCGCGTTTGAAGGGCGGATTATGTCTGCCCAACTTCGATGCCCCCCGGTCTTAATGAGAGACAAAGGGAAACCCGAGACAGGGTGATAACAAGGGGCCCTCTAACTAAACAACCAGGCCAGGGGATAAGCAAACTCAAAACTATAATATGTGCGGAGAAACCGCCAGGAAAAAGGACAACCAAAATATCCACTTGTCCAATTCTCCTACCCGGCACCGCCGAGTACCAGAGAGGACTTGTGGAAGCGGAACCCTCCGCAAATGCTCCAAACACAAAATATAAAAGGTAAAGCAGCTGAGCCGCAACACACGGCAGAGCCGCAACTCACGAACACCACTGGATATAAAACGGTGATCAGTCAGGACTCCAGGGAACCAAACGACCTCTTGGGATGAGATGACAACTCCCGAATACCGGACTTCTGCGGACTGGAATGACCGGATACAGCTGGACTGGAAACAGACTCTCAGCAAACAAAGGCAGCATGCAGGAAGCTATTACCGGCATCTGTGAGAAGCCCTGGGAGTGTATTTAACAAGGAGTCCTCCAATCAGCTGCTAATGGCTGATTAGAATAAATGCCGTGCAGCTGCCTTGCTGCACGGCCAGAGAGCAGGTGAATATCTTAATTTCCTAAAGCCTAGCAACGGGGAACGCGGTCCGCCAGTGGCGTCCCCATTGCTAGGGTCCGTGCGGCTCAGCGCGCCCGGCGTCTAGCGTTGCTAGGGAGCCGGCGGCTGTACGTGCACGGCATCTCTAGTTGCTAGGCGCCGGGCCGCGCAGACCATCAAGCGGACCCCGGCGCCTAACAGTACCCCCCCCTTGAGGAGGGGTCAAGGAACCCCTAAAGCCAGGTTTCTGAGGAAATTCCCGAAAAAATGCCCTCTTGAGCCTCGGGGCATGAAGATCCTTATCCAGGACCCAAGACCTTTCCTCCGGACCATAGCCTTTCCAGTGAACCAGAAAATACAGCCGATCCCGGGACAATTTGGAATCGAGAACCTTCTCTACCAAGAACTCCTGTTGTCCCTGTACATCCACTGGAGATCTACCCTGAGAGATCTTCCGAGGAAATCTACTGGAAGAAACATATTGTTTCAACAGGGAACAATGAAACGTATTTCCAATCCTGAGAGATCTTGGTAAACGTAACCGAAAGGCAACTGGGTTGACTCTTTTAATAATAAGAAATGGCCCAATAAATTTTGGTCCCAGTCTAGCTGAGGATTGTCGAAGCCTGATGTTGCGAGTCGACAACCACACCCTATCTCCCACCTTAAAAGTGCAAGGACGTCGGAGCCTGTCAGAAAATTTCTTCTCTCGAAAGGCCGCTTTTCTGAGAGCAAGGTGCACCTTTTTCCAAATGGCTCTGAGATGGGAGGTTAAGGTAAGCGAGGAGACTGAGGAATGATGAAAAAAAGAATTAGCTCTGGGGTGAAAACCAAAAACTGAAAAGAATGGAGACTCTTTAGTGGAGGAATGACAAGAATTATTGTAAGCAAATTCAGCCAACGGAAGAAACTCGGACCAATCATTCTGGAGTTTGGCTGAATACAAGCGCAAATATTGTTTCAATGATTGGTTAACTCGTTCGGTTTGCCCGTTGGATTGTGGGTGGTAACCGGATGTTAACGACAATTTCATCTTCAATGAGGCACAAAAACATTTCCAGAATTGTGCGATGAATTGTGGACCCCGATCAGAAACAATATCAGTAGGCAACCCATGAAGCCTGAATACATGGCGGAGAAACAAAACTGCCAACCCTTGGGCAGAAGGCAATCGGGGAAGAGCAATACAATGAGCCATTTTACTAAAACGGTCCACTACCACCCATATGACTCGGAATCCGGCTGAAAGGGGAAGGTCAACCACAAAATCCATGGAAATATGAGACCACGGCCTGAGAGGAACATTTAAGGGCATAAGTTGCCCGATGGGCAAGGAACGGGGAATCTTATGCTGTGCACAAACCTGACATGAATAAACAAATTCCTTGACGTCTTTAGAAAGACCAGGCCACCATACTGAGCGAGAGACTAACTCCAATGTCTTAGAGACTCCTGGATGCCCTGAAACTTTGTTATCATGGAATTCCGTTAAAACAGTAACTCTCAAAAACTCAGGGACGTAAAGACGACCAGCAGGAGTAATTCTAGGAGCTTGGTGTTGAAGCTGTTTTAACTGGGTAAATAAATCTTGTGTGAGGCCCGCCCAGATGACCGAAGATGGAAGTATGGGGGTAACAGGATTGTTATTGTGAACCGGAAGAAAGCTATGTGACAGGGCATCAGCCTTAGTATTCTTGGAACCAGGCCTGAAAGTGATTATAAATTTGAAACGCGTAAAAAATAATGCCCAACGTGCCTGCCGGGCATTAAGCCGCTTAGCCGATTCAATGTATTGCAGGTTCTTATGGTCAGTCAATACCGAAATAGTATGTTTTGCTCCCTCCTGCCAATGCCTCCACTCCTCGAAAGCCCATTTTACCGCCAGTAACTCCCGATTACCAACGTCATAGTTGGATTCAGCGGAGGAGAATTTCCTGGACATAAAGGCACAAGGATGTAACTCCAGAGACTCCGGATCCTTTTGAGAAAGGATAGCCCCCACTCCAACCTCCGAGGCATCAACCTCCACCACAAAGGGCAATTCCGGATTAGGATGTCTGAGGACTGGAGCCGAGACAAAGGCTTGTTTCAAGGCCCGGAAGGACAACTCAGCTTCACGCGACCAGTTGGTAGGATCCGCTCCTTTCTTTGTCAGAGCTACAATGGGAGCAACCAGGTCAGAAAAAGAATGAATGAACCTCCTATAATAATTCGCAAACCCTAAAAAACGCTTAATTGCTTTTAAATTGGTGGGTTGCGCCCAACTAAGGATGGCCTGGAGTTTCTTTGGTTCCATGGAAAATCCCTGAGGGGAAATTATGTACCCTAAAAAAGATACTTCCGTGACATGAAACTCACACTTCTCCAGCTTGGCATATAAATTATTCTCACATAACTTTTGAAGAACCAGACGCACCTGGGTAACATGTTGTTCCATTGATTTAGAAAAAATCAGGATGTCGTCTAAGTAAACGACCACGAATTTCCCTAGGAAGTCACGGAGCACATCGTTAATGAGGTCTTGAAAAACTGCCGGAGCATTGGACAGGCCGAACGGCATCACCAGGTATTCGTAGTAACCCGACTGAGTACTGAAGGCCGTTTTCCACTCATCTCCAGATTTAATTCGGATGAGGTTGTACGCTTCTCTAAGGTCAATTTTAGAAAAAATCACAGCAGAACGTAACTGATCAAAGAGTACAGAAATCAACGGCAAAGGATAGGTGTTTTTAACTGAGATCTTATTCAGGGCTCTAAAATCAATGCAAGGTCTAAGCGAGCCATCCTTTTTCTCCACAAAGAAGAAGCCTGCACTTAAAGGAGATTTTGATGGTCTAATAAATCCTTTCTCAAGGCTCTCCTTTACATAATCATTCATAGCCGCAGTTTCTGGCCCGGATAATGCATATAATCTTCCCTTTGGCAATGCGGCACCAGGAATTAACTCAATAGCACAATCATAAGGCCGATGGGGAGGCAGAATGTCCGCATTGCCTTTGGAGAAAACATCAGCAAACTCCTGGTATTCCACCGGAATGAGTTCTGGAATGATAGCTGCTACTCTGACTGGAAACGTGATACATTCCTTATCACAAAAAGTACCCCAATGTGAAATCTCCCCTGACCGCCAATCAATGGTGGGATTATGAAAGGCCAGCCAAGGGTGACCCAGAACAACTGGAACTGCTGGGCAATGTGTAAGAAAGAACTTGATTTTCTCGGAATGTAGAGCTCCTACTGTAAGTAGTACAGGGGGTGTACGGAGAGAAATAATCCCATTAGACAGCGGACTCCCATCTAAGCCATGCATGGTGACACACCTACCCAAAGGTAACTGAGGAATGCCTAAGGCCTTAGCCCAAGTTAAATCCATAAAGTTTCCTGCAGCTCCACTGTCAACAAAAGCCGACACCGAAGAACTGAGGCTGCCAAAGGAAACTTTAACTGGGACTAAAAGGGAGTTATTCGAGGAGATAAGCTGCAGACCTAGGTGAACCCCCTCACAATTCACCTGGTCAAAGCGTTTCCCGACTTGTTCGGACAATTACGAGCAAAATGTCCCTTACCCCCACAGTACAGACAAAGACCAGAATTTTGCCTTCTGGCTCTTTCTTCAGGAGACAGCCGGGAGAGACCCATCTGCATGGTCTCCTCTACGTCTTCAGGAATGGAATATACACACGGACTTGACCTTACAGGTGCTCCTTTTTCAGCCCTCCGCTCTCTGAGACGACGATCAATCTCAATAGAAAGCTCCATGAGTTTATCGAGAGTCTCAGGAGCGGGGTACTGAAGGAGACTGTCTTTTATAGACTCTGATAAGCCGAGGCGAAACTGACTGCGCAGGGCTGGGTCATTCCAGCCACAGTCGTTCGACCAACGGCGAAACTCCGTACAATAAACCTCTGCAGGATTTCTACCCTGTCTGAGAGCGCGCAACTGACTTTCAGCGGACGCCTCTCTATCAGGGTCATCATACAAGAGCCCTAAAGACTCAAAAAAAGCGTCAACTGACAACAATGCCGGATCCTCTGCTCTTAAACCAAATGCCCAGGTCTGAGGATCCCCCTGGAGCAAAGAAATAATAATCCCGACCCGCTGAGATTCAGTACCCGAGGAAGTCGGTCTTAAACGAAAATAAAGTTTACAGGATTCTTTAAAATTAAAAAACTCTTTTCTATCACCAGAAAAACGGTCAGGCAAATGCATCTTTGGTTCAGGGACTACCCTTGGGGAAGCTCGCAAAAGATCTTCCTGCGACTTCACCCAAAGAGAAAGATCCTGAACCATCTGAGTAAGTTCTTGAATCTGGCTGACTAAGAGCTGACCAGGATTTGGCCCTAAACCTGTTGGATTCATGAGGCCGATAAACTCTCACAAAACTGAATGAGAAAAAATTAAACCCCGTTTAATTTTAAGTTTTGGTATGGCCGGTAATAATGTTATGATTCCAGCACTCTGGTCAGAGAAGATCTTATGGCAAGGACTGGAGCACTGGAACGGAATGCTGGGGAAGGGAGCAGGACAGGAAAATAGCCCCTGGCGCCCTAACTCTGTTGTCTCACCCGTGTTGTCAGAAATCCCCTGCGAGACTATGGTTTCTTGAGCCCTTGGCAGCCGCGTTTGAAGGGCGGATTATGTCTGCCCAACTTTGATGCCCCCCGGTCTTAATGAGAGACAAAGGGAAACCCGAGACAGGGTGATAACAAGAGGCCCTCTAACTAAACAACCAGGCCAGGGGCTAAGCAAACTCAAAACTATAATATGTGCGGAGAAACCGCCAGGAAAAAGGACAACCAAAATATCCACTTGTCCAATTCTCCTACCCGGCACCGCCAAGTACCAGAGAGGACTTGTGGAAGCGGAACCCTCCGCAAATGCTCCAAACACAAAATATAAAAGGTAAAGCGGCTGAGCCGCAACTCACGAACACCACTGGATATAAAACGGTGATCAGTCAGGACTCCAGGGAACCAAACGACCTCTTGGGATGAGATGACAACTCCCGAATACCGGACTTCTGCAGACTGGAATGACAATTACATCCCTGGGTGGGATTGAACCACCAACCTTTTGGTTAATAGCCGAACACACTAACCGATTGCGCCACAGAGACACTTTGCAAATAGGACATACTGACAAAGGCTAATAAGCATTCATCTAGAACGTTTCCTAGAAAAACTTTAAAAAGTCAATAATCTGGAGAGTTTTTGTAAGATGTTTCTTCCATCAACCAACAAAGAAACACATTGGTACTTTCCCATGATGAGTGAGTGCTTCAGGATCTCTTGCACTTACATGTGCAGCAGAGTACTGCAATGGAAGCATGCTGGGCCCATAACCCAGAGGTAGGCAGATTGAAACTATCCTTTGCTACATGCATTTTTTTTGTTAATTAAAGTAATCCAAAACTGGGATGGATATTTTTGCTCTTTTATTTTTACTTAAAGTACAATAACTTTTACCATTTTAATTTGTTTTAATAGTATATTGACAGTATTGTTTTCTTTCAAAAATCCACTTAATTTTCTTTACCCTATTATTAAAATGGTAATTGACAAAAACAAACTACATTGTCACCAGATGAGCAATACAAAATGTACAAGTGATATATTAAAATCATCTTTCCAGGTTGAATTTCAATGATGCATTGGGGCAACGATTTTGTGAGAAACATCTTTACCCTTAAATAAAGATTTTCTTAATTCCTTACCTGTGTGCTAATTAGATATCACCTTGTTTTCACATTAAACAGACTTCCACATGAGAAAGCAGCAAGGATGCAGTGGCGTTAATGTTTCCTGGTGTCAACCTGTATTATTTCAGTAGACATTGAAATGAGGATGCATCTTGCTGCCTTTCCAATGAAGCAAGTTTAATTTAGCAATAGGTGAAAAACCACCCTTACAAAGGTGTTAATCAGAGACTTGGCTTTGTGGACACTTTTCAGAGAACAAATTTGTTAGCATAAAAATAAAGCCAGAAAATGAAGAGCTGTTTAATCACTCAATTGGATTTTTCTGCCAGCATATTTTTTTTCTCTGCAACCTACTGCTAAATTGTGCTTCCTAGCTGTTTTTATAAAATCACTGAATCAAATCTAACTCTGATTACATCAGGGAAGGCCAGGTACCCACACCATAACAGGGGGTTTGAAATTTTGACTTGTCTACTTAAATATCACCAAAATCCGATCACAAGGTCAATTACATCCCTGGGTGGGATTGAACCACCAACCTTTTGGTTAATAGCCGAACACACTAACCGATTGCGCCACAGAGACACTTTGCAAAAAGTACATACTGACAAAGGCTAATAAGCATTCATCTAGAACGTTTCCTAGAAAAACTTTAAAAAGTCAATAATCTGGAGAGTTTTTGTAAGATGTTTCTTCCATCAACCAACAAAGAAACACATTGGTACTTTCCCATGATGAGTGAGTGCTTCAGGATCTCTTGCACTTACATGTGCAGCAGAGTACTGCAATGGAAGCATGCTGGGCCCATAACCCAGAGGTAGGCAGATTGAAACTATCCTCTGCTATATGCATTTTTTTTTAATTAAAGTAATCCAAAATTGGGATGGATATTTTAGCTCTTTTATTTTTACTTAAAGTACAATAACTTTTACCATTTCAAAAATCCACTTAATTTTCTTTACCCTATTATTAAAATGGTAATTGACAAAAACAAACTACATTGTCACCAGAAGAGCAATACAAAATGTACAAGTGATATATTAAAATCATCTTTCCAGCTTGAATTTCAATGATGCATTGGGGTAACGATTTTGTGAGAAACATCTTCACCCTTAAATAAAGATTTTCTTAATTCCTTACCTGTGTGCTAATTAGATATCACCTTGTTTTCACATTAAACAGACTTCCACATGAGAAAGCAGCAAGGATGCAGTGGCGTTAATGTTTCCTGGTGTCAACCTGTATTATTTCAGTAGATATTGAAATGACGATGCATCTTGCTGCCTTTCCAATGAAGCAAGTTTAATTTAGTAATAGGTGAAAAACCATCCCTACAAAGGTGTTAATCAGATACTTGGCTTTGTGGACACTTTTCAGAGAACAAATTTGTTAGCATAAAAATAAAGCCAGAAAATGAAGAGCTGTTTAATCACTCAATTGGATTTTTTTGCCAGCATATTGTTTTTCTCTGCAACCCACTGCTATATTCACCATGCAGTATATTGTGTGAATATAGAAGTGTTGGCTGTGTTATGTATTAGAGTAATTATTGCAGCTCCCAGCTAAAATTGCAACAATGTAATTTAGTGACAAGCTGCAGAGATTAACCCTTTCTGTGGCTGCTGCACAACATCTATTCATATCGCTGAATTCAATTAGGGAGATGTTCTCACCCCGCGAGCAAGCGCAGGTATATGCCACACTTAAATGTATGGGTATGGTCTCCATAAAATGAGCGTAGCCTTGCAGGCAAAGACTACCTTACACCCCAGTTCTTGACCCTGCACCAACAGACCTCGGCCACCACAGGGAAAAAAGTACAGTAATTTCCACCATGTTAAGCCCCACACATTAATGCCCTTTGGAACATATTATGTCACTCACCACAATATCTGTGATACACTATGCCCTACAGTAAAGCTTCTAATTACTTTTACAAAAACTGTTCAATGCCAAGAGTTTCACGTGCTGGGTGTCATGCTCATTGCCAGTGGTTTCACTCTCTGGGTGTCATGCTCATTGCCAGGGGGAACGCAGTAGGAGGTGTTATATAGTAAGCACCACTATGGCATAGTATATAGCATTATATATATTGTGAGCACTGGTGATGTTGAGTGCAGTAGAGCTGCTGCTGGGTAATTACAATTTACTACAACCACCAATATATTCTGCTGCACTATATATATGCAAAGCTAATTCTGCTGGGTAATTACAATTGACTACAACCACCAATATATTCTGCTGCACTATATCTATATTTGCAAAGCTAATTCTGCTGGGTAATTACAATTGACTACAACCACCAATATATTCTGCTGCACTATATCTATATATGAAAAGCTAATTCTGCTGAGTAATTACAATTGACTACAACCACCAATATATTCTGCTGCACTATATCTATATATGCAAAGCTAATTCTGCTGGGTAATGCAAATTGAAACAATATTGCATAGTATGTGATTTTTAAGTACTTTTTTAAAGTTTTGAATGATATAGACCCAGTTTAATCTTTGTGGAATGCCTGGTTGTTGTTTTTAAGGTAATTTATTGCCTGGCATTTGAGGGGGTGGGGTGTGGTTACAGATTTCAATTATTGGTTTCACTTGTAATAGTCTTCTACTTAAGTCCAATGGTGTAGGCTGTGCAAAGCCGTTTGGCTGTGCATTTATTGATCCAAGCGTGCATTTTTATCAAAGCGTGATAAAATTGACACATAACAGCAGCGTTCAATCAGCGTTAATTTATCTTCAGCTGATATCGATTGTTAATTGACGTTTCTTCTCTTCTTGTCACCTACAGGTAATTACAATTGACTACAACCACCAATATATTCTGCTGCACTATATCTATATATGCAAAGCTAATTCTGCTGGGTAATGCAAATTGAAACATTATTGCATAGTATGTGATTTTTAAGTACTTTTTTAAAGTTTTGAATGATATAGACCCAGTTTAATCTTTGTGGAATGCCTGGTTGTTGTTTTTAAGGTAATTTATTGCCTGGCATTTGAGGGGGTGGGGTGTGGTTACAGATTTCAATTATTGGTTTCACTTGTAATAGTCTTCTACTTAAGTCCAATGGTGTAGGCTGTGCAAAGCCGTTTGGCTGTGCATTTATTGATCCAAGCGTGCATTTTTATCAAAGCGTGATAAAATTGACACATAACAGCAGCGTTCAATCAGCGTTAATTTATCTTCAGCTGATATCGATTGTGAATTGACGTTTCTTCTCTTCTTGTCACCTACAGGTAATTACAATTGACTACAACCACCAATATATTCTGCTGCACTATATCTATATATGCAAAGCTAATTCTGCTGGGTTATGCAAATTGAAACATTATTGCATAGTATGTGATTTTGAAGTACTTTTTTAAAGTTTTGAATGATATAGACCCAGTTTAATCTTTGTGGAATGCCTGGTTGTTGTTTTTAAGGTAATTTATTGCCTGGCATTTGAGGGGGTGGGGTGTGGTTACAGATTTCAATTATTGGTTTCACTTGTAATATCTTCTACTTAAGTCCAATGGTGTAGGCTGTGCAAAGCCATTTGGCTGTGCATTTATTGATCTAAGCGTGCATTTTTATCAAAGCGTGATAAAATTGACACATAACAGCAGTGTTCAATCAGCGTTCAATCGAAGTGAAAAAGAAGGAAAACAGAAGCACACCAATCTAACAAAACAAAGAAAACTGAAGAACTAATAACAAATGTGAGTCACTTACTCCTCAGATCACTCACCTCCTGATTGTTGCATCTGATTACATAGCACAGAACTACCTTACTTGGACATTTCATAAACCATCCATTTCACCTACAAATGCCTGTATCTGTATTATTGTAATTTTGTTTTTTAAGCACAGCTGCACCAATGCAATTTTACCTGCAAACACTTAAAACATCTAACATAATTACCATTGCTTCTTAAACCTCTCACAATCCTTTCATTTCTTACACTCCAAATACATTTCTGCACCCACTTTATCTACGCTTTTGACTCATTTCATACTAAATCTACACCCCTTGAGCCTACACTGCTTTTCTCACCTGCATTTCTGCAATTCTTCTGCTCTGATTGACTTACAGTCTCCTCTCCTACTTCCACTACTTCAACCTATTTACCTACTTAACACTATGTCAAGGTTTTCTTATACTCCCCACATCACTCAGTGTCTACCTAATAATGTATCTTTATCCTTCCCCACTAGTCTCCTCCACCTCCTCCTCTCTCCCCTCCTCTGTCTCCCCTCCATCCCTCTGTTTCCTTCCCCCACCTTTCCTGTTACCCCACTTTCATTCACCTCTGCCCCATGGTCCTGCTACCCCTCAACTCAGCCCTGCTCCCTCTCTCCCTTCCCTGTCACCTCCCCACACCCCCATCCACATCACACTGACCTCCCTCCCTGCCCACCTCCTGCAGTTTCCCCTCCTAGCTCAGGCACCCGTACCATCACTACTCTCTCATCATCCCTGCCCTCAAAGTTAATCCCACCTCATCGCTACAGCAACCCTGAAAATCTAATTCACATCTCTCCCACAAACTCATACCCCCTATCCTGTGCCCTCTAGAATGCCAGATCTGTTTGTAACAAACTGGTCCCCACTCATGACCTTTTCATTTCCAACTCCCTACACCTACTAGCCATTACTGAAACTTGGATTACGCCCTCTGATACTACTACTGCTGCTGCTCTCTCTGCTGGGGGCCTTACATTCACACACACACCCCGACCTGGGGGTCGCCATGGGGGTGGTGTTGGGGTCCTTTTACCTTCTAGTTACTCCTACCAACTCATACCACCAGAACCATCCCTTATATTCTCTACATTTGAGGTCCACGCCATATGCCTCTTCCAACCAGTCCATCTTAGAGTAGCTGTCATTTACCGCCCCCCCTGGCACTGCTTCCAAATTCATCGACAACTTTGCTTCCTGGCTTCCTCACTTCCTCTCTTCTGACATTCCCACCATTATCCTAGGCGATTTCAACATCCCTATTGACATCCCCACACAATCCCCTGCCTCTAAACTCCTTAACCTCACCTCTTCACTTGGTCTCTCCCAGTGGACCTCCTCACCCTCCCATGTGAATGGGAGCTCACTGGATCTGGTCTTCACTCACCGCTGTGATATTTCTGATTTTTCCAACTCCCCATTTCCCCTCTCTGACCACCACCTGCTCTCCTTCAACCTATCTCTCTCGACTTCCCCATCTCTACCTCCTAAGGCTACCATCACTAAGCGTAACATTGAAGCTATTGACACCACATTCCTTTCCTCCCTGTTTGACTCACTTCTCTCTCCTATTCTCTCTCTCTCATGCCCTGAACAAGCCACTTGCTTCCCTTACAATGCTTCCCTTACTTCTGCTCTTGACTCTGTTGCTCCACCAACCACTATTCACCCTTGCAAATTAACACCTCAACCCTGGCACACCAAATGCACCAGATATCTGCAAAAATGCTCATGTACTGCTGAGCGACACTGGAGGAAATCACGCTCTAAGGCAGACTTCCTCCATTTCAAACTTATGCTCTCATCCTTCAGTGCTGCCCTTTCTCTTGCTAAACAGTCATACTTCAAGAACCTCATCTCCTCCCAGTCTTCCAACCCCCGGCGCCTCTTTGCCACTCTCAACTCACTCCTCTGCCCACCTCCACCTCGTCTCCCTTCCTCACTCTCTGCTCTTGACTTTGCCACTTACTTCACATCCAAAATTGACTCCATACGTCAGGACATCACATCACACCAGACTATCAGTAACCAGCCTTCTCCCATCCCTTACCAACCCTCCCCATCCCTCGCACCAACTCTGTCATCTTTCTCCCATGCATCTGGAGAGGAAGTCATGGCCCTCATTCGTTCCTGTCCCCTCACCACCTCCCCACTTGACCCTATCCCCTCCCGCCTCCTTTGCCACCTCTCTTCTTCTGCTTGTTCCCATCTTTCCCACCTTCTCAATCTCTCCCTCTCATCAGGCACTGTCCCCTCTGCCTTCAAGCACGCTCTCATCTCTCCTATTCTTAAAAAAACCTACCCTTGATCCAAACACTCTCTCCAACTACCGACCCATCTCTCTCCTCCCTTTTGCCTCCAAACTCCTTGAGCGTATTGTCTACAACCGCCTTACTTCCTTTCTTTCCTCACACTCACTGCTTGACCCATTCCAGTCTGGCTTCCGTCCTCTCCACTCCACTGAAACTGCCCTTACAAAAGTATGCAATGACCTCCATGCTGCTAAATCTAAGGGACACTACTCTCTACTTATTCTACTTGATCTCTCTGCTGCTTTTGACACTGTGGACCATCCTCTCCTACTGCAAATCCTTCACTCCATTGGTCTGCGTAACACTGCCCTCTCTTGGTTGTCGTCCTACCTTTCTGACCGTTCATTCTCTGTCTCCTCTCATGACTCCACCTCCCCCTCACTTCCACTAACTGTAGGGGTACCCCAAGGTTCTGTCCTTGGTCCTCTTCTCTTCTCTCTCTATACGTCCTCACTAGGTAAGCTCATTAGTTCTTTTGGTTTCCAATATCATCTCTATGCTGATGACACTCAAATCTATCTTTCCTCTCCAGACCTCTCCCCTACTCTCCTCACTCGTATCTCCAACTGTCTCTCTGCTATCTCTTCCTGGATGTCCCAGCGCTTTCTTAAACTTAACATGTCTAAGACCGAGCTGATCATCTTCCCTCCCTCCCGCATAATCTCACCTCCTACAATCTCATTATCTATTGATGGCACTACTATCTCCTCTACCCCCCAAGCGCGCTGTCTTGGAGTAATCCTTGACTCCTCCCTCTCCTTCAAACCACACATTCAGCACCTCTCACAAACCTGCCGTTTTCATCTAAAAAATATTTCCAGGATCAGACCCTTTCTGACCCAGGATGCTACTAAGACTCTTATCCACTCACTGGTCATCTCCAGACTGGACTGCTGTAATCTCTTCCTGACTGGCATTCCTGACAAATACCTCTCTCCACTCCAATCTATCCTCAATGCTGCTGCCCGGCTCATTTTCCTCACCAAACGCACTACGTCCACCTCTCCTCTCTTACTAGTCCTTCACTAGCTCCCCTTCCCTTTCAGAATCCATTTCAAGCTTCTCACACTTGCTTACAAAGCCCTCACTCACTCCTCTCCCATCTACATCTCTGATCTTATCTCGCTTTACACTCCCACCCGTCCTCTTCGCTCTGCTAATGCACACCGACTCTCCTGCCTACGGATTACTTCCTCCCACTCCTACCTCCAAGATTTTTCACGTGCTGCACCACTTCTCTGGAATTCCCTACCTCTCCCCCTCAGACTCTCCACCTCTCTACAAAACTTCAAACGGGCTCTCAAGACCCACTTCTTCACCAAACCCAGCCAAATCTCATCCTAAACCTCTGTTCCATGCTCTCTATGTACCCCATCTGTCTCACCCCTGTCTGTCTACCCCTCCCTTTTAGAATGTAAGCTCTCACGAGCAGGGCCCTCTTCCCTCATGTGCTTACTCTTTTCTTACTTTAATAATCTTCAGCTGCACCAAATCCAGCAGTCTTCTGCCACCTGATACTTATTCCAGTGTCATCTGCTGATGTAGCTATGTTTATTTACCCTGTACTTGTCCTATATTGTCGTCAACTGTAAGTTGCTGTTTTCCTGTTTGATTATTTGTTTATGTACTCTGTAATTGGGCACTGCGGAACCCTTGTGGCGCCATATAAATAAAGGATAATAATAATAATAAATAATATAATATATAGCAGTACGGTACAGTAGGCCACTGCTCTACCTACCTCTGTGTCGTCAAGTATACTATCCATCCATACCTGTGGTGCATTTTAGAAAAAAACATGTCTCGGCAGAGCAATCTATAAATCCATCATTTTTCAGACAGCAACAGTGGGTATTGTAATAGTCACCCAATCCATCACTTTTATAGGGTTACATGCACCCACATGCTACAGCCTGTCTCAATAATTTTACTGTCACGCTGTGTGTGTTTGTGTTTTTATTTGGGTATTTTTTGTTGTTGTAGAACTACAGGTACCAGCAAGCCCGTTATTTCCCCGCCTGCTGGTACTTGAGGTTCTCCAAGTACCAGCAAGCGGGGGAGGCTTGCTGGGCCTTGTAGTTCCACAACGAAAAAACAATATTCTTTTTTTACACACATGGCTATCAGCCCGGCACCCACCACCCAGGGGTGCTGGGGACAGCCTCGGGCTTCACCCCTGGCCCTTGGGTGCCTCGAGGGGAGGAACCTCTTGATTTAAGGGGTCCCCACTCCTCCAGGGAACCCCGGCCAGGGGTGACTAGTTGGAGGGGTAATGCCAGGGCCGCAGGGACCTACATAAAAGTGTCCCCCGGCTGTGGCATTATCTCTCTGGCTAGTGGAGCCCGGTGCTGGTTTTAAAAATATGGGGGACCCCTACATCTATTGTCCCACGTATTTTTGGAACCTGGACCGGTCTAAGAGCCCGGTGCTGGTTGTCTAAATACGGGGAACCCCTGTCCAATTTTTCCCCCAGTATTTAAATAACCAGGACCGGTTCAAAGAGCCCGAGGCTGGTTATACTAAGGAGGGGGGACCTCACGCATTTTTTTTAACCCATTCAGACCCTTCTCCTTTAAGTTAATGGAAGCCCTGGACAACAAAATTGCATTCATGTCCTCCTCCCTCACCCTTCCCAGTCCCAAACACTCATTTTTTTTTCTTTAAAAATGTATAATATATAACGAGAACAATGAGCAGGCAGGCAGCGGGCATTGGCGGCATCGGACTGAGATAGAAATTAGTGGTGGAGGGCTGGGTCAGTTGATTGTGGGCGAGTTTGTAAGCCATTGGCGGTGGCAGCGGGTATCGGCTCAGAGGCAGTAGCGGGCATTGGCTAAGGGTCATCGGCAGGATTCGGCGGACATTATGGCTGTAGTGCCTCACTAGCCACTGACCTCACCGCACGCCACTGTGGGACAGATGTAACATGCAGAGAGAGGTAGATTTGGGAGGGGGAATGTCCTAGCATAACTGTTAATTGCAGTGTAATACTGTAATTCAGCTGTGCAGCATTTGTGGCTAAATGTCAAAGAAGCCAGTATTTACCCTGCATGCAAAACAATAAATGTATTTGAACATACCTCCCAACTATCCCAATTTTTGCAGGACAGTCACTTTTTTGGGGAATGTCCAGCTAACCCAAACAACCCCCCCCCTTCCCATGGGGAAGGGGGGGGGGGTGGAAGGCTCCCTGTAGCTTGTTGCTCTGCAAATATGCACATTGTGGGTAATTCAGACCTGATCGCTAGGGTGTGTTTTTTGCATCCCTGTAATCAGGTAGTTGTCGCCTACAGCGGAAGGGAAAATTTGCTGTGCAGGTGTGTGATCACATGTGCACAAGAGCTGCACAGCTCAGCACTTACTCAGCCATTGAGGTGACGTCACAAATCCTCCCACAAAACGCCGGGTCCCTCCAGTGTTTTTCCGGACACTCCCTAGAAACATTCAGTTGCCACCCACACAAACACCCTCTTCTTGTCAATCTTCTTGTGATCTCCGGACCGTCGCACTTACGCATTGTGGCGCATACGCATGTGCAGTGCAAACCAGATTGCCCGCTGGGTGAAAATAAATTGAAGCGATCTGGTCTGAATAAACCTCAATCTCTATTCACGGGAGACAGAGGGGCTGGGGCATGGCCAGCAGCTCACAGAGCACCTATAATGACAAAAATGGGAGACATGGCTCATGATCGCGATATACCTGCGAAGGTACGCCCTCTACTGATTGACAGGCAGAGGCATTCGCATTTTCTGCGGGGCACCCGGAGAAAATGTAGGCACACGCACAGGATGGACCCTGCGTATATGCCCCCATCCTCTTCATAGTTTTTGCGGTTGGAACGCGTATTACGATCCAAACTGAATTAGGCCCTATGTCTTATATACACGAGCAGTGTGAAAACATCAATCGATGGGGGTAATTCCAAGTTGATCGCAGCAGGAATTTTGTTAGCAGTTGGGCAAAACCATGTGTACTGCAGGGGAGGCAGATATAACATGTGCAGAAAGAGTTAGATTTGGGTGAGTTATTTTGTTTCTGTGCAGGGTAAATACTGACTGCTTTATTTTTACACTGCAAATTAGATTGCAGATTGAACACACCACACCCAAATCTAACTCTCTCTGCACATGTTAAATCTGCCTTCCCTGCAGTGCACATAGGTGGTCATTCCGAGTTGTTCGCTCGGTAATTTTCTTCGCATCGCAGCGATTTTCCGCTTAATGCGCATGCGCAATGTTCACACTGCGACTGCGCCAAGTAAATTTGCTATGCAGTTAGGAATATTACTCACGGTTTTTTCATCGTTCTGGTGATCGTAATGTGATTGACAGGAAGTGGGTGTTTCTGGGCGGAAACAGGCCGTTTTAGGGGCGTGTGGGAAAAAATGCTACCGTTTCTGGGAAAAACGCGGGAGTGGCTGGAGAAACGGAGGAGTGTCTGGGCGAACGCTGGGTGTGTTTGTGACGTCAAACCAGGAACGACAAGCACTGAACTGATCGCACTGGCAGAGTAAGTCTCGAGCTACTCAGAAACTGCACAGAGATGTCTTATCGCAATATTGCAAATCTTTCGTTCGCAATTTTAAGATGCTAAGATTCACTCCCAGTAGGCGGCAGCTTAGCGTGTGCAATGCTGCTAAAAGCAGCTTGCGAGCGAACAACTCGGAATGAGGGCCATGGGGGGTAATTCTGAGTTGATCGCAGCAGGATTTTTGTTAGCAGTTGGGCAAAACCATGTGCACTGCATTTACGAACAGATGATTTTTTTATATAAATTTTAAAATGTTAGTAAATGTGTGTTTTTTTTTCAACCTGGAAGCCCAACATCGATTAAGATCGATCTTAAATAGACCCCTGGGTTTTAAGGATAACCATGGTTGAGTCCAATGGTTAATTCACATTGACCGAAGTTCTAATTAAGTCACCTGTGCTCAAGCATGATATCCTTAAAATCTGGATTGCAATGACAGCATTTTGGAACTATGCCTAAGGGTTTAATTTTTACATTTATCCACTGACAATAAATCTACCTACAATATCCCTGTAACTGTTATGATTACAGTATTTCACTAAATAATTTAATTTGCTGAACCTTCTGTAAAAAGAAATATTAAGCTGCTGTAATTCCCAGATGCAGCAAATTTGTTAGCTAGTGGGCAAAACCATGTGCACTGCAGGGTTGGGGGGGTGGGGCAGATATAACATTTGCAGAGAGATTTAGGTGGGTTATATTGTTTGTGTGCAGGGTAAATACTGGCTGTTTTGTTTTTACACTGCAATTTAGATTTCAGTTTGAACACACCGCACCAAAATCTAACTCTCTCTGCACATATTATACACCCCCCCCCCCCTGCAGTGTACATGGTTTTAGCTAATAAATTTGCTGCTGTGATCAGATCTGAGTTAAGCCCTATGTATTTGGCACTGGCAAAGGGTTAGAGGCCTTGCTGTAGAGCTCACACCTTTCTTATCATGCATTGTAATATTTCCTATGTCCTGATGTTGTGCTCTCTGCTCCATCCAAGTAAACAGCAATGTAGCATGGCTATCAAAGAGCGTGAAGATTGCAGATTTCCTGGGATTAATGCTAAGGAATGCTATTCCAGAGGCTGCTGCTTTAATTCAAGTGTCACTGGGGTTAAATGGTGTTTTTACCTTAAAAACACAGGTAGAGTATATAGTACAGTGGTAAAGTGGGAGCATGTAGTGCTATTGATTACAGATTTGATGGAGCTTAAACATGGATAAGGTCCATGGCTCTAAGAGTTTATCTTGTGTATCCTTTATTCTTAGTCATGGTCAGATAAGATTAGAAAATACCATTTAAGTGGAAATTTCCTGTTAGCTGTTTTTCAGTTTGCTCAACTGTCTGATTAACTGGTCCTAAAAAAGGACCAAAGGAGCTAAATTGCCCTGTGATCTAGCTAAATTGCCCCAGTTAAAAAAAAAAAAAACTAAGCTGCTGTAATTCCTGGATGTTTCCTTACTGCATCAACAGGAAGTGACAAGAAACAATGTAATGTGGAACCGTACAGCAGAAGGGATTGCGGCTACCCCACAATAAGTGCAGCGGAATGTAAGAAGAGGAATTGTTGCTTTGACTGCAGCATTCCCGGGGTTAACTGGTGTTTCTTCAAGTCACAAGGTATGGAGCTGCTGTATAGTTACTCGCAAGTCAGTAGTTGTATGATGCTCACACCTGTTAAACTGGATACACACAGAATGCCCTACACAGGGGGTGAAATGAGTGCCCCCCCCCCACCCCCCGTACGCTCAGCACACATCACGCTGTGCTGAGCGGGGGCAGAGATGTGTGCTGAGCAGTTCGCTCAGCACACATCTCTCCCCAAAATCGGGCCGTGAATACGGACCTTTAAACTGGATCCACACTTAGATTATCTGTCCAATTTTTTTTTTTCTAGTTGAAACAAAATTCTGCTAATATGTGGCAGCAAATGACAATTGACCATTTGCTCACAAACACTGGAAAACATCCAAAAATGGTCATTTAGATAAATTGGTTAAATCCATTTCATTTAGCTAATTTATCCAAACTACCTTTATTGTATCTCTGTGGGTGAATGATGTGTGGGTCAGTGTTGAGGGTGGTGGAGGAGATGGGTAATAGGCACAGCAGGGTGTGGACAGTCAAATAGTGTGCTTAGAGGTTCAGAGTCATTGTATGAGACTCTGGCAACAGTGACTTGATGAGTCTGGTGTCCATAGGGTGGGACGCATTAACCTTTTTATGCTATTGAAATAGTTCTCCTCCTGACCGACGCAGTTCCTTGCTCCGAGGTTGGTGTATTGTCCTGTTGCAGCGCCTCTCCACTGTGGTCACAGTGAGCTGTGTGGTGTTGCTGGCGCATGCCAATCTCCCCCCAACCTCCCTCTTGCATTTCAGACCTACGTACGCATGATGGGATCTTGTATGATATGCGCGTGTGCTGTAGAGATGAAAGTGGGGGTGAGGAGGCAGATCGTGAGATGGGGAAACTTTGTGGACTGTTAGCGAAGGGGAGCACTGGGCAATCTGAGTTGCAAAGAGGGCAGCAGAAGAGGTTATTGCATGTGCACTGGTGACAGGTCCATCCTTGGTGGCCAGCCTCAGTGGTAAAGGGGTACATGAGCTAGTGTCCCTTGGCCAGCCATGTACCATGGCCACCTCCCTACCTCCTATATATTCTCCCTGATCTGTCACTTTGTTACGGTCTGCTGCTGGCACTGGTGTATCGTCCTGCAGATGCCGTCTCCGCCCATTGCTGTGACTTCCCCCAGAGTTAGCCACACAGAGTGACAGATCTGGGAAAATATATAGGAGATCATTACTTTCACTTGCAGCCTACCTTATTTTTTGCAGCCTAGCATGCTCCTGACCCCTTCTCTCACTAATACTTATACAACATTCATGAACTCATCTTAAGGTTTCTTTATTATTCAGTCACACTGTCTTGGATCCAAACCATTTCCTGTGGCATTGCAGTCAAACAATTGAGCTATTTACCCTTGCATAGAAAGGTATAATCTAAGCTAGAGAATTCTATTTGGAGCTCACCTTGTACTTTGTGAAGAAATAATCAGCTTTGTGGCTGAGCAGATATATGGAGTGTGTGGCTGCACACTGCATTGATCTGCTGAGTTGCAATGCTAATAATTTTTTTTTTGCAAAGTACCAATAGCTTCATTGTGAAGGTGGAAAGAAGGGTGTTACGGCATGGAATGTACAAACTGCGAGACCCTGCTGGTAGCGCCTTTGTCTATTTAGTAGGAAGGGCACGTAACAGCCGGAGGGCAATGGAGGAAGCCCCTTTAGGGCTGGAGCCCGGCGGCAACTGACTCCGTTGTCTCTGGCGGTTCCGCCCCTGGACTAGAGGAATGGTCAAGAACATGGCAACATTTAATGCCAAAAAATGCAAAATCATACACGTCTCAAAAATGCAAAGGCTAACTATAATATTAAGGGCATTATAATGGCAAGAGGAAAGCTATCTAAGTATTACTATTTCAGGTGAGCAATGTAACAAAGCAATAGGAAAGGCAAGTCAGATGCTTGTTTGCATAGGTTAAAGAACCAGTAGCAGAAAAAAGTAATACAGGTTGAGTATCCCATATCCAAATATTCCGAAATACGGAATATTCCGAAATACGGACTTTTTTGAGTGAGACTGAGATAGTGAAACCTTTGTGTTTTGATGGCTCAGTGTACACAAACTTTGTTTAATACTCAAAGTTATTAAAAATATTGTATTAAATGAACTTCAGACTGTGTGTATAAGGTGTATATGAAACATAAATGAATTCTGTGAATGTACACACACTTTGTTTAATGCACAAAGTTATAAAAAATATTGGCTAAAATGACCTTCAGGCTGTGTGTATAAGGTGTATATGAAACATAAATGCCTTCTGTGCTTAGATTTAGGTCCCATCACCATAATATCTCATTATGGTATGCAATTATTCCAAAATACAGAAAAATCCGATATCCAAAATTCCTCTGGTCCCAAGCATTTTGGATAAGGGATACTCAACCTGTAATGCCACTGTATAGGTCCTTGGTACAGCCACATTTAGAATCCTGTGTTCAGTTCCAGAAGCCATATCTCCAGAAGGCTGTAAATACATTAGGGCAACTAAAATTGTGCATGGCCTACATCACAAAACTTACCTGGAAATACTAAAAAATGTTGATGTGTATAGTTTGGAGAAGGGAAGAGGGAACATACAGTAATAGAAACATTTAAATATATAGGGAGGAATGTAATAGGGTGTGAGAATCAGAAAGTGAGAGATTTTGTGTTTTTTCCTGTTGTTTTTTTTTTTTTATTGTTTGTTTTTTAAAGTGGCAATCCTTTACATGGCAAAACCAGGTTGATATTTGCCATGTAAAGGATTGCCACCGTGGGCATGTGTAGAAGGGGCACTGCTACTGTTGGCATTATGTGTGTAAGCTGCACTGATATGGTGGTTATGTGTATAAAGGGCACTGCGACTGTGGGTATTATTATTATTATTATTACATGCGGTGTAATGACAATAAGATAGTGCTACTGTGTGGCGTATTTTGATTTGGGGTGCTATTGTGTGGCCATGCCCCTTCCTTGTGATACCACACCTTCTTTTTTTAAGGAGCGCACTGTCCCTTTATTAAGTATTGGAGAGAGGGCCCAAATTAATAGTTTGCAGGGAGGCGCCAAACACCCTAGCACTGGCCCTTTGGTAGGGGACAGGATTTGCTTCTGCTTGTGCACATATGTTATGATTGCCAGCCAACAGCACTGGTTTTGCCTATAACACTAACTATAAATATTTTGAATTGGTCCTGGACCACCAATCCAAGGCACCCCTGCAAGTGTCCTGAGGCACCCCAGGGTGCAGTTTGAGAACCACTGGTCTAGTGAGTACCCAGGATAATTATTGTAGCTGGTCTGCGGGTAACAGCTCTCAGATCCACTTCTAGAAAAAATGCAGCAATGTAATTTGAGTGACAAACTGCAGAGATGAACCCTTTCTGTGACTGCTGCACAGGGATCACACAAACTCTATTCATAGGGCTGACTTCACTTAGGGGAGATGTTCTCACCCCGCAAAGAAGTGCGAGTATATACCGCACTTACGGTACCATTGGATTTACAGATATTTTCTTGCAATACACTATGGGGGTCATTCTGAGTTGATTGCTCGCTAGCAGTTTTTAGCAGCCATGCAAACGCATTGTCGCTGCCCACTGGAGAGTGTATATTCACTTTGGAGAAGTGCGAATACTTGAGTAGCAGAGCGCCTGCAAAATCGTTTCAAAATAAGACCAGCACTGTAGTTACACTTCGTGTGCGTTGATTCTAACAACCGAGGGACGGCTTTTGATGTCACACACCCATCCAGCGAATGCCCAGCCACGTCTGCATTTCTTCTACCACGCCTGCATTTTTCCAAGCACTCCCTGAAAACGGTCAGTTGACACCCAGAAACGCCCTCTTTCTGTCAATCTCCTTGTGGCCTGTTCTGTGATTGGAATAATCGCTAGAACTAGTGCAAAACCACAATGGACTTTGTACCCGTACGATGCGCATGCACATTACGGAGCATGCGCATGCACAGATTAGCCATTTTTTTTCAACTGATTGCTACGCAGCGAACAACGGCAGCAAGCGATCAACTCGGAATGACCCCCTATATACATAGAAACATGGATTTTTACTGCAGAAATTATGGTTAGTTTAGGGGTATCGGTTAGGGTCAACAGAGGTGTAGCTAGGGGTCCAAGCGCCCCTGGCAAAGTAAGGGACTGGCGCCCCCCCTTTCGATAAAGCATTGCAGTCCATTGGCGGTTACCATGTTGGAGCCACAGCAACTGACCCCCTCCCCCACACGCTGCCCTACATCATCGGCTGGGATTCACTGTTGGTGTAAAGCCACTGGGAACATTCTGGTAGCATTAGCAGCAGTCTGTGTCATAGATAGGGAAGGCAGAAGGTTAACTAGCTAATAGCAGTCTGTTGGCAGCAGAGGCTGGGCGGGGGGCTGAGAATGAGCCAACGCTGATCAGTGTCCAGTCTGCTCAGACAAAAATATTTTGTGATCAGGGCTGGTTCTAGACCAAAGGAGCCAATGGCAAAAATTTCCTTTGCCCCCCCCCCCCCCCCCCCCACACACACACACACACACACACACACACACCAAAAAAGAACATATCCCAGTTTAACATAACGCTATGTGGTGCAAGGTGTGGAGCTGGTCACTTGTATCAGACCTCTGACATTTGCCTTTTCACCCATATTGCATACTTTTTCTTGCAGATTGTGTCTTAATTCAAGAAGTGTTCTAAGTACTTCAGCTTAGTATCTTTACTGACCCCTCTTTACCCCACACTACATAACTGACCCCTCTATACCCGACACTACATCACTGACCTTTCTATAACCATCACTGCATTACTGACCCCTCTACTTAGAGATGTGCACTTGAAATTTTTCGGGTTTTGTGTTTTGGTTTTGGGTTCGGTTCCGCGGCCGTGTTTTGGGTTCGACCGCGTTTTGGCAAAACCTCACCGAATTTTTTTTGTCGGATTCGGTTGTGTTTTGGATTCCGGTGTTTTTTTCAAAAAACACTAAAAAACAGCTTAAATCATAGAATTTGGGGGTCATTTTGATCCCAAAGTATTATTAACCTCAAAAACCATAATTTCCACTCATTTTCAGTCTATTCTGAACGCCTCACACCTCACAATATTATTTTTAGTCCTAAAATTTGCACCGAGGTCGCTGGATGACTAAGCTAAGCGACCCTAGTGGCCGACACAAACACCTGGCCCATCTAGGAGTGGCACTGCAGTGTCACGCAGGATGGCCCTTCCAAAAAACACTCCCCAAACAGCACATGACGCAAAGAAAAAAAGAGGCGCAATGAGGTAGCTGTGTGAGTAAGCTAAGCGACCCTAGCGGCCGACACAAACACCTGGCCCATCTAGGAGTGGCACTGCAGTGTCACGCAGGATGGCCCTTCCAAAAAACACTCCCCAAACAGCACATGACGCAAAGAAAAAAAGAGGCGCAATGAGGTAGCTGTGTGAGTAAGATAAGCGACCCTAGTGGCCGACACAAACACCTGGCCCATCTAGGAGTGGCACTGCAGTGTCACGCAGGATGGCCCTTCCAAAAAACACTCCCCAAACAGCACATGACGCAAAGAAAAAAAGAGGCGCAATGAGGTAGCTGTGTGAGTAAGATAAGCGACCCTAGTGGCCGACACAAACACCTGGCCCATCTAGGAGTGGCACTGCAGTGTCACGCAGGATGGCCCTTCAAAAAAATACTCCCCAAACAGCACATGACGCAAAGAAAAATGAAAGAAAAAAAGAGGTGGAAGATGGAATTGTCCTTGGGCCCTCCCACCCACCCTTATGTTGTACAAACAGGACATGCACACTTTAACCAACCCATCATTTCAGTGACAGGGTCTGCCACACGACTGTGACTGAAATGACGGGTTGGTTTGGACCCCCACCAAAAAAGAAGCAATTAATCTCTCCTTGCACAAACTGGCTCTACAGAGGCAAGATGTCCACCTCATCATCATCCTCCGATATATCACCGTGTACATCCCCCTCCTCACAGATTATCAATTCATCCCCACTGGAATCCACCATCTCAGCTCCCTGTGTACTTTGTGGAGGCAATTGCTGCTGGTCAATGTCTCCACGGAGGAATTGATTATAATTCATTTTAATGAACATCATCTTCTCCACATTTTCTGGAAGTAACCTCGTACGCCGATTGCTGACAAGGTGAGCGGCGGCACTAAACACTCTTTCGGAGTACACACTTGTGGGAGGGCAACTTAGGTAGAATAAAGCCAGTTTGTGCAAGGGCCTCCAAATTGCCTCTTTTTCCTGCCAGTATAAGTACGGACTGTCTGACGTGCCTACTTGGATGCGGTCACTCATATAATCCTCCACCATTCTTTCAATGGGGAGAGAATCATATGCAGTGCCAGTAGACGACATGTCCGACTCCGTAATCGTTGTCAGGTCCTTCAGTCCGGACCAGATGTCAGCATCAGCAGTTGCTCCAGACTGCCCTGCATCACCGCCAGCGGGTGGGCTCGGAATTCTGAGCCTTTTCCTCGCACCCCCAGTTGCGGGAGAATGTGAAGGAGGAGATGTTGACAGGTCGCGTTCCGCTTGACTTGACAATTTTCTCACCAGCAGGTCTTTGAACCCCAGCAGACTTGTGTGTGCCGGAAAGAGAGATCCAAGGTAGGTTTTAAATCTAGGATCGAGCACGGTGGCCAAAATGTAGTGCTCTGATTTCAACGGATTGACCACCCGTGAATCCTTGTTAAGCGAATTAAGGGCTCCATCCACAAGTCCCACATGCCTAGCGGAATCGCTCTGTGTTAGCTCCTCCTTCAATGTCTCCAGCTTCTTCTGCAAAAGCCTGATGAGGGGAATGACCTGACTCAGGCTGGCAGTGTCTGAACTGACTTCACGTGTGGCAAGTTCAAAGGGCAGCAGAACCTTGCACAACGTTGAAATCATTCTCCACTGCGCTTGAGACAGGTGCATTCCACCTCCTATATCGTGCTCAATTGTATAGGCTTGAATGGCCTTTTGCTGCTCCTCCAACCTCTGACGCATATATAGGGTTGAATTCCACCTCGTTACCACTTCTTGCTTCAGATGATGGCAGGGCAGGTTCAGGCGTTTTTGGTGTTGCTCCAGTCTTCTGTACGTGGTGCCTGTACGCCGAAAGTGTCCCGCAATTCTTCTGGCCACCGACAGCATCTCTTGCACGCCCCTCTCGTTTTTTAAATAATTCTGCACCACCAAATTCAAGGTATGTGCAAAACATGGGACGTGCTGGAATTTGCCCATATTTAATGCACACACAATATTGCTGGCGTTGTCCGATGCCACAAATCCACAGGAGAGTCCAATTGGGGTAAGCCCTTCCGCGATGATCTTCCTCAGTTGCCGTAAGAGGTTTTCAGCTGTGTGCGTATTCTGGAAACCGGTGATACAAAGCGTAGCCTGCCTAGGAAAGAGTTGGCGTTTGCGAGATGCTGCTACTGGTGCCGCCGCTGCTGTTCTTGCGGCGGGAGTCCATACATCTACCCAGTGGGCTGTCACAGTCATATAGTCCTGACCCTGCCCTGCTCCACTTGTCCACATGTCCGTGGTTAAGTGGACATTGGGTACAACTGCATTTTTTAGGACACTGGTGAGTCTTTTTCTGACGTCCGTGTACATTCTCGGTATCGCCTGCCTAGAGAAGTGGAACCTAGATGGTATTTGTTAACGGGGGCACACTACCTCAAGAAATTGTCTAGTTCCCTGTGAACTAACGGCGGATACCGGATGCACGTCTAACACCAACATAGTTGTCAAGGCCTCAGTTATCCGCTTTGCAACAGGATGACTGCTGTGATATTTCATCTTCCTCGCAAAGGACTGTTGGACAGTCAATTGCTTGGTGGAAGTAGTAAAAGTGGGCTTACGACTTCCCCTCTGGGATGACCATCGACTCCCAGCAGCAACAACAGCAGCGCCAGCAGCAGTAGGCGTTACACGCAAGGATGCATCGGAGGAATCCCAGGCAGGAGAGGACTCGTCAGAATTGCCAGTGACATGGCCTGCAGGACTATTGGCTCTCCTGTCTAAGGAGGAAATTGACACTGAGGGAGTTGGTGGTGTGGTTTGCAGGAGCTTGGTTACAAGAGGAAGGTGGTCAGTGGACTGCTTCCGCTGTCATCCAAAGTTTTTGAACTTGTCACTGACTTATTATGAATGCGCTGCAGGTGACGTATAAGGGAGGATGTTCCGAGATGGTTAACGTCCTTATCCCTACTTATTACAGCTTGACAAAGGCAACACACGGCTTGACACCTGTTGTCCGCATTTCTGTTGAAATACTTCCACACCGAAGAGCTGATTTTTTTGGTATTTTCACCAGGCATGTCAATGGCCATATTCCTCCCACGGACAACAGGTGTCTCCCCGGGTGCCTGACTTAAACAAACCACCTCACCATCAGAATCCTCCTGGTCAATTTCCTCCCCAGCGCCAGCAACACCCATATCCTCCTCATCCTGGTGTACTTCAACACTGACATCTTCAATCTGACTATCAGGAACTGGACTGCGGGTGCTCCTTCCAGCACTTGCAGGGGGCGTGCAAATGATGGAAGGCGCATGCTCTTCACGTCCAGTGTTGGGAAGGTCAGGCATCGCAACCGACACAATTGGACTCTCCTTGTGGATTTGGGATTTCGAAGAACGCACAGTTCTTTGCTGTGCTTTTGCCAGCTTGAGTCTTTTCATTTTTCTAGCGAGAGGCTGAGTGCTTCCATCCTCATGTGAAGCTGAACCACTAGCCATGAACATAGGCCAGGGCCTCAGCCGTTCCTTGCCACTCCGTGTGGTAAATGGCATATTGGCAAGTTTACGCTTCTCCTCCGACAATTTTATTTTAGATTTTTGAGTCCTTTTTTTACTGATATTTGGTGTTTTGGATTTTACATGCTCTGTACTATGACATTGGGCATCGGCCTTGGCAGACAACGTTGCTGGCATTTCATCGTCTCGGCCATGACTAGTGGCAGCAGCTTCAGCACGAGGTGGAAGTCGATCTTGATCTTTCCCTATTTTTGGAACCTCAACATTTTTGTTCTCCATATTTTAATAGGCACAACTAAAAGGCACCTCAGGTAAACAATGGAGATGGATGGATACTAGTATACTTATGGATGACGAGCGACTGCCGACACAGAGGTAGCTACAGCCGTGGACTACCGTACTGTGTCTGCTGCTAATATAGACTGGATGATAATGAGATAAAATTAAAATATATATATATATATATATATATCACACTAGTACTGCAGCCGGACAGGTATATATTATGTAATAACGGACCTGCTGGACACTGTCTGTCAGCACTGCAGACTCCTAAAGTAAGCTACTAGTATCAAGAAGATAGAAAAAAAAAAACACGGGTAGGTGGTATACAATTATGGATGGACGAGCGACTGCCGACACAGAGGTAACTACAGCCGTGGACTACCGTACTGTGTCTGCTGCTAATATAGACTGGATGATAATGAGATAAAATTAAAATATATATATATTATATATCACACTAGTACTGCAGCCGGACAGGTATATATTATGTAATGACGGACCTGCTGGACACTGTCTGTCAGACTCAGCACTGCAGACTCCTAAAGTAAGCTACTAGTATCAAGAAGATAGAAAAAAAAAAACCACGGGTAGGTGGTATACAATTATGGATGGACGAGCGACTGCCGACACAGAGGTAGCTACAGCCGTGGACTACCGTACTGTGTCTGCTGCTAATATAGACTGGATGATAATGAGATAAAATTAAAATATATATATATATCACACTAGTACTGCAGCCGGACAGGTATATATTATGTAATGACGGACCTGCTGGACACTGTCTGCAGAATGCGTTTATAAAAACACCACACGACGAGTGTTTAACTTTTTCAGGCAGACAATCACAATATACTGGTGGTCAGCAGACAATCACAATACTGGTGGTCAGTGGTCACTGGTCAGTCACACTGGCAGTGGCACTCTGGCAGCAAAAGTGTGCACTGTACTTAAAATATGTACTCCTGCTATAACTGCTCCCCAGTCTCCCCCACAATTAAGCTGTGTGAGCAGTGAGCATTCAGCACAGTCAGATAATGATATACAGTATTACATATAATGCAGCACACTGGGCTGAGCACAGATATGGTATGTGACTGTGTCACACTGTGTATCATTTTTTTTCAGGCAGAGAACGGATTAATTAAACTGGTGGTCACTGGTCACACTATCAGCAGCAAGTAGTACTCCTCCTAATAATATGCTCCCCAAAATTTGTGTCTCTCTCTAGTACTCTAGTCTAAATGGAGAGGACGCCAGCCACGTCCTCTCCCTATCAATCTCAATGCACGTGTGAAAATGGCGGCGACGCGCGGCTCCTTATATAGAATCCGAGTCTCGCGATAGAATACGAGCCTCGCGAGAATCCGACAGCGGGATGATGACGTTCGGGCGCGCTCGGGTTAACCGAGCAAGGCGGGAAGATCCGAGTCGCTCGGCCCCGTGTAAAAAAACCTGAAGTTCGGGCGGGTTCGGATTCCGAGGAACCGAACCCGCTCATCTCTACCCTCTATACAGTACACTGACCTCTATATACCTGCTAGTACATCCCTGATGCCTATATTCCCTAAGCTAAATCCCTGACGCCTCTATTCCCTACGCTACATCCCTGACGCCTCTATTCCCTATGCTACATCCCTGACGCCTCTATACCCTACGCTACATCCCTGATGCCTCTATTCCCTACGCTACATTCCTGATGCCTCTATAACCTACGCTACATCCCTGACGCCTCTATACCCTACGCTACATCCCTGACGCCTCTATACAGTACAATGCATTACTGATTCCTCTAGACCATACATCCTCATTACATCAGAGAGATAGTGAAACACTGGAAAAAATAAGGATAAAGTGGACTACAGAAACTGATGCTCTAAACAAAGGAGAGAGAGAGAGAGAGAAAAGCACAAGGGAAAGTGGGCAATCGGAACACCATAGAGAGAGGAGAGATAGAAATGCCTGAAAAAGTAAAGGGGGTTGGGTATGGCATCCGGCGCTCGGGATTCCAGCAGTCACATGATACCTAATCCTAATCCTAACCCTCTGGGGGGGGTGGCGGATAGGGCTAACCCTCAGGGGGTGGCAGCTAGGACTAACCCCCCCCCCCTCCTAGTGCCTTCCCTAACACCCCCTCCCCCGGTCCTAACCCTCCCTCCAATACTCGCCTTCGGGATGTTGGCTGTCTGTGTGCCGGCACCAGTCTCCCAAGTGGTGTCAGGATTCCAACATCGGTCAAATGACCGCCGGTATACCGTCTGCCGGGATGGTAAATGTATCCTGAGGACAGGTAGTGAGTGTGGAGGGATAGGTGGTTCAGTAAAAAGTAACAGCTCAAACTGCGATCATTCACTGATAAATTGATTTATAGCTCTCCCTTTTTAACCATTGCAGTCATAAAAGCAATGTTTTTTAAACTTTTAAATAAAGCTTGTTAGCATCCCCAGCACACTGTATATGCTGGGAGATGTAGTTCTCAATATGAAAACATTTAATTACTGTATGAACTCTAATTCCCCAACTGAAACCTCTCACAAACACACACTCCTAAATCTAGTACACACACACACACATTTCCCCAGTACTGACAACTCTCATCACTTCCACACACTGACAACTCCCTCCTGCTCCTCTCCCCACTGACACTGACAGCTCCCTCACAGTCACACACATCCTCCACCCCCCCACACACACACTGATAGCACACATGCACAAATCCCCCCCTCCTCGACACTAACTGTCACGGACTGCTTGGGCAGCAGGGGGCAGGCTCTGACTTGAAGTGCTGAAATTCAACAGCTCTCTCGAACTTGCAAGGCATGGCTGTGCAGCTGTCTCCAGCCATCTCCTTGCCCACTGTGTAATTTGTGGCGTTCTCTGATGTTCCCCGCTCTGCCTCTACAACCGGCACATAATGTACAGCAGTGGTGACTCCTGAGTATGGGCCTGGAGAACTCCGCCTACCGGGGGGTAGGGATTAATAATTTCAAAGGGGCAGAGCTAGGAGTGAAGCAGTGGACAGCAGTTGAGGGGCGTTTCAAACTGTAACAGGGTTGGGACAATTTCAGTATCCTTCCCTCACCGTCTAATTGGTCAGTCCCACGCTGATTGCCATAGCGCCCTTTCGAGACTGCAGAACTCTATCCCTTAGCCACGGTTGGCACAGCTGGATGGTGCCCCTGGCAAGTGCCATCCTGGCCAAGGGGTAGATACGCCCCTGAGGGTCAGGGCCAGCAACAGAAATCTCGGGGCCCAGTACACTGATATCTCTGGGGCCCCCTCAACCCCCCCTTAACTTGGCAGAGGGATCTTTAAAAAAAAATGGAGCCTTTGACTCGGACCGTCAGTGAGGCCGGCAGGTGGTTTTCATACTGGGCTATCCAGCTCTTCGGTGGCGGTGGCAGGGACATTCAGAAAAGGGCCAGCACAGCAACATGCATAATAATGGCAATACAGTATGGACCACAGGGACTGGACAAAGTGATGGGGTAAAAGGAGGGGGGAGGGTTTAGTTGGCCTGTTAATTGTTTTCCTGCTTAAATTGAGCAGTTGGTGGATACACTTTAAAAAGCAATATTGGCACTGTGGCCCCATTATTTCTGTTCTTAATACTTGGAGCCCTGAACAAGTGTCCCCTTTGTCCCCCCTGTCACCGGGCCTGTTCAGGCGTTACCTATGGAGAAGCTGCGACATGACATCCTAGGACACGATACTGCACCATGCATCACCATTATATTTCAGTGTGCCTTGTCAATATTTAAATCTTGTTCTGTGTGACGTGAGTTGTAAATGGTTGAAAATCTCTGTGCTACAGTATCGTCACCATGTAGTTATAACAACACCGCAAAACCACCAAAAGACGTGTTTTGGTAGAGGGACTGCTGGAGGGGCCCATTGGGGCCCCCAGTTTGCTACCCCACCCCAGTATACCTGTGCTGTAGCCAGTGGAAGGGGCACTATCTTCCCGGTGATCTCTTCGGGAAGATGGTGCCGCACATAGAAAGCAAAGACTCTGGCTGCACTCTCCTGCCCTCGCTCTAAGCAAGGTGATCGGGCCACAAAAGGACCCCTGTCGGACCCCGGCCTGTGGGCCACAAAAGGATGCACTGGGGGCGGCATGCGGCCCATGGGTTTGACACCCCTGCCCTAGAGTATCACAATTTGTTTCACGGCACCCCTAGGCCAAAGTTTTTTTTATTGAGAAATTCAGAAAAAAAATATAAAATTAAGTAAATTGTGTTTATAGCATGTCATCCTCAGGTTCAGTTATGTTGTGAGGGAATGGTTTTGCCAATTTAATAAAGTATAAATAATTTTAATTGGTCCTGGACCACCAAACTATGCTACCAGTGCAAGAACCCCAGTTTGGAAACTACTGCCATAAAATAAACCTTTTTTGTTTTTTTTAAACTACATGTAATACACCTTAGATCTCAGTTCCTAAAAGGTTTTAAACCTTTGCATACAGTAAACTACACATATTTAAAAATCCTACACCGGGCACAAGTGCTCACGGGCCAATTTAATGGCAGTCTCGGATAGGAGGGCATTGTGGATTCACCAAGGGAATGCTGATGCTGACTCCAAGAAGAAAGGGAGTCTCTTCCCTATGAAGGTGAAGCCTTGTTTGGCGACGGCCTAGTTAATTTGATCTCGGCAGCTCCCGTAGGTAAGTCATCCTTCTTGCCCTATATTCCCTCTCAACGGATGAAGACGCATCATTATCTGACGCAGTCATTTCGGCCCAATAGATATGCAAGAAGTTAAGATTCCCCTTTCTTTGCAGGTAGAGGAAGGAAAAGAGGGAAGAGGTCTGTAGCCTCTTCAAGATCGCAGGAGCAGAGATCGTCCTCTGCTTCTGCCAAATCCACTGCATGACGCTGGGGCTCTCTTGCAGGAGCCCGCACCAGTGGGGGGCACGTCTAAAACTCTTCAGTCAGTTCTGGATTCATTCGGACCTGGACTCGTGGGCTTTACAAATAGTGTCCCAAGGGTACAAACTGCGGTTTCAAGACGTTCCCCCTCACCGATTGTTCAAATTAGCCTTAGTCAGCAGGGAGAAGGTTTTTATTCAAGCCTCTTCGTGGTCCCGAAGCCGGACGGCTCAGTCAGACCAATCTTAAATCTGAAATCCCTTAATTTCTACCTAAAGAAATTCAATTTCAAGATGGAATCTCTCAGGGTAGTGATCTCCAGTCCGGGGGATAAAGGAGATTTCATGGTTTTGGTAGACATAAAGGATGCCTACTTATATGTTCCCATTTAGCCACTGCATCAAGCTACCTGAGGTTTGCAATTCAGGATTGTCATTACCAATTTCAGACGTTGCCGTTTGGTCTGTCCACGGCTCCGAGGATTTTCACCAGGGTGATGGCGGAAATGATGGTTCTCCTTCGCAAGCAAGGAGTCACAATTATCCCGTACTTGGATGATCTCCTGATAAAGGCGAGATCCAGGGACCAGTTGGTGCAAAACATCTACTCTCCCTGACAGTTCTTCAACAACATGGTTGGCTCCTAAACTTGCCAAAATCGCAGTTGGTCCCAATGACGCGGTTGTTGTTTTTGGGAGTGATACTGGACACAGAAGAGGTTTTCTTCTAGTGGAAAGGCTCTGGAGATCCAGAGTCTGGTCAAACAAATTCTGAAACCAGCAAGAGTGTTAATCCATCAATGCATTCAGTTGCTGGGGAAGATGGTTGCGGCCTACGAGGCCATTCAGTTTGGCAGGTTCCATGCCAGAGTGTTCCAGTGGGACCTGTTGGACAAGTGGTCCGGATCCCACCTACACATGCACCGGAGGATAATCCTGTCTTCCAAGACCAGAATCTCACTCCATTGGTGGCTGCACAGTTCTCACCACCTAGAGGGGCGATGGTTCGGGATCCAGGACGGGATCCTAGGGACCACGGATGCAACCCTCTGAGGCTGGAAAGCAGTCACACAGGGGGGAAACATCCAAGGAAGATGGTCAAGTCTTCCTTGGATGTTTTCATCTCCACATAAATGTTCTGGAGTTAAGGGCCATTTAATAACTGCAGACACAGTACGCACTGGGACGGGTGCCCAGCATCCTCTACGGACTAAGAGAAAAGGATTTACCGGTAGGTATTAAAATCCTATTTTCTCTAACGTCCTAGAGGATGCTGGGGACTCCGTAAGGACCATGGGCATAGACGGGCTCCGCAGGAGACATGGGCACTTTAAGAAAGACTTTAGTTCTGGGTGTGCACTGGCTCCTCCCTCTATGCCCCAACTCCAGACCTCAGTTTGATACTGTACCCAGTGGAGACTGGGTGCTTTTCAGGAGCTCTCCTGAGCTTTCTGACAGAAAGTATTTTGTTAGGTTTTTAATTTTCAGGGAGCACTGCTGGCAACAGACTCCCTCATCGAGGGACTGAGGGGAGAGAAGCAGCCCTACTCTCTGAGTTGCAAGGTCCTGCTTCTTAGGCTACTGGACACCATTAGCTCCAGTGGGATTGGTACGCAGGATCTCACCCTCGCCGTCCGTCCCAGAGCCGCGCCGCCGTCCCCCTCGCAGAGCCGGAAGATAGAAGCCGGGTGAGTATGAGAAGAAAAGAAGACTTCAGAGGCGGCAGAAGACTTCATGATCTTCACTGAGGTAACGCATAGCACTGCAGCTGTGCGCCTTTGCTCCCATACACCTCACATACTCCGGTCACTGTAAGGGTGCAGGGCGCAGGGGGGGCGCCCTGGGCAGCAATATAAACCTCTTTCGCAAAAATATAACATATATACAGCTGGGCACTTTATATATGTGTAAGCCCCCACCAATTTTACAGTTTAAGCGGGACAGAAGCCCGCCTCCGAGGGGGCGGGGCTTCTCCCTCAGCACTCACCAGCGCCATTTTTTCTCCACAGCACCGCTGAGAGGAAGCTCCCCGGACTCTACCCTGCTTATACCACGTTAGACAAGAGGGTTGAAAAGAGGGGGGGGGGGCACATAATTCGCAAATTACATACAGCAGCACTACTGGGCAAACATTAAGTTACTGTTTTATTCCTGGGTTATATAGCGCTTGGGTGTGTGCTGGCATACTCTCTCTCTGTCTCTCCAAAGGGCCTTGTGGGGAAACTGTCTTCAGAAAAAGCATTCCCTGTGTGTGAAGTGTGTCGGTACACGTGTGTCGACATGTCTGAGTGGTGTCTCCGCCGACAGCTAATTGGATGGATATGTGGAATGTTTTAAATGCTAGTGTAAACTCATTGCACAAAAGATTAGACAAGGCAGAAGCTTTGGGACAGTCAGGGTTTCAACCCATGCCTGATCCTATGTTGCAGGGACTGTCAGGGTCTCATAAGCGCCCACTATCCCAGATTGTTGACACAGATACCGACACGGATTCTGACTCCAGTGTCGATTACGATGATGCAAAGTTACAGCCAAAATTGGCAAAATCCATTCGATTTATGATTATGGCAATAAAAGATGTTTTGCACATCACAGAGGAACCCCCTGTCGCTGACAAGAGGGTACATATGTACAAGGGAAAGAAGCCTGAGGTAACCTTTCCCCCCTCACACGAGCTGAACGAGTTATGTGAAAAAGCTTGGGAATCTCCAGATAAAAGACTGCAGATTTCCAAACCCATAACCCAGAGGAAGCAGATTGAAACTATCCTTTGCTATATGCATTTTTTTTGTTAATTTAAGTAATCAAAACTGGGATTGATATTTTTGCTCTTTTATTTTTACTTAAAGTACAATAACTTTTACCATTTTAATTTGTTTTAATAGTATATTGACAGTATAGTTTTCTTTCAAAAATCCACTAAATTTTCTTTACCCTGTTATTAAAATGGTAATTGACAAAAAAAAACTACATTGTCACCAGAAGAGCAATACAAAATGTACAAGTGATATATTAAAATCATCTTTCCAGCTTGAATTTCAATGATGCATTGGGGCAACAATTTTGTGAGAAACATCTTCACCCTTAAATAAAGATTTTCGTAATTCCTTACCTGTGTGCTAATTAGATATCACCTTGTTTTCACATTAAACAGACTTCCACATGAGAAAGCAGCAAGGATGCAGTGGCGTTAATGTTTCCTGGTGTCAACCTGTATTATTTCAGTAGACATTGAAATGAGGATGCATCTTGCTGCCTTTCCAATGAAGCAAGTTTAATTTGGTAATAGGTGAAAAACCATCCCTACAAAGGTGTTAATCAGAGACTTGGCTTTGTGGACACTTTTCAGAGAACAAATTTGTTAGCATAAAAATAAAGCAAGAAAATTAAGAGCTGTTTAATCACGCAATTTGATTTTTTTGCCAGCATATTTCTTTTTCTCTGCAACCCACTGCTAAATTGTGCTTCCTAGATGTTTTTATAAAATCACTGAATCAAATCTAACTCTGATTACATCAGAGAAGGCCAGGTACCCTACAACATAACAGGGGGTATGAAATTTGACTTGTCTACTTAAAGATCACCAAAATCTGATAACAAGGTCAATTACGTCCCTGGGTGGGATTGAACCACCAACCTTTTGGTTTATAGCCGTACACACTAACTGATTGCGCCACAGAGACACTTTGCAAAAGTACATACTGACAAAGGCTAATAAGCATTCATCTAAAACGTTTCCTAGAAAAACTTAAAAAAGTCAATAATCTGGAGAGTTTTTGTAAGATGTTTCTTCTATCAACCAACGAAGAAACACATTGGTACTTTCCCATGATGAGTGAGTGCTTCAGGATCTCTTGCACTTACATGTGCAGCAGAGTACTGCAATGGAAGCATGCTGGGCCCATAACCCAGAGGTAGGCAGATTGAAACTATCCTCTGCTATATGCATTTTTTTGTTTGTTAATTAAAGTAATCCAAAACTGGGATTGATATTTTGGCTCTTTTATTTTTACTTAAAGTACAATAACTTTTACCATTTTAATTTGTTTTAATAGTATATTGACAGTATTGTTTTCTTTCAAAAATCCACTTAATTTTCTTTACCCTATTATTAAAATGGTAATTGACAAAAACAAACTACATTGTCACCAGAAGAGCAATACAAAATGTACAAGTGATATATTAAAATCATCTTTCCAGCTTGAATTTCAATGATGCATTGGGGCAACGATTTTGTGAGAAACATCTTCACCCTTAAATAAAGATTTTCTTAATTCCTTACCTGTGTGCTAATTAGATATCACCTTGTTTTCACATTAAACAGACTTCCACATGAGAAAGCAGCAAGGATGCAGTGGCGTTAATGTTTCCTGGTGTCAACCTGTATTATTTCAGTAGACATTGAAATGAGGATGCATCTTGCTGCCTTTCCAATGAAGCAAGTTTAATTTAGTAATAGGTGAAAAACCATCCTTACAAAGGTGTTAATCAGAGACTTGGCTTTGTGGACACTTTTCAGAGAACAAATTTGTTAGCATAAAAATAAAGCCAGAAAATAAAGAGCTGTTTAATCACTCAATTGGATTTTTCTGCCAGCATATTTGTTTTCTCTGCAACCCACTGCTAAATTGTGCTTCCTAGCTGTTTTTATAAAATCACTGAATCAAATCTAACTCTGATTACATCAGAGAAGGCCAGGTACCCTACACCATAACAGGGGGTTTGAAATTTTGACTTGTCTACTTAAATATCACCAAAATCTGATCACAAGGTCAATTACGTCCCTGGGTGGGATTGAATCACCAAACTTTTGGTTAATAGCCGAACACACTAACCGATTGCGCCACAGAGACACTTTGCAAAAAGTACATACTGACAAAGGCTAATAAGCATACATCTAGAACGTTTCCTAGAAAAACATTAAAAAATCAATAATCTGGAGAGTTTTTGTAAGATGTTTCTTCCATCGACCTACGAATAAACACATTGGTACTTTCCCATGATGAGTGAGTGCTTCAGGATCTCTTGCACTTACATGTGCAGCAGAGTACTGCAATGGAAGCATGCTGGACCCATAACCCAGAGGTAGGGAGATTGAAACTATCCTTTGCTATATGCATTTTTTTTTTGTTAATTTAAGTAATCAAAACTGGGATTGATATTTTTGCTCTTTTATTTTTACTTAAAGTACAATAACTTTTACCATTTTAATTTGTTTTACCCTATTATTAAAATGGTAATTGACAAAAAAAACTACATTGTCACCAGAAGAGAAATACAAAATGTACAAGTGATATATTAAAATCATCTTTCCAGCTTGAATTTCAATGATGCATTGGGGCAACAATTTTGTGAGAAACATCTTCACCCTTAAATAAAGATTTTCGTAATTCCTTACCTGTGTGCTAATTAGATATCACCTTGTTTTCACATTAAACAGACTTCCACATGAGAAAGCAGCAAGGATGCAGTGGCGTTAATGTTTCCTGGTTTCAACCTGTATTATTTCAGTAGACATTGAAATGAGGATGCATCTTGCTGCCTTTCCAATGAAGCAAGTTTAATTTAGTAATAGGTGAAAAACCATCCCTACAAAGGTGTTAATCAGAGACTTGGCTTTGTGGACACTTTTCAGAGAACAAATTTGTTAGCATAAAAATAAAGCCAGAAAATGAAGAGCTGTTTAATCACGCAATTTGATTTTTTTGCCAGCATATTTCTTTTTCTCTGCAACCCACTGCTAAATTGTGCTTCCTAGATGTTTTTATAAAATCACTGAATCAAATCTAACTCTGATTACATCAGAGAAGGCCAGGTACCCTACACAATAACAGGGGGTATGAAATTTGACTTGTCTACTTAAAGATCACCAAAATCTGATAACAAGGTCAATTACGTCCCTGGGTGGGATTGAACCACCAACCTTTTGGTTAATAGCCGTACACACTAACTGATTGCGCCACAGAGACACTTTGCAAAAGTACATACTGACAAAGGCTAATAAGCATTCATCTAAAACGTTTCCTAGAAAAACTTAAAAAAGTCAATAATCTGGAGAGTTTTTGTAAGATGTTTCTTCTATCAACCAACGAAGAAACACATTGGTACTTTCCCATGATGAGTGAGTGCTTCAGGATCTCTTGCACTTACATGTGCAGCAGAGTACAGCAATGGAAGCATGCTGGGCCCATAACCCAGAGGTAGGCAGATTGAAACTATCCTCTGCTATATGCTTTTTTTTTTGTTAATTAAAGTAATCCAAAACTGGGATTGATATTTTGGCTCTTTTATTTTTACTTAAAGTACAATAACTTTTACCATTTTAATTTGTTTTAATAGTATATTGACAGTATTGTTTTCTTTCAAAAATCCACTTAATTTTCTTTACCCTATTATTAAAATGGTAATTGACAAAAACAAACTACATTGTCACCAGAAGAGCAATACAAAATGTACAAGTGATATATTAAAATCATCTTTCCAGCTTGAATTTCAATGATGCATTGGGGCAACGATTTTGTGAGAAACATCTTCACCCTTAATTAAAGATTTTCTTAATTCCTTACCTGTGTGATAATTAGATATCACCTTGTTTTCACATTAAACAGACTTCCACATGAGAAAGCAGCAAGGATGCAGTGGCGTTAATGTTTCCTGGTGTCAACTTGTATTATTTCAGTAGACATTGAAATGAGGATGCATCTTGCTGCCTTTCCAATGAAGCAAGTTTAATTTAGTAATATGTGAAAAACCATCCTTACAAAGGTGTTAATCAGAGACTTGGCTTTGTGGACACTTTTCAGAGAACAAATTTGTTAGCATAAAAATAAAGCCAGAAAATGAAGAGCTGTTTAATCACTCAATTGGATTTTTCTGCCAGCATATTTTTTTTTCTCTGCAAACCACTGCTAAATTGTGCTTCCTAGCTGTTTTTATAAAATCAATGAATCAAATCTAACTCTGATTACATCAGAGAAGGCCAGGTACCCTACACCATAAGAGGGGGTTTGAAATTTTGACTTGTCTACTTAAATATCACCAAAATCTGATCACAAGGTCAATTACGTCCCTGGGTGGGATTGAACCACCAACCTTTTGGTTAATAGCCTTACACACTAACCAATTGCGCCACAGAGCCACTTTGCAAAAGTCCATACTGACAAAGGCTAATAAGCATTCATCTAGAACGTTTCCTAGAAAAACTTTAAGAAGTCAATAATCTGGAGAGTTTTTGTAAGATGTTTCTTCCATCAACCAATGAAGAAACACATTGGTACTTTCCCATGATGAGTGAGTGCTTCAGGATCTCTTGCACTTACATGTGCAGCAGAGTACTGCAATGGAAGCATGCTGGGCCCATAATCCAGAGGTAGGCAGATTGAAACTATCCTTTGCTATATGCATTTTTTTTGTTAATTAAAGTAATCCAAAACTGGGATTGATATTTTGGCTCTTTTATTTTTACTTAAAGTACAATAACTTTTACCATTTTAATTTGTTTTGATAGTATATTGACAGTATTGTTTTCTTTCAAAAATCCACTTAATTTTCTTTACCCTATTATTAAAATGGTAATTGACAAAAACAAACTACATTGTCACCAGAAGAGCAATACAAAATGTACAAGTGATATATTAAAATAATCTTTCCAGCTTGAATTTCAATGATGCATTGGGGCAACGATTTTGTGAGAAACATCTTCACCCTTAAATAAAGATTTTCTTAATTCCTTATCTGTGTGCTAATTAGATATCACCTTGTTTTCACATTAAACAGACTTCCACATGAGAAAGCAGCAAGGATTAAAGCCTCCTGTTAGGCCATCATCTACACGACATAGCCCTGAATTTTCCAATGCGCAGCTCTTTGCAAACGAGAGATATTGGCAAGGAAAAGCTGTCTTGTACCATTGCATTTTTCTCCCAAACGAAGGACACTAGAAAGAAAATTTTAAAGCCTCCAGTTAGACCATCATCTACACGGCATAGCCATGAATTTTCCAATGCGCAGCTCTTTGCAAAAGAGAGATATTGGCAAGGAAAAGCTATCTTGTACCTTTGCATTTTTCTCCCAAACGAAGGTCACTAGAAAGAAAATTTTAAAGCCTCCTGTTAGGCCATCATCTACACGACATAGCCCTGAATTTTCCAATGCGTAGCTCTTTGCAAAAGAGAGATATTGGCAAGGAAAAGCTGTCTTGTACCTTTGCATTTTTCTCCCAAACGAAGGACACTAGAAAGAAAATTTTAAAGCCTCCTGTTAGGCCATCATCTACACGACATAGCCCTGAATTTTCCAATGCGCAGCTCTTTGCAAAAGAGAGATATTGGCAAGGAAAAGCTGTCTTGTACCATTGCATTTTTCTCCCAAACGAAGGACACTAGAAAGAAAATTTTAAAGCCTCCTGTTAGACCATCATCTACACGGCATAGCCATGAATTTTCCAATGCGCAGCTCTTTGCAAAAGAGAGATATTGGCAAGGAAAAGCTGTCTTGTACCTTAGCATTTTTCTCCCAAACGAAGGACACTAGAATTAAAATTTTAAAGCCTCCTGTTAGGCCATCATCTACACGATATAGCCCTGAATTTTCCAATGCGCAGCTCTTTGCAAAAGAGAGATATTGGCAAGGAAAAGCTGTCTTGTACCTTTGCATTTTTCTCCCAAATGAAGGACACTAGAAAGAAAATTTTAAAGCCTCCTGTTAGGCCATCATCTACACGACATAGCCCTGAATTTTCCAATGCGCAGCTCTTTGCAAAAGAGAGATATTGGCAAGGAAAAGCTGTATTGTACCATTGCATTTTTCTCCCAAACGAAGGACACTAGAAAGAAAATTTTAAAGCCTCCTGTTAGACCATCATCTACACGACATAGCCCTGAATTTTCCAATGCGCAGCTCTTTGCAAAAGAGAGATATTGGCAAGGAAAAGCTGTCTTGTACCTTTGCATTTTTCTCCCAAACGAAGGACACTAGAATGAAAATGTTAAAGCCTCCTGTTAGTGCTTCATCTACACAGCATAGCCCTGAATTTTCCAATGCGTAGCTCTTTGCAAAAGAGAGATATTGGCAAGGAAAAGCTGTCTTGCACCTTTGCATTTTTCTCCCAAACGAAGGACACTAGAATTAAAATTTTAAAGCCTCCTGTTAGGCCATCATCTACACGACATAGCCCTGAATTTTCCAATGCGCAGCTCTATGCAAAAGAGAGATATTGGCAAGGAAAAGCTGTCTTGTACCTTTGCATTTTTCTCCCAAACGAAGGTCACTAGAAAGAAAATTTTAAAGCCTCCTGTTAGGCCATCATCTACACGACATAGCCCTGAATTTTCCAATGCGCAGCTCTTTGCAAAAGAGAGATATTGGCAAGGAAAAGCTGTCTTGTACCTTTGCATTTTTCTCCCAAACGAAGGACACTAGAAAGAAAATTTTAAAGCCTCCTGTTAGGCCATCATCTACACGACATAGCCCTGAATTTTCCAATGCGCAGCTCTTAGCAAAAGAGAGATATTGGCAAGGAAAAGCTGTCTTGTACCATTGCATTTTTCTCCCAAACGAAGGACACTAGAAAGAAATTTTTAAAGCCTCCTGTTAGACCATCATCTACACGGCATAGCCATGAATTTTCCAATGCGCAGCTCTTTGCAAAAGAGAGATATTGGCAAGGAAAAGCTGTCTTGTACCTTTGCATTTTTCTCCCAAACGAAGGACACTAGAATTAAAATTTTAAAGCCTCCTGTTAGGCCATCATCTACACGATATAGCCCTGAATTTTCCAATGCGCAGCTCTTTGCAAAAGAGAGATATTGGCAAGGAAAAGCTGTCTTGTACCATTGCATTTTTCTCCCAAACGAAGGACACTAGAATGAAAATTTTAAAGCCTCCTGTTAGACCATCATCTACACGGCATAGCCATGAATTTTCCAATGCGCAGCTCTTTGCAAAAGAGAGATATTGGCAAGGAAAAGCTAACTTGTACCTTTGCATTTTTCTCCCAAACGAAGGACACTAGAAAGAAAATTTTAAAGCCTCCTGTTAGGCCATCATCTACACGACATAGCCCTGAATTTTCCAATGCGCAGCTCTTTGCAAACGAGAGATATTGGCAAGGAAAAGCTGTCTTGTACCATTGCATTTTTCTCCCAAACGAAGGACACTAGAAAGAAAATTTTAAAGCCTCATGTTAGGCCATCATCTACACGACATAGCCTTGAATTTTCCAATGCGCAGCTCTTTGCAAAAGAGAGATATTGGCAAGGAAAAGCTGTCTTGTACCTTTGCATTTTTCTCCCAAACGAAGGTCACTAGAAAGAAAATTTTAAAGCCTCCTGTTAGGCTATCATCTACACGACATAGCCCTGAATTTTCCAATGCGCAGCTCTTTGCAAAAGAGAGATATTGGCAAGGAAAAGCTGTCTTGTACCATTGCATTTTTCTCCCAAACGAAGGACACTAGAAAGAAAATTTTAAAGCCTCCTGTTAGACCATCATCTACACGGCATAGCCATGGATTTTCCAATGCGCAGCTCTTTGCAAAAGAGAGATATTGGCAAGGAAAAGCTGTCTTGTACCTTTGCATTTTTCTCCCAAACGAAGGACACTAGAATTAAAATTTTAAAGCCTCATGTTAGGCCATCATCTACACGATATAGCCCTGAATTTTCCAATGCGCAGCTCTTTGCAAAAGAGAGATATTGGCAAGGAAAAGCTGTCTTGTATCTTTGAATTTTTCTCCCAAACGAAGGTCACTAGAAAGAAAATTTTAAAGCCTCCAGTTAAGCCATCATCTACACGACATAGCCCTGAATTTTCCAATGCGCAGCTCTTTGCAAAAGAGAGATATTGGCAAGGAAAAGCTGTCTTGTACCTTTGCATTTTTCTCCCAAACGAAGGTCACTAGAAAGAAAATTTTAAAGCCTCCTGTTAGGCCATCATCTACACGACATAGCCCTGAATTTTCCAATGCGCAGCTCTTTGCAAAAGAGAGATATTGGCAAGGAAAAGCTGTCTTGTACCTTTGCATTTTTCTCCCAAACGAAGGACACTAGAAAGAAAATTTTAAAGCCTCCTGTTAGGCCATCATCTACACGACATAGCCCTGAATTTTCCAATGCGTAGCTCTTTGCAAAAGAGAGATATTGGCAAGGAAAAGCTGTCTTGTACCATTGCATTTTTCTCCCAAACGAAGGACACTAGAAGAAAATTTTAAAGCCTCCTGTTAGGCCATCATCTACACGACATAGCCCTGAATTTTCCAATGCGCAGCTCTTTGCAAAAGAGAGATATTGGCAAGGAAAAGCTGTCTTGTACCTTTGCATTTTTCTCCCAAACGAAGGACACTAGAAAGAAAATTTTAAAGCCTCCTGTTAGGCCATCATCTACACGACATAGCCCTGAATTTTCCAATGCGCAGCTCTTTGCAAAAGAGAGATATTGGCAAGGAAAAGCTGTCTTGTACCATTGCATTTTTCTCCCAAACGAAGGACACTAGAAAGAAAATTTTAAAGCCTCCTGTTAGACCATCATCTACACGGCATAGCCATGAATTTTCCAATGCGCAGCTCTTTGCAAAAGAGAGATATTGGCAAGGAAAAGCTGTCTTGTACCTTTGCATTTTTCTCCCAAACGAAGGACACTAGAATAAAAATTTTAAAGCCTCATGTTAGGCCATCATCTACACGATATAGCCCTGAATTTTCCAATGCGCAGCTCTTTGCAAAAGAGAGATATTGGCAAGGAAAAGCTGTCTTGTACCTTTGCATTTTTCTCCCAAACGAAGGTCACTAGAAAGAAAATTTTAAAGCCTCCAGTTAAGCCATCATCTACACGACATAGCCCTGAATTTTCCAATGCGCAGCTCTTTGCAAAAGAGAGATATTGGCAAGGAAAAGCTGTCTTGTACCATTGCATTTTTCTCCCAAACGAAGGACACTAGAAGAAAATTTTAAAGCCTCCTGTTAGGCCATCATCTACACGACATAGCCCTGAATTTTCCAATGCGCAGCTCTTTGCAAAAGAGAGATATTGGCAAGGAAAAGCTGTCTTGTACCTTTGCATTTTTCTCCCAAACGAAGGACACTAGAATTAAAATTTTAAAGCCTCCTGTTAGGCCATCATCTACACGACATAGCCCTGAATTTTCCAATGCGTAGCTCTTTGCAAAAGAGAGATATTGGCAAGGAAAAGCTGTCTTGTACCATTGCATTTTTCTCCCAAACGAAGGACACTAGAAGAAAATTTTAAAGCCTCCTGTTAGGCCATCATCTACACGACATAGCCCTGAATTTTCCAATGCGTAGCTCTTTGCAAAAGAGAGATATTGGCAAGGAAAAGCTGTCTTGTACCATTGCATTTTTCTCCCAAACGAAGGACACTAGAAGAAAATTTTAAAGCCTCCTGTTAGGCCATCATCTACACGACATAGCCCTGAATTTTCCAATGCGCAGCTCTTTGCAAAAGAGAGATATTGGCAAGGAAAAGCTGTCTTGTACCTTTGCATTTTTCTCCCAAACGAAGGACACTAGAATTAAAATTTTAATGCCTCCTGTTAGGCCATCATCTACACGACATAGCCCTGAATTTTCCAATGCGTAGCTCTTTGCAAAAGAGAGATATTGGCAAGGAAAAGCTGTCTTGTACCATTGCATTTTTCTCCCAAACGAAGGACACTAGAAAGAAAATTTTAAAGCCTCCTGTTAGGCCATCATCTACACGACATAGCCCTGAATTTTCCAATGCGCAGCTCTTTGCAAAAGAGAGATATTGGCAAGGAAAAGCTGTCTTGTACCTTTGCATTTTTCTCCCAAACGAAGGACACTAGAAAGAAAATTTTAAAGCCTCCTGTTAGGCCATCATCTACACGACATAGCCCTGAATTTTCCAATGCGCAGCTCTTTGCAAAAGAGAGATATTGGCAAGGAAAAGCTGTCTTGTACCTTTGCATTTTTCTCCCAAACGAAGGACACTAGAAAGAAAATTTTAAAGCCTCCTGTTAGGCCATCATCTACACGAAATAGCCCTGATTTTTCCAATGCGCAGCTCTTTGCAAAAGAGAGATATTGGCAAGGAAAAGCTGTCTTGTACCATTGCATTTTTCTCCCAAACGAAGGACACTAGAAAGAAAATTTTAAAGCCCCCTGTTAGGCCATCATCTACACGACATAGCCTTGAATTTTCCAATGCGCAGCTCTTTGCAAAAGAGAGATATTGGCAAGGAAAAGCTGTCTTGTACCTTTGCATTTTTCTCCCAAACGAAGGTCACTAGAAAGAAAATTTTAAAGCCTCCTGTTAGGCCATCATCTACACGACATAGCCCTGAATTTTCCAATGCGTAGCTCTTTGCAAAAGAGAGATATTGGCAAGGAAAAGCTGTCTTGTACCATTGCATTTTTCTCCCAAACGAAGGACACTAGAAGAAAATTTTAAAGCCTCCTGTTAGGCCATCATCTACACGACATAGCCCTGAATTTTCCAATGCGCAGCTCTTTGCAAAAGAGAGATATTGGCAAGGAAAAGCTGTCTTGTACCTTTGCATTTTTCTCCCAAACGAAGGACACTAGAATTAAAATTTTAAAGCCTCCTGTTAGGCCATCATCTACACGACATAGCCCTGAATTTTCCAATGCGTAGCTCTTTGCAAAAGAGAGATATTTGCAAGGAAAAGCTGTCTTGTACCATTGCATTTTTCTCCCAAACGAAGGACACTAGAAAGAAAATTTTAAAGCCTCCTGTTAGGCCATCATCTACACGACATAGCCCTGAATTTTCCAATGCGCAGCTCTTTGCAAAAGAGAGATATTGGCAAGGAAAAGCTGTCTTGTACCTTTGCATTTTTCTCCCAAACGAAGGACACTAGAAAGAAAATTTTAAAGCCTCCTGTTAGGCCATCATCTACACGAAATAGCCCTGAATTTTCCAATGCGCAGCTCTTTGCAAAAGAGAGATATTGGCAAGGAAAAGCTGTCTTGTACCTTTGCATTTTTCTCCCAAACGAAGGACACTAGAAAGAAAATTTTAAAGCCTCCTGTTAGGCCATCATCTACACGAAATAGCCCTGAATTTTCCAATGCGCAGCTCTTTGCAAAAGAGAGATATTGGCAAGGAAAAGCTGTCTTGTACCATTGCATTTTTCTCCCAAACGAAGGACACTAGAAAGAAAATTTTAAAGCCTCCTGTTAGGCCATCATCTACACGACATAGCCCTGAATTTTCCAATGTGCAGCTCTTTGCAAAAGAGAGATATTGGCAAGGAAAAGCTGTCTTGTACCTTTGCATTTTTCTCCCAAACGAAGGTCACTAGAAAGAAAATTTTAAAGCCTCCTGTTATGCCATCATCTACACGACATAGCCCTGAATTTTCCAATGCGTAGCTCTTTGCAAAAGAGAGATATTGGCAAGGAAAAGCTGTCTTGTACCATTGCATTTTTCACCCAAACGAAGGACACTAGAAAGAAAATTTTAAAGCCTCATGTTAGGCCATCATCTACACGACATAGCCCTGAATTTTCCAATGCGCAGCTCTTTGCAAAAGAGAGATATTGGCAAGGAAAAGCTGTCTTGTACCTTTGCATTTTTCTCCCAAACGAAGGTCACTAGAAAGAAAATGTTAAAGCCTCCTGTTAGGCCATCATCTACAGGACATAACCCTGAATTTTCCAATGCGCAGCTCTTTGAAAAAGAGAGATATTGGCAAGGAAAAGCTGTCTTGTACCTTTGCATTTTTCTCCCAAACGAAGGACACTAGAAAGAGCCTAAAGGTGTTAATCAGAGACTTGGCTTTGTGGACACTTTTCAGAGAACAAATTTGTTAGCATAAAAATAAAGCCAGAAAATGAAGAGCTGTTTAATCACGCAATTTGATTTTTTTGCCAGCATATTTCTTTTTCTCTGCAACCCACTGCTAAATTGTGCTTCCTAGATGTTTTTATAAAATCACTGAATCAAATCTAACTCTGATTACATCAGAGAAGGCCAGGTACCCTACACCATAACAGGGGGTATGAAATTTGACTTGTCTACTTAAAGATCACCAAAATCTGATAACAAGGTCAATTACGTCCCTGGGTGGGATTGAACCACCAACCTTTTGTTTAATAGCCGTACACACTAACTGATTGCGCCACAGAGACACTTTGCAAAACTACATACTGACAAATGCTAATAAGCATTCATCTAAAACGTTTCCTAGAAAAACTTTAAAAAGTCAATAATCTGGAGAGTTTTTGTAAGATGTTTCTTCTATCAACCAACGAAGAAACACATTGGTACTTTCCCATGATGAGTGAGTGCTTCAGGATCTCTTGCACTTACATGTGCAGCAGAGTACAGCAATGGAAGCATGCTGGGCCCATAACCCAGAGGTAGGCAGATTGAAACTATCCTCTGCTATATGCATTTTTTTGTTTGTTAATTAAAGTAATCCAAAACTGGGATTGATATTTTGGCTCTTTTATTTTTACTTAAAGTACAATAACTTTTACCATTTTAATTTGTTTTAATAGTATATTGACAGTATTGTTTTCTTTCAAAAATCCACTTCATTTTCTTTACCCTATTATTAAAATGGTAATTGACAAAAACAAACTACATTGTCACCAGAAGAGCAATACAAAATGTACAAGTGATATATTAAAATCATATTTCCAGCTTGAATTTCAATGATGCATTGGGGCAACGATTTTGTGAGAAACATCTTCACCCTTAAATAAAGATTTTCTTAATTCCTTACCTGTGTGCTAATTAGATATCACCTTGTTTTCATATTAAACAGACTTCCACATGAGAAAGCAGCAAGGATGCAGTGGCGTTAATGTTTCCTGGTGTCAACTTGTATTATTTTAGTAGACATTGAAATGAGGATGCATCTTGCTGCCTTTCCAATGAAGCAAGTTTAATTTAGTAATAGGTGAAAAACCATCCTTACAAAGGTGTTAATCAGAGACTTGGCTTTGTGGACACTTTTCAGAGAACAAATTTGTTAGCATAAAAATAAAGCCAGAAAATGAAGAGCTGTTTAATCACTCAATTGGATTTTTCTGCCAGCATATTTTTTTTCTCTGCAACCCACTGCTAAATTGTGCTTCCTAGCTGTTTTTATAAAATCACTGAATCAAATCTAACTCTGATTACATCAGAGAAGGCCAGGTACCCTACACCATAACAGGGGGTTTGAAATTTTGACTTGTCTACTTAAAGATCACCAAAATCTGATAACAAGGTCAATTAGGTCCCTGGGTGGGATTGAACCACCAACCTTATGGTTAATAGCCGTACATACTAACTGATTGCGCCACAGAGTCACTTTGCAAAAGTCCATACTGACAAAGGCTAATAAGCATTCATCTAAAACGTTTCCTAGAAAAACTTTAAAAAGTCAATAATCTGGAGAGTTTTTGTAAGATGTTTCTTCCATCAACCAACGAAGAAACACATTGGTACTTTCCAATGATGAGTGAGTGCTTCAGGATCTCTTGCACTTACATGTGCAGCAGAGTACTGCAATGGAAGCATGCTGGGCCCATAACCCAGAGGTAGGCAGATTGAAACTATCCTCTGCTATATGCATTTTTTTTGTTAATTAAAGTAATCCAAAACTGGGATTGATATTTTGTCTCTTTTATTTTTACTTAAAGTACAATAACTTTTACCATTTTAATTTGTTTTAATAGTATATTGACAGTATTGTTTTCTTTTAAAAATCCACTTCATTTTCTTTACCCTATTATTAAAATGGTAATTGACAAAAACAAACTACATTGTCACCAGAAGAGCAATACAAAATGTACAAGTGATATATTAAAATCATATTTCCAGCTTGAATTTCAATTATGCATTGGGGCAACGATTTTGTGAGAAACATCTTCACCCTTAAATAAAGATTTTCTTAATTCCTTACCTGTGTGCTAATTAGATATCACATTGTTTTCATATTAAACAGACTTCCACATGAGAAAGCAGCAAGGATGCAGTGGCGTTAATGTTTCCTGGTGTCAACTTGTATTATTTCAGTAGACATTGAAATGAGGATGCATCTTGCTGCCTTTCCAATGAAGCAAGTTTAATTTAGTAATAGGTGAAAAACCATCCTTACAAAGGTGTTAATCAGAGACTTGGCTTTGTGGACACTTTTCAGAGAACAAATTTGTTAGCATAAAAATAAAGCCAGAAAATAAAGAGCTGTTTAATCACTCAATTGGATTTTTCTGCCAGCATATTTTTTTTCTCTGCAACCCACTGCTAAATTGTGCTTCCTAGCTGTTTTTATAAAATCACTGAATCAAATCTAACTCTGATTACATCAGAGAAGGCCAGGTACCCTACACCATAACAGGGGGTTTGAAATTTTGACTTGTCTACTTAAAGATCACCAAAATCTGATAACAAGGTCAATTAGGTCCCTGGGTGGGATTGAACCACCAACCTTTTGTTTAATAGCCGTACATACTAACTGATTGCGCCACAGAAACACTTTGCAAAAGTCCATACTGACAAAGGCTAATAAGCATTCATCTAAAACGTTTCCTAGAAAAACTTTAAAAAGTCAATAATCTGGAGAGTTTTTGTAAGATGTTTCTTCCATCAACCAACGAAGAAACACATTGGTACTTTCCCATGATGAGTGAGTGCTTCAGGATCTCCTGAACTTACATGTGCAGCAGAGTACTGCAATGGAAGCATGCTGGGCCCATAACCCAGAGGTAGGCAGATTGAAACTATCCTCTGCTATATGCATTTTTTTTTTGTTAATTAAAGTAATCCAAAACTGGGATTGATATTTTGTCTCTTTTATTTTTACTTAAAGTACAATAACTTTTACCATTTTAATTTGTTTTAATAGTATATTGACAGTATTGTTTTCTTTCAAAAATCCACTTCATTTTCTTTACCCTATTATTAAAATGGTAATTGACAAAAACAAACTACATTGTCACCAGAAGAGCAATACAAAATGTACAAGTAATATATTAAAATCATATTTCCAGCTTGAATTTCAATGATGCATTGGGGCAACGATTTTGTGAGAAACATCTTCACCCTTAAATAAAGATTTTCTTAATTCCTTACCTGTGTGCTAATTAGATATCACCTTGTTTTCATATTAAACAGACTTCCACATGAGAAAGCAGCAAGGATGCAGTGGCGTTAATGTTTCCTGGTGTCAACTTGTATTATTTCAGTAGACATTGAAATGAGGATGCATCTTGCTGCCTTTCCAATGAAGCAAGTTTAATTTAGTAATAGGTGAAAAACCATCCTTACAAAGGTGTTAATCAGAGACTTGGCTTTGTGGACACTTTTCAGAGAACAAATTTGTTAGCATAAAAATAAAGCCAGAAAATGAAGAGCTGTTTAATCACTCAATTGGATTTTTCTGCCAGCATATTTTTTTTCTCTGCAACCCACTGCTAAATTGTGCTTCCTAGCTGTTTTTATAAAATCACTGAATCAAATCTAACTCTGATTACATCAGAGAAGGCCAGGTACCCTACACCATAACAGGGGGTTTGAAATTTTGACTTGTCTACTTAAAGATCACCAAAATCTGATAACAAGGTCAATTAGGTCCCTGGGTGGGATTGAACCACCAACCTTATGGTTAATAGCCGTACATACTAACTGATTGCGCCACAGAGACACTTTGCAAAAGTCCATACTGACAAAGGCTAATAAGCATTCATCTAAAACGTTTCCTAGAAAAACTTTAAAAAGTCAATAATCTGGAGAGTTTTTGTAAGATGTTTCTTCCATCAACCAACGAAGAAACACATTGGTACTTTCCCATGATGAGTGAGTGCTTCAGGATCTCTTGCACTTACATGTGCAGCAGAGTACTGCAATGGAAGCATGCTGGGCCCATAACCCAGAGGTAGGCAGATTGAAACTATCCTCTGCTATATGCATTTTTTTTGTTAATTAAAGTAATCCAAAACTGGGATTGATATTTTGTCTCTTTTATTTTTACTTAAAGTACAATAACTTTTACCATTTTAATTTGTTTTAATAGTATATTGACAGTATTGTTTTCTTTCAAAAATCCACTTCATTTTCTTTACCCTATTATTAAAATGGTAATTGACAAAAACAAACTACATTGTCACCAGAAGAGCAATACAAAATGTACAAGTGATATATTAAAATCATATTTCCAGCTTGAATTTCAATGATGCATTGGGGCAACGATTTTGTGAGAAACATCTTCACCCTTAAATAAAGATTTTCTTAATTCCTTACCTGTGTGCTAATTAGATATCACATTGTTTTCATATTAAACAGACTTCCACATGAGAAAGCAGCAAGGATGCAGTGGCGTTAATGTTTCCTGGTGTCAACTTGTATTATTTCAGTAGACATTGAAATGAGGATGCATCTTGCTGCCTTTCCAATGAAGCAAGTTTAATTTAGTAATAGGTGAAAAACCATCCTTACAAAGGTGTTAATCAGAGACTTGGCTTTGTGGACACTTTTCAGAGAACAAATTTGTTAGCATAAAAATAAAGCCAGAAAATAAAGAGCTGTTTAATCACTCAATTGGATTTTTCTGCAAGCATATTTTTTTTCTCTGCAACCCACTGCTAAATTGTGCTTCCTAGCTGTTTTTATAAAATCACTGAATCAAATCTAACTCTGATTACATCAGAGAAGGCCAGGTACCCTACACCATAACAGGGGGTTTGAAATTTTGACTTGTCTACTTAAAGATCACCAAAATCTGATAACAAGGTCAATTAGGTCCCTGGGTGGGATTGAACCACCAACCTTTTGTTTAATAGCCGTACATACTAACTGATTGCGCCACAGAAACACTTTGCAAAAGTCCATACTGACAAAGGCTAATAAGCATTCATCTAAAACGTTTCCTAGAAAAACTTTAAAAAGTCAATAATCTGGAGAGTTTTTGTAAGATGTTTCTTCCATCAACCAACGAAGAAACACATTGGTACTTTCCCATGATGAGTGAGTGCTTCAGGATCTCCTGAACTTACATGTGCAGCAGAGTACTGCAATGGAAGCATGCTGGGCCCATAACCCAGAGGTAGGCAGATTGAAACTATCCTCTGCTATATGCATTTTTTTTTTGTTAATTAAAGTAATCCAAAACTGGGATTGATATTTTGTCTCTTTTATTTTTACTTAAAGTACAATAACTTTTACCATTTTAATTTGTTTTAATAGTATATTGACAGTATTGTTTTCTTTCAAAAATCCACTTCATTTTCTTTACCCTATTATTAAAATGGTAATTGACAAAAACAAACTACATTGTCACCAGAAGAGCAATACAAAATGTACAAGTGATATATTAAAATCATATTTCCAGCTTGAATTTCAATGATGCATTGGGGCAACGATTTTGTGAGAAACATCTTCACCCTTAAATAAAGATTTTCTTAATTCCTTACCTGTGTGCTAATTAGATATCACCTTGTTTTCATATTAAACAGACTTCCACATGAGAAAGCAGCAAGGATGCAGTGGCGTTAATGTTTCCTGGTGTCAACTTGTATTATTTCAGTAGACATTGAAATGAGGATGCATCTTGCTGCCTTTCCAATGAAGCAAGTTTAATTTAGTAATAGGTGAAAAACCATCCTTACAAAGGTGTTAATCAGAGACACTTTTCAGAGAACAAATTTGTTAGCATAAAAATAAAGCCAGAAAATGAAGAGCTGTTTAATCACTCAATTGGATTTTTCTGCCAGCATATTTTTTTTCTCTGCAACCCACTGCTAAATTGTGCTTCCTAGCTGTTTTTATAAAATCACTGAATCAAATCTAACTCTGATTACATCAGAGAAGGCCAGGTACCCTACACCATAACAGGGGGTTTGAAATTTTGACTTGTCTACTTAAAGATCACCAAAATCTGATAACAAGGTCAATTAGGTCCCTGGGTGGGATTGAACCACCAACCTTATGGTTAATAGCCATACATACTAACTGATTGCGCCACAGAGACACTTTACAAAAGTCCATACTGACAAAGGCTAATAAGCATTCATCTAAAACGTTTCCTAGAAAAACTTTAAAAAGTCAATAATCTGGAGAGTTTTTGTAAGATGTTTCTTCCATCAACCAACGAAGAAACACATTGGTACTTTCCCATGATGAGTGAGTGCTTCAGGATCTCTTGCACTTACATGTGCAGCAGAGTACTGCAATGGAAGCATGCTGGGCCCATAACCCAGAGGTAGGCAGATTGAAACTATCCTCTGCTATATGCATTTTTTTTGTTAATTAAAGTAATCCAAAACTGGGATTGATATTTTGTCTCTTTTATTTTTACTTAAAGTACAATAACTTTTACCATTTTAATTTGTTTTAATAGTATATTGACAGTATTGTTTTCTTTCAAAAATCCACTTCATTTTCTTTACCCTATTATTAAAATGGTAATTGACAAAAACAAACTACATTGTCACCAGAAGAGCAATACAAAATGTACAAGTGATATATTAAAATCATATTTCCAGCTTGAATTTCAATGATGCATTGGGGCAACGATTTTGTGAGAAACATCTTCACCCTTAAATAAAGATTTTCTTAATTCCTTACCTGTGTGCTAATTAGATATCACATTGTTTTCATATTAAACAGACTTCCACATGAGAAAGCAGCAAGGATGCAGTGGCGTGAATGTTTCCTGGTGTCAACTTGTATTATTTCAGTAGACATTGAAATGAGGATGCATCTTGCTGCCTTTCCAATGAAGCAAGTTTAATTTAGTAATAGGTGAAAAACCATCCTTACAAAGGTGTTAATCAGAGACTTGGCTTTGTGGACACTTTTCAGAGAACAAATTTGTTAGCATAAAAATAAAGCCAGAAAATAAAGAGCTGTTTAATCACTCAATTGGATTTTTCTGCCAGCATATTTTTTTTCTCTGCAACCCACTGCTAAATTGTGCTTCCTAGCTGTTTTTATAAAATCACTGAATCAAATCTAACTCTGATTACATCAGAGAAGGCCAGGTACCCTACACCATAACAGGGGGTTTGAAATTTTGACTTGTCTACTTAAAGATCACCAAAATCTGATAACAAGGTCAATTAGGTCCCTGGGTGGGATTGAACCACCAACCTTATGGTTAATAGCCGTACATACTAACTGATTGCGCCACAGAGACACTTTGCAAAAGTCCATACTGACAAAGGCTAATAAGCATTCATCTAAAACGTTTCCTAGAAAAACTTTAAAAAGTCAATAATCTGGAGAGTTTTTGTAAGATGTTTCTTCCATCAACCAACGAAGAAACACATTGGTACTTTCCCATGATGAGTGAGTGCTTCAGGATCTCTTGCACTTACATGTGCAGCAGAGTACTGCAATGGAAGCATGCTGGGCCCATAACCCAGAGGTAGGCAGATTGAAACTATCCTCTGCTATATGCATTTTTTTTGTTAATTAAAGTAATCCAAAACTGGGATTGATATTTTGTCTCTTTTATTTTTACTTAAAGTACAATAACTTTTACCATTTTAATTTGTTTTAATAGTATATTGACAGTATTGTTTTCTTTCAAAAATCCACTTCATTTTCTTTACCCTATTATTAAAATGGTAATTGACAAAAACAAACTACATTGTCACCAGAAGAGCAATACAAAATGTACAAGTGATATATTAAAATCATATTTCCAGCTTGAATTTCAATGATGCATTGGGGCAACGATTTTGTGAGAAACATCTTCACCCTTAAATAAAGATTTTCTTAATTCCTTACCTGTGTGCTAATTAGATATCACATTGTTTTCATATTAAACAGACTTCCACATGAGAAAGCAGCAAGGATGCAGTGGCGTTAATGTTTCCTGGTGTCAACTTGTATTATTTCAGTAGACATTGAAATGAGGATGCATCTTGCTGCCTTTCCAATGAAGCAAGTTTAATTTAGTAATAGGTGAAAAACCATCCTTACAAAGGTGTTAATCAGAGACTTGGCTTTGTGGACACTTTTCAGAGAACAAATTTGTTAGCATAAAAATAAAGCCAGAAAATAAAGAGCTGTTTAATCACTCAATTGGATTTTTCTGCCAGCATATTTTTTTTCTCTGCAACCCACTGCTAAATTGTGCTTCCTAGCTGTTTTTATAAAATCACTGAATCAAATCTAACTCTGATTACATCAGAGAAGGCCAGGTACCCTACACCATAACAGGGGGTTTGAAATTTTGACTTGTCTACTTAAAGATCACCAAAATCTGATAACAAGGTCAATTAGGTCCCTGGGTGGGATTGAACCACCAACCTTTTGTTTAATAGCCGTACATACTAACTGACTGCGCCACAGAAACACTTTGCAAAAGTCCATACTGACAAAGGCTAATAAGCATTCATCTAAAACGTTTCCTAGAAAAACTTTAAAAAGTCAATAATCTGGAGAGTTTTTGTAAGATGTTTCTTCCATCAACCAACGAAGAAACACATTGGTACTTTCCCATGATGAGTGAGTGCTTCAGGATCTCCTGAACTTACATGTGCAGCAGAGTACTGCAATGGAAGCATGCTGGGCCCATAACCCAGAGGTAGGCAGATTGAAACTATCCTCTGCTATATGCATTTTTTTTTTGTTAATTAAAGTAATCCAAAACTGGGATTGATATTTTGTCTCTTTTATTTTTACTTAAAGTACAATAACTTTTACCATTTTAATTTGTTTTAATAGTATATTGACAGTATTGTTTTCTTTCAAAAATCCACTTCATTTTCTTTACCCTATTATTAAAATGGTAATTGACAAAAACAAACTACATTGTCACCAGAAGAGCAATACAAAATGTACAAGTGATATATTAAAATCATATTTCCAGCTTGAATTTCAATGATGCATTGGGGCAACGATTTTGTGAGAAACATCTTCACCCTTAAATAAAGATTTTCTTAATTCCTTACCTGTGTGCTAATTAGATATCACCTTGTTTTCATATTAAACAGACTTCCACATGAGAAAGCAGCAAGGATGCAGTGGCGTTAATGTTTCCTGGTGTCAACTTGTATTATTTCAGTAGACATTGAAATGAGGATGCATCTTGCTGCCTTTCCAATGAAGCAAGTTTAATTTAGTAATAGGTGAAAAACCATCCTTACAAAGGTGTTAATCAGAGACACTTTTCAGAGAACAAATTTGTTAGCATAAAAATAAAGCCAGAAAATGAAGAGCTGTTTAATCACTCAATTGGATTTTTCTGCCAGCATATTTTTTTTCTCTGCAACCCACTGCTAAATTGTGCTTCCTAGCTGTTTTTATAAAATCACTGAATCAAATCTAACTCTGATTACATCAGAGAAGGCCAGGTACCCTACACCATAACAGGGGGTTTGAAATTTTGACTTGTCTACTTAAAGATCACCAAAATCTGATAACAAGGTCAATTAGGTCCCTGGGTGGGATTGAACCACCAACCTTATGGTTAATAGCCATACATACTAACTGATTGCGCCACAGAGACACTTTACAAAAGTCCATACTGACAAAGGCTAATAAGCATTCATCTAAAACGTTTCCTAGAAAAACTTTAAAAAGTCAATAATCTGGAGAGTTTTTGTAAGATGTTTCTTCCATCAACCAACGAAGAAACACATTGGTACTTTCCCATGATGAGTGAGTGCTTCAGGATCTCTTGCACTTACATGTGCAGCAGAGTACTGCAATGGAAGCATGCTGGGCCCATAACCCAGAGGTAGGCAGATTGAAACTATCCTCTGCTATATGCATTTTTTTTGTTAATTAAAGTAATCCAAAACTGGGATTGATATTTTGTCTCTTTTATTTTTACTTAAAGTACAATAACTTTTACCATTTTAATTTGTTTTAATAGTATATTGACAGTATTGTTTTCTTTCAAAAATCCACTTCATTTTCTTTACCCTATTATTAAAATGGTAATTGACAAAAACAAACTACATTGTCACCAGAAGAGCAATACAAAATGTACAAGTGATATATTAAAATCATATTTCCAGCTTGAATTTCAATGATGCATTGGGGCAACGATTTTGTGAGAAACATCTTCACCCTTAAATAAAGATTTTCTTAATTCCTTACCTGTGTGCTAATTAGATATCACATTGTTTTCATATTAAACAGACTTCCACATGAGAAAGCAGCAAGGATGCAGTGGCGTGAATGTTTCCTGGTGTCAACTTGTATTATTTCAGTAGACATTGAAATGAGGATGCATCTTGCTGCCTTTCCAATGAAGCAAGTTTAATTTAGTAATAGGTGAAAAACCATCCTTACAAAGGTGTTAATCAGAGACTTGGCTTTGTGGACACTTTTCAGAGAACAAATTTGTTAGCATAAAAATAAAGCCAGAAAATAAAGAGCTGTTTAATCACTCAATTGGATTTTTCTGCCAGCATATTTTTTTTCTCTGCAACCCACTGCTAAATTGTGCTTCCTAGCTGTTTTTATAAAATCACTGAATCAAATCTAACTCTGATTACATCAGAGAAGGCCAGGTACCCTACACCATAACAGGGGGTTTGAAATTTTGACTTGTCTACTTAAAGATCACCAAAATCTGATAACAAGGTCAATTAGGTCCCTGGGTGGGATTGAACCACCAACCTTATGGTTAATAGCCGTACATACTAACTGATTGCGCCACAGAGACACTTTGCAAAAGTCCATACTGACAAAGGCTAATAAGCATTCATCTAAAACGTTTCCTAGAAAAACTTTAAAAAGTCAATAATCTGGAGAGTTTTTGTAAGATGTTTCTTCCATCAACCAACGAAGAAACACATTGGTACTTTCCCATGATGAGTGAGTGCTTCAGGATCTCTTGCACTTACATGTGCAGCAGAGTACTGCAATGGAAGCATGCTGGGCCCATAACCCAGAGGTAGGCAGATTGAAACTATCCTCTGCTATATGCATTTTTTTTGTTAATTAAAGTAATCCAAAACTGGGATTGATATTTTGTCTCTTTTATTTTTACTTAAAGTACAATAACTTTTACCATTTTAATTTGTTTTAATAGTATATTGACAGTATTGTTTTCTTTCAAAAATCCACTTCATTTTCTTTACCCTATTATTAAAATGGTAATTGACAAAAACAAACTACATTGTCACCAGAAGAGCAATACAAAATGTACAAGTGATATATTAAAATCATATTTCCAGCTTGAATTTCAATGATGCATTGGGGCAACGATTTTGTGAGAAACATCTTCACCCTTAAATAAAGATTTTCTTAATTCCTTACCTGTGTGCTAATTAGATATCACATTGTTTTCATATTAAACAGACTTCCACATGAGAAAGCAGCAAGGATGCAGTGGCGTTAATGTTTCCTGGTGTCAACTTGTATTATTTCAGTAGACATTGAAATGAGGATGCATCTTGCTGCCTTTCCAATGAAGCAAGTTTAATTTAGTAATAGGTGAAAAACCATCCTTACAAAGGTGTTAATCAGAGACACTTTTCAGAGAACAAATTTGTTAGCATAAAAATAAAGCCAGAAAATGAAGAGCTGTTTAATCACTCAATTGGATTTTTCTGCCAGCATATTTTTTTTCTCTGCAACCCACTGCTAAATTGTGCTTCCTAGCTGTTTTTATAAAATCACTGAATCAAATCTAACTCTGATTACATCAGAGAAGGCCAGGTACCCTACACCATAACAGGGGGTTTGAAATTTTGACTTGTCTACTTAAAGATCACCAAAATCTGATAACAAGGTCAATTAGGTCCCTGGGTGGGATTGAACCACCAACCTTATGGTTAATAGCCATACATACTAACTGATTGCGCCACAGAGACACTTTACAAAAGTCCATACTGACAAAGGCTAATAAGCATTCATCTAAAACGTTTCCTAGAAAAACTTTAAAAAGTCAATAATCTGGAGAGTTTTTGTAAGATGTTTCTTCCATCAACCAACGAAGAAACACATTGGTACTTTCCCATGATGAGTGAGTGCTTCAGGATCTCTTGCACTTACATGTGCAGCAGAGTACTGCAATGGAAGCATGCTGGGCCCATAACCCAGAGGTAGGCAGATTGAAACTATCCTCTGCTATATGCATTTTTTTTGTTAATTAAAGTAATCCAAAACTGGGATTGATATTTTGTCTCTTTTATTTTTACTTAAAGTACAATAACTTTTACCATTTTAATTTGTTTTAATAGTATATTGACAGTATTGTTTTCTTTCAAAAATCCACTTCATTTTCTTTACCCTATTATTAAAATGGTAATTGACAAAAACAAACTACATTGTCACCAGAAGAGCAATACAAAATGTACAAGTGATATATTAAAATCATATTTCCAGCTTGAATTTCAATGATGCATTGGGGCAACGATTTTGTGAGAAACATCTTCACCCTTAAATAAAGATTTTCTTAATTCCTTACCTGTGTGCTAATTAGATATCACATTGTTTTCATATTAAACAGACTTCCACATGAGAAAGCAGCAAGGATGCAGTGGCGTGAATGTTTCCTGGTGTCAACTTGTATTATTTCAGTAGACATTGAAATGAGGATGCATCTTGCTGCCTTTCCAATGAAGCAAGTTTAATTTAGTAATAGGTGAAAAACCATCCTTACAAAGGTGTTAATCAGAGACTTGGCTTTGTGGACACTTTTCAGAGAACAAATTTGTTAGCATAAAAATAAAGCCAGAAAATAAAGAGCTGTTTAATCACTCAATTGGATTTTTCTGCCAGCATATTTTTTTTCTCTGCAACCCACTGCTAAATTGTGCTTCCTAGCTGTTTTTATAAAATCACTGAATCAAATCTAACTCTGATTACATCAGAGAAGGCCAGGTACCCTACACCATAACAGGGGGTTTGAAATTTTGACTTGTCTACTTAAAGATCACCAAAATCTGATAACAAGGTCAATTAGGTCCCTGGGTGGGATTGAACCACCAACCTTATGGTTAATAGCCGTACATACTAACTGATTGCGCCACAGAGACACTTTGCAAAAGTCCATACTGACAAAGGCTAATAAGCATTCATCTAAAACGTTTCCTAGAAAAACTTTAAAAAGTCAATAATCTGGAGAGTTTTTGTAAGATGTTTCTTCCATCAACCAACGAAGAAACACATTGGTACTTTCCCATGATGAGTGAGTGCTTCAGGATCTCTTGCACTTACATGTGCAGCAGAGTACTGCAATGGAAGCATGCTGGGCCCATAACCCAGAGGTAGGCAGATTGAAACTATCCTCTGCTATATGCATTTTTTTTGTTAATTAAAGTAATCCAAAACTGGGATTGATATTTTGTCTCTTTTATTTTTACTTAAAGTACAATAACTTTTACCATTTTAATTTGTTTTAATAGTATATTGACAGTATTGTTTTCTTTCAAAAATCCACTTCATTTTCTTTACCCTATTATTAAAATGGTAATTGACAAAAACAAACTACATTGTCACCAGAAGAGCAATACAAAATGTACAAGTGATATATTAAAATCATATTTCCAGCTTGAATTTCAATGATGCATTGGGGCAACGATTTTGTGAGAAACATCTTCACCCTTAAATAAAGATTTTCTTAATTCCTTACCTGTGTGCTAATTAGATATCACATTGTTTTCATATTAAACAGACTTCCACATGAGAAAGCAGCAAGGATGCAGTGGCGTTAATGTTTCCTGGTGTCAACTTGTATTATTTCAGTAGACATTGAAATGAGGATGCATCTTGCTGCCTTTCCAATGAAGCAAGTTTAATTTAGTAATAGGTGAAAAACCATCCTTACAAAGGTGTTAATCAGAGACTTGGCTTTGTGGACACTTTTCAGAGAACAAATTTGTTAGCATAAAAATAAAGCCAGAAAATAAAGAGCTGTTTAATCACTCAATTGGATTTTTCTGCCAGCATATTTTTTTTCTCTGCAACCCACTGCTAAATTGTGCTTCCTAGCTGTTTTTATAAAATCACTGAATCAAATCTAACTCTGATTACATCAGAGAAGGCCAGGTACCCTACACCATAACAGGGGGTTTGAAATTTTGACTTGTCTACTTAAAGATCACCAAAATCTGATAACAAGGTCAATTAGGTCCCTGGGTGGGATTGAACCACCAACCTTTTGTTTAATAGCCGTACATACTAACTGATTGCGCCACAGAAACACTTTGCAAAAGTCCATACTGACAAAGGCTAATAAGCATTCATCTAAAACGTTTCCTAGAAAAACTTTAAAAAGTCAATAATCTGGAGAGTTTTTGTAAGATGTTTCTTCCATCAACCAACGAAGAAACACATTGGTACTTTCCCATGATGAGTGAGTGCTTCAGGATCTCCTGAACTTACATGTGCAGCAGAGTACTGCAATGGAAGCATGCTGGGCCCATAACCCAGAGGTAGGCAGATTGAAACTATCCTCTGCTATATGCATTTTTTTTTTGTTAATTAAAGTAATCCAAAACTGGGATTGATATTTTGTCTCTTTTATTTTTACTTAAAGTACAATAACTTTTACCATTTTAATTTGTTTTAATAGTATATTGACAGTATTGTTTTCTTTCAAAAATCCACTTCATTTTCTTTACCCTATTATTAAAATGGTAATTGACAAAAACAAACTACATTGTCACCAGAAGAGCAATACAAAATGTACAAGTGATATATTAAAATCATATTTCCAGCTTGAATTTCAATGATGCATTGGGGCAACGATTTTGTGAGAAACATCTTCACCCTTAAATAAAGATTTTCTTAATTCCTTACCTGTGTGCTAATTAGATATCACCTTGTTTTCATATTAAACAGACTTCCACATGAGAAAGCAGCAAGGATGCAGTGGCGTTAATGTTTCCTGGTGTCAACTTGTATTATTTCAGTAGACATTGAAATGAGGATGCATCTTGCTGCCTTTCCAATGAAGCAAGTTTAATTTAGTAATAGGTGAAAAACCATCCTTACAAAGGTGTTAATCAGAGACTTGGCTTTGTGGACACTTTTCAGAGAACAAATTTGTTAGCATAAATATAAAGCCAGAAAATGAAGAGCTGTTTAATCACTCAATTGGATTTTTCTGCCAGCATATTTTTTTTCTCTGCAACCCACTGCTAAATTGTGCTTCCTAGCTGTTTTTATAAAATCACTGAATCAAATCTAACTCTGATTACATCAGAGAAGGCCAGGTACCCTACACCATAACAGGGGGTTTGAAATTTTGACTTGTCTACTTAAAGATCACCAAAATCTGATAACAAGGTCAATTAGGTCCCTGGGTGGGATTGAACCACCAACCTTATGGTTAATAGCCATACATACTAACTGATTGCGCCACAGAGACACTTTGCAAAAGTCCATACTGACAAAGGCTAATAAGCATTCATCTAAAACGTTTCCTAGAAAAACTTTAAAAAGTCAATAATCTGGAGAGTTTTTGTAAGATGTTTCTTCCATCAACCAACGAAGAAACACATTGGTACTTTCCCATGATGAGTGAGTGCTTCAGGATCTCTTGCACTTACATGTGCAGCAGAGTACTGCAATGGAAGCATGCTGGGCCCATAACCCAGAGGTAGGCAGATTGAAACTATCCTCTGCTATATGCATTTTTTTTGTTAATTAAAGTAATCCAAAACTGGGATTGATATTTTGTCTCTTTTATTTTTACTTAAAGTACAATAACTTTTACCATTTTAATTTGTTTTAATAGTATATTGACAGTATTGTTTTCTTTCAAAAATCCACTTCATTTTCTTTACCCTATTATTAAAATGGTAATTGACAAAAACAAACTACATTGTCACCAGAAGAGCAATACAAAATGTACAAGTGATATATTAAAATCATATTTCCAGCTTGAATTTCAATGATGCATTGGGGCAACAATTTTGTGAGAAACATCTTCACCCTTAAATAAAGATTTTCTTAATTCCTTACCTGTGTGCTAATTAGATATCACATTGTTTTCATATTAAACAGACTTCCACATGAGAAAGCAGCAAGGATGCAGTGGCGTTAATGTTTCCTGGTGTCAACTTGTATTATTTCAGTAGACATTGAAATGAGGATGCATCTTGCTGCCTTTCCAATGAAGCAAGTTTAATTTAGTAATAGGTGAAAAACCATCCTTACAAAGGTGTTAATCAGAGACTTGGCTTTGTGGACACTTTTCAGAGAACAAATTTGTTAGCATAAAAATAAAGCCAGAAAATAAAGAGCTGTTTAATCACTCAATTGGATTTTTCTGCCAGCATATTTTTTTTCTCTGCAACCCACTGCTAAATTGTGCTTCCTAGCTGTTTTTATAAAATCACTGAATCAAATCTAACTCTGATTACATCAGAGAAGGCCAGGTACCCTACACCATAACAGGGGGTTTGAAATTTTGACTTGTCTACTTAAAGATCACCAAAATCTGATAACAAGGTCAATTAGGTCCCTGGGTGGGATTGAACCACCAACCTTTTGTTTAATAGCCGTACATACTAACTGATTGCGCCACAGAAACACTTTGCAAAAGTCCATACTGACAAAGGCTAATAAGCATTCATCTAAAACGTTTCCTAGAAAAACTTTAAAAAGTCAATAATCTGGAGAGTTTTTGTAAGATGTTTCTTCCATCAACCAACGAAGAAACACATTGGTACTTTCCCATGATGAGTGAGTGCTTCAGGATCTCCTGAACTTACATGTGCAGCAGAGTACTGCAATGGAAGCATGCTGGGCCCATAACCCAGAGGTAGGCAGATTGAAACTATCCTCTGCTATATGCATTTTTTTTTGTTAATTAAAGTAATCCAAAACTGGGATTGATATTTTGTCTCTTTTATTTTTACTTAAAGTACAATAACTTTTACCATTTTAATTTGTTTTAATAGTATATTGACAGTATTGTTTTCTTTCAAAAATCCACTTCATTTTCTTTACCCTATTATTAAAATGGTAATTGACAAAAACAAACTACATTGTCACCAGAAGAGCAATACAAAATGTACAAGTGATATATTAAAATCATATTTCCAGCTTGAATTTCAATGATGCATTGGGGCAACGATTTTGTGAGAAACATCTTCACCCTTAAATAAAGATTTTCTTAATTCCTTACCTGTGTGCTAATTAGATATCACCTTGTTTTCATATTAAACAGACTTCCACATGAGAAAGCAGCAAGGATGCAGTGGCGTTAATGTTTCCTGGTGTCAACTTGTATTATTTCAGTAGACATTGAAATGAGGATGCATCTTGCTGCCTTTCCAATGAAGCAAGTTTAATTTAGTAATAGGTGAAAAACCATCCTTACAAAGGTGTTAATCAGAGACTTGGCTTTGTGGACACTTTTCAGAGAACAAATTTGTTAGCATAAAAATAAAGCCAGAAAATGAAGAGCTGTTTAATCACTCAATTGGATTTTTCTGCCAGCATATTTTTTTTCTCTGCAACCCACTGCTAAATTGTGCTTCCTAGCTGTTTTTATAATATCACTGAATCAAATCTAACTCTGATTACATCAGAGAAGGCCAGGTACCCTACACCATAACAGGGGGTTTGAAATTTTGACTTGTCTACTTAAAGATCACCAAAATCTGATAACAAGGTCAATTAGGTCCCTGGGTGGGATTGAACCACCAACCTTATGGTTAATAGCCATACATACTAACTGATTGCGCCACAGAGACACTTTGCAAAAGTCCATACTGACAAAGGCTAATAAGCATTCATCTAAAACGTTTCCTAGAAAAACTTTAAAAAGTCAATAATCTGGAGAGTTTTTGTAAGATGTTTCTTCCATCAACCAACGAAGAAACACATTGGTACTTTCCCATGATGAGTGAGTGCTTCAGGATCTCTTGCACTTACATGTGCAGCAGAGTACTGCAATGGAAGCATGCTGGGCCCATAACCCAGAGGTAGGCAGATTGAAACTATCCTCTGCTATATGCATTTTTTTTGTTAATTAAAGTAATCCAAAACTGGGATTGATATTTTGTCTCTTTTATTTTTACTTAAAGTACAATAACTTTTACCATTTTAATTTGTTTTAATAGTATATTGACAGTATTGTTTTCTTTCAAAAATCCACTTCATTTTCTTTACCCTATTATTAAAATGGTAATTGACAAAAACAAACTACATTGTCACCAGAAGAGCAATACAAAATGTACAAGTGATATATTAAAATCATATTTCCAGCTTGAATTTCAATGATGCATTGGGGCAACGATTTTGTGAGAAACATCTTCACCCTTAAATAAAGATTTTCTTAATTCCTTACCTGTGTGCTAATTAGATATCACATTGTTTTCATATTAAACAGACTTCCACATGAGAAAGCAGCAAGGATGCAGTGGCGTTAATGTTTCCTGGTGTCAACTTGTATTATTTCAGTAGACATTGAAATGAGGATGCATCTTGCTGCCTTTCCAATGAAGCAAGTTTAATTTAGTAATAGGTGAAAAACCATCCTTACAAAGGTGTTAATCAGAGACTTGGCTTTGTGGACACTTTTCAGAGAACAAATTTGTTAGCATAAAAATAAAGCCAGAAAATAAAGAGCTGTTTAATCACTCAATTGGATTTTTCTGCCAGCATATTTTTTTTCTCTGCAACCCACTGCTAAATTGTGCTTCCTAGCTGTTTTTATAAAATCACTGAATCAAATCTAACTCTGATTACATCAGAGAAGGCCAGGTACCCTACACCATAACAGGGGGTTTGAAATTTTGACTTGTCTACTTAAAGATCACCAAAATCTGATAACAAGGTCAATTAGGTCCCTGGGTGGGATTGAACCACCAACCTTTTGTTTAATAGCCGTACATACTAACTGATTGCGCCACAGAAACACTTTGCAAAAGTCCATACTGACAAAGGCTAATAAGCATTCATCTAAAACGTTTCCTAGAAAAACTTTAAAAAGTCAATAATCTGGAGAGTTTTTGTAAGATGTTTCTTCCATCAACCAACGAAGAAACACATTGGTACTTTCCCATGATGAGTGAGTGCTTCAGGATCTCCTGAACTTACATGTGCAGCAGAGTACTGCAATGGAAGCATGCTGGGCCCATAACCCAGAGGTAGGCAGATTGAAACTATCCTCTGCTATATGCATTTTTTTTTTTGTTAATTAAAGTAATCCAAAACTGGGATTGATATTTTGTCTCTTTTATTTTTACTTAAAGTACAATAACTTTTACCATTTTAATTTGTTTTAATAGTATATTGACAGTATTGTTTTCTTTCAAAAATCCACTTCATTTTCTTTACCCTATTATTAAAATGGTAATTGACAAAAACAAACTACATTGTCACCAGAAGAGCAATACAAAATGTACAAGTGATATATTAAAATCATATTTCCAGCTTGAATTTCAATGATGCATTGGGGCAACGATTTTGTGAGAAACATCTTCACCCTTAAATAAAGATTTTCTGAATTCCTTACCTGTGTGCTAATTAGATATCACCTTGTTTTCATATTAAACAGACTTCCACATTAGAAAGCAGCAAGGATGCAGTGGCGTTAATGTTTCCTGGTGTCAACTTGTATTATTTTAGTAGACATTGAAATGAGGATGCATCTTGCTGCCTTTCCAATGAAGCAAGTTTAATTTAGTAATAGGTGAAAAACCATCCTTACAAAGGTGTTAATCAGAGACTTGGCTTTGTGGACACTTTTCAGAGAACAAATTTGTTAGCATAAAAATAAAGCCAGAAAATGAAGAGCTGTTTAATCACTCAATTGGATTTTTCTGCCAGCATATTTTTTTTCTCTGCAGCCCACTGCTAAATTGTGCTTCCTAGCTGTTTTTATAAAATCACTGAATCAAATCTAACTCTGATTACATCAGAGAAGGCCAGGTACCCTACACCATAACAGGGGGTATGAAATTTTGACTTGTCTACTTAAAGATCACCAAAATCTGATAACAATGTCAACTAGGTCCCTGGGTGGGATTGATCCACCAACCTTTTGGTTAATAGCCGTACATACTAACTGATTGCGACACAGAGACACTTTGCAAAAGTTCATACTGACAAAGGCTAATAAGCATTCATCTAAAACGTTTCCTAGAAAAACTTTAAAAAGTCAATAATCTGGAGAGTTTTTGTAAGATGTTTCTTCCATCAACCAACGAAGAAACACATTGGTACTTTCCCATGATGAGTGAGTGCTTCAGGATCTCTTGAACTTACATGTGCAGCAGAGTACTGCAATGGAAGCATGCTGGGCCCATAACCCAGAGGTAGGCAGATTGAAACTATCCTCTGCTGTATGCATTTTTTTTTTGTTAATTAAAGTAATCCAAAACTGGGATTGATATTTTGTCTCTTTTATTTTTACTTAAAGTACAATAACTTTTACCATTTTAATTTGTTTTAATAGTATATTGACAGTATTGTTTTCTTTCAAAAATCCACTTCATTTACTTTACCCTATTATTAAAATGGTAATTGACAAAAACAAACTACATTGTCACCAGAAGAGCAATACAAAATGTACAAGTGATATATTAAAATCATATTTCCAGCTTGAATTTCAATGATGCATTGGGGCAACGATTTTGTGAGAAACATCTTCACCCTTAAATAAAGATTTTCTTAATTCCTTACCTGTGTGCTAATTAGATATCACCTTGTTTTCACATTAAACAGACTTCCACATGAGAAAGCAGCAAGGATGCAGTGGCGTTAATGTTTCCTGGTGTCAACCTGTATTATTTCAGTAGACATTGAAATGAGGATGCATCTTGCTGCCTTTCCAATGAAGCAAGTTTAATTTAGTAATAGGTGAAAAACCATCCTTACAAAGGTGTTAATCAGAGACTTGGCTTTGTGGACACTTTTCAGAGAACAAATTTGTTAGCATAAAAATAAAGCCAGAAAATGAAGAGCTGTTTAATCACTCAATTGGATTTTTCTGCCAGCATATTTTTTTTCTCTGCAACCCACTGCTAAATTGTGCTTCCTAGCTGTTTTTATAAAATCACTGAATCAAATCTAACTCTGATTACATCAGAGAAGGCCAGGTACCCTACACCATAACAGGGGGTTTGAAATTTTGACTTGTCTACTTAAAGATCACCAAAATCTGATAACAAGGTCAATTAGGTCCCTGGGTGGGATTGAACCACCAACCTTTTGGTTAATAGCCGTACATACTAACTGATTGCGCCACAGAGACACTTTGCAAAAGTCCATACTGACAAAGGCTAATAAGCATTCATCTAAAACGTTTCCTAGAAAAACTTTAAAAAGTCAATAATCTGGAGAGTTTTTGTAAGATGTTTCTTCCATCACCCAACGAAGAAACACATTGGTACTTTCCCATGATGAGTGAGTGCTTCAGGATCTCTTGAACTTACATGTGCAGCAGAGTACTGCAATGGAAGCATGCTGGGCCCATAACCCAGAGGTAGGCAGATTGAAACTATCCTCTGCTATATGCATTTTTTTTTTGTTAATTAAAGTAATCCAAAACTGGGATTGATATTTTGTCTCTTTTATTTTTACTAAAAGTACAATAACTTTTACCATTTTAATTTGTTTTAATAGTATATTGACAGTATTGTTTTCTTTCAAAAATCCACTTCATTTTCTATACCCTATTATTAAAATGGTAATTGACAAAAACAAACTACATTGTCACCAGAAGAGCAATACAAAATGTACAAGTGATATATTAAAATCATATTTCCAGCTTGAATTTCAATGATGCATTGGGGCAACGATTTTGTGAGAAACATCTTCACCCTTAAATAAAGATTTTCTTAATTCCTTACCTGTGTGCTAATTAGATATCACCTTGTTTTCATATTAAACAGACTTCCACATGAGAAAGCAGCAAGGATGCAGTGGCGTTAATGTTTCCTGGTGTCAACTTGTATTATTTTAGTAGACATTGAAATGAGGATGCATCTTGCTGCCTTTCCAATGAAGCAAGTTTAATTTAGTAATAGGTGAAAAACCATCCTTACAAAGGTGTTAATCAGAGACTTGGCTTTGTGGACACTTTTCAGAGAACAAATTTGTTAGCATAAAAATAAAGCCAGAAAATGAAGAGCTGTTTAATCACTCAATTGGATTTTTCTGCCAGCATATTTTTTTTCTCTGCAACCCACTGCTAAATTGTGCTTCCTAGCTGTTTTTATAAAATCACTGAATCAAATCTAACTCTGATTACATCAGAGAAGGCCAGGTACCCTACACCATAACAGGGGGTTTGAAATTTTGACTTGTCTACTTAAAGATCACCAAAATCTGATAACAAGGTCAATTAGGTCCCTGGGTGGGATTGAACCACCAACCTTATGGTTAATAGCCGTACATACTAACTGATTGCGCCACAGAGACACTTTGCAAAAGTCCATACTGACAAAGGCTAATAAGCATTCATCTAAAACGTTTCCTAGAAAAACTTTAAAAAGTCAATAATCTGGAGAGTTTTTGTAAGATGTTTCTTCCATCAACCAACAAAGAAACACATTGGTACTTTCCCATGATGAGTGAGTGCTTCAGGATCTCCTGAACTTACATGTGCAGCAGAGTACTGCAATGGAAGCATGCTGGGCCCATAACCCAGAGGTAGGCAGATTGAAACTATCCTCTGCTATATGCATTTTTTTTTTGTTAATTAAAGTAATCCAAAACTGGGATTGATATTTTGTCTCTTTTATTTTTACTTAAAGTACAATAACTTTTACCATTTTAATTTGTTTTAATAGTATATTGACAGTATTGTTTTCTTTCAAAAATCCACTTCATTTTCTTTACCCTATTATTAAAATGGTAATTGACAAAAACAAACTACATTGTCACCAGAAGAGCAATACAAAATGTACAAGTGATATATTAAAATCATATTTCCAGCTTGAATTTCAATGATGCATTGGGGCAACGATTTTGTGAGAAACATCTTCACCCTTAAATAAAGATTTTCTTAATTCCTTACCTGTGTGCTAATTAGATATCACATTGTTTTCATATTAAACAGACTTCCACATGAGAAAGCAGCAAGGATGCAGTGGCGTTAATGTTTCCTGGTGTCAACTTGTATTATTTCAGTAGACATTGAAATGAGGATGCATCTTGCTGCCTTTCCAATGAAGCAAGTTTAATTTAGTAATAGGTGAAAAACCATCCTTACAAAGGTGTTAATCAGAGACTTGGCTTTGTGGACACTTTTCAGAGAACAAATTTGTTAGCATAAAAATAAAGCCAGAAAATAAAGAGCTGTTTAATCACTCAATTGGATTTTTCTGCCAGCATATTTTTTTTCTCTGCAACCCACTGCTAAATTGTGCTTCCTAGCTGTTTTTATAAAATCACTGAATCAAATCTAACTCTGATTACATCAGAGAAGGCCAGGTACCCTACACCATAACAGGGGGTTTGAAATTTTGACTTGTCTACTTAAAGATCTCCAAAATCTGATAACAAGGTCAATTAGGTCCCTGGGTGGGATTGAACCACCAACCTTTTGGTTAATAGCCGTACATACTAACTGATTGCGCCACAGAAACACTTTGCAAAAGTCCATACTGACAAAGGCTAATAAGCATTCATCTAAAACGTTTCCTAGAAAAACTTTAAAAAGTCAATAATCTGGAGAGTTTTTGTAACATGTTTCTTCCATCAACCAACGAAGAAACACATTGGTACTTTCCCATGATGAGTGAGTGCTTCAGGATCTCCTGAACTTACATGTGCAGCAGAGTACTGCAATGGAAGCATGCTGGGCCCATAACCCAGAGGTAGGCAGATTGAAACTATCCTCTGCTATATGCATTTTTTTTGTTAATTAAAGTAATCCAAAACTGGGATTGATATTTTGTCTCTTTTATTTTTACTTAAAGTACAATAACTTTTACCATTTTAATTTGTTTTAATAGTATATTGACAGTATTGTTTTCTTTCAAAAATCCACTTCATTTTCTTTACCCTATTATTAAAATGGTAATTGACAAAAACAAACTACATTGTCACCAGAAGAGCAATACAAAATGTACAAGTGATATATTAAAATCATATTTCCAGCTTGAATTTCAATGATGCATTGGGGCAACGATTTTGTGAGAAACATCTTCACCCTTAAATAAAGATTTTCTTAATTCCTTACCTGTGTGCTAATTAGATATCACCTTGTTTTCATATTAAACAGACTTCCACATGAGAAAGCAGCAAGGATGCAGTGGCGTTAATGTTTCCTGGTGTCAACTTGTATTATTTTAGTAGACATTGAAATGAGGATGCATCTTGCTGCCTTTCCAATGAAGCAAGTTTAATTTAGTAATAGGTGAAAAACCATCCTTACAAAGGTGTTAATCAGAGACTTGGCTTTGTGGACACTTTTCAGAGAACAAATTTGTTAGCATAAAAATAAAGCCAGAAAATGAAGAGCTGTTTAATCACTCAATTGGATTTTTCTGCCAGCATATTTTTTTTCTCTGCAACCCACTGCTAAATTGTGCTTCCTAGCTGTTTTTATAAAATCACTGAATCAAATCTAACTCTGATTACATCAGAGAAGGCCAGGTACCCTACACCATAACAGGGGGTTTGAAATTTTGACTTGTCTACTTAAAGATCACCAAAATCTAATAACAAGGTCAATTAGGTCCCTGGGTGGGATTGAACCACCAACCTTATGGTTAATAGCCGTACATACTAACTGATTGCGCCACAGAGACACTTTGCAAAAGCCCATACTGACAAAGGCTAATAAGCATTCATCTAAAACGTTTCCTAGAAAAACTTTAAAAAGTCAATAATCTGGAGAGTTTTTGTAAGATGTTTCTTCCATCAACCAACGAAGAAACACATTGGTACTTTCCCATGATGAGTGAGTGCTTCAGGATCTCTTGAACTTACATGTGCAGCAGAGTACTGCAATGGAAGCATGCTGGGCCCATAACCCAGAGGTAGGCAGATTGAAACTATCCTCTGCTATATGCATTTTTTTTGTTAATTAAAGTAATCCAAAACTGGGATTGATATTTATTTTGTCTCTTTTATTTTTACTTAAAGTACAATAACTTTTACCATTTTAATTTGTTTTAATAGTATATTGACAGTATTGTTTTCTTTCAAAAATCCACTTCATTTTCTTTACCCTATTATTAAAATGGTAATTGACAAAAACAAACTACATTGTCACCAGAAGAGCAATACAAAATGTACAAGTGATATATTAAAATCATATTTCCAGCTTGAATTTCAATGATGCATTGGGGCAACGATTTTGTGAGAAACATCTTCACCCTTAAATAAAGATTTTCTTAATTCCTTACCTGTGTGCTAATTAGATATCACCTTGTTTTCATATTAAACAGACTTCCACATGAGAAAGCAGCAAGGATGCAGTGGCGTTAATGTTTCCTGGTGTCAACTTGTATTATTTTAGTAGACATTGAAATGAGGATGCATCTTGCTGCCTTTCCAATGAAGCAAGTTTAATTTAGTAATAGGTGAAAAACCATCCTTACAAAGGTGTTAATCAGAGACTTGGCTTTGTGGACACTTTTCAGAGAACAAATTTGTTAGCATAAAAATAAAGCCAGAAAATGAAGAGCTGTTTAATCACTCAATTGGATTTTTCTGCCAGCATATTTTTTTTCTCTGCAACCCACTGCTAAATTGTGCTTCCTAGCTGTTTTTATAAAATCACTGAATCAAATCTAACTCTGATTACATCAGAGAAGGCCAGGTACCCTACACCATAACAGGGGGTTTGAAATTTTGACTTGTCTACTTAAAGATCACCAAAATCTGATAACAAGGTCAATTAGGTCCCTGGGTGGGATTGAACCACCAACCTTATGGTTAATAGCCGTACATACTAACTGATTGCGCCACAGAGACACTTTGCAAAAGTCCATACTGACAAAGGCTAATAAGCATTCATCTAAAACGTTTCCTAGAAAAACTTTAAAAAGTCAATAATCTGGAGAGTTTTTGTAAGATGTTTCTTCCATCAACCAACGAAGAAACACATTGGTACTTTCCCATGATGAGTGAGTGCTTCAGGATCTCTTGCACTAACATGTGCAGCAGAGTACTGCAATGGAAGCATGCTGGGCCCATAACCCAGAGGTAGGCAGATTGAAACTATCCTCTGCTATATGCATTTTTTTTGTTAATTAAAGTAATCCAAAACTGGGATTGATATTTTGTCTCTTTTATTTTTACTTAAAGTACAATAACTTTTACCATTTTAATTTGTTTTAATAGTATATTGACAGTATTGTTTTCTTTCTAAAATCCACTTCATTTTCTTTACCCTATTATTAAAATGGTAATTGACAAAAACAAACTACATTGTCACCAGAAGAGCAATACAAAATGTACAAGTGATATATTAAAATCATATTTCCAGCTTGAATTTCAATGATGCATTGGGGCAACGATTTTGTGAGAAACATCTTCACCCTTAAATAAAGATTTTCTTAATTCCTTACCTGTGTGCTAATTAGATATCACCTTGTTTTCATATTAAACAGACTTCCACATGAGAAAGCAGCAAGGATGCAGTGGCGTTAATGTTTCCTGGTGTCAACTTGTATTATTTCAGTAGACATTGAAATGAGGATGCATCTTGCTGCCTTTCCAATGAAGCAAGTTTAATTTAGTAATAGGTGAAAAACCATCCTTACAAAGGTGTTAATCAGAGACTTGGCTTTGTGGGCACTTTTCAGAGAACAAATTTGTTAGCATAAAAATAAAGCCAGAAAATGAAGAGCTGTTTAATCACTCAATTGGATTTTTCTGCCAGCATATTTTTTTTCTCTGCAACCCACTGCTAAATTGTGCTTCCTAGCTGTTTTTATAAAATCACTGAATTAAATCTAACTCTGATTACATCAGAGAAGGCCAGGTACCCTACACCATAACAGGGGGTTTGAAATTTTGACTTGTCTACTTAAAGATCACCAAAATCTGATAATAAGGTCAATTAGGTCCCTGAGTGGGATTGAACCACCAACCTTTTGGTTAATAGCCGTACATACTAACTGATTGCGCCACAGAGACACTTTGCAAAAGTCCATACTGACAAAGGCTAATAAGCATTCATCTAAAACGTTTCCTAGAAAAACTTTAAAAAGTCAATAATCTGGAGAGTTTTTGTAAGATGTTTCTTCCATCAACCAACGAAGAAACACATTGGTACTTTCCCATGATGAGTGAGTGCTTCAGGATCTCTTGAACTTACATGTGCAGCAGAGTACTGCAATGGAAGCATGCTGGGCCCATAACCCAGAGGTAGGCAGATTGAAACTATCCTCTGCTATATGCATTTTTTTTTTGTTAATTAAAGTAATCCAAAACTGGGATTGATATTTTGTCTCTTTTATTTTTACTTAAAGTACAATAACTTTTACCATTTTAATTTGTTTTAATAGTATATTGACAGTATTGTTTTCTTTCAAAAATCCACTTCATTTTCTTTACCCTATTATTAAAATGGTAATTGACAAAAACAAACTACATTGTCACCAGAAGAGCAATACAAAATGTACAAGTGATATATTAAAATCATATTTCCAGCTTGAATTTCAATGATGCATTGGGGCAACGATTTTGTGAGAAACATCTTCACCCTTAAATAAAGATTTTCTTAATTCCTTACCTGTGTGCTAATTAGATATCACCTTGTTTTCATATTAAACAGACTTCCACATGAGAAAGCAGCAAGGATGCAGTGGCGTTAATGTTTCCTGGTGTCAACTTGTATTATTTTAGTAGACATTGAAATGAGGATGCATCTTGCTGCCTTTCCAATGAAGCAAGTTTAATTTAGTAATAGGTGAAAAACCATCCTTACAAAGGTGTTAATCAGAGACTTGGCTTTGTGGACACTTTTCAGAGAACAAATTTGTTAGCATAAAAATAAAGCCAGAAAATGAAGAGCTGTTTAATCACTCAATTGGATTTTTCTGCCAGCATATTTTTTTTCTCTGCAACCCACTGCTAAATTGTGCTTCCTAGCTGTTTTTATAAAATCACTGAATCAAATCTAACTCTGATTACATCAGAGAAGGCCAGGTACCCTACACCATAACAGGGGGTTTGAAATTTTGACTTGTCTACTTAAAGATCACCAAAATCTGATAACAAGGTCAATTAGGTCCCTGGGTGGGATTGAACCACCAACCTTATGGTTAATAGCCGTACATACTAACTGATTGCGCCACAGAGACACTTTGCAAAAGTCCATACTGACAAAGGCTAATAAGCATTCATCTAAAACGTTTCCTAGAAAAACTTTAAAAAGTCAATAATCTGGAGAGTTTTTGTAAGATGTTTCTTCTATCAACCAACGAAGAAACACATTGGTACTTTCCCATGATGAGTGAGTGCTTCAGGATCTCTTGCACTTACATGTGCAGCAGAGTACAGCAATGGAAGCATGCTGGGCCCATAACCCAGAGGTAGGCAGATTGAAACTATCCTCTGCTATATGCATTTTTTTGTTTGTTAATTAAAGTAATCCAAAACTGGGATTGATATTTTGGCTCTTTTATTTTTACTTAAAGTACAATAACTTTTACCATTTTAATTTGTTTTAATAGTATATTGACAGTATTGTTTTCTTTCAAAAATCCACTTAATTTTCTTTACCCTATTATTAAAATGGTAATTGACAAAAACAAACTACATTGTCACCAGAAGAGCAATACAAAATGTACAAGTGATATATTAAAATCATCTTTCCAGCTTGAATTTCAATGATGCATTGGGGCAACGATTTTGTGAGAAACATCTTCACCCTTAAATAAAGATTTTCTTAATTCCTTACCTGTGTGCTAATTAGATATCACCTTGTTTTCACATTAAACAGACTTCCACATGAGAAAGCAGCAAGGATGCAGTGGCGTTAATGTTTCCTGGTGTCAACCTGTATTATTTCAGTAGACATTGAAATGAGGATGCATCTTGCTGCCTTTCCAATGAAGCAAGTTTAATTTAGTAATAGGTGAAAAACCATCCTTACAAAGGTGTTAATCAGAGACTTGGCTTTGTGGACACTTTTCAGAGAACAAATTTGTTAGCATAAAAATAAAGCCAGAAAATAAAGAGCTGTTTAATCACTCAATTGGATTTTTCTGCCAGCATATTTTTTTTCTCGGCAACCCACTGCTAAATTGTGCTTCCTAGCTGTTTTTATAAAATCACTGAATCAAATCTGATTACATCAGAGAAGGCCAGGTACCCTACACCATAACAGGGGGTTTGAAATTTTGACTTGTCTACTTAAAGATCACCAAAATCTGATAACAATATCAATTACGTCCCTGGGTGGGATTGAACCACCAACCTTTTGGTTAATAGCCGTACACACTAACTGATTGCGCCACAGAGACACTTTGCAAAAGTACATACTGACAAATGCTAATAAGCATTCATCTAAAATGTTTCCTAGAAAAACTTAAAAAAGTCAATAATCTGGAGAGTTTTTGTAAGATGTTTCTTCTATCAACCAACGAAGAAACACATTGGTACTTTCCCATGATGAGTGAGTGCTTCAGGATCTCTTGCACTTACATGTGCAGCAGAGTACAGCAATGGAAGCATGCTGGGCCCATAACCCAGAGGTAGGCAGATTGAAACTATCCTCTGCTATATGCATTTTTTTGTTTGTTAATTAAAGTAATCCAAAACTGGGATTGATATTTTGGCTCTTTTATTTTTACTGAAAGTACAATAACTTTTACCATTTTAATTTGTTTTAATAGTATATTGACAGTATTGTTTTCTTTCAAAAATCCACTTAATTTTCTTTACCCTATTATTAAAATGGTAATTGACAAAAACAAACTACATTGTCACCAGAAGAGCAATACAAAATGTACAAGTGATATATTAAAATCATATTTCCAGCTTGAATTTCAATGATGCATTGGGGCAACGATTTTGTGAGAAACATCTTCACCCTTAAATAAAGATTTTCTTAATTCCTTACCTGTGTGCTAATTAGATATCACCTTGTTTTCACATTAAACAGACTTCCACATGAGAAAGCAGCAAGGATGCAGTGGCGTTAATGTTTCCTGGTGTCAACCTGTATTATTTCAGTAGACATTGAAATGAGGATGCATCTTGCTGCCTTTCCAATGAAGCAAGTTTAATTTAGTAATAGGTGAAAAACCATCCTTACAAAGGTGTTAATCAGAGACTTGGCTTTGTGGACACTTTTCAGAGAACAAATTTGTTAGCATAAAAATAAAGCCAGAAAATAAAGAGCTGTTTAATCACTCAATTGGATTTTTCTGCCAGCATATTTTTTTTCTCTGCAACCCACTGCTAAATTGTGCTTCCTAGCTGTTTTTATAAAATCACTGAATCAAATCTAACTCTGATTACATCAGAGAAGGCCAGGTACCCTACACCATAACAGGGGGTATGAAATTTGACTTGTCTACTTAAAGATCACCAAAATCTGATAACAAGGTCAATTAGGTCCCTGGGTGGGATTGAACCACCAACCTTTTGGTTAATAGCCGTACATACTAACTGATTGCGCCACAGAGACACTTTGCAAAAGTCCATACTGACAAAGGCTAATAAGCATTCATCTAAAACGTTTCCTAGAAAAACTTTAAAAAGTCAATAATCTGGAGAGTTTTTGTAAGATGTTTCTTCCATCAACCAACGAAGAAACACATTGGTACTTTCCCATGATGAGTGAGTGATTCAGGATCTCTTGAACTTACATGTGCAGCAGAGTACTGCAATGGAAGCATGCTGGGCCCATAACCCAGAGGTAGGCAGATTGAAACTATCCTCTGCTGTATGCATTTTTTTTTTGTTAATTAAAGTAATCCAAAACTGGGATTGATATTTTGTCTCTTTTATTTTTACTTAAAGTACAATAACTTTTACCATTTTAATTTGTTTTAATAGTATATTGACAGTATTGTTTTCTTTCAAAAATCCACTTCATTTTCTTTACCCTATTACTAAAATGGTAATTGACAAAAACAAACTACATTGTCACCAGAAGAGCAATACAAAATGTACAAGTGATATATTAAAATCATCTTTCCAGCTTGAATTTCAATGATGCATTGGGTCAACAATTTTGTGAGAAACATCTTCACCCTTAAATAAAGATTTTCTTAATTCCTTACCTGTGTGCTAATTAGATATCACCTTGTTTTCACATTAAACAGACTTCCACATGAGAAAGCAGCAAGGATGCAGTGGCGTTAATGTTTCCTGGTGTCAACCTGTATTATTTCAGTAGACATTGAAATGAGGATACATCTTGCTGCCTTTCCAATGAAGCAAGTTTAATTTAGTAATAGGTGAAAAACCATCCCTACAAAGGTGTTAATCAGAGACTTGGCTTTGTGGACACTTTTCAGAGAACAAATTTGTTAGCATAAAAATAAAGCCAGAAAATGAAGAGCTGTTTAATCACGCAATTTGATTTTTTTGCCAGCATATTTCTTTTTCTCTGCAACCCACTGCTAAATTGTGCTTCCTAGATGTTTTTATAAAATCACTGAATCAAATCTAACTCTGATTACATCAGAGAAGGCCAGGTACCCTACACCATAACAGGGGGTATTAAATTTGACTTGTCTACTTAAAGATCACCAAAAACTGATAACAAGGTCAATTACGTCCCTGGGTGGGATTGAACCACCAACCTTTTGGTTAATAGCCGTACACACTAACTGATTGCGCCACAGAGACACTTTGCAAAAGTACATACTGACAAATGCTAATAAGCATTCATCTAAAACGTTTCCTAGAAAAACTTAAAAAAATCAATAATCTGGAGAATTTTTGTAAGATGTTTCTTCTATCAACCAACGAAGAAACACATTGGTACTTTCCCATGATGAGTGAGTTCTTCAGGATATCTTGCACTTACATGTGCAGCAGAGTACAGCAATGGAAGCATGCTGGGCCCATAACCCAGAGGTAGGCAGATTGAAACTATCCTCTGCTATATGCATTTTTTTGTTTGTTAATTAAAGTAATCCAAAACTGGGATTGATATTTTGTCTCTTTTATTTTTACTTAAAGTACAATAACTTTTACCATTTTAATTTGTTTTAATAGTATATTGACAGTATTGTTTTCTTTCAAAAATCCACTTCATTTTCTTTACCCTATTATTAAAATGGTAATTGACAAAAACAAACTACATTGTCACCAGAAGAGCAATACAAAATGTACAAGTGATATATTAAAATCATCTTTCCAGCTTGAATTTCAATGATGCATTGGGTCAACAATTTTGTGAGAAACATCTTCACCCTTAAATAAAGATTTTCTTAATTCCTTACCTGTGTGCTAATTATATATCACCTTGTTTTCACATTAAACAGACTTCCACATGAGAAAGCAGCAAGGATGCAGTGGCGTTAATGTTTCCTGGTGTCAACTTGTATTATTTCAGTAGACATTGAAATGAGGATGCATCTTGCTGCCTTTCCAATGAAGCAAGTTTAATTTAGTAATAGGTGAAAAACCATCCTTACAAAGGTGTTAATCAGAGACTTGGCTTTGTGGACACTTTTCAGAGAACAAATTTGTTAGCATAAAAATAAAGCCAGAAAATGAAGAGCTCTTTAATCACTCGATTGGATTTTTCTGCCAGCATATTTTTTTTCTCTGCAACCCACTGCTAAATTGTGCTTCCTAGCTGTTTTTTATAAAATCACTGAATCAAATCTAACTCTGATTACATCAGAGAAGGCCAGGTACCCTACACCATAACAGGGGGTATGAAATTTGACTTGTCTACTTAAAGATCACCAAAATCTGATAACAAGGTCAATTAGGTCCCTGGGTGGGATTGAACCACCAACCTTTTGGTTAATAGCCATACATACTAACTGATTGCGCCACAGAGACACTTTGCGAAAGTCTATACTGACAAAGGCTAATAAGCATTCATCTAAAACGTTTCCTAGAAAAACTTTAAAAAGTCAATAATCTGGAGAGTTTTTGTAAGATGTTTCTTCCATCAACCAACGAAGAAACACATTGGTACTTTCCCATGATGAGTGAGTGCTTCAGGATCTCTTGAACTTACATGTGCAGCAGAGTACTGCAATGGAAGCATGCTGGGCCCATAACCCAGAGGTAGGCAGATTGAAACTATCCTCTGCTATATGCATTTTTTTTTGTTAATTAAAGTAATCCAAAACTGGGATTGATATTTTGTCTCTTTTATTTTTACTTAAAGTACAATAACTTTTACCATTTTAATTTGTTTTAATAGTATATTGACAGTATTGTTTTCTTTCAAAAATCCACTTCATTTTCTTTACCCTATTATTAAAATGGTAATTGACAAAAACAAACTACATTGTCACCAGAAGAGCAATACAAAATGTACAAGTGATATATTAAAATCATCTTTCCAGCTTGAATTTCAATGATGCATTGGGTCAACGATTTTGTGAGAAACATCTTCACCCTTAAATAAAGATTTTCTTAATTCCTTACCTGTGTGCTAATTAGATATCACCTTGTTTTCACATTAAACAGACTTCCACATGAGAAAGCAGCAAGGATGCAGTGGCGTTAATGTTTCCTGGTGTCAACCTGTATTATTTCAGTAGACATTGAAATGAGGATGCATCTTGCTGCCTTTCCAATGAAGCAAGTTTAATTTAGTAATAGGTGAAAAACCATCCCTACAAAGGTGTTAATCAGAGACTTGGCTTTGTGGACACTTTTCAGAGAACAAATTTGTTAGCATAAAAATAAAGCCAGAAAATGAAGACCTGTTTAATCGCGCAATTTGATTTTTTTGCCAGCATATTTCTTTTTCTCTGCAACCCACTGCTAAATTGTGCTTCCTAGATGTTTTTATAAAATCACTGAATCAAATCTAACTCTGATTACATCAGAGAAGGCCAGGTACCCTACACCATAACAGGGGGTATGAAATTTGACTTGTCTACTTAAAGATCACCAAAATCTGATAACAATGTCAATTACGTCCCTGGGTGGGATTGAACCACCAACCTTTTGGTTAATAGCCGTACACACTAACTGATTGCGCCACAGAGACACTTTGCAAAAAGTACATACTGACAAATGCTAATAAGCATTCATCTAAAACGTTTCCTAGAAAAACTTAAAAAAGTCAATAATCTGGAGAGTTTTTGTAAGATGTTTCATCTATCAACCAACGAAGAAACACATTGGTACTTTCCCATGATGAGTGAGTGCTTCAGGATCTCTTGCACTTACATGTGCAGCAGAGTACAGCAATGGAAGCATGCTGGGCCCATAACCCAGAGGTAGGCAGATTGAAACTATCCTCTGCTATATGCATTTTTTTGTTTGTTAATTAAAGTAATCCAAAACTGGGATTGATATTTTGGCTCTTTTATTTTTACTGAAAGTACAATAACTTTTACCATTTTAATTTGTTTTAATAGTATATTGACAGTATTGTTTTCTTTCAAAAATCCACTTCATTTTCTTTACCCTATTATTAAAATGGTAATTGACAAAAACAAACTACATTGTCACCAGAAGAGCAATACAAAATGTACAAGTGATATATTAAAATCATCTTTCCAGCTTGAATTTCAATGATGCATTGGGGCAACGATTTTGTGAGAAACATCTTCACCCTTAAATAAAGATTTTCTTAATTCCTTACCTGTGTGCTAATTAGATATCACCTTGTTTTCACATTAAACAGACTTCCACATGAGAAAGCAGCAAGGATGCAGTGGCGTTAATGTTTCCTGGTGTCAACCTGTATTATTTCAGTAGACATTGAAATGAGGATGCATCTTGCTGCCTTTCCAATGAAGCAAGTTTAATTTAGTAATAGGTGAAAAACCATCCCTACAAAGGTGTTAATCAGAGACTTGGCTTTGTGGACACTTTTCAGAGAACAAATTTGTTAGCATAAAAATAAAGCCAGAAAATGAAGACCTGTTTAATCGCGCAATTTGATTTTTTTGCCAGCATATTTCTTTTTCTCTGCAACCCACTGCTAAATTGTGCTTCCTAGCTGTTTTTTATAAAATCACTGAATCAAATCTAACTCTGATTACATCAGAGAAGGCCATGTACCCTACACCATAAGAGGAGGTTTGACATTTTGACTTGTCTACTTAAATATCACCAAAATCTGATCACAAGGTTAATTACGTCCCTGGGTGGGATTGAACCACCAACCTTTTGGTTAATAGCCAAACACACTAACCGATTGCGCCACAGAGACACTTTGCAAAAAGTACATACTGACAAAGGCTAATAAGCATACATCTAGAACGTTTCCTAGAAAAACATTAAAAAATCAATAATCTGGAGAGTTTTTGTAAGATGTTTCTTCCATCAACCAACGAATAAACACATTGGTACTTTGCCATGATGAGTGAGTGCTTCAGGATCTCTTGCACTTACATGGGCAGCAGAGTACTGCAATGGAAGCATGCTGGACCCATAACCCAGAGGTAGGCAGATTGAAACTATCCTTTGCTATATGCATTTTTTTTGTTAATTTAAGTAATCAAAACTGGGATTGATATTTTTGCTCTTTTATTTTTACTTAAAGTACAATAACTTTTACCATTTTAATTTGTTTTAATAGTATATTGACAGTATAGTTTTCTTTCAAAAATCCACTTAATTTTCTTTACCCTGTTATTAAAATGGTAATTGACAAAAAAACTACATTGTCACCAGAAGAGCAATACAAAATGTACAAGTGATATATTAAAATCATCTTTCCAGCTTGAATTTCAATGATGCATTGGGGCAACAATTTTGTGAGAAACATCTTCACCCTTAAATAAAGATTTTCTTAATTCCTTACCTGTGTGCTAATTAGATATCACCTTGTTTTCACATTAAACAGACTTCCACATGAGAAAGCAGCAAGGATGCAGTGGCGTTAATGTTTCCTGGTGTCAACCTGTATTATTTCAGTAGACATTGAAATGAGGATGCATCTTGCTGCCTTTCCAATGAAGCAAGTTTAATTTAGTAATAGGTGAAAAACCATCCCTACAAAGGTGTTAATCAGAGACTTGGCTTTGTGGACACTTTTCAGAGAACAAATTTGTTAGCATAAAAATAAAGCCAGAAAATGAAGAGCTGTTTAATCACGCAATTTGATTTTTTTGCCAGCATATTTCTTTTTCTCTGCAACCCACTGCTAAATTGTGCTTCCTAGATGTTTTTATAAAATCACTGAATCAAATCTAACTCTGATTACATCAGAGAAGGCCAGGTACCCTACACCATAACAGGGGGTATGAAATTTGACTTGTCTACTTAAAGATCACCAAAATCTGATAACAAGGTCAATTAGGTCCCTGGGTGGGATTGAACCACCAACCTTTTGGTTAATAGCCATACATACTAACTGATTGCGCCACAGAGACACTTTGCGAAAGTCTATACTGACAAAGGCTAATAAGCATTCATCTAAAACGTTTCCTAGAAAAACTTTAAAAAGTCAATAATCTGGAGAGTTTTTGTAAGATGTTTCTTCCATCAACCAACGAAGAAACACATTGGTACTTTCCCATGATGAGTGAGTGCTTCAGGATCTCTTGAACTTACATGTGCAGCAGAGTACTGCAATGGAAGCATGCTGGGCCCATAACCCAGAGGTAGGCAGATTGAAACTATCCTCTGCTATATGCATTTTTTTTTGTTAATTAAAGTAATCCAAAACTGGGATTGATATTTTGTCTCTTTTATTTTTACTTAAAGTACAATAACTTTTACCATTTTAATTTGTTTTAATAGTATATTGACAGTATTGTTTTCTTTCAAAAATCCACTTCATTTTCTTTACCCTATTATTAAAATGGTAATTGACAAAAACAAACTACATTGTCACCAGAAGAGCAATACAAAATGTACAAGTGATATATTAAAATCATCTTTCCAGCTTGAATTTCAATGATGCATTGGGTCAACGATTTTGTGAGAAACATCTTCACCCTTAAATAAAGATTTTCTTAATTCCTTACCTGTGTGCTAATTAGATATCACCTTGTTTTCACATTAAACAGACTTCCACATGAGAAAGCAGCAAGGATGCAGTGGCGTTAATGTTTCCTGGTGTCAACCTGTATTATTTCAGTAGACATTGAAATGAGGATGCATCTTGCTGCCTTTCCAATGAAGCAAGTTTAATTTAGTAATAGGTGAAAAACCATCCCTACAAAGGTGTTAATCAGAGACTTGGCTTTGTGGACACTTTTCAGAGAACAAATTTGTTAGCATAAAAATAAAGCCAGAAAATGAAGACCTGTTTAATCGCGCAATTTGATTTTTTTGCCAGCATATTTCTTTTTCTCTGCAACCCACTGCTAAATTGTGCTTCCTAGATGTTTTTATAAAATCACTGAATCAAATCTAACTCTGATTACATCAGAGAAGGCCAGGTACCCTACACCATAACAGGGGGTATGAAATTTGACTTGTCTACTTAAAGATCACCAAAATCTGATAACAATGTCAATTACGTCCCTGGGTGGGATTGAACCACCAACCTTTTGGTTAATAGCCGTACACACTAACTGATTGCGCCACAGAGACACTTTGCAAAAAGTACATACTGACAAATGCTAATAAGCATTCATCTAAAACGTTTCCTAGAAAAACTTAAAAAAGTCAATAATCTGGAGAGTTTTTGTAAGATGTTTCATCTATCAACCAACGAAGAAACACATTGGTACTTTCCCATGATGAGTGAGTGCTTCAGGATCTCTTGCACTTACATGTGCAGCAGAGTACAGCAATGGAAGCATGCTGGGCCCATAACCCAGAGGTAGGCAGATTGAAACTATCCTCTGCTATATGCATTTTTTTGTTTGTTAATTAAAGTAATCCAAAACTGGGATTGATATTTTGGCTCTTTTATTTTTACTGAAAGTACAATAACTTTTACCATTTTAATTTGTTTTAATAGTATATTGACAGTATTGTTTTCTTTCAAAAATCCACTTCATTTTCTTTACCCTATTATTAAAATGGTAATTGACAAAAACAAACTACATTGTCACCAGAAGAGCAATACAAAATGTACAAGTGATATATTAAAATCATCTTTCCAGCTTGAATTTCAATGATGCATTGGGGCAACGATTTTGTGAGAAACATCTTCACCCTTAAATAAAGATTTTCTTAATTCCTTACCTGTGTGCTAATTAGATATCACCTTGTTTTCACATTAAACAGACTTCCACATGAGAAAGCAGCAAGGATGCAGTGGCATTAATGTTTCCTAGTGTCAACCTGTATTATTTCAGTAGACATTGAAATGAGGATGCATCTTGCTGCCTTTCCAATGAAGCAAGTTTAATTTAGTAATAGGTGAAAAACCATCCTTACAAAGGTGTTAATCAGAGACTTGGCTTTGTGGACACTTTTCAGAGAACAAATTTGTTAGCATAAAAATAAAGCAAGAAAATAAAGAGCTGTTTAATCACTCAATTGGATTTTTCTGCCAGCATATTTTTTTTCTCTGCAACCCACTGCTAAATTGTGCTTCCTAGCTGTTTTTATAAAATCACTGAATCAAATCTAACTCTGATTACATCAGAGAAGGCCAGGTACCCTACACCATAACAGGGGGTTTGAAATTTTGACTTGTCTACTTAAAGATCACCAAAATCTGATAACAAGGTCAATTAGGTCCCTGGGTGGGATTGAACCACCAACCTTTTGGCTAATAGCCGTACATACTAACTGATTGCGCCACAGAGACACTTTGCAAAAGTCCATACTGACAAAGGCTAATAAGCATTCATCTAAAACGTTTCCTAGAAAAACTTTAAAAAGTCAATAATCTGGAGAGTTTTTGTAAGATGTTTCTTCCATCAACCAACAAAGAAACACATTGGTACTTTCCCATGATGAGTGAGTGCTTCAGGATCTCTTGAACTTACATGTGCAGCAGAGTACTGCAATGGAAGCATGCTGGGCCCATAACCCAGAGGTAGGCAGATTGAAACTATCCTCTGGTATATGCATTTTTTTTTGTTAATTAAAGTAATCCAAAACTGGGATTGATATTTTGTCTCTTTTATTTTTACTTAAAGTACAATAACTTTTACCATTTTAATTTGTTTTAATAGTATATTGACAGTATTGTTTTCTTTCAAAAATCCACTTCATTTTCTTTACCCTATTATTAAAATGGTAATTGACAAAAACAAACTACATTGTCACCAGAAGAGCAATACAAAATGTACAAGTGATATATTAAAATCATCTTTCCAGCTTGAATTTCAATGTTGCATTGGGTCAACAATTTTGTGAGAAACATCTTCACCCTTAAATAAAGATTTTCTTAATTCCTTACCTGTGTGCTAATTAGATATCACCTTGTTTTCACATTAAACAGACTTCCACATGAGAAAGCAGCAAGGATGCAGTGGCGTTAATGTTTCCTGGTATCAACTTGTATTATTTCAGTAGACATTGAAATGAGGATGCATCTTGCTGCCTTTCCAATGAAGCAAGTTTAATTTAGTAATAGGTGAAAAACCATCCTTACAAAGGTGTTAATCAGAGACTTGGCTTTGTGGACACTTTTCAGAGAACAAATTTGTTAGCATAAAAATAAAGCCAGAAAATGAAGAGCTGTTTAATCACTCGATTGGATTTTTCTGCCAGCATATTTTTTTTCTCTGCAACCCACTGCTAAATTGTGCTTCCTAGCTGTTTTTATAAAATCACTGAATCAAATCTAACTCTGATTACATCAGAGAAGGCCAGGTACCCTACACCATAACAGGGGGTTTGAAATTTTGACTTGTCTACTTAAAGATCACCAAAATCTGATAACAAGGTTAATTACGTCCCTGGGTGGGATTGAACCACCAACCTTTTGGTTAATAGCCAAACACACTAACCGATTGCGCCACAGAGACACTTTGCAAAAGTCCATACTGACAAAGGCTAATAAGCATTCATCTAAAACGTTTCCTAGAAAAACTTAAAAAAGTCAATAATCTGGAGAGTTTTTGTAAGATGTTTCTTCTATCAACCAACGAAGAAACACATTGGTACTTTCCCATGATGAGTGAGTGCTTCAGGATCTCTTGCACTTACATGTGCAGCAGAGTACAGCAATGGAAGCATGCTGGGCCCATAACCCAGAGGTAGGCAGATTGAAACTATCCTCTGCTATATGCATTTTTTTGTTTGTTAATTAAAGTAATCCAAAACTGGGATTGATATTTTGGCTCTTTTATTTTTACTGAAAGTACAATAACTTTTACCATTTTAATTTGTTTTAATAGTATATTGACAGTATTGTTTTCTTTCAAAAATCCACTTAATTTTCTTTACCCTATTATTAAAATGGTAATTGACAAAAACAAACTACATTGTCACCAGAAGAGCAATACAAAATGTACAAGTGATATATTAAAATCATATTTCCAGCTTGAATTTCAATGATGCATTGGGGCAACGATTTTGTGAGAAACATCTTCACCCTTAAATAAAGATTTTCTTAATTCCTTACCTGTGTGCTAATTAGATATCACCTTGTTTTCACATTAAACAGACTTCCACATGAGAAAGCAGCAAGGATGCAGTGGCGTTAATGTTTCCTGGTGTCAACCTGTATTATTTCAGTAGACATTGAAATGAGGATGCATCTTGCTGCCTTTCCAATGAAGCAAGTTTAATTTAGTAATAGGTGAAAAACCATCCTTACAAAGGTGTTAATCAGAGACTTGGCTTTGTGGACACTTTTCAGAGAACAAATTTGTTAGCATAAAAATAAAGCTAGAAAATAAAGAGCTGTTTAATCACTCAATTGGATTTTTCTGCCAGCATATTTTTTTTCTCTGCAACCCACTGCTAAATTGTGCTTCCTAGCTGTTTTTATAAAATCACTGAATCAAATCTAACTCTGATTACATCAGAGAAGGCCAGGTACCCTACACCATAACAGGGGGTTTGAAATTTTGACTTGTCTACTTAAAGATCACCAAAATCTGATAACAAGGTCAATTAGGTCCCTGGGTGGGATTGAACCACCAACCTTTTGGTTAATAGCCGTACATACTAACTGATTGCGCCACAGAGACACTTTGCGAAAGTCCATACTGACAAAGGCTAATAAGCATTCATCTAAAACGTTTCCTAGAAAAACTTTAAAAAGTCAATAATCTGGAGAGTTTTTGTAAGATGTTTCTTCCATCAACCAACGAAGAAACACATTGGTACTTTCCCATGATGAGTGAGTGATTCAGGATCTCTTGAACTTACATGTGCAGCAGAGTACTGCAATGGAAGCATGCTGGGCCCATAACCCAGAGGTAGGCAGATTGAAACTATCCTCTGCTGTATGCATTTTTTTTTTGTTAATTAAAGTAATCCAAAACTGGGATTGATATTTTGTCTCTTTTATTTTTACTTAAAGTACAATAACTTTTACCATTTTAATTTGTTTTAATAGTATATTGACAGTATTGTTTTCTTTCAAAAATCCACTTCATTTTCTTTACCCTATTATTAAAATGGTAATTGACAAAAACAAACTACATTGTCACCAGAAGAGCAATACAAAATGTACAAGTGATATATTAAAATCATCTTTCCAGCTTGAATTTCAATGATACATTGGGTCAACAATTTTGTGAGAAACATCTTCACCCTTAAATAAAGATTTTCTTAATTCCTTACCTGTGTGCTAATTAGATATCACCTTGTTTTCACATTAAACAGACTTCCACATGAGAAAGCAGCAAGGATGCAGTGGCGTTAATGTTTCCTGGTGTCAACCTGTATTATTTCAGTAGACATTGAAATGAGGATACATCTTGCTGCCTTTCCAATGAAGCAAGTTTAATTTAGTAATAGGTGAAAAACCATCCCTACAAAGGTGTTAATCAGAGACTTGGCTTTGTGGACACTTTTCAGAGAACAAATTTGTTAGCATAAAAATAAAGCCAGAAAATGAAGAGCTGTTTAATCACGCAATTTGATTTTTTTGCCAGCATATTTCTTTTTCTCTGCAACCCACTGCTAAATTGTGCTTCCTAGATGTTTTTATAAAATCACTGAATCAAATCTAACTCTGATTACATCAGAGAAGGCCAGGTACCCTACACCATAACAGGGGGTATGAAATTTGACTTGTCTACTTAAAGATCACCAAAAACTGATAACAAGGTCAATTACGTCCCTGGGTGGGATTGAACCACCAACCTTTTGGTTAATAGCCGTACACACTAACTGATTGCGCCACAGAGACACTTTGCAAAAGTACATACTGACAAATGCTAATAAGCATTCATCTAAAACGTTTCCTAGAAAAACTTAAAAAAATCAATAATCTGGAGAATTTTTGTAAGATGTTTCTTCTATCAACCAACGAAGAAACACATTGGTACTTTCCCATGATGAGTGAGTTCTTCAGGATATCTTGCACTTACATGTGCAGCAGAGTACAGCAATGGAAGCATGCTGGGCCCATAACCCAGAGGTAGGCAGATTGAAACTATCCTCTGCTATATGCATTTTTTTTTTGTTAATTAAAGTAATCCAAAACTGGGATTGATATTTTGTCTCTTTTATTTTTACTTAAAGTACAATAACTTTTACCATTTTAATTTGTTTTAATAGTATATTGACAGTATTGTTTTCTTTCAAAAATCCACTTCATTTTCTTTACCCTATTATTAAAATGGTAATTGACAAAAACAAACTACATTGTCACCAGAAGAGCAATACAAAATGTACAAGTGATATATTAAAATCATCTTTCCAGCTTGAATTTCAATGATGCATTGGGTCAACAATTTTGTGAGAAACATCTTCACCCTTAAATAAAGATTTTCTTAATTCCTTACCTGTGTGCTAATTATATATCACCTTGTTTTCACATTAAACAGACTTCCACATGAGAAAGCAGCAAGGATGCAGTGGCGTTAATGTTTCCTGGTGTCAACTTGTATTATTTCAGTAGACATTGAAATGAGGATGCATCTTGCTGCCTTTCCAATGAAGCAAGTTTAATTTAGTAATAGGTGAAAAACCATCCTTACAAAGGTGTTAATCAGAGACTTGGCTTTGTGGACACTTTTCAGAGAACAAATTTGTTAGCATAAAAATAAAGCCAGAAAATGAAGAGCTGTTTAATCACTCGATTGGATTTTTCTGCCAGCATATTTTTTTTCTCTGCAACCCACTGCTAAATTGTGCTTCCTAGCTGTTTTTTATAAAATCACTGAATCAAATCTAACTCTGATTACATCAGAGAAGGCCATGTACCCTACACCATAAGAGGAGGTTTGACATTTTGACTTGTCTACTTAAATATCACCAAAATCTGATCACAAGGTTAATTACGTCCCTGGGTGGGATTGAACCACCAACCTTTTGGTTAATAGCCAAACACACTAACCGATTGCGCCACAGAGACACTTTGCAAAAAGTACATACTGACAAAGGCTAATAAGCATACATCTAGAACGTTTCCTAGAAAAACATTAAAAAATCAATAATCTGGAGAGTTTTTGTAAGATGTTTCTTCCATCAACCAACGAATAAACACATTGGTACTTTGCCATGATGAGTGAGTGCTTCAGGATCTCTTGCACTTACATGGGCAGCAGAGTACTGCAATGGAAGCATGCTGGACCCATAACCCAGAGGTAGGCAGATTGAAACTATCCTTTGCTATATGCATTTTTTTTGTTAATTTAAGTAATCAAAACTGGGATTGATATTTTTGCTCTTTTATTTTTACTTAAAGTACAATAACTTTTACCATTTTAATTTGTTTTAATAGTATATTGACAGTATAGTTTTCTTTCAAAAATCCACTTAATTTTCTTTACCCTGTTATTAAAATGGTAATTGACAAAAAAACTACATTGTCACCAGAAGAGCAATACAAAATGTACAAGTGATATATTAAAATCATCTTTCCAGCTTGAATTTCAATGATGCATTGGGGCAACAATTTTGTGAGAAACATCTTCACCCTTAAATAAAGATTTTCTTAATTCCTTACCTGTGTGCTAATTAGATATCACCTTGTTTTCACATTAAACAGACTTCCACATGAGAAAGCAGCAAGGATGCAGTGGCGTTAATGTTTCCTGGTGTCAACCTGTATTATTTCAGTAGACATTGAAATGAGGATGCATCTTGCTGCCTTTCCAATGAAGCAAGTTTAATTTAGTAATAGGTGAAAAACCATCCCTACAAAGGTGTTAATCAGAGACTTGGCTTTGTGGACACTTTTCAGAGAACAAATTTGTTAGCATAAAAATAAAGCCAGAAAATGAAGAGCTGTTTAATCACGCAATTTGATTTTTTTGCCAGCATATTTCTTTTTCTCTGCAACCCACTGCTAAATTGTGCTTCCTAGATGTTTTTATAAAATCACTGAATCAAATCTAACTCTGATTACATCAGAGAAGGCCAGGTACCCTACACCATAACAGGGGGTATGAAATTTGACTTGTCTACTTAAAGATCACCAAAATCTGATAACAAGGTCAATTAGGTCCCTGGGTGGGATTGAACCACCAACCTTTTGGTTAATAGCCATACATACTAACTGATTGCGCCACAGAGACACTTTGCGAAAGTCGATACTGACAAAGGCTAATAAGCATTCATCTAAAACGTTTCCTAGAAAAACTTTAAAAAGTCAATAATCTGGAGAGTTTTTGTAAGATGTTTCTTCCATCAACCAACGAAGAAACACATTGGTACTTTCCCATGATGAGTGAGTGCTTCAGGATCTCTTGAACTTACATGTGCAGCAGAGTACTGCAATGGAAGCATGCTGGGCCCATAACCCAGAGGTAGGCAGATTGAAACTATCCTCTGCTATATGCATTTTTTTTTGTTAATTAAAGTAATCCAAAACTGGGATTGATATTTTGTCTCTTTTATTTTTACTTAAAGTACAATAACTTTTACCATTTTAATTTGTTTTAATAGTATATTGACAGTATTGTTTTCTTTCAAAAATCCACTTCATTTTCTTTACCCTATTATTAAAATGGTAATTGACAAAAACAAACTACATTGTCACCAGAAGAGCAATACAAAATGTACAAGTGATATATTAAAATCATCTTTCCAGCTTGAATTTCAATGATGCATTGGGTCAACGATTTTGTGAGAAACATCTTCACCCTTAAATAAAGATTTTCTTAATTCCTTACCTGTGTGCTAATTAGATATCACCTTGTTTTCACATTAAACAGACTTCCACATGAGAAAGCAGCAAGGATGCAGTGGCGTTAATGTTTCCTGGTGTCAACCTGTATTATTTCAGTAGACATTGAAATGAGGATGCATCTTGCTGCCTTTCCAATGAAGCAAGTTTAATTTAGTAATAGGTGAAAAACCATCCCTACAAAGGTGTTAATCAGAGACTTGGCTTTGTGGACACTTTTCAGAGAACAAATTTGTTAGCATAAAAATAAAGCCAGAAAATGAAGACCTGTTTAATCGCGCAATTTGATTTTTTTGCCAGCATATTTCTTTTTCTCTGCAACCCACTGCTAAATTGTGCTTCCTAGATGTTTTTATAAAATCACTGAATCAAATCTAACTCTGATTACATCAGAGAAGGCCAGGTACCCTACACCATAACAGGGGGTATGAAATTTGACTTGTCTACTTAAAGATCACCAAAATCTGATAACAATGTCAATTACGTCCCTGGGTGGGATTGAACCACCAACCTTTTGGTTAATAGCCGTACACACTAACTGATTGCGCCACAGAGACACTTTGCAAAAAGTACATACTGACAAATGCTAATAAGCATTCATCTAAAACGTTTCCTAGAAAAACTTAAAAAAGTCAATAATCTGGAGAGTTTTTGTAAGATGTTTCATCTATCAACCAACGAAGAAACACATTGGTACTTTCCCATGATGAGTGAGTGCTTCAGGATCTCTTGCACTTACATGTGCAGCAGAGTACAGCAATGGAAGCATGCTGGGCCCATAACCCAGAGGTAGGCAGATTGAAACTATCCTCTGCTATATGCATTTTTTTGTTTGTTAATTAAAGTAATCCAAAACTGGGATTGATATTTTGGCTCTTTTATTTTTACTGAAAGTACAATAACTTTTACCATTTTAATTTGTTTTAATAGTATATTGACAGTATTGTTTTCTTTCAAAAATCCACTTCATTTTCTTTACCCTATTATTAAAATGGTAATTGACAAAAACAAACTACATTGTCACCAGAAGAGCAATACAAAATGTACAAGTGATATATTAAAATCATCTTTCCAGCTTGAATTTCAATGATGCATTGGGGCAACGATTTTGTGAGAAACATCTTCACCCTTAAATAAAGATTTTCTTAATTCCTTACCTGTGTGCTAATTAGATATCACCTTGTTTTCACATTAAACAGACTTCCACATGAGAAAGCAGCAAGGATGCAGTGGCATTAATGTTTCCTAGTGTCAACCTGTATTATTTCAGTAGACATTGAAATGAGGATGCATCTTGCTGCCTTTCCAATGAAGCAAGTTTAATTTAGTAATAGGTGAAAAACCATCCTTACAAAGGTGTTAATCAGAGACTTGGCTTTGTGGACACTTTTCAGAGAACAAATTTGTTAGCATAAAAATAAAGCAAGAAAATAAAGAGCTGTTTAATCACTCAATTGGATTTTTCTGCCAGCATATTTTTTTTCTCTGCAACCCACTGCTAAATTGTGCTTCCTAGCTGTTTTTATAAAATCACTGAATCAAATCTAACTCTGATTACATCAGAGAAGGCCAGGTACCCTACACCATAACAGGGGGTTTGAAATTTTGACTTGTCTACTTAAAGATCACCAAAATCTGATAACAAGGTCAATTAGGTCCCTGGGTGGGATTGAACCACCAACCTTTTGGCTAATAGCCGTACATACTAACTGATTGCGCCACAGAGACACTTTGCAAAAGTCCATACTGACAAAGGCTAATAAGCATTCATCTAAAACGTTTCCTAGAAAAACTTTAAAAAGTCAATAATCTGGAGAGTTTTTGTAAGATGTTTCTTCCATCAACCAACAAAGAAACACATTGGTACTTTCCCATGATGAGTGAGTGCTTCAGGATCTCTTGAACTTACATGTGCAGCAGAGTACTGCAATGGAAGCATGCTGGGCCCATAACCCAGAGGTAGGCAGATTGAAACTATCCTCTGCTATATGCATTTTTTTTTTGTTAATTAAAGTAATCCAAAACTGGGATTGATATTTTGTCTCTTTTATTTTTACTTAAAGTACAATAACTTTTACCATTTTAATTTGTTTTAATAGTATATTGACAGTATTGTTTTCTTTCAAAAATCCACTTCATTTTCTTTACCCTATTATTAAAATGGTAATTGACAAAAACAAACTACATTGTCACCAGAAGAGCAATACAAAATGTACAAGTGATATATTAAAATCATCTTTCCAGCTTGAATTTCAATGTTGCATTGGGTCAACAATTTTGTGAGAAACATCTTCACCCTTAAATAAAGATTTTCTTAATTCCTTACCTGTGTGCTAATTAGATATCACCTTGTTTTCACATTAAACAGACTTCCACATGAGAAAGCAGCAAGGATGCAGTGGCGTTAATGTTTCCTGGTGTCAACTTGTATTATTTCAGTAGACATTGAAATGAGGATGCATCTTGCTGCCTTTCCAATGAAGCAAGTTTAATTTAGTAATAGGTGAAAAACCATCCTTACAAAGGTGTTAATCAGAGACTTGGCTTTGTGGACACTTTTCAGAGAACAAATTTGTTAGCATAAAAATAAAGCCAGAAAATGAAGAGCTGTTTAATCACTCGATTGGATTTTTCTGCCAGCATATTTTTTTTCTCTGCAACCCACTGCTAAATTGTGCTTCCTAGCTGTTTTTATAAAATCACTGAATCAAATCTAACTCTGATTACATCAGAGAAGGCCAGGTACCCTACACCATAACAGGGGGTTTGAAATTTTGACTTGTCTACTTAAAGATCACCAAAATCTGATAACAAGGTTAATTACGTCCCTGGGTGGGATTGAACCACCAACCTTTTGGTTAATAGCCAAACACACTAACCGATTGCGCCACAGAGACACTTTGCAAAAGTCCATACTGACAAAGGCTAATAAGCATTCATCTAAAACGTTTCCTAGAAAAACTTAAAAAAGTCAATAATCTGGAGAGTTTTTGTAAGATGTTTCTTCTATCAACCAACGAAGAAACACATTGGTACTTTCCCATGATGAGTGAGTGCTTCAGGATCTCTTGCACTTACATGTGCAGCAGAGTACAGCAATGGAAGCATGCTGGGCCCATAACCCAGAGGTAGGCAGATTGAAACTATCCTCTGCTATATGCATTTTTTTGTTTGTTAATTAAAGTAATCCAAAACTGGGATTGATATTTTGGCTCTTTTATTTTTACTGAAAGTACAATAACTTTTACCATTTTAATTTGTTTTAATAGTATATTGACAGTATTGTTTTCTTTCAAAAATCCACTTAATTTTCTTTACCCTATTATTAAAATGGTAATTGACAAAAACAAACTACATTGTCACCAGAAGAGCAATACAAAATGTACAAGTGATATATTAAAATCATATTTCCAGCTTGAATTTCAATGATGCATTGGGGCAACGATTTTGTGAGAAACATCTTCACCCTTAAATAAAGATTTTCTTAATTCCTTACCTGTGTGCTAATTAGATATCACCTTGTTTTCACATTAAACAGACTTCCACATGAGAAAGCAGCAAGGATGCAGTGGCGTTAATGTTTCCTGGTGTCAACCTGTATTATTTCAGTAGACATTGAAATGAGGATGCATCTTGCTGCCTTTCCAATGAAGCAAGTTTAATTTAGTAATAGGTGAAAAACCATCCTTACAAAGGTGTTAATCAGAGACTTGGCTTTGTGGACACTTTTCAGAGAACAAATTTGTTAGCATAAAAATAAAGCCAGAAAATAAAGAGCTGTTTAATCACTCAATTGGATTTTTCTGCCAGCATATTTTTTTTCTCTGCAACCCACTGCTAAATTGTGCTTCCTAGCTGTTTTTATAAAATCACTGAATCAAATCTAACTCTGATTACATCAGAGAAGGCCAGGTACCCTACACCATAACAGGGGGTTTGAAATTTTGACTTGTCTACTTAAAGATCACCAAAATCTGATAACAAGGTCAATTAGGTCCCTGGGTGGGATTGAACCACCAACCTTTTGGTTAATAGCCGTACATACTAACTGATTGCGCCACAGAGACACTTTGCGAAAGTCCATACTGACAAAGGCTAATAAGCATTCATCTAAAACGTTTCCTAGAAAAACTTTAAAAAGTCAATAATCTGGAGAGTTTTTGTAAGATGTTTCTTCCATCAACCAACGAAGAAACACATTGGTACTTTCCCATGATGAGTGAGTGCTTCAGGATCTCTTGAACTTACATGTGCAGCAGAGTACTGCAATGGAAGCATGCTGGGCCCATAACCCAGAGGTAGGCAGATTGAAACTATCCTCTGCTATATGCATTTTTTTTTGTTAATTAAAGTAATCCAAAACTGGGATTGATATTTTGTCTCTTTTATTTTTACTTAAAGTACAATAACTTTTACCATTTTAATTTGTTTTAATAGTATATTGACAGTATTGTTTTCTTTCAAAAATCCACTTCATTTTCTTTACCCTATTATTAAAATGGTAATTGACAAAAACAAACTACATTGTCACCAGAAGAGCAATACAAAATGTACAAGTGATATATTAAAATCATCTTTCCAGCTTGAATTTCAATGATGCATTGGGTCAACGATTTTGTGAGAAACATCTTCACCCTTAAATAAAGATTTTCTTAATTCCTTACCTGTGTGCTAATTAGATATCACCTTGTTTTCACATTAAACAGACTTCCACATGAGAAAGCAGCAAGGATGCAGTGGCGTTAATGTTTCCTGGTGTCAACCTGTATTATTTCAGTAGACATTGAAATGAGGATGCATCTTGCTGCCTTTCCAATGAAGCAAGTTTAATTTAGTAATAGGTGAAAAACCATCCCTACAAAGGTGTTAATCAGAGACTTGGCTTTGTGGACACTTTTCAGAGAACAAATTTGTTAGCATAAAAATAAAGCCAGAAAATGAAGACCTGTTTAATCGCGCAATTTGATTTTTTTGCCAGCATATTTCTTTTTCTCTGCAACCCACTGCTAAATTGTGCTTCCTAGATGTTTTTATAAAATCACTGAATCAAATCTAACTCTGATTACATCAGAGAAGGCCAGGTACCCTACACCATAACAGGGGGTATGAAATTTGACTTGTCTACTTAAAGATCACCAAAATCTGATAACAATGTCAATTACGTCCCTGGGTGGGATTGAACCACCAACCTTTTGGTTAATAGCCGTACACACTAACTGATTGCGCCACAGAGACACTTTGCAAAAAGTACATACTGACAAATGCTAATAAGCATTCATCTAAAACGTTTCCTAGAAAAACTTAAAAAAGTCAATAATCTGGAGAGTTTTTGTAAGATGTTTCATCTATCAACCAACGAAGAAACACATTGGTACTTTCCCATGATGAGTGAGTGCTTCAGGATCTCTTGCACTTACATGTGCAGCAGAGTACAGCAATGGAAGCATGCTGGGCCCATAACCCAGAGGTAGGCAGATTGAAACTATCCTCTGCTATATGCATTTTTTTGTTTGTTAATTAAAGTAATCCAAAACTGGGATTGATATTTTGGCTCTTTTATTTTTACTGAAAGTACAATAACTTTTACCATTTTAATTTGTTTTAATAGTATATTGACAGTATTGTTTTCTTTCAAAAATCCACTTCATTTTCTTTCCCTATTATTAAAATGGTAATTGACAAAAACAAACTACATTGTCACCAGAAGAGCAATACAAAATGTACAAGTGATATATTAAAATCATCTTTCCAGCTTGAATTTCAATGATGCATTGGGGCAACGATTTTGTGAGAAACATCTTCACCCTTAAATAAAGATTTTCTTAATTCCTTACCTGTGTGCTAATTAGATATCACCTTGTTTTCACATTAAACAGACTTCCACATGAGAAAGCAGCAAGGATGCAGTGGCATTAATGTTTCCTAGTGTCAACCTGTATTATTTCAGTAGACATTGAAATGAGGATGCATCTTGCTGCCTTTCCAATGAAGCAAGTTTAATTTAGTAATAGGTGAAAAACCATCCTTACAAAGGTGTTAATCAGAGACTTGGCTTTGTGGACACTTTTCAGAGAACAAATTTGTTAGCATAAAAATAAAGCAAGAAAATAAAGAGCTGTTTAATCACTCAATTGGATTTTTCTGCCAGCATATTTTTTTTCTCTGCAACCCACTGCTAAATTGTGCTTCCTAGCTGTTTTTATAAAATCACTGAATCAAATCTAACTCTGATTACATCAGAGAAGGCCAGGTACCCTACACCATAACAGGGGGTTTGAAATTTTGACTTGTCTACTTAAAGATCACCAAAATCTGATAACAAGGTCAATTAGGTCCCTGGGTGGGATTGAACCACCAACCTTTTGGCTAATAGCTGTACATACTAACTGATTGCGCCACAGAGACACTTTGCAAAAGTCCATACTGACAAAGGCTAATAAGCATTCATCTAAAACGTTTCCTAGAAAAACTTTAAAAAGTCAATAATCTGGAGAGTTTTTGTAAGATGTTTCTTCCATCAACCAACAAAGAAACACATTGGTACTTTCCCATGATGAGTGAGTGCTTCAGGATCTCTTGAACTTACATGTGCAGCAGAGTACTGCAATGGAAGCATGCTGGGCCCATAACCCAGAGGTAGGCAGATTGAAACTATCCTCTGCTATATGCATTTTTTTTTTGTTAATTAAAGTAATCCAAAACTGGGATTGATATTTTGTCTCTTTTATTTTTACTTAAAGTACAATAACTTTTACCATTTTAATTTGTTTTAATAGTATATTGACAGTATTGTTTTCTTTCAAAAATCCACTTCATTTTCTTTACCCTATTATTAAAATGGTAATTGACAAAAACAAACTACATTGTCACCAGAAGAGCAATACAAAATGTACAAGTGATATATTAAAATCATCTTTCCAGCTTGAATTTCAATGTTGCATTGGGTCAACAATTTTGTGAGAAACATCTTCACCCTTAAATAAAGATTTTCTTAATTCCTTACCTGTGTGCTAATTAGATATCACCTTGTTTTCACATTAAACAGACTTCCACATGAGAAAGCAGCAAGGATGCAGTGGCGTTAATGTTTCCTGGTGTCAACTTGTATTATTTCAGTAGACATTGAAATGAGGATGCATCTTGCTGCCCTTCCAATGAAGCAAGTTTAATTTAGTAATAGGTGAAAAACCATCCTTACAAAGGTGTTAATCAGAGACTTGGCTTTGTGGACACTTTTCAGAGAACAAATTTGTTAGCATAAAAATAAAGCCAGAAAATGAAGAGCTGTTTAATCACTCGATTGGATTTTTCTGCCAGCATATTTTTTTTCTCTGCAACCCACTGCTAAATTGTGCTTCCTAGCTGTTTTTATAAAATCACTGAATCAAATCTAACTCTGATTACATCAGAGAAGGCCAAGTACCCTACACCATAACAGGGGGTTTGAAATTTTGACTTGTCTACTTAAAGATCACCAAAATCTGATAACAAGGTTAATTACGTCCCTGGGTGGGATTGAACCACCAACCTTTTGGTTAATAGCCAAACACACTAACCGATTGCGCCACAGAGACACTTTGCAAAAGTCCATACTGACAAAGGCTAATAAGCATTCATCTAAAACGTTTCCTAGAAAAACTTAAAAAAGTCAATAATCTGGAGAGTTTTTGTAAGATGTTTCTTCTATCAACCAACGAAGAAACACATTGGTACTTTCCCATGATGAGTGAGTGCTTCAGGATCTCTTGCACTTACATGTGCAGCAGAGTACAGCAATGGAAGCATGCTGGGCCCATAACCCAGAGGTAGGCAGATTGAAACTATCCTCTGCTATATGCATTTTTTTTTTGTTAATTAAAGTAATCCAAAACTGGGATTGATATTTTGTCTCTTTTATTTTTACTTAAAGTACAATAACTTTTACCATTTTAATTTGTTTTAATAGTATATTGACAGTATTGTTTTCTTTCAAAAATCCACTTAATTTTCTTTACCCTATTATTAAAATGGTAATTGACAAAAACAAACTACATTGTCACCAGAAGAGCAATACAAAATGTACAAGTGATATATTAAAATCATATTTCCAGCTTGAATTTCAATGATGCATTGGGGCAACGATTTTGTGAGAAACATCTTCACCCTTAAATAAAGATTTTCTTAATTCCTTACCTGTGTGCTAATTAGATATCACCTTGTTTTCACATTAAACAGACTTCCACATGAGAAAGCAGCAAGGATGCAGTGGCGTTAATGTTTCCTGGTGTCAACCTGTATTATTTCAGTAGACATTGAAATGAGGATGCATCTTGCTGCCTTTCCAATGAAGCAAGTTTAATTTAGTAATAGGTGAAAAACCATCCTTACAAAGGTGTTAATCAGAGACTTGGCTTTGTGGACACTTTTCAGAGAACAAATTTGTTAGCATAAAAATAAAGCCAGAAAATAAAGAGCTGTTTAATCACTCAATTGGATTTTTCTGCCAGCATATTTTTTTTCTCTGCAACCCACTGCTAAATTGTGCTTCCTAGCTGTTTTTATAAAATCACTGAATCAAATCTAACTCTGATTACATCAGAGAAGGCCAGGTACCCTACACCATAACAGGGGGTTTGAAATTTTGACTTGTCTACTTAAAGATCACCAAAATCTGATAACAAGGTCAATTAGGTCCCTGGGTGGGATTGAACCACCAACCTTTTGGTTAATAGCCGTACATACTAACTGATTGCGCCACAGAGACACTTTGCGAAAGTCCATACTGACAAAGGCTAATAAGCATTCATCTAAAACGTTTCCTAGAAAAACTTTAAAAAGTCAATAATCTGGAGAGTTTTTGTAAGATGTTTCTTCCATCAACCAACGAAGAAACACATTGGTACTTTCCCATGATGAGTGAGTGATTCAGGATCTCTTGAACTTACATGTGCAGCAGAGTACTGCAATGGAAGCATGCTGGGCCCATAACCCAGAGGTAGGCAGATTGAAACTATCCTCTGCTGTATGCATTTTTTTTTTGTTAATTAAAGTAATCCAAAACTGGGATTGATATTTTGTCTCTTTTATTTTTACTTAAAGTACAATAACTTTTACCATTTTAATTTGTTTTAATAGTATATTGACAGTATTGTTTTCTTTCAAAAATCCACTTCATTTTCTTTACCCTATTATTAAAATGGTAATTGACAAAAACAAACTACATTGTCACCAGAAGAGCAATACAAAATGTACAAGTGATATATTAAAATCATCTTTCCAGCTTGAATTTCAATGATGCATTGGGTCAACAATTTTGTGAGAAACATCTTCACCCTTAAATAAAGATTTTCTTAATTCCTTACCTGTGTGCTAATTATATATCACCTTGTTTTCACATTAAACAGACTTCCACATGAGAAAGCAGCAAGGATGCAGTGGCGTTAATGTTTCCTGGTGTCAACTTGTATTATTTCAGTAGACATTGAAATGAGGATGCATCTTGCTGCCTTTCCAATGAAGCAAGTTTAATTTAGTAATAGGTGAAAAACCATCCTTACAAATGTGTTAATCAGAGACTTGGCTTTGTGGACACTTTTCAGAGAACAAATTTGTTAGCATAAAAATAAAGCCAGAAAATGAAGAGCTGTTTAATCACTCGATTGGATTTTTCTGCCAGCATATTTTTTTTCTCTGCAACCCACTGCTAAATTGTGCTTCCTAGCTGTTTTTTATAAAATCACTGAATCAAATCTAACTCTGATTACATCAGAGAAGGCCATGTACCCTACACCATAAGAGGAGGTTTGACATTTTGACTTGTCTACTTAAATATCACCAAAATCTGATCACAAGGTTAATTACGTCCCTGGGTGGGATTGAACCACCAACCTTTTGATTAATAGCCAAACACACTAACCGATTGCGCCACAGAGACACTTTGCAAAAAGTACATACTGACAAAGGCTAATAAGCATACATCTAGAACGTTTCCTAGAAAAACATTAAAAAATCAATAATCTGGAGAGTTTTTGTAAGATGTTTCTTCCATCAACCAACGAATAAACACATTGGTACTTTGCCATGATGAGTGAGTGCTTCAGGATCTCTTGCACTTACATGGGCAGCAGAGTACTGCAATGGAAGCATGCTGGACCCATAACCCAGAGGTAGGCAGATTGAAACTATCCTTTGCTATATGCATTTTTTTTGTTAATTTAAGTAATCAAAACTGGGATTGATATTTTTGCTCTTTTATTTTTACTTAAAGTACAATAACTTTTACCATTTTAATTTGTTTTAATAGTATATTGACAGTATAGTTTTCTTTCAAAAATCCACTTAATTTTCTTTACCCTGTTATTAAAATGGTAATTGACAAAAAAACTACATTGTCACCAGAAGAGCAATACAAAATGTACAAGTGATATATTAAAATCATCTTTCCAGCTTGAATTTCAATGATGCATTGGGGCAACAATTTTGTGAGAAACATCTTCACCCTTAAATAAAGATTTTCTTAATTCCTTACCTGTGTGCTAATTAGATATCACCTTGTTTTCACATTAAACAGACTTCCACATGAGAAAGCAGCAAGGATGCAGTGGCGTTAATGTTTCCTGGTGTCAACCTGTATTATTTCAGTAGACATTGAAATGAGGATGCATCTTGCTGCCTTTCCAATGAAGCAAGTTTAATTTAGTAATAGGTGAAAAACCATCCCTACAAAGGTGTTAATCAGAGACTTGGCTTTGTGGACACTTTTCAGAGAACAAATTTGTTAGCATAAAAATAAAGCCAGAAAATGAAGAGCTGTTTAATCACGCAATTTGATTTTTTTGCCAGCATATTTCTTTTTCTCTGCAACCCACTGCTAAATTGTGCTTCCTAGATGTTTTTATAAAATCACTGAATCAAATCTAACTCTGATTACATCAGAGAAGGCCAGGTACCCTACACCATAACAGGGGGTATGAAATTTGACTTGTCTACTTAAAGATCACCAAAATCTGATAACAAGGTCAATTAGGTCCCTGGGTGGGATTGAACCACCAACCTTTTGGTTAATAGCCATACATACTAACTGATTGCACCACAGAGACACTTTGCAAAAGTCTATACTGACAAAGGCTAATAAGCATTCATCTAAAACGTTTCCTAGAAAAACTTTAAAAAGTCAATAATCTGGAGAGTTTTTGTAAGATGTTTCTTCCATCAACCAACGAAGAAACACATTGGTACTTTCCCATGATGAGTGAGTGCTTCAGGATCTCTTGAACTTACATGTGCACCAGAGTACTGCAATGGAAGCATGCTGGGCCCATAACCCAGAGGTAGGCAGATTGAAACTATCCTCTGCTATATGCATTTTTTTTTTGTTAATTAAAGTAATCCAAAACTGGGATTGATATTTTGTCTCTTTTATTTTTACTTAAAGTACAATAACTTTTACCATTTTAATTTGTTTTAATAGTATATTGACAGTATTGTTTTCTTTCAAAAATCCACTTCATTTTCTTTACCCTATTATTAAAATGGTAATTGACAAAAACAAACTACATTGTCACCAGAAGAGCAATACAAAATGTACAAGTGATATATTAAAATCATCTTTCCAGCTTGAATTTCAATGATGCATTGGGTCAACGATTTTGTGAGAAACATCTTCACCCTTAAATAAAGATTTTCTTAATTCCTTACCTGTGTGCTAATTAGATATCACCTTGTTTTCACATTAAACAGACTTCCACATGAGAAAGCAGCAAGGATGCAGTGGCGTTAATGTTTCCTGGTGTCAACCTGTATTATTTCAGTAGACATTGAAATGAGGATGCATCTTGCTGCCTTTCCAATGAAGCAAGTTTAATTTAGTAATAGGTGAAAAACCATCCCTACAAAGGTGTTAATCAGAGACTTGGCTTTGTGGACACTTTTCAGAGAACAAATTTGTTAGCATAAAAATAAAGCCAGAAAATGAAGAGCTGTTTAATCGCGCAATTTGATTTTTTTGCCAGCATATTTCTTTTTCTCTGCAACCCACTGCTAAATTATGCTTCCTAGATGTTTTTATAAAATCACTGAATCAAATCTAACTCTGATTACATCAGAGAAGGCCAGGTACCCTACACCATAACAGGGGGTATGAAATTTGACTTGTCTACTTAAAGATCACCAAAATCTGATAACAAGGTCAATTAGGTCCCTGGGTGGGATTGAACCACCAACCTTTTGGTTAATAGCCATACATACTAACTGATTGCGCCACAGAGACACTTTGCAAAAGTCTATACTGACAAAGGCTAATAAGCATTCATCTAAAACGTTTCCTAGAAAAACTTTAAAAAGTCAATAATCTGGAGAGTTTTTGTAAGATGTTTCTTCCATCAACCAACGAAGAAACACATTGGTACTTTCCCATGATGAGTGAGTGCTTCAGGATCTCTTGAACTTACATGTGCAGCAGAGTACTGCAATGGAAGCATGCTGGGCCCATAACCCAGAGGTAGGCAGATTGAAACTATCCTCTGCTATATGCATTTTTTTTTGTTAATTAAAGTAATCCAAAACTGGGATTGATATTTTGTCTCTTTTATTTTTACTTAAAGTACAATAACTTTTACCATTTTAATTTGTTTTAATAGTATATTGACAGTATTGTTTTCTTTCAAAAATCCACTTCATTTTCTTTACCCTATTATTAAAATGGTAATTGACAAAAACAAACTACATTGTCACCAGAAGAGCAATACAAAATGTACAAGTGATATATTAAAATCATCTTTCCAGCTTGAATTTCAATGATGCATTGGGTCAACGATTTTGTGAGAAACATCTTCACCCTTAAATAAAGATTTTCTTAATTCCTTACCTGTGTGCTAATTAGATATCACCTTGTTTTCACATTAAACAGACTTCCACATGAGAAAGCAGCAAGGATGCAGTGGCGTTAATGTTTCCTGGTGTCAACCTGTATTATTTCAGTAGACATTGAAATGAGGATGCATCTTGCTGCCTTTCCAATGAAGCAAGTTTAATTTAGTAATAGGTGAAAAACCATCCCTACAAAGGTGTTAATCAGAGACTTGGCTTTGTGGACACTTTTCAGAGAACAAATTTGTTAGCATAAAAATAAAGCCAGAAAATGAAGAGCTGTTTAATCGCGCAATTTGATTTTTTTGCCAGCATATTTCTTTTTCTCTGCAACCCACTGCTAAATTGTGCTTCCTAGATGTTTTTATAAAATCACTGAATCAAATCTAACTCTGATTACATCAGAGAAGGCCAGGTACCCTACACCATAACAGGGGGTATGAAATTTGACTTGTCTACTTAAAGATCACCCAAATCTGATAACAAGGTCAATTAGGTCCCTGGGTGGGATTGAACCACCAACCTTTTGGTTAATAGCCATACATACTAACTGATTGCGCCACAGAGACACTTTGCAAAAGTTCATACTGACAAAGGCTAATAAGCATTCATCTAAAACGTTTCCTAGAAAAACTTTAAAAAGTCAATAATCTGGAGAGTTTTTGTAAGATGTTTCTTCCATCAACCAACGAAGAAACACATTGGTACTTTCCCATGATGAGTGAGTGCTTCAGGATCTCCTGAACTTACATGTGCAGCAGAGTACTGCAATGGAAGCATGCTGGGCCCATAACCCAGAGGTAGGCAGATTGAAACTATCCTCTGCTATATGCATTTTTTTTTGTTAATTAAAGTAATCCAAAACTGGGATTGATATTTTGGCTCTTTTATTTTTACTTAAAGTACAATAACTTTTACCATTTTAATTTGTTTTAATAGTATATTGACAGTATTGTTTTCTTTCAAAAATCCACTTCATTTTCTTTACCCTATTATTAAAATGGTAATTGACAAAAACAAACTACATTGTCACCAGAAGAGCAATACAAAATGTACAAGTGATATATTAAAATCATCTTTCCAGCTTGAATTTCAATGATGCATTGGGGCAACGATTTTGTGAGAAACATCTTCACCCTTAAATAAAGATTTTCTTAATTCCTTACCTGTGTGCTAATTAGATATCACCTTGTTTTCATATTAAACAGACTTCCACATGAGAAAGCAGCAAGGATGCAGTGGCGTTAATGTTTCCTGGTGTCAACCTGTATTATTTCAGTAGACATTGAAATGAGGATGCATCTTGCTGCCTTTCCAATGAAGCAAGTTTAATTTAGTAATAGGTGAAAAACCATCCTTACAAAGGTGTTAATCAGAGACTTGGCTTTGTGGACACTTTTCAGAGAACAAATTTGTTAGCATAAAAATAAAGCCAGAAAATAAAGAGCTGTTTAATCACTCAATTGGATTTTTCTGCCAGCATATTTTTTTTCTCTGCAACCCACTGCTAAATTGTGCTTCCTAGCTGTTTTTTATAAAATCACTGAATCAAATCTAACTCTGATTACATCAGAGAAGGCCAAGTACCCTACACCATAACAGGGGGTTTGAAATTTTGACTTGTCTACTTAAAGATCACCAAAATCTGATAACAAGGTCAATTAGGTCCCTGGGTGGGATTGAACCACCAACCTTTTGGTTAATAGCCGTACATACTAACTGATTGCGCCACAGAGACACTTTGCAAAAGTCCATTCTGACAAAGGCTAATAAGCATTCATCTAAAACGTTTCCTAGCAAAACTTTAAAAAGTCAATAAACTGGAGAGTTTTTGTAAGATGTTTCTTCCATCAACCAACGAAGAAACACATTGGTACTTTCCCATGATGAGTGAGTGCTTCAGGATCTCTTGCACTTACATGTGCAGCAGAGTACTGCAATGGAAGCATGCTGGGCCCATAACCCAGAGGTAGGCAGATTGAAACTATCCTCTGCTATATGCATTTTTTTTTGTTAATTAAAGTAATCCAAAACTGGGATTGATATTTTGTCTCTTTTATTTTTACTTAAAGTACAATAACTTTTACCATTTTAATTTGTTTTAATAGTATATTGACAGTATTGTTTTCTTTCAAAAATCCACTTCATTTTCTTTACCCTATTATTAAAATGGTAATTGACAAAAACAAACTACATTGTCACCAGAAGAGCAATACAAAATGTACAAGTGATATATTAAATTCATCTTTCCAGCTTGAATTTCAATGATGCATTGGGTCAACAATTTTGTGAGAAACATCTTCACCCTTAAATAAAGATTTTCTTAATTCCTTACCTGTGTGCTAATTAGATATCACCTTGTTTTCACATTAAACAGACTTCCACATGAGAAAGCAGCAAGGATGCAGTGGCGTTAATGTTTCCTGGTGTCAACTTGTATTATTTCAGTAGACATTGAAATGAGGATGCATCTTGCTGCCTTTCCAATGAAGCAAGTTTAATTTAGTAATAGGTGAAAAACCATCCTTACAAAGGTGTTAATCAGAGACTTGGCTTTGTGGACACTTTTCAGAGAACAAATTTGTTAGCATAAAAATAAAGCCAGAAAATGAAGAGCTGTTTAATCACTCAATTGGATTTTTCTGCCAGCATATTTTTTTTCTCTGCAACCCACTGCTAAATTGTGCTTCCTAGCTGTTTTTTATAAAATCACTGAATCAAATCTAACTCTGATTACATCAGAGAAGGCCAGGTACCCTACACAATAAGAGGGGGTTTGAAATTTTGACTTGTCTACTTAAATATCACCAAAATCTGATCACAAGGTCAATTACGTCCCTGGGTGGGATTGAACCACCAACCTTTTGGTTAATAGCCGAACACACTAACTGATTGCGCCACAGAGACACTTTGCAAACAATGCATATTGACAAAGGCTAATAAGCATACATCTAGAACGTTTCCTAGAAAAACATTAAAAAATCAATAATCTGGAGAGTTTTTGTAAGATGTTTCTTCCATCAACCAATGAATAAACACATTGGTACTTTCCCATGATGAGTGAGTGCTTCAGGATCTCTTGAACTTACATGTGCAGCAGAGTACTGCAATGGAAGCATGCTGGGCCCATAACCCAGAGGTAGGCAGATTGAAACTATCCTCTGCTATATGCATTTTTTTTTTGTTAATTAAAGTAATCCAAAACTGGGATTGATATTTTGTCTCTTTTATTTTTACTTAAAGTACAATAACTTTTACCATTTTAATTTGTTTTAATAGTATATTGACAGAATTGTTTTCTTTCAAAAATCCACTTCATTTTCTTTACCCTATTATTAAAATGGTAATTGACAAAAACAAACTACATTGTCACCAGAAGAGCAATACAAAATGTACAAGTGATATATTAAAATCATCTTTCCAGCTTGAATTTCAATGATGCATTGGGTCAACGATTTTGTGAGAAACATCTTCACCCTTAAATAAAGATTTTCTTAATTCCTTACCTGTGTGCTAATTAGATATCACCTTGTTTTCACATTAAACAGACTTCCACATGAGAAAGCAGCAAGGATGCAGTGGCGTTAATGTTTCCTGGTGTCAACCTGTATTATTTCAGTAGACATTGAAATGAGGATGCATCTTGCTGCCTTTCCAATGAAGCAAGTTTAATTTAGTAATAGGTGAAAAACCATCCCTACAAAGGTGTTAATCAGAGACTTGGCTTTGTGGACACTTTTCAGAGAACAAATTTGTTAGCATAAAAATAAAGCCAGAAAATGAAGAGCTGTTTAATCACGCAATTTGATTTTTTTGCCAGCATATTTCTTTTTCTCTGCAACCCACTGCTAAATTGTGCTTCCTAGATGTTTTTATAAAATCACTGAATCAAATCTAACTCTGATTACATCAGAGAAGGCCAGGTACCCTACACCATAACAGGGGGTATGAAATTTGACTTGTCTACTTAAAGATCACCAAAATCTGACAACAAGGTCAATTAGGTCCCTGGGTGGGATTGAACCACCAACCTTTTGGTTAATAGCCATACATACTAACTGATTGCGCCAAAGAGAAACTTTGCAAAAGTTCATACTGACAAAGGCTAATAAGCATTCATCTAAAACGTTTCCTAGAAAAACTTTAAAAAGTCAATAATCTGGAGAGTTTTTGTAAGATGTTTCTTCCATCAACCAACGAAGAAACACATTGGTACTTTCCCATGATGAGTGAGTGCTTCAGGATCTCTTGCACTTACATGTGCAGCAGAGTACCGCAATGGAAGCATGCTGGGCCCATAACCCAGAGGTAGGCAGATTGAAACTATCCTCTGCTATATGCATTTTTTTTTTGTTAATTAAAGTAATCCAAAACTGGGATTGATATTTTGGCTCTTTTATTTTTACTTAAAGTACAATAACTTTTACCATTTTAATTTGTTTTAATAGTATATTGACAGTATTGTTTTCTTTCAAAAATCCACTTCATTTTCTTTACCCTATTATTAAAATGGTAATTGACAAAAACAAACTACATTGTCACCAGAAGAGCAATACAAAATGTACAAGTGATATATTAAAATCATCTTTCCAGCTTGAATTTCAATGATGCATTGGGGCAACGATTTTGTGAGAAACATCTTCACCCTTAAATAAAGATTTTCTTAATTCCTTACCTGTGTGCTAATTAGATATCACCTTGTTTTCATATTAAACAGACTTCCACATGAGAAAGCAGCAAGGATGCAGTGGCGTTAATGTTTCCTGGTGTCAACCTGTATTATTTCAGTAGACATTGAAATGAGGATGCATCTTGCTGCCTTTCCAATGAAGCAAGTTTAATTTAGTAATAGGTGAAAAACCATCCTTACAAAGGTGTTAATCAGAGACTTGGCTTTTTGGACACTTTTCAGAGAACAAATTTGTTAGCATAAAAATAAAGCCAGAAAATAAAGAGCTGTTTAGTCACTCAATTGGATTTTTCTGCCAGCATATTTTTTTTCTCTGCAACCCACTGCTAAATTGTGCTTCCTAGCTGTTTTTATAAAATCACTGAATCAAATCTAACTCTGATTACATCAGAGAAGGCCAAGTACCCTACACCATAACAGGGGGTTTGAAATTTTGACTTGTCTACTTAAAGATCACCAAAATCTGATAACAAGGTCAATTAGGTCCCTGGGTGGGATTGAACCACCAACCTTTTGGTTAATAGCCGTACATACTAACTGATTGCGCCACAGAGACACTTTGCAAAAGCCCATACTGACAAAGGCTAATAAGCATTCATCTAAAACGTTTCCTAGCAAAACTTTAAAAAGTCAATAAACTGGAGAGTTTTTGTAAGATGTTTCTTCCATCAACCAACGAAGAAACACATTGGTACTTTCCCATGATGAGTGAGTGCTTCAGGATCTCTTGCACTTACATGTGCAGCAGAGTACTGCAATGGAAGCATGCTGGGCCCATAACCCAGAGGTAGGCAGATTGAAACTATCCTCTGCTATATGCATTTTTTTTTGTTAATTAAAGTAATCCAAAACTGGGATTGATATTTTGTCTCTTTTATTTTTACTTAAAGTACAATAACTTTTACCATTTTAATTTGTTTTAATAGTATATTGACAGTATTGTTTTCTTTCAAAAATCCACTTCATTTTCTTTACCCTATTATTAAAATGGTAATTGACAAAAACAAACTACATTGTCACCAGAAGAGCAATACAAAATGTACAAGTGATATATTAAATTCATCTTTCCAGCTTGAATTTCAATGATGCATTGGGTCAACAATTTTGTGAGAAACATCTTCACCCTTAAATAAAGATTTTCTTAATTCCTTACCTGTGTGCTAATTAGATATCACCTTGTTTTCACATTAAACAGACTTCCACATGAGAAAGCAGCAAGGATGCAGTGGCGTTAATGTTTCCTGGTGTCAACTTGTATTATTTCAGTAGACATTGAAATGAGGATGCATCTTGCTGCCTTTCCAATGAAGCAAGTTTAATTTAGTAATAGGTGAAAAACCATCCTTACAAAGGTGTTAATCAGAGACTTGGCTTTGTGGACACTTTTCAGAGAACAAATTTGTTAGCATAAAAATAAAGCCAGAAAATGAAGAGCTGTTTAATCACTCAATTGGATTTTTCTGCCAGCATATTTTTTTTCTCTGCAACCCACTGCTAAATTGTGCTTCCTAGCTGTTTTTTATAAAATCACTGAATCAAATCTAACTCTGATTACATCAGAGAAGGCCAGGTACCCTACACAATAAGAGTGGGTTTGAAATTTTGACTTGTCTACTTAAATATCACCAAAATCTGATCACAAGGTCAATTACGTCGCTGGGTGGGATTGAACCACCAACCTTTTGGTTAATAGCTGAACACACTAACCGATTGCGCCACAGAGACACTTTGCAAACAGTACATACTGACAAAGGCTAATAAGCATACATCTAGAACGTTTCCTAGAAAAACATTAAAAAATCAATAATCTGGAGAGTTTTTGTAAGATGTTTCTTCCATCAACCAATGAATAAACACATTGGTACTTTCCCATGATGAGTGAGTGCTTCAGGATCTCTTGCACTTACATGTGCAGCAGAGTACTGCAATGGAAGCATGCTGGACCCATAACCCAGAGGTAGGCAGATTGAAACTATCCTTTGCTATATGCATTTTTTTTTTGTTAATTTAAGTAATCAAAACTGGGATTGATATTTTTGCTCTTTTATTTTTACTTAAAGTACAATAACTTTTACCATTTTAATTTGTTTTAATAGTATATTGACAGTATAGTTTTCTTTCAAAAATCCACTTAATTTTCTTTACCCTATTATTAAAATGGTAATTGACAAAAAAAACGACATTGTCACCAGAAGAGCAATACAAAATGTACAAGTGATATATTAAAATCATCTTTCCAGCTTGAATTTCAATGATGCATTGGGGCAACAATTTTGTGAGAAACATCTTCACCCTTAAATAAAGATTTTCGTAATTTCTTACCTGTGTGCTAATTAGATATCACCTTGTTTTCACATTAAACAGACTTCCACATGAGAAAGCAGCAAGGATGCAGTGGCGTTAATGTTTCCTGGTGTCAACCTGTATTATTTCAGTAGACATTGAAATGAGGATGCATCTTGCTGCCTTTCCAATGAAGCAAGTTTAATTTAGTAATAGGTGAAAAACCATCCCTACAAAGGTGTTAATCAGAGACTTGGCTTTGTGGACACTTTTCAGAGAACAAATTTGTTAGCATAAAAATAAAGCCAGAAAATGAAGAGCTGTTTAATCACGCAATTTGATTTTTTTGCCAGCATATTTCTTTTTCTCTGCAACCCACTGCTAAATTGTGCTTCCTAGATGTTTTTATAAAATCACTGAATCAAATCTAACTCTGATTACATCAGAGAAGGCCAGGTACCCTACACCATAACAGGGGGTATGAAATTTGACTTGTCTACTTAAAGATCACCAAAATCTGATAACAAGTTCAATTAGGTCCCTGGGTGGGATTGAACCACCAACCTTTTGGTTAATAGCCGTACATACTAACTGATTGCGCCACAGAGACCCTTTTACTTGCCTTACAGAGCAGCTCTGGAGCTGTTACAGTGCCCAGCTGCTGCAAGAAATCAGCTTGAATGCTTAAGCGGCTGGGGCATAGCCAACATGAGCCCCACACCGAAGGAGGGTGGAGGTGTTTAATGCGAACTAGGGGTCATCCAAGCGCCGCAAAAGGCCGCCATGCCCTGCACACCCCTTTTCTCTTTTCATATGCAGACGAGGGTTGAAGCCAACTTTGACCCACTGCTTGGATGACATCACCATATGCAAATCCATCTGCTGCAGGCCTTCCCCCAGGAATGCTTGCACTAGTTGTTGCATTTGGTTTGTTGTTTGGGGGTGCTTCAGTATTAGGCAGCCTTCTGCCCTCCCATGTTCATCTGAAAATATGTGTTCTCCCTGCAGTTGTTGTCCCCAGATGAGAGTTCCCTTGTGCTGCCTCAGTTGAATCTCCTTTACTTGACAGAGATGTGCCTGAGCAGCGGCCCTCCCCAGCTCTATCCCAAATCATACTTATTTTGCATAGGAGATACCATGGTCATGAAGATTGTTCTCCCAGGGTGAGGTTCATTCATTGCATTCTGGGTATGCTGACCCCTATGATTTCCCCAAATGTGGGAAACTCGACTGCATTATTTGTGGTAGTGGGGGACTGTGTTTGTGCTTTCCTCTGGTCAGCTCTGGTAAAAGTCAGATTTCTTTGTCTCAGATCTTCCTCTAGCCTTGTTCTTTTTTCTAGAGTTCCCTTGCGCTGCCTCAGTTGGATCTCCTTCACTTGACAGGGGGGTACCCGAGCAGCAACCCTCCCCAGCTCTAGCCCAACTCCTACTTACCTGCCAGGTGAGATACTATGATCATGAAGGTGCTTCTCCCAGGGCAAGGCTCACCCATTGCACTCTGGGTGTGCTGCTCCTGCGATTTCCCCAAATGTGGGAAACTTGACTGCATAATTTGTGTTTCCCCTGGTCGGCTCTCGTATAATTCAGATCTCTTTGTCTCAGGTCTCTCTCCAGCCTAGTTTGCTGTCTGTTTCCACTTCTCTTTTCTTGAGCCGCTCCCTTCTATGCAGTTGCGCACTATCCTGACCTCTCCCGTCTGCTTACTTTGTGCCTTCCAACGCACAATGCATACTACAGGTAGTGCTGCAGGGCCCACACCCTTTTACATGCTTTACAGAGCAACTCTGGAGCTGTTACAGTGCCCAGCTGCTGCAAGAAATCATCTTGAATGCTTCAGGGGCTGGGGCATAGCCAACATGAGCCCCACACCGAAGGAGGGGTCATCCAAGCGCCACAAAAGGACACCATGCCCTGCACATCCCTTTTTTCTTTTCATATGCAGACGAGGGTTGAAGCCAACTTTGACCCACTGCTTGGATGACATCACCATATGCAAATCAATCTGCTGCAGGCCTTCCCCCAGGAATGCTTGCACTAGTTGTTGCATTTGGTTTGTTGTTTGGGGGTGCTTCAGTATTAGGCAGCCTTCTGCCCTCCCATGTTCATCTGAAAATATGTGTTCTCCCTGCAGTTGTTGTCCCCAGATGAGAGTTCCCTTGTGCTGCCTCAGTTGAATCTCCTTTACTTGACAGAGATGTGCCTGAGCAGCGGCCCTCCCCAGCCCTATCCCAAATCATACTTATTTTGCATAGGAGATACCATGGTCATGAAGATTGTTCTCCCAGGGTGAGGTTCATTCATTGCATTCTGGGTATGCTGACCCCTGTGATTTCCCCAAATGTGGGAAACTCGACTGCATTATTTGTGGTAGTGGGGGACTGTGTTTGTACTTTCTTCTGGTCAACTCTGGTAAAAATCAGATTTCTTTGTCTCAGATCTTCCTCTAGCCTTGTTCCTCTTTCGAGAGTTCCCTTGTGCTGCCTCAGTTGGATCTCCTACACTTGACAGGGGGGTACCCGAGCAGCGACCCTCCCCAGCTCTAGCCCAACTCATACTTACCTGCCAGGTGAGAAACTATGATCATGTAGGTGCTTCTCCCAGGGCAAGGCTCACCCATTGCACTCTGGGTGTGCTGCCCCTGTGATTTCCCCAAATGTGGGAAACTTGACTGCATAATTTGTGTTTCCCCTGGTCGTCTCTCGTATAATTCAGATCTCTTTGTCTCAGGTCTCTCTCCAGCCTAGTTTGCTGTCTGTTTCCACTTCTCTTTTCTTGAGCCGCTCCCTTCTATGCCCTTGCGCACTATCCTGACTTCTCCCGTCTGCTTACTTTGTGCCTTCCAACACACAATGCAAACTACAGGTAGTGCTGCAGGGCCAACACCCTTTTACTTGCCTCACAGAGCAGCTCTGGAGCAGTTACAGTACCCAGCTGCTGCAAGAAATCAGCTTGAATGCTTCAGGGGCTGGGGCATTGCCAACATGAGCCCCACACCGAAGGAGGGTGGAGATGTTTAATGTGAACTAAGGGTCACCCAAGCGCCGCAAAAGGCCGCCATGCCCTGCATGCCCCTTTTCTCTTTTCATATGCAGACGAGGGTTGAAGCCAACTTTGACCCACTGCTTGGATGGCATTACCATATGCAAATCAATCTGCTGCAGTCCTTCCCCCAGGAATGCTTGCACTAGTTGTTGCATTTGGTTTGTTGTTTGGGGGTGCTTCAGTATTAGGCAGCCTTCTGCCCTCCCATGTTCATCTGAAAATATGTGTTCTCCCTGCAGTTGTTGTCCCCAGATGAGAGTTCCCTTGTGCTGCCTCAGTTGAATCTCCTTTACTTGACAGAGATGTGCCTGAGCAGCGGCCCTCCCCAGCCCTATCCCAAATCATACTTATTTTGCATAGGAGATACCATGGTCATGAAGATTGTTCTCCCAGGGTGAGGTTCATTCATTGCATTCTGGGTATGCTGACCCCTGTGATTTCCCCAAATGTGGGAAACTCGACTGCATTATTTGTGGTAGTGGGGGACTGTGTTTGTGCTTTCTTCTGGTCAACTCTGGTAAAAATCAGATTTCTTTGTCTCAGATCTTCCTCTAGCCTTGTTCCTCTTTCGAGAGTTCCCTTGTGCTGCCTCAGTTGGATCTCCTTCACTTGACAGGGGGGTACCCGAGCAGCGACCCTCCCCAGCTCTAGCCCAACTCCTACTTACCTGCCAGGTGAGATACTATGATCATGTAGGTGCTTCTCCCAGGGCAAGGCTCACCCATTGCACTCTGGGTGTGCTGCCCCTGTGATTTCCCCAAATGTGGGAAACTTGACTGCATAATTTGTGTTTCCCCTGGTCGTCTCTCGTATAATTCAGATCTCTTTGTCTCAGGTCTCTCTCCAGCCTAGTTTGCTGTCTGTTTCCACTTCTCTTTTCTTGAGCCGCTCCCTTCTATGCCCTTGCGCACTATCCTGACTTCTCCCGTCTGCTTACTTTGTGCCTTCCAACACACAATGCAAACTACAGGTAGTGCTGCAGGGCCCACACCCTTTTACTTGCCTCACAGAGCAGCTCTGGAGCTGTTACAGTACCCAGCTGCTGCAAGAAATCAGCTTGAATGCTTCAGGGGCTGGGGCATTGCCAACATGAGCCCCACACCGAAGGAGGGTGGAGATGTTTAATGCGAACTAAGGGTCACCCAAGCGCCGCAAAAGGCCGCCATGCCCTGCACGCCCCTTTTCTCTTTTCATATGCAGACGAGGGTTGAAGCCAACTTTGACCCACTGCTTGGATGGCATTACCATATGCAAATCAATCTGCTGCAGGCCTTCCCCCAGGAATGCTTGCACTAGTTGTTGCATTTGGTTTGTTGTTTGGGGGTGCTTCAGTATTAGGCAGCCTTCTGCCCTCCCATGTTCATCTGAAAATATGTGTTCTCCCTGCAGTTGTTGTCCCCAGATGAGAGTTCCCTTGTGCTGCCTCAGTTGAATCTCCTTTACTTGACAGAGATGTGCCTGAGCAGCGGCCCTCCCCAGCCCTATCCCAAATCATACTTATTTTGCATAGGAGATACCATGGTCATGAAGATTGTTCTCCCAGGGTGAGGTTCATTCATTGCATTCTGGGTATGCTGACCCCTGTGATTTCCCCAAATGTGGGAAATTCGACTGCATTATTTGTGGTAGTGGGGGACTGTGTTTGTGCTTTTCTCTGCTCAGCTCTGGTAAAAGTCAGATTTCTTTGTCTCAGATCTTCCTCTAGCCTTGTTCTTCTTTCGAGAGTTCCCTTGTGCTGCCTCAGTTGGATCTCCTTCACTTGACAGGGGGGTGCCCGAGCAGCGACCCTCCCCAGCTCTAGCCCAACTCCTACTTACCTGCCAGGTGAGATACTATGATCAGGAAGGTGCTTCTCCCAGGGCAAGGCTCACCCATTGCACTCTGGGTGTGCTGCTCCTGCGATTTCCCCAAATGTGGGAAACTTGACTGCATAATTTGTGTTTCCTCTGGTCGGCTCTCGTATAATTCAGATCTCTTTGTCCCAGGTCTTTCTCCAGCCTAGTTTGCTGTCTGTTTCCACTTCTCTTTTCTTGAGCCGCTCCCTTCTATGCCCTTGCGCACTATCCTGACCTCTCCCGTCTGCTTACTTTGTGCCTTCCAATGCACAATGCATACTACAGGTAGTGCTGCAGGGCCCACACCCTTTTACATGCTTTACAGAACAGCTCTGGAGCTGTTACAGTGCCCAGCTGCTGCAAGAAATCATCTTGAATGCTTCAGGGGCTGGGGAATAGCCAACATGAGCCCCACACCGAAGGAGGGTGGAGATGTTTAATGCGAATTAAGGGTCATCCAAGCGCCACAAAAGGACGCCATGTCCTGCACATCCCTTTTTTCTTTTCATATGCAGACGAGGGTTGAAGCCAACTTTGACCCACTGCTTGGATGACATCACCATATGCAAATCCATCTGCTGCAGGCCTCCCCCCAGGAATGCTTGTACTAGTTGTTGCATTTGGTTTGTTGTTTGGGGGTGCTTCAGTATTAGGCAGCCTTCTGCCCTCCCATGTTCATCTGAAAATATGTGTTCTCCCAGCAGTTGTTGTCCCCAGATGAGAGTTCCCTTGTGCTGCCTCAGTTGAATCGCCTTTACTTGACAGAGATGTGCCTGAGCAGCGGCCCTCCCCAGCCCTATCCCAAATCATACTTATTTTGCATAGGAGATATCATGGTCATGAAGATTGTTCTCCCAGGGTGAGGTTCATTCATTGCATTCTGGGTATGATGACCCCTGTGATTTCCCCAAATGTGGGAAACTCGACTGCATTATTTGTGGTAGAGGGGGACTGTGTTTGTGCTTTCCTCTGGTCAGCTCTGGTAAAAGTCAGATTTCTTTGTCTCAGATCTTCCTCTAGCCTTGTTCTTCTTTCGAGAGTTCCCTTGTGCTGCCTCAGTTGGATCTCCTTCACTTGACAGGGGGGTGCCCGAGCAGCGACCCTCCCCAGCTCTAGCTCAACTCCTACTTACCTGCCAGGTGAGAAACTATGATCAGGAAGGTGCTTCTCCCAGGGCAAGGCTCACCCATTGCACTCTGGGTGTGCTGCCCCTGTGATTTCCCCAAATGTGGGAAACTTGACTGCATTATTTGTGGTAGTGGGGGACTGTGTTTGTGCTTTCTTCTGGTCAACTCTGGTAAAAATCAGATTTCTTTGTCTCAGATCTTCCTCTAGCCTTGTTCCTCTTTCGAGAGTTCCCTTGTGCTGCCTCAGTTGGATCTCCTTCACTTGACAGGGGGGTACCCGAGCAGCGACCCTCCCCAGCTCTAGCCCAACTCCTACTTACCTGCCAGGTGAGATACTATGATCATGTAGGTGCTTCTCCCAGGGCAAGGCTCACCCATTGCACTCTGGGTGTGCTGCCCCTGTGATTTCCCCAAATGTGGGAAACTTGACTGCATAATTTGTGTTTCCCCTGGCCGTCTCTCGTATAATTCAGATCTCTTTGTCTCAGGTCTCTCTCCAGCCTAGTTTGCTGTCTGTTTCCACTTCTCTTTTCTTGAGCCGCTCCCTTCTATGCCCTTGCGCACTATCCTGACTTCTCCCGTCTGCTTACTTTGTTCCTTCCAACACACAATGCAAACTACAGGTAGTGCTGCAGGGCCCACACCCTTTTACTTGCCTCACAGAGCAGCTCTGGAGCTGTTACAGTACCCAGCTGCTGCAAGAAATCAGCTTGAATGCTTCAGGGGCTGGGGCATTGCCAACATGAGCCCCACACCGAAGGAGGGTGGGGGTGTTTAATGCGAACTAAGGGTCATCTTGAACTTGAACCGTTTTATATACGTGTTCAAAGATTTAAAATGGGTCTCACCGAACCGTCCGGTTTCGGTACCACAAACATTGTGGAATAGTAACCCCTTCCTTGTTGAAGGAGGGGTACCTTGACTATCACCTGCTGCAAATACAGCTTGTGAATTTGCCTCTATCACAGCCTCCCTGTCCAAGGGAGATGTTGGCAAGGCAGATTTTAGGAAACGGCGAGGGGGAGACGTCTCGAATTCCAGCTTGAATCCCTGAGACACTACTTGTAGAATCCAGGGATCCACCTGTGAGCAAGCCCACTGATTGCTGAAGCACTTGAGACTGGCCCCCACCGCACTTGGCTCCACCAGTGGAGCCCCAGCGTCATGCTGTGGACTTAGCGGAAGCGGGGGAGGACTTTTGTTCCTGGGAACTGGCTGTATATATATATATATATGCACACACACTCATGTATATACATGTATACACAAATACACGTATGTACATGTTTATGTATGTATAATACACTGAGTACATTATATTTATGAATTAATTGCTTCCCGATTCTGCAGCAGCATCATCAGCACCATCAGTGTTACTCACAGTCACTTCACACTGACTGCTGCACAACACATCACTTAATTTCCGGGCCGCCCGCCACCTGGTGAAGAGACATGGGAGATGAAGGACCAGCAGTGCCACGTTGAGCGGAAGTATTGTGATTTAGTTACCCACACACTCCTTGTGACACCTGCTCCCCGTCTGCCCTCCCACCCGCCGCCTGCCATCCGGAACCCGCACTGACAAGTAAGTCTCAGCAGAATGTGTCTGCCGGCGGCTCCCAGTCCCCCCTAGAGGAACACTGCCAGTGGTGTGGCAGCCGCGGCACACTAGGACTGAGAGACCGCAGCGGGAGGAAAGCACCGGTGGGCGGGAGGAGAGCATAGGCGGACATCACCACGTCACATTGCAAGGTGACACCAGTCCCCCCAGTGAGGCCGCCGACGAATGCACTCAGCATAGTATTAGCAGCAGGCAGAGGGGGGGCGGGCGCAGCGGTGGTGGGAGGTACGGAAATGAGCTACAGGCTAGGCTCCACCGATCACACACTCAGCGATCACTGTGCAACAGCAAGTGTAGCGTGCAGCGGTGCTGGACATTAGGGAGTGCCTGTGCGCACCAGGCACCCCCTGTACGCACGCCTATGCGCTACCACCCCCCATATGCCACACTACATCACTATGCTATAGCCCTCCCATATGCTGCACTTCATAGTTACACTATACCCCCCATACAACATACTACATCACCACAGTACACTACTCACAATAAAATTAAAACATCCCAGTTCCTCATTCTTAATGAGCTCACGTGAGTTCTCTCCCCAACGGAGCTCCAGACCAAGTAACAATGAAGACACCAGCAGCGTGTAGGGGGCAGGCCTGGTCCACTTGTCAGGAGAGAGCAGTCACTGGAGGGTAAGAAGGGGACGGGGCCTAGTCCTACAGACGGGAGAGAGCACAGACAGGAGAGAGCAAGGTACAGGGGTAGAAGGGGACGGCTGATGTGAAGAAGGGGGCGGGGCCTATTCTTGCATCCTTTCAAAATTCGACTTTTTAAAATTCGACATTTGACAAATTCGACTTTTCTGCAATGGTACAAATGCGGCAATTCAACAAAAGTATATTCAATTGAAGTTTGTAAATTCGACAACAGTGCTTTTAAACAGTAAATTCGTCATTTTCAATCCGCCACACTTTGCAGGCGGAATCTAATAAAAAATAATATTTTTTTGGGGTAATAGCATATCTATTTATATTAGAAGGGATTAGGTACTTGGTTTGTCTTTTTTGGAGGCACAAGTATTATTTATATATTTTTTAAAAGATTATTATTATTATTTTTTTTTTTTTAAATGGAATGTGAAAAACCCGGAAAAGAAAAATTGCGTGGGGTCCCCCCTCCAAAGCATAACCAGCCTCGGGCTCTTCGATCCGGTCCTGGTTCTAAAAATCCGGGGGAAAAACGGACAGGGGATCCCCCGTATTTTTAAAACCAGCTCCGGGCTCTGCGCCTGGTGCTGGTGCAAAAAATACGGGGGACAAAAAGAGTAGGGTCCCCCATTATTTTTACACCAGCATCGGGCTCCACTAGCTGGACAGATAATGCCACAGCCGGGGGTCACTTTTATACAGTGCCCTGCGGCCGTCGCATTAAATATCCAACTAGTCACCCCTGGCCGGGGTACCCTGGGGGAGTGGGGACCCCTTCAATCAAGGGGTCCCCCCCCAGCCACCCAAGGGCCAGGGGTGAAGCCCGAGGCTGTCCCCCCCATCCAAGGGCTGCGGATGGGAGGCTGATAGCCTTGAGAAAATTGAAAGAATATTGTTTTTTCCAGTAGTACTACAAGTCCCAGCAAGCCTCCCCCGCAATCTGGTACTTTGAGAACCACAAGTACCAGCATGCGGGAGAAAAACGTGCCCGCTGGTACCTGTAGTTCTACTGGGGGAAAAATACCCAAATAAAAACAGGACACAGACACCGTGAAAGTATAACTTTATTTCACACCTGCCGACACACACATACTTACCTATGTTGACACGAAGCAGTCGGTCCTCTTCTCCAAGTAGAATCCACGGGTACCTGAAAATAAAAGATAATTATACTCACCTGATCCAGGTTCCAGATTAACTCCACGTACTTGGCAAAACAACAAACCGAACACCCGGACCAGACGGACTGAAAGGGGTCCCATGTTTACACATGGGACCCCTTTCCACGAATGCAGACATCCGAATCTCGCGGGTATCCGACAGCGGGATGATGACGTTCGGGCGCGCTCGGGTTAGCCGAGCAAGGCGGGAAGGTTCGAACCTGCCTCGGACCCATGTAAAATGGGTGAAGTTCGGGGGGTCCGGATTCCGACGAACCGAACCCACTCATCACTAGTATGTACGTGTGTGTCAGGTGCCGTGCGCGTACGTACGTGTGTGTCAGGTGTCGTGCGTGTACGTGTGTGTGTGTGTGTGTGTGTCAGGTGGCGCGTACCTACATGTGTGTATGTCAGGTGCTGTGCATGTGTGTACGTACACGCGTGTATGTGTCAGGTGCCGCGTGTGTGTGTGTGTGTGTGTGCCAGTGTGCCAGGAGCCACGCGTGTACATGCGTGAGGGTGTCAGGAGCCGCACGTATACGTACATACGTGTAGGTTTCAGGTGCCGCGCGTATACATACGTGTGTGTGTCAGGAGCCGAGCGCGTACGTACATGTGTGTGTGTCAGGAGCAACGCGCGTGTGTGTCAGGAGCCACACGTGTGCATACGTGTGTGTGTCAGGTGCCACACATGTACGTACGTGTGTGTGTGTTTGTGTCAGGTGCCGCGCGTGTACGTGTGTGTGTCAAGTGCCGCGTGTGTACGTACGTATGTGTGTGCCTGGAGCCGCGCGTGTACATACATGTGTGTGTGTGTGTCTCAGGTGCTGTACGTGTATGTGTGTGTCTCAGGTGCTGCACGTGTATATGTGTGTATTTCAGGTGCTGCATTTGTATGTGTCAGCTGCCACGTGGGTGTCAGGTGTTGAGCGTGTATGTGTTTGTGTCAGCTGTCGCATCTGTATGTGTGTGACTGTCAGGTGCTGCGCGTGTATGTGTGTTTCAGGTGCTGTTCATGTATGTGGGAGTGGCAGGTGCTGCATGTGTATATATGTGTGAGTGGCAGGTGCTGCGTGTGTATACGAGTGTGTGTGAGGTGCTGCGAGTGTATGTGTGTGTTAGGTGCTCTGAGTGTATATGATTGTGTGTCAGGTGCTGTGCGTGTGTGCGTTAAATGCCACATGTATATATGTGTGTCAGGTGCTGCGTGTGTGTGTGTGTGTGTGTGTGTCAGGTGCTGCACGTTTGTATGTGTGTGTGTGTGTGTCAGGTGCTGCATGTCTGTATGTGTGTGTGTGTCAGGCGCTGCATGTGTGTGTGTGTGTGTGTGTGTGTGTCAGGTGCTGCATGTATGTATATGTGTGTGGGTGTGTCAGGTGATGCATGTCTGTGTGTGGGTGTGTCAGGTGATGCATGTGTGTGTGTGTGTGTGTGGGTGTGTCAGGTGCTGCATGTCTGTGTGTGTGTGTGTGTGTGGGTGTGTGTGTCTGTCAGGTGCTGCATGTGTGTGTCAGGTGCTGCATGTCTGCGTGTGTGTGTGTCAGGCGCTGTATGTCTGCGTGTGTGTGTCAGGTGCTGCATATCTGTGTCAGGTGCTGTGTGTGTGTGTGTGTGTGTGCGTGTCTGTCAGGTGCTGCGTGTCTGCGTGTGTGTCAGGCGCTGCGTGTCTGCGTGTGTGTCAGGCGCTGCGTGTCTGCGTGCGTGTCAGGCGCTGCGTGTGTGTCAGGCGCTGCGTGTGTGTCAGGCGCTGCGTGTGTGTCAGGCGCTGCGTGTCTGCGTGTGTGTCAGGGGCTGCGTGTGTGTCAGGTGCTGCGTGTCTGCGTGTGTGTCAGGCGCTGCGTGTCTGCGTGTGTGTCAGGCGCTGCGTGTGTGTCAGGCTCTGCGTGTGTCAGGCGCTGCGTGTGTGTCAGGCGCTGCGTGTCTGCGTGTGTGTCAGGCGCTGCGTGTGTGTCAGGCGCTGCGTGTCTGCGTGCGTGTCAGGCGCTGCGTGTGTGTCAGGCGCTGCGTGTGTGTCAGGCGCTGCGTGTGTGTCAGGCGCTGCGTGTCTGCGTGTGTGTCAGGCGCTGCGTGTGTGTCAGGCGCTGCGTGTCTGCGTGTGTGTCAGGCGCTGCGTGTCTGCGTGTGTGTCAGGCGCTGCGTGTGTGTCAGGCTCTGCGTGTGTCAGGCGCTGCGTGTGTGTCAGGCGCTGCGTGTCTGTGTGTGTGTCAGGCGCTGCGTGTCTGCGTGTGTGTCAGGTGCTGCGTGTCTGCGTGTGTGTCAGGCGCTGCGTGTCTGCGTGTTTGTGTGTCAGGTGCTGCGTGTGTGTGTCAGGTGCTGCGTGTGTGTGTGTCAGATGCTGCGTGTCTGCGTGTGTGTTAGGTGCTGCGTGTGAGTATGTCAGGTGCTGCTTGTGTCAGGAGCATGTGAGTGTCAGGTGCGTGTGTGTGTCAGGCGCTGCGTGTGTCAGGCGCTGCGTGTGTCAGGAGCTGCATGTGCGTGTGCGTGTGTGTCAGGCGCTGCCTGTGTGTCAGGCGCTGCGTGTCTGTGTGTGTCAGGCGCTGCGTGTCTGTGTGTGTCAGGCGCTGCGTGTCTGTGTGTGTCAGGCGCTGCGTGTGTGCCAGGCGCTGCCTGTGCGTGTGTGCCAGGCGCTGCCTGTGCGTGTGTGTCAGGCGCCGCGTGTCTGTCAGGCGCCGCGTGTCTGTCAGGCGCCGCGTGTGCGTCAGGCGCCGCGTGTGCGTCAGGCGCCGCGTGTGCGTCAGGCGCCGCGTGTCTATGTGCGTCAGGCGCCGCGTGTGTGCGTGTGTGTCAGGTCCGTGTGAGTGTCAGGTGCTGCGTCTGTGTGTGCGTGTGTCAGGTGCTGCGTGTGTGTCAGGTGCTGCGTGTGAGTGTATGCGCGTGTGTCAGGTCCGTGTTAGTGTCAGGTGCTGTGTGTGTGTGTGTCAGGTGCTGTGTGTGTGCGTGTGTGTCAGGTGCTGTGTGTGTGTGTGTGTGTGTGTGTGTGTCAGGTGCTGTGTGTGTGCGTGTGTCAGGCGCTGCATATTAGTATGCGTGTCAGGCGTTGCATGTCTGTGTGTGTCAGGCGCTGCGTGTCTGGGGGGGGTGGCCGGACACACAGCAGAGAGGGGGTGGGGGTGGCTGGACACACAGCAGAGAGGGGAGGGTGACCGGACACACGGCAGGGAGGGGAGGGGGTGGCCGAACACAGCAGGAAGAGGGGGGAGTTGCCGAACACACAGCAGGGGAGGGGAGGGGATGGTGGCTAGACAAACAGCAGGGGAGGGGAGGGGGGGGAGGGTAGGCCGGACACACAGCAGGTGAGGGGGGGGGTGGCTGGACACACAGCAGGGAGGGGGGGTAGGCAGGACACACAGCAGGGGAGGGGAGGGTGGCCGGACAAACAGCAGGGAGAGAGGGGGGGGGTAGGCCGGACACACAGCAGGTGAGGGGGGGGGGTGGCTGGACACACAGCAGGGAGGGGGGGTGGCCGGACACACAGCAGGGGAGGGGGGGTGGCTGGACACACAGCAGGTGAGGGGGGCTGGACACACAGCAGGTGAGGGGGGGGGGGGCTGGACACACAGCAGGTGAGGGGGGGGCCTGGACACACAGCAGGTGAGGGGGGGGGCTGGACACACAGCAGGTGAGGGGGGGGCTGGACACACAGCCGGTGGGGGGGGGGGGGGCTGGACACGCAGCAGGTGAGTGGGGGGGGGGCTGGACACGCAGCAGGTGAGGGGGGGTAGGCCGGACACACAGCAGGGGAGGGGAGGGTGGCCGGACACACAGCAGGGGAGGGGAGGGTGGCCGGACACACAGCAGGGGAGGGGAGGGTGGCCGGACAAACAGCAGGGGAGGGGAGGGTGGCCGAACAAACAGCAGGGAGGGGGGGGTAGGCCGGACACACAGCAGGGAGGGGGGGGGTAGGCCGCCGGACACACAGCAGGGGAGGGGAGGGTGGCCGGACAAACAGCAGGGAGGGGGGGGTAGGCCGGACACACAGCAGGTGAGGGGGGGGTTGCTGGACACACAGCAGGTGAGGGGGGGGGTCTGGACACACAGCAGGGAGGGGGGGGGTAGGCCGGACAAACAGCAGGGAGGGGGGGGGTAGGCCGGACACACAGCAGGGAGGGGGGGGGCTGGACACAGCAGGGGGGGGGTAGGCCAGACACACAGCAGGTGAGGGGGGGGTGGCTGGACACACAGCAGGGAGGGGGGGGTAGGCCGGACACACAGCAGGTGAGGGGGGGGGGGCTGGACACACAGCAGGTGAGGGGGGGGGCTGGACACACAGCAGGTGAGGGGGGGGTAGGCCGGACACACAGCAGGTGAGGGGGGGGGTGGCTGGACACACAGCAGGGAGGGAAGGGGGTAGGGGGGTGGCCTTATTATAATAACCGTGTGGGGGAGGAGTCTGCGGCGGTGGGTGAATGAGATGTGGGGGCAGGCTGCTAAGGGTGCAGGGGAGGAGGGGAAGGGAGCCGGATGGATCTGAATGTGAGCCGCACGTAAGGGACCATACTGATCCTCCCCACCTCAGCCCGCTGGTGCTGCTGCCTGACTTCTTCCGTGCAGCACAGCTGTCTTCTCCGGCTGCCGCTGCCGCTCCCGCACCCGCTTCAGGTGTGGGGGTACCACACCGCTCAGTAGGCAAGCGCTGTCAGTCAGGAGTCAGCGCTGCACCGGATGTCTCTTCTGGATGTCCTCTGACTTTCTCCTGCGGCGCAACTCCAGCTATTCCTCCCGCTGCGGCTCCCACTTCGGGTAAGGGGACCATATTGCTCAGTAGTGAGCACTTTCGGTAAGCCTGCGGCTGCTATGCCGCTACCCCTCTCCTCCACAGTCCTAATGGGTCGCTGCAGTCTGTAAGGGACCGCAGGTGCACACACCCAGGAACCGCTGGCTCTCCTCCCGCCGCCAGCAGCTACTTTTATAACCTCAGCCTGCACGAGACCCCTTCCCTCACTCACTCTCGCTCTCCTGGCGGCCACTGTGCAGCCGCAACAAATTGAAAAGCCCTATCTCTATAATGGGGCATATTTCTCTTAATTAAAAAAACCCTATAACTTTCTGAAAAACCACAACCCCAAAAGGCACTACACTGGGGCATACTCTATCTAGTAAAACAAACCCCAAGTCTTAATTCGTCCTCTATCCGGAGTTATGCCTTCCCAAAAAATATCTAATTCACTCTACTTGTCACTTAGACATGATCGAAATTTCAGAAACCTGTTGTAACTCTTCCACTCAAACTCCAAAAAGCAATGAAATTCCGATCATTAAGGCTGACGCCTTAATGGACGTGTTCCTTGCGCAATACAGATATGGTATGCCATCACAGCCTGTGGGTAAGTGCAGATTCAGCACTCTCACAGAGTGAGATTGCTGTCACTCACACAATGGTGGAGCTGCTAATTCACAGATTTGTGTGCTCATTGGAATACACACATGCAGTCTATGCAACTGAAGGTCTGAGCAGTTTTGTGGTGCTCCCATCCCACACAGTGCCCACAACCATCCCATTCAGTCAACACAACAAAGCCACCTTGTTACAACATCCTTCTAACTTTATACATCCATCTCACTTAGTATACACATTTAGCTCCCTCAAACATCTTGGTTAATTGCTAAACTATAATACCCCATCTACGGTCTATGCATCTACACTTACTTCCCCTATACACCCCCATGCTGCCCGGTCTTCCCCAATCCCTACTGCTGTGTTCTCCCATCTGTGCTAGTCTGTACTAACTTATCTGTACCATCTGTCTTTCCCCACCTGTGCATTGTCTGTACCACCGTTTCCTTCTCTCTGTGCTGCTCAGTGTTTCCTTCTTCAACGTCACTCTGCCTCCTCCAGTACATGGCACACTGTCTTCTCTCCCATCTGCACCAGTTTTCTACCCATCCATGCCAGTGTTTTCAACCCATCTGCACCATTTCCCGCATCTGCACCGCTCTGTCTCCCTTCCCATACTTGCTGCTTAATCTACCCCCCATCCACACCACTCTTACCCTATTCATGTAGCTGACATCCTGAAGGTAAATTTAGTGGATCCTGTGCTCTTGGCAGGGGATAACCGCCACAGCCCACCCCCCAGTGGTCCGGAAACGCCTCCGTTGTGCAGACCATGCCCTGCCAATGGCATTCTAACGCTGTTTGCACGCCCCCCTCCTTCCCCGCAACCACCTCTGCCTATCAATCAGGCAGGGTAATAGCATCTCACTGGGCTCCTGGGGTACGCACGCGCAGTGCGGCCATTGCACGTGCGCACCTCACAAACTAATTCAGACTGCAATCGCTGCTGCTGCTGCTGCGGTCTGAATTACCCCCTGTGTTTCTCTGTCCCCCCCATTAGTGCTGCTTAGTGTTCCCTCTATCCACACACTTCTGTTCCCCCATCCACACCGCTCTCCTCCCTCCAATCAACAACACTCTTACCTCATCTGAGCAGCTTTGTCTTCCGCTCAGACCTTCAGTTGCATAGACTGCATGTGTGTATTCCAATGAGCACACAAATCTGTGAATTAGCAGCTCCACCATTGTGTGAGTGACAGCAATCTCACTCTGTGAGAGTGCTGAATCTGCACTTACCCACAGGCTGTGATGGCATACCATATCTGTATTGCGCAAGGAACACGTCCATTAAGGCGTCAGCCTTAATGATCGGAATTTCATTGCTTTTTGGAGTTTGAGTGGAAGAGTTACAACAGGCTTCTGAAATTTCGATCATGTCTAAGAAGCCTTAATGGGACATGTGAAACCGTAAGGTTTTTTGTCTATGGAATTTCATCGCTTTTTTTTAATTTATTTTTTTTATTCAGAAATGTAAAATTTCACTTAAAGAATAAACATTTGATTTTTTAAATGTTTAATGAAAATGTTCGTATAACATCACTGTTCTGTGCAAAATTATTTTATTAACCAAACCAAATTGTTTAAGGTCCGTACACACTTAACGATTTAATGAGCGACGTCGCTCATTTTATCGTTAAGTGTGTATGCAGCCAGCGACAAACGATGCGCGGCCCCGCGGGTCGGCAACAATCTTCGCTGTCGGTAGGGCATGCAGGAAGGATGTGGACTGTCGTCCACGACCTTCATGCAGGGCTGGCGGGGGCGTGACGTCACTGAGCGATAAGAGCGGTCATATCGCTCAGTGTGTACAGTCGGCCGCTGGACGGCCCGGGAGGGGAAACATTAGACGATGTAGCTCACAGAGCGACATCGTTTAATGTGTACGGGCCTTTAGACTTTGGTCAAAATATTTTGCTGCCTTTGCAGCTGATGCAGGGAGGGGGGTAGGCGGCAGCAGCCTGTAACTGAGGCTGGAGGTAGGCGTGAAATGCATTGCTTGTACGTGTGAGTGCGTGGTGTCAGGTGCTGCGCGTGTATATGTGTGTGTGTGTGTCAGGTGCTGCCTGTGTATGTGTGTGTCAGCTCCTGTGTGTATGTGTGTGTCAGGTGCTGCGTGTATATATGAGTGTGTCTGATGGTGCGTGTGTATGCGTCAGCTGCCGCACGTGTGTGTGTGTGTGTGTGTGTGTGTCAGGTGTTGCGGGTGTATATGTGTGCGAGTATCAGGTGCTCTGCGTGTGTACAAGTGTATGTCTGGTGCTGTGCATGAATACGTATGTCTGTGTCAGGTGATGCGCGTGTACATGAGTGTGCGTCAGGTGCTGCGCGTGTACATGAGTGTGCATTAGGTGCTGCGCGTGTACATGAGTGTGCGTCAGGTGCTGCGCGTGTACATGAGTGTGCGTCAGGTGCTGCGCGTGTACATGTGTGTGCCTCAGGTGCTGCACGTGTCTATGTGTGTGTGAGTAAGGCACTGCGTGTGTATGTGTGTGTCTGATGGTGTGCGTGTATATGTATGTGTCAGGTGCTGCGTGTATATGCATGTGTCAGGTGCTGCGTGTATATGCATGTGTCAGGTGCTGCGTGTATATGCATGTGTCAGGTGCTGCGTGTATATGCATGTGTCAGGTGCTGCGTGTATATGCATGTGTCAGGTGCTGCATGTTTATTTTATTGTGTCTGATGCTACGTGTGTGTGTGTCAGGTGCCGCACGTGTATGTGTGTGTGTCAGGTGTTGCGCGTGTATATGTGTGTGTGTCAGGTGTTGCGCGTGTATGTGTGGGTCAGGTGCTGCATGTTTATTTTATTGTGTCTGATGCTACGTGTGTGTGTGTCAGGTGCCGCACGTGTATGTGTGTGTGTCAGGTGTTGCGCGTGTATGTGTGGGTCAGGTGCTGCATGTTTATTTTATTGTGTCTGATGCTACGTGTGTGTGTGTGTCAGGTGCCGCACGTGTATGTGTGTGTGTCAGGTGTTGCGCGTGTATGTGTGTGTCAGGTGCCGCGCGTGTATGTGTGCGTCAGGTGCCGTTCCCCTTCTTCCCATCCCAGCTCTCTCTGTAGAATACAGATATTGGCAAGGAAAAGCTGTCTTGTACCTTTGCATTTTTCTCCCAAACGAAGGTCACTAGAAAGAAAATTTTAAAGCCTCCTGTTAGGCCATCATCTACACGACATAGCCCTGAATTTTCCAATGCGTAGCTCTTTGCAAAAGAGAGATATTGGCAAGGAAAAGCTGTCTTGTACCTTTGCATTTTTCTCCCAAACGAAGGACACTAGAAAGAAAATTTTAAAGCCTCCTGTTAGGCCATCATCTACACGAAATAGCCCTGAATTTTCCAATGCGCAGCTCTTTGCAAAAGAGAGATATTGGCAAGGAAAAGCTGTCTTGTACCATTGCATTTTTCTCCCAAACGAAGGACACTAGAAAGAAAATTTTAAAGCCTCCTGTTAGGCCATCATCTACACGACATAGCCCTGAATTTTCCAATGCGCAGCTCTTTGCAAAAGAGAGATATTGGCAAGGAAAAGCTGTCTTGTACCTTTGCATTTTTCTCCCAAACGAAGGACACTAGAAAGAAAATTTTAAAGCCTCCTGTTAGGCCATCATCTACACGACATAGCCCTGAATTTTCCAATGCGCAGCTCTTTGCAAAAGAGAGATATTGGCAAGGAAAAGCTGTCTTGTACCTTTGCATTTTTCTCCCAAACGAAGGACACTAGAATTAAAATTTTAAAGCCTCCTGTTAGGCCATCATCTACACGACATAGCCCTGAATTTTCCAATGCGTAGCTCTTTGCAAAAGAGAGATATTGGCAAGGAAAAGCTGTCTTGTACCTTTGCATTTTTCTCCCAAACGAAGGACACTAGAATTAAAATTTTAAAGCCTCCTGTTAGGCCATCATCTAAACGACATAGCCCTGAATTTTCCAATGCGCAGCTCTTTGCAAAAGAGAGATATTGGCAAGGAAAAGCTGTCTTGTACCTTTGCATTTTTCTCCCAAACGAAGGTCACTAGAAAGAAAATTTTAAAGCCTCCTGTTAGGCCATCATCTACACGACATAGCCCTGAATTTTCCAATGCGTAGCTCTTTGCAAAAGAGAGATATTGGCAAGGAAAAGCTGTCTTGTACCATTGCATTTTTCTCCCAAACGAAGGACACTAGAAAGAAAATTTTAAAGCCTCCTGTTAGGCCATCATCTACACGACATAGCCCTGAATTTTCCAATGCGCAGCTCTTTGCAAAAGAGAGATATTGGCAAGGAAAAGCTGTCTTGTACCTTTGCATTTTTCTCCCAAACGAAGGTCACTAGAAAGAAAATTTTAAAGCCTCCTGTTAGGCCATCATCTACACGACATAGCCCTGAATTTTCCAATGCGCAGCTCTTTGCAAAAGAGAGATATTGGCAAGGAAAAGCTGTCTTGTACCATTGCATTTTACTCCCAAACGAAGGACACTAGAAAGAAAATTTTAAAGCCTCCTGTTAGGCCATCATCTACACGACATAGCCCTGAATTTTCCAATGCGCAGCTCTTTGCAAAAGAGAGATATTGGCAAGGAAAAGCTGTCTTGTACCATTGCATTTTTCTCCCAAACAAAGGTCACTAGAAAGAAAATTTTAAAGCCTCCTGTTAGGCCATCATCTACACGACATAGCCCTGAATTTTCCAATGCGTAGCTCTTTGCAAAATAGAGATATTGGCAAGGAAAAGCTGTCTTGTACCTTTGCATTTTTCTCCCAAACGAAGGACACTAGAATTAAAATTTTAAAGCCTCCTGTTAGGCCATCATCTACACGACATAGCCCTGAAGTTTCCAATGCGCAGCTCTTTGCAAAAGAGAGATATTGGCAAGGAAAAGCTGTCTTGTACCTTTGCATTTTTCTCCCAAACGAAGGTCACTAGAAAGAAAATTTTAAAGCCTCCTGTTAGGCCATCATCTACACGACATAGCCCTGAATTTTCCAATGCGTAGCTCTTTTCAAAAGAGAGATATTGGCAAGGAAAAGCTGTCTTGTACCTTTGCATTTTTCTCCCAAACGAAGGACACTAGAAAGAAAATTTTAAAGCCTCCTGTTAGGCCATCATCTACACGAAATAGCCCTGAATTTTCCAATGCGCAGCTCTTTGCAAAAGAGAGATATTGGCAAGGAAAAGCTGTCTTGTACCATTGCATTTTTCTCCCAAACGAAGGACACTAGAAAGAAAATTTTAAAGCCTCCTGTTAGGCCATCATCTACACGACATAGCCCTGAATTTTACAATGCGCAGCTCTTTGCAAAAGAGAGATATTGGCAAGGAAAAGCTGTCTTGTACCTTTGCATTTTTCTCCCAAACGAAGGACACTAGAAAGAAAATTTTAAAGCCTCCTGTTAGGCCATCATCTACACGACATAGCCCTGAATTTTCCAATGCGCAGCTCTTTGCAAAAGAGAGATATTGGCAAGGAAAAGCTGTCTTGTACCTTTGCATTTTTCTCCCAAACGAAGGACACTAGAATTAAAATTTTAAAGCCTCCTGTTAGGCCATCATCTACACGACATAGCCCTGAATTTTCCAATGCGTAGCTCTTTGCAAAAGAGAGATATTGGCAAGGAAAAGCTGTCTTGTACCTTTGCATTTTTCTCCCAAACGAAGGACACTAGAATTAAAATTTTAAAGCCTCCTGTTAGGCCATCATCTGAACGACATAGCCCTGAATTTTCCAATGCGCAGCTCTTTGCAAAAGAGAGATATTGGCAAGGAAAAGCTGTGTTGTACCTTTGCATTTTTCTCCCAAACGAAGGTCACTAGAAAGAAAATTTTAAAGCCTCCTGTTAGGCCATCATCTACACGACATAGCCCTGAATTTTCCAATGCGTAGCTCTTTGCAAAATAGAGATATTGGCAAGGAAAAGCTGTCTTGTACCATTGCATTTTTCTCCCAAACGAAGGACACTAGAAAGAAAATTTTAAAGCCTCCTGTTAGGCCATCATCTACACGACATAGCCCTGAATTTTCCAATGCGCAGCTCTTTGCAAAAGAGAGATATTGGCAAGGAAAAACTGTCTTGTACCTTTGCATTTTTCTCCCAAACGAAGGTCACTAGAAAGAAAATTTTAAAGCCTCCTGTTAGGCCATCATCTACACGACATAGCCCTGAATTTTCCAATGCGCAGCTCTTTGCAAAAGAGAGATATTGGCAAGGAAAAGCTGTCTTGTACCATTGCATTTTACTCCCAAACGAAGGACACTAGAAAGAAAATTTTAAAGCCTCCTGTTAGGCCATCATCTACACGACATAGCCCTGAATTTTCCAATGCGCAGCTCTTTGCAAAAGAGAGATATTGGCAAGGAAAAGCTGTCTTGTACCATTGCATTTTTCTCCCAAACGAAGGTCACTAGAAAGAAAATTTTAAAGCCTCCTGTTAGGCCATCATCTACACGACATAGCCCTGAATTTTCCAATGCGTAGCTCTTTGCAAAATAGAGATATTGGCAAGGAAAAGCTGTCTTGTACCTTTGCATTTTTCTCCCAAACGAAGGACACTAGAATTAAAATTTTAAAGCCTCCTGTTAGGCCATCATCTACACGACATAGCCCTGAAGTTTCCAATGCGCAGCTCTTTGCAAAAGAGAGATATTGGCAAGGAAAAGCTGTCTTGTACCTTTGCATTTTTCTCCCAAACGAAGGTCACTAGAAAGAAAATTGTAAAGCCTCCTGTTAGGCCATCATCTACACGACATAGCCCTGAATTTTCCAATGCGTAGCTCTTTTCAAAAGAGAGATATTGGCAAGGAAAAGCTGTCTTGTACCTTTGCATTTTTCTCCCAAACGAAGGACACTAGAAAGAAAATTTTAAAGCCTCCTGTTAGGCCATCATCTACACGAAATAGCCCTGAATTTTCCAATGCGCAGCTCTTTGCAAAAGAGAGATATTGGCAAGGAAAAGCTGTCTTGTACCATTGCATTTTTCTCCCAAACGAAGGACACTAGAAAGAAAATTTTAAAGCCTCCTGTTAGGCCATCATCTACACGACATAGCCCTGAATTTTCCAATGCGCAGCTCTTTGCAAAAGAGAGATATTGGCAAGGAAAAGCTGTCTTGTACCTTTGCATTTTTCTCACAAACGAAGGTCACTAGAAAGAAAATTTTAAAGCCTCCTGTTAGGCCATCATCTACACGACATAGCCCTGAATTTTCCAATGCGTAGCTCTTTGCAAAAGAGAGATATTGGCAAGGAAAAGCTGTCTTGTACCTTTGCATTTTTCTCCCAAACGAAGGACACTAGAAAGAAAATTTTAAAGCCTCCTGTTAGGCCATCATCTACACGACATAGCCCTGAATTTTCCAATGCGCAGCTCTTTGCAAAAGAGAGATATTGGCAAGGAAAAGCTGTCTTGTACCTTTGCATTTTTCTCCCAAACGAAGGACACTAGAATTAAAATTTTAAAGACTCCTGTTAGGCCATCATCTACACGACATAGCCCTGAATTTTCCAATGCGTAGCTCTTTGCAAAAGAGAGATATTGGCAAGGAAAAGCTGTCTTGTACCTTTGCATTTTTCTCCCAAACGAAGGACACTAGAATTAAAATTTTAAAGCCTCCTGTTAGGCCATCATCTACACGACATAGCCCTGAATTTTCCAATGCGTAGCTCTTTGCAAAAGAGAGATATTGGCAAGGAAAAGCTGTCTTGTACCTTTGCATTTTTCTCCCAAACGAAGGACACTAGAATTAAAATTTTAAAGCCTCCTGTTAGGCCATCATCTACACGACATAGCCCTGAATTTTCCAATGCGCAGCTCTTTGCAAAAGAGAGATATTGGCAAGGAAAAGCTGTCTTGTACCTTTGCATTTTTCTCCCAAACGAAGGTCACTAGAAAGAAAATTTTAAAGCCTCCTGTTAGGCCATCATCTACACGACATAGCCCTGAATTTTCCAATGCGTAGCTCTTTGCAAAAGAGAGATATTGGCAAGGAAAAGCTGTCTTGTACCATTGCATTTTTCTCCCAAACGAAGGACACTAGAAAGAAAATTTTAAAGCCTCCTGTTAGGCCATCATCTACACGACATAGCCCTGAATTTTCCAATGCGCAGCTCTTTGCAAAAGAGAGATATTGGCAAGGAAAAGCTGTCTTGTACCTTTGCATTTTTCTCCCAAACGAAGGTCACTAGAAAGAAAAGTTTAAAGCCTCCTGTTAGGCCATCATCTACACGACATAGCCCTGAATTTTCCAATGCGTAGCTCTTTGCAAAAGAGAGATATTGGCAAGGAAAAGCTGTCTTGTACCATTGCATTTTTCTCCCAAACGAAGGACACTAGAAAGAAAATTTTAAAGCCTCCTGTTAGGCCATCATCTACACGACATAGCCCTGAATTTTCCAATGCGCAGCTCTTTGCAAAAGAGAGATATTGGCAAGGAAAAGCTGTCTTGTACCTTTGCATTTTTCTCCCAAACGAAGGTCACTAGAAAGAAAATTTTAAAGCCTCCTGTTAGGCCATCATCTACACGACATAGCCCTGAATTTTCCAATGCGCAGCTCTTTGCAAAAGAGAGATATTGGCAAGGAAAAGCTGTCTTGTACCATTGCATTTTACTCCCAAACGAAGGACACTAGAAAGAAAATTTTAAAGCCTCCTGTTAGGCCATCATCTACACGACATAGCCCTGAATTTTCCAATGCGCAGCTCTTTGCAAAAGAGAGATATTGGCAAGGAAAAGCTGTCTTGTACCTTTGCATTTTTCTCCCAAACGAAGGACACTAGAAAGAAAATTTTAAAGCCTCCTGTTAGGCCATCATCTACACGACATAGCCCTGAATTTTCCAATGCGCAGCTCTTTGCAAAAGAGAGATATTGGCAAGGAAAAGCTGTCTTGTACCATTGCATTTTTCTCCCAAACGAAGGAAACTAGAAAGAAAATTTTAAAGCCTCCTGTTAGGCCATCATCTACACGACATAGCCCTGGATTTTCCAATGCGCAGCTCTTTGCAAAAGAGAGATATTGGCAAGGAAAAGCTGTCTTGTACCATTGCATTTTACTCCCAAACGAAGGACACTAGAAAGAAAATTTTAAAGCCTCCTGTTAGGCCATCATCTACACGACATAGCCCTGAATTTTCCAATGCGCAGCTCTTTGCAAAAGAGAGATATTGGCAAGGAAAAGCTGTCTTGTACCTTTGCATTTTTCTCCCAAACGAAGGACACTAGAAAGAAAATTTTGAAGCCTCCTGTTAGGCCATCATCTACACGACATAGCCCTGAATTTTCCAATGCGCAGCTCTTTGCAAAAGAGAGATATTGGCAAGGAAAAGCTGTCTTGTACCATTGCATTTTTCTCCCAAACGAAGGTCACTAGAAAGAAAATTTTAAAGCCTCCTGTTAGGCCATCATCTACACGACATAGCCCTGAATTTTCCAATGCGTAGCTCTTTACAAAATAGAGATATTGGCAAGGAAAAGCTGTCTTGTACCTTTGCATTTTTCTCCCAAACGAAGGTCACTAGAAAGAAAATTTTAAAGCCCCCTGTTAGGCCATCATCTACACGACATAGCCCTGAATTTTCCAATGCGTAGCTCTTTGCAAAAGAGAGATATTGGCAAGGAAAAGCTGTCTTGTACCTTTGCATTTTTCTCCCAAACGAAGGACACTAGAATTAAAATTTTAAAGCCTCCTGTTAGGCCATCATCTACACGACATAGCCCTGAATTTTCCAATGCGCAGCTCTTTGCAAAAGAGAGATATTGGCAAGGAAAAGCTGTCTTGTACCTTTGCATTTTTCTCCCAAACGAAGGAATCTAGAAAGAAAATTTTAAAGCCTCCTGTTAGGCCATCATCTACACGAAATAGCCCTGAATTTTCCAATGCGCAGCTCTTTGCAAAAGAGAGATATTGCCAAGGAAAAGCTGTCTTGTACCATTGCATTTTTCTCCCAAACGAAGGACACTAGAAAGAAAATTTTAAAGCCTCCTGTTAGGCCATAATCTACACGACATAGCCCTGAATTTTCCAATGCGCAGCTCTTTGCAAAAGAGAGATATTGGCAAGGAAAAGCTGTCTTGTACCTTTGCATTTTTCTCCCAAACGAAGGTCACTAGAAAGAAAATTTTAAAGCCTCCTGTTAGGCCATCATCTACACGACATAGCCCTGAATTTTCCAATGCGTAGCTCTTTGCAAAAGAGAGATATTGGCAAGGAAAAGCTGTCTTGTACCTTTGCATTTTTCTCCCAAACGAAGGACACTAGAAAGAAAATTTTAAAGCCTCCTGTTAGGCCATCATCTACACGACATAGCCCTGAATTTTCCAATGCGCAGCTCTTTGCAAAAGAGAGATATTGGCAAGGAAAAGCTGTCTTGTACCTTTGCATTTTTCTCCCAAACGAAGGACACTAGAAAGAAAATTTTAAAGCCTCCTGTTAGGCCATCATCTACTCGAAATAGCCCTGAATTTTCCAATGCGCAGCTCTTTGCAAAAGAGAGATATTGGCAAGGAAAAGCTGTCTTGTACCATTGCATTTTTCTCCCAAACGAAGGACACTAGAAAGAAAATTTTAAAGCCTCCTGTTAGGCCATCATCTACACGACATAGCCCTGAATTTTCCAATGCGCAGCTCTTTGCAAAAGAGAGATATTGGCAAGGAAAAGCTGTCTTGTACCTTTGCATTTTCTCCCAAACGAAGGACACTAGAAAGAAAATTTTAAAGCCTCCTGTTAGGCCATCATCTACACGACATAGCCCTGAATTTTCCAATGCGCAGCTCTTTGCAAAAGAGAGATATTGGCAAGGAAAAGCTGTCTTGTACCTGCATTTTTCTCCCAAACGAAGGACACTAGAATTAAAATTTTAAAGCCTCCTGTTAGGCCATCATCTACACGACATAGCCCTGAATTTTCCAATGCGTAGCTCTTTGCAAAAGAGAGATATTGGCAAGGAAAAGCTGTCTTGTACCTTTGCATTTTTCTCCCAAACGAAGGACACTAGAATTAAAATTTTAAAGCCTCCTGTTAGGCCATCATCTACACGACATAGCCCTGAATTTTCCAATGCGCAGCTCTTTGCAAAAGAGAGATATTGGCAAGGAAAAGCTGTCTTGTACCTTTGCATTTTTCTCCCAAACGAAGGACACTAGAAAGAAAATTTTAAAGCCTCCTGTTAGGCCATCATCTACACGACATAGCCCTGAATTTTCCAATGCGCAGCTCTTTGCAAAAGAGAGATATTGGCAAGGAAAAGCTGTCTTGTACCTTTGCATTTTTCTCCCAAACGAAGGACACTAGAATTAAAATTTTAAAGCCTCCTGTTAGGCCATCATCTACACGACATAGCCCTGAATTTTCCAATGCGTAGCTCTTTGCAAAAGAGAGATATTGGCAAGGAAAAGCTGTCTTGTACCATTGCATTTTTCTCCCAAACGAAGGAAACTAGAAAGAAAATTTTAAAGCCTCCTGTTAGGCCATCATCTACACGACATAGCCCTGGATTTTCCAATGCGCAGCTCTTTGCAAAAGAGAGATATTGGCAAGGAAAAGCTGTCTTGTACCTTTGCATTTTTCTCCCAAACGAAGGACACTAGAAAGAAAATTTTAAAGCCTCCTGTTAGGCCATCATCTACACGACATAGCCCTGAATTTTCCAATGCGCAGCTCTTTGCAAAAGAGAGATATTGGCAAGGAAAAGCTGTCTTGTACCTTTGCATTTTTCTCCCAAACGAAGGACACTAGAATTAAAATTTTAAAGCCTCCTGTTAGGCCATCATCTACACGACATAGCCCTGAATTTTCCAATGCGTAGCTCTTTGCAAAAGAGAGATATTGGCAAGGAAAAGCTGTCTTGTACCATTGCATTTTTCTCCCAAACGAAGGAAACTAGAAAGAAAATTTTAAAGCCTCCTGTTAGGCCATCATCTACACGACATAGCCCTGGATTTTCCAATGCGCAGCTCTTTGCAAAAGAGAGATATTGGCAAGGAAAAGCTGTCTTGTACCTTTGCATTTTTCTCCCAAACGAAGGACACTAGAATTAAAATTTTAAAGCCTCCTGTTAGGCCATCATCTACACGACATAGCCCTGAATTTTCCAAAGCGTAGCTCTTTGCAAAAGAGAGATATTGGCAAGGAAAAGCTGTCTTGTACCATTGCATTTTTCTCCCAAACGAAGGAAACTAGAAAGAAAATTTTAAAGCCTCCTGTTAGGCCATCATCTACACGACATAGCCCTGGATTTTCCAATGCGCAGCTCTTTGCAAAAGAGAGATATTGGCAAGGAAAAGCTGTCTTGTACCATTGCATTTTACTCCCAAACGAAGGACACTAGAAAGAAAATTTTAAAGCCTCCTGTTAGGCCATCATCTACACGACATAGCCCTGAATTTTCCAATGCGCAGCTCTTTGCAAAAGAGAGATATTGGCAAGGAAAAGCTGTCTTGTACCTTTGCATTTTTCTCCCAAACGAAGGACACTAGAAAGAAAATTTTAAAGCCTCCTGTTAGGCCATCATCTACACGACATAGCCCTGAATTTTCCAATGCGCAGCTCTTTGCAAAAGAGAGATATTGGCAAGGAAAAGCTGTCTTGTACCATTGCATTTTTCTCCCAAACGAAGGTCACTAGAAAGAAAATTTTAAAGCCTCCTGTTAGGCCATCATCTACACGACATAGCCCTTAATTTTCCAATGCGTAGCTCTTTACAAAATAGAGATATTGGCAAGGAAAAGCTGTCTTGTACCTTTGCATTTTTCTCCCAAACGAAGGTCACTAGAAAGAAAATTTTAAAGCCCCCTGTTAGGCCATCATCTACACGACATAGCCCTGAATTTTCCAATGCGTAGCTCTTTGCAAAAGAGAGATATTGGCAAGGAAAAGCTGTCTTGTACCTTTGCATTTTTCTCCCAAACGAAGGACACTAGAATTAAAATTTTAAAGCCTCCTGTTAGGCCATCATCTACACGACATAGCCCTGAATTTTCCAATGCGCAGCTCTTTGCAAAAGAGAGATATTGGCAAGGAAAAGCTGTCTTGTACCTTTGCATTTTTCTCCCAAACGAAGGAATCTAGAAAGAAAATTTTAAAGCCTCCTGTTAGGCCATCATCTACACGAAATAGCCCTGAATTTTCCAATGCGCAGCTCTTTGCAAAAGAGAGATATTGGCAAGGAAAAGCTGTCTTGTACCATTGCATTTTTCTCCCAAACGAAGGACACTAGAAAGAAAATTTTAAAGCCTCCTGTTAGGCCATAATCTACACGACATAGCCCTGAATTTTCCAATGCGCAGCTCTTTGCAAAAGAGAGATATTGGCAAGGAAAAGCTGTCTTGTACCTTTGCATTTTTCTCCCAAACGAAGGTCACTAGAAAGAAAATTTTAAAGCCTCCTGTTAGGCCATCATCTACACGACATAGCCCTGAATTTTCCAATGCGTAGCTCTTTGCAAAAGAGAGATATTGGCAAGGAAAAGCTGTCTTGTACCTTTGCATTTTTCTCCCAAACGAAGGACACTAGAAAGAAAATTTTAAAGCCTCCTGTTAGGCCATCATCTACACGACATAGCCCTGAATTTTCCAATGCGCAGCTCTTTGCAAAAGAGAGATATTGGCAAGGAAAAGCTGTCTTGTACCTTTGCATTTTTCTCCCAAACGAAGGACACTAGAAAGAAAATTTTAAAGCCTCCTGTTAGGCCATCATCTACTCGAAATAGCCCTGAATTTTCCAATGCGCAGCTCTTTGCAAAAGAGAGATATTGGCAAGGAAAAGCTGTCTTGTACCATTGCATTTTTCTCCCAAACGAAGGACACTAGAAAGAAAATTTTAAAGCCTCCTGTTAGGCCATCATCTACACGACATAGCCCTGAATTTTCCAATGCGCAGCCCTTTGCAAAAGAGAGATATTGGCAAGGAAAAGCTGTCTTGTACCATTGCATTTTTCTCCCAAACAAAGGTCACTAGAAAGAAAATGTTAAAGCCTCCTGTTAGGCCATCATCTACACGACATAGCCCTGAATTTTCCAATGCGTAGCTCTTTGCAAAAGAGAGATATTGGCAAGGAAAAGCTGTCTTGTACCTTTGCATTTTTCTCCCAAACGAAGGACACTAGAATTAAAATTTTAAAGCCTCCTGTTAGGCCATCATCTACACGACATAGCCCTGAATTTTCCAATGCGCAGCTCTTTGCAAAAGAGAGATATTGGCAAGGAAAAGCTGTCTTGTACCTTTGCATTTTTCTCCCAAACGAAGGACACTAGAAAGAAAATTTTAAAGCCTCCTGTTAGGCCATCATCTACACGACATAGCCCTGAATTTTCCAATGCGCAGCTCTTTGCAAAAGAGAGATATTGGCAAGGAAAAGCTGTCTTGTACCATTGCATTTTACTCCCAAACGAAGGACACTAGAAAGAAAATTTTAAAGCCTTCTGTTAGGCCATCATCTACACGACATAGCCCTGAATTTTCCAATGCGCAGCTCTTTGCAAAAGAGAGATATTGGCAAGGAAAAGCTGTCTTGTACCATTGCATTTTTCTCCCAAACAAAGGTCACTAGAAAGAAAATTTTAAAGCCTCCTGTTAGGCCATCATCTACACGACATAGCCCTGAATTTTCCAATGCGTAGCTCTTTGCAAAAGAGAGATATTGGCAAGGAAAAGCTGTCTTGTACCTTTGCATTTTTCTCCCAAACGAAGGACACAAGAATTAAAATTTTAAAGCCTCCTGTTAGGCCATCATCTACACGACATAGCCCTGAATTTTCCAATGCGCAGCTCTTTGCAAAAGAGAGATATTGGCAAGGAAAAGCTGTCTTGTACCTTTGCATTTTTCTCCCAAACGAAGGTCACTAGAAAGAAAATTTTAAAGCCTCCTGTTAGGCCATCATCTACACGACATAGCCCTGAATTTTCCAATGCGTAGCTCTTTGCAAAAGAGAGATATTGGCAAGGAAAAGCTGTCTTTGTACCTTTGCATTTTTCTCCCAAACGAAGGAAACTAGAAAGAAAATTTTAAAGCCTCCTGTTAGGCCATCATCTACACGACATAGCCCTGAATTTTCCAATGCGCAGCTCTTTGCAAAAGAGAGATATTGGCAAGGAAAAGCTGTCTTGTACCTTTGCATTTTTCTCCCAAACGAAGGACACTAGAAAGAAAATTTTAAAGCCTCCTGTTAGGCCATCATCTACACGAAATAGCCCTGAATTTTCCAATGCGCAGCTCTTTGCAAAAGAGAGATATTGGCAAGGAAAAGCTGTCTTGTACCATTGCATTTTTCTCCCAAACGAAGGACACTAGAAAGAAAATTTTAAAGCCTCCTGTTAGGCCATCATCTACACGACATAGCCCTGAATTTTCCAATGCGTAGCTCTTTGCAAAAGAGAGATATTGGCAAGGAAAAGCTGTCTTGTACCTTTGCATTTTTCTCCCAAACGAAGGACACTAGAATTAAAATTTTAAAGCCTCCTGTTAGGCCATCATCTACACGACATAGCCCTGAATTTTCCAATGCGCAGCTCTTTGCAAAAGAGAGATATTGGCAAGGAAAAGCTGTCTTGTACCTTTGCATTTTTCTCCCAAACGAAGGACACTAGAAAGAAAATTTTAAAGCCTCCTGTTAGGCCATCATCTACACGACATAGCCCTGAATTTTCCAATGCGTAGCTCTTTGCAAAAGAGAGATATTGGCAAGGAAAAGCTGTCTTGTACCTTTGCATTTTTCTCCCAAACGAAGGACACTAGAATTAAAATTTTAAAGCCTCCTGTTAGGCCATCATCTACACGACATAGCCCTGAATTTTCCAATGCGCAGCTCTTTGCAAAAGAGAGATATTGGCAAGGAAAAGCTGTCTTTGTACCTTTGCATTTTTCTCCCAAACGAAGGACACTAGAATTAAAATTTTAAAGCCTCCTGTTAGGCCATCATCTACACGACATAGCCCTGAATTTTCCAATGCGCAGCTCTTTGCAAAAGAGAGATATTGGCAAGGAAAAGCTGTCTTGTACCTTTGCATTTTTCTCCCAAACGAAGGAAACTAGAAAGAAAATTTTAAAGCCTCCTGTTGGGCCATCATCTACACGACATAGCCCTGAATTTTCCAATGCGCAGCTCTTTGCAAAAGAGAGATATTGGCAAGGAAAAGCTGTCTTGTACCATTGCATTTTACTCCCAAACGAAGGACACTAGAAAGAAAATTTTAAAGCCTCCTGTTAGGCCATCATCTACACGACATAGCCCTGAATTTTCCAATGCGCAGCTCTTTGCAAAAGAGAGATATTGGCAAGGAAAAGCTGTCTTGTACCTTTGCATTTTTCTCCCAAACGAAGGACACTAGAAAGAAAATTTTAAAGCCTCCTGTTAGGCCATCATCTACACGACATAGCCCTGAATTTTCCAATGCGCAGCTCTTTGCAAAAGAGAGATATTGGCAAGGAAAAGCTGTCTTGTACCATTGCATTTTTCTCCCAAACGAAGGTCACTAGAAAGAAAATTTTAAAGCCTCCTGTTAGGCCATCATCTACACGACATAGCCCTTAATTTTCCAATGCGTAGCTCTTTGCAAAATAGAGATATTGGCAAGGAAAAGCTGTCTTGTACCTTTGCATTTTTCTCCCAAACGAAGGTCACTAGAAAGAAAATTTTAAAGCCTCCTGTTAGGCCATCATCTACACGACATAGCCCTGAATTTTCCAATGCGTAGCTCTTTGCAAAAGAGAGATATTGGCAAGGAAAAGCTGTCTTGTACCATTGCAATTTTCTCCCAAACGAAGGACACTAGAAAGAAAATTTTAAAGCCTCCTGTTAGGCCATAATCTACACGACATAGCCCTGAATTTTCCAATGCGCAGCTCTTTGCAAAAGAGAGATATTGGCAAGGAAAAGCTGTCTTGTACCTTTGCATTTTTCTCCCAAACGAAGGTCACTAGAAAGAAAATTTTAAAGCCTCCTGTTAGGCCATCATCTACACGACATAGCCCTGAATTTTCCAATGCGTAGCTCTTTGCAAAAGAGAGATATTGGCAAGGAAAAGCTGTCTTGTACCTTTGCATTTTTCTCCCAAACGAAGGACACTAGAAAGAAAATTTTAAAGCCTCCTGTTAGGCCATCATCTACACGACATAGCCCTGAATTTTCCAATGCGCAGCTCTTTGCAAAAGAGAGATATTGGCAAGGAAAAGCTGTCTTGTACCATTGCATTTTTCTCCCAAACGAAGGTCACTAGAAAGAAAATTTTAAAGCCTCCTGTTAGGCCATCATCTACACGACATAGCCCTTAATTTTCCAATGCGTAGCTCTTTGCAAAATAGAGATATTGGCAAGGAAAAGCTGTCTTGTACCTTTGCATTTTTCTCCCAAACGAAGGTCACTAGAAAGAAAATTTTAAAGCCTCCTGTTAGGCCATCATCTACACGACATAGCCCTGAATTTTCCAATGCGTAGCTCTTTGCAAAAGAGAGATATTGGCAAGGAAAAGCTGTCTTGTACCTTTGCATTTTTCTCCCAAACGAAGGACACTAGAATTAAAATTTTAAAGCCTCCTGTTAGGCCATCATCTACACGACATAGCCCTGAATTTTCCAATGCGCAGCTCTTTGCAATAGAGAGATATTGGCAAGGAAAAGCTGTCTTGTACCTTTGCATTTTTCTCCCAAACGAAGGTCACTAGAAAGAAAATTTTAAAGCCTCCTGTTAGGCCATCATCTACACGACATAGCCCTGAATTTTCCAATGCGTAGCTCTTTGCAAAAGAGAGATATTGGCAAGGAAAAGCTGTCTTGTACCTTTGCATTTTTCTCCCAAACGAAGGACACTAGAAAGAAAATTTTAAAGCCTCCTGTTAGGCCATCATCTACACGAAATAGCCCTGAATTTTCCAATGCGCAGCTCTTTGCAAAAGAGAGATATTGGCAAGGAAAAGCTGTCTTGTACCATTGCATTTTTCTCCCAAACGAAGGACACTAGAAAGAAAATTTTAAAGCCTCCTGTTAGGCCATCATCTACACGACATAGCCCTGAATTTTCCAATGCGCAGCTCTTTGCAAAAGAGAGATATTGGCAAGGAAAAGCTGTCTTGTACCTTTGCATTTTTGTCCCAAACGAAGGTCACTAGAAAGAAAATTTTAAAGCCTCCTGTTAGGCCATCATCTACACAACATAGCCCTGAATTTTCCAATGCGTAGCTCTTTGCAAAAGAGAGATATTGGCAAGGAAAAGCTGTCTTGTACCTTTGCATTTTTCTCCCAAACGAAGGACACTAGAAAGAAAATTTTAAAGCCTCCTGTTAGGCCATCATCTACACGAAATAGCCCTGAATTTTCCAATGCGCAGCTCTTTGCAAAAGAGAGATATTGCATTTTTCTCCCAAACGAAGGACACTAGAAAGAAAATTTTAAAGCCTCCTGTTAGGCCATCATCTACACGACATAGCCCTGAATTTTCCAATGCGCAGCTCTTTGCAAAAGAGAGATATTGGCAAGGAAAAGCTGTCTTGTACCTTTGCATTTTTCTCCCAAACGAAGGACACTAGAAAGAAAATTTTAAAGCCTCCTGTTAGGCCATCATCTACACGACATAGCCCTGAATTTTCCAATGCGCAGCTCTTTGCAAAAGAGAGATATTGGCAAGGAAAAGCTGTCTTGTACCTTTGCATTTTTCTCCCAAACGAAGGACACTAGAATTAAAATTTTAAAGCCTCCTGTTAGGCCATCATCTACACGACATAGCCCTGAATTTTCCAATGCGTAGCTCTTTGCAAAAGAGAGATATTGGCAAGGAAAAGCTGTCTTGTACCTTTGCATTTTTCTCCCAAACGAAGGACACTAGAATTAAAATTTTAAAGCCTCCTGTTAGGCCATCATCTACACGACATAGCCCTGAATTTTCCAATGCGCAGCTCTTTGCAAAAGAGAGATATTGGCAAGGAAAAGCTGTCTTGTACCTTTGCATTTTTCTCCCAAACGAAGGTCACTAGAAAGAAAATTTTAAAGCCTCCTGTTAGGCCATCATCTACACGACATAGCCCTGAATTTTCCAATGCGTAGCTCTTTGCAAAAGAGAGATATTGGCAAGGAAAAGCTGTCTTGTACCTTTGCATTTTTCTCCCAAACGAAGGAAACTAGAAAGAAAATTTTAAAGCCTCCTGTTAGGCCATCATCTACACGACATAGCCCTGAATTTTCCAATGAGCAGCTCTTTGCAAAAGAGAGATATTGGCAAGGAAAAGCTGTCTTGTACCTTTGCATTTTTCTCCCAAACGAAGGACACTAGAAAGAAAATTTTAAAGCCTCCTGTTAGGCCATCATCTACACGACATAGCCCTGAATTTTCCAATGCGCAGCTCTTTGCAAAAGAGAGATATTGGCAAGGAAAAGCTGTCTTGTACCTTTGCATTTTTCTCCCAAACGAAGGACACTAGAATTAAAATTTTAAAGCCTCCTGTTAGGCCATCATCTACACGACATAGCCCTGAATTTTCCAATGCGTAGCTCTTTGCAAAAGAGAGATATTGGCAAGGAAAAGCTGTCTTGTACCTTTGCATTTTTCTCCCAAACGAAGGACACTAGAATTAAAATTTTAAAGCCTCCTGTTAGGCCATCATCTACACGACATAGCCCTGAATTTTCCAATGCGCAGCTCTTTGCAAAAGAGAGATATTGGCAAGGAAAAGCTGTCTTGTACCTTTGCATTTTTCTCCCAAACGAAGGTCACTAGAAAGAAAATTTTAAAGCCTCCTGTTAGGCCATCATCTACACGACATAGCCCTGAATTTTCCAATGCGTAGCTCTTTGCAAAAGAGAGATATTGGCAAGGAAAAGCTATCTTGTACCTTTGCATTTTTCTCCCAAACGAAGGACACTAGAATTAAAATTTTAAAGCCTCCTGTTAGGCCATCATCTACACGACATAGCCCTGAATTTTCCAATGCGTAGCTCTTTGCAAAAGAGAGATATTGGCAAGGAAAAGCTGTCTTGTACCTTTGCATTTTTCTCCCAAACGAAGGACACTAGAAAGAAAATTTTAAAGCCTCCTGTTAGGCCATCATCTACACGAAATAGCCCTGAATTTTCCAATGCGCAGCTCTTTGCAAAAGAGAGATATTGGCAAGGAAAAGCTGTCTTGTACCATTGCATTTTTCTCCCAAACGAAGGACACTAGAAAGAAAATTTTAAAGCCTCCTGTTAGGCCATCATCTACACGACATAGCCCTGAATTTTCCAATGCGCAGCTCTTTGCAAAAGAGAGATATTGGCAAGGAAAAGCTGTCTTGTACCTTTGCATTTTTCTCCCAAACGAAGGTCAATAGAAAGAAAATTTTAAAGCCTCCTGTTAGGCCATCATCTACACGACATAGCCCTGAATTTTCCAATGCGCAGCTCTTTGCAAAAGAGAAATATTGGCAAGGAAAAGCTGTCTTGTACCTTTGCATTTTTCTCCCAAACGAAGGACACTAGAAAGAAAATTTTAAAGCCTCCTGTTAGGCCATCATCTACACGACATAGCCCTGAATTTTCCAATGCGCAGCTCTTTGCAAAAGAGAGATATTGGCAAGGAAAAGCTGTCTTGTACCATTGCATTTTTCTCCAAAACGAAGGTCACTAGAAAGAAAATTTTAAAGCCTCCTGTTAGGCCATCATCTACACGACATAGCCTGAATTTTCCAATGCGTAGCTCTTTGCAAAAGAGAGATATTGGCAAGGAAAAGCTGTCTTGTACCTTTGCATTTTTCTCCCAAACGAAGGACACTAGAATTAAAATTTTAAAGCCTCCTGTTAGGCCATCATCTACACGACATAGCCCTGAATTTTCCAATGAGCAGCTCTTTGCAAAAGAGAGATATTGGCAAGGAAAAGCTGTCTTGTACCTTTGCATTTTTCTCCCAAACGTAGGTCACTAGAAAGAAAATTTTAAAGCCTCCTGTTAGGCCATCATCTACACGAAATAGCCCTGAATTTTCCAATGCGCAGCTCTTTGCAAAAGAGAGATATTGGCAAGGAAAAGCTGTCTTGTACCATTGCATTTTTCTCCCAAACGAAGGACACTAGAAAGAAAATTTTAAAGCCTCCTGTTAGGCCATCATCTACACGACATAGCCCTGAATTTTCCAATGCGTAGCTCTTTGCAAAAGAGAGATATTGGCAAGGAAAAGCTGTCTTGTACCTTTGCATTTTTCTCCCAAACGAAGGACACTAGAATTAAAATTTTAAAGCCTCCTGTTAGGCCATCATCTACACGACATAGCCCTGAATTTTCCAATGCGCAGCTCTTTGCAAAAGAGAGATATTGGCAAGGAAAAGCTGTCTTGTACCTTTGCATTTTTCTCCCAAACGAAGGACACTAGAAAGAAAATTTTAAAGCCTCCTGTTAGGCCATCATCTACACGACATAGCCCTGAATTTTCCAATGCGTAGCTCTTTGCAAAAGAGAGATATTGGCAAGGAAAAGCTGTCTTGTACCTTTGCATTTTTCTCCCAAACGAAGGACACTAGAATTAAAATTTTAAAGCCTCCTGTTAGGCCATCATCTACACGACATAGCCCTGAATTTTCCAATGCGCAGCTCTTTGCAAAAGAGAGATATTGGCAAGGAAAACCTGTCTTTGTACCTTTGCATTTTTCTCCCAAACGAAGGACACTAGAATTAAAATTTTAAAGCCTCCTGTTAGGCCATCATCTACACGACATAGCCCTGAATTTTCCAATGCGCAGCTCTTTGCAAAAGAGAGATATTGGCAAGGAAAAGCTGTCTTGTACCTTTGCATTTTTCTCCCAAACGAAGGAAACTAGAAAGAAAATTTTAAAGCCTCCTGTTGGGCCATCATCTACACGACATAGCCCTGAATTTTCCAATGCGCAGCTCTTTGCAAAAGAGAGATATTGGCAAGGAAAAGCTGTCTTGTACCATTGCATTTTACTCCCAAACGAAGGACACTAGAAAGAAAATTTTAAAGCCTCCTGTTAGGCCATCATCTACACGACATAGCCCTGAATTTTCCAATGCGCAGCTCTTTGCAAAAGAGAGATATTGGCAAGGAAAAGCTGTCTTGTACCTTTGCATTTTTCTCCCAAACGAAGGACACTAGAAAGAAAATTTTAAAGCCTCCTGTTAGGCCATCATCTACACGACATAGCCCTGAATTTTCCAATGCGCAGCTCTTTGCAAAAGAGAGATATTGGCAAGGAAAAGCTGTCTTGTACCATTGCATTTTTCTCCCAAACGAAGGTCACTAGAAAGAAAATTTTAAAGCCTCCTGTTAGGCCATCATCTACACGACATAGCCCTTAATTTTCCAATGCGTAGCTCTTTGCAAAATAGAGATATTGGCAAGGAAAAGCTGTCTTGTACCTTTGCATTTTTCTCCCAAACGAAGGTCACTAGAAAGAAAATTTTAAAGCCTCCTGTTAGGCCATCATCTACACGACATAGCCCTGAATTTTCCAATGCGTAGCTCTTTGCAAAAGAGAGATATTGGCAAGGAAAAGCTGTCTTGTACCATTGCAATTTTCTCCCAAACGAAGGACACTAGAAAGAAAATTTTAAAGCCTCCTGTTAGGCCATAATCTACACGACATAGCCCTGAATTTTCCAATGCGCAGCTCTTTGCAAAAGAGAGATATTGGCAAGGAAAAGCTGTCTTGTACCTTTGCATTTTTCTCCCAAACGAAGGTCACTAGAAAGAAAATTTTAAAGCCTCCTGTTAGGCCATCATCTACACGACATAGCCCTGAATTTTCCAATGCGTAGCTCTTTGCAAAAGAGAGATATTGGCAAGGAAAAGCTGTCTTGTACCTTTGCATTTTTCTCCCAAACGAAGGACACTAGAAAGAAAATTTTAAAGCCTCCTGTTAGGCCATCATCTACACGACATAGCCCTGAATTTTCCAATGCGCAGCTCTTTGCAAAAGAGAGATATTGGCAAGGAAAAGCTGTCTTGTACCATTGCATTTTTCTCCCAAACGAAGGTCACTAGAAAGAAAATTTTAAAGCCTCCTGTTAGGCCATCATCTACACGACATAGCCCTAAATTTTCCAATGCGTAGCTCTTTGCAAAATAGAGATATTGGCAAGGAAAAGCTGTCTTGTACCTTTGCATTTTTCTCCCAAACGAAGGTCACTAGAAAGAAAATTTTAAAGCCTCCTGTTAGGCCATCATCTACACGACATAGCCCTGAATTTTCCAATGCGTAGCTCTTTGCAAAAGAGAGATATTGGCAAGGAAAAGCTGTCTTGTACCTTTGCATTTTTCTCCCAAACGAAGGACACTAGAATTAAAATTTTAAAGCCTCCTGTTAGGCCATCATCTACACGACATAGCCCTGAATTTTCCAATGCGCAGCTCTTTGCAATAGAGAGATATTGGCAAGGAAAAGCTGTCTTGTACCTTTGCATTTTTCTCCCAAACGAAGGTCACTAGAAAGAAAATTTTAAAGCCTCCTGTTAGGCCATCATCTACACGACATAGCCCTGAATTTTCCAATGCGTAGCTCTTTGCAAAAGAGAGATATTGGCAAGGAAAAGCTGTCTTGTACCTTTGCATTTTTCTCCCAAACGAAGGACACTAGAAAGAAAATTTTAAAGCCTCCTGTTAGGCCATCATCTACACGAAATAGCCCTGAATTTTCCAATGCGCAGCTCTTTGCAAAAGAGAGATATTGGCAAGGAAAAGCTGTCTTGTACCATTGCATTTTTCTCCCAAACGAAGGACACTAGAAAGAAAATTTTAAAGCCTCCTGTTAGGCCATCATCTACACGACATAGCCCTGAATTTTCCAATGCGCAGCTCTTTGCAAAAGAGAGATATTGGCAAGGAAAAGCTGTCTTGTACCTTTGCATTTTTGTCCCAAACGAAGGTCACTAGAAAGAAAATTTTAAAGCCTCCTGTTAGGCCATCATCTACACAACATAGCCCTGAATTTTCCAATGCGTAGCTCTTTGCAAAAGAGAGATATTGGCAAGGAAAAGCTGTCTTGTACCTTTGCATTTTTCTCCCAAACGAAGGACACTAGAAAGAAAATTTTAAAGCCTCCTGTTAGGCCATCATCTACACGAAATAGCCCTGAATTTTCCAATGCGCAGCTCTTTGCAAAAGAGAGATATTGCATTTTTCTCCCAAACGAAGGACACTAGAAAGAAAATTTTAAAGCCTCCTGTTAGGCCATCATCTACACGACATAGCCCTGAATTTTCCAATGCGCAGCTCTTTGCAAAAGAGAGATATTGGCAAGGAAAAGCTGTCTTGTACCTTTGCATTTTTCTCCCAAACGAAGGACACTAGAAAGAAAATTTTAAAGCCTCCTGTTAGGCCATCATCTACACGACATAGCCCTGAATTTTCCAATGCGCAGCTCTTTGCAAAAGAGAGATATTGGCAAGGAAAAGCTGTCTTGTACCTTTGCATTTTTCTCCCAAACGAAGGACACTAGAATTAAAATTTTAAAGCCTCCTGTTAGGCCATCATCTACACGACATAGCCCTGAATTTTCCAATGCGTAGCTCTTTGCAAAAGAGAGATATTGGCAAGGAAAAGCTGTCTTGTACCTTTGCATTTTTCTCCCAAACGAAGGACATTAGAATTAAAATTTTAAAGCCTCCTGTTAGGCCATCATCTACACGACATAGCCCTGAATTTTCCAATGCGCAGCTCTTTGCAAAAGAGAGATATTGGCAAGGAAAAGCTGTCTTGTACCTTTGCATTTTTCTCCCAAACGAAGGTCACTAGAAAGAAAATTTTAAAGCCTCCTGTTAGGCCATCATCTACACGACATAGCCCTGAATTTTCCAATGCGTAGCTCTTTGCAAAAGAGAGATATTGGCAAGGAAAAGCTGTCTTGTACCTTTGCATTTTTCTCCCAAACGAAGGAAACTAGAAAGAAAATTTTAAAGCCTCCTGTTAGGCCATCATCTACACGACATAGCCCTGAATTTTCCAATGAGCAGCTCTTTGCAAAAGAGAGATATTGGCAAGGAAAAGCTGTCTTGTACCTTTGCATTTTTCTCCCAAACGAAGGACACTAGAAAGAAAATTTTAAAGCCTCCTGTTAGGCCATCATCTACACGACATAGCCCTGAATTTTCCAATGCGCAGCTCTTTGCAAAAGAGAGATATTGGCAAGGAAAAGCTGTCTTGTACCTTTGCATTTTTCTCCCAAACGAAGGACACTAGAATTAAAATTTTAAAGCCTCCTGTTAGGCCATCATCTACACGACATAGCCCTGAATTTTCCAATGCGTAGCTCTTTGCAAAAGAGAGATATTGGCAAGGAAAAGCTGTCTTGTACCTTTGCATTTTTCTCCCAAACGAAGGACACTAGAATTAAAATTTTAAAGCCTCCTGTTAGGCCATCATCTACACGACATAGCCCTGAATTTTCCAATGCGCAGCTCTTTGCAAAAGAGAGATATTGGCAAGGAAAAGCTGTCTTGTACCTTTGCATTTTTCTCCCAAACGAAGGTCACTAGAAAGAAAATTTTAAAGCCTCCTGTTAGGCCATCATCTACACGACATAGCCCTGAATTTTCCAATGCGTAGCTCTTTGCAAAAGAGAGATATTGGCAAGGAAAAGCTATCTTGTACCTTTGCATTTTTCTCCCAAACGAAGGACACTAGAATTAAAATTTTAAAGCCTCCTGTTAGGCCATCATCTACACGACATAGCCCTGAATTTTCCAATGCGTAGCTCTTTGCAAAAGAGAGATATTGGCAAGGAAAAGCTGTCTTGTACCTTTGCATTTTTCTCCCAAACGAAGGACACTAGAAAGAAAATTTTAAAGCCTCCTGTTAGGCCATCATCTACACGAAATAGCCCTGAATTTTCCAATGCGCAGCTCTTTGCAAAAGAGAGATATTGGCAAGGAAAAGCTGTCTTGTACCATTGCATTTTTCTCCCAAACGAAGGACACTAGAAAGAAAATTTTAAAGCCTCCTGTTAGGCCATCATCTACACGACATAGCCCTGAATTTTCCAATGCGCAGCTCTTTGCAAAAGAGAGATATTGGCAAGGAAAAGCTGTCTTGTACCTTTGCATTTTTCTCCCAAACGAAGGTCAATAGAAAGAAAATTTTAAAGCCTCCTGTTAGGCCATCATCTACACGACATAGCCCTGAATTTTCCAATGCGCAGCTCTTTGCAAAAGAGAAATATTGGCAAGGAAAAGCTGTCTTGTACCTTTGCATTTTTCTCCCAAACGAAGGACACTAGAAAGAAAATTTTAAAGCCTCCTGTTAGGCCATCATCTACACGACATAGCCCTGAATTTTCCAATGCGCAGCTCTTTGCAAAAGAGAGATATTGGCAAGGAAAAGCTGTCTTGTACCATTGCATTTTTCTCCCAAACGAAGGTCACTAGAAAGAAAATTTTAAAGCCTCCTGTTAGGCCATCATCTACACGACATAGCCTGAATTTTCCAATGCGTAGCTCTTTGCAAAAGAGAGATATTGGCAAGGAAAAGCTGTCTTGTACCTTTGCATTTTTCTCCCAAACGAAGGACACTAGAATTAAAATTTTAAAGCCTCCTGTTAGGCCATCATCTACACGACATAGCCCTGAATTTTCCAATGAGCAGCTCTTTGCAAAAGAGAGATATTGGCAAGGAAAAGCTGTCTTGTACCTTTGCATTTTTCTCCCAAACGTAGGTCACTAGAAAGAAAATTTTAAAGCCTCCTGTTAGGCCATCATCTACACGACATAGCCCTGAATTTTCCAATGCGTAGCTCTTTGCAAAAGAGAGATATTGGCAAGGAAAAGCTGTCTTGTACCATTGCATTTTACTCCCAAACGAAGGACACTAGAAAGAAAATTTTAAAGCCTCCTGTTAGGCCATCATCTACACGAAATAGCCCTGAATTTTCCAATGCGCAGCTCTTTGCAAAAGAGAGATATTGGCAAGGAAAAGCTGTCTTGTACCTTTGCATTTTTCTCCCAAACGAAGGTCACTAGAAAGAAAATTTTAAAGCCTCCTGTTAGGCCATCATCTACACGACATAGCCCTGAATTTTCCAATGCGTAGCTCTTTGCAAAAGAGAGATATTGGCAAGGAAAAGCTGTCTTGTACCTTTGCATTTTTCTCCCACACGAAGGACACTAGAAAGAAAATTTTAAAGCCTCCTGTTAGGCCATCATCTACACGACATAGCCCTGAATTTTCCAATGCGCAGCTCTTTGCAAAAGAGAGATATTGGCAAGGAAAAGCTGTCTTGTACCATTGCATTTTTCTCCCAAACGAAGGACACTAGAAAGAAAATTTTAAAGCCTCCTGTTAGGCCATCATCTACACGACATAGCCCTGAATTTTCCAATGCGCAGCTCTTTGCAAAAGAGAGATATTGGCAAGGAAAAGCTGTCTTGTACCTTTGCATTTTTCTCCCAAACGAAGGACACTAGAAAGAAAATTTTAAAGCCTCCTGTTAGGCCATCATCTACACGACATAGCCCTGAATTTTCCAATGCGCAGCTCTTTGCAAAAGAGAGATATTGGCAAGGAAAAGCTGTCTTGTACCTTTGCATTTTTCTCCGAAACGAAGGACACTAGAATTAAAATTTTAAAGCCTCCTGATAGGCCATCATCTACACGACATAGCCCTGAATTTTCCAATGCGTAGCTCTTTGCAAAAGAGAGATATTGGCAAGGAAAAGCTGTCTTGTACCTTTGCATTTTTCACCCAAACCAGGGACACTAGAATTAAAATTTTAAAGCCTCCTGTTAGGCCATCATCTACACGACATAGCCCTGAATTTTCCAATGCGCAGCTCTTTGCAAAAGAGAGATATTGGCAAGGAAAAGCTGTCTTGTACCTTTGCATTTTTCTCCCAAACGAAGGTCACTAGAAAGAAAATTTTAAAGCCTCCTGTTAGGCCATCATCTACACGACATAGCCCTGAATTTTCCAATGCGTAGCTCTTTGCAAAAGAGAGATATTGGCAAGGAAAAGCTGTCTTGTACCTTTGCATTTTTCTCCCAAACGAAGGAAACTAGAAAGAAAATTTTAAAGCCTCCTGTTAGGCCATCATCTACACGACATAGCCCTGAATTTTCCAATGCGTAGCTCTTTGCAAAAGAGAGATATTGGCAAGGAAAAGCTGTCTTGTACCTTTGCATTTTTCTCCCAAACGAAGGACACTAGAAAGAAAATTTTAAAGCCTCCTGTTAGGCCATCATCTACACGACATAGCCCTGAATTTTCCAATGCGCAGCTCTTTGCAAAAGAGAGATATTGGCAAGGAAAAGCTGTCTTGTACCTTTGCATTTTCTCCCAAACGAAGGTCACTAGAAAGAAAATTTTAAAGCCTCCTGTTAGGCCATCATCTACACGACATAGCCCTGAATTTTCCAATGCGTAGCTCTTTGCAAAAGAGAGATATTGGCAAGGAAAAGCTGTCTTGTACCTTTGCATTTTTCTCCCAAACGAAGGACACTAGAATTACAATTTTAAAGCCTCCTGTTAGGCCATCATCTACACGACATAGCCCTGAATTTTCCAATGCGCAGCTCTTTGCAAAAGAGAGATATTGGCAAGGAAAAGCTGTCTTGTACCTTTGCATTTTTCTCCCAAACGAAGGACACTAGAAAGAAAATTTTAAAGCCTCCTGTTAGGCCATCATCTACACGACATAGCCCGGAATTTTCCAATGCGCAGCTCTTTGCAAAAGAGAGATATTGGCAAGGAAAAGCTGTCTTGTACCTTTGCATTTTTCTCCCAAACGAAGGACACTAGAATTAAAATTTTAAAGCCTCCTGTTAGGCCATCATCTACACGACATAGCCCTGAATTTTCCAATGCGTAGCTCTTTGCAAAAGAGAGATATTGGCAAGGAAAAGCTGTCTTGTACCTTTGCATTTTTCTCCCAAACGAAGGACACTAGAATTAAAATTTTAAAGCCTCCTGTAAGGCCATCATCTACCCGACATAGCCCTGAATTTTCCAATGCGCAGCTCTTTGCAAAAGAGAGATATTGGCAAGGAAAAGCTGTCTTGTACTTTTGCATTTTTCTCCCAAACGAAGGTCACTAGAAAGAAAATTTTAAAGCCTCCTGTTAGGCCATCATCTACACGACATAGCCCTGAATTTTCCAATGCGTAGCTCTTTGCAAAAGAGTGATATTGGCAAGGAAAAGCTGTCTTGTACCATTGCATTTTTCTCCCAAACGAAGGACACTAGAAAGAAAAGTTTAAAGCCTCCTGTTAGGCCATCATCTACACGACATAGCCCTGAATTTTCCAATGCGCAGCTCTTTGCAAAAGAGAGATATTGGCAAGGAAAAGCTATCTTGTACCTTTGCATTTTTCTCCCAAACGAAGGTCACTAGAAAGAAAATTTTAAAGCCTCCTGTTAGGCCATCATCTACACGACATAGCCCTGAATTTTCCAATGCGTAGCTCTTTGCAAAAGAGAGATATTGGCAAGGAAAAGCTGTCTTGTACCATTGCATTTTTCTCCCAAACGAAGGACACTAGAAAGAAAATTTTAAAGCCTCCTGTTAGGCCATCATCTACACGACATAGCCCTGAATTTTCCAATGCGCAGCTCTTTGCAAAAGAGAGATATTGGCAAGGAAAAGCTGTCTTGTACCTTTGCATTTTTCTCCCAAACGAAGGTCACTAGAAAGAAAATTTTAAAGCCTCCTGTTAGGCCATCATCTACACGACATAGCCCTGAATTTTCCAATGCGTAGCTCTTTGCAAAAGAGAGATATTGGCAAGGAAAAGCTGTCTTGTACCTTTGCATTTTTCTCCCAAACGAAGGACACTAGAAAGAAAATTTTAAAGCCTCCTGTTAGGCCATCATCTACACGACATAGCCCTGAATTTTCCAATGCGCAGCTCTTTGCAAAAGAGAGATATTGGCAAGGAAAAGCTGTCTTGTACCTTTGCATTTTCTCCCAAACGAAGGTCACTAGAAAGAAAATTTTAAAGCCTCCTGTTAGGCCATCATCTACACGACATAGCCCTGAATTTTCCAATGCGTAGCTCTTTGCAAAAGAGAGATATTGGCAAGGAAAAGCTGTCTTGTACCTTTGCATTTTTCTCCCAAACGAAGGACACTAGAAAGAAAATTTTAAAGCCTCCTGTTAGGCCATCATCTACACGACATAGCCCTGAATTTTCCAATGCGCAGCTCTTTGCAAAAGAGAGATATTGGCAAGGAAAAGCTGTCTTGTACCTTTGCATTTTTCTCCCAAACGAAGGACACTAGAAAGAAAATTTTAAAGCCTCCTGTTAGGCCATCATCTACACGACATAGCCCGGAATTTTCCAATGCGCAGCTCTTTGCAAAAGAGAGATATTGGCAAGGAAAAGCTGTCTTGTACCTTTGCATTTTTCTCCCAAACGAAGGACACTAGAATTAAAATTTTAAAGCCTCCTGTTAGGCCATCATCTACACGACATAGCCCTGAATTTTCCAATGCGTAGCTCTTTGCAAAAGAGAGATATTGGCAAGGAAAAGCTGTCTTGTACCTTTGCATTTTTCTCCCAAACGAAGGACACTAGAAAGAAAATTTTAAAGCCTCCTGTTAGGCCATCATCTACCCGACATAGCCCTGAATTTTCCAATGCGCAGCTCTTTGCAAAAGAGAGATATTGGCAAGGAAAAGCTGTCTTGTACCTTTGCATTTTTCTCCCAAACGAAGGTCACTAGAAAGAAAATTTTAAAGCCTCCTGTTAGGCCATCATCTACACGACATAGCCCTGAATTTTCCAATGCGTAGCTCTTTGCAAAAGAGAGATATTGGCAAGGAAAAGCTGTCTTGTACCATTGCATTTTTCTCCCAAACGAAGGACACTAGAAAGAAAAGTTTAAAGCCTCCTGTTAGGCCATCATCTACACGACATAGCCCTGAATTTTCCAATGCGCAGCTCTTTGCAAAAGAGAGATATTGGCAAGGAAAAGCTATCTTGTACCTTTGCATTTTTCTCCCAAACGAAGGTCACTAGAAAGAAAATTTTAAAGCCTCCTGTTAGGCCATCATCTACACGACATAGCCCTGAATTTTCCAATGCGTAGCTCTTTGCAAAAGAGAGATATTGGCAAGGAAAAGCTGTCTTGTACCATTGCATTTTTCTCCCAAACGAAGGACACTAGAAAGAAAATTTTAAAGCCTCCTGTTAGGCCATCATCTACACGACATAGCCCTGAATTTTTCAATGCGCAGCTCTTTGCAAAAGAGAGATATTGGCAAGGAAAAGCTGTCTTGTACCTTTGCATTTTTCTCCCAAACGAAGGTCACTAGAAAGAAAATTTTAAAGCCTCCTGTTAGGCCATCATCTACACGACATAGCCCTGAATTTTCCAATGCGCAGCTCTTTGCAAAAGAGAGATATTGGCAAGGAAAAGCTGTCTTGTACCATTGCATTTTACTCCCAAACGAAGGACACTAGAAAGAAAATTTTAAAGCCTCCTGTTAGGCCATCATCTACACGACATAGCCCTGAATTTTCCAATGCGCAGCTCTTTGCAAAAGAGAGATATTGGCAAGGAAAAGCTGTCTTGTACCTTTGCATTTTTCTCCCACACGAAGGACACTAGAAAGAAAATTTTAAAGCCTCCTGTTAGGCCATCATCTACACGACATAGCCCTGAATTTTCCAATGCGTAGCTCTTTGCAAAAGAGAGATATTGGCAAGGAAAAGCTGTCTTGTACCTTTGCATTTTTCTCCCACACGAAGGACACTAGAAAGAAAATTTTAAAGCCTCCTGTTAGGCCATCATCTACACGACATAGCCCTGAATTTTCCAATGCGCAGCTCTTTGCAAAAGAGAGATATTGGCAAGGAAAAGCTGTCTTGTACCATTGCATTTTTCTCCCAAACGAAGGACACTAGAAAGAAAATTTTAAAGCCTCCTGTTAGGCCATCATCTACACGACATAGCCCTGAATTTTCCAATGCGCAGCTCTTTGCAAAAGAGAGATATTGGCAAGGAAAAGCTGTCTTGTACCTTTGCATTTTTCTCCCAAACGAAGGACACTAGAAAGAAAATTTTAAAGCCTCCTGTTAGGCCATCATCTACACGACATAGCCCTGAATTTTCCAATGCGCAGCTCTTTGCAAAAGAGAGATATTGGCAAGGAAAAGCTGTCTTGTACCTTTGCATTTTTCTCCGAAACGAAGGACACTAGAATTAAAATTTTAAAGCCTCCTGTTAGGCCATCATCTACACGACATAGCCCTGAATTTTCCAATGCGTAGCTCTTTGCAAAAGAGAGATATTGGCAAGGAAAAGCTGTCTTGTACCTTTGCATTTTTCTCCCAAACCAGGGACACTAGAATTAAAATTTTAAAGCCTCCTGTTAGGCCATCATCTACACGACATAGCCCTGAATTTTCCAATGCGCAGCTCTTTGCAAAAGAGAGATATTGGCAAGGAAAAGCTGTCTTGTACCTTTGCATTTTTCTCCCAAACGAAGGTCACTAGAAAGAAAATTTTAAAGCCTCCTGTTAGGCCATCATCTACACGACATAGCCCTGAATTTTCCAATGCGTAGCTCTTTGCAAAAGAGAGATATTGGCAAGGAAAAGCTGTCTTGTACCTTTGCATTTTTCTCCCAAACGAAGGAAACTAGAAAGAAAATTTTAAAGCCTCCTGTTAGGCCATCATCTACACGACATAGCCCTGAATTTTCCAATGCGTAGCTCTTTGCAAAAGAGAGATATTGGCAAGGAAAAGCTGTCTTGTACCTTTGCATTTTTCTCCCAAACGAAGGACGCTAGAAAGAAAATTTTAAAGCCTCCTGTTAGGCCATCATCTACACGACATAGCCCTGAATTTTCCAATGCGCAGCTCTTTGCAAAAGAGAGATATTGGCAAGGAAAAGCTGTCTTGTACCTTTGCATTTTCTCCCAAACGAAGGTCACTAGAAAGAAAATTTTAAAGCCTCCTGTTAGGCCATCATCTACACGACATAGCCCTGAATATTCCAATGCGTAGCTCTTTGCAAAAGAGAGATATTGGCAAGGAAAAGCTGTCTTGTACCTTTGCATTTTTCTCCCAAACGAAGGACACTAGAAAGAAAATTTTAAAGCCTCCTGTTAGGCCATCATCTACACGACATAGCCCTGAATTTTCCAATGCGCAGCTCTTTGCAAAAGAGAGATATTGGCAAGGAAAAGCTGTCTTGTACCTTTGCATTTTTCTCCCAAACGAAGGACACTAGAAAGAAAATTTTAAAGCCTCCTGTTAGGCCATCATCTACACGACATAGCCCGGAATTTTCCAATGCGCAGCTCTTTGCAAAAGAGAGATATTGGCAAGGAAAAGCTGTCTTGTACCTTTGCATTTTTCTCCCAAACGAAGGACACTAGAATTAACATTTTAAAGCCTCCTGTTAGGCCATCATCTACACGACATAGCCCTGAATTTTCCAATGCGTAGCTCTTTGCAAAAGAGAGATATTGGCAAGGAAAAGCTGTCTTGTACCTTTGCATTTTTCTCCCAAACGAAGGACACTAGAATTAAAATTTTAAAGCCTCCTGTTAGGCCATCATCTACCCGACATAGCCCTGAATTTTCCAATGCGCAGCTCTTTGCAAAAGAGAGATATTGGCAAGGAAAAGCTGTCTTGTACCTTTGCATTTTTCTCCCAAACGAAGGTCACTAGAAAGAAAATTTTAAAGCCTCCTGTTAGGCCATCATCTACACGACATAGCCCTGAATTTTCCAATGCGTAGCTCTTTGCAAAAGAGAGATATTGGCAAGGAAAAGCTGTCTTGTACCATTGCATTTTTCTCCCAAACGAAGGACACTAGAAAGAAAAGTTTAAAGCCTCCTGTTAGGCCATCATCTACACGACATAGCCCTGAATTTTCCAATGCGCAGCTCTTTGCAAAAGAGAGATATTGGCAAGGAAAAGCTATCTTGTACCTTTGCATTTTTCTCCCAAACGAAGGTCACTAGAAAGAAAATTTTAAAGCCTCCTGTTAGGCCATCATCTACACGACATAGCCCTGAATTTTCCAATGCGTAGCTCTTTGCAAAAGAGAGATATTGGCAAGGAAAAGCTGTCTTGTACCATTGCATTTTTCTCCCAAACGAAGGACACTAGAAAGAAAATTTTAAAGCCTCCTGTTAGGCCATCATCTACACGACATAGCCCTGAATTTTCCAATGCGCAGCTCTTTGCAAAAGAGAGATATTGGCAAGGAAAAGCTGTCTTGTACCTTTGCATTTTTCTCCCAAACGAAGGTCACTAGAAAGAAAATTTTAAAGCCTCCTGTTAGGCCATCATCTACACGACATAGCCCTGAATTTTCCAATGCGTAGCTCTTTGCAAAAGAGAGATATTGGCAAGGAAAAGCTGTCTTGTACCTTTGCATTTTTCTCCCAAACGAAGGACACTAGAAAGAAAATTTTAAAGCCTCCTGTTAGGCCATCATCTACACGACATAGCCCTGAATTTTCCAATGCGTAGCTCTTTGCAAAAGAGAGATATTGGCAAGGAAAAGCTGTCTTGTACCTTTGCATTTTTCTCCCAAACGAAGGACACTAGAAAGAAAATTTTAAAGCCTCCTGTTAGGCCATCATCTACACGACATAGCCCTGAATTTTCCAATGCGCAGCTCTTTGCAAAAGAGAGATATTGGCAAGGAAAAGCTGTCTTGTACCTTTGCATTTTCTCCCAAACGAAGGTCACTAGAAAGAAAATTTTAAAGCCTCCTGTTAGGCCATCATCTACACGACATAGCCCTGAATTTTCCAATGCGTAGCTCTTTGCAAAAGAGAGATATTGGCAAGGAAAAGCTGTCTTGTACCTTTGCATTTTTCTCCCAAACGAAGGACACTAGAAAGAAAATTTTAAAGCCTCCTGTTAGGCCATCATCTACACGACATAGCCCTGAATTTTCCAATGCGCAGCTCTTTGCAAAAGAGAGATATTGGCAAGGAAAAGCTGTCTTGTACCTTTGCATTTTTCTCCCAAACGAAGGACACTAGAAAGAAAATTTTAAAGCCTCCTGTTAGGCCATCATCTACACGACATAGCCCGGAATTTTCCAATGCGCAGCTCTTTGCAAAAGAGAGATATTGGCAAGGAAAAGCTGTCTTGTACCTTTGCATTTTTCTCCCAAACGAAGGACACTAGAATTAAAATTTTAAAGCCTCCTGTTAGGCCATCATCTACACGACATAGCCCTGAATTTTCCAATGCGTAGCTCTTTGCAAAAGAGAGATATTGGCAAGGAAAAGCTGTCTTGTACCTTTGCATTTTTCTCCCAAACGAAGGACACTAGAATTAAAATTTTAAAGCCTCCTGTTAGGCCATCATCTACCCGACATAGCCCTGAATTTTCCAATGCGCAGCTCTTTGCAAAAGAGAGATATTGGCAAGGAAAAGCTGTCTTGTACCTTTGCATTTTTCTCCCAAACGAAGGTCACTAGAAAGAAAATTTTAAAGCCTCCTGTTAGGCCATCATCTACACGACATAGCCCTGAATTTTCCAATGCGTAGCTCTTTGCAAAAGAGAGATATTGGCAAGGAAAAGCTATCTTGTACCTTTGCATTTTTCTCCCAAACGAAGGTCACTAGAAAGAAAATTTTAAAGCCTCCTGTTAGGCCATCATCTACACGACATAGCCCTGAATTTTCCAATGCGTAGCTCTTTGCAAAAGAGAGATATTGGCAAGGAAAAGCTGTCTTGTACCATTGCATTTCTCTCCCAAACGAAGGACACTAGAAAGAAAATTTTAAAGCCTCCTGTTAGGCCATCATCTACACGACATAGCCCTGAATTTTCCAATGCGCAGCTCTTTGCAAAAGAGAGATATTGGCAAGGAAAAGCTGTCTTGTACCTTTGCATTTTTCTCCCAAACGAAGGTCACTAGAAAGAAAATTTTAATGCCTCCTGTTAGGCCATCATCTACACGACATAGCCCTGAATTTTCCAATGCGCAGCTCTTTGCAAAAGAGAGATATTGGCAAGGAAAAGCTGTCTTGTACCATTGCATTTTACTCCCAAACGAAGGACACTAGAAAGAAAATTTTAAAGCCTCCTGTTAGGCCATCATCTACACGACATAGCCCTGAATTTTCCAATGCGCAGCTCTTTGCAAAAGAGAGATATTGGCAAGGAAAAGCTGTCTTGTACCTTTGCATTTTTCTCCCAAACGAAGGACACTAGAAAGAAAATTTTAAAGCCTCCTGTTAGGCCATCATCTACACGACATAGCCCTGAATTTTCCAATGCGCAGCTCTTTGCAAAAGAGAGATATTGGCAAGGAAAAGCTGTCTTGTACCATTGCATTTTTCTCCCAAACGAAGGTCACTAGAAAGAAAATTTTAAAGCCTCCTGTTAGGCCATCATCTACACGACATAGCCCTTAATTTTCCAATGCGTAGCTCTTTGCAAAATAGAGATATTGGCAAGGAAAAGCTGTCTTGTACCTTTGCATTTTTCTCCCAAACGAAGGTCACTAGAAAGAAAATTTTAAAGCCTCCTGTTAGGCCATCATCTACACGACATAGCCCTGAATTTTCCAATGCGTAGCTCTTTGCAAAAGAGAGATATTGGCAAGGAAAAGCTGTCTTGTACCTTTGCATTTTTCTCCCAAACGAAGGACACTAGAATTAAAATTTTAAAGCCTCCTGTTAGGCCATCATCTACACGACATAGCCCTGAATTTTCCAATGCGCAGCTCTTTGCAATAGAGAGATATTGGCAAGGAAAAGCTGTCTTGTACCTTTGCATTTTTCTCCCAAACGAAGGTCACTAGAAAGAAAATTTTAAAGCCTCCTGTTAGGCCATCATCTACACGACATAGCCCTGAATTTTCCAATGCGTAGCTCTTTGCAAAAGAGAGATATTGGCAATGAAAAGCTGTCTTGTACCTTTGCATTTTTCTCCCAAACGAAGGACACTAGAAAGAAAATTTTAAAGCCTCCTGTTAGGCCATCATCTACACGAAATAGCCCTGAATTTTCCAATGCGCAGCTCTTTGCAAAAGAGAGATATTGGCAAGGAAAAGCTGTCTTGTACCATTGCATTTTTCTCCCAAACGAAGGACACTAGAAAGAAAATTTTAAAGCCTCCTGTTAGGCCATCATCTACACGACATAGCCCTGAATTTTCCAATGCGCAGCTCTTTGCAAAAGAGAGATATTGGCAAGGAAAAGCTGTCTTGTACCTTTGCATTTTTGTCCCAAACGAAGGTCACTAGAAAGAAAATTTTAAAGCCTCCTGTTAGGCCATCATCTACACAACATAGCCCTGAATTTTCCAATGCGTAGCTCTTTGCAAAAGAGAGATATTGGCAAGGAAAAGCTGTCTTGTACCTTTGCATTTTTCTCCCAAACGAAGGACACTAGAAAGAAAATTTTAAAGCCTCCTGTTAGGCCATCATCTACACGAAATAGCCCTGAATTTTCCAATGCGCAGCTCTTTGCAAAAGAGAGATATTGGCAAGGAAAAGCTGTCTTGTACCATTGCATTTTTCTCCCAAACGAAGGTCACTAGAAAGAAAATTTTAAAGCCTCCTGTTAGGCCATCATCTACACGACATAGCCCTTAATTTTCCAATGCGTAGCTCTTTGCAAAATAGAGATATTGGCAAGGAAAAGCTGTCTTGTACCTTTGCATTTTTCTCCCAAACGAAGGTCACTAGAAAGAAAATTTTAAAGCCTCCTGTTAGGCCATCATCTACACGACATAGCCCTGAATTTTCCAATGCGTAGCTCTTTGCAAAAGAGAGATATTGGCAAGGAAAAGCTGTCTTGTACCTTTGCATTTTTCTCCCAAACGAAGGACACTAGAATTAAAATTTTAAAGCCTCCTGTTAGGCCATCATGTACACGACATAGCCCTGAATTTTCCAATGCGCAGCTCTTTGCAATAGAGAGATATTGGCAAGGAAAAGCTGTCTTGTACCTTTGCATTTTTCTCCCAAACGAAGGTCACTAGAAAGAAAATTTTAAAGCCTCCTGTTAGGCCATCATCTACACGACATAGCCCTGAATTTTCCAATGCGTAGCTCTTTGCAAAAGAGAGATATTGGCAATGAAAAGCTGTCTTGTACCTTTGCATTTTTCTCCCAAACGAAGGACACTAGAAAGAAAATTTTAAAGCCTCCTGTTAGGCCATCATCTACACGAAATAGCCCTGAATTTTCCAATGCGCAGCTCTTTGCAAAAGAGAGATATTGGCAAGGAAAAGCTGTCTTGTACCATTGCATTTTTCTCCCAAACGAAGGACACTAGAAAGAAAATTTTAAAGCCTCCTGTTAGGCCATCATCTACACGACATAGCCCTGAATTTTCCAATGCGCAGCTCTTTGCAAAAGAGAGATATTGGCAAGGAAAAGCTGTCTTGTACCTTTGCATTTTTGTCCCAAACGAAGGTCACTAGAAAGAAAATTTTAAAGCCTCCTGTTAGGCCATCATCTACACAACATAGCCCTGAATTTTCCAATGCGTAGCTCTTTGCAAAAGAGAGATATTGGCAAGGAAAAGCTGTCTTGTACCTTTGCATTTTTCTCCCAAACGAAGGACACTAGAAAGAAAATTTTAAAGCCTCCTGTTAGGCCATCATCTACACGAAATAGCCCTGAATTTTCCAATGCGCAGCTCTTTGCAAAAGAGAGATATTGCATTTTTCTCCCAAACGAAGGACACTAGAAAGAAAATTTTAAAGCCTCCTGTTAGGCCATCATCTACACGACATAGCCCTGAATTTTCCAATGCGCAGCTCTTTGCAAAAGAGAGATATTGGCAAGGAAAAGCTGTCTTGTACCTTTGCATTTTTCTCCCAAACGAAGGACACTAGAAAGAAAATTTTAAAGCCTCCTGTTAGGCCATCATCTACACGACATAGCCCTGAATTTTCCAATGCGCAGCTCTTTGCAAAAGAGAGATATTGGCAAGGAAAAGCTGTCTTGTACCTTTGCATTTTTCTCCCAAACGAAGGACACTAGAATTAAAATTTTAAAGCCTCCTGTTAGGCCATCATCTACACGACATAGCCCTGAATTTTCCAATGCGTAGCTCTTTGCAAAAGAGAGATATTGGCAAGGAAAAGCTGTCTTGTACCTTTGCATTTTTCTCCCAAACGAAGGACACTAGAATTAAAATTTTAAAGCCTCCTGTTAGGCCATCATCTACACGACATAGCCCTGAATTTTCCAATGCGCAGCTCTTTGCAAAAGAGAGATATTGGCAAGGAAAAGCTGTCTTGTACCTTTGCATTTTTCTCCCAAACGAAGGTCACTAGAAAGAAAATTTTAAAGCCTCCTGTTAGGCCATCATCTACACGACATAGCCCTGAATTTTCCAATGCGTAGCTCTTTGCAAAAGAGAGATATTGGCAAGGAAAAGCTGTCTTGTACCTTTGCATTTTTCTCCCAAACGAAGGAAACTAGAAAGAAAATTTTAAAGCCTCCTGTTAGGCCATCATCTACACGACATAGCCCTGAATTTTCCAATGCGCAGCTCTTTGCAAAAGAGAGATATTGGCAAGGAAAAGCTGTCTTGTACCTTTGCATTTTTCTCCCAAACGAAGGACACTAGAAAGAAAATTTTAAAGCCTCCTGTTAGGCCATCATCTACACGACATAGCCCTGAATTTTCCAATGCGCAGCTCTTTGCAAAAGAGAGATATTGGCAAGGAAAAGCTGTCTTGTACCTTTGCATTTTTCTCCCAAACGAAGGACACTAGAATTAAAATTTTAAAGCCTCCTGTTAGGCCATCATCTACACGACATAGCCGTGAATTTTCCAATGCGTAGCTCTTTGCAAAAGAGAGATATTGGCAAGGAAAAGCTGTCTTGTACCTTTGCATTTTTCTCCCAAACGAAGGACACTAGAATTAAAATTTTAAAGCCTCCTGTTAGGCCATCATCTACACGACATAGCCCTGAATTTTCCAATGCGCAGCTCTTTGCAAAAGAGAGATATTGGCAAGGAAAAGCTGTCTTGTACCTTTGCATTTTTCTCCCAAACGAAGGTCACTAGAAAGAAAATTTTAAAGCCTCCTGTTAGGCCATCATCTACACGACATAGCCCTGAATTTTCCAATGCGTAGCTCTTTGCAAAAGAGAGATATTGGCAAGGAAAAGCTATCTTGTACCTTTGCATTTTTCTCCCAAACGAAGGACACTAGAATTAAAATTTTAAAGCCTCCTGTTAGGCCATCATCTACACGACATAGCCCTGAATTTTCCAATGCGTAGCTCTTTGCAAAAGAGAGATATTGGCAAGGAAAAGCTGTCTTGTACCTTTGCATTTTTCTCCCAAACGAAGGACACTAGAAAGAAAATTTTAAAGCCTCCTGTTAGGCCATCATCTACACGAAATAGCCCTGAATTTTCCAATGCGCAGCTCTTTGCAAAAGAGAGATATTGGCAAGGAAAAGCTGTCTTGTACCATTGCATTTTTCTCCCAAACGAAGGACACTAGAAAGAAAATTTTAAAGCCTCCTGTTAGGCCATCATCTACACGACATAGCCCTGAATTTTCCAATGCGCAGCTCTTTGCAAAAGAGAGATATTGGCAAGGAAAAGCTGTCTTGTACCTTTGCATTTTTCTCCCAAACGAAGGTCACTAGAAAGAAAATGTTAAAGCCTCCTGTTAGGCCATCATCTACACGACATAGCCCTGAATTTTCCAATGCGCAGCTCTTTGCAAAAGAGAAATATTGGCAAGGAAAAGCTGTCTTGTACCTTTGCATTTTTCTCCCAAACGAAGGACACTAGAAAGAAAATTTTAAAGCCTCCTGTTAGGCCATCATCTACACGACATAGCCCTGAATTTTCCAATGCGCAGCTCTTTGCAAAAGAGAGATATTGGCAAGGAAAAGCTGTCTTGTACCATTGCATTTTTCTCCCAAACGAAGGTCACTAGAAAGAAAATTTTAAAGCCTCCTGTTAGGCCATCATCTACACGACATAGCCCTTAATTTTCCAATGCGTAGCTCTTTGCAAAATAGAGATATTGGCAAGGAAAAGCTGTCTTGTACCTTTGCATTTTTCTCCCAAACGAAGGTCACTAGAAAGAAAATTTTAAAGCCTCCTGTTAGGCCATCATCTACACGACATAGCCCTGAATTTTCCAATGCGCAGCTCTTTGCAAAAGAGAGATATTGGCAAGGAAAAGCTGTCTTGTACCATTGCATTTTTCTCCCAAACGAAGGTCACTAGAAAGAAAATTTTAAAGCCTCCTGTTAGGCCATCATCTACACGACATAGCCCTTAATTTTCCAATGCGTAGCTCTTTGCAAAATAGAGATATTGGCAAGGAAAAGCTGTCTTGTACCTTTGCATTTTTCTCCCAAACGAAGGTCACTAGAAAGAAAATTTTAAAGCCTCCTGTTAGGCCATCATCTACACGACATAGCCCTGAATTTTCCAATGCGTAGCTCTTTGCAAAAGAGAGATATTGGCAAGGAAAAGCTGTCTTGTACCTTTGCATTTTTCTCCCAAACGAAGGACACTAGAATTAAAATTTTAAAGCCTCCTGTTAGGCCATCATCTACACGACATAGCCCTGAATTTTCCAATGCGCAGCTCTTTGCAATAGAGAGATATTGGCAAGGAAAAGCTGTCTTGTACCTTTGCATTTTTCTCCCAAACGAAGGTCACTAGAAAGAAAATTTTAAAGCCTCCTGTTAGGCCATCATCTACACGACATAGCCCTGAATTTTCCAATGCGTAGCTCTTTGCAAAAGAGAGATATTGGCAAGGAAAAGCTGTCTTGTACCTTTGCATTTTTCTCCCAAACGAAGGACACTAGAAAGAAAATTTTAAAGCCTCCTGTTAGGCCATCATCTACACGAAATAGCCCTGAATTTTCCAATGCGCAGCTCTTTGCAAAAGAGAGATATTGCATTTTTCTCCCAAACGAAGGACACTAGAAAGAAAATTTTAAAGCCTCCTGTTAGGCCATCATCTACACGACATAGCCCTGAATTTTCCAATGCGCAGCTCTTTGCAAAAGAGAGATATTGGCAAGGAAAAGCTGTCTTGTACCTTTGCATTTTTCTCCCAAACGAAGGACACTAGAAAGAAAATTTTAAAGCCTCCTGTTAGGCCATCATCTACACGACATAGCCCTGAATTTTCCAATGCGCAGCTCTTTGCAAAAGAGAGATATTGGCAAGGAAAAGCTGTCTTGTACCTTTGCATTTTTCTCCCAAACGAAGGACACTAGAATTAAAATTTTAAAGCCTCCTGTTAGGCCATCATCTACACGACATAGCCCTGAATTTTCCAATGCGTAGCTCTTTGCAAAAGAGAGATATTGGCAAGGAAAAGCTGTCTTGTACCTTTGCATTTTTCTCCCAAACGAAGGACACTAGAATTAAAATTTTAAAGCCTCCTGTTAGGCCATCATCTACACGACATAGCCCTGAATTTTCCAATGCGCAGCTCTTTGCAAAAGAGAGATATTGGCAAGGAAAAGCTGTCTTGTACCTTTGCATTTTTCTCCCAAACGAAGGTCACTAGAAAGAAAATTTTAAAGCCTCCTGTTAGGCCATCATCTACACGACATAGCCCTGAATTTTCCAATGCGTAGCTCTTTGCAAAAGAGAGATATTGGCAAGGAAAAGCTGTCTTGTACCTTTGCATTTTTCTCCCAAACGAAGGAAACTAGAAAGAAAATTTTAAAGCCTCCTGTTAGGCCATCATCTACACGACATAGCCCTGAATTTTCCAATGCGCAGCTCTTTGCAAAAGAGAGATATTGGCAAGGAAAAGCTGTCTTGTACCTTTGCATTTTTCTCCCAAACGAAGGACACTAGAAAGAAAATTTTAAAGCCTCCTGTTAGGCCATCATCTACACGACATAGCCCTGAATTTTCCAATGCGCAGCTCTTTGCAAAAGAGAGATATTGGCAAGGAAAAGCTGTCTTGTACCTTTGCATTTTTCTCCCAAACGAAGGACACTAGAATTAAAATTTTAAAGCCTCCTGTTAGGCCATCATCTACACGACATAGCCCTGAATTTTCCAATGCGTAGCTCTTTGCAAAAGAGAGATATTGGCAAGGAAAAGCTGTCTTGTACCTTTGCATTTTTCTCCCAAACGAAGGACACTAGAATTAAAATTTTAAAGCCTCCTGTTAGGCCATCATCTACACGACATAGCCCTGAATTTTCCAATGCGCAGCTCTTTGCAAAAGAGAGATATTGGCAAGGAAAAGCTGTCTTGTACCTTTGCATTTTTCTCCCAAACGAAGGTCACTAGAAAGAAAATTTTAAAGCCTCCTGTTAGGCCATCATCTACACGACATAGCCCTGAATTTTCCAATGCGTAGCTCTTTGCAAAAGAGAGATATTGGCAAGGAAAAGCTATCTTGTACCTTTGCATTTTTCTCCCAAACGAAGGACACTAGAATTAAAATTTTAAAGCCTCCTGTTAGGCCATCATCTACACGACATAGCCCTGAATTTTCCAATGCGTAGCTCTTTGCAAAAGAGAGATATTGGCAAGGAAAAGCTGTCTTGTACCTTTGCATTTTTCTCCCAAACGAAGGACACTAGAAAGAAAATTTTAAAGCCTCCTGTTAGGCCATCATCTACACGAAATAGCCCTGAATTTTCCAATGCGCAGCTCTTTGCAAAAGAGAGATATTGGCAAGGAAAAGCTGTCTTGTACCATTGCATTTTTCTCCCAAACGAAGGACACTAGAAAGAAAATTTTAAAGCCTCCTGTTAGGCCATCATCTACACGACATAGCCCTGAATTTTCCAATGCGCAGCTCTTTGCAAAAGAGAGATATTGGCAAGGAAAAGCTGTCTTGTACCTTTGCATTTTTCTCCCAAACGAAGGTCACTAGAAAGAAAATGTTAAAGCCTCCTGTTAGGCCATCATCTACACGACATAGCCCTGAATTTTCCAATGCGCAGCTCTTTGCAAAAGAGAAATATTGGCAAGGAAAAGCTGTCTTGTACCTTTGCATTTTTCTCCCAAACGAAGGACACTAGAAAGAAAATTTTAAAGCCTCCTGTTAGGCCATCATCTACACGACATAGCCCTGAATTTTCCAATGCGCAGCTCTTTGCAAAAGAGAGATATTGGCAAGGAAAAGCTGTCTTGTACCATTGCATTTTTCTCCCAAACGAAGGTCACTAGAAAGAAAATTTTAAAGCCTCCTGTTAGGCCATCATCTACACGACATAGCCCTTAATTTTCCAATGCGTAGCTCTTTGCAAAATAGAGATATTGGCAAGGAAAAGCTGTCTTGTACCTTTGCATTTTTCTCCCAAACGAAGGTCACTAGAAAGAAAATTTTAAAGCCTCCTGTTAGGCCATCATCTACACGACATACCCTGAATTTTCCAATGCGTAGCTCTTTGCAAAAGAGAGATATTGGCAAGGAAAAGCTGTCTTGTACCTTTGCATTTTTCTCCCAAACGAAGGACACTAGAATTAAAATTTTAAAGCCTCCTGTTAGGCCATCATCTACACGACATAGCCCTGAATTTTCCAATGAGCAGCTCTTTGCAAAAGAGAGATATTGGCAAGGAAAAGCTGTCTTGTACCTTTGCATTTTTCTCCCAAACGTAGGTCACTAGAAAGAAAATTTTAAAGCCTCCTGTTAGGCCATCATCTACACGACATAGCCCTGAATTTTCCAATGCGTAGCTCTTTGCAAAAGAGAGATATTGGCAAGGAAAAGCTGTCTTGTACCTTTGCATTTTTCTCCCAAACGAAGGACACTAGAAAGAAAATTTTAAAGCCTCCTGTTAGGCCATCATCTACACGAAATAGCCCTGAATTTTCCAATGCGCAGCTCTTTGCAAAAGAGAGATATTGGCAAGGAAAAGCTGTCTTGTACCATTGCATTTTTCTCCCAAACGAAGGACACTAGAAAGAAAATTTTAAAGCCTCCTGTTAGGCCATCATCTACACGACATAGCCCTGAATTTTCCAATGCGCAGCTCTTTGCAAAAGAGAGATATTGGCAAGGAAAAGCTGTCTTGTACCTTTGCATTTTTCTCCCAAACGAAGGTCACTAGAAAGAAAATGTTAAAGCCTCCTGTTAGGCCATCATCTACACGACATAGCCCTGAATTTTCCAATGCGCAGCTCTTTGCAAAAGAGAAATATTGGCAAGGAAAAGCTGTCTTGTACCTTTGCATTTTTCTCCCAAACGAAGGACACTAGAAAGAAAATTTTAAAGCCTCCTGTTAGGCCATCATCTACACGACATAGCCCTGAATTTTCCAATGCGCAGCTCTTTGCAAAAGAGAGATATTGGCAAGGAAAAGCTGTCTTGTACCATTGCATTTTTCTCCCAAACGAAGGTCACTAGAAAGAAAATTTTAAAGCCTCCTGTTAGGCCATCATCTACACGACATAGCCCTTAATTTTCCAATGCGTAGCTCTTTGCAAAATAGAGATATTGGCAAGGAAAAGCTGTCTTGTACCTTTGCATTTTTCTCCCAAACGAAGGTCACTAGAAAGAAAATTTTAAAGCCTCCTGTTAGGCCATCATCTACACGACATACCCTGAATTTTCCAATGCGTAGCTCTTTGCAAAAGAGAGATATTGGCAAGGAAAAGCTGTCTTGTACCTTTGCATTTTTCTCCCAAACGAAGGACACTAGAATTAAAATTTTAAAGCCTCCTGTTAGGCCATCATCTACACGACATAGCCCTGAATTTTCCAATGAGCAGCTCTTTGCAAAAGAGAGATATTGGCAAGGAAAAGCTGTCTTGTACCTTTGCATTTTTCTCCCAAACGTAGGTCACTAGAAAGAAAATTTTAAAGCCTCCTGTTAGGCCATCATCTACACGACATAGCCCTGAATTTTCCAATGCGTAGCTCTTTGCAAAAGAGAGATATTGGCAAGGAAAAGCTGTCTTGTACCATTGCATTTTACTCCCAAACGAAGGACACTAGAAAGAAAATTTTAAAGCCTCCTGTTAGGCCATCATCTACACGAAATAGCCCTGAATTTTCCAATGCGCAGCTCTTTGCAAAAGAGAGATATTGGCAAGGAAAAGCTGTCTTGTACCTTTGCATTTTTCTCCCAAACGAAGGTCACTAGAAAGAAAATTTTAAAGCCTCCTGTTAGGCCATCATCTACACGACATAGCCCTGAATTTTCCAATGCGTAGCTCTTTGCAAAAGAGAGATATTGGCAAGGAAAAGCTGTCTTGTACCTTTGCATTTTTCTCCCACACGAAGGACACTAGAAAGAAAATTTTAAAGCCTCCTGTTAGGCCATCATCTACACGACATAGCCCTGAATTTTCCAATGCGCAGCTCTTTGCAAAAGAGAGATATTGGCAAGGAAAAGCTGTCTTGTACCATTGCATTTTTCTCCCAAACGAAGGACACTAGAAAGAAAATTTTAAAGCCTCCTGTTAGGCCATCATCTACACGACATAGCCCTGAATTTTCCAATGCGCAGCTCTTTGCAAAAGAGAGATATTGGCAAGGAAAAGCTGTCTTGTACCTTTGCATTTTTCTCCCAAACGAAGGACACTAGAAAGAAAATTTTAAAGCCTCCTGTTAGGCCATCATCTACACGACATAGCCCTTAATTTTCCAATGCGTAGCTCTTTGCAAAATAGAGATATTGGCAAGGAAAAGCTGTCTTGTACCTTTGCATTTTTCTCCCAAACGAAGGTCACTAGAAAGAAAATTTTAAAGCCTCCTGTTAGGCCATCATCTACACGACATACCCTGAATTTTCCAATGCGTAGCTCTTTGCAAAAGAGAGATATTGGCAAGGAAAAGCTGTCTTGTACCTTTGCATTTTTCTCCCAAACGAAGGACACTAGAATTAAAATTTTAAAGCCTCCTGTTAGGCCATCATCTACACGACATAGCCCTGAATTTTCCAATGAGCAGCTCTTTGCAAAAGAGAGATATTGGCAAGGAAAAGCTGTCTTGTACCTTTGCATTTTTCTCCCAAACTTAGGTCACTAGAAAGAAAATTTTAAAGCCTCCTGTTAGGCCATCATCTACACGACATAGCCCTGAATTTTCCAATGCGTAGCTCTTTGCAAAAGAGAGATATTGGCAAGGAAAAGCTGTCTTGTACCATTGCATTTTACTCCCAAACGAAGGACACTAGAAAGAAAATTTTAAAGCCTCCTGTTAGGCCATCATCTACACGAAATAGCCCTGAATTTTCCAATGCGCAGCTCTTTGCAAAAGAGAGATATTGGCAAGGAAAAGCTGTCTTGTACCTTTGCATTTTTCTCCCAAACGAAGGTCACTAGAAAGAAAATTTTAAAGCCTCCTGTTAGGCCATCATCTACACGACATAGCCCTGAATTTTCCAATGCGTAGCTCTTTGCAAAAGAGAGATATTGGCAAGGAAAAGCTGTCTTGTACCTTTGCATTTTTCTCCCACACGAAGGACACTAGAAAGAAAATTTTAAAGCCTCCTGTTAGGCCATCATCTACACGACATAGCCCTGAATTTTCCAATGCGCAGCTCTTTGCAAAAGAGAGATATTGGCAAGGAAAAGCTGTCTTGTACCATTGCATTTTTCTCCCAAACGAAGGACACTAGAAAGAAAATTTTAAAGCCTCCTGTTAGGCCATCATCTACACGACATAGCCCTGAATTTTCCAATGCGCAGCTCTTTGCAAAAGAGAGATATTGGCAAGGAAAAGCTGTCTTGTACCTTTGCATTTTTCTCCCAAACGAAGGACACTAGAAAGAAAATTTTAAAGCCTCCTGTTAGGCCATCATCTACACGACATAGCCCTTAATTTTCCAATGCGTAGCTCTTTGCAAAAGAGAGATATTGGCAAGGAAAAGCTGTCTTGTACCTTTGCATTTTTCTCCCAAACGAAGGACACTAGAATTAAAATTTTAAAGCCTCCTGTTAGGCCATCATCTACACGACATAGCCCTGAATTTTCCAATGCGTAGCTCTTTGCAAAAGAGAGATATTGGCAAGGAAAAGCTGTCTTGTACCTTTGCATTTTTCTCCCAAACCAGGGACACTCGAATTAAAATTTTAAAGCCTCCTGTTAGGCCATCATCTACACGACATAGCCCTGAATTTTCCAATGCGCAGCTCTTTGCAAAAGAGAGATATTGGCAAGGAAAAGCTGTCTTGTACCTTTGCATTTTTCTCCCAAACGAAGGTCACTAGAAAGAAAATTTTAAAGCCTCCTGTTAGGCCATCATCTACACGACATAGCCCTGAATTTTCCAATGCGTAGCTCTTTGCAAAAGAGAGATATTGGCAAGGAAAAGCTGTCTTGTACCTTTGCATTTTTCTCCCAAACGAAGGAAACTAGAAAGAAAATTTTAAAGCCTCCTGTTAGGCCATCATCTACACGACATAGCCCTGAATTTTCCAAAGCGCAGCTCTTTGCAAAAGAGAGATATTGGCAAGGAAAAGCTGTCTTGTACCTTTGCATTTTTCTCCCAAACGAAGGACACTAGAAAGAAAATTTTAAAGCCTCCTGTTAGGCCATCATCTACACGACATAGCCCTGAATTTTCCAATGCGCAGCTCTTTGCAAAAGAGAGATATTGGCAAGGAAAAGCTGTCTTGTACCTTTGCATTTTTCTCCCAAACGAAGGACACTAGAATTAAAATTTTAAAGCCTCCTGTTAGGCCATCATCTACACGACATAGCCCTGAATTTTCCAATGCGTAGCTCTTTGCAAAAGAGAGATATTGGCAAGGAAAAGCTGTCTTGTACCTTTGCATTTTTCTCCCAAACGAAGGACACTAGAATTAAAATTTTAAAGCTTCCTGTTAGGCCATCATCTACACGACATAGCCCTGAATTTTCCAATGCGCAGCTCTTTGCAAAAGAGAGATATTGGCAAGGAAAAGCTGTCTTGTACCTTTGCATTTTTCTCCCAAACGAAGGTCACTAGAAAGAAAATTTTAAAGCCTCCTGTTAGGCCATCATCTACACGACATAGCCCTGAATTTTCCAATGCGTAGCTCTTTGCAAAAGAGAGATATTGGCAAGGAAAAGCTGTCTTGTACCATTGCATTTTTCTCCCAAACGAAGGACACTAGAAAGAAAATTTTAAAGCCTCCTGTTATGCCATAATCTACACGAAATAGCCCTGTAATTTTCCAATGCGCAGATGTTTGCAAAAGAGAGATATTGGCAAGGAAAAGCTGTCTTGAACCATTGCATTTTTCTCCCAAACGAAGGTCACTAGAAAGAAAATTTTAAAGCCTCCTGTTAGGCCATCATCTACACGACATAGCCCTTAATTTTCCAATGCGTAGCTCTTTGCAAAATAGAGATATTGGCAAGGAAAAGCTGTCTTGTACCTTTGCATTTTTCTCCCAAACGAAGGTCACTAGAAAGAAAATTTTAAAGCCTCCTGTTAGGCCATCATCTACACGACATAGCCCTGAATTTTCCAATGCGTAGCTCTTTGCAAAAGAGAGATATTGGCAAGGAAAAGCTGTCTTGTACCTTTGCATTTTTCTCCCAAACGAAGGACACTAGAATTAAAATTTTAAAGCCTCCTGTTAGGCCATCATCTACACGACATAGCCCTGAATTTTCCAATGAGCAGCTCTTTGCAAAAGAGAGATATTGGCAAGGAAAAGCTGTCTTGTACCTTTGCATTTTTCTCCCAAACGAAGGTCACTAGAAAGAAAATTTTAAAGCCTCCTGTTAGGCCATCATCTACACGACATAGCCCTGAATTTTCCAATGCGTAGCTCTTTGCAAAAGAGAGATATTGGCAAGGAAAAGCTGTCTTGTACCTTTGCATTTTTCTCCCAAACGAAGGTCACTAGAAAGAAAATTTTAAAGCCTCCTGTTAGGCCATCATCTACACGACATAGCCCTGAATTTTCCAATGCGCAGCTCTTTGCAAAAGAGAGATATTGGCAAGGAAAAGCTGTCTTGTACCATTGCATTTTACTCCCAAACGAAGGACACTAGAAAGAAAATTTTAAAGCCTCCTGTTAGGCCATCATCTACACGAAATAGCCCTGAATTTTCCAATGCGCAGCTCTTTGCAAAAGAGAGATATTGGCAAGGAAAAGCTGTCTTGTACCATTGCATTTTTCTCCCAAACGAAGGACACTAGAAAGAAAATTTTAAAGCCTCCTGTTAGGCCATCATCTACACGACATAGCCCTGAATTTTCCAATGCGCAGCTCTTTGCAAAAGAGAGATATTGGCAAGGAAAAGCTGTCTTGTACCTTTGCATTTTTCTCCCAAACGAAGGTCACTAGAAAGAAAATTTTAAAGCCTCCTGTTAGGCCATCATCTACACGACATAGCCCTGAATTTTCCAATGCGTAGCTCTTTGCAAAAGAGAGATATTGGCAAGGAAAAGCTGTCTTGCACCTTTGCATTTTTCTCCCAAACGAAGGACACTAGAAAGAAAATTTTAAAGCCTCCTGTTAGGCCATCATCTACACGAAATAGCCCTGAATTTTCCAATGCGCAGCTCTTTGCAAAAGAGAGATATTGGCAAGGAAAAGCTGTCTTGTACCATTGCATTTTTCTCCCAAACGAAGGACACTAGAAAGAAAATTTTAAAGCCTCCTGTTAGGCCATCATCTACACGACATAGCCCTGAATTTTCCAATGCGCAGCTCTTTGCAAAAGAGAGATATTGGCAAGGAAAAGCTGTCTTGTACCTTTGCATTTTTCTCCCAAACGAAGGACACTAGAAAGAAAATTTTAAAGCCTCCTGTTAGGCCATCATCTACACGACATAGCCCTGAATTTTCCAATGCGCAGCTCTTTGCAAAAGAGAGATATTGGCAAGGAAAAGCTGTCTTGTACCTTTGCATTTTTCTCCCAAACGAAGGACACTAGAATTAAAATTTTAAAGCCTCCTGTTAGGCCATCATCTACACGACATAGCCCTGAATTTTCCAATGCGTAGCTCTTTGCAAAAGAGAGATATTGGCAAGGAAAAGCTGTCTTGTACCTTTGCATTTTTCTCCCAAACGAAGGTCACTAGAAAGAAAATTTTAAAGCCTCCTGTTAGGCCATCATCTACACGACATAGCCCTGAATTTTCCAATGCGTAGCTCTTTGCAAAAGAGAGATATTGGCAAGGAAAAGCTGTCTTGTACCTTTGCATTTTTCTCCCAAACGAAGGTCACTAGAAAGAAAATTTTAAAGCCTCCTGTTAGGCCATCATCTACACGACATAGCCCTGAATTTTCCAATGCGCAGCTCTTTGCAAAAGAGAGATATTGGCAAGGAAAAGCTGTCTTGTACCATTGCATTTTACTCCCAAACGAAGGACACTAGAAAGAAAATTTTAAAGCCTCCTGTTAGGCCATCATCTACACGAAATAGCCCTGAATTTTCCAATGCGCAGCTCTTTGCAAAAGAGAGATATTGGCAAGGAAAAGCTGTCTTGTACCATTGCATTTTTCTCCCAAACGAAGGACACTAGAAAGAAAATTTTAAAGCCTCCTGTTAGGCCATCATCTACACGACATAGCCCTGAATTTTCCAATGCGCAGCTCTTTGCAAAAGAGAGATATTGGCAAGGAAAAGCTGTCTTGTACCTTTGCATTTTTCTCCCAAACGAAGGTCACTAGAAAGAAAATTTTAAAGCCTCCTGTTAGGCCATCATCTACACGACATAGCCCTATATTTTCCAATGCGTAGCTCTTTGCAAAAGAGAGATATTGGCAAGGAAAAGCTGTCTTGTACCTTTGCATTTTTCTCCCAAACGAAGGACACTAGAAAGAAAATTTTAAAGCCTCCTGTTAGGCCATCATCTACACGAAATAGCCCTAAATTTTCCAATGCGCAGCTCTTTGCAAAAGAGAGATATTGGCAAGGAAAAGCTGTCTTGTACCATTGCATTTTTCTCCCAAACGAAGGACACTAGAAAGAAAATTTTAAAGCCTCCTGTTAGGCCATCATCTACACGACATAGCCCTGAATTTTCCAATGCGCAGCTCTTTGCAAAAGAGAGATATTGGCAAGGAAAAGCTGTCTTGTACCTTTGCATTTTTCTCCCAAACGAAGGACACTAGAAAGAAAATTTTAAAGCCTCCTGTTAGGCCATCATCTACACGACATAGCCCTGAATTTTCCAATGCGCAGCTCTTTGCAAAAGAGAGATATTGGCAAGGAAAAGCTGTCTTGTACCTTTGCATTTTTCTCCCAAACGAAGGACACTAGAATTAAAATTTTAAAGCCTCCTGTTAGGCCATCATCTACACGACATAGCCCTGAATTTTCCAATGCGTAGCTCTTTGCAAAAGAGAGATATTGGCAAGGAAAAGCTGTCTTGTACCTTTGCATTTTTCTCCCAAACCAGGGACACTAGAATTAAAATTTTAAAGCCTCCTGTTAGGCCATCATCTACACGACATAGCCCTGAATTTTCCAATGCGCAGCTCTTTGCAAAAGAGAGATATTGGCAAGGAAAAGCTGTCTTGTACCTTTGCATTTTTCTCCCAAACGAAGGTCACTAGAAAGAAAATTTTAAAGCCTCCTGTTAGGCCATCATCTACACGACATAGCCCTGAATTTTCCAATGCGTAGCTCTTTGCAAAAGAGAGATATTGGCAAGGAAAAGCTGTCTTGTACCTTTGCATTTTTCTCCCAAACGAAGGAAACTAGAAAGAAAATTTTAAAGCCTCCTGTTAGGCCATCATCTACACGACATAGCCCTGAATTTTCCAATGCGCAGCTCTTTGCAAAAGAGAGATATTGGCAAGGAAAAGCTGTCTTGTACCTTTGCATTTTTCTCCCAAACGAAGGACACTAGAAAGAAAATTTTAAAGCCTCCTGTTAGGCCATCATCTACACGACATAGCCCTGAATTTTCCAATGCGCAGCTCTTTGCAAAAGAGAGATATTGGCAAGGAAAAGCTGTCTTGTACCTTTGCATTTTTCTCCCAAATGAAGGACACTAGAATTAAAATTTTAAAGCCTCCTGTTAGGCCATCATCTACACGACATAGCCCTGAATTTTCCAATGCGTAGCTCTTTGCAAAAGAGAGATATTGGCAAGGAAAAGCTGTCTTGAACCTTTGCATTTTTCTCCCAAACGAAGGACACTAGAATTAAAATTTTAAAGCCTCCTGTTAGGCCATCATCTACACGACATAGCCCTGAATTTTCCAATGCGCAGCTCTTTGCAAAAGAGAGATATTGGCAAGGAAAAGCTGTCTTGTACCTTTGCATTTTTCTCCCAAACGAAGGTCACTAGAAAGAAAATTTTAAAGCCTCCTGTTAGGCCATCATCTACACGACATAGCCCTGAATTTTCCAATGCGTAGCTCTTTGCAAAAGAGAGATATTGGCAAGGAAAAGCTGTCTTGTACCATTGCATTTTTCTCCCAAACGAAGGACACTAGAAAAATTTTTTTAAAGCCTCCTGTTAGGCCATCATCTACACGAAATAGCCCTGTAATTTTCCAATGCGCAGCTCTTTGCAAAAGAGAGATATTGGCAAGGAAAAGCTGTCTTGTACCATTGCATTTTTCTCCCAAACGAAGGACACTAGAAAGAAAATTGTAAAGCCTCCTGTTAGGCCATCATCTACACGACATAGCCCTGAATTTTCCAATGCGCAGCTCTTTGCAAAAGAGAGATATTGGCAAGGAAATGCTGTCTTGTACCTTTGCATTTTTCTCCCAAACGAAGGACACTAGAAAGAAAATTTTAAAGCCTCCTGTTAGGCCATCATCTACACGACATAGCCCTGAATTTTCCAATGCGCAGCTCTTTGCAAAAGAGAGATATTGGCAAGGAAAAGCTGTCTTGTACCTTTGCATTTTTCTCCCAAACGAAGGACACTAGAATTAAAATTTTAAAGCCTCCTGTTAGGCCATCATCTACACGACATAGCCCTGAATTTTCCAATGCGTAGCTCTTTGCAAAAGAGAGATATTGGCAAGGAAAAGCTGTCTTGTACCTTTGCATTTTTCTCCCAAACCAGGGACACTAGAATTAAAATTTTAAAGCCTCCTGTTAGGCCATCATCTACACGACATAGCCCTGAATTTTCCAATGCGCAGCTCTTTGCAAAAGAGAGATATTGGCAAGGAAAAGCTGTCTTGTACCTTTGCATTTTTCTCCCAAACGAAGGTCACTAGAAAGAAAATTTTAAAGCCTCCTGTTAGGCCATCATCTACACGACATAGCCCTGAATTTTCCAATGCGTAGCTCTTTGCAAAAGAGAGATATTGGCAAGGAAAAGCTGTCTTGTACCTTTGCATTTTTCTCCCAAACGAAGGAAACTAGAAAGAAAATTTTAAAGCCTCCTGTTAGGCCATCATCTACACGACATAGCCCTGAATTTTCCAATGCGCAGCTCTTTGCAAAAGAGAGATATTGGCAAGGAAAAGCTGTCTTGTACCTTTGCATTTTTCTCCCAAACGAAGGACACTAGAAAGAAAATTTTAAAGCCTCCTGTTAGGCCATCATCTACACGACATAGCCCTGAATTTTCCAATGCGTAGCTCTTTGCAAAAGAGAGATATTGGCAAGGAAAAGCTGTCTTGTACCTTTGCATTTTTCTACCAAACGAAGGACACTAGAATTAAAATTTTAAAGCCTCCTGTTAGGCCATCATCTACACGACATAGCCCTTAATTTTCCAATGCGCAGCTCTTTGCAAAAGAGAGATATTGGCAAGGAAAAGCTGTCTTGTACCATTGCATTTTTCTCCCAAACGAAGGAAACTAGAATTAAAATTTTAAAGCCTCCTGTTAGGCCATCATCTACACGATATAGCCCTGAATTTTCCAATACGCAGCTCTTTGCAAACGAGAGATATTGGCAAGGAAAAGCTGTCTTGTACCTTTGCATTTTTCTCCCAAACGAAGGACACTAGAAAGAAAAATGTAAAGCCTCCTGTTAGGCCATCATCTACACGACATAGCCCTGAATTTTCCAATGCGTAGCTCTTTGCAAAAGAGAGATATTGGCAAGGAAAAGCTGTCTTGTACCTTTGCATTTTTCTCCCAAACGAAGGACACTAGAAAGAAAATTTTAAAGCCTCCTGTTAGACCATCATCTACACGACATAGCCCTGAATTTTCCAATGCGCAGCTCTTTGCAAAAGAGAGATATTGGCAAGGAAAAGCTGTCTTGTACCTTTGCATTTTTCTCCCAAACGAAGGACACTAGAAAGAAAATTTTAAAGCCTCCTGTTAGACCATCATCTACACGACATAGCCCTGAATTTTCCAATGCGCAGCTCTTTGCAAAAGAGAGATATTGGCAAGGAAAAGCTGTCTTGTACCATTGCATTTTTCTCCCAAACGAAGGACACTAGAAAGAAAATTTTAAAGCCTCCTGTTAGGCCATCATCTACACGGCATAGCCCTGAATTTTCCAATGCGTAGCTCTTTGCAAAAGAGAGATATTGGCAAGGAAAAGCTGTCTTGCACCTTTGCATTTTTCTCCCAAACGAAGGACACTAGAAAGAAAATTTTAAAGCCTCCTGTTAGGCCATCATCTACACGACATAGCCCTGAATTTTCCAATGCGCAGCTCTTTGCAAAAGAGAGATATTGGCAAGGAAAAGCTGTCTTGTACCTTTGCATTTTTCTCCCAAACGAAGGACACTAGAATTAAAATTTTAAAGCCTCCTGTTAGGCCATCATCTACACGACATAGCCCTGAATTTTCCAATGCGTAGCTCTTTGCAAAAGAGAGATATTGGCAAGGAAAAGCTGTCTTGTACCTTTGCATTTTTCTCCCAAACGAAGGACACTAGAATTAAAATTTTAAAGCTTCCTGTTAGGCCATCATCTACACGACATAGCCCTGAATTTTCCAATGCGCAGCTCTTTGCAAAAGAGAGATATTGGCAAGGAAAAGCTGTCTTGTACCTTTGCATTTTTCTCCCAAACGAAGGTCACTAGAAAGAAAATTTTAAAGCCTCCTGTTAGGCCATCATCTACACGACATAGCCCTGAATTTTCCAATGCGTAGCTCTTTGCAAAAGAGAGATATTGGCAAGGAAAAGCTGTCTTGTACCATTGCATTTTTCTCCCAAACGAAGGACACTAGAAAGAAAATTTTAAAGCCTCCTGTTAGGCCATAATCTACACGAAATAGCCCTGTAATTTTCCAATGCGCAGATGTTTGCAAAAGAGAGATATTGGCAAGGAAAAGCTGTCTTGAACCATTGCATTTTTCTCCCAAACGAAGGTCACTAGAAAGAAAATTTTAAAGCCTCCTGTTAGGCCATCATCTACACGACATAGCCCTTAATTTTCCAATGCGTAGCTCTTTGCAAAATAGAGATATTGGCAAGGAAAAGCTGTCTTGTACCTTTGCATTTTTCTCCCAAACGAAGGTCACTAGAAAGAAAATTTTAAAGCCTCCTGTTAGGCCATCATCTACACGACATAGCCCTGAATTTTCCAATGCGTAGCTCTTTGCAAAAGAGAGATATTGGCAAGGAAAAGCTGTCTTGTACCTTTGCATTTTTCTCCCAAACGAAGGACACTAGAATTAAAATTTTAAAGCCTCCTGTTAGGCCATCATCTACACGACATAGCCCTGAATTTTCCAATGAGCAGCTCTTTGCAAAAGAGAGATATTGGCAAGGAAAAGCTGTCTTGTACCTTTGCATTTTTCTCCCAAACGAAGGTCACTAGAAAGAAAATTTTAAAGCCTCCTGTTAGGCCATCATCTACACGACATAGCCCTGAATTTTCCAATGCGTAGCTCTTTGCAAAAGAGAGATATTGGCAAGGAAAAGCTGTCTTGTACCTTTGCATTTTTCTCCCAAACGAAGGTCACTAGAAAGAAAATTTTAAAGCCTCCTGTTAGGCCATCATCTACACGACATAGCCCTGAATTTTCCAATGCGCAGCTCTTTGCAAAAGAGAGATATTGGCAAGGAAAAGCTGTCTTGTACCATTGCATTTTACTCCCAAACGAAGGACACTAGAAAGAAAATTTTAAAGCCTCCTGTTAGGCCATCATCTACACGAAATAGCCCTGAATTTTCCAATGCGCAGCTCTTTGCAAAAGAGAGATATTGGCAAGGAAAAGCTGTCTTGTACCATTGCATTTTTCTCCCAAACGAAGGACACTAGAAAGAAAATTTTAAAGCCTCCTGTTAGGCCATCATCTACACGACATAGCCCTGAATTTTCCAATGCGCAGCTCTTTGCAAAAGAGAGATATTGGCAAGGAAAAGCTGTCTTTTACCTTTGCATTTTTCTCCCAAACGAAGGTCACTAGAAAGAAAATTTTAAAGCCTCCTGTTAGGCCATCATCTACACGACATAGCCCTGAATTTTCCAATGCGTAGCTCTTTGCAAAAGAGAGATATTGGCAAGGAAAAGCTGTCTTGCACCTTTGCATTTTTCTCCCAAACGAAGGAAACTAGAAAGAAAATTTTAAAGCCTCCTGTTAGGCCATCATCTACACGACATAGCCCAGAATTTTCCAATGCGCAGCTCTTTGCAAAAGAGAGATATTGGCAAGGAAAAGCTGTCTTGTACCATTGCATTTTTCTCCCAAACGAAGGACACTAGAAAGAAAATTTTAAAGCCTCCTGTTAGGCCATCATCTACACGGCATAGCCCTGAATTTTCCAATGCGTAGCTCTTTGCAAAAGAGAGATATTGGCAAGGAAAAGCTGTCTTGCACCTTTGCATTTTTCTCCCAAACGAAGGACACTAGAAAGAAAATTTTAAAGCCTCCTGTTAGGCCATCATCTACACGACATAGCCCTGAATTTTCCAATGCGTAGCTCTTTGCAAAAGAGAGATATTGGCAAGGAAAAGCTGTCTTGTACCTTTGCATTTTTCTCCCAAACGAAGGACACTAGAATTAAAATTTTAAAGCTTCCTGTTAGGCCATCATCTACACGACATAGCCCTGAATTTTCCAATGCGCAGCTCTTTGCAAAAGAGAGATATTGGCAAGGAAAAGCTGTCTTGTACCTTTGCATTTTTCTCCCAAACGAAGGTCACTAGAAAGAAAATTTTAAAGCCTCCTGTTAGGCCATCATCTACACGACATAGCCCTGAATTTTCCAATGCGTAGCTCTTTGCAAAAGAGAGATATTGGCAAGGAAAAGCTGTCTTGTACCATTGCATTTTTCTCCCAAACGAAGGACACTAGAAAGAAAATTTTAAAGCCTCCTGTTAGGCCATAATCTACACGAAATAGCCCTGTAATTTTCCAATGCGCAGATGTTTGCAAAAGAGAGATATTGGCAAGGAAAAGCTGTCTTGAACCATTGCATTTTTCTCCCAAACGAAGGTCACTAGAAAGAAAATTTTAAAGCCTCCTGTTAGGCCATCATCTACACGACATAGCCCTTAATTTTCCAATGCGTAGCTCTTTGCAAAATAGAGATATTGGCAAGGAAAAGCTGTCTTGTACCTTTGCATTTTTCTCCCAAACGAAGGTCACTAGAAAGAAAATTTTAAAGCCTCCTGTTAGGCCATCATCTACACGACATAGCCCTGAATTTTCCAATGCGTAGCTCTTTGCAAAAGAGAGATATTGGCAAGGAAAAGCTGTCTTGTACCTTTGCATTTTTCTCCCAAACGAAGGACACTAGAATTAAAATTTTAAAGCCTCCTGTTAGGCCATCATCTACACGACATAGCCCTGAATTTTCCAATGAGCAGCTCTTTGCAAAAGAGAGATATTGGCAAGGAAAAGCGGTCTTGTACCTTTGCATTTTTCTCCCAAACGAAGGTCACTAGAAAGAAAATTTTAAAGCCTCCTGTTAGGCCATCATCTACACGACATAGCCCTGAATTTTCCAATGCGTAGCTCTTTGCAAAAGAGAGATATTGGCAAGGAAAAGCTGTCTTGTACCTTTGCATTTTTCTCCCAAACGAAGGTCACTAGAAAGAAAATTTTAAAGGCTCCTGTTAGGCCATCATCTACACGACATAGCCCTGAATTTTCCAATGCGCAGCTCTTTGCAAAAGAGAGATATTGGCAAGGAAAAGCTGTCTTGTACCATTGCATTTTACTCCCAAACGAAGGACACTAGAAAGAAAATTTTAAAGCCTCCTGTTAGGCCATCATCTACACGAAAAAGCCCTGAATTTTCCAATGCGCAGCTCTTTGCAAAAGAGAGATATTGGCAAGGAAAAGCTGTCTTGTACCATTGCATTTTTCTCCCAAACGAAGGACACTAGAAAGAACATTTTAAAGCCTCCTGTTAGGCCATCATCTACACGACATAGCCCTGAATTTTCCAATGCGCAGCTCTTTGCAAAAGAGAGATATTGGCAAGGAAAAGCTGTCTTGTACCTTTGCATTTTTCTCCCAAACGAAGGTCACTAGAAAGAAAATTTTAAAGCCTCCTGTTAGGCCATCATCTACACGACATAGCCCTGAATTTTCCAATGCGTAGCTCTTTGCAAAAGAGAGATATTGGCAAGGAAAAGCTGTCTTGCACCTTTGCATTTTTCTCCCAAACGAAGGACACTAGAAAGAAAATTTTAAAGCCTCCTGTTAGGCCATCATCTACACGAAATAGCCCTGAATTTTCCAATGCGCAGCTCTTTGCAAAAGAGAGATATTGGCAAGGAAAAGCTGTCTTGTACCATTGCATTTTTCTCCCAAACGAAGGACACTAGAAAGAAAATTTTAAAGCCTCCTGTTAGGCCATCATCTACACGACATAGCCCTGAATTTTCCAATGCGCAGCTCTTTGCAAAAGAGAGATATTGGCAAGGAAAAGCTGTCTTGTACCTTTGCATTTTTCTCCCAAACGAAGGACACTAGAAAGAAAATTTTAAAGCCTCCTGTTAGGCCATCATCTTACACGACATAGCCCTGAATTTTCCAATGCGCAGCTCTTTGCAAAAGAGAGATATTGGCAAGGAAAAGCTGTCTTGTACCTTTGCATTTTTCTCCCAAACGAAGGACACTAGAATTAAAATTTTTAAAGCCTCCTGTTAGGCCATCATCTACACGACATAGCCCTGAATTTTCCAATGCGTAGCTCTTTGCAAAAGAGAGATATTGGCAAGGAAAAGCTGTCTTGTACCTTTGCATTTTTCTCCCAAACGAAGGTCACTAGAAAGAAAATTTTAAAGCCTCCTGTTAGGCCATCATCTACACGACATAGCCCTGAATTTTCCAATGCGTAGCTCTTTGCAAAAGAGAGATATTGGCAAGGAAAAGCTGTCTTGTACCTTTGCATTTTTCTCCCAAACGAAGGTCACTAGAAAGAAAATTTTAAAGCCTCCTGTTAGGCCATCATCTACACGACATAGCCCTGAATTTTCCAATGCGCAGCTCTTTGCAAAAGAGAGATATTGGCAAGGAAAAGCTGTCTTGTACCATTGCATTTTACTCCCAAACGAAGGACACTAGAAAGAAAATTTTAAAGCCTCCTGTTAGGCCATCATCTACACGAAATAGCCCTGAATTTTCCAATGCGCAGCTCTTTGCAAAAGAGAGATATTGGCAAGGAAAAGCTGTCTTGTACCATTGCATTTTTCTCCCAAACGAAGGACACTAGAAAGAAAATTTTAAAGCCTCCTGTTAGGCCATCATCTACACGACATAGCCCTGAATTTTCCAATGCGCAGCTCTTTGCAAAAGAGAGATATTGGCAAGGAAAAGCTGTCTTGTACCTTTGCATTTTTCTCCCAAACGAAGGTCACTAGAAAGAAAATTTTAAAGCCTCCTGTTAGGCCATCATCTACACGACATAGCCCTGAATTTTCCAATGCGTAGCTCTTTGCAAAAGAGAGATATTGGCAAGGAAAAGCTGTCTTGTACCTTTGCATTTTTCTCCCAAACGAAGGACACTAGAAAGAAAATTTTAAAGCCTCCTGTTAGGCCATCATCTACACGAAATAGCCCTGAATTTTCCAATGCGCAGCTCTTTGCAAAAGAGAGATATTGGCAAGGAAAAGCTGTCTTGTACCATTGCATTTTTCTCCCAAACGAAGGACACTAGAAAGAAAATTTTAAAGCCTCCTGTTAGGCCATCATCTACACGACATAGCCCTGAATTTTCCAATGCGCAGCTCTTTGCAAAAGAGAGATATTGGCAAGGAAAAGCTGTCTTGTACCTTTGCATTTTTCTCCCAAACGAAGGACACTAGAAAGAAAATTTTAAAGCCTCCTGTTAGGCCATCATCTACACGACATAGCCCTGAATTTTCCAATGCGCAGCTCTTTGCAAAAGAGAGATATTGGCAAGGAAAAGCTGTCTTGTACCTTTGCATTTTTCTCCCAAACGAAGGACACTAGAATTAAAATTTTAAAGCCTCCTGTTAGGCCATCATCTACACGACATAGCCCTGAATTTTCCAATGCGTAGCTCTTTGCAAAAGAGAGATATTGGCAAGGAAAAGCTGTCTTGTACCTTTGCATTTTTCTCCCAAACCAGGGACACTAGAATTAAAATTTTAAAGCCTCCTGTTAGGCCATCATCTACACGACATAGCCCTGAATTTTCCAATGCGTAGCTCTTTGCAAAAGAGAGATATTGGCAAGGAAAAGCTGTCTTGTACCTTTGCATTTTTCTCCCAAACCAGGGACACTAGAATTAAAATTTTAAAGCCTCCTGTTAGGCCATCATCTACACGACATAGCCCTGAATTTTCCAATGCGTAGCTCTTTGCAAAAGAGAGATATTGGCAAGGAAAAGCTGTCTTGTACCTTTGCATTTTTCTCCCAAACGAAGGACACTAGAATTAAAATTTTAAAGCCTCCTGTTAGGCCATCATCTACACGACATAGCCCTGAATTTTCCAATGAGCAGCTCTTTGCAAAAGAGAGATATTGGCAAGGAAAAGCTGTCTTGTACCTTTGCATTTTTCTCCCAAACGAAGGTCACTAGAAAGAAAATTTTAAAGCCTCCTGTTAGGCCATCATCTACACGACATAGCCCTGAATTTTCCAATGCGTAGCTCTTTGCAAAAGAGAGATATTGGCAAGGAAAAGCTGTCTTGTACCTTTGCATTTTTCTCCCAAACGAAGGTCACTAGAAAGAAAATTTTAAAGCCTCCTGTTAGGCCATCATCTACACGACATAGCCCTGAATTTTCCAATGCGCAGCTCTTTGCAAAAGAGAGATATTGGCAAGGAAAAGCTGTCTTGTACCATTGCATTTTACTCCCAAACGAAGGACACTAGAAAGAAAATTTTAAAGCCTCCTGTTAGGCCATCATCTACACGAAATAGCCCTGAATTTTCCAATGCGCAGCTCTTTGCAAAAGAGAGATATTGGCAAGGAAAAGCTGTCTTGTACCATTGCATTTTTCTCCCAAACGAAGGACACTAGAAAGAAAATTTTAAAGCCTCCTGTTAGGCCATCATCTACACGACATAGCCCTGAATTTTCCAATGCGCAGCTCTTTGCAAAAGAGAGATATTGGCAAGGAAAAGCTGTCTTTTACCTTTGCATTTTTCTCCCAAACGAAGGTCACTAGAAAGAAAATTTTAAAGCCTCCTGTTAGGCCATCATCTACACGACATAGCCCTGAATTTTCCAATGCGTAGCTCTTTGCAAAAGAGAGATATTGGCAAGGAAAAGCTGTCTTGCACCTTTGCATTTTTCTCCCAAACGAAGGAAACTAGAAAGAAAATTTTAAAGCCTCCTGTTAGGCCATCATCTACACGACATAGCCCAGAATTTTCCAATGCGCAGCTCTTTGCAAAAGAGAGATATTGGCAAGGAAAAGCTGTCTTGTACCATTGCATTTTTCTCCCAAACGAAGGACACTAGAAAGAAAATTTTAAAGCCTCCTGTTAGGCCATCATCTACACGGCATAGCCCTGAATTTTCCAATGCGTAGCTCTTTGCAAAAGAGAGATATTGGCAAGGAAAAGCTGTCTTGCACCTTTGCATTTTTCTCCCAAACGAAGGACACTAGAAAGAAAATTTTAAAGCCTCCTGTTAGGCCATCATCTACACGACATAGCCCTGAATTTTCCAATGCGTAGCTCTTTGCAAAAGAGAGATATTGGCAAGGAAAAGCTGTCTTGTACCTTTGCATTTTTCTCCCAAACGAAGGACACTAGAATTAAAATTTTAAAGCTTCCTGTTAGGCCATCATCTACACGACATAGCCCTGAATTTTCCAATGCGCAGCTCTTTGCAAAAGAGAGATATTGGCAAGGAAAAGCTGTCTTGTACCTTTGCATTTTTCTCCCAAACGAAGGTCACTAGAAAGAAAATTTTAAAGCCTCCTGTTAGGCCATCATCTACACGACATAGCCCTGAATTTTCCAATGCGTAGCTCTTTGCAAAAGAGAGATATTGGCAAGGAAAAGCTGTCTTGTACCATTGCATTTTTCTCCCAAACGAAGGACACTAGAAAGAAAATTTTAAAGCCTCCTGTTAGGCCATAATCTACACGAAATAGCCCTGTAATTTTCCAATGCGCAGATGTTTGCAAAAGAGAGATATTGGCAAGGAAAAGCTGTCTTGAACCATTGCATTTTTCTCCCAAACGAAGGTCACTAGAAAGAAAATTTTAAAGCCTCCTGTTAGGCCATCATCTACACGACATAGCCCTTAATTTTCCAATGCGTAGCTCTTTGCAAAATAGAGATATTGGCAAGGAAAAGCTGTCTTGTACCTTTGCATTTTTCTCCCAAACGAAGGTCACTAGAAAGAAAATTTTAAAGCCTCCTGTTAGGCCATCATCTACACGACATAGCCCTGAATTTTCCAATGCGTAGCTCTTTGCAAAAGAGAGATATTGGCAAGGAAAAGCTGTCTTGTACCTTTGCATTTTTCTCCCAAACGAAGGACACTAGAATTAAAATTTTAAAGCCTCCTGTTAGGCCATCATCTACACGACATAGCCCTGAATTTTCCAATGAGCAGCTCTTTGCAAAAGAGAGATATTGGCAAGGAAAAGCGGTCTTGTACCTTTGCATTTTTCTCCCAAACGAAGGTCACTAGAAAGAAAATTTTAAAGCCTCCTGTTAGGCCATCATCTACACGACATAGCCCTGAATTTTCCAATGCGTAGCTCTTTGCAAAAGAGAGATATTGGCAAGGAAAAGCTGTCTTGTACCTTTGCATTTTTCTCCCAAACGAAGGTCACTAGAAAGAAAATTTTAAAGGCTCCTGTTAGGCCATCATCTACACGACATAGCCCTGAATTTTCCAATGCGCAGCTCTTTGCAAAAGAGAGATATTGGCAAGGAAAAGCTGTCTTGTACCATTGCATTTTACTCCCAAACGAAGGACACTAGAAAGAAAATTTTAAAGCCTCCTGTTAGGCCATCATCTACACGAAAAAGCCCTGAATTTTCCAATGCGCAGCTCTTTGCAAAAGAGAGATATTGGCAAGGAAAAGCTGTCTTGTACCATTGCATTTTTCTCCCAAACGAAGGACACTAGAAAGAACATTTTAAAGCCTCCTGTTAGGCCATCATCTACACGACATAGCCCTGAATTTTCCAATGCGCAGCTCTTTGCAAAAGAGAGATATTGGCAAGGAAAAGCTGTCTTGTACCTTTGCATTTTTCTCCCAAACGAAGGTCACTAGAAAGAAAATTTTAAAGCCTCCTGTTAGGCCATCATCTACACGACATAGCCCTGAATTTTCCAATGCGTAGCTCTTTGCAAAAGAGAGATATTGGCAAGGAAAAGCTGTCTTGCACCTTTGCATTTTTCTCCCAAACGAAGGACACTAGAAAGAAAATTTTAAAGCCTCCTGTTAGGCCATCATCTACACGAAATAGCCCTGAATTTTCCAATGCGCAGCTCTTTGCAAAAGAGAGATATTGGCAAGGAAAAGCTGTCTTGTACCATTGCATTTTTCTCCCAAACGAAGGACACTAGAAAGAAAATTTTAAAGCCTCCTGTTAGGCCATCATCTACACGACATAGCCCTGAATTTTCCAATGCGCAGCTCTTTGCAAAAGAGAGATATTGGCAAGGAAAAGCTGTCTTGTACCTTTGCATTTTTCTCCCAAACGAAGGACACTAGAAAGAAAATTTTAAAGCCTCCTGTTAGGCCATCATCTTACACGACATAGCCCTGAATTTTCCAATGCGCAGCTCTTTGCAAAAGAGAGATATTGGCAAGGAAAAGCTGTCTTGTACCTTTGCATTTTTCTCCCAAACGAAGGACACTAGAATTAAAATTTTTAAAGCCTCCTGTTAGGCCATCATCTACACGACATAGCCCTGAATTTTCCAATGCGTAGCTCTTTGCAAAAGAGAGATATTGGCAAGGAAAAGCTGTCTTGTACCTTTGCATTTTTCTCCCAAACGAAGGTCACTAGAAAGAAAATTTTAAAGCCTCCTGTTAGGCCATCATCTACACGACATAGCCCTGAATTTTCCAATGCGTAGCTCTTTGCAAAAGAGAGATATTGGCAAGGAAAAGCTGTCTTGTACCTTTGCATTTTTCTCCCAAACGAAGGTCACTAGAAAGAAAATTTTAAAGCCTCCTGTTAGGCCATCATCTACACGACATAGCCCTGAATTTTCCAATGCGCAGCTCTTTGCAAAAGAGAGATATTGGCAAGGAAAAGCTGTCTTGTACCATTGCATTTTACTCCCAAACGAAGGACACTAGAAAGAAAATTTTAAAGCCTCCTGTTAGGCCATCATCTACACGAAATAGCCCTGAATTTTCCAATGCGCAGCTCTTTGCAAAAGAGAGATATTGGCAAGGAAAAGCTGTCTTGTACCATTGCATTTTTCTCCCAAACGAAGGACACTAGAAAGAAAATTTTAAAGCCTCCTGTTAGGCCATCATCTACACGACATAGCCCTGAATTTTCCAATGCGCAGCTCTTTGCAAAAGAGAGATATTGGCAAGGAAAAGCTGTCTTGTACCTTTGCATTTTTCTCCCAAACGAAGGTCACTAGAAAGAAAATTTTAAAGCCTCCTGTTAGGCCATCATCTACACGACATAGCCCTGAATTTTCCAATGCGTAGCTCTTTGCAAAAGAGAGATATTGGCAAGGAAAAGCTGTCTTGTACCTTTGCATTTTTCTCCCAAACGAAGGACACTAGAAAGAAAATTTTAAAGCCTCCTGTTAGGCCATCATCTACACGAAATAGCCCTGAATTTTCCAATGCGCAGCTCTTTGCAAAAGAGAGATATTGGCAAGGAAAAGCTGTCTTGTACCATTGCATTTTTCTCCCAAACGAAGGACACTAGAAAGAAAATTTTAAAGCCTCCTGTTAGGCCATCATCTACACGACATAGCCCTGAATTTTCCAATGCGCAGCTCTTTGCAAAAGAGAGATATTGGCAAGGAAAAGCTGTCTTGTACCTTTGCATTTTTCTCCCAAACGAAGGACACTAGAAAGAAAATTTTAAAGCCTCCTGTTAGGCCATCATCTACACGACATAGCCCTGAATTTTCCAATGCGCAGCTCTTTGCAAAAGAGAGATATTGGCAAGGAAAAGCTGTCTTGTACCTTTGCATTTTTCTCCCAAACGAAGGACACTAGAATTAAAATTTTAAAGCCTCCTGTTAGGCCATCATCTACACGACATAGCCCTGAATTTTCCAATGCGTAGCTCTTTGCAAAAGAGAGATATTGGCAAGGAAAAGCTGTCTTGTACCTTTGCATTTTTCTCCCAAACCAGGGACACTAGAATTAAAATTTTAAAGCCTCCTGTTAGGCCATCATCTACACGACATAGCCCTGAATTTTCCAATGCGCAGCTCTTTGCAAAAGAGAGATATTGGCAAGGAAAAGCTGTCTTGTACCTTTGCATTTTTCTCCCAAACGAAGGACACTAGAAAGAAAATTTTAAAGCCTCCTGTTAGGCCATCATCTACACGACATAGCCCTGAATTTTCCAATGCGCAGCTCTTTGCAAAAGAGAGATATTGGCAAGGAAAAGCTGTCTTGTACCTTTGCATATTTCTCCCAAATGAAGGACACTAGAATTAAAATTTTAAAGCCTCCTGTTAGGCCATCATCTACACGACATAGCCCTGAATTTTCCAATGCGTAGCTCTTTGCAAAAGAGAGATATTGGCAAGGAAAAGCTGTCTTGAACCTTTGCATTTTTCTCCCAAACGAAGGACACTAGAATTAAAATTTTAAAGCCTCCTGTTAGGCCATCATCTACACGACATAGCCCTGAATTTTCCAATGCGCAGCTCTTTGCAAAAGAGAGATATTGGCAAGGAAAAGCTGTCTTGTACCTTTGCATTTTTCTCCCAAACGAAGGTCACTAGAAAGAAAATTTTAAAGCCTCCTGTTAGGCCATCATCTACACGACATAGCCCTGAATTTTCCAATGCGTAGCTCTTTGCAAAAGAGAGATATTGGCAAGGAAAAGCTGTCTTGTACCATTGCATTTTTCTCCCAAATGAAGGACACTAGAAAATTTTTTTTAAAGCCTCCTGTTAGGCCATCATCTACACGAAATAGCCCTGTAATTTTCCAATGCGCAGCTCTTTGCAAAAGAGAGATATTGGCAAGGAAAAGCTGTCTTGTACCATTGCATTTTTCTCCCAAACGAAGGACACTAGAAAGAAAATTGTAAAGCCTCCTGTTAGGCCATCATCTACACGACATAGCCCTGAATTTTCCAATGCGCAGCTCTTTGCAAAAGAGAGATATTGGCAAGGAAAAGCTGTCTTGTACCTTTGCATTTTTCTCCCAAACGAAGGACACTAGAAAGAAAATTTTAAAGCCTCCTGTTAGGCCATCATCTACACGACATAGCCCTGAATTTTCCAATGCGCAGCTCTTTGCAAAAGAGAGATATTGGCAAGGAAAAGCTGTCTTGTACCTTTGCATTTTTCTCCCAAACGAAGGACACTAGAATTAAAATTTTAAAGCCTCCTGTTAGGCCATCATCTACACGACATAGCCCTGAATTTTCCAATGCGTAGCTCTTTGCAAAAGAGAGATATTGGCAAGGAAAAGCTGTCTTGTACCTTTGCATTTTTCTCCCAAACCAGGGACACTAGAATTAAAATTTTAAAGCCTCCTGTTAGGCCATCATCTACACGACATAGCCCTGAATTTTCCAATGCGCAGCTCTTTGCAAAAGAGAGATATTGGCAAGGAAAAGCTGTCTTGTACCTTTGCATTTTTCTCCCAAACGAAGGTCACTAGAAAGAAAATTTTAAAGCCTCCTGTTAGGCCATCATCTACACGACATAGCCCTGAATTTTCCAATGCGCAGCTCTTTGCAAAAGAGAGATATTGGCAAGGAAAAGCTGTCTTGTACCTTTGCATTTTTCTCCCAAACGAAGGAAACTAGAAAGAAAATTTTAAAGCCTCCTGTTAGGTCATCATCTACACGACATAGCCCTGAATTTTCCAATGCGCAGCTCTTTGCAAAAGAGAGATATTGGCAAGGAAAAGCTGTCTTGTACCTTTGCATTTTTCTCCCAAACGAAGGACACTAGAAAGAAAATTTTAAAGCCTCCTGTTAGGCCATCATCTACACGACATAGCCCTGAATTTTCCAATGCGCAGCTCTTTGCAAAAGAGAGATATTGGCAAGGAAAAGCTGTCTTGTACCTTTGCATTTTTCTCCCAAACGAAGGACACTAGAATTAAAATTTTAAAGCCTCCTGTTAGGCCATCATCTACACGACATAGCCCTGAATTTTCCAATGCGTAGCTCTTTGCAAAAGAGAGATATTGGCAAGGAAAAGCTGTCTTGTACCTTTGCATTTTTCTACCAAACGAAGGACACTAGAATTAAAATTTTAAAGCCTCCTGTTAGGCCATCATCTACACGACATAGCCCTTAATTTTCCAATGCGCAGCTCTTTGCAAAAGAGAGATATTGGCAAGGAAAAGCTGTCTTGTACCATTGCATTTTTCTCCCAAACGAAGGAAACTAGAATTAAAATTTTAAAGCCTCCTGTTAGGCCATCATCTACACGATATAGCCCTGAATTTTCCAATACGCAGCTCTTTGCAAACGAGAGATATTGGCAAGGAAAAGCTGTCTTGTACCTTTGCATTTTTCTCCCAAACGAAGGACACTAGAAAGAAAAATGTAAAGCCTCCTGTTAGGCCATCATCTACACGACATAGCCCTGAATTTTCCAATGCGTAGCTCTTTGCAAAAGAGAGATATTGGCAAGGAAAAGCTGTCTTGTACCTTTGCATTTTTCTCCCAAACGAAGGACACTAGAAAGAAAATTTTAAAGCCTCCTGTTAGACCATCATCTACACGACATAGCCCTGAATTTTCCAATGCGCAGCTCTTTGCAAAAGAGAGATATTGGCATGGAAAAGCTGTCTTGTACCTTTGCATTTTTCTCCCAAACGAAGGACACTAGAAAGAAAATTTTAAAGCCTCCTGTTAGGCCATCATCTACACGACATAGCCCTGAATTTTCCAATGCGCAGCTCTTTGCAAAAGAGAGATATTGGCAAGGAAAAGCTGTCTTGTACCATTGCATTTTTCTCCCAAACGAAGGACACTAGAAAGAAAATTTTAAAGCCTCCTGTTAGGCCATCATCTACACGGCATAGCCCTGAATTTTCCAATGCGTAGCTCTTTGCAAAAGAGAGATATTGGCAAGGAAAAGCTGTCTTGCACCTTTGCATTTTTCCCCAAACGAAGGACACTAGAATTAAAATTTTAAAGCCTCCTGTTAGGCCATCATCTACACGACATAGCCCTGAATTTTCCAATGCGCAGCTCTATGCAAAAGAGAGATATTGGCAAGGAAAAGCTGTCTTGTACCTTTGCATTTTTCTCCCAAACGAAGGTCACTAGAAATAAAATTTTAAAGCCTCCTGTTAGGCCATCATCTACACGACATAGCCCTGAATTTTCCAATGCGCAGCTCTTTGCAAAAGAGAGATATTGGCAAGGAAAAGCTATCTTGTACATTTGCATTTTTCTCCAAAACGAAGGACACTAGAATTAAAATTTTAAAGCCTCCTGTTAGGCCATCATCTACACGGCATAGCCCTGAATTTTCCAAACAGACAGCAAACTAGGCTGGAGAAAGACCTGAGACAAAGAGATCTGAATTATATGAGAGCCGACCAGAGGAAACACAAATTATGCAGTCAAGTGTCCCACATTTGGGGAAATCGCAGGAGCAGCACACCCAGAGTGCAATGGGTGAGCCTTGCCCTGGGAGAAGCACCTTCCTGATCATAGTATCTCACCTGGCAGGTAAATAGGAGTTGGGCTAGAGCTGGGGAGGGTCGCTGCTCGTGCACCCCCCTGTCAAGTGAAGGAGATCCAACTGAGGCAGCACAAGGGAACTCTCGAAAGAAGAACAAGGCTAGAGGAAGATCTGAGACAAAGAAATCTGACTTTTACCAGAGCTGACCAGAGGAAAGCACAAACACAGTCCCCCACTACCACAAATAATGCAGTTGAGTTTCCCACATTTGGGGAAATCACAGGGGTCAGCATACCCAGAATGCAATGAATGAACCTCACCCTGGGAGAACAATCTTCATGACCATGGTATCTCCTATGCAAAATAAGTATGATTTGGGATAGGGCTGGGGAGGGCCGCTGCTCAGGCACATCTCTGTCAAGTAAAGGAGATTCAACTGAGGCAGCACAAGGGAACTCTCATCTGGGGACAACAACTGCAGGGAGAACACATATTTTCAGATGAACATGGGAGGGCAGAAGGCTGCCTAATACTGAAGCACCCCCAAACAACAAACCAAATGCAACAACTAGTGCAAGCATTCCTGGGGGAAGGCCTGCAGCAGATTGATTTGCATATGGTAATGCCATCCAAGCAGTGGGTCAAAGTTGGCTTCAACCCTCGTCTGCATATGAAAAGAGAAAAGGGGCGTGGCAGGGCATGGCGGCCTTTTGCGGCGCTTGGATGACCCCTAGTTCGCATTAAACACCTCCACCCTCCTTCGGTGTGGGGCTCATGTTGGCTATGCCCCAGCCCCTGAAGCATTCAAGCTGATTTCTTGCAGCAGCTGGGCACTGTAACAGCTCCAGAGCTGCTCTGTAAGGCAAGTAAAAGGGTGTGGGCCCTGCAGCACTACCTGTAGTTTGCATTGTGCATTGGAAGGCACAAAGTAAGCAGACGGGAGAAGTCAGGATAGTGCGCAAGGGAATAGAAGGGAGCGGCTCAAGAAAAGAGAAGTGGAAACAGGCAGCAAACTAGGCTGGAGAGAGACCTGAGACAAAGAGATCTGAATTATATGAGAGCCGACCAGGGGAAACACAAATTATGCAGTCAAGTTTCCCACATTTGGGGAAATCAAAGGGGCAGCACACCCAGAGTGCAATGGGTGAGCCTTGCCCTGGGAGAAGCACCTACATGATCATAGTATCTCACCTGGCAGGTAAGTAGGAGTTGGGCTAGAGCTGGGGAGGGTCGCTGCTCGGGCACCCCCCTGTCAAGTGAAGGAGATCCAACTGAGGCAGCACAAGGGAACTCTCGAAAGAAGAACAAAGCTAGAGGAAGATCTGAGACAAAGAAATCTGACTTTTACCAGAGCTGACCAGAGGAAAGCACAAACACAGTCCCCCACTCCCACAAATAATGCAGTCGAGTTTCCCACATTTGGGGAAATCACAGGGGTCATCATACCCAGAATGCAATGAATGAACCTCACCCTGGGAGAACAATCTTCATGACCATGATATCTCCTATGCAAAATAAGTATGATTTGGGATAGGGCTGGGGAGGGCCGCTGCTCAGGCACATCTCTGTCAAGCAAAGGCGATTCAACTGAGGCAGCACAAGGGAACTCTCATCTGGGGACAACAACTGCAGGGAGAACACATATTTTCAGATGAACATGGGAGGGCAGAAGGCTGCCTAATACTGAAGCACCCCCAAACAACAAACCAAATGCAACAACTAGTGCAAACATTCCTGGGGGAAGGCCTGCAGCAGATGGATTTGCATATGGTGATGTCATCCAAGCAGTGGGTCAAAGTTGGCTTCAACCCTCGTCTGCATATGAAAAGAAAAAAGGGATGTGCAGGGCATGGCGGCCTTTTGCGGTGCTTGCATGACCCCTAATTCGCATTAAACACCTCCACCCTCCTTCGGTGTGGGGCTCATGTTGGCTATGCCCCAGCACCTGAAGCATTCAAGCTGATTTCTTGCAGCAGCTGGGCACTGTAACAGCTCCAGAGCTGCTCTGTAAGGCAACTAAAAAGGTGTGGGCCCTGCAGCACTACCTGTAGTTCGCATTGTGCGTTGGAAGGCACAAAGTAAGCAGACGGGAGAAGTCAGGATAGTGCGCAAGGGCATAGAAGGGAGCGGCTCAAGAAAAGAGAAGTGGAAACAGACAGCAAACTAGGCTGGAGAGAGACCTGAGACAAAGAGATCTGAATTATACGAGAGCCGACCAGAGGAAACACAAATTATGCAGTCAAGTGTCCCACATTTGGGGAAATCGCAGGAGCAGCACACCCAGAGTGCAATGGGTGAGCCTTGCCCTGGGAGAAGCACCTTCCTGATCATAGTATCTCACCTGGCAGGTAAGTAGGAGTTGGGCTAGAGCTGGGGAGGGTCGCTGCTCGGGCACCCCCCTGTCAAGTGAAGGAGATCCAACTGAGGCAGCACAAGGGAACTCTCGAAAGAAGAACAAGGCTAGAGGAAGATCTGAGACAAAGAAATCTGACTTTTACCAGAGCTGACCAGAGGAAAGCACAAACACAGTCCCCCACTACCACAAATAATGCAGTCGAGTTTCCCACATTTGGGGAAATCACAGGGGTCATCATACCCAGAATGCAATGAATAAACCTCACCCTGGGAGAACAATCTTCATGACCATGATATCTCCTATGCAAAATAAGTATGATTTGGGATAGGGCTGGGGAGGGCCACTGCTCAGGCACATCTCTGTCAAGTAAAGGCGATTCAACTGAGGCAGCACAAGGGAACTCTCATCTGGGGACAACAACTGCAGGGAGAACACATATTTTCAGATGAACATGGGAGGGCAGAAGGCTGCCTAATACTGAAGCACCCCCAAACAACAAACCAAATGCAACAACTAGTGCAAGCATTCCTGGAGGAAGGCCTGCAGCAGATGGATTTGCATATGGTGATGTCATCCAAGCAGTGGGTCAAAGTTGGCTTCAACCCTCGTCTGCATATGAAAAGAAAAAAGGGATGTGCAGGGCATGGCGGCCTTTTGCGGCGCTTGCATGACCCCTAATTCGCATTAAACACCTCCACCCTCCTTAGGTGTGGGGCTCATGTTGGCTATGCCCCAGCCCCTGAAGCATTCAAGCTGATTTCTTGCAGCAGCTGGGCACTGTAACAGCTCCAGAGCTGCTCTGTAAGGCAACTAAAAGGGTGTGGGCCCTGCAGCACTACCTGTAGTTCGCAATGTGCGTTGGAAGGCACAAAGTAAGCAGACGGGAGAAGTCAGGATAGTGCGCAAGGGCATAGAAGGGAGCGGCTCAAGAAAAGAGAAGTGGAAACAGACAGCAAACTAGGCTGGAGAGAGACCTGAGACAAAGAGATCTGAATTATACGAGAGCCGACCAGAGGAAACACAAATTATGCAGTCAAGTGTCCCACATTTGGGGAAATCGCAGGAGCAGCACACCCAGAGTGCAATGGGTGAGCCTTGCCCTGGGAGAAGCACCTTCCTGATCATAGTATCTCACCTGGCAGGTAAGTAGGAGTTGGGCTAGAGCTGGGGAGGGTCGCTGCTCGGGCACCCCCCTGTCAAGTGAAGGAGATCCAACTGAGGCAGCACAAGGGAACTCTCGAAAGAAGAACAAGGCTAGAGGAAGATCTGAGACAAAGAAATCTGACTTTTACCAGAGTTGACCAGAAGAAAGCACAAACACAGTCCCCCACTACCACAAATAATGCAGTCGAGTTTCCCACATTTGGGGAAATCACAGGGGTCAGCATACCCAGAATGCAATGAATGAACCTCACCCTGGGAGAACAATCTTCATGACCATGGTATCTCCTATGCAAAATAAGTATGATTTGGGATAGGGCTGGGGAGGGCCGCTGCTCAGGCACATCTCTGTCAAGTAAAGGAGATTCAACTGAGGCAGCACAAGGGAACTCTCATCTGGGGACAACAACTGCAGGGAGAACACATATTTTCAGATGAACATGGGAGGGCAGAAGGCTGCCTAATACTGAAGCACCCCCAAACAACAAACCAAATGCAACAACTAGTGCAAGCATTCCTGGGGGAAGGCCTGCAGCAGATGGATTTGCATATGGTGATGTCATCCAAGCAGTGGGTCAAAGTTGGCTTCAACCCTCGTCTGCATATGAAAAGAAAAAAGGGATGTGCAGGGCATGGCGTCCTTTTGTGGCGCTTGGATGACCCTTAATTTGCATTAAACATCTCCACCCTCCTTCGGTGTGGGGCTCATGTTGGCTATGCCCGAGCCCCTGAAGCATTCAAGATGATTTCTTGCAGCAGCTGGGCACTGTAACAGCTCCAGAGCTGCTCTGTGAGGCAAGTAAAAGGGTGTGGGCCCTGCAGCACTACCTGTAGTTTGCATTGTGTGTTGGAAGGCACAAAGTAAGCAGACGGGAGAAGTCAGGATAGTGCGCAAGGGCATAGAAGGGAGCGGCTCAAGATCAAGAAGAGAGAAGTGGAAACAGACAGCAAACTAGGCTGGAGAGAGACCTGAGACAAAGAGATCTGAATTATACGAGAGACGACCAGGGGAAACACAAATTATGCAGTCAAGTTTCCCACATTTGGGGAAATCAAAGGGGCAGCACACCCAGAGTGCAATGGGTGAGCCTTGCCCTGGGAGAAGCACCTACATGATCATAGTATCTCACCTGGCAGGTAAGTAGGAGTTGGGCTAGAGCTGGGGAGGGTCGCTGCTCGGGCACCCCCCTGTCAAGTGAAGGAGATCCAACTGAGGCAGCACAAGGGAACTCTCGAAAGAAGAACAAAGCTAGAGGAAGATCTGAGACAAAGAAATCTGACTTTTACCAGAGCTGACCAGAGGAAAGCACAAACACAGTCCCCCACTCCCACAAATAATGCAGTCGAGTTTCCCACATTTGGGGAAATCACAGGGGTCATCATACCCAGAATGCAATGAATGAACCTCACCCTGGGAGAACAATCTTCATGACCATGATATCTCCTATGCAAAATAAGTATGATTTGGGATAGGGCTGGGGAGGGCCGCTGCTCAGGCACATCTCTGTCAAGCAAAGGCGATTCAACTGAGGCAGCACAAGGGAACTCTCATCTGGGGACAACAACTGCAGGGAGAACACATATTTTCAGATGAACATGGGAGGGCAGAAGGCTGCCTAATACTGAAGCACCCCCAAACAACAAACCAAATGCAACAACTAGTGCAAACATTCCTGGGGGAAGGCCTGCAGCAGATGGATTTGCATATGGTGATGTCATCCAAGCAGTGGGTCAAAGTTGGCTTCAACCCTCGTCTGCATATGAAAAGAAAAAAGGGATGTGCAGGGCATGGCGGCCTTTTGCGGCGCTTGCATGACCCCTAATTCGCATTAAACACCTCCACCCTCCTTCGGTGTGGGGCTCATGTTGGCTATGCCCCAGCACCTGAAGCATTCAAGCTGATTTCTTGCAGCAGCTGGGCACTGTAACAGCTCCAGAGCTGCTCTGTAAGGCAACTAAAAAGGTGTGGGCCCTGCAGCACTACCTGTAGTTCGCATTGTGCGTTGGAAGGCACAAAGTAAGCAGACGGGAGAAGTCAGGATAGTGCGCAAGGGCATAGAAGGGAGCGGCTCAAGAAAAGAGAAGTGGAAACAGACAGCAAACTAGGCTGGAGAGAGACCTGAGACAAAGAGATCTGAATTATACGAGAGCCGACCAGAGGAAACACAAATTATGCAGTCAAGTGTCCCACATTTGGGGAAATCGCAGGAGCAGCACACCCAGAGTGCAATGGGTGAGCCTTGCCCTGGGAGAAGCACCTTCCTGATCATAGTATCTCACCTGGCAGGTAAGTAGGAGTTGGGCTAGAGCTGGGGAGGGTCGCTGCTCGGGCACCCCCCTGTCAAGTGAAGGAGATCCAACTGAGGCAGCACAAGGGAACTCTCGAAAGAAGAACAAGGCTAGAGGAAGATCTGAGACAAAGAAATCTGACTTTTACCAGAGCTGACCAGAGGAAAGCACAAACACAGTCCCCCACTACCACAAATAATGCAGTCGAGTTTCCCACATTTGGGGAAATCACAGGGGTCATCATACCCAGAATGCAATGAATAAACCTCACCCTGGGAGAACAATCTTCATGACCATGATATCTCCTATGCAAAATAAGTATGATTTGGGATAGGGCTGGGGAGGGCCACTGCTCAGGCACATCTCTGTCAAGTAAAGGCGATTCAACTGAGGCAGCACAAGGGAACTCTCATCTGGGGACAACAACTGCAGGGAGAACACATATTTTCAGATGAACATGGGAGGGCAGAAGGCTGCCTAATACTGAAGCACCCCCAAACAACAAACCAAATGCAACAACTAGTGCAAGCATTCCTGGAGGAAGGCCTGCAGCAGATGGATTTGCATATGGTGATGTCATCCAAGCAGTGGGTCAAAGTTGGCTTCAACCCTCGTCTGCATATGAAAAGAAAAAAGGGATGTGCAGGGCATGGCGGCCTTTTGCGGCGCTTGCATGACCCCTAATTCGCATTAAACACCTCCACCCTCCTTAGGTGTGGGGCTCATGTTGGCTATGCCCCAGCCCCTGAAGCATTCAAGCTGATTTCTTGCAGCAGCTGGGCACTGTAACAGCTCCAGAGCTGCTCTGTAAGGCAACTAAAAGGGTGTGGGCCCTGCAGCACTACCTGTAGTTCGCAATGTGCGTTGGAAGGCACAAAGTAAGCAGACGGGAGAAGTCAGGATAGTGCGCAAGGGCATAGAAGGGAGCGGCTCAAGAAAAGAGAAGTGGAAACAGACAGCAAACTAGGCTGGAGAGAGACCTGAGACAAAGAGATCTGAATTATACGAGAGCCGACCAGAGGAAACACAAATTATGCAGTCAAGTGTCCCACATTTGGGGAAATCGCAGGAGCAGCACACCCAGAGTGCAATGGGTGAGCCTTGCCCTGGGAGAAGCACCTTCCTGATCATAGTATCTCACCTGGCAGGTAAGTAGGAGTTGGGCTAGAGCTGGGGAGGGTCGCTGCTCGGGCACCCCCCTGTCAAGTGAAGGAGATCCAACTGAGGCAGCACAAGGGAACTCTCGAAAGAAGAACAAGGCTAGAGGAAGATCTGAGACAAAGAAATCTGACTTTTACCAGAGTTGACCAGAAGAAAGCACAAACACAGTCCCCCACTACCACAAATAATGCAGTCGAGTTTCCCACATTTGGGGAAATCACAGGGGTCAGCATACCCAGAATGCAATGAATGAACCTCACCCTGGGAGAACAATCTTCATGACCATGGTATCTCCTATGCAAAATAAGTATGATTTGGGATAGGGCTGGGGAGGGCCGCTGCTCAGGCACATCTCTGTCAAGTAAAGGAGATTCAACTGAGGCAGCACAAGGGAACTCTCATCTGGGGACAACAACTGCAGGGAGAACACATATTTTCAGATGAACATGGGAGGGCAGAAGGCTGCCTAATACTGAAGCACCCCCAAACAACAAACCAAATGCAACAACTAGTGCAAGCATTCCTGGGGGAAGGCCTGCAGCAGATGGATTTGCATATGGTGATGTCATCCAAGCAGTGGGTCAAAGTTGGCTTCAACCCTCGTCTGCATATGAAAAGAAAAAAGGGATGTGCAGGGCATGGCGTCCTTTTGTGGCGCTTGGATGACCCTTAATTTGCATTAAACATCTCCACCCTCCTTCGGTGTGGGGCTCATGTTGGCTATGCCCGAGCCCCTGAAGCATTCAAGATGATTTCTTGCAGCAGCTGGGCACTGTAACAGCTCCAGAGCTGCTCTGTGAGGCAAGTAAAAGGGTGTGGGCCCTGCAGCACTACCTGTAGTTTGCATTGTGTGTTGGAAGGCACAAAGTAAGCAGACGGGAGAAGTCAGGATAGTGCGCAAGGGCATAGAAGGGAGCGGCTCAAGATCAAGAAGAGAGAAGTGGAAACAGACAGCAAACTAGGCTGGAGAGAGACCTGAGACAAAGAGATCTGAATTATACGAGAGACGACCAGGGGAAACACAAATAATGCAGTCAAGTTTTCCACATTTGGGGAAATCAAAGGGGCAGCACACCCAGAGTGCAATGGGTGAGCCTTGCCCTGGGAGAAGCACCTACATGATCATAGTATCTCACCTGGCAGGTAAGTAGGAGTTGGGCTAGAGCTGGGGAGGGTCGCTGCTCGGGTACCCCCCTGTTAAGTGAAGGAGATCCAACTGAGGCAGCACAAGGGAACTCTCGAAAGAGGAACAAGGCTAGAGGAAGATCTGAGACAAAGAAATCTGATTTTTACCAGAGTTGACCAGAAGAAAGCACAAACACAGTCCCCCACTACCACAAATAATGCAGTTGAGTTTCCCACATTTGGGGAAATCACAGGGGTCAGCATACCCAGAATGCAATGAATGAACCTCACCCTGGGAGAACAATCTTCATGACCATGGTATCTCCTATGCAAAATAAGTATGATTTGGGATAGGGCTGGGGAGGGCCGCTGCTCAGGCACATCTCTGTCAAGTAAAGGAGATTCAACTGAGGCAGCACAAGGGAACTCTCATCTGGGGACAACAACTGCAGGGAGAACACATATTTTCAGATGAACATGGGAGGGCAGAAGGCTGCCTAATACTGAAGCACCCCCAAACAACAAACCAAATGCAACAACTAGTGCAAGCATTCCTGGGGGAAGGCCTGCAGCAGATGGATTTGCATATGGTGTTGTCATCAAAGCAGTGGGTCAAAGTTGGCTTCAACCCTCATCTGCATATGAAAAGAAAAAATGGATGTGCAGGGCATGGCGTCCTTTTGTGGCGCTTGGATGAACCCTCCTTCGGTGTGGGGCTCATGTTGGCTATGCCCCAGCCCCTGAAGCACTCAAGATGATTTCTTGCAGCAGCTGGGCACTGTAACAGCTCCAGAGTTGCTCTGTAAAGCATGTAAAAGGGTGTGGGCCCTGCAGCACTACCTGTAGTATGCATTGTGCGTTGGAAGGCACAAAGTAAGCAGATGGGAGAAGTCAGGATAGTGCGCAAGGGCATAGAAGGGAGCGGCTCAAGAAAATAGAAGAGGAAACAGACAGCAAACTAGGCTGAAGAGAGACCTGAGACAAAGAGATCTGAATTATATGAGAGCCGACCAGGGGAAACACAAATTATGCAGTCAAGTTTCCCACATTTGGGGAAATCAAAGGGGCAGCACACCCAGAGTGCAATGGGTGAGCCTTGCCCTGGGAGAAGCACCTACATGATCATAGTATCTCACCTGGCAGGTAAGTAGGAGTTGGGCTAGAGCTGGGGAGGGTCGCTGCTCGGGCACCCCCCTGTCAAGTGAAGGAGATCCAACTGAGGCAGCACAAGGGAACTCTCGAAAGAAGAACAAGGCTAGAGGAAGATCTGAGACAAAGAAATCTGACTTTTACCAGAGCTGACCAGAGGAAAGCACAAACACAGTCCCCCACTACCACAAATAATGCAGTCGAGTTTCCCACATTTGGGGAAATCACAGGGGTCATCATACCCAGAATGCAATGAATGAACCTCACCCTGGGAGAACAATCTTCATGACCATGATATCTCCTATGCAAAATAAGTATGATTTGGGATATGGCTGGGGAGGGCCGCTGCTCAGGCACATCTCTGTCAAGTAAAGGCGATTCAACTGAGGCAGCACAAGGGAACTCTCATCTGGGGACAACAACTGCAGGGAGAACACATATTTTCAGATGAACATGGGAGGGCAGAAGGCTGCCTAATACTGAAGCACCCCCAAACAACAAACCAAATGCAACAACTAGTGCAAGCTTTCCTGGGGGAAGGCCTGCAGCAGATGGATTTGCATATGGTGATGTCATCCAAGCAGTGGGTCAAAGTTGGCTTCAACCCTCGTCTGCATATGAAAAGAAAAAAGGGATGTGCAGGGCATGGCGTCCTTTTGCGGCGCTTGGATGACCCCTAATTCGCATTAAACACCTCCACCCTCCTTCGGTGTGGGGCTCATGTTGGCTATGCCCCAGCACCTGAAGCATTCAAGCTGATTTCTTGCAGCAGCTGGGCACTGTAACAGCTCCAGAGCTGCTCTGTAAGGCAAGTAAAAGGGTGTGGGCCCTGCAGCACTACCTGTAGTTCGCATTGTGCGTTGGAAGGCACAAAGTAAGCAGACGGGAGAAGTCAGGATAGTGCGCAAGGGCATAGAAGGGAGCGGCTCAAGAAAAGAGAAGTGGAAACAGACAGCAAACTAGGCTGGAGAGAGACCTGAGACAAAGAGATCTGAATTATACGAGAGCCGACCAGAGGAAACACAAATTATGCAGTCAAGTGTCCCACATTTGGGGAAATCGCAGGAGCAGCACACCCAGAGTGCAATGGGTGAGCCTTGCCCTGGGAGAAGCACCTTCCTGATCATAGTATCTCACCTGGCAGGTAAGTAGGAGTTGGGCTAGAGCTGGGGAGGGTCGCTGCTCGGGCACCCCCCTGTCAAGTGAAGGAGATCCAACTGAGGCAGCACAAGGGAACTCTCGAAAGAAGAACAAGGCTAGAGGAAGATCTGAGACAAAGAAATCTGACTTTTACCAGAGCTGACCAGAGGAAAGCACAAACACAGTCCCCCACTACCACAAATAATGCAGTCGAGTTTCCCACATTTGGGGAAATCACAGGGGTCAGCATACCCAGAATGCAATGAATGAACCTCACCCTGGGAGAACAATCTTCATGACCATGGTATCTCCTATGCAAAATAAGTATGATTTGGGATAGGGCTGGGGAGGGCCGCTGCTCAGGCATATATCTGTCAAGTAAAGGAGATTCAACTGAGGCAGCACAAGGGAACTCTCATCTGGGGACAACAACTGCAGGGAGAACACATATTTTCAAATGAACATGGGAGGGCAGAAGGCTGCCTAATACTGAAGCACCCCCAAACAACAAACCAAATGCAACAACTAGTACAAGCATTCCTGGGGGAAGGTCTGCAGAAGACGGATTTGCATACAGTGATGTCATCCAAGCAGTGGGCCAAAGTTGTCTGGAACCCTCATCTGCATATGAAAAGAGAAAAGGGGTATGCAGGGCATGGCGGCCTTTTGCGGCGCTTGGATGACCCTTAGTTCGCATTAAACACCCCCACCCTCCTTCGGTGTGGGGCTCATGTTGGCAATGCCCCAGCCCCTGAAGCATTCCAGCTGATTTCTTGCAGCAGCTGGGCACTGTAACAGCTCCAGAGCTGCTCTGTAAGGCAACTAAAAGGGTGTGGGCCCTGCAGCACTACCTGTAGTTCGCATTGTGCGTTGGAAGGCACAAAGTAAGCAGACGGGAGAAGTCAGGATAGTGCGCAAGGGCATAGAAGGGAGCGGCTCAAGAAAAGAGAAGTGGAAACAGACAGCAAACTAGGCTGGAGAGAGACCTGAGACAAAGAGATCTGAATTATACGAGAGCCGACCAGAGGAAACACAAATTATGCAGTCAAGTGTCCCACATTTGGGGAAATCGCAGGAGCAGCACACCCAGAGTGCAATGGGTGAGCCTTGCCCTGGGAGAAGCACCTTCCTGATCATAGTATCTCACCTGGCAGGTAAGTAGGAGTTGGGCTAGAGCTGGGGAGGGTCGCTGCTCGGGCACCCCACTGTCAAGTGAAGGAGATCCAACTGAGGCAGCACAAGGGAACTCTTGAAAGAAGAACAAGGCTAGAGGAAGATCTGAGACAAAGAAATCTGACTTTTACCAGAGTTGACCAGAAGAAAGCACAAACACAGTCCCCCACTACCACAAATAATGCAGTTGAGTTTCCCACATTTGGGGAAATCACAGGGGTCAGCATACCCAGAATGCAATGAATGAACCTCACCCTGGGAGAACAATCTTCATGACCATGGTATCTCCTATGCAAAATAAGTATGATTTGGGATAGGGCTGGGGAGGGCCGCTGCTCAGGCACATCTCTGTCAAGTAAAGGAGATTCAACTGAGGCAGCACAAGGGAACTCTCATCTGGGGACAACAACTGCAGGGAGAACACATATTTTCAAATGAACATGGGAGGGCAGAAGGCTGCCTAATACTGAAGCACCCCCAAACAACAAACCAAATGCAACTACTAGTACAAGCATTCCTGGGGGAAGGCCTGCAGCAGATGGATTTGCATATGGTGATGTCATCCAAGCAGTGGGTCAAAGTTGGCTTCAACCCTCGTCTGCATATGAAAAGAAAAAAGGGATGTGCAGGGCATGGCGGCCTTTTGCGGCGCTTGGATGACCCCTAATTCGCATTAAACACCTCCACCCTCCTTCGGTGTGGGGCTCATGTTGGCTATGCCCCAGCACCTGAAGCATTCAAGCTGATTTCTTGCAGCAGCTGGGCACTGTAACAGCTCCAGAGCTGCTCTGTAAGGCAACTAAAAGGGTGTGGGCCCTGCAGCACTACCTGTAGTTCGCATTGTGCGTTGGAAGGCACAAAGTAAGCAGACGGGAGAAGTCAGGATAGTGCGCAAGGGCATAGAAAGGAGCGGCTCAAGAAAAGAGAAGTGGAAACAGACAGCAAACTAGGCTGGAGAGAGACCTGAGACAAAGAGATCTGAATTATACGAGAGCCGACCAGAGGAAACACAAATTATGCAGTCAAGTGTCCCACATTTGGGGAAATCGCAGGAGCAGCACACCCAGAGTGCAATGGGTGAGCCTTGCCCTGGGAGAAGCACCTTCCTCATCATAGTATCTCACCTGGCAGGTAAGTAGGAGTTGGGCTAGAGCTGGGGAGGGTCGCTGCTCGGGCACCCCCCTGTCAAGTGAAGGAGATCCAACTGAGGCAGCACAAGGGAACTCTCGAAAGAAGAACAAGGCTAGAGGAAGATCTGAGACAAAGAAATCTGACTTTTACCAGAGCTGACCAGAGGAAAGCACAAACACAGTCCTCCACTACCACAAATAATGTAGTTGAGTTTCCCACATTTGGGGAAATCACAGGGGTCAGCATACCCAGAATGCAATGAATGAACCTCACCCTGGGAGAACAATCTTCATGACCATGGTATCTTCTATGCAAAATAAGTATGATTTGGGATAGGGCTGGGGAGGGCCGCTGCTCAGGCACATCTCTGTCAAGTAAAGGAGATTCAACTGAGGCAGCACAAGGGAACTCTCATCTGGGGACAACAACTGCAGGGAGAACACATATTTTCAGATTAACATGGGAGGGCAGAAGGCTGCCTAATACTGAAGCACCCCCAAACAACAAACCAAATGCAACAACTAGTGCAAGCATTCCTGGGGGAAGGCCTGCAGCAGATGGATTTGCATATGGTGATGTGATCCAAGCAGTGGGTCAAAGTTGGCTTCAACCCTCGTCTGCATATGAAAAGAAAAAAGGGATGTGCAGGGCATGGCGTCCTTTTGTGGCGCTTGGATGAACCCTCCTTCGGTGTGGGGCTCATGTTGGCTATGCCCCAGCCCCTGAAGCATTCAAGATGATTTCTTGCAGCAGCTGGGCACTGTAACAGCTCCAGAGTTGCTCTGTAAAGCATGTAAAAGGGTGTGGGCCCTGCAGCACTACCTGTAGTATGCATTGTGCGTTGGAAGGCACAAAGTAAGCAGACGGGAGAGGTCAGGATAGTGCGCAAGGGCATAGAAGGGAGCGGCTCAAGAAAAGAGAAGTGGAAACAGACAGCAAACTAGGCTGGAGAAAGACCTGAGACAAAGAGATCTGAATTATATGAGAGCCGACCAGAGGAAACACAAATTATGCAGTCAAGTGTCCCACATTTGGGGAAATTGCAGGAGCAGCACACCCAGAGTGCAATGGGTGAGCCTTGCCCTGGGAGAAGCACCTTCATGATCATAGTATCTCACCTGGCAGGTAAGTAGGAGTTGGGCTAGAGCTGGGGAGGGTCGCTGCTCGGGCACCCCCTTGTCAAGTGAAGGAGATCCAACTGAGGCAGCACAAGGGAACTCTCGAAAGAAGAACAAGGCTAGAGGAAGATCTGAGACAAAGAAATCTGACTTTTACCAGAGCTGACCAGTGGAAAGCACAAACACAGTCCCCCTCTACCACAAATAATGCAGTCGAGTTTCCCACATTTGGGGAAATCACAGGGGTCAGCATACCCAGAATGCAATGAATGAACCTCACCCTGGGAGAACAATCTTCATGACCATGGTATCTCCTATGCAAAATAAGTATGATTTGGGATAGGGCTGGGGAGGGCCGCTGCTCAGGCACATCTCTGTCAAGTAAAGGAGATTCAACTGAGGCAGCACAAGGGAACTCTCATCTGGGGACAACAACTGCAGGGAGAACACATATTTTCAGATGAACATGGGAGGGCAGAAGGCTGCCTAATACTGAAGCACCCCCAAACAACAAACCAAATGCAACTACTAGTACAAGCATTCCTGGGGGAAGGCCTGCAGCAGATGGATTTGCATATGGTGATGTCATCCAAGCAGTGGGTCAAAGTTGGCTTCAACCCTCATCTGCATATGAAAAGAGAAAAGGGGCGTGCAGGGCATGGCGGCCTTTTGCGGCGCTTGGATGACCCCTAGTTCGCATTAAACACCTCCACCCTCCTTCGGTGTGGGGCTCATGTTGGCTATGCCCCAGCCCCTGAAGCATTCAAGCTGATTTCTTGCAGCAGCTGGGCACTGTAACAGCTCCAGAGATGCTCTGTAAGGCAAGTAAAAGGGTGTGGGCCCTGCAGCACTACCTGTAGTTCGCATTGTGCGTTGGAAGGCACAAAGTAAGCAGATGGGAGAAGTCAGGATAGTGCGCAAGGGCATAGAAGGGAGCGGCTCAAGAAAAGAGAAGTGGAAACAGACAGCAAACTAGGCTGAAGAGAGACCTGAGACAAAGAGATCTGAATTATATTAGAGCCGACCAGGGGAAACACAAATTATGCAGTCAAGTTTCCCACATTTGGGGAAATCAAAGGGGCAGCACACCCAGAGTGCAATGGGTGAGCCTTGCCCTGGGAGAAGCACCTACATGATCATAGTATCTCACCTGGCAGGTAAGTAGGAGTTGGGCTAGAGCTGGGGAGGGTCGCTGCTCGGGCACCCCCCTGTCAAGTGAAGGAGATCCAACTGAGGCAGCACAAGGGAACTCTCGAAAGAAGAACAAGGCTAGAGGAAGATCTGAGACAAAGAAATCTGACTTTTACCAGAGCTGACCAGAGGAAAGCACAAACACAGTCCCCCACTACCACAAATAATGCAGTCGAGTTTCCCACATTTGGGGAAATCACAGGGGTCATCATACCCAGAATGCAATGAATGAACCTCACCCTGGGAGAACAATCTTCATGACCATGATATCTCCTATGCAAAATAAGTATGATTTGGGATAGGGCTGGGGAGGGCCGCTGCTCAGGCACATCTCTGTCAAGTAAAGGCGATTCAACTGAGGCAGCACAAGGGAACTCTCATCTGGGGACAACAACTGCAGGGAGAACACATATTTTCAGATGAACATGGGAGGGCAGAAGGCTGCCTAATACTGAAGCACCCCCAAACAACAAACCAAATGCAACAACTAGTGCAAGCATTCCTGGGGGAAGGCCTGCAGCAGATGGATTTGCATATGGTGATGTCATCCAAGCAGTGGGTCAAAGTTGGCTTCAACCCTCGTCTGCATATGAAAAGAAAAAAGGGATGTGCAGGGCATGGCGGCCTTTTGCGGCGCTTGGATGACCCCTAATTCGCATTAAACACCTCCACCCTCCTTCGGTGTGGGGCTCATGTTGGCTATGCCCCAGCACCTGAAGCATTCAAGCTGATTTCTTGCAGCAGCTGGGCACTGTAACAGCTCCAGAGCTGCTCTGTAAGGCAAGTAAAAGGGTGTGGGCCCTGCAGCACTACCTGTAGTTCGCATTGTGCGTTGGAAGGCACAAAGTAAGCAGACGGGAGAAGTCAGGATAGTGCGCAAGGGCATAGAAGGGAGCGGCTCAAGAAAAGAGAAGTGGAAACAGACAGCAAACTAGGCTGGAGAGAGACCTGAGACAAAGAGATCTGAATTATACGAGTGCCGACCAGAGGAAACACAAATTATGCAGTCAAGTGTCCCACATTTGGGGAAATCGCAGGAGCAGCACACCCAGAGTGCAATGGGTGAGCCTTGCCCTGGGAGAAGCACCTTCCTGATCATAGTATCTCACCTGGCAGGTAAGTAGGAGTTGGGCTAGAGCTGGGGAGGGTCGCTGCTCGGGCACACCCCTGTCAAGTGAAGGAGATCCAACTGAGGCAGCACAAGGGAACTCTCGAAAGAAGAACAAGGCTAGAGGAAGATCTGAGACAAAGAAATCTGACTTTTACCAGAGCTGACCAGAGGAAAGCACAAACACAGTCCCCCACTACCACAAATAATGCAGTCGAGTTTCCCACATTTGGGGAAATCACAGGGGTCAGCATACCCAGAATGCAATGAATGAACCTCACCCTGGGAGAACAATCTTCATGACCATGGTATCTCCTATGCAAAATAAGTATGATTTGGGATAGGGCTGGGGAGGGCCGCTGCTCAGGCATATATCTGTCAAGTAAAGGAGATTCAACTGAGGCAGCACAAGGGAACTCTCATCTGGGGACAACAACTGCAGGGAGAACACATATTTTCAAATGAACATGGGAGGGAAGAAGGCTGCCTAATACTGAAGCACCCCCAAACAACAAACCAAATGCAACAACTAGTACAAGCATTCCTGGGGGAAGGTCTGCAGAAGACGGATTTGCATACAGTGATGTCATCCAAGCAGTGGGCCAAAGTTGGCTGGAACCCTCATCTGCATATGAAAAGAGAAAAGGGGTATGCAGGGCATGGCGGCCTTTTGCGGCGCTTGGATGACCCTTAGTTCGCATTAAACACCCCCACCCTCCTTCGGTGTGGGGCTCATGTTGGCAATGCCCCAGCCCCTGAAGCATTCCAGCTGATTTCTTGCAGCAGCTGGGCACTGTAACAGCTCCAGAGCTGCTCTGTAAGGCAACTAAAAGGGTGTGGGCCCTGCAGCACTACCTGTAGTTCGCATTGTGCGTTGGAAGGCAATAAGTAAGCAGACGGGAGAAGTCAGGATAGTGCGCAAGGGCATAGAAGGGAGCGGCTCAAGAAAAGAGAAGTGGAAACAGACAGCAAACTAGGCTGGAGAGAGACCTGAGACAAAGAGATCTGAATTATACGAGAGCCGACCAGAGGAAACACAAATTATGCAGTCAAGTGTCCCACATTTGGGGAAATCGCAGGAGCAGCACACCCAGAGTGCAATGGGTGAGCCTTGCCCTGGGAGAAGCACCTTCCTGATCATAGTATCTCACCTGGCAGGTAAGTAGGAGTTGGGCTAGAGCTGGGGAGGGTCGCTGCTCGGGCACCCCCCTGTCAAGTGAAGGAGATCCAACTGAGGCAGCACAAGGGAACTCTCGAAAGAAGAACAAGGCTAGAGGAAGATCTGAGACAAAGAAATCTGACTTTTACCAGAGCTGACCAGAGGAAAGCACAAACACAGTCCTCCACTACCACAAAAAATGCAGTCGAGTTTCCCACATTTGGGGAAATCACAGGGGTCAGCATACCCAGAATGCAATGAATGAACCTCACCCTGGGAGAACAATCTTCATGACCATGGTATCTCCTATGCAAAATAAGTATGATTTGAGATAGGGCTGGGGAGGGCCGCTGCTCAGGCACATCTCTGTCAAGTAAAGGAGATTCAACTGAGGCAGCACAAGGGAACTCTCATCTGGGGACAACAACTGCAGGGAGAACACATATTTTCAAATGAACATGGGAGGGCAGAAGGCTGCCTAATACTGAAGCACCCCCAAACAACAAACCAAATGCAACAACTAGTGCAAGCATTCCTGGGGGAAGGCCTGCAGCAGATTGATTTGCATATGGTAATGCCATCCAAGCAGTGGGTCAAAGTTGGCTTCAACCCTCGTCTGCATATGAAAAGAGAAAAGGGGCGTGCAGGGCATGGCGGCCTTTTGCGGCGCTTGGGTGACCCTTAGTTCGCATTAAACACCCCCACCCTCCTTCGGTGTGGGGCTCATGTTGGCAATGCCCCAGCCCCTGAAGCATTCAAGCTGATTTCTTGCAGCAGCTGGGCACTGTAACAGCTCCAGAGCTGCTCTGTGAGGCAAGTAAAAGGGTGTGGGCCCTGCAGCACTACCTGTAGTTTGCATTGTGTGTTGGAAGGCACAAAGTAAGCAGACGGGAGAAGTCAGGATAGTGCGCAAGGGCATAGAAGGGAGCGGCTCAAGATCAAGAAGAGAGAAGTGGAAACAGACAGCAAACTAGGCTGGAGAGAGACCTGAGACAAAGAGATCTGAATTATACGAGAGACGACCAGGGGAAACACAAATAATGCAGTCAAGTTTCCCACATTTGGGGAAATCAAAGGGGCAGCACACCCAGAGTGCAATGGGTGAGCCTTGCCCTGGGAGAAGCACCTACATGATCATAGTATCTCACCTGGCAGGTAAGTAGGAGTTGGGCTAGAGCTGGGGAGGGTCGCTGCTCGGGTACCCCCCTGTTAAGTGAAGGAGATCCAACTGAGGCAGCACAAGGGAACTCTCGAAAGAGGAACAAGGCTAGAGGAAGATCTGAGACAAAGAAATCTGATTTTTACCAGAGTTGACCAGAAGAAAGCACAAACACAGTCCCCCACTACCACAAATAATGCAGTTGAGTTTCCCACATTTGGGGAAATCACAGGGGTCAGCATACCCAGAATGCAATGAATGAACCTCACCCTGGGAGAACAATCTTCATGACCATGGTATCTCCTATGCAAAATAAGTATGATTTGGGATAGGGCTGGGGAGGGCCGCTGCTCAGGCACATCTCTGTCAAGTAAAGGAGATTCAACTGAGGCAGCACAAGGGAACTCTCATCTGGGGACAACAACTGCAGGGAGAACACATATTTTCAGATGAACATGGGAGGGCAGAAGGCTGCCTAATACTGAAGCACCCCCAAACAACAAACCAAATGCAACAACTAGTGCAAGCATTCCTGGGGGAAGGCCTGCAGCAGATGGATTTGCATATGGTGATGTCATCAAAGCAGTGGGTCAAAGTTGGCTTCAACCCTCATCTGCATATGAAAAGAAAAAATGGATGTGCAGGGCATGGCGTCCTTTTGTGGCGCTTGGATGAACCCTCCTTCGGTGTGGGGCTCATGTTGGCTATGCCCCAGCCCCTGAAGCACTCAAGATGATTTCTTGCAGCAGCTGGGCACTGTAACAGCTCCAGAGTTGCTCTGTAAAGCATGTAAAAGGGTGTGGGCCCTGCAGCACTACCTGTAGTATGCATTGTGCGTTGGAAGGCACAAAGTAAGCAGATGGGAGAAGTCAGGATAGTGCGCAAGGGCATAGAAGGGAGCGGCTCAAGAAAATAGAAGAGGAAACAGACAGCAAACTAGGCTGAAGAGAGACCTGAGACAAAGAGATCTGAATTATATGAGAGCCGACCAGGGGAAACACAAATTATGCAGTCAAGTTTCCCACATTTGGGGAAATCAAAGGGGCAGCACACCCAGAGTGCAATGGGTGAGCCTTGCCCTGGGAGAAGCACCTACATGATCATAGTATCTCACCTGGCAGGTAAGTAGGAGTTGGGCTAGAGCTGGGGAGGGTCGCTGCTCGGGCACCCCCCTGTCAAGTGAAGGAGATCCAACTGAGGCAGCACAAGGGAACTCTCGAAAGAAGAACAAGGCTAGAGGAAGATCTGAGACAAAGAAATCTGACTTTTACCAGAGCTGACCAGAGGAAAGCACAAACACAGTCCCCCACTACCACAAATAATGCAGTCGAGTTTCCCACATTTGGGGAAATCACAGGGGTCATCATACCCAGAATGCAATGAATGAACCTCACCCTGGGAGAACAATCTTCATGACCATGATATCTCCTATGCAAAATAAGTATGATTTGGGATAGGGCTGGGGAGGGCCGCTGCTCAGGCACATCTCTGTCAAGTAAAGGCGATTCAACTGAGGCAGCACAAGGGAACTCTCATCTGGGGACAACAACTGCAGGGAGAACACATATTTTCAGATGAACATGGGAGGGCAGAAGGCTGCCTAATACTGAAGCACCCCCAAACAACAAACCAAATGCAACAACTAGTGCAAGCTTTCCTGGGGGAAGGCCTGCAGCAGATGGATTTGCATATGGTGATGTCATCCAAGCAGTGGGTCAAAGTTGGCTTCAACCCTCGTCTGCATATGAAAAGAAAAAAGGGATGTGCAGGGCATGGCGTCCTTTTGCGGCGCTTGGATGACCCCTAATTCGCATTAAACACCTCCACCCTCCTTCGGTGTGGGGCTCATGTTGGCTATGCCCCAGCACCTGAAGCATTCAAGCTGATTTCTTGCAGCAGCTGGGCACTGTAACAGCTCCAGAGCTGCTCTGTAAGGCAAGTAAAAGGGTGTGGGCCCTGCAGCACTACCTGTAGTTCGCATTGTGCGTTGGAAGGCACAAAGTAAGCAGACGGGAGAAGTCAGGATAGTGCGCAAGGGCATAGAAGGGAGCGGCTCAAGAAAAGAGAAGTAGAAACAGACAGCAAACTAGGCTGGAGAGAGACCTGAGACAAAGAGATCTGAATTATACGAGAGCCGACCAGAGGAAACACAAATTATGCAGTCAAGTGTCCCACATTTGGGGAAATCGCAGGAGCAGCACACCCAGAGTGCAATGGGTGAGCCTTGCCCTGGGAGAAGCACCTTCCTGATCATAGTATCTCACCTGGCAGGTAAGTAGGAGTTGGGCTAGAGCTGGGGAGGGTCGCTGCTCGGGCACCCCCCTGTCAAGTGAAGGAGATCCAACTGAGGCAGCACAAGGGAACTCTCGAAAGAAGAACAAGGCTAGAGGAAGATCTGAGACAAAGAAATCTGACTTTTACCAGAGCTGACCAGAGGAAAGCACAAACACAGTCCCCCACTACCACAAATAATGCAGTCGAGTTTCCCACATTTGGGGAAATCACAGGGGTCAGCATACCCAGAATGCAATGAATGAACCTCACCCTGGGAGAACAATCTTCATGACCATGGTATCTCCTATGCAAAATAAGTATGATTTGGGATAGGGCTGGGGAGGGCCGCTGCTCAGGCATATATCTGTCAAGTAAAGGAGATTCAACTGAGGCAGCACAAGGGAACTCTCATCTGGGGACAACAACTGCAGGGAGAACACATATTTTCAAATGAACATGGGAGGGCAGAAGGCTGCCTAATACTGAAGCACCCCCAAACAACAAACCAAATGCAACAACTAGTACAAGCATTCCTGGGGGAAGGTCTGCAGAAGACGGATTTGCATACAGTGATGTCATCCAAGCAGTGGGCCAAAGTTGGCTGGAACCCTCATCTGCATATGAAAAGAGAAAAGGGGTATGCAGGGCATGGCGGCCTTTTGCGGCGCTTGGATGACCCTTAGTTCGCATTAAACACCCCCACCCTCCTTCGGTGTGGGGCTCATGTTGGCAATGCCCCAGCCCCTGAAGCATTCCAGCTGATTTCTTGCAGCAGCTGGGCACTGTAACAGCTCCAGAGCTGCTCTGTAAGGCAACTAAAAGGGTGTGGGCCCTGCAGCACTACCTGTAGTTCGCATTGTGCGTTGGAAGGCACAAAGTAAGCAGACGGGAGAAGTCAGGATAGTGCGCAAGGGCATAGAAGGGAGCGGCTCAAGAAAAGAGAAGTGGAAACAGACAGCAAACTAGGCTGGAGAGAGACCTGAGACAAAGAGATCTGAATTATACGAGAGCCGACCAGAGGAAACACAAATTATGCAGTCAAGTGTCCCACATTTGGGGAAATCGCAGGAGCAGCACACCCAGAGTGCAATGGGTGAGCCTTGCCCTGGGAGAAGCACCTTCCTGATCATAGTATCTCACCTGGCAGGTAAGTAGGAGTTGGGCTAGAGCTGGGGAGGGTCGCTGCTCGGGCACCCCACTGTCAAGTGAAGGAGATCCAACTGAGGCAGCACAAGGGAACTCTTGAAAGAAGAACAAGGCTAGAGGAAGATCTGAGACAAAGAAATCTGACTTTTACCAGAGTTGACCAGAAGAAAGCACAAACACAGTCCCCCACTACCACAAATAATGCAGTTGAGTTTCCCACATTTGGGGAAATCACAGGGGTCAGCATACCCAGAATGCAATGAATGAACCTCACCCTGGGAGAACAATCTTCATGACCATGGTATCTCCTATGCAAAATAAGTATGATTTGGGATAGTGCTGGGGAGGGCCGCTGCTCAGGCACATCTCTGTCAAGTAAAGGAGATTCAACTGAGGCAGCACAAGGGAACTCTCATCTGGGGACAACAACTGCAGGGAGAACACATATTTTCAAATGAACATGGGAGGGCAGAAGGCTGCCTAATACTGAAGCACCCCCAAACAACAAACCAAATGCAACTACTAGTACAAGCATTCCTGGGGGAAGGCCTGCAGCAGATGGATTTGCATATGGTGATGTCATCCAAGCAGTGGGTCAAAGTTGGCTTCAACCCTCGTCTGCATATGAAAAGAAAAAAGGGATGTGCAGGGCATGGCGGCCTTTTGCGGCGCTTGGATGACCCCTAATTCGCATTAAACACCTCCACCCTCCTTCGGTGTGGGGCTCATGTTGGCTATGCCCCAGCACCTGAAGCATTCAAGCTGATTTCTTGCAGCAGCTGGGCACTGTAACAGCTCCAGAGCTGCTCTGTAAGGCAACTAAAAGGGTGTGGGCCCTGCAGCACTACCTGTAGTTCGCATTGTGCGTTGGAAGGCACAAAGTAAGCAGACGGGAGAAGTCAGGATAGTGCGCAAGGGCATAGAAGGGAGCGGCTCAAGAAAAGAGAAGTGGAAACAGACAGCAAACTAGGCTGGAGAGAGACCTGAGACAAAGAGATCTGAATTATACGAGAGCCGACCAGAGGAAACACAAATTATGCAGTCAAGTGTCCCACATTTGGGGAAATCGCAGGAGCAGCACACCCAGAGTGCAATGGGTGAGCCTTGCCCTGGGAGAAGCACCTTCCTCATCATAGTATCTCACCTGGCAGGTAAGTAGGAGTTGGGCTAGAGCTGGGGAGGGTCGCTGCTCGGGCACCCCCCTGTCAAGTGAAGGAGATCCAACTGAGGCAGCACAAGGGAACTCTCGAAAGAAGAACAAGGCTAGAGGAAGATCTGAGACAAAGAAATCTGACTTTTACCAGAGCTGACCAGAGGAAAGCACAAACACAGTCCTCCACTACCACAAATAATGTAGTTGAGTTTCCCACATTTGGGGAAATCACAGGGGTCAGCATACCCAGAATGCAATGAATGAACCTCACCCTGGGAGAACAATCTTCATGACCATGGTATCTTCTATGCAAAATAAGTATGATTTGGGATAGGGCTGGGGAGGGCCGCTGCTCAGGCACATCTCTGTCAAGTAAAGGAGATTCAACTGAGGCAGCACAAGGGAACTCTCATCTGGGGACAACAACTGCAGGGAGAACACATATTTTCAGATGAACATGGGAGGGCAGAAGGCTGCCTAATACTGAAGCACCCCCAAACAACAAACCAAATGCAACAACTAGTGCAAGCATTCCTGGGGGAAGGCCTGCAGCAGAAGGATTTGCATATGGTGATGTGATCCAAGCAGTGGGTCAAAGTTGGCTTCAACCCTCGTCTGCATATGAAAAGAAAAAAGGGATGTGCAGGGCATGGCGTCCTTTTGTGGCGCTTGGATGAACCCTCCTTCGGTGTGGGGCTCATGTTGGCTATGCCCCAGCCCCTGAAGCATTCAAGATGATTTCTTGCAGCAGCTGGGCACTGTAACAGCTCCAGAGTTGCTCTGTAAAGCATGTAAAAGGGTGTGGGCCCTGCAGCACTACCTGTAGTATGCATTGTGCGTTGGAAGGCACAAAGTAAGCAGACGGGAGAGGTCAGGATAGTGCGCAAGGGCATAGAAGGGAGCGGCTCAAGAAAAGAGAAGTGGAAACAGACAGCAAACTAGGCTGGAGAAAGACCTGAGACAAAGAGATCTGAATTATATGAGAGCCGACCAGAGGAAACACAAATTATGCAGTCAAGTGTCCCACATTTGGGGAAATTGCAGGAGCAGCACACCCAGAGTGCAATGGGTGAGCCTTGCCCTGGGAGAAGCACCTTCATGATCATAGTATCTCACCTGGCAGGTAAGTAGGAGTTGGGCTAGAGCTGGGGAGGGTCGCTGCTCGGGCACCCCCCTGTCAAGTGAAGGAGATCCAACTGAGGCAGCACAAGGGAACTCTCGAAAGAAGAACAAGGCTAGAGGAAGATCTGAGACAAAGAAATCTGACTTTTACCAGAGCTGACCAGTGGAAAGCACAAACACAGTCCCCCTCTACCACAAATAATGCAGTCGAGTTTCCCACATTTGGGGAAATCACAGGGGTCAGCATACCCAGAATGCAATGAATGAACCTCACCCTGGGAGAACAATCTTCATGACCATGGTATCTCCTATGCAAAATAAGTATGATTTGGGATAGGGCTGGGGAGGGCCGCTGCTCAGGCACATCTCTGTCAAGTAAAGGAGATTCAACTGAGGCAGCACAAGGGAACTCTCATCTGGGGACAACAACTGCAGGGAGAACACATATTTTCAGATGAACATGGGAGGGCAGAAGGCTGCCTAATACTGAAGCACCCCCAAACAACAAACCAAATGCAACTACTAGTACAAGCATTCCTGGGGGAAGGCCTGCAGCAGATGGATTTGCATATGGTGATGTCATCCAAGCAGTGGGTCAAAGTTGGCTTCAACCCTCATCTGCATATGAAAAGAGAAAAGGGGCGTGCAGGGCATGGCGGCCTTTTGCGGCGCTTGGATGACCCCTAGTTCGCATTAAACACCTCCACCCTCCTTCGGTGTGGGGCTCATGTTGGCTATGCCCCAGCCCCTGAAGCATTCAAGCTGATTTCTTGCAGCAGCTGGGCACTGTAACAGCTCCAGAGATGCTCTGTAAGGCAAGTAAAAGGGTGTGGGCCCTGCAGCACTACCTGTAGTTCGCATTGTGCGTTGGAAGGCACAAAGTAAGCAGATGGGAGAAGTCAGGATAGTGCGCAAGGGCATAGAAGGGAGCGGCTCAAGAAAAGAGAAGTGGAAACAGACAGCAAACTAGGCTGAAGAGAGACCTGAGACAAAGAGATCTGAATTATATTAGAGCCGACCAGGGGAAACACAAATTATGCAGTCAAGTTTCCCACATTTGGGGAAATCAAAGGGGCAGCACACCCAGAGTGCAATGGGTGAGCCTTGCCCTGGGAGAAGCACCTACATGATCATAGTATCTCACCTGGCAGGTAAGTAGGAGTTGGGCTAGAGCTGGGGAGGGTCGCTGCTCGGGCACCCCCCTGTCAAGTGAAGGAGATCCAACTGAGGCAGCACAAGGGAACTCTCGAAAGAAGAACAAGGCTAGAGGAAGATCTGAGACAAAGAAATCTGACTTTTACCAGAGCTGACCAGAGGAAAGCACAAACACAGTCCCCCACTACCACAAATAATGCAGTCGAGTTTCTCACATTTGGGGAAATCACAGGGGTCATCATACCCAGAATGCAATGAATGAACCTCACCCTGGGAGAACAATCTTCATGACCATGATATCTCCTATGCAAAATAAGTATGATTTGGGATAGGGCTGGGGAGGGCCGCTGCTCAGGCACATCTCTGTCAAGTAAAGGCGATTCAACTGAGGCAGCACAAGGGAACTCTCATCTGGGGACAACAACTGCAGGGAGAACACATATTTTCAGATGAACATGGGAGGGCAGAAGGCTGCCTAATACTGAAGCACCCCCAAACAACAAACCAAATGCAACAACTAGTGCAAGCATTCCTGGGGGAAGGCCTGCAGCAGATGGATTTGCATATGGTGATGTCATCCAAGCAGTGGGTCAAAGTTGGCTTCAACCCTCGTCTGCATATGAAAAGAAAAAAGGGATGTGCAGGGCATGGCGGCCTTTTGCGGCGCTTGGATGACCCCTAATTCGCATTAAACACCTCCACCCTCCTTCGGTGTGGGGCTCATGTTGGCTATGCCCCAGCACCTGAAGCATTCAAGCTGATTTCTTGCAGCAGCTGGGCACTGTAACAGCTCCAGAGCTGCTCTGTAAGGCAAGTAAAAGGGTGTGGGCCCTGCAGCACTACCTGTAGTTCGCATTGTGCGTTGGAAGGCACAAAGTAAGCAGACGGGAGAAGTCAGGATAGTGCGCAAGGGCATAGAAGGGAGCGGCTCAAGAAAAGAGAAGTGGAAACAGACAGCAAACTAGGCTGGAGAGAGACCTGAGACAAAGAGATCTGAATTATACGAGTGCCGACCAGAGGAAACACAAATTATGCAGTCAAGTGTCCCACATTTGGGGAAATCGCAGGAGCAGCACACCCAGAGTGCAATGGGTGAGCCTTGCCCTGGGAGAAGCACCTTCCTGATCATAGTATCTCACCTGGCAGGTAAGTAGGAGTTGGGCTAGAGCTGGGGAGGGTCGCTGCTCGGGCACACCCCTGTCAAGTGAAGGAGATCCAACTGAGGCAGCACAAGGGAACTCTCGAAAGAAGAACAAGGCTAGAGGAAGATCTGAGACAAAGAAATCTGACTTTTACCAGAGCTGACCAGAGGAAAGCACAAACACAGTCCCCCACTACCACAAATAATGCAGTCGAGTTTCCCACATTTGGGGAAATCACAGGGGTCAGCATACCCAGAATGCAATGAATGAACCTCACCCTGGGAGAACAATCTTCATGACCATGGTATCTCCTATGCAAAATAAGTATGATTTGGGATAGGGCTGGGGAGGGCCGCTGCTCAGGCATATATCTGTCAAGTAAAGGAGATTCAACTGAGGCAGCACAAGGGAACTCTCATCTGGGGACAACAACTGCAGGGAGAACACATATTTTCAAATGAACATGGGAGGGCAGAAGGCTGCCTAATACTGAAGCACCCCCAAACAACAAACCAAATGCAACAACTAGTACAAGCATTCCTGGGGGAAGGTCTGCAGAAGACGGATTTGCATACAGTGATGTCATCCAAGCAGTGGGCCAAAGTTGGCTGGAACCCTCATCTGCATATGAAAAGAGAAAAGGGGTATGCAGGGCATGGCGGCCTTTTGCGGCGCTTGGATGACCCTTAGTTCGCATTAAACACCCCCACCCTCCTTCGGTGTGGGGCTCATGTTGGCAATGCCCCAGCCCCTGAAGCATTCCAGCTGATTTCTTGCAGCAGCTGGGCACTGTAACAGCTCCAGAGCTGCTCTGTAAGGCAACTAAAAGGGTGTGGGCCCTGCAGCACTACCTGTAGTTCGCATTGTGCGTTGGAAGGCAATAAGTAAGCAGACGGGAGAAGTCAGGATAGTGCGCAAGGGCATAGAAGGGAGCGGCTCAAGAAAAGAGAAGTGGAAACAGACAGCAAACTAGGCTGGAGAGAGACCTGAGACAAAGAGATCTGAATTATACGAGAGCCGACCAGAGGAAACACAAATTATGCAGTCAAGTGTCCCACATTTGGGGAAATCGCAGGAGCAGCACACCCAGAGTGCAATGGGTGAGCCTTGCCCTGGGAGAAGCACCTTCCTGATCATAGTATCTCACCTGGCAGGTAAGTAGGAGTTGGGCTAGAGCTGGGGAGGGTCGCTGCTCGGGCACCCCCCTGTCAAGTGAAGGAGATCCAACTGAGGCAGCACAAGGGAACTCTCGAAAGAAGAACAAGGCTAGAGGAAGATCTGAGACAAAGAAATCTGACTTTTACCAGAGCTGACCAGAGGAAAGCACAAACACAGTCCTCCACTACCACAAAAAATGCAGTCGAGTTTCCCACATTTGGGGAAATCACAGGGGTCAGCATACCCAGAATGCAATGAATGAACCTCACCCTGGGAGAACAATCTTCATGACCATGGTATCTCCTATGCAAAATAAGTATGATTTGAGATAGGGCTGGGGAGGGCCGCTGCTCAGGCACATCTCTGTCAAGTAAAGGAGATTCAACTGAGGCAGCACAAGGGAACTCTCATCTGGGGACAACAACTGCAGGGAGAACACATATTTTCAGATGAACATGGGAGGGCAGAAGGCTGCCTAATACTGAAGCACCCCCAAACAACAAACCAAATGCAACAACTAGTGCAAGCATTCCTGGGGGAAGGCCTGCAGCAGATTGATTTGCATATGGTAATGCCATCCAAGCAGTGGGTCAAAGTTGGCTTCAACCCTCGTCTGCATATGAAAAGAGAAAAGGGGCGTGCAGGGCATGGCGGCCTTTTGCGGCGCTTGGGTGACCCTTAGTTCGCATTAAACACCCCCACCCTCCTTCGGTGTGGGGCTCATGTTGGCAATGCCCCAGCCCCTGAAGCATTCAAGCTGATTTCTTGCAGCAGCTGGGCACTGTAACAGCTCCAGAGCTGCTCTGTGAGGCAAGTAAAAGGGTGTGGGCCCTGCAGCACTACCTGTAGTTTGCATTGTGTGTTGGAAGGCACAAAGTAAGCAGACGGGAGAAGTCAGGAGAGTGCGCAAGGGCATAGAAGGGAGCGGCTCAAGAAAAGAGAAGTGGAAACAGACAGCAAACTAGGCTGGAGAGAGACCTGAGACAAAGAGATCTGAATTATACGAGAGCCGACCAGGGGAAACACAAATTATGCAGTCAAGTTTCCCACATTTGGGGAAATCACAGGGGCAGCACACCCAGAGTGCAATGGGTGAGCCTTGCCCTGGGAGAAGCACCTACATGATCATAGTATCTCACCTGGCAGGTAAGTAGGAGTTGGGCTAGAGCTGCGAAGGGTCGCTGCTCGGGTACCCCCCTGTCAAGTGAAGGAGATCCAACTGAGGCAGCACAAGGGAACTCTCGAAAGAGGAACAAGGCTAGATGAAGATCTGAGACAAAGAAATCTGATTTTTACCAGAGTTGACCAGAAGAAAGCACAAACACAGTCCCCCACTACCACAAATAATGCAGTTGAGTTTCCCACATTTGGGGAAATCACAGGGGTCAGCATACCCAGAATGCAATGAATGAACCTCACCCTGGGAGAACAATCTTCATGACCATGGTATCTCCTATGCAAAATAAGTATGATTTGGGATAGGGCTGGGGAGGGCCGCTGCTCAGGCACATCTCTGTCAAGTAAAGGAGATTCAACTGAGGCAGCACAAGGGAACTCTCATCTGGGGACAACAACTGCAGGGAGAACACATATTTTCAGATGAACATGGGAGGGCAGAAGGCTGCCTAATACTGAAGCACCCCCAAACAACAAACCAAATGCAACAACTAGTGCAAGCATTCCTGGGGGAAGGCCTGCAGCAGATGGATTTGCATATGGTGATGTCATCCAAGCAGTGGGTCAAAGTTGGCTTCAACCCTCGTCTGCATATGAAAAGAAAAAAGGGATGTGCAGGGCATGGCGTCCTTTTGTGGCGCTTGGATGACCCCTAATTCGCATTAAACATCTCCACCCTCCTTCGGTGTGGGGCTCATGTTGGCTATGCCCCAGCCCCTGAAGCATTCAAGATGATTTCTTGCAGCAGCTGGGCACTGTAACAGCTCCAGAGCTGCTCTGTAAAGCATGTAAAAGGGTGTGGGCCCTGCAGCACTACCTGTAGTATGCATTGTGCGTTGGAAGGCACAAAGTAAGCAGACGGGAGAGGTCAGGATAGTGCGCAAGGGCATAGAAGGGAGCGGCTCAAGAAAAGAGAAGTGGAAACAGACAGCAAACTAGGCTGGAGAAAGACCTGAGACAAAGAGATCTGAATTATATGAGAGCCGACCAGAGGAAACACAAATTATGCAGTCAAGTGTCCCACATTTGGGGAAATCGCAGGAGCAGCACACCCAGAGTGCAATGGGTGAGCCTTGCCCTGGGAGAAGCACCTTCCTGATCATAGTATCTCACCTGGCAGGTAAATAGGAGTTGGGCTAGAGCTGGGGAGGGTCGCTGCTCGTGCACCCCCCTGTCAAGTGAAGGAGATCCAACTGAGGCAGCACAAGGGAACTCTCGAAAGAAGAACAAGGCTAGAGGAAGATCTGAGACAAAGAAATCTGACTTTTACCAGAGCTGACCAGAGGAAAGCACAAACACAGTCCCCCACTACCACAAATAATGCAGTTGAGTTTCCCACATTTGGGGAAATCACAGGGGTCAGCATACCCAGAATGCAATGAATGAACCTCACCCTGGGAGAACAATCTTCATGACCATGGTATCTCCTATGCAAAATAAGTATGATTTGGGATAGGGCTGGGGAGGGCCGCTGCTCAGGCACATCTCTGTCAAGTAAAGGAGATTCAACTGAGGCAGCACAAGGGAACTCTCATCTGGGGACAACAACTGCAGGGAGAACACATATTTTCAGATGAACATGGGAGGGCAGAAGGCTGCCTAATACTGAAGCACCCCCAAACAACAAACCAAATGCAACAACTAGTGCAAGCATTCCTGGGGGAAGGCCTGCAGCAGATTGATTTGCATATGGTAATGCCATCCAAGCAGTGGGTCAAAGTTGGCTTCAACCCTCGTCTGCATATGAAAAGAGAAAAGGGGCGTGGCAGGGCATGGCGGCCTTTTGCGGCGCTTGGATGACCCCTAGTTCGCATTAAACACCTCCACCCTCCTTCGGTGTGGGGCTCATGTTGGCTATGCCCCAGCCCCTGAAGCATTCAAGCTGATTTCTTGCAGCAGCTGGGCACTGTAACAGCTCCAGAGCTGCTCTGTAAGGCAACTAAAAGGGTGTGGGCCCTGCAGCACTACCTGTAGTTCGCATTGTGCGTTGGAAGGCACAAAGTAAGCAGACGGGAGAAGTCAGGATAGTGCGCAAGGGCATAGAAGGGAGCGGCTCAAGAAAAGAGAAGTGGAAACAGACAGCAAACTAGGCTGGAGAGAGACCTGAGACAAAGAGATCTGAATTATACGAGAGCCGACCAGAGGAAACACAAATTATGCAGTCAAGTGTCCCACATTTGGGGAAATCGCAGGAGCAGCACACCCAGAGTGCAATGGGTGAGCCTTGCCCTGGGAGAAGCACCTTCCTGATCATAGTATCTCACCTGGCAGGTAAGTAGTAGTTGGGCTAGAGCTGGGGAGGGTCGCTGCTCGGGCACCCCCCTGTCAAGTGAAGGAGATCCAACTGATGCAGCACAAGGGAACTCTCGAAAGAAGAACAAGGCTAGAGGAAGATCTGAGACAAAGAAATCTGACTTTTACCAGAGTTGACCAGAAGAAAGCACAAACACAGTCCCCCACTACCACAAATAATGCAGTCGAGTTTCCCACATTTGGGGAAATCACAGGGGTCAGCATACCCAGAATGCAATGAATGAACCTCACCCTGGGAGAACAATCTTCATGACCATGGTATCTCCTATGCAAAATAAGTATGATTTGGGATAGGGCTGGGGAGGGCCGCTGCTCAGGCACATCTCTGTCAAGTAAAGGAGATTCAACTGAGGCAGCACAAGGGAACTCTCATCTGGGGACAACAACTGCAGGGAGAACACATATTTTCAGATGAACATGGGAGGGCAGAAGGCTGCCTAATACTGAAGCACCCCCAAACAACAAACCAAATTCAACAACTAGTGCAAGCATTCCTGGGGGAAGGCCTGCAGCAGATGGATTTGCATATGGTGATGTCATCCAAGCAGTGGGTCAAAGTTGGCTTCAACCCTCGTCTGCATATGAAAAGAAAAAAGGGATGTGCAGGGCATGGCGTCCTTTTGTGGCGCTTGGATGACCCTTAATTCGCATTAAACATCTCCACCCTCCTTCGGTGTGGGGCTCATGTTGGCTATGCCCCAGCCCCTGAAGCATTCAAGATGATTTCTTGCAGCAGCTGGGCACTGTAACAGCTCCAGAGCTGCTCTGTGAGGCAAGTAAAAGGGTGTGGGCCCTGCAGCACTACCTGTAGTTTGCATTGTGTGTTGGAAGGCACAAAGTAAGCAGACGGGAGAAGTCAGGATAGTGCGCAAGGGCATAGAAGGGAGCGGCTCAAGAAAAGAGAAGTGAAAACAGACAGCAAACTAGGCTGGAGAGAGACCTGAGACAAAGAGATCTGAATTATATGAGAGACGACCAGGGGAAACACAAATTATGCAGTCAAGTTTCCCACATTTGGGGAAATCACAGGGGCAGCACACCCAGAGTGCAATGGGTGAGCCTTGCCCTGGGAGAAGCACCTACATGATCATAGTATCTCACCTGGCAGGTAAGTAGGAGTTGGGCTAGAGCTGGGGAGGGTCGCTGCTCGGGTACCCCCCTATCAAGTGAAGGAGATCCAACTGAGGCAGCACAAGGGAACTCTCGAAAGAGGAACAAGGCTAGAGGAAGATCTGAGACAAAGAAATCTGATTTTTACCAGAGTTGACCAGAAGAAAGCACAAACACAGTCCCCCACTACCACAAATAATGCAGTCGAGTTTCCCACATTTGGGGAAATCACAGGGGTCAGCATACCCAGAATGCAATGAATGAACCTCGCCCTGGGAGAACAATCTTCATGACCATGGTATCTCCTATGCAAAATAAGTATGATTTGGGATAGGGCTGGGGAGGGCCGCTGCTCAGGCACATCTCTGTCAAGTAAAGGAGATTCAACTGAGGCAGCACAAGGGAACTCTCATCTGGGGACAACAACTGCAGGGAGAACACATATTTTCAGATGAACATGGGAGGGCAGAAGGCTGCCTAATACTGAAGCACCCCCAAACAACAAACCAAATGCAACAACTAGTGCAAGCATTCCTGGGGGAAGGCCTGCAGCAGATGGATTTGCATATGGTGATGTGATCCAAGCAGTGGGTCAAAGTTGGCTTCAACCCTCGTCTGCATATGAAAAGAAAAAAGGGATGTGCTGGGCATGGCGTCCTTTTGTGGCGCTTGGATGAACCCTCCTTCGGTGTGGGGCTCATGTTGGCTATGCCCAAGCCCCTGAAGCATTCAAGATGATTTCTTGCAGCAGCTGGGCACTGTAACAGCTCCAGAGTTGCTCTGTAAAGCATGTAAAAGGGTGTGGGCCCTGCAGCACTACCTGTAGTATGCATTGTGCGTTGGAAGGCACAAAGTAAGCAGACGGGAGAGGTCAGGATAGTGCGCAAGGGCATAGAAGGGAGCGGCTCAAGAAAAGAGAAGTGGAAACAGACAGCAAACTAGGCTGGAGAAAGACCTGAGACAAAGAGATCTGAATTATACGAGAGACGACCAGGGGAAACACAAATTATGCATTCAAGTTTCCCACATTTGGGGAAATCACAGGGGCAGCACACCCAGAGTGCAATGGGTGAGCCTTGCCCTGGGAGAAGCACCTACATGATCATAGTATCTCACCTGGCAGGTAAGTAGGAGTTGGGCTAGAGCTGGGGAGGGTCGCTGCTCGGGTACCCCCCTGTCAAGTGAAGGAGATCCAACTGAGGCAGCACAAGGGAACTCTCGAAAGAGGAACAAGGCTAGAGGAAGATCTGAGACAAAGAAATCTGATTTTTACCAGAGTTGACCAGAAGAAAGCACAAACACAGTCCCCCACTACCACAAATAATGCAGTCGAGTTTCCCACATTTGGGGAAATCACAGGGGTCAGCATACCCAGAATGCAATGAATGAACCTCACCCTGGGAGAACAATCTTCATGACCATGGTATCTCCTATGCAAAATAAGTATGATTTGGGATAGGGCTGGGGAGGGCCGCTGCTCAGGCACATCTCTGTCAAGTAAAGGAGATTCAACTGAGGCAGCACAAGGGAACTCTCATCTGGGGACAACAACTGCAGGGAGAACACATATTTTCAGATGAACATGGGAGGGCAGAAGGCTGCCTAATACTGAAGCACCCCCAAACAACAAACCAAATGCAACAACTAGTGCAAGCATTCCTGGGGGAAGGCCTGCAGCAGATGGATTTGCATATGGTGATGTGATCCAAGCAGTGGGTCAAAGTTGGCTTCAACCCTCGTCTGCATATGAAAAGAAAAAAGGGATGTGCAGGGCATGGCGTCCTTTTGTGGCGCTTGGATGAACCCTCCTTCGGTGTGGGGCTCATGTTGGCTATGCCCCAGCCCCTGAAGCATTCAAGATGATTTCTTGCAGCAGCTGGGCACTGTAACAGCTCCAGAGTTGCTCTGTAAAGCATGTAAAAGGGTGTGGGCCCTGCAGCACTACCTGTAGTATGCATTGTGCGTTGGAAGGCACAAAGTAAGCAGACGGGAGAGGTCAGGATAGTGCGCAAGGGCATAGAAGGGAGCGGCTCAAGAAAAGAGAAGTGGAAACAGACAGCAAACTAGGCTGGAGAAAGACCTGAGACAAAGAGATCTGAATTATATGAGAGCCGACCAGGGGAAACACAAATTATGCAGTCAAGTTTCCCACATTTGGGGAAATCAAAGGGGCAGCACACCCAGAGTGCAATGGGTGAGCCTTGCCCTGGGAGAAGCACCTACATGATCATAGTATCTCACCTGGCAGGTAAGTAGGAGTTGGGCTAGAGCTGGGGAGGGTCGCTGCTCGGGTACCCCCCTGTCAAGTGAAGGAGATCCAACTGAGGCAGCACAAGGGAACTCTCGAAAGAGGAACAAGGCTAGAGGAAGATCTGAGACAAAGAAATCTGATTTTTACCAGAGTTGACCAGAAGAAAGCACAAACACAGTCCCCCACTACCACAAATAATGCAGTCGAGTTTCCCACATTTGGGGAAATCACAGGGGTCAGCATACCCAGAATGCAATGAATGAACCTCACCCTGGGAGAACAATCTTCATGACCATGGTATCTCCTATGCAAAATAAGTATGATTTGGGATAGGGCTGGGGAGGGCCGCTGCTCAGGCACATCTCTGTCAAGTAAAGGAGATTCAACTGAGGCAGCACAAGGGAACTCTCATCTGGGGACAACAACTGCAGGGAGAACACATATTTTCAGATGAACATGGGAGGGCAGAAGGCTGCCTAATACTGAAGCACCCCCAAACAACAAACCAAATGCAACAACTAGTGCAAGCATTCCTGGGGGAAGGCCTGCAGCAGATGGATTTGCATATGGTGATGTGATCCAAGCAGTGGGTCAAAGTTGGCTTCAACCCTCGTCTGCATATGAAAAGAAAAAAGGGATGTGCAGGGCATGGCGTACTTTTGTGGCGCTTGGATGAACCCTCCTTCGGTGTGGGGCTCATGTTGGCTATGCCCCAGCCCCTGAAGCATTCAAGCTGATTTCTTGCAGCAGCTGGGCACTGTAACAGCTCCAGAGTTGCTCTGTAAAGCATGTAAAAGGGTGTGGGCCCTGCAGCACTACCTGTAGTATGCATTGTGCGTTGGAAGGCACAAAGTAAGCAGACGGGAGAGGTCAGGATAGTGCGCAAGGGCATAGAAGGGAGCGGCTCAAGAAAAGAGAAGTGGAAACAGACAGCAAACTAGGCTGGAGAAAGACCTGAGACAAAGAGATCTGAATTATACGAGAGACGACCAGGGGAAACACAAATTATGCAGTCAAGTTTCCCAAATTTGGGGAAATCACAGGGGCAGCACACCCAGAGTGCAATGGGTGAGCCTTGCCCTGGGAGAAGCACCTACATGATCATAGTATCTCACCTGGCAGGTAAGTAGGAGTTGGGCTAGAGCTGGGGAGGGTCGCTGCTCGGGTACCCCCCTGTCAAGTGAAGGAGATCCAACTGAGGCAGCACAAGGGAACTCTCGAAAGAGGAACAAGGCTAGAGGAAGATCTGAGACAAAGAAATCTGATTTTTACCAGAGTTGACCAGAAGAAAGCACAAACACAGTCCCCCACTACCACAAATAATGCAGTCGAGTTTCCCACATTTGGGGAAATCACAGGGGTCAGCATACCCAGAATGCAATGAATGAACCTCACCCTGGGAGAACAATCTTCATGACCATGGTATCTCCTATGCAAAATAAGTATGATTTGGGATAGGGCTGGGGAGGGCCGCTGCTCAGGCACATCTCTGTCAAGTAAAGGAGATTCAACTGAGGCAGCACAAGGGAACTCTCATCTGGGGACAACAACTGCAGGGAGAACACATATTTTCAGATGAACATGGGAGGGCAGAAGGCTGCCTAATACTGAAGCACCCCCAAACAACAAACCAAATGCAACAACTAGTGCAAGCATTCCTGGGGGAAGGCCTGCAGCAGATGGATTTGCATATGGTGATGTGATCCAAGCAGTGGGTCAAAGTTGGCTTCAACCCTCGTCTGCATATGAAAAGAAAAAAGGGATGTGCAGGGCATGGCGTCCTTTTGTGGCGCTTGGATGAACCCTCCTTCGGTGTGGGGCTCATGTTGGCTATGCCCCAGCCCCTGAAGCATTCAAGATGATTTCTTGCAGCAGCTGGGCACTGTAACAGCTCCAGAGTTGCTCTGTAAAGCATGTAAAAGGGTGTGGGCCCTGCAGCACTACCTGTAGTATGCATTGTGCGTTGGAAGGCACAAAGTAAGCAGACGGGAGAGGTCAGGATAGTGCGCAAGGGCATAGAAGGGAGCGGCTCAAGAAAAGAGAAGTGGAAACAGACAGCAAACTAGGCTGGAGAAAGACCTGAGACAAAGAGATCTGAATTATATGAGAGCCGACCAGGGGAAACACAAATTATGCAGTCAAGTTTCCCACATTTGGGGAAATCAAAGGGGCAGCACACCCAGAGTGCAATGGGTGAGCCTTGCCCTGGGAGAAGCACCTACATGATCATAGTATCTCACCTGGCAGGTAAGTAGGAGTTGGGCTAGAGCTGGGGAGGGTCGCTGCTCGGGCACCCCCCTGTCAAGTGAAGGAGATCCAACTGAGGCAGCACAAGGGAACTCTCGAAAGAAGAACAAGGCTAGAGGAAGATCTGAGACAAAGAAATCTGACTTTTACCAGAGCTGACCAGAGGAAAGCACAAACACAGTCCCCCACTACCACAAATAATGCAGTCGAGTTTCCCACATTTGGGGAAATCACAGGGGTCATCATACCCAGAATGCAATGAATGAACCTCACCCTGGGAGAACAATCTTCATGACCATGGTATCTCCTATGCAAAATAAGTATGATTTGGGATAGGGCTGGGGAGGGCCGCTGCTCAGGCACATCTCTGTCAAGTAAAGGAGATTCAACTGAGGCAGCACAAGGGAACTCTCATCTGGGGACAACAACTGCAGGGAGAACACATATTTTCAGATGAACATGGGAGGGCAGAAGGATGCCTAATACTGAAGCACCCCCAAACAACAAACCAAATGCAACAACTAGTGCAAGCATTCCTGGGGGAAGGCCTGCAGCAGATGGATTTGCATATGGTGATGTGATCCAAGCAGTGGGTCAAAGTTGGCTTCAACCCTCGTCTGCATATGAAAAGAAAAAAGGGATGTGCAGGGCATGGCGGCCTTTTGCGGCGCTTGCATGACCCCTAATTCGCATTAAACACCTCCACCCTCCTTCGGTGTGGGGCTCATGTTGGCTATGCCCCAGCACCTGAAGCATTCAAGCTGATTTCTTGCAGCAGCTGGGCACTGTAACAGCTCCAGAGCTGCTCTGTAAGGCAATTAAAAGGGTGTGGGCCCTGCAGCACTACCTGTAGTTCGCATTGTGCGTTGGAAGGCACAAAGTAAGCAGACGGGAGAAGTCAGGATAGTGCGCAAGGGCATAGAAGGGAGCGGCTCAAGAAAAGAGAAGTGGAAACAGACAGCAAACTAGGCTGGAGAGAGACCTGAGACAAAGAGATCTGAATTATCGAGAGCCGACCAGAGGAAACACAAATTATGCAGTCGAGTATCCCACATTTGGGGAAATCGCAGGAGCAGCACACCCAGAGTGCAATGGGTGAGCCTTGCCCTGGGAGAAGCACCTTCCTGATCATAGTATCTCACCTGGCAGGTAAGCAGGAGTTGGGCTAGAGCTGGGGAGGGTCGCTGCTCGGGCACCCCCCTGTCAAGTGAAGGAGATCCAACTGAGGCAGCACAAGGGAACTCTCGAAAGAAGAACAAGGCTAGAGGAAGATCTGAGACAAAGAAATCTGACTTTTACCAGAGCTGACCAGAGGAAAGCACAAACACAGTCCCCCACTACCACAAATAATGCAGTCGAGTTTCCCACATTTGGGGAAATCACAGGGGTCATCATACCCAGAATGCAATGAATGAACCTCACCCTGGGAGAACAATCTTCATGACCATGATATCTCCTATGCAAAATAAGTATGATTTGGGATAGGGCTGGGGAGGGCCGCTGCTCAGGCACATCTCTGTCAAGTAAAGGAGATTCAACTGAGGCAGCACAAGGGAACTCTCATCTGGGGACAACAACTGCAGGGAGAACACATATTTTCAGATGAACATGGGAGGGCAGAAGGCTGCCTAATACTGAAGCACCCCCAAACAACAAACCAAATGCAACAACTAGTGCAAGCATTCCTGGGGGAAGGCCTGCAGCAGATGGATTTGCATATGGTGATGTCATCCAAGCAGTGGGTCAAAGTTGGCTTCAACCCTCGTCTGCATATGAAAAGAAAAAAGGGATGTGCAGGGCATGGCGGCCTTTTGCGGCGCTTGCATGACCCCTAATTCGCATTAAACACCTCCACCCTCCTTCGGTGTGGGGCTCATGTTGGCTATGCCCCAGCACCTGAAGCATTCAAGCTGATTTCTTGCAGCAGCTGGGCACTGTAACAGCTCCAGAGCTGCTCTGTAAGGCAACTAAAAGGGTGTGGGCCCTGCAGCACTACCTGTAGTTCGCATTGTGCGTTGGAAGGCACAAAGTAAGCAGACGGTAGAAGTCAGGATAGTGCGCAAGGGCATAGAAGGGAGCGGCTCAAGAAAAGAGAAGTGGAAACAGACAGCAAACTAGGCTGGAGAGAGACCTGAGACAAAGAGATCTGAATTATACGAGAGCCGACCAGAGGAAACACAAATTATGCAGTCGAGTGTCCCACATTTGGGGAAATCGCAGGAGCAGCACACCCAGAGTGCAATGGGTGAGCCTTGCCCTGGGAGAAGCACCTTCCTGATCATAGTATCTCACCTGGCAGGTAAGTAGGAGTTGGGCTAGAGCTGGGGAGGGTCGCTGCTCGGGCACCCCCCTGTCAAGTGAAGGAGATCCAACTGAGGCAGCACAAGGGAACTCTCGAAAGAAGAACAAGGCTAGAGGAAGATCTGAGACAAAGAAATCTGACTTTTACCAGAGCTGACCAGAGGAAAGCACAAACACAGTCCCCCACTACCACAAATAATGCAGTCGAGTTTCCCACATTTGGGGAAATCACAGGGGTCATCATACCCAGAATGCAATGAATGAACCTCACCCTGGGAGAACAATCTTCATGACCATGATATCTCCTATGCAAAATAAGTATGATTTGGGATAGGGCTGGGGAGGGCCGCTGCTCAGGCACATCTCTGTCAAGTAAAGGCGATTCAACTGAGGCAGCACAAGGGAACTCTCATCTGGGGACAACAACTGCAGGGAGAACACATATTTTCAGATGAACATGGGAGGGCAGAAGGCTGCCTAATACTGAAGCACCCCCAAACAACAAACCAAATGCAACAACTAGTGCAAGCATTCCTGGGGGAAGGCCTGCAGCAGATGGATTTGCATATGGTGATGTCATCCAAGCAGTGGGTCAAAGTTGGCTTCAACCCTCGTCTGCATATGAAAAGAAAAAAGGGATGTGCAGGGCATGGCGGCCTTTTGCGGCGCTTGCATGACCCCTAATTCGCATTAAACACCTCCACCCTCCTTAGGTGTGGGGCTTATGTTGGCTATGCCCCAGGACCTGAAGCATTCAAGATGATTTCTTGCAGCAGCTTGGCACTGTAACAGCTCCAGAGCTGCTCTGTGAGGCAAGTAAAAGGGTGTGGGCCCTGCAGCACTACCTGTAGTTTGCATTGTGTGTTGGAAGGCACAAAGTAAGCAGACGGGAGAAGTCAGGATAGTGCGCAAGGGCATAGAAGGGAGCGGCTCAAGAAAAGAGTAGTGAAAACAGACAGCAAACTAGGCTGGAGAGAGACCTGAGACAAAGAGATCTGAATTATACGAGAGACGACCAGGGGAAACACAAATTATGCAGTCAAGTTTCCCACATTTGGGGAAATCACAGGGGCAGCACACCCAGAGTGCAATGGGTGAGCCTTGCCCTGGGAGAAGCACCTACATGATCATAGTATCTCACCTGGCAGGTAAGTAGGAGTTGGGCTAGAGCTGGGGAGGGTCGCTGCTCGGGTACCCCCCTGTCAAGTGAAGGAGATCCAACTGAGGCAGCACAAGGGAACTCTCGAAAGAGGAACAAGGCTAGAGGAAGATCTGAGACAAAGAAATCTGATTTTTACCAGAGTTGACCAGAAGAAAGCACAAACACAGTCCCCCACTACCACAAATAATGCAGTCGAGTTTCCCACATTTGGGGAAATCACAGGGGTCAGCATACCCAGAATGCAATGAATGAACCTCACCCTGGGAGAACAATCTTCATGACCATGGTATCTCCTATGCAAAATAAGTATGATTTGGGATAGGGCTGGGGAGGGCCGCTGCTCAGGCACATCTCTGTCAAGTAAAGGAGATTCAACTGAGGCAGCACAAGGGAACTCTCATCTGGGGACAACAACTGCAGGGAGAACACATATTTTCAGATGAACATGGGAGGGCAGAAGGCTGCCTAATACTGAAGCACCCCCAAACAACAAACCAAATGCAACAACTAGTGCAAGCATTCCTGGGGGAAGGCCTGCAGCAGATGGATTTGCATATGGTGATGTGATCCAAGCAGTGGGTCAAAGTTGGCTTCAACCCTCGTCTGCATATGAAAAGAAAAAAGGGATGTGCAGGGCATGGCGTCCTTTTGTGGCGCTTGGATGAACCCTCCTTCGGTGTGGGGCTCATGTTGGCTATGCCCAAGCCCCTGAAGCATTCAAGCTGATTTCTTGCAGCAGCTGGGCACTGTAACAGCTCCAGAGTTGCTCTGTAAAGCATGTAAAAGGGTGTGGGCCCTGCAGCACTACCTGTAGTATGCATTGTGCGTTGGAAGGCACAAAGTAAGCAGACGGGAGAGGTCAGGATAGTGCGCAAGGGCATAGAAGGGAGCGGCTCAAGAAAAGAGAAGTGGAAACAGACAGCAAACTAGGCTGGAGAAAGACCTGAGACAAAGAGATCTGAATTATACGAGAGACGACCAGGGGAAACACAAATTATGCAGTCAAGTTTCCCACATTTGGGGAAATCACAGGGGCAGCACACCCAGAGTGCAATGGGTGAGCCTTGCCCTGGGAGAAGCACCTACATGTTCATAGTATCTCACCTGGCAGGTAAGTAGGAGTTGGGCTAGAGCTGGGGAGGGTCGCTGCTCGGGTACCCCCCTGTCAAGTGAAGGAGATCCAACTGAGGCAGCACAAGGGAACTCTCGAAAGAGGAACAAGGCTAGAGGAAGATCTGAGACAAAGAAATCTGATTTTTACCAGAGTTGACCAGAAGAAAGCACAAACACAGTCCCCCACTACCACAAATAATGCAGTCGAGTTTCCCACATTTGGGGAAATCACAGGGGTCAGCATACCCAGAATGCAATGAATGAACCTCACCCTGGGAGAACAATCTTCATGACCATGGTATCTCCTATGCAAAATAAGTATGATTTGGGATAGGGCTGGGGAGGGCCGCTGCTCAGGCACATCTCTGTCAAGTAAAGGAGATTCAACTGAGGCAGCACAAGGGAACTCTCATCTGGGGACAACAACTGCAGGGAGAACACATATTTTCAGATGAACATGGGAGGGCAGAAGGCTGCCTAATACTGAAGCACCCCCAAACAACAAACCAAATGCAACAACTAGTGCAAGCATTCCTGGGGGAAGGCCTGCAGCAGATGGATTTGCATATGGTGATGTGATCCAAGCAGTGGGTCAAAGTTGGCTTCAACCCTCGTCTGCATATGAAAAGAAAAAAGGGATGTGCAGGGCATGGCGTACTTTTGTGGCGCTTGGATGAACCCGCCTTCGGTGTGGGGCTCATGTTGGCTATGCCCCAGCCCCTGAAGCATTCAAGATGATTTCTTGCAGCAGCTGGGCACTGTAACAGCTCCAGAGTTGCTCTGTAAAGCATGTAAAAGGGTGTGGGCCCTGCAGCACTACCTGTAGTATGCATTGTGCGTTGGAAGGCACAAAGTAAGCAGACGGGAGAGGTCAGGATAGTGCGCAAGGGCATAGAAGGGAGCGGCTCAAGAAAAGAGAAGTGGAAACAGACAGCAAACTAGGCTGGAGAAAGACCTGAGACAAAGAGATCTGAATTATATGAGAGCCGACCAGAGGAAACACAAATTATGCTGTCAAGTGTCCCACATTTGGGGAAATCGCAGGAGCAGCACACCCAGAGTGTAATGGGTGAGCCTTGCCCTGGGAGAAACACCTTCCTGATCATAGTATCTCACCTGGCAGGTAAATAGGAGTTGGGCTAGAGCTGGGGAGGGTCGCTGCTCGTGCACCCCCCTGTCAAGTGAAGGAGATCCAACTGAGGCAGCACAAGGGAACTCTCGAAAGAAGAACAAGGCTAGAGGAAGATCTGAGACAAAGAAATATGACTTTTACCAGAGCTGACCAGAGGCAAGCACAAACACAGTCCCCCACTACCACAAATAATGCAGTCGAGTTTCCTACATTTGGGGAAATCACAGGGGTCAGCATACCCAGAATGCAATTAATGAACCTCACCCTGGGAGAACAATCTTCATGACCATGGTATCTCCTATGCAAAATAAGTATGATTTGGGATAGGGCTGGGGAGGGCCGCTGCTCAGGCACATCTCTGTCAAGTAAAGGAGATTCAACTGAGGCAGCACAAGGGAACTCTCATCTGGGGACAACAACTGCAGGGAGAACACATATTTTCAGATGAACATGGGAGGGCAGAAGGCTGCCTAATACTGAAGCACCCCCAAACAACAAACCAAATGCAACAACTAGTGCAAGCATTCCTGGGGGAAGACCTGCAGCAGATTGATTTGCATATGGTAATGCCATCTAAGCAGTGGGTCAAAGTTGGCTTCAACCCTCGTCTGCATATGAAAAGAGAAAAGGGGCGTGCAGGGCATGGCGGCCTTTTGCGGCGCTTGGATGACCCCTAGTTCGCATTAAACACCTCCACCCTCCTTCGGTGTGGGGCTCATGTTGGCTATGCCCCAGCCCCTGAAGCATTCAAGCTGATTTCTTGCAGCAGCTGGGCACTGTAACAGCTCCAGAGCTGCTCTGTAAGGCAAGTAAAAGGGTGTGGGCCCTGCAGCACTACCTGTAGTTTGCATTGTGCATTGGAAGGCACAAAGTAAGCAGACGGGAGAAGTCAGGATAGTGCGCAAGGGCATAGAAGGGAGCGGCTCAAGAAAAGAGAAGTGGAAACAGACAGCAAACTAGGCTGGAGAGAGACCTGAGACAAAGAGATCTGAATTATACGAGAGCCGACAAGGGGAAACACAAATTATGCAGTCAAGTGTCCCACATTTGGGGAAATTGCAGGAGCAGCACACCCAGAGTGCAATGGGTGAGCCTTGCCCTGGGAGAAGCACCTTCATGATCATAGTATCTCACCTGGCAGGTAAGTAGGAGTTGGGCTAGAGCTGGGGAGGGTCGCTGCTCGGGCACCCCCCTGTCAAGTGAAGGAGATCCAACTGAGGCAGCACAAGGGAACTCTCGAAAGAGGAACAAGGCTAGAGGAAGATCTGAGACAAAGAAATTTGACTTTTACCAGAGCTGACCAGAGGAAAGCACAAACACAGTCCCCCTCTACCACAAATAATGCAGTCGAGTTTCCCACATTTGGGGAAATCACAGGGGTCAGCATACCCAGAATGCATTGAATGAACCTCACCCTGGGAGAACAATCTTCATGACCATGGTATCTCCTATGCAAAATAAGTATGATTTGGGATAGGGCTGGGGAGGGCCGCTGCTCAGGCACATCTCTGTCAAGTAAAGGAGATTCAACTGAGGCAGCACAAGGGAACTCTCATCTGGGGACAACAACTGCAGGGAGAACACATATTTTCAGATGAACATGGGAGGGCAGAAGGATGCCTAATACTGAAGCACCCCCAAACAACAAACCAAATGCAACTACTAGTACAAGCATTCCTGGGGGAAGGCCTGCAGCAGATGGATTTGCATATGGTGATGTCATCCAAGCAGTGGGTCAAAGTTGGCTTCAACCCTCATCTGCATATGAAAAGAGAAAAGGGGCGTGCAGGGCATGGCGGCCTTTTGCGGCGCTTGGATGACCCCTAGTTCGCATTAAACACCTCTACCCTCCTTCGGTGTGGGGCTCATGTTGGCTATGCCCCAGCCCCTGAAGCATTCAAGCTGATTTCTTGCAGCAGCTGGGCACTGTAACAGCTCCAGAGCTGCTCTGTAAGGCAAGTAAAAGGGTGTGGACCCTGCAGCACTACCTGTAGTTCGCATTGTGCGTTGGAAGGCACAAAGTAAGCAGATGGGAGAAGTCAGGATAGTGCGCAAGGGCATAGAAGGGAGCGGCTCAAGAAAAGAGAAGTGGAAACAGACAGCAAACTAGGCTGGAGAGAAACCTGAGACAAAGAGATCTGAATTATACGAGAGCCGACCAGAGGAAACACAAATTATGCAGTCAAGTTTCCCACATTTGGGGAAATCGCAGGAGCAGCACACCCAGAGTGCAATGGGTGAGCCTTGCCCTGGGAGAAGCACCTTCCTGATCATAGTATCTCACCTGGCAGGTAAGTAGGAGTTGGGCTAGAGCTGGGGAGGGTCGCTGCTCGGGCACCCCCCTGTCAAGTGAAGGAAATCCAACTGAGGCAGCACAAGGGAACTCTCGAAAGAAGAACAAGGCTAGAGGAAGATCTGAGACAAAGAAATCTGACTTTTACCAGAGCTGACCAGAGGAAAGCACAAACACAGTCCCCCACTACCACAAATAATGCAGTTGAGTTTCCCACATTCGGGGAAATCACAGGGGTCAGCATACCCAGAATGCAATGAATGAACCTCACCCTGGGAGAACAATCTTCATGACCATGGTATCTCCTATGCAAAATAAGTATGATTTGGGATAGGGCTGGGGAGGGCCGCTGCTCAGGCATATATCTGTCAAGTAAAGGAGATTCAACTGAGGCAGCACAAGGGAACTCTCATCTGGGGACAACAACTGCAGGGAGAACACATATTTTCAAATGAACATGGGAGGGCAGAAGGCTGCCTAATACTGAAGCACCCCCAAACAACAAACCAAATGCAACAACTAGTACAAGCATTCCTGGGGGAAGGTCTGCAGAAGACGGATTTGCATACAGTGATGTCATCCAAGCAGTGGGCCAAAGTTGGCTGGAACCCTCATCTGCATATGAAAGAGAAAAGGGGTATGCAGGGCATGGCGGCCTTTTGCGGCGCTTGGATGACCCTTAGTTCGCATTAAACACCCCCACCCTCCTTCGGTGTGGGGCTCATGTTGGCAATGCCCCAGCCCCTGAAGCATTCCAGCTGATTTCTTGCAGCAGCTGGGCACTGTAACAGCTCCAGAGCTGCTCTGTAAGGCAACTAAAAGGGTGTGGGCCCTGCAGCACTACCTGTAGTTCGCATTGTGCGTTGGAAGGCACAAAGTAAGCAGACGGGAGAAGTCAGGACAGTGCGCAAGGGCATAGAAGGGAGCGGCTCAAGAAAAGAGAAGTGGAAACAGACAGCAAACTAGGCTGGAGAGAGACCTGAGACAAAGAGATCTGAATTATACGAGAGCCGACCAGAGGAAACACAAATTATGCAGTCAAGTGTCCCACATTTGGGGAAATCGCAGGAGCAGCACACCCAGAGTGCAATGGGTGAGCCTTGCCCTGGGAGAAGCACCTTCCTGATCATAGTATCTCACCTGGCAGGTAAGCAGGAGTTGGGCTAGAGCTGGGGAAGGTCGCTGCACGGGCACCCCCCTATCAAGTGAAGGAGATCCAACTGAGGCAGCACAAGGGAACTCTCGAAAGAAGAACAAGGCTAGAGGAAGATCTGAGACAAAGAAATCTGACTTTTACCAGAGCTGACCAGAGGAAAGCACAAACACAGTCCCCCACTACCACAAATAATGCAGTCGAGTTTCCCACATTTGGGGAAATCACAGGGGTCAGCATACCCAGAATGCAATGAATGAACCTCACCCTGGGAGAACAATCTTCATGACCATGGTAACTCCTATGCAAAATAAGTATGATTTGGGATAGGGCTGGGGAGGGCCGCTGCTCAGGCATATCTCTGTCAAGTAAAGGAGATTCAACTGAGGCAGCACAAGGGAACTCTCATCTGGGGACAACAACTGCAGGGAGAACACATATTTTCAAATGAACATGGGAGGGCAGAAGGCTGCCTAATACTGAAGCACCCCCAAACAACAAACCAAATGCAACAACTAGTACAAGCATTCCTGGGGGAAGGTCTGCAGAAGACGGATTTGCATACAGTGATGTCATCCAAGCAGTGGGCCAAAGTTGGCTGGAACCCTCATCTGCATATGAAAAGAGAAAAGGGGTATGCAGGGCATGGCGGCCTTTTGCGGCGCTTGGATGACCCTTACCTTTGTTCGCATTAAACACCCCCACCCTCCTTCGGTGTGGGGCTCATGTTGGCAATGCCCCAGCATTCAAGCTGATTTCTTGCAGCAGCTTGGCACTGTAACAGCTCCAGAGCTGCTCTGTAAGGCAAGTAAAAGGTTGTGGGCCCTGCAGCACTACCTGTAGTTTGCATTGTGCATTGGAAGGCACAAAGTAAGCAGACAGGAGGAGAAGTCAGGATAGTGCACAAGGGTATAGAAGGGAGGGGCTCAAAAAAAAAGAAGTGGAAACAGACAGCAAACTAGGCTGGAGAGAGACCTTAGACAAAGAGATCTGAATTATATGAAAGCCGACCAGTGGAAACACAAATTATGCAGTCAAGTTTCCCACATTTGGGGAAATCACAGGGGCAGCACACCCAGAGTGCAATGGGTGAGCCTTGCCCTGGGAGAAGCACCTTCATGATCATAGTATCTCACCTGGCAGGTAAGTAGGAGTTGGGCTAGAGATGGGGAGGGTCGCTGCTCTGGCACCCCCCTGTCAAGTGAAGGAGATCCAACTGAGGCAGCACAAGGGAACTCTCGAAAGAAGAACAAGGCTAGAGGAAGATCTGAGACAAAGAAATCTGACTTTTACCAGAGCTGACCAGAGGAAAGCACAAACACAGTCCCCCACTACCACAAATAATGCAGTCGAGTTTCCCACATTTGGGGAAATCACAGGGGTCAGCATACCCAGAATGCAATGAATGAACCTCACCCTGGGAGAACAATCTTCATGACCATGGTATCTCCTATGCAAAATAAGTATGATTTGAGATAGGGCTGGGGAGGGCCGCTGCTCAGGCACATCTCTGTCAAGTAAAGGAGATTCAACTGAGGCAGCACAAGGGAACTCTCATCTGGGGACAACAACTGCAGGGAGAACACATATTTTCAGATGAACATGGGAGGGCAGAAGGCTGCCTAATACTGAAGCAACCCCAAACAACAAACCAAATGCAACAACTAGTGCAAGCATTCCTGGGGGAAGGCCTGCAGCAGATGGATTTGCATATGGTGATGTCATCCAAGCAGTGCGTCAAAGTTGGCTTCAACCCTCGTCTGCATATGAAAAGAAAAAAGGGATGTGCAGGGCATGGCGGCCTTTTGCGGCGCTTGCATGACCCCTAATTCGCATTAAACACCTCCACCCTCCTTCGGTGTGGGGCTCATGTTGGCTATGCCCCAGCACCTGAAGCATTCAAGCTGATTTCTTGCAGCAGCTGGGCACTGTAACAGCTCCAGAGCTGCTCTGTAAGGCAACTAAAAGGGTGTGGGCCCTGCAGCACTACCTGTAGTTCGCATTGTGCGTTGGAAGGCACAAAGTAAGCAGACGGGAGAAGTCAGGATAGTGCGCAAGGGCATAGAAGGGAGCGGCTCAAGAAAAGAGAAGTGGAAACAGACAGCAAACTAGGCTGGAGAGAGACCTGAGACAAAGAGATCTGAATTATACGAGAGCCGACCAGAGGAAACACAAATTATGCAGTCAAGTGTCCCACATTTGGGGAAATCGCAGGAGCAGCACACCCAGAGTGCAATGGGTGAGCCTTGCCCTGGGAGAAGCACCTTCCTGATCATAGTATCTCACCTGGCAGGTAAGTAGGAGTTGGGCTAGAGCTGGGGAGGGTCGCTGCTCGGGCACCCCCCTGTCAAGTGAAGGAGATCCAACTGAGGCAGCACAAGGGAACTCTCGAAAGAAGAACAAGGCTAGAGGAAGATCTGAGACAAAGAAATCTGACTTTTACCAGAGCTGACCAGAGGAAAGCACAAACACAGTCCCCCACTACCACAAATAATGCAGTCGAGTTTCCCACATTTGGGGAAATCACAGGGGTCAGCATACCCAGAATGCAATGAATGAACCTCACCCTGGGAGAACAATCTTCATGACCATGGTAACTCCTATGCAAAATAAGTATGATTTGGGATAGGGCTGGGGAGGGCCGCTGCTCAGGCATATCTCTGTCAAGTAAAGGAGATTCAACTGAGGCAGCACAAGGGAACTCTCATCTGGGGACAACAACTGCAGGGAGAACACATATTTTCAAATGAACATGGGAGGGCAGAAGGCTGCCTAATACTGAAGCACCCCCAAACAACAAACCAAATGCAACAACTAGTACAAGCATTCCTGGGGGAAGGTCTGCAGAAGACGGATTTGCATACAGTGATGTCATCCAAGCAGTGGGCCAAAGTTGGCTGGAACCCTCATCTGCATATGAAAAGAGAAAAGGGGTATGCAGGGCATGGCGGCCTTTTGCGGCGCTTGGATGACCCTTACCTTTGTTCGCATTAAACACCCCCACCCTCCTTCGGTGTGGGGCTCATGTTGGCAATGCCCCAGCATTCAAGCTGATTTCTTGCAGCAGCTTGGCACTGTAACAGCTCCAGAGCTGCTCTGTAAGGCAAGTAAAAGGTTGTGGGCCCTGCAGCACTACCTGTAGTTTGCATTGTGCATTGGAAGGCACAAAGTAAGCAGACAGGAGGAGAAGTCAGGATAGTGCACAAGGGTATAGAAGGGAGGGGCTCAAAAAAAAAGAAGTGGAAACAGACAGCAAACTAGGCTGGAGAGAGACCTTAGACAAAGAGATCTGAATTATATGAAAGCCGACCAGTGGAAACACAAATTATGCAGTCAAGTTTCCCACATTTGGGGAAATCACAGGGGCAGCACACCCAGAGTGCAATGGGTGAGCCTTGCCCTGGGAGAAGCACCTTCATGATCATAGTATCTCACCTGGCAGGTAAGTAGGAGTTGGGCTAGAGATGGGGAGGGTCGCTGCTCTGGCACCCCCCTGTCAAGTGAAGGAGATCCAACTGAGGCAGCACAAGGGAACTCTCGAAAGAAGAACAAGGCTAGAGGAAGATCTGAGACAAAGAAATCTGACTTTTACCAGAGCTGACCAGAGGAAAGCACAAACACAGTCCCCCACTACCACAAATAATGCAGTCGAGTTTCCCACATTTGGGGAAATCACAGGGGTCATCATACCCAGAATGCAATGAATGAACCTCACCCTGGGAGAACAATCTTCATGACCATGATATCTCCTATGCAAAATAAGTATGATTTGGGATAGGGCTGGGGAGGGCCGCTGCTCAGGCACATCTCTGTCAAGTAAAGGCGATTCAACTGAGGCAGCACAAGGGAACTCTCATCTGGGGACAACAACTGCAGGGAGAACACATATTTTCAGATGAACATGGGAGGGCAGAAGGCTGCCTAATACTGAAGCACCCCCAAACAACAAACCAAATGCAACAACTAGTGCAAGCATTCCTGGGGGAAGGCCTGCAGCAGATGGATTTGCATATGGTGATGTCATCCAAGCAGTGGGTCAAAGTTGGCTTCAACCCTCGTCTGCATATGAAAAGAAAAAAGGGATGTGCAGGGCATGGCGGCCTTTTGCGGCGCTTGCATGACCCCTAATTCGCATTAAACACCTCCACCCTCCTTAGGTGTGGGGCTTATGTTGGCTATGCCCCAGGACCTGAAGCATTCAAGATGATTTCTTGCAGCAGCTTGGCACTGTAACAGCTCCAGAGCTGCTCTGTGAGGCAAGTAAAAGGGTGTGGGCCCTGCAGCACTACCTGTAGTTTGCATTGTGTGTTGGAAGGCACAAAGTAAGCAGACGGGAGAAGTCAGGATAGTGCGCAAGGGCATAGAAGGGAGCGGCTCAAGAAAAGAGTAGTGAAAACAGACAGCAAACTAGGCTGGAGAGAGACCTGAGACAAAGAGATCTGAATTATACGAGAGACGACCAGGGGAAACACAAATTATGCAGTCAAGTTTCCCACATTTGGGGAAATCACAGGGGCAGCACACCCAGAGTGCAATGGGTGAGCCTTGCCCTGGGAGAAGCACCTACATGATCATAGTATCTCACCTGGCAGGTAAGTAGGAGTTGGGCTAGAGCTGGGGAGGGTCGCTGCTCGGGTACCCCCCTGTCAAGTGAAGGAGATCCAACTGAGGCAGCACAAGGGAACTCTCGAAAGAGGAACAAGGCTAGAGGAAGATCTGAGACAAAGAAATCTGATTTTTACCAGAGTTGACCAGAAGAAAGCACAAACACAGTCCCCCACTACCACAAATAATGCAGTCGAGTTTCCCACATTTGGGGAAATCACAGGGGTCAGCATACCCAGAATGCAATGAATGAACCTCACCCTGGGAGAACAATCTTCATGACCATGGTATCTCCTATGCAAAATAAGTATGATTTGGGATAGGGCTGGGGAGGGCCGCTGCTCAGGCACATCTCTGTCAAGTAAAGGAGATTCAACTGAGGCAGCACAAGGGAACTCTCATCTGGGGACAACAACTGCAGGGAGAACACATATTTTCAGATGAACATGGGAGGGCAGAAGGCTGCCTAATACTGAAGCACCCCCAAACAACAAACCAAATGCAACAACTAGTGCAAGCATTCCTGGGGGAAGGCCTGCAGCAGATGGATTTGCATATGGTGATGTGATCCAAGCAGTGGGTCAAAGTTGGCTTCAACCCTCGTCTGCATATGAAAAGAAAAAAGGGATGTGCAGGGCATGGCGTCCTTTTGTGGCGCTTGGATGAACCCTCCTTCGGTGTGGGGCTCATGTTGGCTATGCCCAAGCCCCTGAAGCATTCAAGCTGATTTCTTGCAGCAGCTGGGCACTGTAACAGCTCCAGAGTTGCTCTGTAAAGCATGTAAAAGGGTGTGGGCCCTGCAGCACTACCTGTAGTATGCATTGTGCGTTGGAAGGCACAAAGTAAGCAGACGGGAGAGGTCAGGATAGTGCGCAAGGGCATAGAAGGGAGCGGCTCAAGAAAAGAGAAGTGGAAACAGACAGCAAACTAGGCTGGAGAAAGACCTGAGACAAAGAGATCTGAATTATACGAGAGACGACCAGGGGAAACACAAATTATGCAGTCAAGTTTCCCACATTTGGGGAAATCACAGGGGCAGCACACCCAGAGTGCAATGGGTGAGCCTTGCCCTGGGAGAAGCACCTACATGTTCATAGTATCTCACCTGGCAGGTAAGTAGGAGTTGGGCTAGAGCTGGGGAGGGTCGCTGCTCGGGTACCCCCCTGTCAAGTGAAGGAGATCCAACTGAGGCAGCACAAGGGAACTCTCGAAAGAGGAACAAGGCTAGAGGAAGATCTGAGACAAAGAAATCTGATTTTTACCAGAGTTGACCAGAAGAAAGCACAAACACAGTCCCCCACTACCACAAATAATGCAGTCGAGTTTCCCACATTTGGGGAAATCACAGGGGTCAGCATACCCAGAATGCAATGAATGAACCTCACCCTGGGAGAACAATCTTCATGACCATGGTATCTCCTATGCAAAATAAGTATGATTTGGGATAGGGCTGGGGAGGGCCGCTGCTCAGGCACATCTCTGTCAAGTAAAGGAGATTCAACTGAGGCAGCACAAGGGAACTCTCATCTGGGGACAACAACTGCAGGGAGAACACATATTTTCAGATGAACATGGGAGGGCAGAAGGCTGCCTAATACTGAAGCACCCCCAAACAACAAACCAAATGCAACAACTAGTGCAAGCATTCCTGGGGGAAGGCCTGCAGCAGATGGATTTGCATATGGTGATGTGATCCAAGCAGTGGGTCAAAGTTGGCTTCAACCCTCGTCTGCATATGAAAAGAAAAAAGGGATGTGCAGGGCATGGCGTACTTTTGTGGCGCTTGGATGAACCCGCCTTCGGTGTGGGGCTCATGTTGGCTATGCCCCAGCCCCTGAAGCATTCAAGATGATTTCTTGCAGCAGCTGGGCACTGTAACAGCTCCAGAGTTGCTCTGTAAAGCATGTAAAAGGGTGTGGGCCCTGCAGCACTACCTGTAGTATGCATTGTGCGTTGGAAGGCACAAAGTAAGCAGACGGGAGAGGTCAGGATAGTGCGCAAGGGCATAGAAGGGAGCGGCTCAAGAAAAGAGAAGTGGAAACAGACAGCAAACTAGGCTGGAGAAAGACCTGAGACAAAGAGATCTGAATTATATGAGAGCCGACCAGAGGAAACACAAATTATGCTGTCAAGTGTCCCACATTTGGGGAAATCGCAGGAGCAGCACACCCAGAGTGTAATGGGTGAGCCTTGCCCTGGGAGAAACACCTTCCTGATCATAGTATCTCACCTGGCAGGTAAATAGGAGTTGGGCTAGAGCTGGGGAGGGTCGCTGCTCGTGCACCCCCTGTCAAGTGAAGGAGATCCAACTGAGGCAGCACAAGGGAACTCTCGAAAGAAGAACAAGGCTAGAGGAAGATCTGAGACAAAGAAATCTGACTTTTACCAGAGCTGACCAGAGGAAAGCACAAACACAGTCCCCCACTACCACAAATAATGCAGTCGAGTTTCCTACATTTGGGGAAATCACAGGGGTCAGCATACCCAGAATGCAATTAATGAACCTCACCCTGGGAGAACAATCTTCATGACCATGGTATCTCCTATGCAAAATAAGTATGATTTGGGATAGGGCTGGGGAGGGCCGCTGCTCAGGCACATCTCTGTCAAGTAAAGGAGATTCAACTGAGGCAGCACAAGGGAACTCTCATCTGGGGACAACAACTGCAGGGAGAACACATATTTTCAGATGAACATGGGAGGGCAGAAGGCTGCCTAATACTGAAGCACCCCCAAACAACAAACCAAATGCAACAACTAGTGCAAGCATTCCTGGGGGAAGACCTGCAGCAGATTGATTTGCATATGGTAATGCCATCTAAGCAGTGGGTCAAAGTTGGCTTCAACCCTCGTCTGCATATGAAAAGAGAAAAGGGGCGTGCAGGGCATGGCGGCCTTTTGCGGCGCTTGGATGACCCCTAGTTCGCATTAAACACCTCCACCCTCCTTCGGTGTGGGGCTCATGTTGGCTATGCCCCAGCCCCTGAAGCATTCAAGCTGATTTCTTGCAGCAGCTTGGCACTGTAACAGCTCCAGAGCTGCTCTGTAAGGCAAGTAAAAGGGTGTGGGCCCTGCAGCACTACCTGTAGTTTGCATTGTGCATTGGAAGGCACAAAGTAAGCAGACGGGAGAAGTCAGGATAGTGCGCAAGGGCATAGAAGGGAGCGGCTCAAGAAAAGAGAAGTGGAAACAGACAGCAAACTAGGCTGGAGAGAGACCTGAGACAAAGAGATCTGAATTATACGAGAGCCGACAAGGGGAAACACAAATTATGCAGTCAAGTGTCCCACATTTGGGGAAATTGCAGGAGCAGCACACCCAGAGTGCAATGGGTGAGCCTTGCCCTGGGAGAAGCACCTTCATGATCATAGTATCTCACCTGGCAGGTAAGTAGGAGTTGGGCTAGAGCTGGGGAGGGTCGCTGCTCGGGCACCCCCCTGTCAAGTGAAGGAGATCCAACTGAGGCAGCACAAGGGAACTCTCGAAAGAGGAACAAGGCTAGAGGAAGATCTGAGACAAAGAAATTTGACTTTTACCAGAGCTGACCAGAGGAAAGCACAAACACAGTCCCCCTCTACCACAAATAATGCAGTCGAGTTTCCCACATTTGGGGAAATCACAGGGGTCAGCATACCCAGAATGCATTGAATGAACCTCACCCTGGGAGAACAATCTTCATGACCATGGTATCTCCTATGCAAAATAAGTATGATTTGGGATAGGGCTGGGGAGGGCCGCTGCTCAGGCACATCTCTGTCAAGTAAAGGAGATTCAACTGAGGCAGCACAAGGGAACTCTCATCTGGGGACAACAACTGCAGGGAGAACACATATTTTCAGATGAACATGGGAGGGCAGAAGGATGCCTAATACTGAAGCACCCCCAAACAACAAACCAAATGCAACTACTAGTACAAGCATTCCTGGGGGAAGGCCTGCAGCAGATGGATTTGCATATGGTGATGTCATCCAAGCAGTGGGTCAAAGTTGGCTTCAACCCTCATCTGCATATGAAAAGAGAAAAGGGGCGTGCAGGGCATGGCGGCCTTTTGCGGCGCTTGGATGACCCCTAGTTCGCATTAAACACCTCTACCCTCCTTCGGTGTGGGGCTCATGTTGGCTATGCCCCAGCCCCTGAAGCATTCAAGCTGATTTCTTGCAGCAGCTGGGCACTGTAACAGCTCCAGAGCTGCTCTGTAAGGCAAGTAAAAGGGTGTGGACCCTGCAGCACTACCTGTAGTTCGCATTGTGCGTTGGAAGGCACAAAGTAAGCAGATGGGAGAAGTCAGGATAGTGCGCAAGGGCATAGAAGGGAGCGGCTCAAGAAAAGAGAAGTGGAAACAGACAGCAAACTAGGCTGGAGAGAAACCTGAGACAAAGAGATCTGAATTATACGAGAGCCGACCAGAGGAAACACAAATTATGCAGTCAAGTTTCCCACATTTGGGGAAATCGCAGGAGCAGCACACCCAGAGTGCAATGGGTGAGCCTTGCCCTGGGAGAAGCACCTTCCTGATCATAGTATCTCACCTGGCAGGTAAGTAGGAGTTGGGCTAGAGCTGGGGAGGGTCGCTGCTCGGGCACCCCCCTGTCAAGTGAAGGAAATCCAACTGAGGCAGCACAAGGGAACTCTCGAAAGAAGAACAAGGCTAGAGGAAGATCTGAGACAAAGAAATCTGACTTTTACCAGAGCTGACCAGAGGAAAGCACAAACACAGTCCCCCACTACCACAAATAATGCAGTTGAGTTTCCCACATTCGGGGAAATCACAGGGGTCAGCATACCCAGAATGCAATGAATGAACCTCACCCTGGGAGAACAATCTTCATGACCATGGTATCTCCTATGCAAAATAAGTATGATTTGGGATAGGGCTGGGGAGGGCCGCTGCTCAGGCATATATCTGTCAAGTAAAGGAGATTCAACTGAGGCAGCACAAGGGAACTCTCATCTGGGGACAACAACTGCAGGGAGAACACATATTTTCAAATGAACATGGGAGGGCAGAAGGCTGCCTAATACTGAAGCACCCCCAAACAACAAACCAAATGCAACAACTAGTACAAGCATTCCTGGGGGAAGGTCTGCAGAAGACGGATTTGCATACAGTGATGTCATCCAAGCAGTGGGCCAAAGTTGGCTGGAACCCTCATCTGCATATGAAAAGAGAAAAGGGGTATGCAGGGCATGGCGGCCTTTTGCGGCGCTTGGATGACCCTTAGTTCGCATTAAACACCCCCACCCTCCTTCGGTGTGGGGCTCATGTTGGCAATGCCCCAGCCCCTGAAGCATTCCAGCTGATTTCTTGCAGCAGCTGGGCACTGTAACAGCTCCAGAGCTGCTCTGTAAGGCAACTAAAAGGGTGTGGGCCCTGCAGCACTACCTGTAGTTCGCATTGTGCGTTGGAAGGCACAAAGTAAGCAGACGGGAGAAGTCAGGACAGTGCGCAAGGGCATAGAAGGGAGCGGCTCAAGAAAAGAGAAGTGGAAACAGACAGCAAACTAGGCTGGAGAGAGACCTGAGACAAAGAGATCTGAATTATACGAGAGCCGACCAGAGGAAACACAAATTATGCAGTCAAGTGTCCCACATTTGGGGAAATCGCAGGAGCAGCACACCCAGAGTGCAATGGGTGAGCCTTGCCCTGGGAGAAGCACCTTCCTGATCATAGTATCTCACCTGGCAGGTAAGCAGGAGTTGGGCTAGAGCTGGGGAAGGTCGCTGCACGGGCACCCCCCTATCAAGTGAAGGAGATCCAACTGAGGCAGCACAAGGGAACTCTCGAAAGAAGAACAAGGCTAGAGGAAGATCTGAGACAAAGAAATCTGACTTTTACCAGAGCTGACCAGAGGAAAGCACAAACACAGTCCCCCACTACCACAAATAATGCAGTCGAGTTTCCCACATTTGGGGAAATCACAGGGGTCAGCATACCCAGAATGCAATGAATGAACCTCACCCTGGGAGAACAATCTTCATGACCATGGTAACTCCTATGCAAAATAAGTATGATTTGGGATAGGGCTGGGGAGGGCCGCTGCTCAGGCATATCTCTGTCAAGTAAAGGAGATTCAACTGAGGCAGCACAAGGGAACTCTCATCTGGGGACAACAACTGCAGGGAGAACACATATTTTCAAATGAACATGGGAGGGCAGAAGGCTGCCTAATACTGAAGCACCCCCAAACAACAAACCAAATGCAACAACTAGTACAAGCATTCCTGGGGGAAGGTCTGCAGAAGACGGATTTGCATACAGTGATGTCATCCAAGCAGTGGGCCAAAGTTGGCTGGAACCCTCATCTGCATATGAAAAGAGAAAAGGGGTATGCAGGGCATGGCGGCCTTTTGCGGCGCTTGGATGACCCTTACCTTTGTTCGCATTAAACACCCCCACCCTCCTTCGGTGTGGGGCTCATGTTGGCAATGCCCCAGCATTCAAGCTGATTTCTTGCAGCAGCTTGGCACTGTAACAGCTCCAGAGCTGCTCTGTAAGGCAAGTAAAAGGTTGTGGGCCCTGCAGCACTACCTGTAGTTTGCATTGTGCATTGGAAGGCACAAAGTAAGCAGACAGGAGGAGAAGTCAGGATAGTGCACAAGGGTATAGAAGGGAGGGGCTCAAAAAAAAAGAAGTGGAAACAGACAGCAAACTAGGCTGGAGAGAGACCTTAGACAAAGAGATCTGAATTATATGAAAGCCGACCAGTGGAAACACAAATTATGCAGTCAAGTTTCCCACATTTGGGGAAATCACAGGGGCAGCACACCCAGAGTGCAATGGGTGAGCCTTGCCCTGGGAGAAGCACCTTCATGATCATAGTATCTCACCTGGCAGGTAAGTAGGAGTTGGGCTAGAGATGGGGAGGGTCGCTGCTCTGGCACCCCCCTGTCAAGTGAAGGAGATCCAACTGAGGCAGCACAAGGGAACTCTCGAAAGAAGAACAAGGCTAGAGGAAGATCTGAGACAAAGAAATCTGACTTTTACCAGAGCTGACCAGAGGAAAGCACAAACACAGTCCCCCACTACCACAAATAATGCAGTCGAGTTTCCCACATTTGGGGAAATCACAGGGGTCAGCATACCCAGAATGCAATGAATGAACCTCACCCTGGGAGAACAATCTTCATGACCATGGTATCTCCTATGCAAAATAAGTATGATTTGAGATAGGGCTGGGGAGGGCCGCTGCTCAGGCACATCTCTGTCAAGTAAAGGAGATTCAACTGAGGCAGCACAAGGGAACTCTCATCTGGGGACAACAACTGCAGGGAGAACACATATTTTCAGATGAACATGGGAGGGCAGAAGGCTGCCTAATACTGAAGCAACCCCAAACAACAAACCAAATGCAACAACTAGTGCAAGCATTCCTGGGGGAAGGCCTGCAGCAGATGGATTTGCATATGGTGATGTCATCCAAGCAGTGCGTCAAAGTTGGCTTCAACCCTCGTCTGCATATGAAAAGAAAAAAGGGATGTGCAGGGCATGGCGGCCTTTTGCGGCGCTTGCATGACCCCTAATTCGCATTAAACACCTCCACCCTCCTTCGGTGTGGGGCTCATGTTGGCTATGCCCCAGCACCTGAAGCATTCAAGCTGATTTCTTGCAGCAGCTGGGCACTGTAACAGCTCCAGAGCTGCTCTGTAAGGCAACTAAAAGGGTGTGGGCCCTGCAGCACTACCTGTAGTTCGCATTGTGCGTTGGAAGGCACAAAGTAAGCAGACGGGAGAAGTCAGGATAGTGCGCAAGGGCATAGAAGGGAGCGGCTCAAGAAAAGAGAAGTGGAAACAGACAGCAAACTAGGCTGGAGAGAGACCTGAGACAAAGAGATCTGAATTATACGAGAGCCGACCAGAGGAAACACAAATTATGCAGTCAAGTGTCCCACATTTGGGGAAATCGCAGGAGCAGCACACCCAGAGTGCAATGGGTGAGCCTTGCCCTGGGAGAAGCACCTTCCTGATCATAGTATCTCACCTGGCAGGTAAGTAGGAGTTGGGCTAGAGCTGGGGAGGGTCGCTGCTCGGGCACCCCCCTGTCAAGTGAAGGAGATCCAACTGAGGCAGCACAAGGGAACTCTCGAAAGAAGAACAAGGCTAGAGGAAGATCTGAGACAAAGAAATCTGACTTTTACCAGAGCTGACCAGAGGAAAGCACAAACACAGTCCTCCACTACCACAAATAATGCAGTCGAGTTTCCCACATTTGGGGAAATCACAGGGGTCATCATACCCAGAATGCAATGAATGAACCTCACCCTGGGAGAACAATCTTCATGACCATGATATCTCCTATGCAAAATAAGTATGATTTGGGATAGGGCTGGGGAGGGCCGCTGCTCAGGCACATCTCTGTCAAGTAAAGGCGATTCAACTGAGGCAGCACAAGGGAACTCTCATCTGGGGACAACAACTGCAGGGAGAACACATATTTTCAGATGAACATGGGAGGGCAGAAGGCTGCCTAATACTGAAGCACCCCCAAACAACAAACCAAATGCAACAACTAGTGCAAGCATTCCTGGGGGAAGGCCTGCAGCAGATGGATTTGCATATGGTGATGTCATCCAAGCAGTGGGTCAAAGTTGGCTTCAACCCTCGTCTGCATATGAAAAGAAAAAAGGGATGTGCAGGGCATGGCGGCCTTTTGCGGCGCTTGCATGACCCCTAATTCGCATTAAACACCTCCACCCTCCTTCGGTGTGGGGCTCATGTTGGCTATGCCCCAGCACCTGAAGCATTCAAGCTGATTTCTTGCAGCAGCTGGGCACTGTAACAGCTCCAGAGCTGCTCTGTAAGGCAACTAAAAGGGTGTGGGCCCTGCAGCACTACCTGTAGTTCGCATTGTGCGTTGGAAGGCACAAAGTAAGCAGACGGGAGAAGTCAGGATAGTGCGCAAGGGCATAGAAGGGAGCGGCTCAAGAAAAGAGAAGTGGAAACAGACAGCAAACTAGGCTGGAGAGAAACCTGAGACAAAGAGATCTGAATTATACGAGAGCCGACCAGAGGAAACACAAATTATGCAGTCAAGTTTCCCACATTTGGGGAAATCGCAGGAGCAGCACACCCAGAGTGCAATGGGTGAGCCTTGCCCTGGGAGAAGCACCTTCCTGATCATAGTATCTCACCTGGCAGGTAAGTAGGAGTTGGGCTAGAGCTGGGGAGGGTCGCTGCTCGGGCACCCCCCTGTCAAGTGAAGGAAATCCAACTGAGGCAGCACAAGGGAACTCTCGAAAGAAGAACAAGGCTAGAGGAAGATCTGAGACAAAGAAATCTGACTTTTACCAGAGCTGACCAGAGGAAAGCACAAACACAGTCCCCCACTACCACAAATAATGCAGTCGAGTTTCCCACATTTGGGGAAATCACAGGGGTCAGCATACCCAGAATGCAATGAATGAACCTCACCCTGGGAGAACAATCTTCATGACCATGGTATCTCCTATGCAAAATAAGTATGATTTGGGATAGGGCTGGGGAGGGCCGCTGCTCAGGCATATATCTGTCAAGTAAAGGAGATTCAACTGAGGCAGCACAAGGGAACTCTCATCTGGGGACAACAACTGCAGGGAGAACACATATTTTCAAATGAACATGGGAGGGCAGAAGGCTGCCTAATACTGAAGCACCCCCAAACAACAAACCAAATGCAACAACTAGTACAAGCATTCCTGGGGGAAGGTCTGCAGAAGACGGATTTGCATACAGTGATGTCATCCAAGCAGTGGGCCAAAGTTGGCTGGAACCCTCATCTGCATATGAAAAGAGAAAAGGGGTATGCAGGGCATGGCGGCCTTTTGCGGCGCTTGGATGACCCTTAGTTCACATTAAACACCCCCACCCTCCTTCGGTGTGGGGCTCATGTTGGCAATGCCCCAGCATTCAAGCTGATTTCTTGCAGCAGCTTGGCACTGTAACAGCTCCAGAGCTGCTCTGTAAGGCAAGTAAAAGGTTGTGGGCCCTGCAGCACTACCTGTAGTTTGCATTGTGCATTGGAAGGCACAAAGTAAGCAGACAGGAGGAGAAGTCAGGATAGTGCACAAGGGTATAGAAGGGAGGGGCTCAAAAAAAAAGAAGTGGAAACAGACAGCAAACTAGGCTGGAGAGAGACCTTAGACAAAGAGATCTGAATTATATGAAAGCCGACCAGTGGAAACACAAATTATGCAGTCAAGTTTCCCACATTTGGGGAAATCACAGGGGCAGCACACCCAGAGTGCAATGGGTGAGCCTTGCCCTGGGAGAAGCACCTTCATGATCATAGTATCTCACCTGGCAGGTAAGTAGGAGTTGGGTTAGAGCTGGGGAGGGTCGCTGCTCTGGCACCCCCCTGTCAAGTGAAGGAGATCCAACTGAGGCAGCACAAGGGAACTCTCGAAAGAAGAACAAGGCTAGAGGAAGATCTGAGACAAAGAAATCTGACTTTTACCAGAGCTGACCAGAGGAAAGCACAAACACAGTCCCCCACTACCACAAATAATGCAGTCGAGTTTCCCACATTTGGGGAAATCACAGGGGTCAGCATACCCAGAATGCAATGAATGAACCTCACCCTGGGAGAACAATCTTCATGACCATGGTATCTCCTATGCAAAATAAGTATGATTTGAGATAGGGCTGGGGAGGGCCGCTGCTCAGGCACATCTCTGTCAAGTAAAGGAGATTCAACTGAGGCAGCACAAGGGAACTCTCATCTGGGGACAACAACTGCAGGGAGAACACATATTTTCAGATGAACATGGGAGGGCAGAAGGCTGCCTAATACTGAAGCACCCCCAAACAACAAACCAAATGCAACAACTAGTGCAAGCATTCCTGGGGGAAGGCCTGCAGCAGATGGATTTGCATATGGTGATGTCATCCAAGCAGTGGGTCAAAGTTGGCTTCAACCCTCGTCTGCATATGAAAATAAAAAAGGGATGTGCAGGGCATGGCGGCCTTTTGCGGCGCTTGGATGACCCCTAATTCGCATTAAACACCTCCACCCTCCTTCGGTGTGGGGCTCATGTTGGCTATGCCCCAGCACCTGAAGCATTCAAGCTGATTTCTTGCAGCAGCTGGGCACTGTAACAGCTCCAGAGCTGCTCTGTAAGGCAAGTAAAAGGGTGTGGGCCCTGCAGCACTACCTGTAGTTCGCATTGTGCGTTGGAAGGCACAAAGTAAGCAGACGGGAGAAGTCAGGATAGTGCGCAAGGGCATAGAAGGGAGCGGCTCAAGAAAAGAGAAGTGGAAACAGACAGCAAACTAGGCTGGAGAGAAACCTGAGACAAAGAGATCTGAATTATACGAGAGCCGACCAGAGGAAACACAAATTATGCAGTCAAGTGTCCCACATTTGGGGAAATCGCAGGAGCAGCACACTCAGAGTGCAATGGGTGAGCCTTGCCCTGGGAGAAGCACCTTCCTGATCATAGTATCTCACCTGGCAGGTAAGTAGGAGTTGGGCTAGAGCTGGGGAGGGTCGCTAATCGGGCACCCCCCTGTCAAGTGAAGGAAATCCAACTGAGGCAGCACAAGGGAACTCTCGAAAGAAGAACAAGGCTAGAGGAAGATCTGAGACAAAGAAATCTGACTTTTACCAGAGCTGACCAGAGGAAAGCACAAACACAGTCCCCCACTACCACAAATAATGCAGTCGAGTTTCCCACATTTGGGGAAATCACAGGGGTCAGCATACCCAGAATGCAATGAATGAACCTCACCCTGGGAGAACAATCTTCATGACCATGGTATCTCCTATGCAAAATAAGTATGATTTGGGATAGGGCTGGGGAGGGCCGCTGCTCAGGCATATATCTGTCAAGTAAAGGAGATTCAACTGAGGCAGCACAAGGGAACTCTCATCTGGGGACAACAACTGCAGGGAGAACACATATTTTCAAATGAACATGGGAGGGCAGAAGGCTGCCTAATACTGAAGCACCCCCAAACAACAAACCAAATGCAACAACTAGTACAAGCATTCCTGGGGGAAGGTCTGCAGAAGACGGATTTGCATACAGTGATGTCATCCAAGCAGTGGGCCAAAGTTGGCTGGAACCCTCATCTGCATATGAAAAGAGAAAAGGGGTATGCAGGGCATGGCGGCCTTTTGCGGCGCTTGGATGACCCTTAGTTCGCATTAAACACCCCCACCCTCCTTCGGTGTGGGGCTCATGTTGGCAATGCCCCAGCCCCTGAAGCATTCCAGCTGATTTCTTGCAGCAGCTGGGCACTGTAACAGCTCCAGAGCTGCTCTGTAAGGCAACTAAAAGGGTGTGGGCCCTGCAGCACTACCTGTAGTTCGCATTGTGCGTTGGAAGGCACAAAGTAAGCAGACGGGAGAAGTCAGGATAGTGCGCAAGGGCATAGAAGGGAGCGGCTCAAGAAAAGAGAAGTGGAAACAGACAGCAAACTAGGCTGGAGAGAGACCTGAGACAAAGAGATCTGAATTATACGAGAGCCGACCAGAGGAAACACAAATTATGCAGTCAAGTGTCCCACATTTGGGGAAATCGCAGGAGCAGCACACCCAGAGTGCAATGGGTGAGCCTTGCCCTGGGAGAAGCACCTTCCTGATCATAGTATCTCACCTGGCAGGTAAGTAGGAGTTGGGCTAGAGCTGGGGAAGGTCGCTGCTCGGGCACCCCCCTATCAAGTGAAGGAGATCCAACTGAGGCAGCACAAGGGAACTCTCGAAAGAAGAACAAGGCTAGAGGAAGATCTGAGACAAAGAAATCTGACTTTTACCAGAGCTGACCAGAGGAAAGCACAAACACAGTCCCCCACTACCACAAATAATGCAGTCGAGTTTCCCACATTTGGGGAAATCACAGGGGTCAGCATACCCAGAATGCAATGAATGAACCTCACCCTGGGAGAACAATCTTCATGACCATGGTAACTCCTATGCAAAATAAGTATGATTTGGGATAGGGCTGGGGAGGGCCGCTGCTCAGGCATATCTCTGTCAAGTAAAGGAGATTCAACTGAGGCAGCACAAGGGAACTCTCATCTGGGGACAACAACTGCAGGGAGAACACATATTTTCAGATGAACATGGGAGGGCAGAAGGCTGCCTAATACTGAAGCACCCCCAAACAACAAACCAAATGCAACAACTAGTACAAGCATTCCTGGGGGAAGGTCTGCAGAAGACGGATTTGCATACAGTGATGTCATCCAAGCAGTGGGCCAAAGTTGGCTGGAACCCTCATCTGCATATGAAAAGAGAAAAGGGGTATGCAGGGCATGGCGGCCTTTTGCGGCGCTTGGATGACCCTTACCTTAGTTCGCATTAAACACCCCCACCCTCCTTCGGTGTGGGGCTCATGTTGGCAATGCCCCAGCATTCAAGCTGATTTCTTGCAGCAGCTTGGCACTGTAACAGCTCCAGAGCTGCTCTGTAAGGCAAGTAAAAGGTTGTGGGCCCTGCAGCACTACCTGTAGTTTGCATTGTGCATTGGAAGGCACAAAGTAAGCAGACAGGAGGAGAAGTCAGGATAGTGCACAAGGGTATAGAAGGGAGGGGCTCAAAAAAAAAGAAGTGGAAACAGACAGCAAACTAGGCTGGAGAGAGACCTTAGACAAAGAGATCTGAATTATATGAAAGCCGACCAGTGGAAACACAAATTATGCAGTCAAGTTTCCCACATTTGGGGAAATCACAGGGGCAGCACACCCAGAGTGCAATGGGTGAGCCTTGCCCTGGGAGAAGCACCTTCATGATCATAGTATCTCACCTGGCAGGTAAGTAGGAGTTGGGCTAGAGCTGGGGAGGGTCGCTGCTCGGGCACCCCCCTGTCAAGTGAAGGAGATCCAACTGAGGCAGCACAAGGGAACTCTCGAAAGAAGAACAAGGCTAGAGGAAGATCTGAGACAAAGAAATCTGACTTTTACCAGAGCTGAGCAGAGGAAAGCACAAACACAGTCCCCCACTACCACAAATAATGCAGTCGAGTTTCCCACATTTGGGGAAATCACAGGGGTCAGCATACCCAGAATGCAATGAATGAACCTCACCCTGGGAGAACAATCTTCATGACCATGGTATCTCCTATGCAAAATAAGTATAATTTGAGATAGGGCTGGGGAGGGCCGCTGCTCAGGCACATCTCTGTCAAGTAAAGGAGATTCAACTGAGGCAGCACAAGGGAACTCTCATCTGGGGACAACAACTGCAGGGAGAACACATATTTTCAGATGAACATGGGAGGGCAGAAGGCTGCCTAATACTGAAGCAACCCCAAACAACAAACCAAATGCAACAACTAGTGCAAGCATTCCTGGGGGAAGGCCTGCAGCAGATGGATTTGCATATGGTGATGTCATCCAAGCAGTGGGTCAAAGTTGGCTTCAACCCTCGTCTGCATATGAAAAGAAAAAAGGGATGTGCAGGGCATGGCGGCCTTTTGCGGCGCTTGCATGACCCCTAATTCGCATTAAACACCTCCACCCTCCTTCGGTGTGGGGCTCATGTTGGCTATGCCCCAGCACCTGAAGCATTCAAGCTGATTTCTAGCAGCAGCTGGGCACTGTAACAGCTCCAGAGCTGCTCTGTAAGGCAAGTAAAAGGGTGTGGGCCCTGCAGCACTACCTGTAGTTCGCATTGTGCGTTGGAAGGCACAAAGTAAGCAGACGGGAGAAGTCAGGATAGTGCGCAAGGGCATAGAAGGGAGCGGCTCAAGAAAAGAGAAGTGGAAACAGACAGCAAACTAGGCTGGAGAGAGACCTGAGACAAAGAGATCTGAATTATACGAGAGCCGACCAGAGGAAACACAAATTATGCAGTCAAGTGTCCCACATTTGGGGAAATCGCAGGAGCAGCACACCCAGAGTGCAATGGGTGAGCCTTGCCCTGGGAGAAGCACCTTCCTGATCATAGTATCTCACCTGGCAGGTAAGTAGGAGTTGGGCTAGAGCTGGGGAGGGTCGCTGCTCGGGCACCCCCCTGTCAAGTGAAGGAGATCCAACTGAGGCAGCACAAGGGAACTCTCGAAAGAAGAACAAGGCTAGAGGAAGATCTGAGACAAAGAAATCTGACTTTTACCAGAGCTGACCAGAGGAAAGCACAAACACAGTCCTCCACTACCACAAATAATGCAGTCGAGTTTCCCACATTTGGGGAAATCACAGGGGTCATCATACCCAGAATGCAATGAATGAACCTCACCCTGGGAGAACAATCTTCATGACCATGGTATCTCCTATGCAAAATAATTATGATTTGGGATAAGGCTGGGGAGGGCCGCTGCTCAGGCACGTCTCTGTCAAGTAAAGGAGATTCAACTGAGGCAGCACAAGGGAACTCTCATCTGGGGACAACAACTGCAGGGAGAACACATATTTTCAGATGAACATGGGAGGGCAGAAGGCTGCCTAATACTGAAGCACCCCCAAACAACAAACCAAATGCAACAACTAGTGCAAGCATTCCTGGGGGAAGGCCTGCAGCAGATGGATTTGCATATGGTGATGTCATCCAAGCAGTGGGTCAAAGTTGGCTTCAACCCTCGTCTGCATATGAAAAGAAAAAAGGGATGTGCAGGGCATGGCGTCCTTTTGTGGCGCTTGGATGACCCTTAATTCGCATTAAACATCTCCACCCTCCTTCGGTGTGGGGCTCATGTTGGCTATGCCCCAGCCCCTGAAGCATTCAAGATGATTTCTTGCAGCAGCTGGGCACTGTAACAGCTCCAGAGCTGCTCTGTGAGGCAAGTAAAAGGGTGTGGGCCCTGCAGCACTACCTGTAGATTGCATTGTGTGTTGGAAGGCACAAAGTAAGCAGACGGGAGAAGTCAGGATAGTGCGCAAGGGCATAGAAGGGAGCGGCTCAAGAAAAGAGAAGTGGAAACAGACAGCAAACTAGGCTGGAGAGAGACCTGAGACAAAGAGATCTGAATTATACGAGAGACGACCAGGGGAAACACAAATTATACAGTCAAGTTTCCCACATTTGGGGAAATCACAGGGGCAGCACACCCAGAGTGCAATGGGTGAGCCTTGCCCTGGGAGAAGCACCTACATGATCATAGTATCTCACCTGGCAGGTAAGTAGGAGTTGGGCTAGAGCTGGGGAGGGTAGCTGCTCGGGTACCCCCCTGTCAAGTGAAGGAGATCCAACTGAGGCAGCACAAGGGAACTCTCGAAAGAGGAACAAGGCTAGAGGAAGATCTGAGACAAAGAAATCTGATTTTTACCAGAGTTGACCAGAAGAAAGCACAAACACAGTCCTCCACTACCACAAATAATGCAGTCGAGTTTCCCACATTTAGGGAAATCACAGGGGTCAGCATACCCAGAATGCAATGAATGAACCTAACCCTGGGAGAACAATCTTCATGACCATGGTATCTCCTATGCAAAATAAGTATGATTTGGGATAGGGCTGGGGAGGGCCGCTGCTCAGGCACATCTCTGTCAAGTAAAGGAGATTCAACTGAGGCAGCACAAGGGAACTCTCATCTGGGGACAACAACTGCAGGGAGAACACATATTTTCAGATGAACATGGGAGGGCAGAAGGCTGCCTAATACTGAAGCACCCCCAAACAACAAACCAAATGCAACAACTAGTGCAAGCATTCCTGGGGGAAGGCCTGCAGCAGATGGATTTGCATATGGTGATGTCATCCAAGCAGTGGGTCAAAGTTGGCTTCAACCCTCGTCTGCATATGAAAAGAAAAAAGGGATGTGCAGGGCATGTCGTCCTTTTGTGGCGCTTGGATGAACCCTCCTTCGGTGTGGGGCTCATGTTGGCTATGCCCAAGCCCCTGAAGCATTCAAGATGATTTCTTGCAGCAGCTGGGCACTGTAACAGCTCCAGAGTTGCTCTGTAAAGCATGCAAAAGGGTGTGGGCCCTGCAGCACTACCTGTAGTATGCATTGTGCGTTGGAAGGCACAAAGTAAGCAGACGGGAGAGGTCAGGATAGTGCGCAAGGGCATAGAAGGGAGCGGCTCAAGAAAAGAGAAGTGGAAACAGACAGCAAACTAGGCTGGAGAAAGAACTGAGACAAAGAGATCTGAATTATACGAGAGACGACCAGGGGAAACACAAATTATGCAGTCAAGTTTCCCACATTTGGGGAAATCACAGGGGCAGCACACCCAGAGTGCAATGGGTGAGCCTTGCCCTGGGAGAAGCACCTACATGATCATAGTATCTCACCTGGCAGGTAAGTAGGAGTTGGGCTAGAGCTGGGGAGGGTCGCTGCTCGGGCACCCCCCTGTCAAGTGAAGGAGATCCAACTGAGGCAGCACAAGGGAACTCTCGAAAGAGGAACAAGGCTAGAGGAAGATCTGAGACAAAGAAATCTGATTTTTACCAGAGTTGACCAGAAGAAAGCACAAACACAGTCCCCCACTACCACAAATAATACAGTCGAGTTTCCCACATTTGGGGAAATCCCAGGGGTCAGCATACCCAGAATGCAATGAATGAACCTCACCCTGGGAGAACAATCTTCATGACCATGGTATCTCCTATGCAAAATAAGTATGATTTGGGATAGGGCTGGGGAGGGCCGCTGCTCAGGCACATCTCTGTCAAGTAAAGGAGATTCAACTGAGGCAGCAAAAGGGAACTCTCATCTGGGGACAACAACTGCAGGGAGAACACATATTTTCAGATGAACATGGGAGGGCAGAAGGCTGCCTAATACTGAAGCACCCCCAAACAACAAACCAAATGCAACAACTAGTGCAAGCATTCCTGGGGGAAGGCCTGCGGCAGATGGATTTGCATATGGTGATGTGATCCAAGCAGTGGGTCAAAGTTGGCTTCAACCTTCGTCTGCATATGAAAAGAAAAAAGGGATGTGCAGGGCATGGCGTCCTTTTGTGGCGCTTGGATGAACCCTCCTTCGGTGTGGGGCTCATGTTGGCTATGCCCCAGCCCCTGAATCATTCAAGCTGATTTCTTGCAGCAGCTGGGCACTGTAACAGCTCCAGAGCTGCTCTGTGAGGCAAGTAAAAGGGTGTGGGCCCTGCAGCACTACCTGTAGTTTGCATTGTGTGTTGGAAGGCACAAAGTAAGCAGACGGGAGGGCATAGAAGGGAGCGGCTCAAGAAAAGAGAAGTGGAAACAGACAGCAAACTAGGCTGGAGAGAGACCTGAGACAAAGAGATCTGAATTATACGAGAGACGACCAGGGGAAACACAAATTATGCAGTCAAGTTTCCCACATTTGGGGAAATCACAGGGGCAGCACACCCAGAGTGCAATGGGTGAGCCTTGCCCTGGGAGAAGCACCTACATGATCATAGTATCTCACCTGGCAGGTAAGTAGGAGTTGGGCTAGAGCTGGGGAGGGTCGCTGCTTGGGTACCCCCCTGTCAAGTGAAGGAGATCCAACTGAGGCAGCACAAGGGAACTCTGGAAAGTGGAACAAGGCTAGAGGAAGATCTGAGACAAAGAAATCTGATTTTTACCAGAGTTGACCAGAAGAAAGCACAAACACAGTCCCCCACTACCACAAATAATGCAGTCGAGTTTCCCACATTTGGGGAAATCACAGGGGTCAGCATACCCAGAATGCAATGAATGAACCTCACCCTGGGAGAACAATCTTCATGACCATGGTATCTCCTATGCAAAATAAGTATGATTTGGGATAGGGCTGGGGAGGGCCACTGCTCAGGCACATCTCTGTCAAGTAAAGGAGATTCAACTGAGGCAGCACAAGGGAACTCTCATCTGGGGACAACAACTGCAGGGAGAACACATATTTTCAGATGAACATGGGAGGGCAGAAGGCTGCCTAATACTGAAGCACCCCCAAACAACAAACCAAATGCAACAACTAGTGCAAGCATTCCTGGGGGAAGGCCTGCAGCAGATGGATTTGCATATGGTGATGTGATCCAAGCAGTGGGTCAAAGTTGGCTTCAACCCTCGTCTGCATATGAAAAGAAAAAAGGGATGTGCAGGGCATGTCGTCCTTTTGTGGCGCTTGGATGAACCCTCCTTCGGTGTGGGGCTCATGTTGGCTATGCCCAAGCCCCTGAAGCATTCAAGATGATTTCTTGCAGCAGCTGGGCACTGTAACAGCTCCAGAGTTGCTCTGTAAAGCATGTAAAAGGGTGTGGGCCCTGCAGCACTACCTGTAGTATGCATTGTGCGTTGGAAGGCACAAAGTAAGCAGACGGGAGAGGTCAGGATAGTGCGCAAGGGCATAGAAGGGAGCGGCTCAAGAAAAGAGAAGTGGAAACAGACAGCAAACTAGGCTGGAGAAAGAACTGAGACAAAGAGATCTGAATTATACGAGAGACGACCAGGGGAAACACAAATTATGCAGTCAAGTTTCCCACATTTGGGGAAATCACAGGGGCAGCACACCCAGAGTGCAATGGGTGAGCCTTGCCCTGGGAGAAGCACCTACATGATCATAGTATCTCACCTGGCAGGTAAGTAGGAGTTGGGCTAGAGCTGGGGAGGGTCGCTGCTCGGGTACCCCCCTGTCAAGTGAAGGAGATCCAACTGAGGCAGCACAAGGGAACTCTCGAAAGAGGAACAAGGCTAGAGGAAGATCTGAGACAAAGAAATCTGATTTTTACCAGAGTTGACCAGAAGAAAGCACAAACACAGTCCCCCACTACCACAAATAATACAGTCGAGTTTCCCACATTTGGGGAAATCCCAGGGGTCAGCATACCCAGAATGCAATGAATGAACCTCACCCTGGGAGAACAATCTTCATGACCATGGTATCTCCTATGCAAAATAAGTATGATTTGGGATAGGGCTGGGGAGGGCCGCTGCTCAGGCACATCTCTGTCAAGTAAAGGAGATTCAACTGAGGCAGCAAAAGGGAACTCTCATCTGGGGACAACAACTGCAGGGAGAACACATATTTTCAGATGAACATGGGAGGGCAGAAGGCTGCCTAATACTGAAGCACCCCCAAACAACAAACCAAATGCAACAACTAGTGCAAGCATTCCTGGGGGAAGGCCTGCAGCAGATGGATTTGCATATGGTGATGTGATCCAAGCAGTGGGTCAAAGTTGGCTTCAACCTTCGTCTGCATATGAAAAGAAAAAAGGGATGTGCAGGGCATGGCGTCCTTTTGTGGCGCTTGGATGAACCCTCCTTCGGTGTGGGGCTCATGTTGGCTATGCCCCAGCCCCGGAATCATTCAAGCTGATTTCTTGCAGCAGCTGGGCACTGTAACAGCTCCAGAGCTGCTCTGTGAGGCAAGTAAAAGGGTGTGGGCCCTGCAGCACTACCTGTAGTTTGCATTGTGTGTTGGAAGGCACAAAGTAAGCAGACGGGAGGGCATAGAAGGGAGCGGCTCAAGAAAAGAGAAGTGGAAACAGACAGCAAACTAGGCTGGAGAGAGACCTGAGACAAAGAGATCTGAATTATACGAGAGACGACCAGGGGAAACACAAATTATGCAGTCAAGTTTCCCACATTTGGGGAAATCACAGGGGCAGCACACCCAGAGTGCAATGGGTGAGCCTTGCCCTGGGAGAAGCACCTACATGATCATAGTATCTCACCTGGCAGGTAAGTAGGAGTTGGGCTAGAGCTGGGGAGGGTCGCTGCTCGGGTACCCCCCTGTCAAGTGAAGGAGATCCAACTGAGGCAGCACAAGGGAACTCTCGAAAGAGGAACAAGGCTAGAGGAAGATCTGAGACAAAGAAATCTGATTTTTACCAGAGTTGACCAGAAGAAAGCACAAACACAGTCCCCCACTACCACAAATAATGCAGTCGAGTTTCCCACATTTGGGGAAATCACAGGGGTCAGCATACCCAGAATGCAATGAATGAACCTCACCCTGGGAGAACAATCTTCATGACCATGGTATCTCCTATGCAAAATAAGTATGATTTGGGATAGGGCTGGGGAGGGCCACTGCTCAGGCACATCTCTGTCAAGTAAAGGAGATTCAACTGAGGCAGCACAAGGGAACTCTCATCTGGGGACAACAACTGCAGGGAGAACACATATTTTCAGATGAACATGGGAGGGCAGAAGGCTGCCTAATACTGAAGCACCCCCAAACAACAAACCAAATGCAACAACTAGTGCAAGCATTCCTGGGGGAAGGCCTGCAGCAGATGGATTTGCATATGGTGATGTGATCCAAGCAGTGGGTCAAAGTTGGCTTCAACCCTCGTCTGCATATGAAAAGAAAAAAGGGATGTGCAGGGCATGGCGTCCTTTTGTGGCGCTTGGATGAACCCTCCTTCGGTGTGGGGCTCATGTTGGCTATGCCCCAGCCCCTGAAGCATTCAAGATGATTTCTTGCAGCAGCTGGGCACTGTAACAGCTCCAGAATTGCTCTGTAAAGCATGTAAAAGGGTGTGGGCCCTGCAGCACTACCTGTAGTATGCATTGTGCGTTGGAAGGCACAAAGTAAGCAGACGGGAGAGGTCAGGATAGTGCGCAAGGGCATAGAAGGGAGCAGCTCAAGAAAAGAGAAGTGGAAACAGACAGCAAACTAGGCTGGAGAAAGACCTGAGACAAAGAGATCTGAATTATATGAGAGCCGACCAGAGGAAACACAAATTATGCAGTCAAGTGTCCCACATTTGGGGAAATCGCAGGAGCAGCACACCCAGAGTGCAATGGGTGAGCCTTGCCCTGGGAGAAGCACCTTCCTGATCATATTATCTCACCTGGCAGGTAAATAGGAGTTGGGCTAGAGCTGGGGAGGGTCGCTGCTCGTGCACCCCCCTGTCAAGTGAAGGAGATCCAACTGAGGCAGCACAAGGGAACTCTCGAAAGAAGAACAAGGCTAGAGGAAGATCTGAGACAAAGAAATCTGACTTTTACCAGAGCTGACCAGAGGAAAGCACAAACACAGTCCCCCACTACCACAAATAATGCAGTCGAGTTTCCCACATTTGGGGAAATCACAGGGGTCAGCATACCCAGAATGCAATGAATGAACCTCACCCTGGGAGAACAATCTTCATGACCATGGTATCTCCTATGCAAAATAAGTATGATTTGGGATAGGGCTGGGGAGGGCCGCTGCTCAGGCACATCTCTGTCAAGTAAAGGAGATTCAACTGAGGCAGCACAAGGGAACTCTCATCTGGGGACAACTACTGCAGGGAGAACACATATTTTCAGATGAATATGGGAGGGCAGAAGGCTGCCTAATACTGAAGCACCCCCAAACAACAAACCAAATGCAACAACTAGTGCAAGCATTCCTGGGGGAAGGCCTGCAGCAGATTGATTTGCATATGGTAATGCCATCCAAGCAGTGGGTCAACGTTGGCTTCAACCCTCGTCTGCATATGAAAAGAGAAAAGGGGCGTGCAGGGCATGGCGGCCTTTTGCGGCGCTTGGATGACCCCTAGTTCGCATTAAACACCTCCACCCTCCTTCGGTGTGGGGCTCATGTTGGCTATGCCCCAGCCCCTGAAGCATTCAAGCTGATTTCTTGCAGCAGCTGGGCACTGTAACAGCTCCAGAGCTGCTCTGTAAGGCAAGTAAAAGGGTGTGGGCCCTGCAGCACTACCTGTAGTTTGCATTGTGCATTGGAAGGCACAAAGTAAGCAGACGGGAGAAGTCAGGATAGTGCGCAAGGGCATAGAAGGGAGCAGCTCAAGAAAAGAGAAGTGGAAACAGACAGCAAACTAGGCAGGAGAGAGACCTGAGACAAAGAGATCTGAATTATACGAGAGCCGACAAGGGGAAACACAAATTATGCAGTCAAGTGTCCCACATTTGGGGAAATTGCAGGAGCAGCACACCCAGAGTGCAATGGGTGAGCCTTGCCCTGGGAGAAGCACCTTCATGATCATAGTATCTCACCTGGCAGGTAAGTAGGAGTTGGGCTAGAGCTGGGGAGGGTCGCTGCTCGGGCACCCCCCTGTCAAGTGAAGGAGATCCAACTGAGGCAGCACAAGGGAACTCTCGAAAGAGGAACAAGGCTAGAGGAAGATCTGAGACAAAGAAATCTGACTTTTACCAGAGCTGACCAGAGGAAAGCACAAACACAGTCCCCCTCTACCACAAATAATGCAGTCGAGTTTCCCACATTTGGGGAAATCACAGGGGTCAGCATACCCAGAATGCAATGAATGAACCTCACCCTGGGAGAACAATCTTCATGACCATGGTATCTCCTATGCAAAATAAGTATGATTTGGGATAGGGCTGGGGAGGGCCGCTGCTCAGGCACATCTCTGTCAAGTAAAGGCGATTCAACTGAGGCAGCACAAGGGAACTCTCATCTGGGGACAACAACTGCAGGGAGAACACATATTTTCAGATGAACATGGGAGGGCAGAAGGCTGCCTAATACTGAAGCACCCCCAAACAACAAACCAAATGCAACAACTAGTACAAGCATTCCTGGGGGAAGGTCTGCAGAAGACGGATTTGCATACAGTGATGTCATCCAAGCAGTGGGCCAAAGTTGGCTGGAACCCTCATCTGCATATGAAAAGAGAAAAGGGGTATGCAGGGCATGGCGGCCTTTTGCGGCGCTTGGATGACCCTTAGTTCGCATTAAACACCCCCACCCTCCTTCGGTGTGGGGCTCATGTTGGCAATGCCCCAGCCCCTGAAGCATTCCAGCTGATTTCTTGCAGAAGCTGGGCACTGTAACAGCTCCAGAGCTGCTCTGTAAGGCAACTAAAAGGGTGTGGGCCCTGCAGCACTACCTGTAGTTCGCATTGTGCGTTGGAAGGCACAAAGTAAGCAGACGGGAGAAGTCAGGATAGTGCGCAAGGGCATAGAAGGGAGCGGCTCAAGAAAAGAGAAGTGGAAACAGACAGCAAACTAGGCTGGAGAGAGACCTGAGACAAAGAGATCTGAATTATACGAGAGCCGACCAGAGGAAACACAAATTATGCAGTCAAGTGTCCCACATTTGGGGAAATCGCAGGAGCAGCACACCCAGAGTGCAATGGGTGAGCCTTGCCCTGGGAGAAGCACCTTCCTGATCATAGTATCTCACCTGGCAGATAAGTAGGAGTTGGGCTAGAGCTGGGGAGGGTCGCTGCTCGGGCACCCCCCTGTCAAGTGAAGGAGATCCAACTGAGGCAGCACAAGGGAACTCTCGAAAGAAGAACAAGGCTAGAGGAAGATCTGAGACAAAGAAATCTGACTTTTACCAGAGCTGACCAGAGGAAAGCACAAACACAGTCCCCCACTACCACAAATAATGCAGTCGAGTTTCCCACATTTGGGGAAATCACAGGGGTCAGCATACCCAGAATGCAATGAATGAACCTCACCCTGGGAGAACAATCTTCATGACCATGGTAACTCCTATGCAAAATAAGTATGATTTGGGATAGGGCTGGGGAGGGCCGCTGCTCAGGCATATCTCTGTCAAGTAAAGGAGATTCAACTGAGGCAGCACAAGGGAACTCTCATCTGGGGACAACAACTGCAGGGAGAACACATATTTTGAAATGAACATGGGAGGGCAGAAGGCTGCCTAATACTGAAGCACCCCCAAACAACAAACCAAATGCAACAACTAGTACAAGCATTCCTGGGGGAAGGTCTGCAGAAGACGGATTTGCATACAGTGATGTCATCCAAGCAGTGGGCCAAAGTTGGCTGGAACCCTCATCTGCATATGAAAAGAGAAAAGGGGTATGCAGGGCATGGCGGCCTTTTGCGGCGCTTGGATGACCCTTAGTTCGCATTAAACACCCCCACCCTCCTTCGGTGTGGGGCTCATGTTGGCAATGCCCCAGCATTCAAGCTGATTTCTTGCAGCAGCTGGGCACTGTAACAGCTCCAGAGCTGCTCTGTAAGGCAAGTAAAAGGTTGTGGGCCCTGCAGCACTACCTGTAGTTTGCATTGTGCATTGGAAAGCACAAAGTAAGCAGACAGGAGGAGAAGTCAGGATAGTGCACAAGGGTAAAGAAGGGAGGGGCTCAAAAAAAAAGAAAGGGAAACAGACAGCAAACTAGGCTGGAGAGAGACCTTAGACAAAGAGATCTGAATTATATGAAAGCCGACCAGTGGAAACACAAATTATGCAGTCAAGTTTCCCACATTTGGGGAAATCACAGGGGCAGCACACCCAGAGTGCAATGGGTGAGCCATGCCCTTGGAGAAGCACCTTCATGATCATAGTATCTCACCTGGCAGGTAAGTAGGAGTTGGGCTAGAGCTGGGGAGGGTCGCTGCTCTGGCACCCCCCTGTCAAGTGAAGGAGATCCAACTGAGGCAGCACAAGGGAACTCTCGAAAGAAGAACAAGGCTAGAGGAAGATCTGAGACAAAGAAATCTGACTTTTACCAGAGCTGACCAGAGGAAAGCACAAACACAGTCCCCCACTACCACAAATAATGCAGTCGAGTTTCCCACATTTGGGGAAATCACAGGGGTCAGCATACCCAGAATGCAATGAATGAACCTCACCCTGGGAGAACAATCTTCATGACCATGTTATCTCCTATGCAAAATAAGTATGATTTGGGATAGGGCTGGGGAGGGCCGCTGCTCAGGCATATATCTGTCAAGTAAAGAAGATTCAACTGAGGCAGCACAAGGGAACTCTCATCTGGGGACAACAACTGCAGGGAGAACACATATTTTCAAATGAACATGGGAGGGCAGAAGGCTGCCTAATACTGAAGCACCCCCAAACAACAAACCAAATGCAACAACTAGTACAAGCATTCCTGGGGGAAGGTCTGCAGAAGACGGATTTGCATACAGTGATGTCATCCAAGCAGTGGGCCAAAGTTGGCTGGAACCCTCATCTGCATATGAAAAGAGAAAAGGGGTATGCAGGGCATGGCGGCCTTTTGCGGCGCTTGGATGACCCTTAGTTCGCATTAAACACCACCACCCTCCTTCGGTGTGGGGCTCATGTTGGCAATGCCCCAGCCCCTGAAGCATTCCAGCTGATTTCTTGCAGAAGCTGGGCACTGTAACAGCTCCAGAGCTGCTCTGTAAGGCAACTAAAAGGGTGTGGGCCCTGCAGCACTACCTGTAGTTCGCATTGTGCGTTGGAAGGCACAAAGTAAGCAGACGGGAGAAGTCAGGATAGTGCGCAAGGGCATAGAAGGGAGCGGCTCAAGAAAAGAGAAGTGGAAACAGACAGCAAACTAGGCTGGAGAGAGACCTGAGACAAAGAGATCTGAATTATACGAGAGCCGACCAGAGGAAACACAAATTATGCAGTCAAGTGTCCCACATTTGGGGAAATCGCAGGAGCAGCACACCCAGAGTGCAATGGGTGAGCCTTGCCCTGGGAGAAGCACCTTCCTGATCATAGTATCTCACCTGGCAGGTAAGTAGGAGTTGGGCTAGAGCTGGGGAGGGTCGCTGCTCGGGCACCCCCCTGTCAAGTGAAGGAGATCCAACTGAGGCAGCACAAGGGAACTCTCGAAAGAAGAACAAGGCTAGAGGAAGATCTGAGACAAAGAAATCTGACTTTTACCAGAGCTGACCAGAGGAAAGCACAAACACAGTCCCCCACTACCACAAATAATGCAGTCGAGTTTCCCACATTTGGGGAAATCACAGGGGTCAGCATACCCAGAATGCAATGAATGAACCTCACCCTGGGAGAACAATCTTCATGACCATGGTAACTCCTATGCAAAATAAGTATGATTTGGGATAGGGCTGGGGAGGGCCGCTGCTCAGGCATATCTCTGTCAAGTAAAGGAGATTCAACTGAGGCAGCACAAGGGAACTCTCATCTGGGGACAACAACTGCAGGGAGAACACATATTTTGAAATGAACATGGGAGGGCAGAAGGCTGCCTAATACTGAAGCACCCCCAAACAACAAACCAAATGCAACAACTAGTACAAGCATTCCTGGGGGAAGGTCTGCAGAAGACGGATTTGCATACAGTGATGTCATCCAAGCAGTGGGCCAAAGTTGGCTGGAACCCTCATCTGCATATGAAAAGAGAAAAGGGGTATGCAGGGCATGGCGGCCTTTTGCGGCGCTTGGATGACCCTTAGTTCGCATTAAACACCCCCACCCTCCTTCGGTGTGGGGCTCATGTTGGCAATGCCCCAGCATTCAAGCTGATTTCTTGCAGCAGCTTGGCACTGTAACAGCTCCAGAGCTGCTCTGTAAGGCAAGTAAAAGGTTGTGGGCCCTGCAGCACTACCTGTAGTTTGCATTGTGCATTGGAAGGCACAAAGTAAGCAGACAGGAGGAGAAGTCAGGATAGTGCACAAGGGTATAGAAGGGAGGGGCTCAAAAAAAAAGAAGTGGAAACAGACAGCAAACTAGGCTGGAGAGAGACCTTAGACAAAGAGATCTGAATTATATGAAAGCCGACCAGTGGAAACACAAATTATGCAGTCAAGTTTCCCACATTTGGGGAAATCACAGGGGTAGCACACCCAGAGTGCAATGGGTGAGCCTTGCCCTTGGAGAAGCACCTTCATGATCATAGTATCTCACCTGGCAGGTAAGTAGGAGTTGGGCTAGAGCTGGGGAGGGTCGCTGCTCTGGCACCCCCCTGTCAAGTGAAGGAGATCCAACTGAGGCAGCACAAGGGAACTCTCGAAAGAAGAACAAGGCTAGAGGAAGATCTGAGACAAAGAAATCTGACTTTTACCAGAGCTGACCAGAGGAAAGCACAAACACAGTCCCCCACTACCACAAATAATGCAGTCGAGTTTCCCACATTTGGGGAAATCACAGGGGTCAGCATACCCAGAATGCAATGAATGAACCTCACCCTGGGAGAACAATCTTCATGACCATGTTATCTCCTATGCAAAATAAGTATGATTTGGGATAGGGCTGGGGAGGGCCGCTGCTCAGGCACATCTCTGTCAAGTGAAGGAGATTCAACTGAGGCAGCACAAGGGAACTCTCATCTGGGGACAACAACTGCAGGGAGAACACATATTTTCAGATGAACATGGGAGGGCAGAAGGCTGCCTAATACTGAAGCACCCCCAAACAACAAACCAAATGCAACAACTAGTGCAAGCATTCCTGGGGGAAGGCCTGCAGCAGATGGATTTGCATATGGTGATGTCATCCAAGCAGTGGGTCAAAGTTGGCTTCAACCCTCGTCTGCATATGAAAAGAGAAAAGGGGCGTGCAGGGCATGGCGGCCTTTTGCGGCGCTTGGATGACCCCTAGTTCGCATTAAACACCTCCACCCTCCATCGGTGTGGGGCTCATGTTGGCTATGCCCCAGCCCCTGAAGCATTCAAGCTGATTTCTTGCAGCAGCTGGGCACTGTAACAGCTCCAGAGCTGCTCTGTAAGGCAACTTAAAGGGTGTGGGCCCTGCAGCACTACCTGTAGTTCGCATTGTGCGTTGGAAGGCACAAAGTAAGCAAACGGGAGAAGTCAGGATAGTGCGCAAGGGCATAGAAGGGAGCGGCTCAAGAAAAGAGAAGTGGAAACAGACAGCAAACTAGGCTGGAGAGAGACCTGAGACAAAGAGATCTGAATTATACGAGAGCCGACCAGAGGAAACACAAATTATGCAGTCAAGTGTCCCACATTTGGGGAAATCGCAGGAGCAGCACACCCAGATTGCAATGGGTGAGCCTTGCCCTGGGAGAAGCACCTTCCTGATCATAGTATCTCACCTGGCAGGTAAGTAGGAGTTGGGCTAGAGCTGGGGAGGGTCGCTGCTCGGGCACCCCCCTGTCAAGTGAAGGAGATCCAACTGAGGCAGCACAAGGGAACTCTCGAAAGAAGAACAAGGCTAGAGGAAGATCTGAGACAAAGAAATCTGACTTTTACCAGAGCTGACCAGAGGAAAGCACAAACACAGTCCTCCACTACCACAAATAATGCAGTCGAGTTTCCCACATTTGGGGAAATCACAGGGGTCAGCATACCCAGAATGCAATGAATGAACCTCACCCTGGGAGAACAATCTTCATGACCATGGTATCTCCTATGCAAAATAAGTATGATTTGAGATAGGGCTGGGGAGGGCCGCTGCTCAGGCACATCTCTGTCAAGTAAAGGAGATTCAACTGAGGCAGCACAAGGGAACTCTCATCTGGGGACAACAACTGCAGGGAGAACACATATTTTCAGATGAACATGGGAGGGCAGAAGGCTGCCTAATACTGAAGCACCCCCAAACAACAAACCAAATGCAACAACTAGTGCAAGCATTCCTGGGGGAAGGCCTACAGCAGATGGATTTGCATATGGTAATGCCATCCAAGCAGTGGGTCAAAGTTGGCTTCAACCCTCGTCTGCATATGAAAAGAGAAAAGGGGCGTGCAGGGCATGGCGGCCTTTTGCGGTGCTTGGGTGACCCCTAGTTCGCATTAAACACCTCCACCCTCCTTTGGTGTGGGCTCATGTTGGCTATGCCCCAGCCCCTGAAGCATTCAAGCTGATTTCTTGCAGCAGCTGGGCACTGTAACAGCTCCAGAGCTGCTCTGTAAGACAAGTAAAAGGGTGTGGGCCCTGCAGCACTACCTGTAGTTTGCATTGTGCATTGGAAGGCACAAAGTAAGCAGACGGGAGAAGTCAGGATAGTGCGCAAGGGCATAGAAGGGAGCGGCTCAAGAAAAGAGAAGTGGAAACAGACAGCAAACTAAGCTGTAGAGACCTGAGACAAAGAGATCTGAATTATACGAGAGCCGACCAGGGGAACCACAAATTATGCAGTCAAGTGTCCCACATTTGGGGAAATCACAGGGGCAGCACACCCAGAGTGCAATGGGTGAGCCTTGCCCTGGGAGAAGCACCTACATGATCATAGTATCTCACCTGGCAGGTAAGTAGGAGTTGGGCTAGAGCTGGGGAGGGTCGCTGCTCGGGCACCCCCCTGTCAAGTGAAGGAGATCCAACTGAGGCAGCACAAGGGAACTCTCAAAAGAGGAACAATGCTAGAGGAAGATCTGAGACAAAGAAATCTGACTTTTACCAAAGCTGACCAGAGGAAAGCACAAACACAGTCCCCCTCTACCACAAATAATGCAGTCGAGTTTCCCACATTTGGGGAAATCACAGGGGTCAGCATACCCAGAATGCAATGAATGAACCTCACCCTGGGAGAACAATCTTCATGACCATGGTATCTCCTATGCAAAATAAGTATGATTTGGGATAGGGCTGGGGAGGGCCGCTGCTCAGGCACATCTCTGTCAAGTAAAGGAGATTCAACTTAGGCAGCACAAGGGAACTCTCATCTGGGGACAACAACTGCAGGGAGAACACATATTTTCAGATGAACATGGGAGGGCAGAAGGCTGCCTAATACTGAAGCACCCCCAAACAACAAACCAAATGCAACAACTAGTGCCAGCATTCCTGGGGGAAGGCCTACAGCAGATGGATTTGCATATGATAATGCCATCCAAGCAGTGGGCCAAAGTTGGCTGGAACCCTCATCTGCATATGAAAAGAGAAAAGGGGTATGCAGGGCATGGCGGCCTTTTGCGGCGCTTGGATGACCCTAAGTTCGCATTAAACACCCCCACCCTCCTTCGGTGTGGTGCTCATGTTGGCAATGCCCCAGCCCCTGAAGCATTCAAGCTGATTTCTTGCAGTATCTGGGCACTGTAACAGCTCCAGAGCTGCTCTGTGAGGCAAGTAAAAGGGTGTGGGCCCTGCAGCACTACCTGTAGTTTGAATTGTGTGTTGGAAGGCACAAAGTAAGCAGACGGGAGAAATCAGGATAGTGCGCAAGGGCATAGAAGGGAGCGGCTCAAGAAAAGAGAAGTGGAAACAGACAGCAAACTAGGCTGGAGAGAGACCTGAGACAAAGAGATCTGAATTATACGAGAGCCGACCAGGGGAAACACAAATTATGCAGTCAAGTTTCCCACATTTGGGGAAATCACAGGGGCAGCACACCCAGAGTGCAATGTGTGAGCCTTGCCCTGGGAGAAGCACCTACATGATTATAGTATCTCACCTGGCAGTTAAGTAGGAGTTGGGCTAGAGCTGGGGAGGGTCGCTGCTCGGGTACCCCCCTGTCAAGTGAAGGAGATCCAACTGAGGCAGCACAAGGGAACTCTCGAAAGAGGAACAAGGCTAGAGGAAGATCTGAGACAAAGAAATCTGATTTTTACCAGAGTTGACCAGAAGAAAGCACAAACACAGTTCCCCACTACCACAAATAATGCAGTCGAGTTTCCCACATTTGGGGAAATCACAGGGGTCAGCATATCCAGAATGCAATGAATGAACCTCACCCTGGGAGAACAATCTTCATGACCATGGTATCTCCTATGCAAAATAAGTATGATTTGGGATAGGGCTGGGGAGGGCCGCTGCTCAGGCACATCTCTGTCAAGTAAAGGAGATTCAACTGAGGCAGCACAAGGGAACTCTCATCTGGGGACAACAACTGCAGGGAGAACACATATTTTCAAATGAACATGGGAGGGCAGAAGGCTGCCTAATACTGAAGCACCCCCAAACAACAAACCAAATGCAATAACTAGTACAAGCATTCCTGGGGGAAGGTCTGCAGAAGACGGATTTGCATACAATGATGTCATCCAAGCAGTGGGCCAAAGTTGGCTGGAACCCTCATCTGCATATGAAAAGAGAAAAGGGGTATGCAGGGCATGGCGGCCTTTTGCGGCGCTGAATATGCAGCACTCCTTTTACAAAAGTCTGAACTTCTGGAAGAGAAACCAATTCTTTTTGAAAGAAAATGGATAAGGCCGAAATCTGGACCTTAATAGAGCCTAATTTTAGGCCCAAATTCACTCCAGTTTGTAGGAAGTGAAGGAAACGGCCCAGATGGAATTCTTCCATAGGAGCATTCCTGGCCTCACACCAAGAAACATAATTTCGCCATATACGGTGTAATGTTTTGACGTTACATCCTTCCTAGCCTTTATCAGCGTAGGGATGACCTCAACCGGAATGCCTTTCACTGCTAGGATCCGGCATTCAACCGCCATGCCGTCAAACGCAGCCGCGGTAAGTCTTGGAACAGACAGGGCCCCTGATGCAACAGGTCCTGTCTTAGAGGAAGAGGCCACGGATCTTCTGTGAGCATTTCCTGCAGATCCGGATACCAGGTCCTCCGTGGCCAATCTGGAACAATGAGGCTTGTTCTCACTCCTCTTTGTCTTATTATCCTCAACACCTTGGGTATGAGAGGAAGAGGAGGAAATACATAGACCGGCCGGAACACCCACTGTGTCACTAGGGCGTCTACAGCTACTGCCTGAGGGTCTCTTGACCTTGCGCAATACCTCTGTAGCTTTTTGTTGAGCCGGGACGCCATCATGTCTATCTGTGGCAGTTCCCACCAACTTGTAATCTGTGCAAAGACTTCCTGATGAAGTCCCCACTCTCCCGGATGTAGGTTGTGTCTGCTGAGGAAGTCTGCTTCCCAGTTGTCCACTCCCGGAATGAACACTGCTGACAGTGCGCTTGCGTGATTCTCCACCCAGCGAAGAATTCTGGTGGCTTGTGCCATCGCCACTCTGCTCCTTGTGCCGCCTTGGCGGTTTACATGAGCCACTGCGGTGATGTTGTCTGACTGGATCAGAACCGGTTGGTCGCAAAGTAAGGTCTCCGCTTGACGTAGGGCATTGTATATGGCCCCTAGTTTCAGGATGTTGATGTGAAGACAAGTCTCTTGACTTGACCAAAGACCTTGGAAATTTCTTCCCTGTGTGACTGCTCCCCAACCTTGGAGGCTTGCATCTGTGGTCACCAGGATCCAGTCCTGAATGCCGAATCTGCGTCACTCGAGACGGTAAGCACTCTGCAGCCACCACAGGAGTGATACCCTGACCCTGGGGGACAGGGTGATCAACCAATGCATCTGTAAATGTGACCCAGACCACTTGTCCAGTAGGTCCCATTGGAAAGTCCTCGCATGGAACCTGCCGAATGGAATGGCTTCGTATGATGCCACCATCTTTCCCAGGACTCGAGTGCAGTGATGCACTGACACAAGTTTTGGTTTCAATAGGTTCCTGACAAGAGTCATGAGTTCCTGGGCCTTTTCTATCGGGAGATAAACCCTCTTCTGGTCTGTTTCCAGAATCATGCCCAAGAAAGACAGACGAGTCGTAGGAACCAACTGCGACTTTGGGATATTGAAAATCCAGCCGAAAATCCAGTGAAAGTGATACGCTGTTCAGCAACTGCTCTCTTGATCTCGCTTTTATGAGATCGCTCAAGTACGGGATAATTGTGACACCTTGCTTGCGCAGGAGAACCATAATTTCCGCCATTACCTTGGTGAAAATTCTCAGGGCCGTGGAGAGACCAAACAGCAACGTCTGAAATTGGCAATGACAGTCCTGTACCGCAAATCTGAGGTACGCCTGATGAGATGGATAAATGGGAACATGAAGGTATGCATCCTGTACACAAATGCGGACAACAGGTGTCAAGCCGTGTGTTGCCTTTGTCAAGCTGTAATAAGTAGGGGTAAGGACGTTAACCACCTCAGAACATCCTCCCTTATACGTCACCTGCAGTGCATTAATCATAAGTCAGTGACAAGTTCAAAAACTTTGGATGACAGCGGAAGCAGTCCACTGACCTCTAAATCCCTTCCTCTTGTAACCAAGCTCCTGCAAACCACACCACCAACTCCCTCAGTGTCAATTTCCTCCTTAGACAGGAAAGCCAATAGTCCTGCAGGCCATGTCACTGGCACGTCTGACGAGTCCTCTCCTGCCTGGGATTCCTCCGATGCATCCTTGAGTGTAACGCCTACTGCTGCTGGCGCTGCTGTTGTTGCTGCTGGGAGTCGATCGTCATCCCAAAGGGGAAGTCGGAAGACCACTTGTACTACTTCCAGTAGGCAATTGACTGTCCAACAGTCCTTTGCGAGGAAGATGAAATATCACAGCAGTCATCCTGCTGCAAAGCGGATAACTCAGGTCTTGTCAGCCTGGGTGGTGAGAAACGTGGTTCCGGTATCCATCGTTAATTCAGAGGCAACTAGAGACTTGATTGAGATACTGTGTCCCCGGTACCAAATGCCATCTAGGTTCCATTTCTCTAGGCAGGCGATACCGAAAATGTACACAGACCTCAAAAAAGAGTCACCAGTGTCCTAAAAAATGCAGTTGTACCCAATGTCCACTAGTCCACATGTCCGTGGTTAAGTGGAGCAGGGCAGACTAAGGGCTATATGACTGTGACAGCCCACTGGGTAGATGTATTGCCTCCCGCAGCAAGAACAGCAGCGGCGGCACCAGTAGCAGCATCTCGCAAATGCCAACTCGTTCCTAGGCAGGCTACGCTTTGTATCACCGCTTTCCATAAGAGGCACACAGCTGACAACCTCTTACGGAAACTGAGGAACATCATTGCAGAATGGCTTACCCCAATTGGACTCTCCTGGGGATTTGTGACATCGGACAACGCCACCAATATTGTGCGTACATTACATCTGGGCAAATTCCAGCACGTCCCATGTTTTGCACATACATTGAATTTGGTGGTGCAGAATTATTTAAAAAATGACAGGGGCGTGCAAGAGATGCTGTCGGTGGCCCGAAGAATTGCGGGCCACTTTCTGCATTCAGCCACCGCGTGCCGAAGACTGGAGCACCACCAAACATTCCTGAACCTGCCCTGCCATCCTCTGAAGCAAGAGGTGGTAACGAGGTGGAATTCAACCCTCTATATGCTTCAGAGGATGGAGGAGCAGCAAAAGGCCATTCAAGCCTATACATCTACTCACGATATAGGCAAAGTAGGGGGAATGCACCTGACTCAAGCGCAGTGGAGAATGATTTCAACGTTGTGCAAGGTTCTGCAACCCTTTGAACTTGCCACACGTGAAGTCAGTTCAGACACTGCCAGCCTGAGTCAGGTCATTCCCCTCATCAGGCTTTTGCAGAAGAAGCTGGAGACATTGAAGGAGGAGCTAAAACAGAGCGATTCCGCTAGGCATGTGGGACTTGTGGATGGAGCCCTTAATTCGCTTAACCAGGATTCAATCTGTTGAAATCAGAGCAATACATTTTGGCCACCGTACTCGATCCTAGATTTAAAACCTACATTGTATCTCTCTTTCCGGCAGACACAAGTCTGCAGAGGTTCAAAGACCTGCTGGTGAGAAAATTGTCAAGTCAAGCGGAACGTGACCCGTCAACAGCTCCTCCTTCACATTCTCCCGCAACTGGGGGTGCGAGGAAAAGGCTAAGAGTTCCGAGCCCACCCGCTGGCGGTGATGCAGGGCAGTCTGGAGTGAGTGCTGACATCTGGTCCGGACTGAAGGACCTGGCAACGATTACTGACATGTCGTCTACTGTCACTGCATATGATTCTGTCACCTTTGAAAGAATGGTGGAGGATTATATGAGTGACCGCATCCAGGTAGGCACGTCAGACAGTCCGTATGTATACTGGCAGGAAAAAGAGGCAATTTGGAGGCCCTTGCACAAACTGGCTTTATTCTACCTAAGTTGCCCTCCCTCCAGTGTGTACTCCAAAAGAGTGTTTAGTGCAGCCGCTCACCTTGTCAGCAATCGGTGTACGAGGTTACTTCCAGAAAATGTGGAGAAGATGATGATCATCAAAATGAATTATAATCAATTCCTCCGTGGAGACATTCACCAGCAATTGCCTCCAGAAAGTACACAGGGATCTGAGATGGTGGATTCCAGTGGGGACGAATTAATAATCTGTGAGGAGGGCGATGTACACAGTGAAAGGGGTGAGGAATCGGAGGATGATGAGGTGGACATCTTGCCTCTGTAGAGCCAGTTTGTGCAAGGAGAGATTGATTGCTTCTTTTTTGGTGGGGGCCCAAACCACCCAGTCATTTCAGTCAGCCGTGTGGCAGACCCTGTTGCTGAAATGATGGGTTCGTCAATGTTTTTCTTTTCAATCTAAGCCCCTGCAGTTTTCTGTAAGAATCTGCTTCGCTATGATGATCAACAAGTCACAAGGGCAAACACTCAGGGCTGGAGGCGTAGATCTTAGGACCAGCTGCTACAAGCATGGCAAAGGTGTCACTATCATTGGTGACACCCAGAGAGGCAGCGAGGGAGATTGTAATGCAGTGCGCGCAGATAAGCAGCGCAATGGTAAAAAGGAGGCATGGTCTCATAGGTAGGGGTGTGGCCTGTTGGCCTGAATCTCCATTTTGTTGCTCCGGGTATCCCGGGGGTTGGGGGCTGCACCCGGGAACTAGTGTGTGAGTGGTGCTGGCTCCTGCACAGTGACAGAAACTGGGTGTTGCACGTAATGTCACAGTGAAACACCCATATTCTGTCACTGAAGAGGAGCCGGCACTTTGGTGTCACCCCCCTTGGCGGGTGACACTCGGGTGTGGGCCTCAACCCCATTGTGATGCCACTGACCCATGGAAAGATTTACGTGGCTTACCCATGTGTTAGTAGCCCCAAGCATCTTTTGTGTTAGTCCCTGAAGAAAAACTTCAAATATTTACAAATAAATTTTGTAATCAATGGGCCTAATTCAGTAAGGATTGCAAATTCCGCTAAGTAACAGAATTTGCAATCCTTTGGTTCACATGCTGGGGCCACCCAGCATGCCGCCTCCCTTCTTGACCACGCTGAAATTGCAGTCGCAGTGCAGTTCAGCGTGATCATAAAAAATGGGTTAGCCTCCAGTTGGTGCAGACTGTATGTGTGCGCAGGAAGCCGCCACCATTTTTGTGATCGCAGCTGCTGCATGTGATGTCATGCAGCCGCTCTGACCACGCCTCCTGTTTCTCCGTTGCCGACCCCATTTTGAAGCCCTGCCCACGCACCGCTCCATCTCCGACTTAGAAATGGAGTGTTGCTGACCCCCCCCCCAGCACCGATTGACAGTCAGAGGCGATCGCATTATCTGCGGGGTGCCGCAGAAAATGCAGGCGCATGCGTATGCTCTTAGCAATTTTTGCAGTTGGATTGCTTATTGCGATTGCAATCCAACCTGAATCAGGCTCTATTACCTATCACAATGCACTGCGGGTAGTACAAAATGGGGTTAATATAAGAGAAAACCCCCCAGAGCTGTGCTCCTTAACTGTCCCTGGTGGCTAGTGTAGCGGCTGCCCAGTAATCAGTGTCCACGCCAGTGCGCACATGGCCCGCCCCCTACAGCCACGCTGGATCACGGTATAGTGCGGGCACAGAAGTACCTTACCTCCCTTTCATCAGCGGCCTCGTGATCCCGGAGGGCGGTGTGTGTGTGACTGACCTTAGGAAGAAACCGGAGCCTCCGCTGCAGTGACCCAGCAACCAGGGCACGGGAGTATACTGCGCCGCTGGGAGTGATGGAGCTGCAGTAAAGATGTCTATTAGACCTAGCCTGCTGCAGCCCTTGTAGATTCTTATAAAAAAAAGTTCTTCTTTTCTTGTCAAAATTAATAGCTAAGAATAGGCTGCCTGAGGCAGCCCCCTGTTAAGTGGCCTGCTACTGAAGGCACCAACTACAAACTGAGCTCCCTGTTCATGGAAGCGAGGTTATAGAGGAGGGGGCGCTGAGCATCTTGGGAACAGTCAAAAGCTTTGAGCCTGTTGGTGCCTCAGATCAAGATCCTACTCTACACCCCAATGTGAATCCTTGTGGAGTCCAGTGTACCCCACAGAAGAAATGAATGTGTCACACCCATTGGCAGCAACATTAGAATAGCTGCTGATGGGCACAATTGAGAAAGGAAGGGGGGAAAACATTTGAATCCAGCACATATATGTAATTTGAATATGTAATTTGTACCTTCCTACTTTAAAATGTAATGGATGAACCTCACCCTGTGAGAACTATCTTCATGATCAAGAGATCTCATAAGCAAGAAAAGCATGTGTTGAGATAGGGCTGTGGAGGGCGGCTGCTCGGGCACACCCCCGTCAAGTTAAGGAGATTCAACTGAGGAAGCACAAGAAAACTCTTGTCTGGGGACAACAACTGCAGGGAGACCACATATTTTCAGATAAACATGAGAGGGCGGAAGGCTGCCTAATACTGAAGCACCCACAAACATCAAACCATATGCAACAACTAGTGCAAGCATTCCTGGGGAAAGGTCTGCAGCAGACGGATTTGCATACGGTGATGTCATCCAAGCAGTGGGCCAAAGTTGGCTGGAACCCTCATCTGCATATGAAAAGAGAAAAGGGGCGCTTGGATGACCCCTAGTTCGCATTGAACACCCCCACCCTCCTTCGGTGTGGGGCTCATGTTGGCCATGCCCCTGCCCCTGAAGCATTCAAGCTGATTTCTTGCAGCAGCTGGGCACTGTAACAGCTCCAGAGCTACTCTGTAAGGCAAGTAAAAGGGCGTGGGCCCTGCAGCACTACCTGTAGTTCGCATTGTGCGTTGGAAGGCACAAAGTAAGCAGACGGGAGAAGTCAGGATAGTGCGCAAGGGCATAGAAGGGAGGGGCTCAAGAAAAGAGAAGTGGAAACAGACAGCAAACTAGGCTGGAGAGAGACCTGAGACAAAGAGATCTGAATTATACCAGAGCCACCCAGGGGAAAGCACAAATGCAGTCCCCCCCCCTACCACAAATTATGCAGTCGAGTTTCCCACATTTGGGGAAATCACAGAGGTCAGCATACCCAGAATGCAATGAATGAACCTCACCCTGGGAAAACAATCTTCATGACCATGGTATCACCTATGCAAAATAAGTATGATTTGAGATAGGGCTGGGGAGGGCCGCTGCTCAGGCACACCTCCGTCAAGTAAAGGAGATTCAACTGAGGCAGCACAAGGGAACTCTCATCTGGGGACAACAACTGCAGGGAGAACACATTTTCAGACGAATGTGGGAGGGCAGAAGGCTGCCTAATACTGAAGCACCCCCCAAACAACAAACCAAATGCAACAACTAGTGCAAGCATTCCTGGGGGAAGGCCTGCAGCAGATGGATTCGCATATGGTGATGTCATCCAAGCAATGGGCATAGTTGGCTGCAACCCTCGTCTGCATATGAAAAGAGAAAATGGTCACGCAGGGCATGGCGGCCAATGTGGGGTTGCGCTTGGATGACCCCTAGATCGCTTTATACACCCCCATCAGTGTGGGGCTCATGTTGGCCATGCCCAAGCCCCTGAAGCATTCAAGCTGATTTCTTGCAGCAGCTGGACCCAGTAACAGCTCCAGAGTTGCTCTACAAGACAAGTAAAAGGGTGTGAGCCCTGCAGCACCACCTGTAGTTTGCATACACACATATATAGGACAGCATCTCTTATATGCCCCAGGGGCAATAAAATAGTAGCCTTATCTAGGGTATCCGTCCATGCCGCTACAGCACTACACACCCAGGCCGACGCAATTGCCGTTCTGAGTAAGGTACCTGAATGTGTATAAATGGACTTCAGGGTAATCTCCTGTTTGCGGTAGAGATGAGCGGGTTCGGTTTCTCTGAAACCGAACCCGCACGAACTTCATGTTTTTTTCACGGGTCCGAGCAGACTCGGATCCTCCCGCCTTGCTCGGTTAACCCGAGCGCGCCCGAACGTCATCATGACGCTGTCGGATTCTCGCGAGACTCGGATTCTATATAAGGAGCCGCGCGTCGCCGCCATTTTCACACGTGCATTGAGATTGATAGGGAGAGGACGTGGCTGGCGTCCTCTCCATTAGAAATTAGATTAGAAGAGAGAGAGAGATTGTGCAGAGTCAGACAGAGTTTACCACAGTGACCAGTGCAGTTGTTGTTAGTTAACTTTTATTTATTTTAATATATATCCGTTCTCTGCTATATCCGTTCTCTGCCTGAAAAAAAACGATACACAGCAGCAGCCAGTCACACAGTGTGACTCAGTCTGTGTGCACTCAGCTCAGCCCAGTGTGCTGCACATCAATGTATAAAAGGCAAAGCTTATAATAATTGTGGGGGAGACTGGGGAGCACTGCAGGTTGTTATAGCAGGAGCCCCCAGGAGTACATAATATTATATTAATTTAAAATTAAACAGTGCACACTTTTGCTGCAGGAGTGCCACTGCCAGTGTGACTAGTGGTGACCACAGTGCCTGACCACCAGTATAGTAGTATATTCATTGTTGTATGTATTGTATACTATCTCTTTATCAACCAGTCTATATTAGCAGCAGACACAGTACAGTGCGGTAGTTCACGGCTGTGGCTACCTCTGTGTCGGCAGTCGGAACTCGGCAGGCAGTCCGTCCATCCATAATTGTATTACAATATATACCACCTAACCGTGGTATTTTTTTTTCTTTCTTTATACCGTCATAGTGTCATACTAGTTGTTACGAGTATACTACTATCTCTTTATCAACCAGTGTACAGTGCGGTAGTTCACGGCTGTGGCTACCTCTGTGTCGGCAGTCGGCAGGCAGTCCGTCCATCCATAATTGTATTATTATTATAATATATACCACCTAACCGTGGTTTTTTTCCATTCTTTATACCGTCGTCATAGTGTCATACTAGTTGTTACGAGTATACTACTATCTCTTTATCAACCAGTGTACAGTGCGGTAGTTCACGGCTGTGGCTACCTCTGTGTCGGCAGTCGGCAGGCAGTCCGTCCATCCATAATTGTATTATTATTATAATATATACCACCTAACCGTGGTTTTTTTTCCATTCTTTATACCGTCGTCATAGTGTCATACTAGTTGTTACGAGTATACTACTATCTCTTTATCAACCAGTGTACAGTGCGGTAGTTCACGGCTGTGGCTACCTCTGTGTCGGCAGTCGGCAGGCAGTCCGTCCATCCATAATTGTATTATTATTATAATATATACCACCTAACCGTGGTTTTTTTTCCATTCTTTATACCGTCGTCATAGTGTCATACTAGTTGTTACGAGTATACTACTATCTCTTTATCAACCAGTGTACAGTGCGGTAGTTCACGGCTGTGGCTACCTCTGTGTCGGCAGTCGGCAGGCAGTCCGTCCATCCATAATTGTATTATTATTATAATATATACCACCTAACCGTGGTTTTTTTTCCATTCTTTATACCGTCGTCATAGTGTCATACTAGTTGTTACGAGTATACTACTATCTCTTTATCAACCAGTGTACAGTGCGGTAGTTCACGGCTGTGGCTACCTCTGTGTCGGCAGTCGGCAGGCAGTCCGTCCATCCATAATTGTATTATTATTATAATATATACCACCTAACCGTGGTTTTTTTTCCATTCTTTATACCGTCGTCAGAGTGTCATACTAGTTGTTACGAGTATACTACTATCTCTTTATCAACCAGTGTACAGTGCGGTAGTTCACGGCTGTGGCTACCTCTGTGTCGGCAGTCGGCAGGCAGTCCGTCCATCCATAATTGTATTATTATTATAATATATACCACCTAACCGTGGTTTTTTTTTCATTCTTTATACCGTCGTCATAGTGTCATACTAGTTGTTACGAGTATACTACTATCTCTTTATCAACCAGTGTACAGTGCGGTAGTTCACGGCTGTGGCTACCTCTGTGTCGGCAGTCGGCAGGCAGTCCGTCCATCCATAATTGTATTATTATTATAATATATACCACCTAACCGTGGTTTTTTTTCCATTCTTTATACCGTCGTCATAGTGTCATACTAGTTGTTACGAGTATACTACTATCTCTTTATCAACCAGTGTACAGTGCGGTAGTTCACGGCTGTGGCTACCTCTGTGTCGGCAGTCGGCAGGCAGTCCGTCCATCCATAATTGTATTATTATTATAATATATACCACCTAACCGTGGTTTTTTTTCCATTCTTTATACCGTCGTCATAGTGTCATACTAGTTGTTACGAGTATACTACTATCTCTTTATCAACCAGTGTACAGTGCGGTAGTTCACGGCTGTGGCTACCTCTGTGTCGGCAGTCGGCAGGCAGTCCGTCCATCCATAATTGTATTATTATTATAATATATACCACCTAACCGTGGTTTTTTTTCCATTCTTTATACCGTCGTCATAGTGTCATACTAGTTGTTACGAGTATACTACTATCTCTTTATCAACCAGTGTACAGTGCGGTAGTTCACGGCTGTGGCTACCTCTGTGTCGGCAGTCGGCAGGCAGTCCGTCCATCCATAATTGTATTATTATTATAATATATACCACCTAACCGTGGTTTTTTTATACCACCTAACCGTGGCAGTCCGTCCATAATTGTATACTAGTAAACTATCCAATCCATCCATCTCCATTGTTTACCTGAGGTGCCTTTTAGTTCTGCCTATAAAATATGGAGAACAAAAAAGTTGAGGTTCCAAAATTAGGGAAAGATCAAGATCCACTTCCACCTCGTGCTGAAGCTGCTGCCACTAGTCATGGCCGAGACGATGAAATGCCAGCAACGTCGTCTGCCAAGGCCGATGCCCAATGTCATAGTACAGAGCATGTCAAATCCAAAACACCAAATATCAGAAAAAAAAGGACTCCAAAACCTAAAATAAAATTGTCGGAGGAGAAGCGTAAACTTGCCAACATGCCATTTACCACACGGAGTGGCAAGGAACGGCTGAGGCCCTGGCCTATGTTCATGGCTAGTGGTTCAGCTTCACATGAGGATGGAAGCACTCAGCCTCTCGCTAGAAAACTGAAAAGACTCAAGCTGGCAAAAGCACCGCAAAGAACTGTGCGTTCTTTGAAATCCCAAATCCACAAGGAGAGTCCAATTGTGTCGTTTGCGATGCCTGACCTTCCCAACACTGGACGTGAAGAGCATGCGCCTTCCACTATTTGCACGCCCCCTGCAAGTGCTGGAAGGAGCACCCGCAGTCCAGTTCCTGATAGTCAGATTGAAGATGTCAGTGTTGAAGTACACCAGGATGAGGAGGATATGGGTGTTGCTGGCGCTGGGGAGGAAATTGACCAGGAGGATTCTGATGGTGAGGTGGTTTGTTTAAGTCAGGCACCCGGGGAGACACCTGTTGTCCGTGGGAGGAATATGGCCGTTGACATGCCAGGTGAAAATACCAAAAAAATCAGCTCTTCGGTGTGGAGGTATTTCACCAGAAATGCGGACAACAGGTGTCAAGCCGTGTGTTCCCTTTGTCAAGCTGTAATAAGTAGGGGTAAGGACGTTAACCACCTCGGAACATCCTCCCTTATACGTCACCTGCAGCGCATTCATAATAAGTCAGTGACAAGTTCAAAAACTTTGGGTGACAGCGGAAGCAGTCCACTGACCAGTAAATCCCTTCCTCTTGTAACCACCCCACCAACTCCCTCAGTGTCAATTTCCTCCTTCCCCAGGAATGCCAATAGTCCTGCAGGCCATGTCACTGGCAAGTCTGACGAGTCCTTTCCTGCCTGGGATTCCTCCGATGCATCCTTGCGTGTAACGCCTACTGCTGCTGGCGCTGCTGTTGTTGCCGCTGGGAGTCGATGGTCATCCCAGAGGGGAAGTCGTAAGCCCACTTGTACTACTTCCAGTAAGCAATTGACTGTTCAACAGTCCTTTGCGAGGAAGATGAAATATCACAGCAGTCATCCTACTGCAAAGCGGATAACTGAGTCCTTGACAACTATGTTGGTGTTAGACGTGCGTCCGGTATCCGCCGTTAGTTCACAGGGAACTAGACAATTTATTGAGGCAGTGTGCCCCCGTTACCAAATACCATCTAGGTTCCACTTCTCTAGGCAGGCGATACCGAGAATGTACACGGACGTCAGAAAAAGACTCACCAGTGTCCTAAAAAATGCAGTTGTACCCAATGTCCACTTAACCACGGACATGTGGACAAGTGGAGCAGGGCAGGGTCAGGACTATATGACTGTGACAGCCCACTGGGTAGATGTATGGACTCCCGCCGCAAGAACAGCAGCGGCGGCACCAGTAGCAGCATCTCGCAAACGCCAACTCTTTCCTAGGCAGGCTACGCTTTGTATCACCGCTTTCCAGAATACGCACACAGCTGAAAACCTCTTACGGCAACTGAGGAAGATCATCGCGGAATGGCTTACCCCAATTGGACTCTCCTGTGGATTTGTGGCATCGGACAACGCCAGCAATATTGTGTGTGCATTAAATATGGGCAAATTCCAGCACGTCCCATGTTTTGCACATACCTTGAATTTGGTGGTGCAGAATTTTTTAAAAAACGACAGGGGCGTGCAAGAGATGCTGTCGGTGGCCAGAAAAATTGCGGGACACTTTCGGCGTACAGGCACCACGTACAGAAGACTGGAGCACCACCAAAAACTACTGAACCTGCCCTGCCATCATCTGAAGCAAGAAGTGGTAACGAGGTGGAATTCAACCCTCTATATGCTTCAGAGGTTGGAGGAGCAGCAAAAGGCCATTCAAGCCTATACAATTGAGCACGATATAGGAGATGGAATGCACCTGTCTCAAGTGCAGTGGAGAATGATTTCAACGTTGTGCAAGGTTCTGATGCCCTTTGAACTTGCCACACGTGAAGTCAGTTCAGACACTGCCAGCCTGAGTCAGGTCATTCCCCTCATCAGGCTTTTGCAGAAGAAGCTGGAGGCATTGAAGAAGGAGCTAACACGGAGCGATTCCGCTAGGCATGTGGGACTTGTGGATGCAGCCCTTAATTCGCTTAACAAGGATTCACGGGTGGTCAATCTGTTGAAATCAGAGCACTACATTTTGGCCACCGTGCTCGATCCTAGATTTAAAGCCTACCTTGGATCTCTCTTTCCGGCAGACACAGGTCTGCTGGGGTTGAAAGACCTGCTGGTGACAAAATTGTCAAGTCAAGCGGAACGCGACCTGTCAACATCTCCTCCTTCACATTCTCCCGCAACTGGGGGTGCGAGGAAAAGGCTCAGAATTCCGAGCCCACCCGCTGGCGGTGATGCAGGGCAGTCTGGAGCGACTGCTGATGCTGACATCTGGTCCGGACTGAAGGACCTGACAACGATTACGGACATGTCGTCTACTGTCACTGCATATGATTCTCTCAACATTGATAGAATGGTGGAGGATTATATGAGTGACCGCATCCAAGTAGGCACGTCACACAGTCCGTACTTATACTGGCAGGAAAAAGAGGCAATTTGGAGGCCCTTGCACAAACTGGCTTTATTCTACCTAAGTTGCCCTCCCACAAGTGTGTACTCCGAAAGAGTGTTTAGTGCCGCCGCTCACCTTGTCAGCAATCGGCGTACGAGGTTACATCCAGAAAATGTGGAGAAGATGATGTTCATTAAAATGAATTATAATCAATTCCTCCGCGGAGACATTGACCAGCAGCAATTGCCTCCACAAAGTACACAGGGAGCTGAGATGGTGGATTCCAGTGGGGACGAATTGATAATCTGTGAGGAGGGGGATGTACACGGTGATATATCGGAGGGTGAAGATGAGGTGGACATCTTGCCTCTGTAGAGCCAGTTTGTGCAAGGAGAGATTAATTGCTTCTTTTTTGGGGGGGGTCCAAACCAACCCGTCATATCAGTCACAGTCGTGTGGCAGACCCTGTCACTGAAATGATGGGTTGGTTAAAGTGTGCATGTCCTGTTTTGTTTATACAACATAAGGGTGGGTGGGAGGGCCCAAGGATAATTCCATCTTGCACATCTTTTTTCTTTTCTTTTTCTTTGCATCATGTGCTGATTGGGGAGGGTTTTTTGGAAGGGACATCCTGCGTGACACTGCAGTGCCACTCCTAGATGGGCCCGGTGTTTGTGTCGGCCACTAGGGTCGCTAATCTTACTCACACAGCTACCTCATTGCGCCTCTTTTTTTCTTTGCGTCATGTGCTGTTTGGGGAGGGTTTTTTGGAAGGGACATCCTGCGTGACACTGCAGTGCCACTCCTAGATGTGCCCGGTGTTTGTGTCGGCCACTAGGGTCGCTAATCTTACTCACACAGTCAGCTACCTCATTGCGCCTCTTTTTTTCTTTGCGTCATGTGCTGTTTGGGGAGGGTTTTTTGGAAGGGCCATCCTGCGTGACACTGCAGTGCCACTCCTAGATGGGCCCGGTGTTTGTGTCGGCCACGAGGGTCGCTAATCTTACTCACACAGCTACCTCATTGCGCCTCTTTTTTTCTTTGCGTCATGTGCTGTTTGGGGAGGGTTTTTTGGAAGGGCCATCCTGCGTGACACTGCAGTGCCACTCCTAGATGGGCCCGGTGTTTGTGTCGGCCACTAGGGTCGCTAATCTTACTCACACAGCTACCTCATTGCGCCTCTTTTTTTCTTTGCGTCATGTGCTGTTTGGGGAGGGTTTTTTGGAAGGGACATCCTGCGTGACACTGCAGTGCCACTCCTAGATGGGCCCGGTGTTTGTGTCGGCCACTAGGGTCGCTTATCTTACTCACACAGCGACCTCGGTGCAAATTTTAGGACTAAAAATAATATTGTGAGGTGTGATGTGTTCAGAATAGGCTGAAAATGAGTGTAAATTATGTTTTTTGAGGTTAATAATACTTTGGGATCAAAATTACCCCCAAATTCTATGATTTAAGCTGTTTTTTAGGGTTTTTTGAAAAAAACACCCGAATCCAAAACACACCCGAATCCGACAAAAATAATTCGGTGAGGTTTTGCCAAAACGCGTTCGAACCCAAAACACGGCCGCGGAACCGAACCCAAAACCAAAACACAAAACCCGAAAAATTTCAGGCGCTCATCTCTAGTTTGCGGTCAGCAGACTCTTTGAGGGAAGCCGTATCCTGGGACGGGAGGGCTACCTTCTTGGATAAGCGTGTTAATGCTTTGTCCACCCAAGGGGAGGATTCCCATCGTAAACTATCCGTTGATGGGAAAGGATACGCCATAAGAATCCTTTTGGAAATCTGCAGGGGATTCCCAAGCTTTTTCACATAACTCGTTCAGCTCGTGTGAGGGGGGAAAGGTTACCTCAGGCTTCTTTACCTTGTACATATGTACCCTCTTGTCAGGGATAGGGGGCTCCTCTGTGATGTGCAAAACATTTTTTATTGCCATAATCATATATCAAATGTATTTTGCCAATTTTGGCTGTAACTTTGCATCATCGTAATCGACACTGGAGTCAGAATCCGTGTCGGTATCTGTGTCAACAATCTGGATAGTGGGCGCTTATGAGACCCTGACAGTCCCTGCGACATAGGATCAGGCATGGGTTGAGACCCTGACTGTCGCAAAGCTTCAGCCTTGTCTAATCTTTTGTGCAATGAGTTTACACTAGCATTTAAAACATTCCACATATCCATCCAATCAGGTGTCGGCGGAGACACCACGTTCATTTGCTCCCGCTCCTCTCTAATATAGCCTTCTTCCTCAGACATGTCGACACACGCGTACCGACACACCACACACACAGGGAATACTTTTACTGAAGACATTTCCCCCACAAGGCCCTTTGGAGAGACAGAGAGAGAGTATGCCAGCACATACCCCAGCGCTATATAACCCAGGAATAGCACAGTAACTTAATGTTTGCACAGTAGCGCTGCTGTATGTAATTTGCGCCGAATTATGTGCCCCCCCCCCCTCTCTTTTCAACCCTCTTGTCTACCGTGGTATAAGCAGGGGAGAGTCCGGGGAGCTTCCTCTCAGCGGTGCTGTGGAGAAAAAATGGCGCTGGTGAGTGCTGAGGGAGAAGCCCCGCCCCCTCGGCGGCGGGCTTCTGTCCCGTTTAAACTGTACAATTGGCGGGGGCTCATACATATATACAGTGCCCAGCTGTATATATGTTATATTTTTGCCAAAAAGAGGTTTATATTGCAGCCCAGGGCGCCCCCCCTGCGCCCTGCACCCTTACAGTGACCGGAGTATGTGAGGTGTATGGGAGCAATGGCGCACAGCTGCAGTGCTGTGCGTTACCTCAATGAAGATCATGAAGTCCTCTACCGCCTCTGAAGTCTTCTTTTCTTCTCATACTCACCCGGCTTCTATCTTCCGGCTCTGCGAGGGGGACGGACGGCGAGGGTGAGATCCTGCGTACCAATCCCTTTGGAGCTAATCCCTTTGGAGCTAATGGTGTCCAGTAGCTTAAGAAGCAGGACCTTGCAACTCGGAGAGTAGGGCTGCTTCTCCCCCCTCAGTCCCTCGATGCAGGGAGTCTGTTGCCAGCAGTGCTCCCTGAAAATTAAAAACCTAACAAAATACTTTCTGTCAGAAAGCTCAGGAGAGCTCCTGAAAAGCACCCAGTCTCCACTGGGCACAGTATCAAACTGAGGTATGGAGGAGGGGCATAGAGGGAGGAGCCAGTGCACACCCAGAACTAAAGTCTTTCTTAAAGTGCCCATGTCTCCTGCGGAGCCCGTCTATCCCCATGGTCCTTACGGAGTCCCCAGCATCCTCTAGGACGTTAGAGAAAATAGGATTTTAATACCTACCGGTAAATCCTTTTCTCTTAGTCCGTAGAGGATGCTGGGCACCCGTCCCAGTGCGTACTGTGTCTGCAGTTATTAAATGGCCCTTAACTCCAGAACATTTATGTGGAGACAACTTTCCCAACTTGACCATCTTCCTTGGACGTTTTCCCCCTGTGTGACTGCTCCCCAGCCTCGGAGGGTTGCATCCATGGTCCCTAGAATCCAGTCCTGGATCCCGAACCTTCGCCCCTCTAGGAGGTGAGAACTGTGCAGCCGCCAATGGAGTGAGATTCTGGTCTTGGAAGACAGGATTATCCTCCGGTGCGTGTGTAGGTGGGATCCGGACCACTTGTCCAACAGGTCCCACTGGAACAGTAAAGCCACGCCCATCCCAACGAAGCCACACCCCCTATTTTGCGGCGCGCGCACATTTATCCCTTTAATAGTGCCATTGTGGGGAGCGCCAAAGAATTTTTTGGCTTGGGGGAGAAAAATTTCTAGTTACGCCACTGATCCCAAATCATACTTATTTTGCATAGGAGATACCATGGTCATGAAGATTGTTCTCCCAGGGTGAGGTTCATTCATTGCATTCTGGGTATGCTGACCCCTGTGATTTCCCCAAATGTGGGAAACTCGACTGCATTATTTGTGGTAGTGGGGGACTGTGTTTGTGCTTTCCTCTGGTCAGCTCTGGTAAAAGTCAGATTTCTTTGTCTCAGATTTTCCTCTAGCCTTGTTCTTCTTTCGAGAGTTCCCTTGTGCTGCCTCAGTTGGATTTCCTTCACTTGACAGGAGGGTGCCCGAGCAGCGACCCTCCCCAGCTCTAGCCCAACTCCTACTTACCTGCCAGGTGAGATACTATGATCATGAAGTTGCTTCTCCCAGGGCAAGGCTCACCCATTGCACTCTGGGTGTGCTGCCCCTGCGATTTCCGCAAATGTGGGAAACTTGACTGCATAATTTGTGTTTCCCCTGGTCGGCTCTCATATGATTCAGATCTCTTTGTCTCAGGTCTCTCTCCAGCCTAGTTTGCTGTCTGTTTCCACTTCTTTTTTCTTGAGCCCCTCCCTTCTATACCCTTGTGCACTATCCTGACTTCTCCTCCCGTCTGCTTACTTTGTGCCTTCCAATGCACAATGCAAACTACAGGTAGTGCTGCAGGGCCCACACCTTTTTACTTGCCTTACAGAGCAGCTCTGGAGCTGTTACAGTGCCCAGCTGCTGCAAGAAATCAGCTTGAATGCTTCAGGGGCTGGGGCATGGCCAACATGAGCCCCACACCGAAGGAGGGTGGGGGTGTTTAATGCGAACTAGGGGTCATCCAAGCGCCGCAAAAGGCCGCCATGCCCTGCATACCCCTTTTCTCTTTTCATATGTAGATGAGGGTTCCAGCCAACTTTGGCCCACTGCTTGGATAACATCACCGTATGCAAATCCGTCTTCTGCAGACCTTCCCCCAGGAATGCTTGTACTAGTTGTTGCATTTGGTTTGTTGTTTGGGGGTGCTTCAGTATTAGGCAGCCTTCTGCCCTCCCATGTTCATCTGAAAATATGTGTTCTCCCTGCAGTTGTTGTCCCCAGATGAGAGTTCCCTTGTGCTGCCTCAGTTGAATCTCCTTTACTTGACAGAGATGTGCCTGAGCAGCGGCCCTCCCCAGCCCTATCCCAAATCATACTTATTTTGCATAGGAGATACCATGGTCATGAAGATTGATCTCCCAGGGTGAGGTTCATTCCTTGCATTCTGGGTATGCTGACCCCTATGATTTCCCCTAATGTGGGAAACTCGACTGCATTATTTGTGGTAGTGGAGGACTGTGTTTGTGTTTTCCTCTGGTCAGCTCTGGTAAAAGTCAGATTTCTTTGTCTCAGATCTTCCTCTAGCCTTGTTCTTCTTTCGAGAGTTCCCTTGTGCTGCCTCAGTTGGATCTCCTTCACTTGACAGGGGGGTGCCCGAGCAGCGACCCTCCCCAGCTCTAGCCCATCTCATACTTACCTGCCAGGTGAGATACTATGATCAGGAAGGTGCTTCTCCCAGGGCAAGGCTCACCCATTGCACTCTGGGTGTGCTGCTCCTGTGATTTCCCCAAATGTGGGACACTTGACTGCATAATTTGTGTTTCCTCTGGTCGGCTCTCGTATAATTCAGATCTCTTTGTCTCAGGTCTATCTCCAGCCTAGTTTGCTGTCTGTTTCCACTTCTTTTTTCTTGAGCCCCTCCCTTCTATACCCTTGTGCACTATCCTGACTTCACCTCCCGTCTGCTTACTTTGTGCCTTACAATGCACAATACGAACTACAGGTAGTGCTGCAGGGCCCACACCCTTTTACTTGCCTTACAGAGCAGCTCTGGAGCTGTTACAGTGCCCAGCTGCTGCAAGAAATCAGCTTGAATGCTTCAGGGGCTGGGGCATAGCCAACATGAGCCCCACACCGAAGCAGGGTGGGGGTGTTTAATGCGAACTAGGGGTCATCCAAGCGCCGCAAAAGGCCGCCATGCCCTGCATACCCCTTTTCTCTATTCATATGCAGATGAGGGTTCCAGACAACTTTGGCCCACTGCTTGGATGACATCACCGTATGCAAATCCGTCTTCTGCAGACCTTCCCCCAGGAATGCTTGTACTAGTTGTTGCATTTGGTTTGTTGTTTGGGGGTGCTTCAATATTAGGCAGCCTTCTGCCCTCCCATGTTCATCTGAAAATATGTGTTCTCCCTGCAGTTGTTGTCCCCAGATGAGAGTTCCCTTGTGCTGCCTCAGTTGAATCTCCTTTACTTGACAGAGATGTGCCTGAGCAGCGGCCCTCCCCAGCCCTATCCCAAATCATACTTATTTTGCATAGGAGATACCATGGTCATGAAGATTGTTCTCCCAGGGTGAGGTTCATTCATTGCATTCTGGGTATGCTGACCCCTGTGATTTCCCCAAATGTGGGAAACTCGACTGCATTATTTGTGGTAGTGGGGGACTGTGTTTGTTCTTTCCTCTGGTCAGCTCTGGTAAAAGTCAGATTTATTTGTCTCAGATCTTCCTCTAGCCTTGTTCTTCTTTCGAGAGTTTCCTTGTGCTGCCTCAGTTGTATCTCCTTCACTTGACAGGGGGGTGCCCGAGCAGCGACCCTCCCCAGCTCTAGCCCAACTCCTACTTACCTGCTAGGTGAGATACTATGATCATGAAGGTGCTTCTCCCAGGGCAAGGCTCACCCATTTCACTCTGGGTGTGCTGCTCCTGCGATTTCTCCAAATGTGGGAAACTTGACTGCATAATTTGTGTTTCCCCTGGTCGGCTCTCGTATAATTCAGATCTCTTTGTCTCAGGTCTCTCTCCAGCCTAGTTTGCTGTCTGTTTCCACTTCTCTTTTCTTGAGCTGCTCCCTTCTATGCCCTTGCGCACTATCCTGACTTCTCCCGTCTGCTTAATTTGTGCCTTCCAACGCACAATGCAAACTACAGGTAGTGCTGCAGGGCCCACACCCTTTTATTTGCCTTACAGAGCAGCTCTGGAGCTGTTACAGTGCCCAGCTGCTGCAAGAAATCAGCTTGAATGCTTCAGGGGCTGGGGCATAGCCAACATGAGCCCCACACCGAAGGAGGGTGGAGGTGTTTAATGCGAACTAGGGGTCATCAAAGCGCCGCAAAAGGCCGCCATGCCCTGCATGCCCCTTTTCTCTTTTCATATGCAGACGAGGGTTGAAGCCAACTTTGACTCACTACTTGGATGACATCACCATATGCAAATCCATCTGCTGCAGGCCTTCCCCCAGGAATGCTTGCACTAGTTGTTGCATTTGGTTTGTTGTTTGGGGGTGCTTCAGTATTAGGCAGCCTTCTGCCCTCCCATGTTCATCTGAAAATATGTGTTCTCCCTGCAGTTGTTGTCCCCAGATGAGAGTTCCCTTGTGCTGCCTCAGTTGAATCTCCTTTACTTGACAGAGATGTGCCTGAGCAGCGGCCCTCCCCAGCCCTATCCCAAATCATACTTATTTTGCATAGGAGATACCATGGTCATGAAGATTGATCTCCCAGGGTGAGGTTCATTCATTGCATTCTGGGTATGCTGACCCCTATGATTTCCCCAAATGTGGGAAACTCGACTGCATTATTTGTGGTAGTGGAGGACTGTGTTTGTGCTTTCCTCTGGTCAGCTCTGGTAAAAGTCAGATTTCTTTGTCTCAGATCTTCCTCTAGCCTTGTTCTTCTTTCGAGAGTTCCCTTGTGCTTCCTCAGTTGGATTTCCTTCACTTGACAGGGGGGTGCCCGAGCAGCGACCCTCCCCAGCTCTTGCCCAACTCCTACTTACCTGCCAGGTGAGATACTATGATCATGAAGGTGCTTCTCCCAGGGCAAGGCTCACCCATTGCACTCTGGGTGTGCTGTTCCTGTGATTTCCCCAAATGTGGGACACTTGACTGCATAATTTGTGTTTCCTCTGGTCGGCTCTCGTATAATTCAGATCTCTTTGTCTCATGTCTATCTCCAGCCTAGTTTGCTGTCTGTTTCCACTTCTTTTTTCTTGAGCCCCTCCCTTCTATACCCTTGTGCACTATCCTGACTTCTCCTCCCGTCTGCTTACTTTGTGCCTTACAATGCACAATGCGAACTACAGGTAGTGCTGCAGGGCCCACACCCTTTTACTTGCCTTACAGAGCAGCTCTGGAGCTGTTACAGTGCCCAGCTGCTGCAAGAAATCAGCTTGAATGCTTCAGGGGCTGGGGCATAGCCAACATGAGCCCCACACCGAAGGAGGGTGGGGGTGTTTAATGCGAACTAGGGGTCATCCAGGCACCTCAAAAGGCCGCCATGCCCTGCATACCCCTTTTCTCTTTTCATATGCAGATGAGGGTTCCAGACAACTTTGGCCCACTGCTTGGATGACATCACCGTATGCAAATCCGTCTTCTGCATACCTTCCCCCAGGAATGCTTGTACTAGTTGTTGCATTTGGTTTGTTGTTTGGGGGTGCTTCAATATTAGGCAGCCTTCTGCCCTCCCATATTCATCTGAAAATATGTGTTCTCCCTGCAGTTGTTGTCCCCAGATGAGAGTTCCCTTGTGCTGCCTCAGTTGAATCTCCTTTACTTGACAGAGATGTGCCTGAGCAGCGGCCCTCCTTAGCCCTATCCCAAATCATACTTATTTTGCATAGGAGATGCCATGGTCATGAAGATTGTTCTCCCAGGGTGAGGTTCATTCATTGCATTCTGGGTATGCTGACCCCTGTGATTTCCCCAATTGTGGGAAACTCGACTGCATTATTTGTGGTAGTGGGGGACTGTGTTTGTGCTTTCCTCTGGTCAGCTCTGGTAAAAGTCAGATTTCTTTGTCTCAGATCTTCCTCTAGCCTTGTTCTTCTTTTGAGAGTTCCCTTGTGCTGCCTCAGTTGGATCTCCTTCACTTGACAGGGGGGTGCCCGAGCAGCGACCCTCCCCAGCTCTAGCCCAACTCCTACTTACCTGCCAGGTGAGATACTATGATCAGGAAGGTGCTTCTCCCAGGGCAAGGCTCACCCATTGCACTCTGGGTGTGCTGCTCCTTTGATTTCCCAAAATGTGGGACACTTGACTGCATAATTTGTGTTTCCTCTGGTCGGCTCTCGAATAATTCAGATCTCTTTGCATCAGGTCTCTCTCCAGCCTAGTTTGCTGTCTGTTTCCACTTCTCTTTTCTTGAGCCGTTCCTTTTTATGCCCTTGCGCACTATACTGACTTCTCCCGTCTGCTTACTTTGTGCCTTGCAACGCACAATGCGAACTACAGGTAGTGCTGCAGGTCCCACAACCTTTTATTTGCCTTACAGAGCAGCTCTGGAGCTGTTACAGAGCCCAGCTTCTGCAAGAAATCAGCTTGAATGCTTCAGGGGCTGGGGCATAGCCAACATGAGCCCCACACCGAAGGAGGGTGGAGGTGTTTAATGTGAACTAGGGGTCATCCAAGCACCGCAAAAGGCCGCCATGCCCTGCACGCCCCTTTTCTCTTTTCATATGCAGACGAGGGTTTAAGACAACTTTGACCCACTGCTTGGATGACATCACCATATGCAAATCCATCTGCTGCAGGCCTTCCCCCAGGAATGCTTGCACTAGTTGTTGCATTTGGTTTGTTGTTTAAGGGGGCTTCAGTATTAGGCAGCCTTCTGCCCTCCCATGTTCATCTGAAAATATGTGTTCTCCCTGCAGTTGTTGTCCCCAGATAAGAGTTCCCTTGTGCTGCCTCAGTTGAATCTCCTTTACTTGACAGAGATGTGCCTGAGCAGCGGCCCGCCCCAGCCCTATCCCAAATCATACTTATTTTGCATAGGAGATACCATGGTCATGAAGATTGTTCTCCCAGGGTGAGGTTCATTCATTGCATTCTGGGTATGCTGACCCCTGTGATTTCCCCAAATGTGGGAAACTCGACTGCATTATTTGTGGTAGTGGGGGACTGTGTTTGTTCTTTCCTCTGGTCAGCTCTGGTAAAAGTCAGATTTATTTGTCTCAGATCTTCCTCTAGCCTTGTTCTTCTTTCGAGAGTTTCCTTGTGCTGCCTCAGTTGTATCTCCTTCACTTGACAGGGATGTGCCCGAGCAGCGACCCTCCCCAGCTCTAGCCCAACTCCTACTTACCTGCTAGGTGAGATACTATGATCATGAAGGTGCTTCTCCCAGGTCAAGGCTCACCCATTTCACTCTGGGTGTGCTGCTCCTGCGATTTCCGCAAATGTGGGAAACTTGACTGCATAATTTGTGTTTCCCCTGGTCGGCTCTCGTATAATTCAGATCTCTTTGTCTCAGGTCTCTCTCCAGACTAGTTTGCTGTCTGTTTCCACTTCTCTTTTCTTGAGCCGCTCCCTTCTATGCCCTTGCGCACTATCCTGACTTCTCCCGTCTGCTTAATTTGTGCCTTCCAATGCACAATGCGAACTACAGGTAGTGCTGCAGGGCCCACACCCTTTTACTCGCCTTACAGAGCAGCTCTGGAGCTGTTACAGTGCCCAGCTGCTGCAAGAAATCAGCTTGAATGCTTCAGGGGCTGGGGCATAGCCAACATGAGCCCCACACCGAAGGAGGGTGGAGATGTTTAATGCGAACTAGGGGTCATCCAAGCGCCGCAAAAGGCCGCCATGCCCTGCACGCCCCTTTTCTCTTTTCATATGCAGACGAGGGTTGAAGCCAACTTTGACCCACTGCTTGGATGACATCACCATATGCAAATCCATCTGCTGCAGGCCTTCCCCCAGGAATGCTTGCACTAGTTGTTGCATTTGGTTTGTTGTTTGGGGGTGCTTCAGTATTAGGCAGCCTTCTGCCCTCCCATGTTCATCTGAAAATATGTGTTCTCCCTGCAGTTGTTGTCCCCAGATGAGAGTTCCCTTGTGCTGCCTCAGTTGAATCTCCTTTACTTGACAGAGATGTGCCTGAGCAGCGGCCCTCCCCAGCCCTATCCCAAATCATACTTATTTTGCATAGGAGATACCATGGTCATGAAGATTGTTCTCCCAGGGTGAGGTTCATTCATTGCATTCTGGGTATGCTGACCCCTGTGATTTCCCCAAATGTGGGAAACTCGACTGCATTATTTGTGGTAGTGGGGGACTGTGTTTGTGCTTTCCTCTGGTCAGCTCTGGTAAAAGTCAGATTTCTTTGTCTCAGATTTTCCTCTAGCCTTGTTCTTCTTTCGAGAGTTCCCTTGTGCTGCCTCAGTTGGATCTCCTTCACTTGACAGGGGGGTGCCCGAGCAGCGACCCTCCCCAGCTCTAGCCCAACTCCTACTTAAATGCCAGGTGAGATACTATGATCATGAAGTTGCTTCTCCCAGGGCAAGGCTCACCCATTGCACTCTGGGTGTGCTGCTCCTGCGATTTCCCCAAATGTGGGAAACTTGACTGCATAATTTGTGTTTCCCCTGGTCGGCTCTCGTATAATTGAGATCTCTTTGTCTCAGGTCTCTCTCCAGCCTAGTTTGCTGTCTGTTTCCACTTCTCTTTTCTTGAGCCGCTCCCTTCTATGCCCTTGCGCACTATCCTGACTTCTCCCGTATGCTTAATTTGTGCCTTGCAACGCACAATGCGAACTACAGGTAGTGCTGCAGGGCCCACACCCTTTTTCTTGCCTTACAGAGCAGCTCTGGAGCTGTTACAGTGCCCAGCTGCTGCAAGAAATCAGCTTGAATGCTTCAGGGGCTGGGGCATAGCCAACATGAGCCCCACACCGAAGGAGGGTGGAGGTGTTTAATGCGAACTAGGGGTCATCCAAGCGCCGCAAATGGCCGCCATGCCCTGCATACCCCTTTTCTCTTTTCATATGCAGACGAGGGTTCCAGCCAACTTTGGCCCACTGCTTGGATGACATCACCATATGCAAATCCATCTGCTGCAGGCCTTCCCCCAGGAATGCTTGCACTAGTTGTTGCATTTGGTTTGTTGTTTGGGGGTGCTTCAGTATTAGGCAGCCTTCTGCCCTCCCATGTTCATCTGAAAATATGTGTTCTCCCTGCAGTTGTTGTCCCCAGATGAGAGTTCCCTTGTGCTGCCTCAGTTGAATCTCCTTTACTTGACAGAGATGTGCCTGAGCAGCGGCCCTCCCCAGCCCTATCCCAAATCATACTTATTTTGCACAGGAGATACCATGGTCATGAAGATTGTTCTCCCAGGGTGAGGTTCATTCATTGCATTCTGGGTATGCTGACCCCTGTGATTTCCCCAAATGTGGGAAACTCGACTGCATTATTTGTGGTAGTGGGGGACTGTGTTTGTGCTTTCCTCTGGTCAGCTCTGGTAAAAGTCAGATTTCTTTGTCTCAGATCTTCCTCTAGCCTTGTTCTTCTTTCAAGAGTTCCTTTGTGCTGCCTCAGTTGGATCTCCTTCACTTGACAGGGGGGTGCCCGAGCAGCGACCCTCCCCAGCTCTAGCCCATCTCCTACTTACCTGCCAGGTGAGATACTATTAAGTGGATTTTTGAAAGAAAACAATACTGTCAATATACTATTAAAACAAATTAAAATGGTAAAAGTTATTGTACTTTAAGTAAAAATAAAAGAGCCAAAATATCAATCCCAGTTTTGGATTACTTTAATTAACAAAAAAAATGCATATAGCAGAGGATAGTTTCAATCTGCCTACCTCTGGGTTATAGGCCCAGCATGCTTTCAATGCAGTACTCTGCTGCACATGTAAGTGCAAGAGATCCTGAAGCACTCACTCATCATGGGAAAGTACCAATGTGTTTCTTCATTGGTTGATTTAAGAAAATTCTTACAAAAACTCTCCAGATTATTGACTTTTTAAAGTTTTTCTAGGAAACATTCTAGATGAATGCTTATTAGCCTTTGTCAGTACGTACATTTTGCAAAGTGTCTCTGTGGCGCAATCGGTTAGTGTGTTCGGCTATTAACCAAAAGGTTGGTGGTTCAATCCCAAGCAGGGACGTAATTGACCTTGTTATCAGATTTTGGTGATCTTTAAGTAGACAAGTCAAAATTTCAAACCCCCTCTTATGGTGTAGGGTACCTGGCCTTCTCTGATGTAATCAGAGTTAGATTTGATTAAGTGATTTTATAAAAAAACAGATAGGAAGTACAATTTAGCAGTGGGTTGCAGAGAAAAAGAAAAATGCTGGCAGAAAAATCCTATTGAGTGAATAAACAGATCTTCATTTTCTGGCTTTATTTTTATGCTAACAAATTTGTTCTCTGAAAAGGGTCCACAAAGCCAAGTCTCTGATTAACACCTTTGTAGGGATGGTTTTTCACCTATTACTAAATTAAACTTGCTTCATTGGAAAGGCAGCAAGATGCATCCTCATTTTAATGTCTACTGAAATAATACAGGTTGACACCAGGAAACATTAACGCCACTGCATCCTTGCTGCTTTCTCATGTGGAAGTCTGTTTAATGTGAAAACAAGGTGATATCTAATTAGCACACAGGTAAGGAATTAAGAAAATATTTAAGGGTGAAGATGTTTCTCACAAAATCGTTGCCCCAATGCATCATTGAAATTCAAGCTGGAAAGATGATTTTAATATATCACTTGTACATGTTGTATTGCTCTTCTGGTGACAATGTAGTTTGTTTTTGTCAATTACCATTTTAATAATAGGGTAAAGAAAATTAAGTGGATTTTTGAAAGAAAACAATACTGTCAATATACTATTAAAACAAATTAAAATGGTAAAAGTTATTGTACTTTAAGTAAAAATAAAAGAGCTAAAATATCAATCCCAGTTTTGGATTACTTTAATTAAAAAAAAAATGCATATAGCAGAGGATAGTTGCAATCTGCCTACCTCTGGGTTATGGGCCCAGCATGCTTCCATTGCAGTACTCTGCTGCACATGTAAGTGCAAGAGATCCTGAAGCACTCACTCATCATGGGAAAGTACCAAGGTGTTTCTTCGTTGGTTGATCTAAGAAACATCTTACAAAAACTCTCCAGATTATTGACTTTTTAAAGTTTTTCTAGGAAACGTTCTAGATGAATGCTTATTAGCCTTTGTCAGTATGCACTTTTGCAAAGTGTCTCTGTGGCGCAATCAGTTAGTGTGTTTGGCTACTATCCAAAAGGTTGGTGGTTCAATCCCACCCAGGGACGTAATTGACCTTGTGATCAGGTTTTGGTGATCTTTAAGTAGACAAGTCAAAATTTCAACCTCCCTCTTATGATGTAGGTTACCTGGCCTTCTCTGATGTAATCAGAGTTAGATTTGATTAAGTGATTTTATAAAAAAAAGCTAGGAAGCACAATTTAGCAGTGGGTTGCAGAGAAAAAAAAATATGCTGGCAGAAAAATCCAATTGAGTGATTAAACAGCTCTTCATTTTCTGGCTTTATTTTTATGCTAACAAATTTGTTCTCTGAAAAGTGTCCACAAAGCCAAGTCTCTGATTAAAACCTTTGTAGGGATGGTTTTTCACCTATTACTAAATTAAACTTGCTTCATTGGAAAGGCAGCAAGATGCATCCTCATTTCAATGTCTACTGAAATAAAACGGGTTGACACCAGGAAACATTAACGCCAATGCATCCTTGCTGCTTTCTCATGTGGAAGTCTGTTTAATGTGAAAACAAGGTGATATCTAATTAGCACACAGGTAAGGAATTAAGAAAATCTTTATTTAAGGGTGAAGATGTTTCTCACAAAATCGTTTCCCCAATGCATCATTGAAATTCAAGCTGGAAAGATGATTTTAATACATCACTTGTACATTTTGTATTGCTCTTCTGGTGACAATGTAGTTTGTTTTTGTCAATTACCATTTTAATAATAGGGTAAAGAAAATTAAGTGGATTTTTGAAAGAAAACAATACTGTCAATATACTATTAAAACAAATTAAAATGGTAAAAGTTATTGTACTTTAAGTAAAAATAAAAGAGCTAAAATATCAATCCCAATTTTGGATTACTTTAATTAACAAAAAAAATACATATAGCAGAGGATAGTTTCAATCTGCCTACCTCTGGGTTATGGGCCCAGCATGCTTCCATTGCAGTACTCTGCTGCACATGTAAGTGCAAGAGATCCTGAAGCACTCACTCATCATGGGAAAGTACCAATGTGTTTCTTCGTTGGTTGATTTAAGAAAATTTTTACAATAACTCTCCAGATTATTGACTTTTTAAAGTTTTTCTAGGAAACGTTTTAGATGAATGCTTATTAGCCTTTGTCAGTATGTACTTTTTGCAAAGTGTCTCTGTGGCGCAATCGGTTAGTGTGTTCGGCTATTAACCAAAAGGTTGGTGGTTTAATCCCACCCAGGGACGTAATTGACCTTGTTATCAGATTTTGGTGATCTTTAAGTAGACAAGTCAAAATTTCAAACCCCCTCTTATGGTGTAGGGTACCTGGCCTTCTCTGATGTAATCAGAGTTAGATTTGATTAAGTGATTTTATAAAAAAACAGATAGGAAGTACAATTTAGCAGTGGGTTGCAGAGAAAAAGAAAAATGCTGGCAGAAAAATCCTATTGAGTGATTAAACAGCTCTTCATTTTCTGGCTTTATTTTTATGCTAACAAATTTGTTCTCTGAAAAGTGTCCACAAAGCCAAGTCTCTGATTAACACCTTTGTAGGGATGGTTTTTCACCTATTACTAAATTAAACTTGCTTCATTGGAAAGGCAGCAAGATGCATCCTCATTTCAATGTCTACTGAAATAATACAGGTTGACACCAGGAAACATTAACGCCACTGCATCCTTGCTGCTTTCTCATGTGGAAGTCTGTTTAATGTGAAAACAAGGTGATATCTAATTAGCACACAGGAAAGGAATTAAGAAAATATTTAAGGGTGAAGATGTTTCTCACAAAATCGTTGCCCCAATGCATCATTGAAATTCAAGCTGGAAAGATGATTTTAATATATCACTTGTACATTTTGTATTGCTCTTCTGGTGACAATGTAGTTATTTTTTGTCAATTACCATTTTAATAATAGGGTAAAGAAAATTAAGTGGGTTTTTGAAAGAAAACAATACTGTCAATATACTATTAAAACAAATTAAAATGGTAAAAGTTATTGTACTTTAAGTAAAAATAAAAGAGCTAAAATATCAATCCCAGTTTTGGATTACTTTAATTAACAAAAAAAATGCATATAGCAGAGGATAGTTTCAATCTGCCTACCTCTGGGTTATAGGCCCAGCATGCTTCCATTGCAGTACTCTGCTGCACATGTAAGTGCAAGAGATCCTGAAGCACTCACTCATCATGGGAAAGTACCAATATGTTTCTTCGTTGGTTGATTTAAGAAACATCTTACAAAAACTCTCCAGATTATTGACTTTTTAAAGTTTTTCTAGGAAACGTTCTAGATGAATGCTTATTAGCCTTTGTCAGTATGTGCTTTTTGCAAAGTATCTCTGTGGCGCAATCGGTTAGTGTGTTCGGCTATTAACCAAAAGGTTGGTGGTTCAATCCCACCCAGGGACGTAATTGACCTTGTTATCAGATTTTGGTTATCTTTAAGTAGACAAGTCAAAGTTTCAAACCCCCTCTTATGGTGTAGGGTACCTGGCCTTCTCTGATGTAATCAGAGTTAGATTTGATTAAGTGATTTTATAAAAAAACAGATAGGAAGTACAATTTAGCAGTGGGTTGCAGAGAAAAAGAAAAATGCTGGCAGAAAAATCCAATTGAGTGATTAAACAGCTCTTCATTTTCTGGCTTTATTTTTATGCTAACAAATTTGTTCTCTGAAAAGTGTCCACAAAGCCAAGTCTCTGATTAACACCTTTGTAGGGATGGTTTTTCACCTATTACTAAATTAAACTTGCTTAATTGGAAAGGCAGCAAGATGCATCCTCATTTCAATGTCTACTGAAATAATAATGGTTGACACCAGGAAACATTAACGCCACTGCATCCTTGCTGCTTTCTCATGTGGAAGTCTGTTTAATGTGAAAACAAGGTGATATCTAATTAGCACACAGGTAAGGAATTAAGAAAATATTTAAGGGTGAAGATGTTTCTCACAAAATCGTTGCCCCAATGCATCATTGAAATTCAAGCTGGAAAGATGATTTTAATACATCACTTGTACATTTTGTATTGCTCTTCTGGTGACAATGTAGTTTGTTTTTGTCAATTACCATTTTAATAATAGGGTAAAGAAAATTAAGTGGATTTTTGAAAGAAAACAATACTGTCAATATACTATTAAAACAAATTAAAATGGTAAAAGTTATTGTACTTTAAGTAAAAATAAAAGAGCTAAAATATCAATCCCAGTTTTGGATTACTTTAATTAAAAAAAAAATGCATATAGCAGAGGATAGTTGCAATCTGCCTACCTCTGGGTTATGGGCCCAGCATGCTTCCATTGCAGTACTCTGCTGCACATGTAAGTGCAAGAGATCCTGAAGCACTCACTCATCATGGGAAAGTACCAAGGTGTTTCTTCGTTGGTTGATCTAAGAAACATCTTACAAAAACTCTCCAGATTATTGACTTTTTAAAGTTTTTCTAGGAAACGTTCTAGATGAATGCTTATTAGCCTTTGTCAGTATGCACTTTTGCAAAGTGTCTCTGTGGCGCAATCAGTTAGTGTGTTTGGCTACTAACCAAAAGGTTGGTGGTTCAATCCCACCCAGGGACGTAATTGACCTTGTGATCAGGTTTTGGTGATCTTTAAGTAGACAAGTCAACATTTCAACCTCCCTCTTATGATGTAGGTTACCTGGCCTTCTCTGATGTAATCAGAGTTAGATTTGATTAAGTGATTTTATAAAAAAAAGCTAGGAAGCACAATTTAGCAGTGGGTTGCAGAGAAAAAAAAATATGCTGGCAGAAAAATCCAATTGAGTGATTAAACAGCTCTTCATTTTCTGGCTTTATTTTTATGCTAACAAATTTGTTCTCTGAAAAGTGTCCACAAAGCCAAGTCTCTGATTAACACCTTTGTAGGGATGGTTTTTCACCTATTACTAAATTAAACTTGCTTCATTGGAAAGGCAGCAAGATGCATCCTCATTTCAATGTCTACTGAAATAAAACGGGTTGACACCAGGAAACATTAACGCCAATGCATCCTTGCTGCTTTCTCATGTGGAAGTCTGTTTAATGTGAAAACAAGGTGATATCTAATTAGCACACAGGTAAGGAATTAAGAAAATCTTTATTTAAGGGTGAAGATGTTTCTCACAAAATCGTTGCCCCAATGCATCATTGAAATTCAAGCTGGAAAGATGATTTTAATACATCACTTGTACATTTTGTATTGCTCTTCTGGTGACAATGTAGTTTGTTTTTGTCAATTACCATTTTAATAATAGGGTAAAGAAAATTAAGTGGATTTTTGAAAGAAAACAATACTGTCAATATACTATTAAAACAAATTAAAATGGTAAAAGTTATTGTACTTTAAGTAAAAATAAAAGAGCTAAAATATCAATCCCAATTTTGGATTACTTTAATTAACAAAAAAAATGCATATAGCAGAGGATAGTTGCAATCTGCCTACCTCTGGGTTATGGGCCCAGCATGCTTCCATTGCAGTACTCTGCTGCACATGTAAGTGCAAGAGATCCTGAAGCACTCACTCATCATGGGAAAGTACCAATGTGTTTCTTCGTTGGTTGATTTAAGAAAATTCTTACAAAAACTCTCCAGATTATTGACTTTTTAAAGTTTTTCTAGGAAACGTTTTAGATGAATGCTTATTAGCCTTTGTCAGTATGTACTTTTTGCAAAGTGTCTCTGTGGCGCAATCGGTTAGTGTGTTCGGCTATTAACCAAAAGGTTGGTGGTTTAATCCCACCCAGGGACGTAATTGACCTTGTTATCAGATTTTGGTGATCTTTAAGTAGACAAGTCAAAATTTCAAACTCCCTCTTATGGTGTAGGGTACCTGGCCTTCTCTGATGTAATCAGAGTTAGATTTGATTAAGTGATTTTATAAAAAAACAGATAGGAAGTACAATTTAGCAGTGGGTTGCAGAGAAAAAGAAAAATGCTGGCAGAAAAATCCTATTGAGTGATTAAACAGCTCTTCATTTTCTGGCTTTATTTTTATGCTAACAAATTTGTTCTCTGAAAAGTGTCCACAAAGCCTAGTCTCTGATTAACACCTTTGTAGGGGTGGTTTTTCACCTATTACTAAATTAAACTTGCTTCATTGGAAAGGCAGCAAGATGCATCCTCATTTCAATGTCTACTGAAATAATACAGGTTGACACCAGGAAACATTAACGCCACTGCATCCTTGCTGCTTTCTCATGTGGAAGTCTGTTTAATGTGAAAACAAGGTGATATCTAATTAGCACACAGGAAAGGAATTAAGAAAATATTTAAGGGTGAAGATGTTTCTCACAAAATCGTTGCCCCAATGCATCATTGAAATTCAAGCTGGAAAGATGATTTTAATATATCACTTGTACATTTTGTATTGCTCTTCTGGTGACAATGTAGTTATTTTTTGTCAATTACCATTTTAATAATAGGGTAAAGAAAATTAAGTGGGTTTTTGAAAGAAAACAATACTGTCAATATACTATTAAAACAAATTAAAATGGTAAAAGTTATTGTACTTTAAGTAAAAATAAAAGAGCTAAAATATCAATCCCAGTTTTGGATTACTTTAATTAACAAAAAAAATGCATATAGCAGAGGATAGTTTCAATCTGCCTACCTCTGGGTTATAGGCCCAGCATGCTTCCATTGCAGTACTCTGCTGCACATGTAAGTGCAAGAGATCCTGAAGCACTCACTCATCCTGGGAAAGTACCAATATGTTTCTTCGTTGGTTGATTTAAGAAACATCTTACAAAAACTCTCCAGATTATTGACTTTTTAAAGTTTTTCTAGGAAACCTTCTAGATGAATGCTTATTAGCCTTTGTCAGTATGTGCTTTTTGCAAAGTATCTCTGTGGCGCAATCGGTTAGTGTGTTCGGCTATTAACCAAAAGGTTGGTGGTTCAATCCCACGCAGGGATGTAATTGACCTTGTTATCAGATTTTGGTGATCTTTAAGTAGACAAGTCAAAGTTTCAAACCCCCTCTTATGGTGTAGGGTACCTGGCCTTCTCTGATGTAATCAGAGTTAGATTTGATTAAGTGATTTTATAAAAAAACAGATAGGAAGTACAATTTAGCAGTGGGTTGCAGAGAAAAAGAAAAATGCTGGCAGAAAATTCCAATTGAGTGATTAAACAGCTCTTCATTTTCTGGCTTTATTTTTATGCTAACAAATTTGTTCTCTTAAAAGTGTCCACAAAGCCAAGTCTCTGATTAACACCTTTGTAGGGATGGTTTTTCACCTATTACTAAATTAAACTTGCTTAATTGGAAAGGCAGCAAGATGCATCCTCATTTCAATGTCTACTGAAATAATAATGGTTGACACCAGGAAACATTAACGCCACTGCATCCTTGCTGCTTTCTCATGTGGAAGTCTGTTTAATGTGAAAACAAGGTGATATCTAATTAGCACACAGGTAAGGAATTAAGAAAATATTTAAGGGTGAAGATGTTTCTCACAAAATCGTTGCCCCAATGCATCATTGAAATTCAAGCTGGAAAGATGATTTTAATACATCACTTGTACATTTTGTATTGCTCTTCTGGTGACAATGTAGTTTGTTTTTGTCAATTACCATTTTAATAACAGGGTAAAGAAAATTAAGTGGATTTTTGAAAGAAAACAATACTGTCAATATACTATTAAAACAAATTAAAATGGTAAAAGTTATTGTACTTTAAGTAAAAATAAAAGAGCTAAAATATCAATCCCAGTTTTGGATTACTTTAATTAACAAAAAAAAATGCATATAGCAGAGGATAGTTTCAATCTGCCTACCTCTGGGTTATGGGCCCAGCATGCTTCCATTGCAGTACTCTGCTGCACATGTAAGTGCAAGAGATCCTGAAGCACTCACTCATCATGGGAAAGTACCAATGTGTTTTTTCGTTGGTTGATTTAAGAAACATCTTACAAAAACTCTCCAGATTATTGACTTTTTAAAGTTTTTCTAGGAAACGTTCTAGATGAATGCTTATTAGCCTTTGTCAGTATGTACTTTTTGCAAAGTGTCTCTGTGGCGCAATCGGTTAGTGTGTTCGGCTATTAACCAAAAGGTTAATCAGAGACTTGCAGAGAATTGCATTCTGGGTATGCTGACCCCTGTGCTTTACAATTTTTATGCAGGATCAAGTAGCTCAATGGGTAGGGTGTTTGATTAGAATTCAACAGGTTATAGGTTTGAATCCTGGGTATGGTAGTTTGAGGTGTTATTTAATAAAGTGTGTTTATATATTAGTCACACATGGCTTACTTGTTCAAATGGCATGTCACCAGTTAGTGCTGACTGCTGATATGCCATTTGCACAAGCAAGCCATGTGTGACTGTATATGCATTTAAGGAGGGCACCCCGGCAATACCACAAACCATTGAGTGTCAAGTATACTAGATATATCTTCATATCTCATGTGCTTTCTCTGAGACCAATCTTGTTATGCCCCTTCCCCACGAGGCATGCGCCTTTTGTCCATATTGCAAAAATAGTGGGGGGGGGGGGGGGGCATATAATTCTCTGTCACAGGGCACTAAAAAGTCTAGTTATGGCTCTGGTATGCATTATGTAATCTGGCAGACCATCTCTCCAACACTGGCTGGTTGGCATAGAAATCCGGTTATCTATGTGAGCAAATGACCATCAACGATTTACTCTCAAACACTAGAAAATGGACAAAAATGGTCCCCTAAACAAATTGGTTAAATTTGGGGTTTAACCAATTTGTGTAATGACCATTTTTGACCACTGTTCTAGTGTTTGGAAGCAAATGGTTAATTGACATTTGCTCCTATACATTACCAGATTTTTATTCCATCCATCCAGACTGGATAGATAGCCTGACAGATAATTGTGTAGTGTACGCCCAGGATAACTGTCAGTTATGCTTTCTTTTATGATGGCACACAAATGGGTGGGCAGATCCAGGGCAAGCACTGCCCACTCATGCATAGTTGTCAACTGATGTGAAGTTCCAGGGGGCAATCTCAGTTATAAAGAAAAGTATCTGGAAATTGTCCCTAGTTTAATAAAAAAAAAAAAAAATTGATCAACTCCATTTATTTAGTATGATATCCCAGGTGATAGGATGCCGGCAGTCAGAATAACATGCTTTATTAAATAACACATCTCAAACTACAATACCCAGGATTCAAACCTATAACCTGTTGAATTTTAATCAAACACCCTACCCATTGAGCTATTTGATCCTGCATAAAAATTGTGAACATTATATGAAGCTATTGGTACTTTGAAAAAAAAAAGTATCAGCATTGCAACGCAGCAGATCCATGCAGTTTGCAGCCACACACTACATGTATCTGCTCAGCCACAATGCTGATTATTTCTTCACAAAGTACAAGGTGAGCTCCAAATAGAATTCTCTATCTTAGAATTATACCTTTCTATGCCAAACCTAGAAGTCGGGCCCCCCACCCTGGGATCCCCCAGAGGGAGGCCCGCCCCGTCATGCGGCAGGCTTGTCCACTTTGGAAGCAGGCTGACGGGCAGCCCAGGCTTGCTTCAGTCTGGGCTTGGCAGGTCTGGAAGCATGAGCTTGCTTTGGGTATGCCTGACCATGGGTACGCTTTACCTGGAGGATGAAAGGGCCAAGGGAAAGTACTTTTAGCCTTCTGCGTGGTAGGAGTCATACTAGGTAGGCAAGTTGTTTTAGCAGTAGCCAGATCAGCTACAATCTTATTGAGGTCTTCTCCAAAGAGAGTGTCTCCCTTGAAAGGAAGCACCTCCAGGGTTTTCTTGGAATCCATATCCACCGACCAGGATCTCAACCAGCTGTATAAAGTATTACCTTGGAACTGGCTCTCCACTCCCCATTATCTGGTTATCATGACTTCCTCCGCCAGTTTCCAGACTCGCTTGCTGAAGCTCGGCCACTTCTTCCTAGCAGCAGGCTCCTGGATCACTGGGCAGCAGAGGTGCTTGGGAGCCGGATGGGGGAGGAGCAATCAGGCAGGCAGCCTTTGGCACCCACACACACACACACACACACCAAAAAAGAACATATCCCAGTTTAACATAACGCTATGTGGTGCAAGGTATGGAGCTGGTCACTTGTATCAGACCTCTGACATTTGCCTTTTCACCCATATTGCATACTTTTTCTTGCAGGTTGTGTCTTAATTCAAGAAGTGTTCTAAGTACTTCAGCTTAGTATCTTTACTGACCCCTCTTTACCCCACACTACATAACTGACCCCTCTATACCCTACACTACATCACTGACCTTTCTATAACCATCACTGCATTACTGACCCCTCTTTACAGTACACTGACTTCTATATACCTGCTAGTACATCCCTGATGCCTATATTCCCTACGCTACATCCCTGACACCTCTATTCCCTACGCCACATCCCTTATGCCTCTATTCCCTATGCCACATCCCTGACGCCTCTATTCCCTACGCCACATCCCTGACGCCTCTATTCCCTACGCCACATCCCTGACGCCTCTATTCCCTACGCCACATCCCTGACGCCTCTATTCTCTACGCCACATCCCTGACGCCTCTATTCCCTACGCCACATCCCTGATGCCTCTATTCCCTACGCCACATCCCTGACACCTCTATTCCCTACTCTACATCCCTGACGCCTCTATTCCCTACGCTACATCCCTGACGCCTCTATACAGTATAATGCATTACTGATCCCTCTAGACCATACATCCTCATTACATCAGAGAGATAGTGAAACACTAGAAAAAATAAGGGTATAAGTGGACTACAGAAACTGATGCTCTAAACAAAGGAGAGAGAGAGAGAGTAAAGCACAAGGGAAAGTGGGCAATTGGAACACCATAGAGAGAGGAGAGATAGAAATGCCTGAAAAAGTAAAGGGGGTTGGGTATGGCATCCGGCGCTCGGGATTCCAGCGGTCACATGATCCCCAATCCTAATACTAACCATCTGGGGGGGTGGCGGATAGGGCTAACCCTCAGGGGGTGGCAGCTAGGGCTACCCCCCCTCCTAGTGCCTTCCCTTACACCACCTCACCTGGTCCGACTCCTAACCCTCCCTCCAATACTCGCCTTCGGGATGTTGGCTGTCTGTGTGCCGGCACCAGTCTCCCAAGTGTTGTCAGGATTCCATCATCGGTCAAATGACCGCCGGTATACCGTCTGCCGGGATGATAAATGTATCCTGAGGACAGGTAGTGAGTGTGGAGGGATAGGTGGTTCAGTAAAATGTAACGGCTCAAACTGCGATCATTCACTGATAAATTGATTTATAGCTCTCCCTTTTTAACCATTGCAATTATAAAAGCAATGTTTTTTAAACTTTTAAATAAAGCTTGTTAGCATCCCCAGCACACTGTATATGCTGGGAGATGTAGTTCTCAATATGAAAACATTTAATTACTGTATGAACTCTAATCCCCCAACTGAAACCTGGATGGTGCCCCTGGCAAGTGACATCCTGGCAAAGGGGTAGATACGCCCCTGAGGGTCAGGGCCAGCAACAGAAATCTTGGGCCCCAGTACACTGATATCTCTGGGGCCCCCTTAACCCCCCCTTAACTTGGCAGAGGGATCTTTAAAAAAAAAATGGAGCCTTTGACTCGGACCGTCAGTGAGGCCGGCAGGTGGTTTTCATACTGGGCTATCCAGCTCTTCGGTGGCGGTGGCAGGGACATTCAGAAAAGGGCCAGCACAGCAACATGCATAATAATGGCAATACAGTATGGACCACAGGTACTGGACAAAGTGATGGGTTAAAAGGAGGGGGGAGGGTTTAGTTGGCCTGTTGACACTGCAGCATACTTACGACTGCAACGGATATAGGACTCTTGAGTTCACGGGCCAATTTCATGGCAGTCTCGGATAGGAGGGCATTGTGGATTCACCAAGGGAATGCTGATGCTGACTCCAAGAAGAAAGGGAGTCTCTTCCCTATGAAGGTGAAGCCTTGTTTGGCGACGGCCTAGTTAATTTGATCTCGGCAGCTCTCGCAGGTAAGTCAACCTTCTTGCCCTATGTTCCCTCTCAACGGATGAAGACGCATCATTATCTACCGCAGTCATTTTGGCCCAATAGATATGCAAGAAGTTAAGATTCCCCTTTCTTTGCAGGTAGAGGAAGGAGAAGGAAGAGGTCTGTAGCCACTTCAAGATCGCAGGAGCAGAGATTGTCCTCTGCTTCTGCCAAATCCACTGCATGACGCTGGGGCTTTCTTGCAGGAGCCCACACCAGTGGCCGTCTAAAACTCTTCAGTCAGTTCTGGATTCATTCGGACCTGGACTCGTGGGTTTTACAAATAGTGTCCCAAGGGTACAAACTGGGGTTTCAAGACGTTCCCCCTCACCGATTGTTCAAATTGGCCTTAGTCAGCAGGGAGAAGGTTTTTATTCAATCCTCTTCGTGGTCCCGAAGCCGGACGGCTCAGTCAGACCAATCTTAAATCTGAAATCCCTCAATTTCTTCCTAAAGAAATTCAATTTCAAGATGGAATCTCTCAGGGCAGTGATCTCCAGTCCGGAGGACGGAGATTTCATGGTTTTGGTAGACATAAAGGATGCCTACTTACATGTTCCCATTTAGCCACTGCATCAAGCTACCTAAGATTTGCAATTCAGGATTGTCATTACCAATTTCAGACATTGCCGTTTGGTCTGTCCACGGCTCCGAGGATTTTCACCAGGGTGATGGCGGAAATTATGGTTCTCCTTCGCAAGCAAGGAGTCACAATTATCCCGTACTTGGATGATCTCCTGATAAAGGCGAGATCCAGGGACCAGTTGGTGCAAAACATTGCACTCTCCCTGACAGTTCTTCAACAACATGGTTGGCTCCTAAACTTGCCAAAATCGCAGTTGGTCCCAATGACGCGGTTGTTGTTTTTGGGAGTCATACTGTTAGGCGCCGGGGTCCGCTTGATGGTCTGCGCGGCCCGGCGCCTAGCAACTAGAGACGCCGTGCACGTACAGCCGCCGGCTCCCTAGCAACGCTAGACGCTGGGCGCGCTGAGCCGCACGGACCCTAGCAACGGGGACGCCACTGGCGGACCGCGTTCCCCGTTGCTAGGCTTTAGGAAATTAAGATATTCACCTGCTCTCTGGCCGTGCAGCAAGGCAGCTGCACGGCATTTATTCTAATCAGCCTTTAGCAGCTGATTGGAGGACTCCTTGTTAAATACACTCCCAGGGCTTCTCACAGACGCCGGTAATCGCTTCCTGCATGCTGCCTTTGTTTGCTGAGAGTCTGTTTCCAGTCCTGCTGTATCCGGTCATTCCAGTCCGCAGAAGTCCGGTATTCGGGAGTTGTCATCTCATCCCAAGAGGTCGTTTGGTTCCCTGGAGTCCTGACTGATCACCGTTTTATATCCAGTGGTGTTCGTGAGTTGCGGCTCTGCCGTGTGTTGCGGCTCAGCCGCTTTACCTTTTATATTTTGTGTTTGGAGAATTTGCGGAGGGTTCCGCTTCCACAAGTCCTCTCTGGTACTCGGCGGTGCCGGGTAGGAGAATTGGACAAGTGGATATTTTGGTTGTCCTTTTTCCTGGCGGTTTCTCCGCACATATTATAGTTTTGAGTTTGCTTAGCCCCTGGCCTGGTTGTTTAGTTAGAGGGCCTCTTGTTATCACCCTGTCTCGGGTTTCCCTTTGTCTCTCATTAAGACCGGGGGGCATCGAAGTTGGGCAGACATAATCCGCCCTTCAAACGCGGCTGCCAAGGGCTCAAGAAACCATAGTCTCGCAGGGGATTTCTGACAACACGGGTGAGACAACAGAGTTAGGGCGCCAGGGGCTATTTTCCTGTCCTACTCCCTTCCCCAGCATTCCGTTCCAGTGCTCCGGTCCTTGCCATAAGATCTTCTCTGACCAGAGTGCTGGAATCATAACATTATTACCGGCCATACCAAAACTTAAAATTAAACGGGGTTTAATTTTTTCTCATTCAGTTTTGTGAGAGTTTATCGGCCTCATGAATCCAACAGGTTTAGGGCCAAATCCTGGTCAGCTCTTAGTCAGCCAGATTCAAGAACTTAATCAGATGGTTCAGGATCTTTCTCTTCGGGTGAAGTCGCAGGAAGATCTTTTGCGAGCTTCCCCAAGGATAGTCCCTGAACCAAAGATGCATTTGCCTGACCGTTTTTCTGGTGATAGAAAAGAGTTTTTTAATTTTAAAGAATCCTGTAAACTTTATTTTCGTTTAAGACCGACTTCCTCGGGTACTGAATCTCAGCGGGTCGGGTTTATTATTTCTTTGCTCCAGGGGGATCCTCAGACCTGGGCATTTGGTTTAAGAGCAGAGGATCCGGCATTGTTGTCAGTTGACGCTTTTTTTGAGTCTTTAGGGCTCTTGTATGATGACCCTGATAGAGAGGCGTCCGCTGAAAGTCAGTTGCGCGCTCTCAGACAGGGTAGAAATCCTGCAGAGGCTTATTGTACGGAGTTTCGCCGTTGGTCGAACGACTGTGGCTGGAATGACCCAGCCCTGCGCAGTCAGTTTCGCCTCGGCTTATCAGAGTCTATAAAAGACAGTCTCCTTCAGTACCCCGCTCCTGAGACTCTCGATAAACTCATGGAGCTTTCTATTAAGATTGATCGTCGTCTCAGAGAGCGGAGGGCTGAAAAAGGAGCACCTGTAAGGTCAAGTCCGTGTGTATATTCCATTCCTGAAGACGTAGAGGAGACCATGCAGATGGGTCTCTCCCGGCTGTCTCCTGAAGAAAGAGCCAGAAGGCAAAATTCTGGTCTTTGTCTGTACTGTGGGGGTAAGGGACATTTTGCTCGTAATTGTCCGAACAAGTCGGGAAACGCTTTGACCAGGTGAATTGTGAGGGGGTTCACCTAGGTCTGCAGCTTATCTCCTCGAATAACTCCCTTTTAGTCCCAGTTCAAGTTTCCTTTGGCAGCCTCAGTTCTTCGGTGTCGGCTTTTGTTGACAGTGGAGCTGCAGGAAACTTTATGGATTTAACTTGGGCTAAGGCCTTAGGCATTCCTCAGTTACCTTTGGGTAGGTGTGTCACCATGCATGGCTTAGATGGGAGTCCGCTGTCTAATGGGATTATTTCTCTCCGTACACCCCCTGTACTACTTACAGTAGGAGCTCTACATTCCGAGAAAATCGAGTTCTTTCTTACACATTGCCCAGCAGTTTCAGTTGTTCTGGGTCACCCTTGGCTGGCCTTTCATAATCCCACCATTGATTGGCGGTCGGGGGAGATTTCACATTGGGGTACTTTTTGTGATAAGGAATGTATCACGTTTCCAGTCAGAGTAGCAGCTATCATTCCAGAACTCATTCCGGTGGAATACCAGGAGTTTGCTGATGTTTTCTCCAAAGGCATTCTGCCTCCCCATCGGCCTTATGATTGTGCTATTGAGTTAATTCCTGGTGCCGCATTGCCAAAGGGAAGATTATATGCATTATCCGGGCCAGAAACTGCGGCTATGAATGATTATGTAAAGGAGAGCCTTGAGAAAGGATTTATTAGACCATCAAAATCTCCTTTAAGTGCAGGCTTCTTCTTTGTGGAGAAAAAGGATGGCTCGCTTAGACCTTGCATTGATTTTAGAGCCCTGAATAAGATCTCAGTTAAAAACACCTATCCTTTGCCGTTGATTTCTGTACTCTTTGATCAGTTACGTTCTGCTGTGATTTTTTCTAAAATTGACCTTAGAGGAATTAAATCTGGAGATGAGTGGAAAACGGCCTTCAGTACTCAGTCGGGTCACTACGAATACCTGGTGATGCCGTTCGGCCTGTCCAATGCTCCGGCAGTTTTTCAAGACCTCATTAACGATGTGCTCCGTGACTTCCTAGGGAAATTCGTGGTCGTTTACTTAGACGACATCCTGATTTTTTCTAAATCAATGGAACAACATGTTACCCAGGTGCGTCTGGTTCTTCAAAAGTTATGTGAGAATCATTTATATGCCGAGCTGGAGAAGTGTGAGTTTCATGTCACGGAAGTATCTTTTTTAGGGTACATAATTTCCCCTCAGGGATTTTCCATGGAAGCAAAGAAACTCCAGGCCATCCTTAGTTGGGCGCAACCCACCAATTTAAAAGCAATTCAGCGTTTTTTAGGGTTTGCGAATTATTATAGGAGGTTCATTCATTCTTTTTCTGACCTGGTTGCTCCCATTCTAGCTCTGACAAAGAAAGGAGCGGATCCTACCAACTGGTCGCGTGAAGCTGAGTTGTCCTTCCGGGCCTTGAAACAAGCCTTTGTCTCGGCTCCAGTCCTCAGACATCCTAATCCGGAATTGCCCTTTGTGGTGGAGGTTGATGCCTCGGAGGTTGGAGTGGGGGCTATCCTTTCTCAAAAGGATCCGGAGTCTCTGGAGTTACATCCTTGTGCCTTTATGTCCAGGAAATTCTCCTCCGCTGAATCCAACTATGACGTTGGTAATCGGGAGTTACTGGCGGTAAAGTGGGCTTTCGAGGAGTGGAGGCATTGGCTGGAGGGAGCAAAACATACTATTTCGGTATTGACTGACCATAAGAACCTGCAATACATTGAATCGGCTAAGCGGCTTAATGCCCGGCGGGCATTATTTTTTACGCGTTTCAAATTTATAATCACTTTCAGGCCTGGTTCCAAGAATACTAAGGCTGATGCCCTGTCACATAGCTTTCTTCCGGTTCACAATAACAATCCTGTTACCCCCATACTTCCATCTTCGGTCATCTGGGCGGGCCTCACACAAGATTTATTTACCCAGTTAAAACAGCTTCAACACCAAGCTCCTAGAATTACTCCTGCTGGTCGTCTTTACGTCCCTGAGTTTTTGAGAGTTACTGTTTTAACGGAATTCCATGACAACAAAGTTTCAGGGCATCCAGGAGTCTCTAAGACATTGGAGTTAGTCTCTCGCTCAGTATGGTGGCCTGGTCTTTCTAAAGACGTCAAGGAATTTGTTTATTCATGTCAGGTTTGTGCACAGCATAAGGTTCCCCGTTCCTTGCCCATCGGGCAACTTATGCCCTTAAATGTTCCTCTCAGGCCGTGGTCTCATATTTCCATGGATTTTGTGGTTGACCTTCCCCTTTCAGCCGGATTCCGAGTCATATGGGTGGTAGTGGACCGTTTTAGTAAAATGGCTCATTTTATTGCTCTTCCCCGATTGCCTTCTGCCCAAGGGTTGGCAGTTTTGTTTCTCCGCCATGTATTCAGGCTTCATGGGTTGCCTAATGATATTGTTTCTGATCGGGGTCCACAATTCATCGCACAATTCTGGAAATGTTTTTGTGCCTCATTGAAGATGAAATTGTCGTTAACATCCGGTTACCACCCACAATCCAACGGGCAAACCGAACGAGTTAACCAATCATTGAAACAATATTTGCGCTTGTATTCAGCCAAACTCCAGAATGATTGGTCCGAGTTTCTTCCGTTGGCTGAATTTGCTTACAATAATTCTTGTCATTCCTCCACTAAAGAGTCTCCATTCTTTTCAGTATTTGGTTTTCACCCCAGAGCTAATTCTTTTTTTCATCATTCCTCAGTCTCCTCGCTTACCTTAACCTCCCATCTCAGAGCCATTTGGAAAAAGGTGCACCTTGCTCTCAGAAAAGCGGCCTTTCGAGAGAAGAAATTTTCTGACAGGCTCCGACGTCCTTGCACTTTTAAGGTGGGAGATAGGGTGTGGTTGTCGACTCGCAACATCAGGCTTCGACAATCCTCGGCTAGACTGGGACCCAAATTTATTGGGCCATTTCTTATTATTAAAAGAGTCAACCCAGTTGCCTTTCGGTTACGTTTACCAAGATCTCTCAGGATTGGAAATACGTTTCATTGTTCCCTGTTGAAACAATACGTTTCTTCCAGTAGATTTCCTCGGAAGATCTCTCAGGGTAGATCTCCAGTGGATGTACAGGGACAACAGGAGTTCTTGGTAGAGAAGGTTCTCGATTCCAAATTGTCCTGGGATCGGCTGTATTTTCTGGTTCACTGGAAAGGCTATGGTCCGGAGGAAAGGTCTTGGGTCCTGGATAAGGATCTTCATGCCCCGAGGCTCAAGAGGGCATTTTTTCGGGAATTTCCTCAGAAAACTGGCTTTAGGGGTTCCTTGACCCCTCCTCAAGGGGGGGGGTACTGTTAGGCGCCGGGGTCCGCTTGATGGTCTGCGCGGCCCGGCGCCTAGCAACTAGAGATGCCGTGCACGTACAGCCGCCGGCTCCCTAGCAACGCTAGACGCCGGGCGCGCTGAGCCGCACGGACCCTAGCAACGGGGACGCCACTGGCGGACCGCGTTCCCCGCTGCTAGGCTTTAGGAAATTAAGATATTCACCTGCTCTCTGGCCGTGCAGCAAGGCAGCTGCACGGCATTTATTCTAATCAGCCATTAGCAGCTGATTGGAGGACTCCTCGTTAAATACACTCCCAGGGCTTCTCACAGACGCCGGTAATCGCTTCCTGCATGCTGCCTTTGTTTGCTGAGAGTCTGTTTCCAGTCCTGCTGTATCCGGTCATTCCAGTCCGCAGAAGTCCGGTATTCGGGAGTTGTCATCTCATCCCAAGAGGTCGTTTGGTTCCCTGGAGTCCTGACTGATCACCGTTTTATATCCAGTGGTGTTCGTGAGTTGCGGCTCAGCCGTGTGTTGCGGCTCAGCCGCTTTACCTTTTATATTTTGTGTTTGGAGCATTTGCGGAGGGTTCCGCTTCCACAAGTCCTCTCTGGTACTCGGCGGTGCCGGGTAGGAGAATTGGACAAGTGGATATTTTGGGTGTCCTTTTTCCTGGCGGTTTCTCCGCACATATTATAGTTTTGAGTTTGCTTAGCCCCTGGCCTGGTTGTTTAGTTAGAGGGCCTCTTGTTATCACCCTGTCTCGGGTTTCCCTTTGTCTCTCATTAAGACCGGGGGGCATCGAAGTTGGGCAGACATAATCCACCCTTCAAACGCGGCTGCCAAGGGCTCAAGAAACCATAGTCTCGCAGGGGATTTCTGACAACACGGGTGAGACAACAGTTAGGGCGCAAGGGGCTATTTTCCTGTCCTGCTCCCTTCCCCAGCATTCCGTTCCAGTGCTCCGGTCCTTGCCATAAGATCTTCTCTGACCAGAGTGCTGGAATCATAACACATACTGGACACAGAAGAGGTTTTCTTCCAGTGGAAAGGCTATGGAGATCCAGAGTCTGGTCAAACAAATTCTGAAACCAGCAAGAGTGTTAATCCATCAATGCATTCAGTTGCTGGGGAAGATGGTTGTGGCCTACGAGGCCATTCAGTTTGGCAGGTTCCATGCCAGAGTGTTCCAGTGGGACCTGTTGGACAAGTGGTCCGGATCCCACCTACACATGCACCGGAGGATAATCCTGTCTTCCAAGACCAGAATCTCACTCCATTGGTGGCTGCACAGTTCTCACCTCCTAGAGGGTCGATGGTTCGGGATCCAGGACTGGATCCTAGGGACCACATATGCAACCCTCCGAGGCTGGGGAGCAGTCACACAGGGGGAAAACGTCCAAGGAAGATGGTCAAGTCAGGAAAGTTGTCTCCACATAAATGTTCTGGAGTTAAGGGCCATTTAATAACTGCAGACACAGTACACACTGGGACGGGTGCCCAGCATCCTCAACAGACTAAGAGAAAAGGATTTACCGGTAGGTATTAAAATCCTAGTTTCTCTAACGTCCTAGAGGATGCTGGGGACTCCGTAAGGACCATGGGGATAGACGGGCTCCACAGAGTTCATGATCTTCACTGAGGTAGCGCACAGCACTGCAGCTGTGCGCCATTGCTCCCATACACCTCACATACTCCGGTCACTGTAAGGGTGCAGGGTGCAGGGGGGGCGCCCTGGGCAGCAATATAAACCTCTTTTTGGCAAAAATATAACATATATACAGCTGGGCACTGTATATATGTATGAGCCCCCGCCAATTTTACAGTTTAAGCGGGACAGAAGCCTGCCGCCGAGGGGGCGGGGCTTCTCCCTCAGCACTCACCAGCGCCATTTTTTCTCCACAGCACCGCTGAGAGGAAGCTCCCCGGACTCTCCCCTGCTTATACCACGGTAGAGAAGAGGGTTGAAAAGAGAGGGGGGGGGGGGGGCACATAATTCGGCGCAAATTACATACAGCAGCGCTACTGGACAAACATTAAGTTACTGTGTTATTCCTGGGTTATATAGCGCTGGGGAGTGTGCTGGCATATTCTCTCTCTGTCTCTCCAAAGGGCCTTGTGGGGAAACTGTCTTCAGAAAAAGTATTCCCTGTGTGTGTGGTGTGTCGGTACACGTGTGTCGACATGTCTGAGGAAGAAGGCTATATTAGAGAGGAGTGGGAGCAAATGAATGTGGTGTCTCCGCTGACACCTGATTGGATGGATATGTGGAATGTTTTAAATGCTAGTGTAAACTCATTGTACAAAAGATTAGACAAGGCTGAAGCTTTGGGACAGTCAGGGACTCAACCCATGCCTGATCCTATGTTGCAGGGACTGTCAGGGTCTCATAAGCGCCCACTATCCCAGATTGTTGACACAGATACCGACACGGATTCTGACTCCAGTGTCGATTACGATGATGCAAAGTTACAGCCAAAATTGGCAAAATCCATTCGATATATGATTATGGCAATAAAAGATGTTTTGCACATCACAGAGGAACCCCCTGTCCCTGACAAGAGGGTACATATGTACAAGGGAAAGAAGCCTGAGGTAACCTTTGAGGGGGTCACACGAGCTGAACGAGTTATGTGAAAAAGCTTGTGAATCTCCAGATAAAAGACTGCAGATTTCCAAAAGGATTCTAATGGCGTATCCTTTTCCATCAACGGATAGGTTACGATGGAAATCCTCCCGTAGGATGGACAAAGCATTAACACGCACAGCTACAGTTGGAAAATCAAATTTTTTACCTTATGTTCCCTCACAGCATAAGAAAGCTCTGCATTATCAAATGCAGTCCTTTCGGTCACAAAGAAACAAGAAAGTGCGAGGTGCGTCCTTTCTTGCCAGAGGTAGGGGCAGAGGAATAAAGCTGCACAACACAGCTTGTTCCCAGGAACAGAAGTCCTACCCGGCCTCTACAAAATCTACCTCATGACGCTGGGGCTCCACTGGCAGAGTCCGGCCCATGTGATGTCATGCAGCTGCTCTGACCACGCCTCCTGTTTCTCCGTTGCCGACCCCATTTTGAAACCGTGCCCCCGCACCGCTCCATCTCCGACTTGGAAATGGAGAGTTGTTGACCCCCCTCCCCCCCCCCTTCACCGATTCACAGGCAGAGGTGATCGCATTATCTGCGGGGTGCCGCAGAAAATGCAGGCGGATGCGTATGCTCTTAGCAGTTTTTGCAGTTGGATTGCGATCCAACCTGAATCAGGCCCCATTACCTATCACAATGCACTGCGGGTAGTACAAAATGGGGTTAATATAGGAGAAAAAACCCCAGAGCTGTGCTCCTTAACTGTCCCTGGTGGCTAGTGGAGCGGCTGCCCAGTAATCAGTGTCCACGCCAGTGCGCACACGGCCCGCCCCCATCAGCGGCCTCGTGATCCCGGAGGGCGGTGTGTGTTTGACTGACCGTAGGGAGAAACCGGAGCCTCCGCTGCAGTGACCCAGCAACTGGGGCACGGGAGTATACTGCCACTGGGAGTGATGGAGCTGCAGTAAAGAGGTCTATTAGACCTAGCCTGCTGCAGCCCTTGTAGATTCTTATAAAAAAAGTTCTTCTTTTCTTGCCAAAATTAATAGCTAAGAATAGGCTGCCTGAGGCAGCCCCCTGTTAAGTGGCCTGCTACTGAAGGCACCAACTACAAACTGAGCTCCCTGTTCATGGAAGCGAGGTTATAGAGGAGGGGGCGCTGAGCATCTTGGGAACAGTCAAAAGCTTTGAGCCTGTTGGTGCCTCAGATCAAGATCCTACTCTGGTGTACATATACAATGTGAATCCTTGTGGAGTCCAGTGTACCCCACAGAAGAAATGAATGCGTCACACCCATTGGCAGCAACATTAGAATAGCTGCTGATGGGCACAATTGAGAAAGGAAGGGGGGAAAACATTTGAATCCAGCACATATATGTAATTTGAATATGTAATTTGTACCTTCCTACTTTAAAATGTAATGGATGAACCTCACCCTGTGAGAACTATCTTCATGATCAAGAGATCTCATACGCAAGATAAGTATGTGTTGGGATAGGGCTGTGGAGGGCGGCTGCTCGGGCACACTCCTGTCAAGTTAAGGAGATTCAACTGAGGAAGCACAAGGGAACTCTCATCTGGGAACAACAACTGCAGGGAGAACACATTTTCAGACGAATGTGGGAGGGCAGAAGGCTGCCTAATACTGAAGCACCCCCAAACAACAAACCAAATGCAACAACTACTGCAAGCATTCCTGGGGGAAGGCCTGCAGCAGATGGATTTGCATATAGTGATGTCATCCAAGCAGTGGGCATAGTTGGCTGCAACCCTCGTCTGCATATGAAAAGAGAAAAGGGTCACGCAGGGCATGGCGGCCTTTGTGGGGTTGCGCTTGGATGACCCCTAAATCGCTTTATACACCCCCACCCCACATCAGTGTGGGCTCATGTTGGCCATGCACCAGCCCCTGAAGCATTTAAGCTGATTTCTTGCAGCAGCTGGACCCAGAAACAGCTCCAGAGTTGCTCTACAAGACAAGTAAAAGGGTGTGAGCCCTGCAGCACCACCTGTAGTTTGCATACACACATATATAGGACAGCATCTCTTATATGCCCCAGGGTCAATAAAATAGTATCCTTATCTAGGGTATCCATCCCCTCAGATAAGGTATCCGTCCATGCCGCTACAGCACTACACACCCAGGCCGACGCAATTGCCGGTCTGAGTAAGGTACCTGAATGTGTATAAATGGACTTCAGGGTAATCTCCTGTTTGCGGTCAGCAGACTCTTTGAGGGTAGCCGTATACTGGGACGGGAGGGCTACCTTCTTGGATAAGCGTGTTAATGCTTTGTCCACCCTAGGGGAGGATTCCCATCGTAACCTATCCATTGATGGGAAAGGATACGCCATAAGAATCCTTTTGGAAATCTGCAGTCTTTTATCTGGAGATTCCCAAGCTTTTTCACATAACTCGTTCAGCTCGTGTGACCCCCTCAAAGGTTACCTCAGGCTTTTTCACCTTGTACATATGTACCCTCTTGTCAGGGACAGGGGGTTCCTCTCTGATGTGCAAAACATCTTTTATTGCCATAATCATATATCGAATGGATTTTGCCAATTTTGGCTGTAACTTTGCATCATCGTAATCGACACTGGAGTCAGAATCCGTGTCTGTATCTGTGTCAACAATCTGGGATAGTGGGCGCTTATGAGACCCTGACAGTCCCTGCAACATAGGATCAGGCATGGGTTGAGACCCTGACTGTCCCAAGGCTTCAGCCTTGTCTAATCTTTTGTGCAATGAGTTTACACTAGCATTTAAAACATTCCACATATCCATCCAATCAGCTGTCGGCGGAGACACCACATTCATTTGCTCCTGCTCCTCTCTAATATAGCCTTCTTCCTCAGACATGTCGACACACGTGTACCGACACACCACACACACAGGGAATGCTTTTTCTGAAGACAGTTTCCCCACAAGGCCCTTTGGAGAGACAGAGAGAGAGTATGCCAGCACACACCCCAGCGCTATATAACCCAGGAATACACAGTAACTTAATGTTTGCCCAGTAGTACTGCTGTATGTAATTTGTGCCAAATTATGTGCCCCCCCCCCCTTTTTTCAACTCTCTTGTCTACCGTGGTATAAGCAGTGGAGAGTCCAGGGAGCTTCCTCTCAGCGGTGCTGTGAAGAAAAAATGGCGCTGGGGAGTGCTGAGGGAGAAGCCCCGCACCCTCGGCGGCAGGCTTCTGTCCCGCTTAAACTGTAAAATTGGCGGGGGCTCATACATATATACAGTGCCCCGCTGTATATGTGTTATATTTTTGCCAAAAAGAGGTTTATATTGCTGCCCAGGGTGCCCCCCCCCCTGCGCCCTGCACCCTTACAGTGACCGGAGTATGTGAGGTGTATGGGAGCAATGGCGCACAGCTGCAGTGCTGTGCGTTACTTCAGTGAAGATCATGAAGTCTTCTGCCGCCTCTGAAGTCTTCTTTTCTTCTCATACTCACCCGGCTTCTATCTTCCGGCTCTGCAAGGGGGACGGAGGCGCGGCTCTGGGACGGACGGCGAGGGTGAGATCCTGCGTACCAATCCCTCTGGAGCTAATGGTGTCCAGTAGCCTAAGAAGCAGGACCTTGCAACTCAGAGAGTAGGGCTGCTTCTCTCCCCTCAGTCCCTCGATGAGGGAGTCTGTTGCCAGCAGTGCTCCCTGAAAATTAAAAACCTAACAAAATACTTTCTGTCAGAAAGCTCAGGAGAGCTCCTGAAAAGCACCCAGTCTCCACTGGGCACAGTATCAAACTGAGGTCTGGAGGAGGGGCATAGAGGGAGGAGCCAGTGCACACCCAGAACTAAAGTCTTTCTTAAAGTACCTATGTCTCCTGCGGAGCCTATCTATCCCCATGGTCCTTACGGAGTCCCCAGCATCCTCTAGGACGTTAGAGAAAATAGGATTTTAATACCTACCGGTAAATCCTTTTCTCTTAGTCCGTAGAGGATGCTGGGCACCCGCCCCAGTGCGTACTGTGTCTGCAGTTATTAAATGGCCCTTAACTCCAGAACATTTATGTGGAGAAAACTTTCCTGACTTGACCATCTTCCTTGGATGTTTTCCCCCTGTGTGACTGCTCCCCAGCCTCGGAGGGTTGCATCCATGGTCCCTAGGATCCAGTCCTGGATCCCGAACCATCGCCCCTCTAGGAGGTGAGAACTGTGCAGCCACCAATGGAGTGAGATTCTGGTCTTGGAAGACAGGATTATCCTCCGGTGCATGTGTAGGTGGGATCCGGACCACTTGTCCAACAGGTCCCACTGGAACACTCTGGCATGGAACCTGCCAAACTGAATGTCCTCGTAGGCCGCAACCATCTTCCCCAGCAACAGAATGCATTGATGGATTAACACTCTTGCTGGTTTCAGAATTTGTTTGACCAGACTCTGGAACTCCATAGCCTTTCCACTGGAAGAAAGCCTCTTCTGTGTCCAGTATGACTCCCAGAAACAACAACCGCGTCATTGGGACCAACTGCGATTTTGGCAAGTTTAGGAGCCAACCATGTTGTTGAAGAACTGTCAGGGAGAGTAGATGTTTTGCACCAACTGGTCCCTGGATCTCGCCTTTATCAGGAGATCATCCAAGTACGGGATAATTGTGACTCCTTGCTTGCGAAGGAGAACCATCATTTCCACCATCACCCTGGTGAAAATCCTCGGAGCCGTGGACAGACCAAACGGCAACGTCTGAAATTGGTAATGACAATCCTGAATTGCAAACCTCAGGTAGCTTGATGCAGTGGCTAAACGGGAACATGTAATTAGGCATCCTTATGTCTACCAAAACCATGAAATCTCCTTCCTCCGGACTGGAGAGCCCTACCCTGAGAGATTCCATCTTGAAATTGAATTTCTTTAGGTAGAAATTGAGGGATTTCAGGTTTAAGATTGATCTGACTGAGCCGTCCGGCTTCGGGAGCACGAAGAGGCTTGAATAAAAACCTTCTCCCTGCTGACTAAGGCCGATTTGAACAATCGGTGAGGGGGAACGTCTTGAAACCCCAGTTTGTACCCTTGTGACACTATTTGTAAAACCCACGAGTCCAGGTCCAAATTAATCCAGAACTGACTGAAGTGTTTTAGACGTGCCCCCACTGGTGTGTGCTCCTGCAAGAGAGCCCCAGCGTCATGCAGTGGATTTGGCAGAAGCAGAGGACGATCTCTGCTCCTGCGATCTTGAAGAGGCTACAGACCTCTTCCCTCTTCTCCTTCCTCTACCTGCAAAGAAAGGGGAATCTTAACTTCTTGCATATCTATTGGGACAAAATGACTGCGTTAGACAATGATGCGTCTTCATCCGTTGAGAGGGAACATAGGGCAAGAAGGTTGACTTACCTGCGGGAGCTGCCGAGATCAAATTAACTAGGCCGTCGCCAAACAAGGCTTCACCTTCATAGCTAAGAGACTCCCTTTCTTCTTGGAGTCAGCATCAGCATTCCCTTGGTGAATCCACAATGCCCTCCTATCCGAGACTGCCATGAAATTGGCCCGTGAACTCAAGAGTCCTATATCCCTTGCAGTCGTAAGTATGCTGCAGTGTCCTTGATATGATCCAACGTAAGTAGTATCCCATCTCTCCAAGATATCTATATCGGATGACAAGGTATTCGACCAATTCTTGAATACTACTACTCACCCATGCACATGTAATGGCAGGTCTAAGTAATGTACCCGTGGTTACATAACTAGAAATAATGTAGCTTCCTGCATACGATCCGCTGGATTTGTGACAGGGCCCCGTGCAGAACAGGGGGTGACTCCTACTTTATTCTGTCCACAGCAGGAAATTAATAAACAACCGGAAACCTTTTGGGGATTTGAAACCATCTTGTCGAGCTGGCCCAGACTTTCTCAAACAGAGATGGAGGAACGTTACATCAGCTTTCATTATATATCTATATATACATACATATAGACCCCTTTGTCAGGAACAGCAGGGTCCTCAGTGATGTTAATATGTCCTTAATATCCACAATCATGTACTGAATGCTCCTTGCCAATATTGGATCTAATCAGGAAATATTATGGTCGACATAGGAATCAGTATCCGAGTCAGTATCAGTGTGTAGTAACATTTTTGCGGGCCTGAGGGAAAAGAAGCATAGCCATGAACATCACATCTATTCTCTACGTCTGTGTCTGGGACACAGATTTATCCAACCTCACTCTGATATTATTGAAACTTTCACCCAGTCAGTTATTGGTGGTGCCAACAGGGCCACCATCATATGTCTGCATTCCTAATATAGTTTCCTCTTGGGAAAAACATTCAGCCACCGACATGTTGACACACATGTACCAAGTACCCACAGACACATCGGCTTATGGGGGATAGACCTACAGTAAATCTGTCAGAGGGACAGAGAGGATTTTTCAGCTCACAACCCAGCGCCAAAAGTACACAGTCTGGGAAATAATAAACTCTATAGTGATAGACTTGTAACGCTCTATAGATGTGCTGGTGAGGTGAGGAAGAAGCCCCGCCGCTGTAATGGCACGCTTCTGTCCCGCTCAGAAACAAATAATTAATTACGCTTGCTGCGTGGTAAGGACAGTGCCCAGGCACTAATGTCCACTTTTGCCAGCCTTTTGTGAGGAATTTATGCTGCCCAAGGTGCCCCCCCCACCCACCCACATGCCCTGCACCCTGCAGTGCCTGTGTTTGTGTGGAAGCATGGCGCACAGCATTCCGCTCGCTGCGTGGTACCTCAGAATGCCGTCACTGGAGAAGAAGTGCCCATGTCTCCTGCGGATCCCGTCTATACCCCATGGTTCTTAATGTGATCCCAGCATCCTCTAGGACGTATGAGAAAACAAATAACGCACACACGAGGAGGAGAGAACAAAGGAAGCTATAAGGAGGGGAGGGGAGGGGGGGGGGGGGAGGTAAGGTAGTAAAGGGATATTGGATAAACTACAACCTTATACATATTCATTAATGTACCATTAGTTAGAAGTAGAATAGCTCTAACAGAAACCACAAAGCTTATCTAAAGCCACACCACACTGGATATGCCCAATCTCATTTGATCTTTGAAGCAAAGCAGTATTGGACTTTGTTACTACCAAGCAGTCTCCCATCCATGTATTATCAGATTCTTTAGGTGTTTTTAAACTACCAACACCCTTTTCTTGGTACTGTACATTTAATTTTTACACATATTCTTTTATGTACCAGAAGTTAGAAGTAGAAGAGCTCTAACAGAAACCACGAGCTCATCTACAGCCACAGCACACTGGATTTGCCCAATCTCTCCTGATCATGGAAGCTGAGCAGTGTTGGTCCTGGTTTTAGTACTTGGATGGGAGACCACCAGGAAATACCAGGAGCTGTGTGTATTTTTACAATACCAACACCGTTCTCTTGATGCATTCCATTTTGAAACATTGGGGCAGATCTATTAAGCCTGGTGAACTGATAAAGTGCAAGGTGATAAAGTACCAGCCAGTCAGCTCCTAACTGTCATTTTTCAAACCCAGCCTGTGACATGGCAATTAGGAGCTGATTGGCTGGTACTTTATCACCATGCAAATTATCATTTCACCAGGTTTAGTAAATCGTCCGCTTATTCATTTATGTACGAGTAGTTAGAAGTAGAAGAACTCTAACAGAAACCACTAAGCTCATCTACAGCCACACCACACTGTATATGCCCAATATCACCTGATCTTAGGCCTGGTTTGTTCTTGGATGTGAGTCCACCTGGGAATACCAGGTGCTGTAGGTAGTTTTATACTACCAACACCGTTCTCTTGATGCATTCTATTTTGAAACTTATTCATTGATGTAGAAGTTAGAAACAGCAAAAATCATCTACAGCCGCATCCCACTGGATATGTCCAATCCAGTGGCGTAACTAGAAATTTTTCTCCCCCAAGCCAAAAAATTCTTCGGCGCCCCCCCCCCCCTTCATGCTCCATAATTGGGAGCAAGAAAGGGATAAATATGCGCGCGCCTAAGGCGCACGTGTCAAAAAAGGGGCGTGGTTTTGTTGGAGTGGGTGTGGTTTCGCATAAAGGGGCGTGGCATTGCAGGAAAAGACTACCTTATACCCCAGTTTTGCAACCTGCACGCCCATACGTTGGCCACCACAGGAAAGAAAAATAATCCTGATTCATGCCCCTTACATTATTTGTCATTTTTCCTCCTTATAGTAATGTCCAGTATACATTATGCCACATACTGCAATGGCCCTTAGACATTATGCCGCACACAATAATGCACGACACAATATGCACACACTGTAATGCCCCCGACACATTATGCCACACACCGTAATGTCTGTGACACATTATGCCACACACCGTAATGCCTGTGACACATTATGACAGGAATCGCAATGCCCGTTATACATTATGCTACACACTGCAATGCCCCTGATACATTATAGCACATACAATGTCTGTGACACATTATGACACACACCGCAATGTCCGTGATACATTATGCCACACACTGCAATGCCCAATACATTATAGCACATACAATGCCTGTGACACATTATGCCACACTGCAATGACCTTGAGACATTATACCACAATGCCCGTGATATAGTATACCATACACCGTAATGCCTGACACATTATGACACACACCGCAATGTCCGTGATACATTATGCCACACACTGCAATGACCCTGAGACATTATACCACATATCACAATGCCCGCGATATAGTATACCATACACCGAGGACTGCGGGGGCAGTAGTTACGCCACTGGTCCAATCTCATCTGATGATGGAAGCTAAGCAGTGTTGTGACTGGTTTGTTTTTGGATTTCAAGTCCTTCCTTCTGGTTTGGCCACGGCACCTCGGATATTCACCAAGGTCATGGCCGTGATGACGACCCTTCACCATCAGAGAATCAGGATCCTGCCAAATCTGGACGACTTGCTGATCCTGGTGAACTCCCAAGAGGTTCTCCACAGTTATCTGGAACTGGCGGTCCAATTCCTAAAAGTCCACGGGTGGCTCATCAACTGAAAAAAGTCCTCGCTGGTCCCTGCTCGGAACATGGTGCACCTAGGGGCACTGCTGGACACACACAGCCAACAATTGTTTCTGTCTCCAGAGAAAGTCCTGAAAATTCAGGACAGTATCGTCCTCTCTCGCCCAAGAGTGTTGATACACACGGCGATGCAAGTACTAGACCTCATGGTGTCGGCTTTCGATATGGTAGAGTACGCTCAATTTCATTACCGCCCTCTGCAGAGGTTAATCCTCTCCAAGTGGGACGGCCTGCCTCATCGGATGATGTCTCAAATGATCTCCTTGACTCCGGAGGTTCGTCTGACACTGAGCTGGTGGCTACAGGACCAACAGTTGAGCAGGGGCCATCCCTTCTGGATCTCCAACTGTGTCCTCCTGACAATGGATGCCAGTCTTTTGGGCTGGGCCATGGTGTTGGAGTAACACTTTCTCCAGGGTCGGTGGACCAGGGAGGAATCTCTCCTCCTGATATACATTCTGGAATTGCAGGCAGTGTTCAATTAATTGACACTGGCCCTGCCTCTAGTACAGAACAGGCCTGTTCAAGTACAATCTGACAACGCCACCACGGTAGTGTACACAAATCATCAAGGCGGCACTCGAAACTGCATGGCAAAGCTGGAAGTATCAAAAATCCTCCGTTTGGTAGAAAGTCATCTGACAGCAATATCGGCAGTGTTCATTCCCGGAGTCCTCAACTAGGAAGCGGATTTCCTCAGTCGTCAGGACGTTCACGCTGGAGAGTGGAGAGGCCGCAGCAGAAATGTCTGCACTGGTGTCAGTAGGTGACTGAGGCAGGGATGACTGGGAGATAGTGGGTGACTGAAGCATGTATGACTGGGAGATAGTGGGTGACTGAGGCCGGGGTGACTGGGAGATAGTGGGTGACAGGGAGATAGTGGGTTACTGAGGGAGGGGTGATAGGAAGGGGTTGGGTAAGTATGGGAAGAAAGTGGGTGACAGGTATAATAAATGACTACGGCAGGGGTGATAGGGAGATAGTGGATGACTGTGGCAGGGGTGACAGATACAGTAAGAGACTGAGGCAGGGGTGACAGGGATAGTGGCTGACTGAGGCAGGGGTGACTGGGAGATAGTGGGTGACTGAGGCAGGGTTGACAGGGATAGTGGGTGACTGAAGCAGGGGTGATAGGGTGACAGTGGGTGACTCAAGCAGGGGTGACTGGTATAGTGGGTGACTGAGGCAGGGATCGCAGATATAGTGGTTGACTGAGGCAGCGGTGACTGGGAGATAGTGGGTAACTGAGGCAGGGGTGACAGGGAAAGTGTGTGACTCAGGCAGGGGTGATAGGGAGATAGTGGGCTGCATATCTCTGCCTCCCTGCAGCAGCACATTCCTGCTTCAATGACAGCAGCACATCCCTACCTCACTTATAGCAGCACATCCCTGCCTCGCTGACAGCAGCACATCCCTGCCTCGCTGACAGCAGCACATCCCTGCCTCGCTGACAGCAGCACATCCCTGCCTCGCTGACAGCAGCACATCCCTGCCTCGCTGACAGCAGCACATCCCTGCTTCGCTGACAGCAGCACATCCCTGCTTCGCTGACAGCAGCACATCCCTGCTTCGCTGACAGCAGCACATCCCTGCCTCGCTGACAGCAGCACATCCCTGTCTCGCTGACAGCAGCACAGCACTGCTTCGCTGACAGCAGCACATCACTGCTTCACTACCAGCAGCACATCCCTGCCTCACTGGCAGCAGCACATCCCTGCTTTACTGACAGCTGTATATAGGGCCTAATTCAGACCTGATCCCTGCTGTGCATATTCACACAACAGGAGATCAGGTCTGAAGTGCGTGTGTGCTGGTGCCGCAGTGCACCGGCACATGCCAGAGATATGATCAGCATCTCTGCCCAGTGAGCGCCTCTGCCTGATTGACAGGCAGAGGCGGTCACTGGGCAGGAGGAGTCGGGCCAGCGGCGTTGTGCCGCCATTTTGGGGGCACAGTCAGGACAACGCAGACATGACCGGACCGTATGGGGGCGGGCCATGACGGCTGCGTGACCCAGACAGCAACGGGCCTTATTTACTAAAATCTCAGATAAATTTTATGGCATTTATGTGCAGTCTAGTTTGCACAGTTGATAGAGTGTTGATCTTGCACTATCAATGTAAGCCTCACATAGGTTTGATACACATTAGAGATGAGCGCCTGAAATTTTTCGGGTTTTGTGTTTTAGTTTTGGGTTCGGTTCCGCGGCCGTGTTTTGGGTTCGAACGCGTTTTGGCAAAACCTCACCGAATTTTTTTTGTCGGATTCGGGTGTGTTTTGGATTCGGGTGTTTTTTTCAAAAAACACTAAAAAACAGCTTAAATCATAGAATTTGGGGGTCATTTTGATCCCAAAGTATTATTAACCTCAAAAACCATAATTTACACTCATTTTCAGTCTATTCTGAATACCTCACACCTCACAATATTATTTTTAGTCCTAAAATTTGCACCGAGGTCGCTGTGTGAGTAAGATAAGCGACCCTAGTGGCCGACACAAACACCGGGCCCATCTAGGAGTGGCACTGCAGTGTCACGCAGGATGTCCCTTCCAAAAAACCCTCCCCAAACAGCACATGACGCAAAGAAAAAAAGAGGCGCAATGAGGTAGCTGTGTGAGTAAGATTAGCGACCCTAGTGGCCGACACAAACACCGGGCCCATCTAGGAGTGGCACTGCAGTGTCACGCAGGATGTCCCTTCCAAAAAACCCTCCCCAAACAGCACATGACGCAAAGAAAAAAAGAGGCGCAATGAGGTAGCTGTGTGAGTAAGATTAGCGACCCTAGTGGCCGACACAAACACCGGGCAAATCTAGGAGTGGCACTGCAGTGTCACGCAGGATGTCCCTTCCAAAAAACCCTCCCCAAACAGCACATGACGCAAAGAAAAAAGAGGCGCAATGAGGTAGCTGTGTGAGTAAGATTAGCGACCCTAGTGGCCGACACAAACACCGGGCCCATCTAGGAGTGGCACTGCAGTGTCACGCAGGATGTCCCTTCCAAAAAACCCTCCCCAAACAGCACATGACGCAAAGAAAAAAAGAGGCGCAATGAGGTAGCTGACTGTGTGAGTAAGATTAGCGACCCTAGTGGCCGACACAAACACCGGGCCCATCTAGGAGTGGCACTGCAGTGTCACGCAGGATGTCCCTTCCAAAAAACCCTCCCCAATCAGCACATGATGCAAAGAAAAAGAAAAGAAAAAAGAGGTGCAAGATGGAATTGTCCTTGGGCCCTCCCACCCACCCTTATGTTGTATAAACAAAACAGGACATGCACACTTTAACCAACCCATCATTTCAGTGACAGGGTCTGCCACACGACTGTGACTGATATGACGGGTTGGTTTGGACCCCCCCCCAAAAAAAGAAGCAATTAATCTCTCCTTGCACAAACTGGCTCTACAGAGGCAAGATGTCCACCTCATCTTCACCCTCCGATATATCACCGTGTACATCCCCCTCCTCACAGATTATCAATTCGTCCCCACTGGAATCCACCATCTCAGCTCCCTGTGTACTTTGTGGAGGCAATTGCTGCTGGTCAATGTCTCCGCGGAGGAATTGATTATAATTCATTTTAATGAACATCATCTTCTCCACATTTTCTGGATGTAACCTCGTACGCCGATTGCTGACAAGGTGAGCGGCGGCACTAAACACTCTTTCGGAGTACACACTTGTGGGAGGGCAACTTAGGTAGAATAAAGCCAGTTTGTGCAAGGGCCTCCAAATTGCCTCTTTTTCCTGCCAGTATAAGTACGGACTGTGTGACGTGCCTACTTGGATGCGGTCACTCATATAATCCTCCACCATTCTATCAATGTTGAGAGAATCATATGCAGTGACAGTAGACGACATGTCCGTAATCGTTGTCAGGTCCTTCAGTCCGGACCAGATGTCAGCATCAGCAGTCGCTCCAGACTGCCCTGCATCACCGCCAGCGGGTGGGCTCGGAATTCTGAGCCTTTTCCTCGCACCCCCAGTTGCGGGAGAATGTGAAGGAGGAGATGTTGACAGGTCGCGTTCCGCTTGACTTGACAATTTTGTCACCAGCAGGTCTTTCAACCCCAGCAGACCTGTGTCTGCCGGAAAGAGAGATCCAAGGTAGGCTTTAAATCTAGGATCGAGCACAGTGGCCAAAATGTAGTGCTCTGATTTCAACAGATTGACCACCCGTGAATCCTTGTTAAGCGAATTAAGGGCTGCATCCACAAGTCCCACATGCCTAGCGGAATCGCTCCCTTTTAGCTCCTTCTTCAATGCCTCCAGCTTCTTCTGCAAAAGCCTGATGAGGGGAATGACCTGACTCAGGCTGGCAGTGTCTGAACTGACTTCACGTGTGGCAAGTTCAAAGGGCATCAGAACCTTGCACAACGTTGAAATCATTCTCCACTGCACTTGAGACAGGTGCATTCCACCTTCTATATCGTGCTCAATTGTATAGGCTTGAATGGCCTTTTGCTGCTCCTCCAACCTCTGAAGCATATAGAGGGTTGAATTCCACCTCGTTACCACTTCTTGCTTCAGATGATGGCAGGGCAGGTTCAGTAGTTTTTGGTGGTGCTCCAGTCTTCTGTACGTGGTGCCTGTACGCCGAAAGTGTCCCGCAATTTTTCTGGCCACCGACAGCATCTCTTGCACGCCCCTGTCGTTTTTTAAAAAATTCTGCACCACCAAATTCAAGGTATGTGCAAAACATGGGACGTGCTGGAATTTGCCCATATTTAATGCACACACAATATTGCTGGCGTTGTCCGATGCCACAAATCCACAGGAGAGTCCAATTGGGGTAAGCCATTCCGCGATGATCTTCCTCAGTTGCCGTAAGAGGTTTTCAGCTGTGTGCGTATTCTGGAAAGCGGTGATACAAAGCGTAGCCTGCCTAGGAAAGAGTTGGCGTTTGCGAGATGCTGCTACTGGTGCCGCCGCTGCTGTTCTTGCGGCGGGAGTCCATACATCTACCCAGTGGGCTGTCACAGTCATATAGTCCTGACCCTGCCCTGCTCCACTTGTCCACATGTCCGTGGTTAAGTGGACATTGGGTACAACTGCATTTTTTAGGACACTGGTGAGTCTTTTTCTGACGTCCGTGTACATTCTCGGTATCGCCTGCCTAGAGAAGTGGAACCTAGATGGTATTTGGTAACGGGGGCACACTGCCTCAATAAATTGTCTAGTTCCCTGTGAACTAACGGCGGATACCGGACGCACGTCTAACACCAACATAGTTGTCAAGGACTCAGTTATCCGCTTTGCAGTAGGATGACTGCTGTGATATTTCATCTTCCTCGCAAAGGACTGTTGAACAGTCAATTGCTTACTGGAAGTAGTACAAGTGGGCTTACGACTTCCCCTCTGGGATGACCATCGACTCCCAGCGGCAACAACAGCAGCGCCAGCAGCAGTAGGCGTTACACGCAAGGATGCATCGGAGGAATCCCAGGCAGGAGAGGACTCGTCAGAATTGCCAGTGACATGGCCTGCAGGACTATTGGCATTCCTGGGGAAGGAGGAAATTGACACTGAGGGAGTTGGTGGGGTGGTTTGCGTGAGCTTGGTTACAAGAGGAAGGGATTTACTGGTCAGTGGACTGCTTCCGCTGTCACCCAAAGTTTTTGAACTTGTCACTGACTTATTATGAATGCGCTGCAGGTGACGTATAAGGGAGGATGTTCCGAGGTGGTTAACGTCCTTACCCCTACTTATTACAGCTTGACAAAGGGAACACACGGCTTGACACCTGTTGTCCGCATTTCTGGTGAAATACCTCCACACCGAAGAGCTGATTTTTTTGGTATTTTCACCTGGCATGTCAACGGCCATATTCCTCCCACGGACAACAGGTGTCTCCCCGGGTGCCTGACTTAAACAAACCACCTCACCATCAGAATCCTCCTGGTCAATTTCCTCCCCAGCGCCAGCAACACCCATATCCTCCTCATCCTGGTGTACTTCAACACTGACATCTTCAATCTGACTATCAGGAACTGGACTGCGGGTGCTCCTTCCAGCACTTGCAGGGGGCGTGCAAATGGTGGAAGGCGCATGCTCTTCACGTCCAGTGTTGGGAAGGTCAGGCATCGCAACCGACACAATTGGACTCTCCTTGTGAATTTGGGATTTCAAAGAACGCACAGTTCTTTGCGGTGCTTTTGCCAGCTTGAGTCTTTTCAGTTTTCTAGCGAGAGGCTGAGTGCTTCCATCTTCATGTGAAGCTGAACCACTAGCCATGAACATAGGCCAGGGCCTCAGCCGTTCCTTGCCACTCCGTGTGGTAAATGGCATATTGGCAAGTTTACGCTTCTCCTCCGACAATTTTATTTTAGGTTTTGGAGTCCTTTTTTTACTGATATTTGGTGTTTTGGTTTTGACATGCTCTGTACTATGCCATTGGGCATCGGCCTTGGCAGACGACGTTGCTGGCATTTCATCGTCTCGGCCATGACTAGTGGCAGCAGCTTCAGCACGAGGTGGAAGTGGATCTTGATCTTTCCCTAATTTTGGAACCTCAACATTTTTGTTCTCCATATTTTAATAGGCACAACTAAAAGGCACCTCAGGTAAACAATGGAGATGGATGGATTGGATACTAGTATACAATTATGGACGGGCTGCCGAGTGCCGACACAGAGGTAGCCACAGCCGTGAACTACCGCACTGTACTGTGTCTGCTGCTAATATATAGACTGGTTGATAAAGAGATAGTATACTCGTAACTAGTATGACTATAAAGAAAAAAAAAAAAACACGGTTAGGTGGTATATACAATTATGGACGGGCTGCCGAGTGCCGACACAGAGGTAGCCACAGCCGTGAACTACCGCACTGTACTGTGTCTGCTGCTAATATATAGACTGGTTGATATGTTAGGCCATCATCTACACGACATAGCCCTGAATTTTCCAATGCGCAGCTCTTTGCAAAAGAGAGATATTGGCAAGGAAAAGCTGTCTTGTACCATTGCATTTTTCTCCCAAACGAAGGACACTAGAAAGAAAATTTTAAAGCCTCCTGTTAGACCATCATCTACACGGCATAGCCATGAATTTTCCAATGCGCAGCTCTTTGCAAAAGAGAGATATTGGCAAGGAAAAGCTGTCTTGTACCTTTGCATTTTTCTCCCAAACGAAGGACACTAGAAAGAAAATTTTAAAGCCTCCTGTTAGGCCATCATCTACACGATATAGCCCTGAATTTTCCAATGCGCAGCTCTTTGCAAAAGAGAGATATTGGCAAGGAAAAGCTGTCTTGTACCTTTGCATTTTTCTCCCAAACGAAGGACACTAGAAAGAAAATTTTAAAGCCTCCTGTTAGGCCATCATCTACACGACATAGCCCTGAATTTTCCAATGCGCAGCTCTTTGCAAAAGAGAGATATTGGCAAGGAAAAGCTGTCTTGTACCATTGCATTTTTCTCCCAAACGAAGGACACTAGAAAGAAAATTTTAAAGCCTCCTGTTAGACCATCATCTACACGACATAGCCCTGAATTTTCCAATGCGTAGCTCTTTGCAAAAGAGAGATATTGGCAAGGAAAAGCTGTCTTGTACCATTGCATTTTTCTCCCAAACGAAGGACACTAGAATTAAAATTTTAAAGCCTCCTGTTAGGCCATCATCTACACGACATAGCCCTGAATTTTCCAATGCGCAGCTCTTTGCAAAAGAGAGATATTGGCAAGGAAAAGCTTTCTTGTACCATTGCATTTTTCTCCCAAACGAAGGACACTAGAAAGAAAATGTTAAAGCCTCCTGTTAGGCCATCATCTACACGACATAGCCCTGAATTTTCCAATGCGCAGCTCTTTGCAAAAGAGAGATATTGGCAAGGAAAAGCTGTCTTGTACCTTTGCATTTTTCTCCCAAACGAAGGTCACTAGAAAGAAAATTTTAAAGCCTCCTGTTAGGCCATCATCTACACGACATAGCCCTGAATTTTCCAATGCGTAGCTCTTTGCAAAAGAGAGATATTGGCAAGGAAAAGCTGTCTTGTACCTTTGCATTTTTCTCCCAAACGACGGACACTAGAATTAAATTTTTAAAGCCTCCTGTTAGGCCATCATCTACACGACATAGCCCTGAATTTTCCAATGCGCAGCTCTTTGCAAAAGAGAGATATTGGCAAGGAAAAGCTTTCTTGTACCATTGCATTTTTCTCCCAAACGAAGGACACTAGAAAGAAAATTTTAAAGCCTCCTGTTAGGCCATCATCTACACGACATAGCCCTGAATTTTCCAATGCGCAGCTCTTTGCAAAAGAGAGATATTGGCAAGGAAAAGCTGTCTTGTACCTTTGCATTTTTCTCCCAAACGAAGGTCACTAGAAAGAAAATTTTAAAGCCTCCTGTTAGGCCATCATCTACACGACATAGCCCTGAATTTTCCAATGCGTAGCTCTTTGCAAAAGAGAGATATTGGCAAGGAAAAGCTGTCTTGTACCATTGCATTTTTCTCCCAAACGAAGGACACTAGAATTAAAATTTTAAAGCCTCCTGTTAGGCCATCATCTACACGACATAGCCCTGAATTTTCCAATGCGCAGCTCTTTGCAAAAGAGAGATATTGGCAAGGAAAAGCTTTCTTGTACCATTGCATTTTTCTCCCAAACGAAGGACACTAGAAAGAAAATTTTAAAGCCTCCTGTTAGGCCATCATCTACACGACATAGCCCTGAATTTTCCAATGCGCAGCTCTTTGCAAAAGAGAGATATTGGCAAGGAAAAGCTGTCTTGTACCTTTGCATTTTTCTCCCAAACGAAGGTCACTAGAAAGAAAATTTTAAAGCCTCCTGTTAGGCCATCATCTACACGACATAGCCCTGAATTTTCCAATGCGTAGCTCTTTGGAAAAGAGAGATATTGGCAAGGAAAAGCTGTCTTGTACCTTTGCATTTTTCTCCCAAACGAAGGACACTAGAATTAAAATGTTAAAGCCTCCTGTTAGGCCATCATCTACACGACATAGCCCTGAATTTTCCAATGCGCAGCTCTTTGCAAAAGAGAGATATTGGCAAGGAAAAGCTGTCAGGTACCTTTGCATTTTTCTCCCAAACGAAGGTCACTAGAAAGAAAATTTTAAAGCCTCCTGTTAGGCCATCATCTACACGACATAGTCCTGAATTTTCCAATGCGTAGCTCTTTACAAAAGAGAGATATTGGCAAGGAAAAGCTGTCTTGTACCTTTGCATTTTTCTCCCAAACGAAGGACACTAGAAAGAAAATTTTAAAGCCTCCTGTTAGGCCATCATCTACACGACATAGCCCTGAATTTTCCAATGCGCAGCTCTTTGCAAAAGAGAGATATTGGCAAGGAAAAGCTTTCTTGTACCATTGCATTTTTCTCCCAAACGAATGACACTAGAAAGAAAATTTTAAAGCCTCCTGTTAGGCCATCATCTACACGACATAGCCCTGAATTTTCCAATGCGCAGCTCTTTGCAAAAGAGAGATATTGGCAAGGAAAAGCTGTCTTGTACCTTTGCATTTTTCTCCCAAACGAAGGTCACTAGAAAGAAAATTTTAAAGCCTCCTGTTAGGCCATCATCTACACGACATAGCCCTGAATTTTCCAATGCGTAGCTCTTTGCAAAAGAGAGATATTGGCAAGGAAAAGCTGTCTTGTACCTTTGCATTTTTCTCCCAAACGAAGGACACTAGAAAGAAAATGTTAAAGCCTCCTGTTAGGCCATCATCTACACGACATAGCCCTGAATTTTCCAATGCGCAGCTCTTTGCAAAAGAGAGATATTGGCAAGGTAAAGCTGTCTTGTACCATTGCATTTTTCTCCCAAACGAAGGACACTAGAAAGAAAATTTTAAAGCCTCCTGTTAGACCATCATCTACACGGCATAGCCATGAATTTTCCAATGCGCAGCTCTTTGCAAAAGAGAGATATTGGCAAGGAAAAGCTGTCTTGTACCTTTGCATTTTTCTCCCAAACGAAGGACACTAGAATTAAAATTTTAAAGCCTCCTGTTAGGCCATCATCTACACGATATAGCCCTGAATTTTCCAATGCGCAGCTCTTTGCAAAAGAGAGATATTGGCAAGGAAAAGCTGTCTTGTACCTTTGCATTTTTCTCCCAAACGAAGGTCATTAGAATGAAAATTTTAAAGCCTCCTGTTAAGCCATCATCTACACGACATAGCCCTGAATTTTCCAATGCGCAGCTCTTTGCAAAAGAGAGATATTGGCAAGGAAAAGCTGTCTTGTACCTTTGCATTTTTCTCCCAAACGAAGGTCACTAGAAAGAAAAATTTAAAGCCTCCTGTTAGGCCATCATCTACACGACATAGCCCTGAATTTTCCAAAGCGTAGCTCTTTGCAAAAGAGAGATATTGGCAAGGAAAAGCTGTCTTGTACCTTTGCAGTTTTCTCCCAAACGAAGGACACTAGAAAGAAAATTTTAAAGCCTCCTGTTAGGCCATCATCTACACGACATAGCCCTGAATTTTCCAATGCGCAGCTCTTTGCAAAAGAGAGATATTGGCAAGGTAAAGCTGTCTTGTACCTTTGCATTTTTCTCCCAAACGAAGGACACTAGAAAGAAAATTTTAAAGCCTCCTGTTAGACCATCATCTACACGGCATAGCCATGAATTTTCCAATGCGCAGCTCTTTGCAAAAGAGAGATATTGGCAAGGAAAAGCTGTCTTGTACCTTTGCATTTTTCTCCCAAACGAAGGTCATTAGAATGAAAATTTTAAAGCCTCCTGTTAAGCCATCATCTACACGACATAGCCCTGAATTTTCCAATGCGTAGCTCTTTGCAAAAGAGAGATGTTGGCAAGGAAAAGCTGTCTTGTACCTTTGCATTTTTCTCCCAAACGAAGGACACTAGAATTAAAATTTTAAAGCCTCCTGTTAAGCCATCATCTACACGACATAGCCCTGAATTTTCCAATGCGCAGCTCTTTGCAAAAGAGAGATATTGGCAAGGAAAAGCTGTCTTGTACCTTTGCATTTTTCTCCCAAACGAAGGTCATTAGAATGAAAATTTAAAAGCCTCCTGTTAAGCCATCATCTACACGACATAGCCCTGAATTTTCCAATGCGCAGCTCTTTGCAAAAGAGAGATATTGGCAAGGAAAAGCTGTCTTGTACCTTTGCATTTTTCTCCCAAACGAAGGTCACTAGAAAGAAAATTTTAAAGCCTCCTGTTAGGCCATCATCTACACGACATAGCCCTGAATTTTCCAATGCGTAGCTCTTTTCAAAAGAGAGATATTGGCAAGGAAAAGCTGTCTTGTACCTTTGCATTTTTCTCCCAAACGAAGGACACTAGAAAGAAAATGTTAAAGCCTCCTGTTAGGCCATCATCTACACGACATAGCCCTGAATTTTCCAATGCGCAGCTCTTTGCAAAAGAGAGATATTGGCAAGGAAATGCTGTCTTGTACCTTTGCATTTTTCTCCCAAACGAAGGTCACTAGAAAGAAAATTTTAAAGCCTCCTGTTAGGCCATCATCTACACGACATAGCCCTGAATTTTCCAATGCGTAGCTCTTTGCAAAAGAGAGATATTGGCAAGGAAAAGCTGTCTTGTACCTTTGCATTTTTCTCCCAAACGAAGGACACTAGAATTAAAATTTTAAAGCCTCCTGTTATGCCATCATCTACACGACATAGCCCTGAATTGTCCAATGCGCAGCTCTTTGCAAAAGAGAGATATTGGCAAGGAAAAGCTGTCAGGTACCTTTGCATTTTTCTCCCAAACGAAGGTCACTAGAAAGAAAATTTTAAAGCCTCCTGTTAGGCCATCATCTACACGACATAGTCCTGAATTTTCCAATGCGTAGCTCTTTACAAAAGAGAGATATTGGCAAGTAAAAGCTGTCTTGTACCTTTGCATTTTTCTCCCAAACGAAGGACACTAGAAAGAAAATTTTAAAGCCTCCTGTTAGGCCATCATCTACACGACATAGCCCTGAATTTTCCAATGCGCAGCTCTTTGCAAAAGAGAGATATTGGCAAGGAAAAGCTTTCTTGTACCATTGCATTTTTCTCCCAAACGAAGGACACTAGAAAGAAAATTTTAAAGCCTCCTGTTAGGCCATCATCTACACGACATAGCCCTGAATTTTCCAATGCGCAGCTCTTTGCAAAAGAGAGATATTGGCAAGGAAAAGCTGTCTTGTACCTTTGCATTTTTCTCCCAAACGAAGGTCACTAGAAAGAAAATTTTAAAGCCTCCTGTTAGGCCATCATCTACACGACATAGCCCTGAATTTTTCAATGCGTAGCTCTTTGCAAAAGAGAGATATTGGCAAGGAAAAGCTGTCTTGTACCTTTGCATTTTTCTCCCAAACGAAGGACACTAGAAAGAAAATGTTAAAGCCTCCTGTTAGGCCATCATCTACACGACATAGCCCTGAATTTTCCAATGCGCAGCTCTTTGCAAAAGAGAGATATTGGCAAGGTAAAGCTGTCTTGTACCATTGCATTTTTCTCCCAAACGAAGGACACTAGAAAGAAAATTTTAAAGCCTCCTGTTAGACCATCATCTACACGGCATAGCCATGAATTTTCCAATGCGCAGCTCTTTGCAAAAGAGAGATATTGGCAAGGAAAAGCTGTCTTGTACCTTTGCATTTTTCTCCCAAACGAAGGACACTAGAATTAAAATTTTAAAGCCTCCTGTTAGGCCATCATCTACACGATATAGCCCTGAATTTTCCAATGCGCAGCTCTTTGCAAAAGAGAGATATTGGCAAGGAAAAGCTGTCTTGTACCTTTGCATTTTTCTCCCAAACGAAGGACACTAGAATTAAAATTTTAAAGCCTCCTGTTAGGCCATCATCTACACGATATAGCCCTGAATTTTCCAATGCGCAGCTCTTTGCAAACGAGAGATATTGGCAAGGAAAAGCTGTCTTGTACCTTTGCATTTTTCTCCCAAACGAAGGACACTAGAAAGAAAATTTTAAAGCCTCCTGTTAGGCCATCATCTACACGACATAGCCCTGAATTTTCCAATGCGCAGCTCTTTGCAAAAAGAGAGATATTGGCAAGGAAAAGCTGACTTGTACCATTGCATTTTTCTCCCAAACGAAGGACACTAGAAAGAAAATTTTAAAGCCTCCTGTTAGACCATCATCTACACGACATAGCCCTGAATTTTCCAATGCGCAGCTCTTTGCAAAAGAGAGATATTGGCAAGGAAATGCTGTCTTGTACCATTGCATTTTTCTCCCAAACGAAGGACACTAGAATTAAAATTTTAAAGCCTCCTGTTAGGCCATCATCTACACGATATAGCCCTGAATTTTCCAATGCGCAGCTCTTTGCAAACAAGAGATATTGGCAAGGAAAAGCTGTCTTGTACCTTTGCATTTTTCTCCCAAACGAAGGACACTAGAAAGAAAATTTTAAAGCCTCCTGTTAGACCATCATCTACACGGCATAGCCATGAATTTTCCAATGCGCAGCTCTTTGCAAAAGAGAGATATTGGCAAGGAAAAGCTGTCTTGTACCTTTGCATTTTTCTCCCAAACGAAGGACACTAGAATTAAAATTTTAAAGCCTCCTGTTAGGCCATAATCTACACGATATAGCCCTGAATTTTCCAATGCGCAGCTCTTTGCAAAAGAGAGATATTGGCAAGGAAAAGCTGTCTTGTACCTTTGCATTTTTCTCCCAAACGAAGGACACTAGAAAGAAAATTTTAAAGCCTCCTGTTAGGCCATCATCTACACGACATAGCCCTGAATTTTCCAATGCGCAGCTCTTTGCAAAAGAGAGATATTGGCAAGGAAAAGCTGTCTTGTACCTTTGCATTTTTCTCCCAAACGAAGGACACTAGAATTAAAATTTTAAAGCCTCCTGTTAGGCCATCATCTACACGACATAGCCCTGAATATTCCAATGCGCAGCTCTTTGCAAAAGAGAGATATTGGCAAGGAAAAGCTGTCTTGTACCTTTGCATTTTTCTCCTAAACGAAGGTCACTAGAAAGAAAATTTTAAAGCCTCCTGTTAGGCCATCATCTACACGACATAGCCCTGAATTTTCCAATGCGTAGCTCTTTGCAATAGAGAGATATTGGCAAGGAAAAGCTGTCTTGTACCTTTGCATTTTTCTCCCAAACGAAGGACACTAGAAAGAAAATTTTAAAGCCTCCTGTTAGGCCATCATCTACACGACATAGCCCTGAATTTTCCAATGCGCAGCTCTTTGCAAAAGAGAGATATTGGCAAGGAAAAGCTTTCTTGTACCATTGCATTTTTCTCCCAAACGAAGGACTCTAGAAAGAAAATTTTAAAGCCTCCTGTTAGGCCATCATCTACACGACATAGCCCTGAATTTTCCAATGCGCAGCTCTTTGCAAAAGAGAGATATTGGCAAGGAAAAGCTGTCTTGTACCTTTGCATTTTTCTCCCAAACGAAGGACACTAGAAAGAAAATTTTAAAGCCTCCTGTTAAGCCATCATCTACACGACATAGCCCTGAATTTTCCAATGCGTAGCTCTTTGCAGAAGAGAGATATTGGCAAGGAAAAGCTGTCTTGTACCTTTGCATTTTTCTCCCAAACGAAGGACACTAGAAAGAAAATTTTAAAGCCTCCTGTTAGGCCATCATCTACACGATATAGCCCTGAATTTTCCAATGCGCAGCTCTTTGCAAAAGAGAGATATTGGCAAGGAAAAGCTGTCTTGTACCTTTGCATTTTTCTCCCAAACGAAGGACACTAGAAAGAAAATTTTAAAGCCTCCTGTTAGGCCATCATCTACACGACATAGCCCTGAATTTTCCAATGCGCAGCTCTTTGCAAAAGAGAGATATTGGCAAGGAAAAGCTGTCTTGTACCATTGCATTTTTCTCCCAAACGAAGGACACTAGAAAGAAAATTTTAAAGCCTCCTGTTAGACCATCATCTACACGACATAGCCCTGAATTTTCCAATGCGCAGCTCTTTGCAAAAGAGAGATATTGGCAAGGAAAAGCTGTCTTGTACCATTGCATTTTTCTCCCAAACGAAGGACACTAGAATTAAAATTTTAAAGCCTCCTGTTAGGCCATCATCTACACGACATAGCCCTGAATTTTCCAATGCGCAGCTCTTTGCAAAAGAGAGATATTGGCAAGGAAAAGCTTTCTTGTACCATTGCATTTTTCTCCCAAACGAAGGACACTAGAAAGAAAATTTTAAAGCCTCCTGTTAGGCCATCATCTACACGACATAGCCCTGAATTTTCCAATGCGCAGCTCTTTGCAAAAGAGAGATATTGGCAAGGAAAAGCTGTCTTGTACCTTTGCATTTTTCTCCTAAACGAAGGTCACTAGAAAGAAAATTTTAAAGCCTCCTGTTAGGCCATCATCTACACGACATAGCCCTGAATTTTCCAATGCGCAGCTCTTTGCAAAAGAGAGATATTGGCAAGGAAAAGCTGTCTTGTACCTTTGCATTTTTCTCCCAAACGAAGGTCACTAGAAAGAAAATTTTAAAGCCTCCTGTTAGGCCATCATCTACACGACATAGCCCTGAATTTTCCAATGCGTATCTCTTTGCAAAAGAGAGATATTGGCAAGGAAAAGCTGTCTTGTACCTTTGCATTTTTCTCCCAAACGAAGGTCACTAGAAAGAAAATTTTAAAGCCTCCTGTTAGGCCATCATCTACACGACATAGCCCTGAATTTTCCAATGCGTAGCTCTTTGCAAAAGAGAGATATTGGCAAGGAAAAGCTGTCTTGTACCTTTGCATTTTTCTCCCAAACGAAGGTCATTAGAATGAAAATTTTAAAGCCTCCTGTTAAGCCATCATCTACACGACATAGCCCTGAATTTTCCAATGCGCAGCTCTTTGCAAAAGAGAGATATTGGCAAGGAAAAGCTGTCTTGTACCTTTGCATTTTTCTCCCAAACGAAGGTCACTAGAAAGAAAATTTTAAAGCCTCCTGTTAGGCCATCATCTACACGACATAGCCCTGAATTTTCCAATGCGTAGCTCTTTGCAAAAGAGAGATATTGGCAAGGAAAAGCTGTCTTGTACCTTTGCATTTTTCTCCCAAACGAAGGACACTAGAATTAAAATTTTAAAGCCTCCTGTTATGCCATCATCTACACGACATAGCCCTGAATTTTCCAATGCGCAGCTCTTTGCAAAAGAGAGATATTGGCAAGGAAAAGCTGTCAGGTACCTTTGCATTTTTCTCCCAAACGAAGGTCACTAGAAAGAAAATTTTAAAGCCTCCTGTTAGGCCATCATCTACACGACATGGTCCTGAATTTTCCAATGCGTAGCTCTTTACAAAAGAGAGATATTGGCAAGGAAAAGCTGTCTTGTACCTTTGCATTTTTCTCCCAAACGAAGGACACTAGAAAGAAAATTTTAAAGCCTCCTGTTAGGCCATCATCTACACGACATAGCCCTGAATTTTCCAATGCGCAGCTCTTTGCAAAAGAGAGATATTGGCAAGGAAAAGCTTTCTTGTACCATTGCATTTTTCTCCCAAACGAAGGACTCTAGAAAGAAAATTTTAAAGCCTCCTGTTAGGCCATCATCTACACGACATAGCCCTGAATTTTCCAATGCGCAGCTCTTTGCAAAAGAGAGATATTGGCAAGGAAAAGCTGTCTTGTACCTTTGCATTTTTCTCCCAAACGAAGGACACTAGAAAGAAAATTTTAAAGCCTCCTGTTAAGCCATCATCTACACGACATAGCCCTGAATTTTCCAATGCGTAGCTCTTTGCAGAAGAGAGATATTGGCAAGGAAAAGCTGTCTTGTACCTTTGCATTTTTCTCCCAAACGAAGGACACTAGAAAGAAAATTTTAAAGCCTCCTGTTAGGCCATCATCTACACGATATAGCCCTGAATTTTCCAATGCGCAGCTCTTTGCAAAAGAGAGATATTGGCAAGGAAAAGCTGTCTTGTACCTTTGCATTTTTCTCCCAAACGAAGGACACTAGAAAGAAAATTTTAAAGCCTCCTGTTAGGCCATCATCTACACGACATAGCCCTGAATTTTCCAATGCGCAGCTCTTTGCAAAAGAGAGATATTGGCAAGGAAAAGCTGTCTTGTACCATTGCATTTTTCTCCCAAACGAAGGACACTAGAAAGAAAATTTTAAAGCCTCCTGTTAGACCATCATCTACACGACATAGCCCTGAATTTTCCAATGCGCAGCTCTTTGCAAAAGAGAGATATTGGCAAGGAAAAGCTGTCTTGTACCATTGCATTTTTCTCCCAAACGAAGGACACTAGAATTAAAATTTTAAAGCCTCCTGTTAGGCCATCATCTACACGACATAGCCCTGAATTTTCCAATGCGCAGCTCTTTGCAAAAGAGAGATATTGGCAAGGAAAAGCTTTCTTGTACCATTGCATTTTTCTCCCAAACGAAGGACACTAGAAAGAAAATTTTAAAGCCTCCTGTTAGGCCATCATCTACACGACATAGCCCTGAATTTTCCAATGCGCAGCTCTTTGCAAAAGAGAGATATTGGCAAGGAAAAGCTTTCTTGTACCATTGCATTTTTCTCCCAAACGAAGGACTCTAGAAAGAAAATTTTAAAGCCTCCTGTTAGGCCATCATCTACACGACATAGCCCTGAATTTTCCAATGCGCAGCTCTTTGCAAAAGAGAGATATTGGCAAGGAAAAGCTGTCTTGTACCTTTGCATTTTTCTCCCAAACGAAGGACACTAGAAAGAAAATTTTAAAGCCTCCTGTTAAGCCATCATCTACACGACATAGCCCTGAATTTTCCAATGCGTAGCTCTTTGCAGAAGAGAGATATTGGCAAGGAAAAGCTGTCTTGTACCTTTGCATTTTTCTCCCAAACGAAGGACACTAGAAAGAAAATTTTAAAGCCTCCTGTTAGGCCATCATCTACACGATATAGCCCTGAATTTTCCAATGCGCAGCTCTTTGCAAAAGAGAGATATTGGCAAGGAAAAGCTGTCTTGTACCTTTGCATTTTTCTCCCAAACGAAGGACACTAGAAAGAAAATTTTAAAGCCTCCTGTTAGGCCATCATCTACACGACATAGCCCTGAATTTTCCAATGCGCAGCTCTTTGCAAAAGAGAGATATTGGCAAGGAAAAGCTGTCTTGTACCATTGCATTTTTCTCCCAAACGAAGGACACTAGAAAGAAAATTTTAAAGCCTCCTGTTAGACCATCATCTACACGACATAGCCCTGAATTTTCCAATGCGCAGCTCTTTGCAAAAGAGAGATATTGGCAAGGAAAAGCTGTCTTGTACCATTGCATTTTTCTCCCAAACGAAGGACACTAGAATTAAAATTTTAAAGCCTCCTGTTAGGCCATCATCTACACGACATAGCCCTGAATTTTCCAATGCGCAGCTCTTTGCAAAAGAGAGATATTGGCAAGGAAAAGCTTTCTTGTACCATTGCATTTTTCTCCCAAACGAAGGACACTAGAAAGAAAATTTTAAAGCCTCCTGTTAGGCCATCATCTACACGACATAGCCCTGAATTTTCCAATGCGCAGCTCTTTGCAAAAGAGAGATATTGGCAAGGAAAAGCTGTCTTGTACCTTTGCATTTTTCTCCCAAACGAAGGTCACTAGAAAGAAAATTTTAAAGCCTCCTGTTAGGCCATCATCTACACGACATAGCCCTGAATTTTCCAATGCGCAGCTCTTTGCAAAAGAGAGATATTGGCAAGGAAAAGCTGTCTTGTACCTTTGCATTTTTCTCCCAAACGAAGGTCACTAGAAAGAAAATTTTAAAGCCTCCTGTTAGGCCATCATCTACACGACATAGCCCTGAATTTTCCAATGCGTATCTCTTTGCAAAAGAGAGATATTGGCAAGGAAAAGCTGTCTTGTACCTTTGCATTTTTCTCCCAAACGAAGGTCACTAGAAAGAAAATTTTAAAGCCTCCTGTTAGGCCATCATCTACACGACATAGCCCTGAATTTTCCAATGCGTAGCTCTTTGCAAAAGAGAGATATTGGCAAGGAAAAGCTGTCTTGTACCTTTGCATTTTTCTCCCAAACGAAGGTCATTAGAATGAAAATTTTAAAGCCTCCTGTTAAGCCATCATCTACACGACATAGCCCTGAATTTTCCAATGCGCAGCTCTTTGCAAAAGAGAGATATTGGCAAGGAAAAGCTGTCTTGTACCTTTGCATTTTTCTCCCAAACGAAGGTCACTAGAAAGAAAATTTTAAAGCCTCCTGTTAGGCCATCATCTACACGACATAGCCCTGAATTTTCCAATGCGTAGCTCTTTGCAAAAGAGAGATATTGGCAAGGAAAAGCTGTCTTGTACCTTTGCATTTTTCTCCCAAACGAAGGACACTAGAATTAAAATTTTAAAGCCTCCTGTTATGCCATCATCTACACGACATAGCCCTGAATTTTCCAATGCGCAGCTCTTTGCAAAAGAGAGATATTGGCAAGGAAAAGCTGTCAGGTACCTTTGCATTTTTCTCCCAAACGAAGGTCACTAGAAAGAAAATTTTAAAGCCTCCTGTTAGGCCATCATCTACACGACATGGTCCTGAATTTTCCAATGCGTAGCTCTTTACAAAAGAGAGATATTGGCAAGGAAAAGCTGTCTTGTACCTTTGCATTTTTCTCCCAAACGAAGGACACTAGAAAGAAAATTTTAAAGCCTCCTGTTAGGCCATCATCTACACGACATAGCCCTGAATTTTCCAATGCGCAGCTCTTTGCAAAAGAGAGATATTGGCAAGGAAAAGCTTTCTTGTACCATTGCATTTTTCTCCCAAACGAAGGACACTAGAAAGAAAATTTTAAAGCCTCCTGTTAGGCCATCATCTACACGACATAGCCCTGAATTTTCCAATGCGCAGCTCTTTGCAAAAGAGAGATATTGGCAAGGAAAAGCTGTCTTGTACCTTTGCATTTTTCTCCCAAACGAAGGTCACTAGAAAAAATTTTTTAAAGCCTCCTGTTAGGCCATCATCTACACGACATAGCCCTGAATTTTCCAATGCGTAGCTCTTTGCAAAAGAGAGATATTGGCAAGGAAAAGCTGTCTTGTACCTTTGCATTTTTCTCCCAAACGAAGGACACTAGAAAGAAAATGTTAAAGCCTCCTGTTAGGCCATCATCTACACGACATAGCCCTGAATTTTCCAATGCGTAGCTCTTTGCAAAAGAGAGATATTGGCAAGGTAAAGCTGTCTTGTACCATTGCATTTTTCTCCCAAACGAAGGACACTAGAAAGAAAAGTTTAAAGCCTCCTGTTAGACCATCATCTACACGGCATAGCCATGAATTTTCCAATGCGCAGCTCTTTGCAAAAGAGAGATATTGGCAAGGAAAAGCTGTCTTGTACCTTTGCATTTTTCTCCCAAACGAAGGACACTAGAATTAAAATTTTAAAGCCTCCTGTTAGGCCATCATCTACACGATATAGCCCTGAATTTTCCAATGCGCAGCTCTTTGCAAAAGAGAGATATTGGCAAGGAAAAGCTGTCTTGTACCTTTGCATTTTTCTCCCAAACGAAGGTCATTAGAATGAAAATTTTAAAGCCTCCTGTTAAGCCATCATCTACACGACATAGCCCTGAATTTTCCAATGCGTAGCTCTTTGCAAAAGAGAGATATTGGCAAGGAAAAGCTGTCTTGTACCTTTGCATTTTTCTCCCAAACGAAGGACACTAGAAAGAAAATTTTAAAGCCTCCTGTTAGACCATCATCTACACGGCATAGCCATGAATTTTCCAATGCGCAGCTCTTTGCAAAAGAGAGATATTGGCAAGGAAAAGCTGTCTTGTACCTTTGCATTTTTCTCCCAAACGAAGGACACTAGAATTAAAATTTTAAAGCCTCCTGTTAGGCCATCATCTACACGATATAGCCCTGAATTTTCCAATGCGCAGCTCTTTGCAAAAGAGAGATATTGGCAAGGAAAAGCTGTCTTGTACCTTTGCATTTTTCTCCCAAACGAAGGACACTAGAAAGAAAATTTTAAAGCCTCCTGTTAGGCCATCATCTACACGACATAGCCCTGAAATTTCCAATGTCGTGTAGATGATGGCCTAACAGGAGGCTTTAAAATTTTCTTTCTAGTGACCTTCGTTTGGGAGAGAAATGCAATGGTACAAGACAGCTTTTCCTTGCCAATATCTCTCTTTTGCAAAGAGCTGCGCATTGGAAAATTCAGGGCTATGTCGTGTAGATGATGGCCTAACAGGAGGCTTTAAAATTTTAATTCTAATGTCCTTCGTTTGGGAGAAAAATGCAAAGGTACAAGACAGCTTTTCCTTGCCAATATCTCTCTTTTGCAAAGAGCTGCGCATTGGAAAATTCAGGGCTATATCGTGTAGATGATGGCCTAACAGGAGGCTTTAAAATTTTAATTCTAGTGTCCTTCGTTTGGGAGAAAAATGCAAAGGTACAAGACAGCTTTTCCTTGCCAATATCTCTCTTTTGCAAAGAGCTGCGCATTGGAAAATTCATGGCTATGCCGTGTAGATGATGGTCTAACAGGAGGCTTTAAAATTTTCTTTCTAGTGTCCTTCGTTTGGGAGAAAAATGCAATGGTACAAGACAGCTTTTCCTTGCCAATATCTCTCTTTTGCAAAGAGCTGCGCATTGGAAAATTCAGGGCTATGTCGTGTAGATGATGGCCTAACAGGAGGCTTTAAAATTTTCTTTCTAGTGTCCTTCGTTTGGGAGAAAAATGCAAAGGTACAAGACAGCTTTTCCTTGCCAATATCTCTCTTTTGCAAAGAGCTACGCATTGGAAAATTCAGGGCTATGTCGTGTAGATGATGGCCTAACAGGAGGCTTTAAAATTTTCTTTCTAGTGACCTTCGTTTGGGAGAAAAATGCAAAGGTACAAGACAGCTTTTCCTTGCCAATATCTCTCTTTTGCATAGAGCTGCGCATTGGAAAATTCATGGCTATGTCGTGTAGATGATGGCCTAACAGGAGGCTTTAAAATTTTAATTCTAGTGTCCTTCGTTTGGGAGAAAAATGCAAAGGTGCAAGACAGCTTTTCCTTGCCAATATCTCTCTTTTGCAAAGAGCTACGCATTGGAAAATTCAGGGCTATGCTGTGTAGATGAAGCACTAACAGGAGGCTTTAAAATTTTAATTCTAGTGTCCTTCGTTTGGGAGAAAAATGCAAAGGTACAAGACAGCTTTTCCTTGCCAATATCTCTCTTTTGCAAAGAGCTGCGCATTGGAAAATTCAGGGCTATGTCGTGTAGATGATGGTCTAACAGGAGGCTTTAAAATTTTCTTTCTAGTGTCCTTCGTTTGGGAGAAAAATGCAATGGTACAATACAGCTTTTCCTTGCCAATATCTCTCTTTTGCAAAGAGCTGCGCATTGGAAAATTCAGGGCTATGTCGTGTAGATGATGGCCTAACAGGAGGCTTTAAAATTTTCTTTCTAGTGTCCTTCATTTGGGAGAAAAATGCAAAGGTACAAGACAGCTTTTCCTTGCCAATATCTCTCTTTTGCAAAGAGCTGCGCATTGGAAAATTCATGGCTATGCCGTGTAGATGATGGTCTAACAGGAGGCTTTAAAATTTTCTTTCTAGTGTCCTTCGTTTGGGAGAAAAATGCAATGGTACAAGACAGCTTTTCCTTGCCAATATCTCTCTTTTGCAAAGAGCTGCGCATTGGAAAATTCAGGGCTATGTCGTGTAGATGATGGCCTAACAGGAGGCTTTAAAATTTTCTTTCTAGTGTCCTTCGTTTGGGAGAAAAATGCAAAGGTACAAGACAGCTTTTCCTTGCCAATATCTCTCTTTTGCAAAGAGCTACGCATTGGAAAATTCAGGGCTATGTCGTGTAGATGATGGCCTAACAGGAGGCTTTAAAATTTTCTTTCTAGTGACCTTCGTTTGGGAGAAAAATGCAAAGGTACAAGATAGCTTTTCCTTGCCAATATCTCTCTTTTGCAAAGAGCTGCGCATTGGAAAATTCATGGCTATGCCGTGTAGATGATGGTCTAACAGGAGGCTTTAAAATTTTCTTTCTAGTGTCCTTCGTTTGGGAGAAAAATGCAATGGTACAAGACAGCTTTTCCTTGCCAATATCTCTCGTTTGCAAAGAGCTGCGCATTGGAAAATTCAGGGCTATGTCGTGTAGATGATGGCCTAACAGGAGGCTTTAATCCTTGCTGCTTTCTCATGTGGAAGTCTGTTTAATGTGAAAACAAGGTGATATCTAATTAGCACACAGGTAAGGAATTAAGAAAATCTTTATTTAAGGGTGAAGATGTTTCTCACAAAATCGTTGCCCCAATGCATCATTGAAATTCAAGCTGGAAAGATTATTTTAATATATCACTTGTACATTTTGTATTGCTCTTCTGGTGACAATGTAGTTTGTTTTTGTCAATTACCATTTTAATAATAGGGTAAAGAAAATTAAGTGGATTTTTGAAAGAAAACAATACTGTCAATATACTATCAAAACAAATTAAAATGGTAAAAGTTATTGTACTTTAAGTAAAAATAAAAGAGCCAAAATATCAATCCCAGTTTTGGATTACTTTAATTAACAAAAAAAATGCATATAGCAAAGGATAGTTTCAATCTGCCTACCTCTGGATTATGGGCCCAGCATGCTTCCATTGCAGTACTCTGCTGCACATGTAAGTGCAAGAGATCCTGAAGCACTCACTCATCATGGGAAAGTACCAATGTGTTTCTTCATTGGTTGATGGAAGAAACATCTTACAAAAACTCTCCAGATTATTGACTTTTTAAAGTTTTTCTAGGAAACGTTCTAGATGAATGCTTATTAGCCTTTGTCAGTATGGACTTTTGCAAAGTGGCTCTGTGGCGCAATTGGTTAGTGTGTAAGGCTATTAACCATAAGGTTGGTGGTTCAATCCCACCCAGGGACGTAATTGACCTTGTGATCAGATTTTGGTGATATTTAAGTAGACAAGTCAAAATTTCAAACCCCCTCTTATGGTGTAGGGTACCTGGCCTTCTCTGATGTAATCAGAGTTAGATTTGATTCATTGATTTTATAAAAACAGCTAGGAAGCACAATTTAGCAGTGGTTTGCAGAGAAAAAAAAATATGCTGGCAGAAAAATCCAATTAGTGATTAAACAGCTCTTCATTTTCTGGCTTTATTTTTATGCTAACAAATTTGTTCTCTGAAAAGTGTCCACAAAGCCAAGTCTCTGATTAACACCTTTGTAAGGATGGTTTTTCACATATTACTAAATTAAACTTGCTTCATTGGAAAGGCAGCAAGATGCATCCTCATTTCAATGTCTACTGAAATAATACAAGTTGACACCAGGAAACATTAACGCCACTGCATCCTTGCTGCTTTCTCATGTGGAAGTCTGTTTAATGCGAAAACAAGGTGATATCTAATTATCACACAGGTAAGGAATTAAGAAAATCTTTAATTAAGGGTGAAGATGTTTCTCACAAAATCGTTGCCCCAATGCATCATTGAAATTCAAGCTGGAAAGATGATTTTAATATATCACTTGTACATTTTGTATTGCTCTTCTGGTGACAATGTAGTTTGTTTTTGTCAATTACCATTTTAATAATAGGGTAAAGAAAATTAAGTGGATTTTTGAAAGAAAACAATACTGTCAATATACTATTAAAACAAATTAAAATGGTAAAAGTTATTGTACTTTAAGTAAAAATAAAAGAGCCAAAATATCAATCCCAGTTTTGGATTACTTTAATTAACAAAAAAAAAGCATATAGCAGAGGATAGTTTCAATCTGCCTACCTCTGGGTTATGGGCCCAGCATGCTTCCATTGCTGTACTCTGCTGCACATGTAAGTGCAAGAGATCCTGAAGCACTCACTCATCATGGGAAAGTACCAATGTGTTTCTTCGTTGGTTGATGGAAGAAACATCTTACAAAAACTCTCCAGATTATTGACTTTTTAAAGTTTTTCTAGGAAACGTTTTAGATGAATGCTTATTAGCCCTTGTCAGTATATACTTTTGCAATGTGTCTCTGTGGCGCAATCAGTTAGTGTGTACGGCTATTAACCAAAAGGTTGGTGGTTCAATCACACCCAGGTACGTAATTGACCTTGTTATCAGATTTTGGTGATCTTTAAGTAGACAAGTCAAAATTTCAAACCCCCTGTTATGGTGTAGGGTACCTGGCCTTCTCTGATGTAATCAGAGTTAGATTTGATTCAGTGATTTTATAAAAACAGCTAGGAAGCACAATTTAGCAGTGGGTTGCAGAGAAAAAGAAATATGCTGGCAAAAAAATCCAATTGAGTGATTAAACAGCTCTTCATTTTCTGGCTTTATTTTTATGCTAACAAATTTGTTCTCTGAAAAGTGTCCACAAAGCAAAGTCTCTGATTAACACCTTTGTAGGGATGGTTTTTCACCTATTACTAAATTAAACTTGCTTCATTGGAAAGGCAGCAAGATGCATCCTCATTTCAATGTCTACTGAAATAATACAGGTTGACACCAGGAAACATTAACGCCACTGCATCCTTGCTGCTTTCTCATGTGGAAGTCTGTTTAATGTGAAAACAAGGTGATATCTAATTAGCACACAGGTAAGGAATTAAGAAAATCTTTATTTAAGGGTGAAGATGTTTCTCACAAAATCGTTGCCCCAATGCATCATTGAAATTCAAGCTGGAAAGATGATTTTAATATATCACTTGTACATTTTGTATTGCTCTTCTGGTGACAATGTAGTTTGTTTTTGTCAATTACCATTTTAATAATAGGGTAAAGAAAATGAAGTGGATTTTTGAAAGAAAACAATACTGTCAATATACTATTAAAACAAATTAAAATGGTAAAAGTTATTGTACTTTAAGTAAAAATAAAAGAGCCAAAATATCAATCCCAGTTTTGGATTACTTTAATTAACAAACAAAAAAATGCATATAGCAGCGGATAGTTTCAATCTGCCTACCTCTGGGTTATGGGCCCAGCATGCTTCCATTGCAGTACTCTGCTGCACATGTAAGTGCAAGAGATCCTGAAGCACTCACTCATCATGGGAAAGTACCAATGTGTTTCTTCGTTGGTTGATAGAAGAAACATCTTACAAAAACTCTCCAGATTATTGACTTTTTTAAGTTTTTCTAGGAAACGTTTTAGATGAATGCTTATTAGCCTTTGTCAGTATGTACTTTTGCAAAGTGTCTCTGTGGCGCAATCAGTTAGTGTGTACGGCTATTAACCAAAAGGTTGGTGGTTCAATCCCACCCAGGGACGTAATTGACCTTGTTATCAGATTTTGGTGATCTTTAAGTAGACAAGTCAAATTTCATACCCCCTGTTATTGTGTAGGGTACCTGGCCTTCTCTGATGTAATCAGAGTTAGATTTGATTCAGTGATTTTATAAAAACATCTAGGAAGCACAATTTAGCAGTGGGTTGCAGAGAAAAAGAAATATGCTGGCAAAAAAATCAAATTGCGTGATTAAACAGCTCTTCATTTTCTGGCTTTATTTTTATGCTAACAAATTTGTTCTCTGAAAAGTGTCCACAAAGCCAAGTCTCTGATTAACACCTTTGTAGGGATGGTTTTTCACCTATTACTAAATTAAACTTGCTTCATTGGAAAGGCAGCAAGATGCATCCTCATTTCAATGTCTACTGAAATAATACAGGTTGAAACCAGGAAACATTAACGCCACTGCATCCTTGCTGCTTTCCCATGTGGAAGTCTGTTTAATGTGAAAACAAGGTGATATCTAATTAGCACACAGGTAAGGAATTACGAAAATCTTTATTTAAGGGTGAAGATGTTTCTCACAAAATTGTTGCCCCAATGCATCATTGAAATTCAAGCTGGAAAGATGATTTTAATATATCACTTGTACATTTTGTATTTCTCTTCTGGTGACAATGTAGTTTTTTTTGTCAATTACCATTTTAATAATAGGGTAAAACAAATTAAAATGGTAAAAGTTATTGTACTTTAAGTTAAAATAAAAGAGCAAAAATATCAATCCCAGTTTTGATTACTTAAATTAACAAAAAAAAATGCATATAGCAAAGGATAGTTTCAATCTGCCTACCTCTGGGTTATGGGTCCAGCATGCTTCCATTGCAGTACTCTGCTGCACATGTAAGTGCAAGAGATCCTGAAGCACTCACTCATCATGGGAAAGTACCAATGTGTTTATTCGTTGGTTGATGGAAGAAACATCTTACAAAAACTCTCCAGATTATTGATTTTTTAATGTTTTTCTAGGAAACGTTCTAGATGTATGCTTATTAGCCTTTGTCAGTATGTACTTTTTGCAAAGTGTCTCTGTGGCGCAATCGGTTAGTGTGTTCGGCTATTAACCAAAAGGTTGGTGGTTTAATCCCACCCAGGGACGTAATTGACCTTGTGATCAGATTTTGGTGATATTTAAGTAGACAAGTCAAAATTTCAAACCCCCTGTTATGGTGTAGGGTACCTGGCCTTCTCTGATGTAATCAGAGTTAGATTTGATTCAGTGATTTTATAAAAACAGCTAGGAAGCACAATTTAGCAGTGGGTTGCAGAGAAAACAAATATGCTGGCAGAAAAATCCAATTGAGTGATTAAACAGCTCTTTATTTTCTGGCTTTATTTTTATGCTAACAAATTTGTTCTCTGAAAAGTGTCCACAAAGCCAAGTCTCTGATTAACACCTTTGTAAGGATGGTTTTTCACCTATTACTAAATTAAACTTGCTTCATTGGAAAGGCAGCAAGATGCATCCTCATTTCAATGTCTACTGAAATAATACAGGTTGACACCAGGAAACATTAACGCCACTGCATCCTTGCTGCTTTCTCATGTGGAAGTCTGTTTAATGTGAAAACAAGGTGATATCTAATTAGCACACAGGTAAGGAATTAAGAAAATCTTTATTTAAGGGTGAAGATGTTTCTCACAAAATCGTTGCCCCAATGCATCATTGAAATTCAAGCTGGAAAGATGATTTTAATATATCACTTGTACATTTTGTATTGCTCTTCTGGTGACAATGTAGTTTGTTTTTGTCAATTACCATTTTAATAATAGGGTAAAGAAAATTAAGTGGATTTTTGAAAGAAAACAATACTGTCAATATACTATTAAAACAAATTAAAATGGTAAAAGTTATTGTACTTTAAGTAAAAATAAAAGAGCCAAAATATCAATCCCAGTTTTGGATTACTTTAATTAACAAACAAAAAAATGCATATAGCAGAGGTTAGTTTCAATCTGCCTACCTCTGGGTTATGGGCCCAGCATGCTTCCATTGCAGTACTCTGCTGCACATGTAAGTGCAAGAGATCCTGAAGCACTCACTCATCATGGGAAAGTACCAATGTGTTTCTTCGTTGGTTGATAGAAGAAACATCTTACAAAAACTCTCCAGATTATTGACTTTTTTAAGTTTTTCTAGGAAACGTTTTAGATGAATGCTTATTAGCCTTTGTCAGTATGTACTTTTGCAAAGTGTCTCTGTGGCGCAATCAGTTAGTGTGTACGGCTATAAACCAAAAGGTTGGTGGTTCAATCCCACCCAGGGACGTAATTGACCTTGTTATCAGATTTTGGTGATCTTTAAGTAGACAAGTCAAATTTCATACCCCCTGTTATGGTGTAGGGTACCTGGCCTTCTCTGATGTAATCAGAGGTAGATTTGATTCAGTGATTTTATAAAAACATCTAGGAAGCACAATTTAGCAGTGGGTTGCAGAGAAAAAGAAATATGCTGGCAAAAAAATCAAATTGCGTGATTAAACAGCTCTTAATTTTCTTGCTCTATTTTTATGCTAACAAATTTGTTCTCTGAAAAGTGTCCACAAAGCCAAGTCTCTGATTAACACCTTTGTAGGGATGGTTTTTCACCTATTACCAAATTAAACTTGCTTCATTGGAAAGGCAGCAAGATGCATCCTCATTTCAATGTCTACTGAAATAATACAGGTTGACACCAGGAAACATTAACGCCACTGCATCCTTGCTGCTTTCTCATGTGGAAGTCTGTTTAATGTGAAAACAAGGTGATATCTAATTAGCACACAGGTAAGGAATTACGAAAATCTTTATTTAAGGGTGAAGATGTTTCTCACAAAATTGTTGCCCCAATGCATCATTGAAATTCAAGCTGGAAAGATGATTTTAATATATCACTTGTACATTTTGTATTGCTCTTCTGGTGACAATGTAGTTTTTTTTTGTCAATTACCATTTTAATAACAGGGTAAAGAAAATTTAGTGGATTTTTGAAAGAAAACTATACTGTCAATATACTATTAAAACAAATTAAAATGGTAAAAGTTATTGTACTTTAAGTAAAAATAAAAGAGAAAAATATCAATCCCAGTTTTGATTACTTAAATTAACAAAAAAAATGCATATAGCAGCGGATAGTTTCAATCTGCCTACCTCTGGGTTATGGGTTTGGAAATCTGCAGTCTTTTATCTGGAGATTCCCAAGCTTTTTCACATAACTCGTTCAGCTCGTGTGAGGGGGGAAAGGTTACCTCAGGCTTCTTTCCCTTGTACATATGTACCCTCTTGTCAGCGACAGGGGGTTCCTCTGTGATGTGCAAAACATCTTTTATTGCCATAATCATAAATCGAATGGATTTTGCCAATTTTGGCTGTAACTTTGCATCATCGTAATCGACACTGGAGTCAGAATCCGTGTCGGTATCTGTGTCAACAATCTGGGATAGTGGGCGCTTATGAGACCCTGACAGTCCCTGCAACATAGGATCAGGCATGGATTGAAACCCTGACTGTCCCAAAGCTTCTGCCTTGTCTAATCTTTTGTGCAATGAGTTTACACTAGCATTTAAAACATTCCACATATCCATCCAATTAGCTGTCGGCGGAGACACCACTCAGACATGTCGACACACGTGTACCGACACACTTCACACACAGGGAATGCTTTTTCTGAAGACAGTTTCCCCACAAGGCCCTTTGGAGAGACAGAGAGAGAGTATGCCAGCACACACCCCAGCGCTATATAACCCAGGAATAAAACAGTAACTTAATGTTTGCCCAGTAGTGCTGCTGTATGTAATTTGCGAATTATGTGCCCCCCCCCCTCTTTTCAACCCTCTTGTCTAATGTGGTATAAGCAGGGTAGAGTCCGGGGAGCTTCCTCTCAGCGGTGCTGTGGAGAAAAAATGGCGCTGGTGAGTGCTGAGGGAGAAGCCCCGCCCCCTCGGAGGCGGGCTTCTGTCCCGCTTAAACTGTAAAATTGGTGGGGCTTATACATATATAAAGTGCCCAGCTGTATATATGTTATATTTTTGCGAAAGAGGTTTATATTGCTGCCCAGGGCGCCCCCCCTGCGCCCTGCACCCTTACAGTGACCGGAGTATGTGAGGTGTATGGGAGCAAAGGCGCACAGCTGCAGTGCTATGCGTTACCTCAGTGAAGATCATGAAGTCTTCTGCCGCCTCTGAAGTCTTCTTTTCTTCTCATACTCACCCGGCTTCTATCTTCCGGCTCTGCGAGGGGGACGGCGGCGCGGCTCTGGGACGGACGGCGAGGGTGAGATCCTGCGTACCAATCCCACTGGAGCTAATGGTGTCCAGTAGCCTAAGAAGCAGGACCTTGCAACTCAGAGAGTAGGGCTGCTTCTCTCCCCTCAGTCCCTCGATGAGGGAGTCTGTTGCCAGCAGTGCTCCCTGAAAATTAAAAACCTAACAAAATACTTTCTGTCAGAAAGCTCAGGAGAGCTCCTGAAAAGCACCCAGTCTCCACTGGGTACAGTATCAAACTGAGGTCTGGAGGAGGGGCATAGAGGGAGGAGCCAGTGCACACCCAGAACTAAAGTCTTTCTTAAAGTGCCCATGTCTCCTGCGGAGCCCGTCTATGCCCATGGTCCTTACGGAGTCCCCAGCATCCTCTAGGACGTTAGAGAAAATAGGATTTTAATACCTACCGGTAAATCCTTTTCTCTTAGTCCGTAGAGGATGCTGGGCACCCGTCCCAGTGCGTACTGTGTCTGCAGTTATTAAATGGCCCTTAACTCCAGAACATTTATGTGGAGATGAAAACATCCAAGGAAGACTTGACCATCTTCCTTGGATGTTTTCCCCCTGTGTGACTGCTTTCCAGCCTCAGAGGGTTGCATCCGTGGTCCCTAGGATCCCGTCCTGGATCCCGAACCATCGCCCCTCTAGGTGGTGAGAACTGTGCAGCCACCAATGGAGTGAGATTCTGGTCTTGGAAGACAGGATTATCCTCCGGTGCATGTGTAGGTGGGATCCGGACCACTTGTCCAACAGGTCCCACTGGAACACTCTGGCATGGAACCTGCCAAACTGAATGGCCTCGTAGGCCGCAACCATCTTCCCCAGCAACTGAATGCATTGATGGATTAACACTCTTGCTGGTTTCAGAATTTGTTTGACCAGACTCTGGATCTCCAGAGCCTTTCCACTAGAAGAAAACCTCTTCTGTGTCCAGTATCACTCCCAAAAACAACATCCGCGTCATTGGGACCAACTGCGATTTTGGCAAGTTTAGGAGCCAACCATGTTGTTGAAGAACTGTCAGGGAGAGTAGATGTTTTGCACCAACTGGTCCCTGGATCTCGCCTTTATCAGGAGATCATCCAAGTACGGGATAATTGTGACTCCTTGCTTGCGAAGGAGAACCATCATTTCCGCCATCACCCTGGTGAAAATCCTCGGAGCCGTGGACAGACCAAACGGCAACGTCTGAAATTGGTAATGACAATCCTGAATTGCAAACCTCAGGTAGCTTGATGCAGTGGCTAAATGGGAACATATAAGTAGGCATCCTTTATGTCTACCAAAACCATGAAATCTCCTTTATCCCCCGGACTGGAGATCACTACCCTGAGAGATTCCATCTTGAAATTGAATTTCTTTAGGTAGAAATTAAGGGATTTCAGATTTAAGATTGGTCTGACTGAGCCGTCCGGCTTCGGGACCACGAAGAGGCTTGAATAAAAACCTTCTCCCTGCTGACTAAGGCTGATTTGAACAATCGGTGAGGGGGAACGTCTTGAAACCGCAGTTTGTACCCTTGGGACACTATTTGTAAAGCCCACGAGTCCAGGTCCGAATGAATCCAGAACTGACTGAAGAGTTTTAGACGTGCCCCCCACTGGTGCGGGCTCCTGCAAGAGAGCCCCAGCGTCATGCAGTGGATTTGGCAGAAGCAGAGGACGATCTCTGCTCCTGCGATCTTGAAGAGGCTACAGACCTCTTCCCTCTTTTCCTTCCTCTACCTGCAAAGAACGGGGAATCTTAACTTCTTGCATATCTATTGGGCCGAAATGACTGCGTCAGATAATGATGCGTCTTCATCCGTTGAGAGGGAACATAGGGCAAGAAGGATGACTTACCTACGGGAGCTGCCGAGATCAAATTAACTAGGCCGTCGCCAAACAAGGCTTCACCTTCATAGGGAAGAGACTCCCTTTCTTCTTGGAGTCAGCATCAGCATTCCCTTGGTGAATCCACAATGCCCTCCTATCCGAGACTGCCATTAAATTGGCCCGTGAGCACTTGTGCCCGGTGTAGGATTTTTAAATATGTGTAGTTTACTGTATGCAAAGGTTTAAAACCTTTTAGGAACTGAGATCTAAGGTGTATTACATGTAGTTTAAAAAAAACAAAAAAGGTTTATTTTATGGCAGTAGTTTCCAAACTGGGGTTCTTGCACTGGTAGCATAGTTTGGTGGTCCAGGACCAATTAAAATTATTTATACTTTATTAAATTGGCAAAACCATTCCCTCACAACATAACTGAACCTGAGGATGACATGCTATAAACACAATTTACTTAATTTTATATTTTTTTTCTGAATTTCTCAATAAAAAAAACTTTGGCCTAGGGGTGCCGTGAAACAAATTGTGATACTCTAGGGCAGGGGTGTCAAACCCATGGGCCGCATGCCGCCCCCAATGCATCCTTTTGTGGCCCACAGGCCGGGGTCCGACAGGGGTCCTTTTGTGGCCCGATCACCTTGCTTAGAGCGAGGGCAGGAGAGTGCAGCCAGAGTCTTTGCTTTCTATGTGCGGCACCATCTTCCCGAAGAGATCACCGGGAAGATAGTGCCCCTTCCACTGGCTACAGCACAGGTATACTGGGGTGGGGTAGCAAACTGGGGGCCCCAATGGGCCCCTCCAGCAGTCCCTCTACCAAAACACGTCTTTTGGTGGTTTTGCGGTGTTGTTATAACTACATGGTGACGATACTGTAGCACAGAGATTTTCAACCATTTACAACTCACGTCACACAGAACAAGATTTAAATATTGACAAGGCACACTGAAATATAATGGTGATGCATGGTGCAGTATCGTGTCCTAGGATGTCATGTCGCAGCTTCTCCATAGGTAACGCCTGAACAGGCCCGGTGACAGGGGGGACAAAGGGGACACTTGTTCAGGGCTCCAAGTATTAAGAACAGAAATAATGGGGCCACAGTGCCAATATTGCTTTTTAAAGTGTATCCACCAACTGCTCAATTTAAGCAGGAAAACAATTAACAGGCCAACTAAACCCTCCCCCCTCCTTTTACCCCATCACTTTGTCCAGTCCCTGTGGTCCATACTGTATTGCCATTATTATGCATGTTGCTGTGCTGGCCCTTTTCTGAATGTCCCTGCCACCGCCACCGAAGAGCTGGATAGCCCAGTATGAAAACCACCTGCCGGCCTCACTGACGGTCCGAGTCAAAGGCTCCATTTTTTTTTAAAGATCCCTCTGCCAAGTTAAGGGGGGGTTGAGGGGGCCCCAGAGATATCAGTGTACTGGGCCCCGAGATTTCTGTTGCTGGCCCTGACCCTCAGGGGCGTATCTACCCCTTGGCCAGGATGGCACTTGCCAGGGGCACCATCCAGCTGTGCCAACCGTGGCTAAGGGATAGAGTTCTGCAGTCTCGAAAGGGCGCTATGGCAATCAGCGTGGGACTGACCAATTAGACGGTGAGGGAAGGATACTGAAATTGTCCCAACCCTGTTACAGTTTGAAACGCCCCTCAACTGCTGTCCACTGCTTCACTCCTAGCTCTGCCCCTTTGAAATTATTAATCCCTACCCCCCGGTAGGCGGAGTTCTCCAGGCCCATACTCAGGAGTCACCACTGCTGTACATTATGTGCCGGTTGTAGAGGCAGAGCGGGGAACATCAGAGAACGCCACAAATTACACAGTGGGCAAGGAGATGGCTGGAGACAGCTGCACAGCCATGCCTTGCAAGTTCGAGAGAGCTGTTGAATTTCAGCACTTCAAGTCAGAGCCTGCCCCCTGCTGCCCAAGCAGTCCGTGACAGTTAGTGTCGAGGAGGGGGGGATTTGTGCATGTGTGCTATCAGTGTGTGTGTGGGGGGGTGGAGGATGTGTGTGACTGTGAGGGAGCTGTCAGTGTCAGTGGGGAGAGGAGCAGGAGGGAGTTGTCAGTGTGTGGAAGTGATGAGAGTTGTCAGTACTGGGGAAATGTGTGTGTGTGTGTGTACTAGATTTAGGAGTGTGTGTTTGTGAGAGGTTTCAGTTGGGGAATTAGAGTTCATACAGTAATTAAATGTTTTCATATTGAGAACTACATCTCCCAGCATATACAGTGTGCTGGGGATGCTAACAAGCTTTATTTAAAAGTTTAAAAAACATTGCTTTTATGACTGCAATGGTTAAAAAGGGAGAGCTATAAATCAATTTATCAGTGAATGATCGCAGTTTGAGCTGTTACTTTTTACTGAACCACCTATCCCTCCACACTCACTACCTGTCCTCAGGATACATTTACCATCCCGGCAGACGGTATACCGGCGGTCATTTGACCGATGTTGGAATCCTGACACCACTTGGGAGACTGGTGCCGGCACACAGACAGCCAACATCCCGAAGGCGAGTATTGGAGGGAGGGTTAGGACCGGGGGAGGGGGTGTTAGGGAAGGCACTAGGAGGGGGGGGGGGTTAGTCCTAGCTGCCACACCCTGAGGGTTAGCCCTATCCGCCACCCCCCCCAGAGGGTTAGGATTAGGATTAGGTATCATGTGACTGCTGGAATCCCGAGCGCCGGATGCCATACCCAACCCCCTTTACTTTTTCAGGCATTTCTATCTCTCCTCTCTCTATGGTGTTCCGATTGCCCACTTTCCCTTGTGCTTTTCTCTCTCTCTCTCTCTCCTTTGTTTAGAGCATCAGTTTCTGTAGTCCACTTTATCCTTATTTTTTCCAGTGTTTCACTATCTCTCTGATGTAATGAGGATGTATGGTCTAGAGGGATCAGTAATGCATTGTACTGTATAGAGGCGTCAGGGATGTAGCGTAGGGTATAGAGGCGTCAGGGATGTAGCGTAGGTTATAGAGGCATCAGGAATGTAGCGTAGGGAATAGAGGCATCAGGGATGTAGCGTAGGGTATAGAGGCGTCAGGGATGTAGCATAGGGAATAGAGGCGTCAGGGATGTAGCGTAGGGAATAGAGGCGTCAGGGATTTAGCTTAGGGAATATAGGCATCAGGGATGTACTAGCAGGTATATAGAGGTCAGTGTACTGTATAGAGGGTAGAGATGAGCTGGTCCGGTTCCTCGGAATCCGAACCCGCCCGAACTTCAGGTTTTTTTACACGGGGCCGAGCGACTCGGATCTTCCCGCCTTGCTCGGTTAACCCGAGCGCGCCCGAACGTCATCATCCCGCTGTCGGATTCTCGCGAGGCTCGTATTCTATCGCGAGACTCGGATTCTATATAAGGAGCCGCGCGTCGCCGCCATTTTCACACGTGCATTGAGATTGATAGGGAGAGGACGTGGCTGGCGTCCTCTCCGTTTAGACTAGAGTACTAGAGAGAGACACAAATTTTGGGGAGCATATTATTAGGAGGAGTACTACTTGCTGCTGATAGCGTGACCAGTGACCACCAGTTTAATTAATCCGTTCTCTGCCTGAAAAAAAATGATACACAGTGTGACACAGTCACATACCATATCTGTGCTCAGCCCAGTGTGCTGCATTATATGTAATACTGTATATCATTATCTGACTGTGCTGAATGCTCACTGCTCACACAGCTTAATTGTGGGGGAGACTGGGGAGCAGTTATAGCAGGAGTACATATTTTAAGTACAGTGCACACTTTTGCTGCCAGAGTGCCACTGCCAGTGTGACTGACCAGTGACCACTGACCACCAGTATTGTGATTGTCTGCTGACCACCAGTATATTGTGATTGTCTGCCTGAAAAAGTTAAACACTCGTCGTGTGGTGTTTTTATAAACGCATTCTGCAGACAGTGTCCAGCAGGTCCGTCATTACATAATATATACCTGTCCGGCTGCAGTACTAGTGTGATATATATATATATTTTAATTTTATCTCATTATCATCCAGTCTATATTAGCAGCAGACACAGTACGGTAGTCCACGGCTGTAGCTACCTCTGTGTCGGCAGTCGCTCGTCCATCCATAATTGTATACCACCTACCCGTGGTTTTTTTTTTTCTATCTTCTTGATACTAGTAGCTTACTTTAGGAGTCTGCAGTGCTGAGTCTGACAGACAGTGTCCAGCAGGTCCGTCATTACATAATATATACCTGTCCGGCTGCAGTACTAGTGTGATATATAATATATATATATTTTAATTTTATCTCATTATCATCCAGTCTATATTAGCAGCAGACACAGTACGGTAGTCCACGGCTGTAGTTACCTCTGTGTCGGCAGTCGCTCGTCCATCCATAATTGTATACCACCTACCCGTGTTTTTTTTTTTCTATCTTCTTGATACTAGTAGCTTACTTTAGGAGTCTGCAGTGCTGACAGACAGTGTCCAGCAGGTCCGTTATTACATAATATATACCTGTCCGGCTGCAGTACTAGTGTGATATATATATATATATATATATATATTTTAATTTTATCTCATTATCATCCAGTCTATATTAGCAGCAGACACAGTACGGTAGTCCACGGCTGTAGCTACCTCTGTGTCGGCAGTCGCTCGTCATCCATAAGTATACTAGTATCCATCCATCTCCATTGTTTACCTGAGGTGCCTTTTAGTTGTGCCTATTAAAATATGGAGAACAAAAATGTTGAGGTTCCAAAAATAGGGAAAGATCAAGATCGACTTCCACCTCGTGCTGAAGCTGCTGCCACTAGTCATGGCCGAGACGATGAAATGCCAGCAACGTTGTCTGCCAAGGCCGATGCCCAATGTCATAGTACAGAGCATGTAAAATCCAAAACACCAAATATCAGTAAAAAAAGGACTCAAAAATCTAAAATAAAATTGTCGGAGGAGAAGCGTAAACTTGCCAATATGCCATTTACCACACGGAGTGGCAAGGAACGGCTGAGGCCCTGGCCTATGTTCATGGCTAGTGGTTCAGCTTCACATGAGGATGGAAGCACTCAGCCTCTCGCTAGAAAAATGAAAAGACTCAAGCTGGCAAAAGCACAGCAAAGAACTGTGCGTTCTTCGAAATCCCAAATCCACAAGGAGAGTCCAATTGTGTCGGTTGCGATGCCTGACCTTCCCAACACTGGACGTGAAGAGCATGCGCCTTCCATCATTTGCACGCCCCCTGCAAGTGCTGGAAGGAGCACCCGCAGTCCAGTTCCTGATAGTCAGATTGAAGATGTCAGTGTTGAAGTACACCAGGATGAGGAGGATATGGGTGTTGCTGGCGCTGGGGAGGAAATTGACCAGGAGGATTCTGATGGTGAGGTGGTTTGTTTAAGTCAGGCACCCGGGGAGACACCTGTTGTCCGTGGGAGGAATATGGCCATTGACATGCCTGGTGAAAATACCAAAAAAATCAGCTCTTCGGTGTGGAAGTATTTCAACAGAAATGCGGACAACAGGTGTCAAGCCGTGTGTTGCCTTTGTCAAGCTGTAATAAGTAGGGGTAAGGACGTTAACCATCTCGGAACATCCTCCCTTATACGTCACCTGCAGCGCATTCATAATAAGTCAGTGACAAGTTCAAAAACTTTGGATGACAGCGGAAGCAGTCCACTGACCACCTTCCTCTTGTAACCAAGCTCCTGCAAACCACACCACCAACTCCCTCAGTGTCAATTTCCTCCTTAGACAGGAGAGCCAATAGTCCTGCAGGCCATGTCACTGGCAATTCTGACGAGTCCTCTCCTGCCTGGGATTCCTCCGATGCATCCTTGCGTGTAACGCCTACTGCTGCTGGCGCTGCTGTTGTTGCTGCTGGGAGTCGATGGTCATCCCAGAGGGGAAGTCGTAAGCCCACTTTTACTACTTCCACCAAGCAATTGACTGTCCAACAGTCCTTTGCGAGGAAGATGAAATATCACAGCAGTCATCCTGTTGCAAAGCGGATAACTGAGGTCTTGACAACTATGTTGGTGTTAGACGTGCATCCGGTATCCGCCGTTAGTTCACAGGGAACTAGACAATTTCTTGAGGTAGTGTGCCCCCGTTAACAAATACCATCTAGGTTCCACTTCTCTAGGCAGGCGATACCGAGAATGTACACGGACGTCAGAAAAAGACTCACCAGTGTCCTAAAAAATGCAGTTGTACCCAATGTCCACTTAACCACGGACATGTGGACAAGTGGAGCAGGGCAGGGTCAGGACTATATGACTGTGACAGCCCACTGGGTAGATGTATGGACTCCCGCCGCAAGAACAGCAGCGGCGGCACCAGTAGCAGCATCTCGCAAACGCCAACTCTTTCCTAGGCAGGCTACGCTTTGTATCACCGGTTTCCAGAATACGCACACAGCTGAAAACCTCTTACGGCAACTGAGGAAGATCATCGCGGAAGGGCTTACCCCAATTGGACTCTCCTGTGGATTTGTGGCATCGGACAACGCCAGCAATATTGTGTGTGCATTAAATATGGGCAAATTCCAGCACGTCCCATGTTTTGCACATACCTTGAATTTGGTGGTGCAGAATTATTTAAAAAACGAGAGGGGCGTGCAAGAGATGCTGTCGGTGGCCAGAAGAATTGCGGGACACTTTCGGCGTACAGGCACCACGTACAGAAGACTGGAGCAACACCAAAAACGCCTGAACCTGCCCTGCCATCATCTGAAGCAAGAAGTGGTAACGAGGTGGAATTCAACCCTATATATGCTTCAGAGGTTGGAGGAGCAGCAAAAGGCCATTCAAGCCTATACAATTGAGCACGATATAGGAGGTGGAATGCACCTGTCTCAAGCGCAGTGGAGAATGATTTCAACGTTGTGCAAGGTTCTGCTGCCCTTTGAACTTGCCACACGTGAAGTCAGTTCAGACACTGCCAGCCTGAGTCAGGTCATTCCCCTCATCAGGCTTTTGCAGAAGAAGCTGGAGACATTGAAGGAGGAGCTAACACAGAGCGATTCCGCTAGGCATGTGGGACTTGTGGATGGAGCCCTTAATTCGCTTAACAAGGATTCACGGGTGGTCAATCCGTTGAAATCAGAGCACTACATTTTGGCCACCGTGCTCGATCCTAGATTTAAAACCTACCTTGGATCTCTCTTTCCGGCACACACAAGTCTGCTGGGGTTCAAAGACCTGCTGGTGAGAAAATTGTCAAGTCAAGCGGAACGCGACCTGTCAACATCTCCTCCTTCACATTCTCCCGCAACTGGGGGTGCGAGGAAAAGGCTCAGAATTCCGAGCCCACCCGCTGGCGGTGATGCAGGGCAGTCTGGAGCAACTGCTGATGCTGACATCTGGTCCGGACTGAAGGACCTGACAACGATTACGGAGTCGGACATGTCGTCTACTGGCACTGCATATGATTCTCTCCCCATTGAAAGAATGGTGGAGGATTATATGAGTGACCGCATCCAAGTAGGCACGTCAGACAGTCCGTACTTATACTGGCAGGAAAAAGAGGCAATTTGGAGGCCCTTGCACAAACTGGCTTTATTCTACCTAAGTTGCCCTCCCACAAGTGTGTACTCCGAAAGAGTGTTTAGTGCCGCCGCTCACCTTGTCAGCAATCGGCGTACGAGGTTACTTCCAGAAAATGTGGAGAAGATGATGTTCATTAAAATGAATTATAATCAATTCCTCCGTGGAGACATTGACCAGCAGCAATTGCCTCCACAAAGTACACAGGGAGCTGAGATGGTGGATTCCAGTGGGGATGAATTGATAATCTGTGAGGAGGGGGATGTACACGGTGATATATCGGAGGATGATGATGAGGTGGACATCTTGCCTCTGTAGAGCCAGTTTGTGCAAGGAGAGATTAATTGCTTCTTTTTTGGTGGGGGTCCAAACCAACCCGTCATTTCAGTCACAGTCGTGTGGCAGACCCTGTCACTGAAATGATGGGTTGGTTAAAGTGTGCATGTCCTGTTTGTACAACATAAGGGTGGGTGGGAGGGCCCAAGGACAATTCCATCTTCCACCTCTTTTTTTCTTTCATTTTTCTTTGCGTCATGTGCTGTTTGGGGAGTATTTTTTTGAAGGGCCATCCTGCAGTGCCACTCCTAGATGGGCCAGGTGTTTGTGTCGGCCACTAGGGTCGCTTATCTTACTCACACAGCTACCTCATTGCGCCTCTTTTTTTCTTTGCGTCATGTGCTGTTTGGGGAGTGTTTTTTGGAAGGGCCATCCTGCGTGACACTGCAGTGCCACTCCTAGATGGGCCAGGTGTTTGTGTCGGCCACTAGGGTCGCTTATCTTACTCACACAGCTACCTCATTGCGCCTCTTTTTTTCTTTGCGTCATGTGCTGTTTGGGGAGTGTTTTTTGGAAGGGCCATCCTGCGTGACACTGCAGTGCCACTCCTAGATGGGCCAGGTGTTTGTGTCGGCCGCTAGGGTCGCTTAGCTTACTCACACAGCTACCTCATTGCGCCTCTTTTTTTCTTTGCGTCATGTGCTGTTTGGGGAGTGTTTTTTGGAAGGGCCATCCTGCGTGACACTGCAGTGCCACTCCTAGATGGGCCAGGTGTTTGTGTCGGCCACTAGGGTCGCTTAGCTTAGTCATCCAGCGACCTCGGTGCAAATTTTAGCACTAAAAATAATATTGTGAGGTGTGAGGCGTTCAGAATAGACTGAAAATGAGTGGAAATTATGGTTTTTGAGGTTAATAATACTTTGGGATCAAAATGACCCCCAAATTCTATGATTTAAGCTGTTTTTTAGTGTTTTTTGAAAAAAACACCGGAATCCAAAACACAACCGAATCCGACAAAAAAAATTCGGTGAGGTTTTGCCAAAACGCGGTCGAACCCAAAACACGGCCGCGGAACCGAACCCAAAACCAAAACACAAAACCCGAAAAATTTCAAGTGCACATCTCTAAGTAGAGGGGTCAGTAATGCAGTGATGGTTATAGAAAGGTCAGTGATGTAGTGTCGGGTATAGAGGGGTCAGTTATGTAGTGTGGGGTAAAGAGGGGTCAGTAAAGATACTAAGCTGAAGTACTTAGAACACTTCTTGAATTAAGACACAATCTGCAAGAAAAAGTATGCAATATGGGTGAAAAGGCAAATGTCAGAGGTCTGATACAAGTGACCAGCTCCACACCTTGCACCACATAGCGTTATGTTAAACTGGGATATGTTCTTTTTTGGTGTGTGTGTGTGTGTGTGTGTGTGTGTGTGGGGGGGGGGGGGGGGGTGCCAAAGGAAATTTTTGCCATTGGCTCCTTTGGTCTAGAACCAGCCCTGATCACAAAATATTTTTGTCTGAGCAGACTGGACACTGATCAGCGTTGGCTCATTCTCAGCCCCCCGCCCAGCCTCTGCTGCCAACAGACTGCTATTAGCTGGTTAACCTTCTGCCTTCCCTATCTATGACACAGACTGCTGCTAATGCTACCAGAATGTTCCCAGTGGCTTTACACCAACAGTGAATCCCAGCCGATGATGTAGGGCAGCGTGTGGGGGAGGGGGTCAGTTGCTGTGGCTCCAACATGGTAACCGCCAATGGACTGCAATGCTTTATCGAAAGGGGGGGCGCCAGTCCCTTACTTTGCCAGGGGCGCTTGGACCCCTAGCTACACCTCTGTTGACCCTAACCGATACCCCTAAACTAACCATAATTTCTGCAGTAAAAATCCATGTTTCTATGTATATAGGGGGTCATTCCGAGTTGATCGCTTGCTGCCGTTGTTCGCTGCGTAGCAATCAGTTGAAAAAAAATGGCTAATCTGTGCATGCGCATGCTCCGTAATGTGCATGCGCATCGTACGGGTACAAAGTCCATTGTGGTTTTGCACTAGTTCTAGCGATTATTCCAATCACAGAACAGGCCACAAGGAGATTGACAGAAAGAGGGCGTTTCTGGGTGTCAACTGACCGTTTTCAGGGAGTGCTTGGAAAAATGCAGGCGTGGTAGAAGAAATGCAGACGTGGCTGGGCATTCGCTGGATGGGTGTGTGACATCAAAAGCCGTCCCTCGGTTGTTAGAATCAACGCACACGAAGTGTAACTACAGTGCTGGTCTTATTTTGAAACGATTTTGCAGGTGCTCTGCTACTCAAGTATTCGCACTTCTCCAAAGTGAATATACACTCTCCAGTGGGCAGCGACAATGCGTTTGCATGGCTGCTAAAAACTGCTAGCGAGCAATCAACTCAGAATGACCCCCATAGTGTATTGCAAGAAAATATCTGTAAATCCAATGGTACCGTAAGTGCGGTATATACTCGCACTTCTTTGCGGGGTGAGAACCTCTCCCCTAAGTGAAGTCAGCCCTATGAATAGAGTTTGTGTGATCCCTGTGCAGCAGTCACAGAAAGGGTTCATCTCTGCAGTTTGTCACTCAAATTACATTGCTGCATTTTTTCTAGAAGTGGATCTGAGAGCTGTTACCCGCAGACCAGCTACAATAATTATCCTGGGTACTCACTAGACCAGTGGTTCTCAAACTGCACCCTGGGGTGCCTCAGGACACTTGCAGGGGTGCCTTGGATTGGTGGTCCAGGACCAATTCAAAATATTTATAGTTAGTGTTATAGGCAAAACCAGTGCTGTTGGCTGGCAATCATAACATATGTGCACAAGCAGAAGCAAATCCTGTCCCCTACCAAAGGGCCAGTGCTAGGGTGTTTGGCGCCTCCCTGCAAACTATTAATTTGGGCCCTCTCTCCAATACTTAATAAAGGGACAGTGCGCTCCTTAAAAAAAGAAGGTGTGGTATCACAAGGAAGGGGCATGGCCACACAATAGCACCCCAAATCAAAATACGCCACACAGTAGCACTATCTTATTGTCATTACACCGCATGTAATAATAATAATAATAATACCCACAGTCGCAGTGCCCTTTATACACATAACCACCATATCAGTGCAGCTTACACACATAATGCCAACAGTAGCAGTGCCCCTTCTACACATGCCCACGGTGGCAATCCTTTACATGGCAAATATCAACCTGGTTTTGCCATGTAAAGGATTGCCACTTTAAAAAACAAACAATAAAAAAAAAAAAACAACAGGAAAAAACACAAAATCTCTCACTTTCTGATTCTCACACCCTATTACATTCCTCCCTATATATTTAAATGTTTCTATTACTGTATGTTCCCTCTTCCCTTCTCCAAACTATACACATCAACATTTTTTAGTATTTCCAGGTAAGTTTTGTGATGTAGGCCATGCACAATTTTAGTTGCCCTAATGTATTTACAGCCTTCTGGAGATATGGCTTCTGGAACTGAACACAGGATTCTAAATGTGGCTGTACCAAGGACCTATACAGTGGCATTACAGGTTGAGTATCCCTTATCCAAAATGCTTGGGACCAGAGGAATTTTGGATATCGGATTTTTCTGTATTTTGGAATAATTGCATACCATAATGAGATATTATGGTGATGGGACCTAAATCTAAGCACAGAAGGCATTTATGTTTCATATACACCTTATACACACAGCCTGAAGGTCATTTTAGCCAATATTTTTTATAACTTTGTGCATTAAACAAAGTGTGTGTACATTCACAGAATTCATTTATGTTTCATATACACCTTATACACACAGTCTGAAGTTCATTTAATACAATATTTTTAATAACTTTGAGTATTAAACAAAGTTTGTGTACACTGAGCCATCAAAACACAAAGGTTTCACTATCTCAGTCTCACTCAAAAAAGTCCGTATTTCGGAATATTCCGTATTTCGGAATATTTGGATATGGGATACTCAACCTGTATTACTTTTTTCTGCTACTGGTTCTTTAACCTATGCAAACAAGCATCTGACTTGCCTTTCCTATTGCTTTGTTACATTGCTCACCTGAAATAGTAATACTTAGATAGCTTTCCTCTTGCCATTATAATGCCCTTAATATTATAGTTAGCCTTTGCATTTTTGAGACGTGTATGATTTTGCATTTTTTGGCATTAAATGTTGCCATGTTCTTGACCATTCCTCTAGTCCAGGGGCGGAACTGCCAGAGACAACGGAGTCAGTTGCCGCCGGGCTCCAGCCCTAAAGGGGCTTCCTCCATTGCCCTCCGGCTGTTACGTGCCCTTCCTACTAAATAGACAAAGGCGCTACCAGCAGGGTCTCGCAGTTTGTACATTCCATGCCGTAACACCCTTCTTTCCACCTTCACAATGAAGCTATTGGTACTTTGCAAAAAAAAAATTATTAGCATTGCAACTCAGCAGATCAATGCAGTGTGCAGCCACACACTCCATATATCTGCTCAGCCACAAAGCTGATTATTTCTTCACAAAGTACAAGGTGAGCTCCAAATAGAATTCTCTGGCTTAGATTATACCTTTCTATGCAAGGGTAAATAGCTCAATTGTTTGACTGCAATGCCACAGGAAATGGTTTGGATCCAAGACAGTGTGACTGAATAATAAAGAAACCTTAAGATGAGTTCATGAATGTTGTATAAGTATTAGTGAGAGAAGGGGTCAGGAGCATGCTAGGCTGCAAAAAATAAGGTAGGCTGCAAGTGAAAGTAATGATCTCCTATATATTTTCCCAGATCTGTCACTCTGTGTGGCTAACTCTGGGGGAAGTCACAGCAATGGGCGGAGACGGCATCTGCAGGACGATACACCAGTGCCAGCAGCAGACCGTAACAAAGTGACAGATCAGGGAGAATATATAGGAGGTAGGGAGGTGGCCATGGTACATGGCTGGCCAAGGGACACTAGCTCATGTACCCCTTTACCACTGAGGCTGGCCACCAAGGATGGACCTGTCACCAGTGCACATGCAATAACCTCTTCTGCTGCCCTCTTTGCAACTCAGATTGCCCAGTGCTCCCCTTCGCTAACAGTCCACAAAGTTTCCCCATCTCACGATCTGCCTCCTCACCCCCACTTTCATCTCTACAGCACACGCGCATATCATACAAGATCCCATCATGCGTACGTAGGTCTGAAATGCAAGAGGGAGGTTGGGGGGAGATTGGCATGCGCCAGCAACACCACACAGCTCACTGTGACCACAGTGGAGAGGCGCTGCAACAGGACAATACACCAACCTCGGAGCAAGGAACTGCGTCGGTCAGGAGGAGAACTATTTCAATAGCATAAAAAGGTTAATGCGTCCCACCCTATGGACACCAGACTCATCAAGTCACTGTTGCCAGAGTCTCATACAATGACTCTGAACCTCTAAGCACACTATTTGACTGTCCACACCCTGCTGTGCCTATTACCCATCTCCTCCACCACCCTCAACACTGACCCACACATCATTCACCCACAGAGATACAATAAAGGTAGTTTGGATAAATTAGCTAAATGAAATGGATTTAACCAATTTATCTAAATGACCATTTTTGGATGTTTTCCAGTGTTTGTAAGCAAATGGTCAATTGTCATTTGCTGCCACATATTAGCAGAATTTTGTTTCAACTAGAAAAAAAAAATTGGACAGATAATCTAAGTGTGGATCCAGTTTAAAGGTCCGTATTCACGGCCCGATTTTGGGGAGAGATGTGTGCTGAGTGAACTGCTCAGCACACATCTCTGCCCCCGCTCAGCACAGCGTGATGTGTGCTGAGCGTACGGGGGGTGGGGGGGGGGCGCTCATTTCACCCCCTGTGTAGGGCATTCTGTGTGTATCCAGTTTAACAGGTGTGAGCATCATACAACTACTGACTTGCGAGTAACTATACAGCAGCTCCATACCTTGTGACTTGAAGAAACACCAGTTAACCCCGGGAATGCTGCAGTCAAAGCAACAATTCCTCTTCTTACATTCCGCTGCACTTATTGTGGGGTAGCCGCAATCCCTTCTGCTGTACGGTTCCACATTACATTGTTTCTTGTCACTTCCTGTTGATGCAGTAAGGAAACATCCAGGAATTACAGCAGCTTAGTTTTTTTTTTTTTTAACTGGGGCAATTTAGCTAGATCACAGGGCAATTTAGCTCCTTTGGTCCTTTTTTAGGACCAGTTAATCAGACAGTTGAGCAAACTGAAAAACAGCTAACAGGAAATTTCCACTTAAATGGTATTTTCTAATCTTATCTGACCATGACTAAGAATAAAGGATACACAAGATAAACTCTTAGAGCCATGGACCTTATCCATGTTTAAGCTCCATCAAATCTGTAATCAATAGCACTACATGCTCCCACTTTACCACTGTACTATATACTCTACCTGTGTTTTTAAGGTAAAAACACCATTTAACCCCAGTGACACTTGAATTAAAGCAGCAGCCTCTGGAATAGCATTCCTTAGCATTAATCCCAGGAAATCTGCAATCTTCACGCTCTTTGATAGCCATGCTACATTGCTGTTTACTTGGATGGAGCAGAGAGCACAACATCAGGACATAGGAAATATTACAATGCATGATACGAAAGGTGTGAGCTCTACAGCAAGGCCTCTAACCCTTTGCCAGTGCCAAATACATAGGGCTTAACTCAGATCTGATCACAGCAGCAAATTTATTAGCTAAAACCATGTACACTGCAGGGGGGGGGGGTGTATAATATGTGCAGAGAGAGTTAGATTTTGGTGCGGTGTGTTCAAACTGAAATCTAAATTGCAGTGTAAAAACAAAACAGCCAGTATTTACCCTGCACACAAACAATATAACCCACCTAAATCTCTCTGCAAATGTTATATCTGCCCCACCCCCCCAACCCTGCAGTGCACATGGTTTTGCCCACTAGCTAACAAATTTGCTGCATCTGGGAATTACAGCAGCTTAATATTTCTTTTTACAGAAGGTTCAGCAAATTAAATTATTTAGTGAAATACTGTAATCATAACAGTTACAGGGATATTGTAGGTAGATTTATTGTCAGTGGATAAATGTAAAAATTAAACCCTTAGGCATAGTTCCAAAATGCTGTCATTGCAATCCAGATTTTAAGGATATCATGCTTGAGCACAGGTGACTTAATTAGAACTTCGGTCAATGTGAATTAACCATTGGACTCAACCATGGTTATCCTTAAAACCCAGGGGTCTATTTAAGATCGATCTTAATCGATGTTGGGCTTCCAGGTTGAAAAAAAAACACACATTTACTAACATTTTAAAATTTATATAAAAAAATCATCTGTTCGTAAATGCAGTGCACATGGTTTTGCCCAACTGCTAACAAAAATCCTGCTGCGATCAACTCAGAATTACCCCCCATGGCCCTCATTCCGAGTTGTTCGCTCGCAAGCTGCTTTTAGCAGCATTGCACACGCTAAGCTGCCGCCTACTGGGAGTGAATCTTAGCATCTTAAAATTGCGAACGAAAGATTTGCAATATTGCGATAAGACATCTCTGTGCAGTTTCTGAGTAGCTCGAGACTTACTCTGCCAGTGCGATCAGTTCAGTGCTTGTCGTTCCTGGTTTGACGTCACAAACACACCCAGCGTTCGCCCAGACACTCCTCCGTTTCTCCAGCCACTCCCGCGTTTTTCCCAGAAACGGTAGCATTTTTTCCCACACGCCCCTAAAACGGCCTGTTTCCGCCCAGAAATACCCACTTCCTGTCAATCACATTACGATCACCAGAACGATGAAAAAAACGTGAGTAATATTCCTAACTGCATAGCAAATTTACTTGGCGCAGTCGCAGTGTGAACATTGCGCATGCGCATTAAGCGTAAAATCGCTGCGATGCGAAGAAAATTACCGAGCGAACAACTCGGAATGACCACCTATGTGCACTGCAGGGAAGGCAGATTTAACATGTGCAGAGAGAGTTAGATTTGGGTGTGGTGTGTTCAATCTGCAATCTAATTTGCAGTGTAAAAATAAAGCAGTCAGTATTTACCCTGCACAGAAACAAAATAACTCACCCAAATCTAACTCTTTCTGCACATGTTATATCTGCCTCCCCTGCAGAACACATGGTTTTGCCCAACTGCTAACAAAATTCCTGCTGCGATCAACTTGGAATTACCCCCATCGATTGATGTTTTCACACTGCTCGTGTATATAAGACATAGGGCCTAATTCAGTTTGGATCGTAATACGCGTTCCAACCGCAAAAACTATGAAGAGGATGGGGGCATATACGCAGGGTCCATCCTGTGCGTGTGCCTACATTTTCTCCGGGTGCCCCGCAGAAAATGCGAATGCCTCTGCCTGTCAATCAGTAGAGGGCGTACCTTCGCAGGTATATCGCGATCATGAGCCATGTCTCCCATTTTTGTCATTATAGGTGCTCTGTGAGCTGCTGGCCATGCCCCAGCCCCTCTGTCTCCCGTGAATAGAGATTGAGGTTTATTCAGACCAGATCGCTTCAATTTATTTTCACCCAGCGGGCAATCTGGTTTGCACTGCACATGCGTATGCGCCACAATGCGTAAGTGCGACGGTCCGGAGATCACAAGAAGAATGACAAGAAGAGGGTGTTTGTGTGGGTGGCAACTGAATGTTTCTAGGGAGTGTCCGGAAAAACACTGGAGGGACCCGGCGTTTTGTGGGAGGATTTGTGACGTCACCTCAATGGCTGAGTAAGTGCTGAGCTGTGCAGCTCTTGTGCACATGTGATCACACACCTGCACAGCAAATTTTCCCTTCCGCTGTAGGCGACAACTACCTGATTACAGGGATGCAAAAAACACACCCTAGCGATCAGGTCTGAATTACCCACAATGTGCATATTTGCAGAGCAACAAGCTACAGGGAGCCTTCCACCCCCCCCCCCTTCCCCATGGGAAGGGGGGGGGGGGTTGTTTGGGTTAGCTGGACATTCCCCAAAAAAGTGACTGTCCTGCAAAAATTGGGATAGTTGGGAGGTATGTTCAAATACATTTATTGTTTTGCATGCAGGGTAAATACTGGCTTCTTTGACATTTAGCCACAAATGCTGCACAGCTGAATTACAGTATTACACTGCAATTAACAGTTATGCTAGGACATTCCCCCTCCCAAATCTACCTCTCTCTGCATGTTACATCTGTCCCACAGTGGCGTGCGGTGAGGTCAGTGGCTAGTGAGGCACTACAGCCATAATGTCCGCCGAATCCTGCCGATGACCCTTAGCCAATGCCCGCTACTGCCTCTGAGCCGATACCCGCTGCCACCGCCAATGGCTTACAAACTCGCCCACAATCAACTGACCCAGCCCTCCACCACTAATTTCTATCTCAGTCCGATGCCGCCAATGCCCGCTGCCTGCCTGCTCATTGTTCTCGTTATATATTATACATTTTTAAAGAAAAAAAAATGAGTGTTTGGGACTGGGAAGGGTGAGGGAGGAGGACATGAATGCAATTTTGTTGTCCAGGGCTTCCATTAACTTAAAGGAGAAGGGTCTGAATGGGTTAAAAAAAATGCGTGAGGTCCCCCCTCCTTAGTATAACCAGCCTCGGGCTCTTTGAGCCGGTCCTGGTTATTTAAATACTGGGGGAAAAATTGGACAGGGGTTCCCCGTATTTAGACAACCAGCACCGGGCTCTTAGACCGGTCCAGGTTCCAAAAATACGTGGGACAATAGATGTAGGGGTCCCCCATATTTTTAAAACCAGCACCGGGCTCCACTAGCCAGAGAGATAATGCCACAGCCGGGGGACACTTTTATGTAGGTCCCTGCGGCCCTGGCATTACCCCTCCAACTAGTCACCCCTGGCCGGGGTTCCCTGGAGGAGTGGGGACCCCTTAAATCAAGAGGTTCCTCCCCTCGAGGCACCCAAGGGCCAGGGGTGAAGCCCGAGGCTGTCCCCAGCACCCCTGGGTGGTGGGTGCCGGGCTGATAGCCATGTGTGTAAAAAAAGAATATTGTTTTTTCGTTGTGGAACTACAAGGCCCAGCAAGCCTCCCCCGCTTGCTGGTACTTGGAGAACCTCAAGTACCAGCAGGCGGGGAAATAACGGGCTTGCTGGTACCTGTAGTTCTACAACAACAAAAAATACCCAAATAAAAACACAAACACACACAGCGTGACAGTAAAATTATTGAGACAGGCTGTAGCATGTGGGTGCATGTAACCCTATAAAAGTGATGGATTGGGTGACTATTACAATACCCACTGTTGCTGTCTGAAAAATGATGGATTTATAGATTGCTCTGCCGAGACATGTTTTTTTCTAAAATGCACCACAGGTATGGATGGATAGTATACTTGACGACACAGAGGTAGGTAGAGCAGTGGCCTACTGTACCGTACTGCTATATATTATATTATTTATTATTATTATTATCCTTTATTTATATGGCGCCACAAGGGTTCCGCAGTGCCCAATTACAGAGTACATAAACAAATAATCAAACAGGAAAACAGCAACTTACAGTTGACGACAATATAGGACAAGTACAGGGTAAATAAACATAGCTACATCAGCAGATGACACTGGAATAAGTATCAGGTGGCAGAAGACTGCTGGATTTGGTGCAGCTGAAGATTATTAAAGTAAGAAAAGAGTAAGCACATGAGGGAAGAGGGCCCTGCTCGTGAGAGCTTACATTCTAAAAGGGAGGGGTAGACAGACAGGGGTGAGACAGATGGGGTACATAGAGAGCATGGAACAGAGGTTTAGGATGAGATTTGGCTGGGTTTGGTGAAGAAGTGGGTCTTGAGAGCCCGTTTGAAGTTTTGTAGAGAGGTGGAGAGTCTGAGGGGGAGAGGTAGGGAATTCCAGAGAAGTGGTGCAGCACGTGAAAAATCTTGGAGGTAGGAGTGGGAGGAAGTAATCCGTAGGCAGGAGAGTCGGTGTGCATTAGCAGAGCGAAGAGGACGGGTGGGAGTGTAAAGCGAGATAAGATCAGAGATGTAGATGGGAGAGGAGTGGGTGAGGGCTTTGTAAGCAAGTGTGAGAAGCTTGAAATAGATTCTGAAAGGGAAGGGGAGCCAGTGAAGGACTAGTAAGAGAGGAGAGGTGGACGTAGTGCGTTTGGTGAGGAAAATGAGCCAGGCAGCAGCATTGAGGATAGATTGGAGTGGAGAGAGGTATTTGTCAGGAATGCCAGTCAGGAAGAGATTACAGCAGTCCAGTCTGGAGATGACCAGTGAGTGGATAAGAGTCTTAGTAGCATCCTGGGTCAGAAAGGGTCTGATCCTGGAAATATTTTTTAGATGAAAACGGCAGGTTTGTGAGAGGTGCTGAATGTGTGGTTTGAAGGAGAGGGAGGAGTCAAGGATTACTCCAAGACAGCGCGCTTGGGGGGTAGAGGAGATAGTAGTGCCATCAATAGATAATGAGATTGTAGGAGGTGAGATTATGCGGGAGGGAGGGAAGATGATCAGCTCGGTCTTAGACATGTTAAGTTTAAGAAAGCGCTGGGACATCCAGGAAGAGATAGCAGAGAGACAGTTGGAGATACGAGTGAGGAGAGTAGGGGAGAGGTCTGGAGAGGAAAGATAGATTTGAGTGTCATCAGCATAGAGATGATATTGGAAACCAAAAGAACTAATGAGCTTACCTAGTGAGGACGTATAGAGAGAGAAGAGAAGAGGACCAAGGACAGAACCTTGGGGTACCCCTACAGTTAGTGGAAGTGAGGGGGAGGTGGAGTCATGAGAGGAGACAGAGAATGAACGGTCAGAAAGGTAGGACGACAACCAAGAGAGGGCAGTGTTACGCAGACCAATGGAGTGAAGGATTTGCAGTAGGAGAGGATGGTCCACAGTGTCAAAAGCAGCAGAGAGATCAAGTAGAATAAGTAGAGAGTAGTGTCCCTTAGATTTAGCAGCATGGAGGTCATTGCATACTTTTGTAAGGGCAGTTTCAGTGGAGTGGAGAGGACGGAAGCCAGACTGGAATGGGTCAAGCAGTGAGTGTGAGGAAAGAAAGGAAGTAAGGCGGTTGTAGACAATACGCTCAAGGAGTTTGGAGGCAAAAGGGAGGAGAGAGATGGGTCGGTAGTTGGAGAGAGTGTTTGGATCAAGGGTAGGTTTTTTTAAGAATAGGAGAGATGAGAGCGTGCTTGAAGGCAGAGGGGACAGTGCCTGATGAGAGGGAGAGATTGAGAAGGTGGGAAAGATGGGAACAAGCAGAAGAAGAGAGGTGGCAAAGGAGGCGGGAGGGGATAGGGTCAAGTGGGGAGGTGGTGAGGGGACAGGAACGAATGAGGGCCATGACTTCCTCTCCAGATGCATGGGAGAAAGATGACAGAGTTGGTGCGAGGGATGGGGAGGGTTGGTAAGGGATGGGAGAAGGCTGGTTACTGATAGTCTGGTGTGATGTGATGTCCTGACGTATGGAGTCAATTTTGGATGTGAAGTAAGTGGCAAAGTCAAGAGCAGAGAGTGAGGAAGGTAGACGAGGTGGAGGTGGGCAGAGGAGTGAGTTGAGAGTGGCAAAGAGGCGCCGGGGGTTGGAAGACTGGGAGGAGATGAGGTTCTTGAAGTATGACTGTTTAGCAAGAGAAAGGGCAGCACTGAAGGATGAGAGCATAAGTTTGAAATGGAGGAAGTCTGCCTTAGAGCGTGATTTCCTCCAGTGTCGCTCAGCAGTACATGAGCATTTTTGCAGATATCTGGTGCATTTGGTGTGCCAGGGTTGAGGTGTTAATTTGCAAGGGTGAATAGTGGTTGGTGGAGCAACAGAGTCAAGAGCAGAAGTAAGGGAAGCATTGTATGTGGAAGTGGCTTGTTCAGGGCATGAGAGAGAGAGAATAGGAGAGAGAAGTGAGTCAAACAGGGAGGAAAGGAATGTGGTGTCAATAGCTTCAATGTTACGCTTAGTGATGGTAGCCTTAGGAGGTAGAGATGGGGAAGTCGAGAGAGATAGGTTGAAGGAGAGCAGGTGGTGGTCAGAGAGGGGAAATGGGGAGTTGGAAAAATCAGAAATATCACAGCGGTGAGTGAAGACCAGATCCAGTGAGCTCCCATTCACATGGGAGGGTGAGGAGGTCCACTGGGAGAGACCAAGTGAAGAGGTGAGGTTAAGGAGTTTAGAGGCAGGGGATTGTGTGGGGATGTCAATAGGGATGTTGAAATCGCCTAGGATAATGGTGGGAATGTCAGAAGAGAGGAAGTGAGGAAGCCAGGAAGCAAAGTTGTCGATGAATTTGGAAGCAGTGCCAGGGGGGGCGGTAAATGACAGCTACTCTAAGATGGACTGGTTGGAAGAGGCATATGGCGTGGACCTCAAATGTAGAGAATATAAGGGATGGTTCTGGTGGTATGAGTTGGTAGGAGTAACTAGAAGGTAAAAGGACCCCAACACCACCCCCATGGCGACCCCCAGGTCGGGGTGTGTGTGTGAATGTAAGGCCCCCAGCAGAGAGAGCAGCAGCAGTAGTAGTGTCAGAGGGCGTAATCCAAGTTTCAGTAATGGCTAGTAGGTGTAGGGAGTTGGAAATGAAAAGGTCATGAGTGGGGACCAGTTTGTTACAAACAGATCTGGCATTCCAGAGGGCACAGGATAGGGGGTATGAGTTTGTGGGAGAGATGTGAATTAGATTTTCAGGGTTGCTGTAGCGATGAGGTGGGATTAACTTTGAGGGCAGGGATGATGAGAGAGTAGTGATGGTACGGGTGCCTGAGCTAGGAGGGGAAACTGCAGGAGGTGGGCAGGGAGGGAGGTCAGTGTGATGTGGATGGGGGTGTGGGGAGGTGACAGGGAAGGGAGAGAGGGAGCAGGGCTGAGTTGTGGGGTAGCAGGACCATGGGGCAGAGGTGAATGAAAGTGGGGTAACAGGAAAGGTGGGGGAAGGAAACAGAGGGAAGGAGGGGAGACAGAGGAGGGGAGAGAGGAGGAGGTGGAGGAGACTAGTGGGGAAGGATAAAGATACATTATTAGGTAGACACTGAGTGATGTGGGGAGTATAAGAAAACCTTGACATAGTGTTAAGTAGGTAAATAGGTTGAAGTAGTGGAAGTAGGAGAGGAGACTGTAAGTCAATCCGAGCAGAAGAATTGCAGAAATGCAGGTGAGAAAAGCAGTGTAGGCTCAAGGGGTGTAGATTTAGTATGAAATGAGTCAAAAGCGTAGATAAAGTGGGTGCAGAAATGTATTTGGAGTGTAAGAAATGAAAGGATTGTGAGAGGTTTAAGAAGCAATGGTAATTATGTTAGATGTTTTAAGTGTTTGCAGGTAAAATTGCATTGGTGCAGCTGTGCTTAAAAAACAAAATTACAATAATACAGATACAGGCATTTGTAGGTGAAATGGATGGTTTATGAAATGTCCAAGTAAGGTAGTTCTGTGCTATGTAATCAGATGCAACAATCAGGAGGTGAGTGATCTGAGGAGTAAGTGACTCACATTTGTTATTAGTTCTTCAGTTTTCTTTGTTTTGTTAGATTGGTGTGCTTCTGTTTTCCTTCTTTTTCACTTCGATTGAACGCTGATTGAACACTGCTGTTATGTGTCAATTTTATCACGCTTTGATAAAAATGCACGCTTAGATCAATAAATGCACAGCCAAATGGCTTTGCACAGCCTACACCATTGGACTTAAGTAGAAGATATTACAAGTGAAACCAATAATTGAAATCTGTAACCACACCCCACCCCCTCAAATGCCAGGCAATAAATTACCTTAAAAACAACAACCAGGCATTCCACAAAGATTAAACTGGGTCTATATCATTCAAAACTTTAAAAAAGTACTTCAAAATCACATACTATGCAATAATGTTTCAATTTGCATAACCCAGCAGAATTAGCTTTGCATATATAGATATAGTGCAGCAGAATATATTGGTGGTTGTAGTCAATTGTAATTACCTGTAGGTGACAAGAAGAGAAGAAACGTCAATTCACAATCGATATCAGCTGAAGATAAATTAACGCTGATTGAACGCTGCTGTTATGTGTCAATTTTATCACGCTTTGATAAAAATGCACGCTTGGATCAATAAATGCACAGCCAAACGGCTTTGCACAGCCTACACCATTGGACTTAAGTAGAAGACTATTACAAGTGAAACCAATAATTGAAATCTGTAACCACACCCCACCCCCTCAAATGCCAGGCAATAAATTACCTTAAAAACAACAACAACCAGGCATTCCACAAAGATTAAACTGGGTCTATATCATTCAAAACTTTAAAAAAGTACTTAAAAATCACATACTATGCAATAATGTTTCAATTTGCATTACCCAGCAGAATTAGCTTTGCATATATAGATATAGTGCAGCAGAATATATTGGTGGTTGTAGTCAATTGTAATTACCTGTAGGTGACAAGAAGAGAAGAAACGTCAATTCACAATCGATATCAGCTGAAGATAAATTAACGCTGATTGAACGCTGCTGTTATGTGTCAATTTTATCACGCTTTGATAAAAATGCACGCTTGGATCAATAAATGCACAGCCAAACGGCTTTGCACAGCCTACACCATTGGACTTAAGTAGAAGACTATTACAAGTGAAACCAATAATTGAAATCTGTAACCACACCCCACCCCCTCAAATGCCAGGCAATAAATTACCTTAAAAACAACAACCAGGCATTCCACAAAGATTAAACTGGGTCTATATCATTCAAAACTTTAAAAAAGTACTTAAAAATCACATACTATGCAATATTGTTTCAATTTGCATTACCCAGCAGAATTAGCTTTGCATATATAGATATAGTGCAGCAGAATATATTGGTGGTTGTAGTCAATTGTAATTACTCAGCAGAATTAGCTTTTCATATATAGATATAGTGCAGCAGAATATATTGGTGGTTGTAGTCAATTGTAATTACCCAGCAGAATTAGCTTTGCAAATATAGATATAGTGCAGCAGAATATATTGGTGGTTGTAGTCAATTGTAATTACCCAGCAGAATTAGCTTTGCATATATATAGTGCAGCAGAATATATTGGTGGTTGTAGTAAATTGTAATTACCCAGCAGCAGCTCTACTGCACTCAACATCACCAGTGCTCACAATATATATAATGCTATATACTATGCCATAGTGGTGCTTACTATATAACACCTCCTACTGCGTTCCCCCTGGCAATGAGCATGACACCCAGAGAGTGAAACCCCTGGCAATGAGCATGACACCCAGCACGTGAAACTCTTGGCATTGAACAGTTTTTGTAAAAGTAATTAGAAGCTTTACTGTAGGGCATAGTGTATCACAGATATTGTGGTGAGTGACATAATATGTTCCAAAGGGCATTAATGTGTGGGGCTTAACATGGTGGAAATTACTGTACTTTTTTCCCTGTGGTGGCCGAGGTCTGTTGGTGCAGGGTCAAGAACTGGGGTGTAAGGTAGTCTTTGCCTGCAAGGCTACGCTCATTTTATGGAGACCATACCCATACATTTAAGTGTGGCATATACCTGCGCTTGCTCGCGGGGTGAGAACATCTCCCTAATTGAATTCAGCGATATGAATAGATGTTGTGCAGCAGCCACAGAAAGGGTTAATCTCTGCAGCTTGTCACTAAATTACATTGTTGCAATTTTAGCTGGGAGCTGCAATAATTACTCTAATACATAACACAGCCAACACTTCTATATTCACACAATATACTGCATGGTGAATATAGCAGTGGGTTGCAGAGAAAAACAATATGCTGGCAAAAAAATCCAATTGAGTGATTAAACAGCTCTTCATTTTCTGGCTTTATTTTTATGCTAACAAATTTGTTCTCTGAAAAGTGTCCACAAAGCCAAGTATCTGATTAACACCTTTGTAGGGATGGTTTTTCACCTATTACTAAATTAAACTTGCTTCATTGGAAAGGCAGCAAGATGCATCGTCATTTCAATATCTACTGAAATAATACAGGTTGACACCAGGAAACATTAACGCCACTGCATCCTTGCTGCTTTCTCATGTGGAAGTCTGTTTAATGTGAAAACAAGGTGATATCTAATTAGCACACAGGTAAGGAATTAAGAAAATCTTTATTTAAGGGTGAAGATGTTTCTCACAAAATCGTTACCCCAATGCATCATTGAAATTCAAGCTGGAAAGATGATTTTAATATATCACTTGTACATTTTGTATTGCTCTTCTGGTGACAATGTAGTTTGTTTTTGTCAATTACCATTTTAATAATAGGGTAAAGAAAATTAAGTGGATTTTTGAAAGAAAACAATACTATCAATATACTATTAAACAAATTAAAATGGTAAAAGTTATTGTACTTTAAGTAAAAATAAAAGAGCTAAAATATCCATCCCAATTTTGGATTACTTTAATTAAAAAAAAATGCATATAGCAGAGGATAGTTTCAATCTGCCTACCTCTGGGTTATGGGCCCAGCATGCTTCCATTGCAGTACTCTGCTGCACATGTAAGTGCAAGAGATCCTGAAGCACTCACTCATCATGGGAAAGTACCAATGTGTTTCTTTGTTGGTTGATGGAAGAAACATCTTACAAAAACTCTCCAGATTATTGACTTTTTAAAGTTTTTCTAGGAAACGTTCTAGATGAATGCTTATTAGCCTTTGTCAGTATGTACTTTTTGCAAAGTGTCTCTGTGGCGCAATCGGTTAGTGTGTTCGGCTATTAACCAAAAGGTTGGTGGTTCAATCCCACCCAGGGACGTAATTGACCTTGTGATCGGATTTTGGTGATATTTAAGTAGACAAGTCAAAATTTCAAACCCCCTGTTATGGTGTGGGTACCTGGCCTTCCCTGATGTAATCAGAGTTAGATTTGATTCAGTGATTTTATAAAAACAGCTAGGAAGCACAATTTAGCAGTAGGTTGCAGAGAAAAAAAATATGCTGGCAGAAAAATCCAATTGAGTGATTAAACAGCTCTTCATTTTCTGGCTTTATTTTTATGCTAACAAATTTGTTCTCTGAAAAGTGTCCACAAAGCCAAGTCTCTGATTAACACCTTTGTAAGGATGGTTTTTCACCTATTGCTAAATTAAACTTGCTTCATTGGAAAGGCAGCAAGATGCATCCTCATTTCAATGTCTACTGAAATAATACAGGTTGACACCAGGAAACATTAACGCCACTGCATCCTTGCTGCTTTCTCATGTGGAAGTCTGTTTAATGTGAAAACAAGGTGATATCTAATTAGCACACAGGTAAGGAATTAAGAAAATCTTTATTTAAGGGTAAAGATGTTTCTCACAAAATCGTTGCCCCAATGCATCATTGAAATTCAACCTGGAAAGATGATTTTAATATATCACTTGTACATTTTGTATTGCTCTTCTGGTGACAATGTAGTTTGTTTTTGTCAATTACCATTTTAATAATAGGGTAAAGAAAATTAAGTGGATTTTTGAAAGAAAACAATACTGTCAATATACTATTAAAACAAATTAAAATGGTAAAAGTTATTGTACTTTAAGTAAAAATAAAAGAGCAAAAATATCCATCCCAGTTTTGGATTACTTTAATTAACAAAAAAAATGCATGTAGCAAAGGATAGTTTCAATCTGCCTACCTCTGGGTTATGGGCCCAGCATGCTTCCATTGCAGTACTCTGCTGCACATGTAAGTGCAAGAGATCCTGAAGCACTCACTCATCATGGGAAAGTACCAATGTGTTTCTTTGTTGGTTGATGGAAGAAACATCTTACAAAAACTCTCCAGATTATTGACTTTTTAAAGTTTTTCTAGGAAACGTTCTAGATGAATGCTTATTAGCCTTTGTCAGTATGTTCTATTTGCAAAGTGTCTCTGTGGCGCAATCGGTTAGTGTGTTCGGCTATTAACCAAAAGGTTGGTGGTTCAATCCCACCCAGGGATGTAATTGTCATTCCAGTCTGCAGAAGTCTGGTATTCGGGAGTTGTCATCTCATCCAAAGAGGTCGTTTGGTTCCCTGGAGTCCTGACTGATCACCGTTTTATATCCAGTGGTGTTCGTGAGTTGCGGCTCTGCCGTGTGTTGCGGCTCAGCCGCTTTACCTTTTATATTTTGTGTTTGGAGCATTTGCGGAGGGTTCCGCTTCCACAAGTCCTCTCTGGTACGTGGCGGTGCCGGGTAGGAGAATTGGACAAGTGGATATTTTGGTTGTCCTTTTTCCTGGCGGTTTCTCCGCACATATTATAGTTTTGAGTTTGCTTAGCCCCTGGCCTGGTTGTTTAGTTAGAGGGCCTCTTGTTATCACCCTGTCTCGGGTTTCCCTTTGTCTCTCATTAAGACCGGGGGGCATCAAAGTTGGGCAGACATAATCCGCCCTTCAAACGCGGCTGCCAAGGGCTCAAGAAACCATAGTCTCGCAGGGGATTTCTGACAACACGGGTGAGACAACAGAGTTAGGGCGCCAGAGGCTATTTTCCTGTCCTGCTCCCTTCCCCAGCATTCCGTTCCAGTGCTCCAGTCCTTGCCATAAGATCTTCTCTGACCAGAGTGCTGGAATCATAACATTATTACCGGCCATACCAAAACTTAAAATTAAACGGGGTTTAATTTTTTCTCATTCAGTTTTGTGAGAGTTTATCGGCCTCATGAATCCAACAGGTTTAGGGCCAAATCCTGGTCAGCTCTTAGTCAGCCAGATTCAAGAACTTACTCAGATGGTTCAGGATCTTTCTCTTTGGGTGAAGTCGCAGGAAGATCTTTTGCGAGCTTCCCCAAGGGTAGTCCCTGAACCAAAGATGCATTTGCCTGACCGTTTTTCTGGTGATAGAAAAGAGTTTTTTAATTTTAAAGAATCCTGTAAACTTTATTTTCGTTTAAGACCGACTTCCTCGGGTACTGAATCTCAGCGGGTCGGGATTATTATTTCTTTGCTCCAGGGGGATCCTCAGACCTGGGCATTTGGTTTAAGAGCAGAGGATCCGGCATTGTTGTCAGTTGACGCTTTTTTTGAGTCTTTAGGGCTCTTGTATGATGACCCTGATAGAGAGGCGTCCGCTGAAAGTCAGTTGCGCGCTCTCAGACAGGGTAGAAATCCTGCAGAGGTTTATTGTACGGAGTTTCGCCGTTGGTCGAACGACTGTGGCTGGAATGACCCAGCCCTGCGCAGTCAGTTTCGCCTCGGCTTATCAGAGTCTATAAAAGACAGTCTCCTTCAGTACCCCGCTCCTGAGACTCTCGATAAACTCATGGAGCTTTCTATTAAGATTGATCGTCGTCTCAGAGAGCGGAGGGCTGAAAAAGGAGCACCTGTAAGGTCAAGTCCGTGTGTATATTCCATTCCTGAAGACGTAGAGGAGACCATGCAGATGGGTCTCTCCCGGCTGTCTCCTGAAGAAAGAGCCAGAAGGCAAAATTCTGGTCTTTGTCTGTACTGTGGGGGTAAGGGACATTTTGCTCGTAATTGTCCGAACAAGTCGGGAAACGCTTTGACCAGGTGAATTGTGAGGGGGTTCACCTAGGTCTGCAGCTTATCTCCTCGAATAACTCCCTTTTAGTCCCAGTTAAAGTTTCCTTTGGCAGCCTCAGTTCTTCGGTGTCGGCTTTTGTTGACAGTGGAGCTGCAGGAAACTTTATGGATTTAACTTGGGCTAAGGCCTTAGGCATTCCTCAGTTACCTTTGGGTAGGTGTGTCACCATGCATGGCTTAGATGGGAGTCCGCTGTCTAATGGGATTATTTCTCTCCGTACACCCCCTGTACTACTTACAGTAGGAGCTCTACATTCCGAGAAAATCGAGTTCTTTCTTACACATTGCCCAGCAGTTCCAGTTGTTCTGGGTCACCCTTGGCTGGCCTTTCATAATCCCACCATTGATTGGCGGTCGGGGGAGATTTCACATTGGGGTACTTTTTGTGATAAGGAATGTATCACGTTTCCAGTCAGAGTAGCAGCTATCATTCCAGAACTCATTCCGGTGGAATACCAGGAGTTTGCTGATGTTTTCTCCAAAGGCAATGCGGACATTCTGCCTCCCCATCGGCCTTATGATTGTGCTATTGAGTTAATTCCTGGTGCCGCATTGCCAAAGGGAAGATTATATGCATTATCCGGGCCAGAAACTGCGGCTATGAATGATTATGTAAAGGAGAGCCTTGAGAAAGGATTTATTAGACCATCAAAATCTCCTTTAAGTGCAGGCTTCTTCTTTGTGGAGAAAAAGGATGGCTCGCTTAGACCTTGCATTGATTTTAGAGCCCTGAATAAGATCTCAGTTAAAAACACCTATCCTTTGCCGTTGATTTCTGTACTCTTTGATCAGTTACGTTCTGCTGTGATTTTTTCTAAAATTGACCTTAGAGAAGCGTACAACCTCATCCGAATTAAATCTGGAGATGAGTGGAAAACGGCCTTCAGTACTCAGTCGGGTTACTACGAATACCTGGTGATGCCGTTCGGCCTGTCCAATGCTCCGGCAGTTTTTCAAGACCTCATTAACGATGTGCTCCGTGACTTCCTAGGGAAATTCGTGGTCGTTTACTTAGACGACATCCTGATTTTTTCTAAATCAATGGAACAACATGTTACCCAGGTGCGTCTGGTTCTTCAAAAGTTATGTGAGAATCATTTATATGCCAAGCTGGAGAAGTGTGAGTTTCATGTCACGGAAGTATCTTTTTTAGGGTACATAATTTCCCCTCAGGGATTTTCCATGGAACCAAAGAAACTCCAGGCCATCCTTAGTTGGGTGCAACCCACCAATTTAAAAGCAATTAAGCGTTTTTTAGGGTTTGCGAATTATTATAGGAGGTTCATTCATTCTTTTTCTGACCTGGTTGCTCCCATTGTAGCTCTGACAAAGAAAGGAGCGGATCCTACCAACTGGTCGCGTGAAGCTGAGTTGTCCTTCCGGGCCTTGAAACAAGCCTTTGTCTCGGCTCCAGTCCTCAGACATCCTAATCCGGAATTGCCCTTTGTGGTGGAGGTTGATGCCTCGGAGGTTGGAGTGGGGGCTATCCTTTCTCAAAAGGATCCGGAGTCTCTGGAGTTACATCCTTGTGCCTTTATGTCCAGGAAATTCTCCTCCGCTGAATCCAACTATGACGTTGGTAATCGGGAGTTACTGGCGGTAAAATGGGCTTTCGAGGAGTGGAGGCATTGGCAGGAGGGAGCAAAACATACTATTTCGGTATTGACTGACCATAAGAACCTGCAATACATTGAATCGGCTAAGCGGCTTAATGCCCGGCAGGCACGTTGGGCATTATTTTTTACGCGTTTCAAATTTATAATCACTTTCAGGCCTGGTTCCAAGAATACTAAGGCTGATGCCCTGTCACATAGCTTTCTTCCGGTTCACAATAACAATCCTGTTACCCCCATACTTCCATCTTCGGTCATCTGGGCGGGCCTCACACAAGATTTATTTACCCAGTTAAAACAGCTTCAACACCAAGCTCCTAGAATTACTCCTGCTGGTCGTCTTTACGTCCCTGAGTTTTTGAGAGTTACTGTTTTAACGGAATTCCATGATAACAAAGTTTCAGGGCATCCAGGAGTCTCTAAGACATTGGAGTTAGTCTCTCGCTCAGTATGGTGGCCTGGTCTTTCTAAAGACGTCAAGGAATTTGTTTATTCATGTCAGGTTTGTGCACAGCATAAGGTTCCCCGTTCCTTGCCCATCGGGCAACTTATGCCCTTAAATGTTCCTCTCAGGCCGTGGTCTCATATTTCCATGGATTTTGTGGTTGACCTTCCCCTTTCAGCCGGATTCCGAGTCATATGGGTGGTAGTGGACCGTTTTAGTAAAATGGCTCATTGTATTGCTCTTCCCCGATTGCCTTCTGCCCAAGGGTTGGCAGTTTTGTTTCTCCGCCATGTATTCAGGCTTCATGGGTTGCCTACTGATATTGTTTCTGATCGGGGTCCACAATTCATCGCACAATTCTGGAAATGTTTTTGTGCCTCATTGAAGATGAAATTGTCGTTAACATCCGGTTACCACCCACAATCCAACGGGCAAACCGAACGAGTTAACCAATCATTGAAACAATATTTGCGCTTGTATTCAGCCAAACTCCAGAATGATTGGTCCGAGTTTCTTCCGTTGGCTGAATTTGCTTACAATAATTCTTGTCATTCCTCCACTAAAGAGTCTCCATTCTTTTCAGTTTTTGGTTTTCACCCCAGAGCTAATTCTTTTTTTCATCATTCCTCAGTCTCCTCGCTTACCTTAACCTCCCATCTCAGAGCCATTTGGAAAAAGGTGCACCTTGCTCTCAGAAAAGCGGCCTTTCGAGAGAAGAAATTTTCTGACAGGCTCCGACGTCCTTGCACTTTTAAGGTGGGAGATAGGGTGTGGTTGTCGACTCGCAACATCAGGCTTCGACAATCCTCAGCTAGACTGGGACCCAAATTTATTGGGCCATTTCTTATTATTAAAAGAGTCAACCCAGTTGCCTTTCGGTTACGTTTACCAAGATCTCTCAGGATTGGAAATACGTTTCATTGTTCCCTGTTGAAACAATATGTTTCTTCCAGTAGATTTCCTCGGAAGATCTCTCAGGGTAGATCTCCAGTGGATGTACAGGGACAACAGGAGTTCTTGGTAGAGAAGGTTCTCGATTCCAAATTGTCCCGGGATCGGCTGTATTTTCTGGTTCACTGGAAAGGCTATGGTCCGGAGGAAAGGTCTTGGGTCCTGGATAAGGATCTTCATGCCCCGAGGCTCAAGAGGGCATTTTTTCGGGAATTTCCTCAGAAACCTGGCTTTAGGGGTTCCTTGACCCCTCCTCAAGGGGGGGGTACTGTTAGGCGCCGGGGTCCGCTTGATGGTCTGCGCGGCCCGGCGCCTAGCAACTAGAGATGCCGTGCACGTACAGCCGCCGGCTCCCTAGCAACGCTAGACGCCGGGCGCGCTGAGCCGCACGGACCCTAGCAATGGGGACGCCACTGGCGGACCGCGTTCCCCGTTGCTAGGCTTTAGGAAATTAAGATATTCACCTGCTCTCTGGCCGTGCAGCAAGGCAGCTGCACGGCATTTATTCTAATCAGCCATTAGCAGCTGATTGGAGGACTCCTTGTTAAATACACTCCCAGGGCTTCTCACAGATGCCGGTAATAGCTTCCTGCATGCTGCCTTTGTTTGCTGAGAGTCTGTTTCCAGTCCTGCTGTATCCGGTCATTCCAGTCCGCAGAAGTCCGGTATTCGGGAGTTGTCATCTCATCCCAAGAGGTCGTTTGGTTCCCTGGAGTCCTGACTGATCACCGTTTTATATCCAGTGGTGTTCGTGAGTTGCGGCTCTGCCGTGTGTTGCGGCTCAGCTGCTTTACCTTTTATATTTTGTGTTTGGAGCATTTGCGGAGGGTTCCGCTTCCACAAGTCCTCTCTGGTACTCGGCGGTGCCGGGTAGGAGAATTGGACAAGTGGATATTTTGGTTGTCCTTTTTCCTGGCGGTTTCTCCGCACATATTATAGTTTTGAGTTTGCTTATCCCCTGGCCTGGTTGTTTAGTTAGAGGGCCCCTTGTTATCACCCTGTCTCGGGTTTCCCTTTGTCTCTCATTAAGACCGGGGGGCATCGAAGTTGGGCAGACATAATCCGCCCTTCAAACGCGGCTGCCAAGGGCTCAAGAAACCATAGTCTCGCAGGGGATTTCTGACAACACGGGTGAGACAACAGAGTTAGGGCGCCAGGGGCTATTTTCCTGTCCTGCTCCCTTCCCCAGCATTCCGTTCCAGTGCTCCGGTCCTTGCCATAAGATCTTCTCTGACCAGAGTGCTGGAATCATAACACATACTGGACACAGAAGAGGTTTTCTTCCAGTGGAAAGGCTATGGAGATCCAGAGTCTGGTCAAACAAATTCTGAAACCAGCAAGAGTGTTAATCCATCAATGCATTCAGTTGCTGGGGAAGATGGTTGTGGCCTACGAGGCCATTCAGTTTGGCAGGTTCCATGCCAGAGTGTTCCAGTGGGACCTGTTGGACAATTGGTCCGGATCCCACCTACACATGCACCGGAGGATAATCCTGTCTTCCAAGACCAGAATCTCACTCCATTGGTGGCTGCACAGTTCTCACCTCCTAGAGGGGCGATGGTTCGGGATCCAGGACTGGATCCTAGGGACCACAGATGCAACCCTCCGAGGCTGGGGAGCAGTCACACAGGGGGAAAACGTCCAAGGAAGATGGTCAAGTCAGGAAAGTTGTCTCCACATAAATGTTCTGGAGTTAAGGGCCATTTAATAACTGCAGACACAGTACACACTGGGACGGGTGCCCAGCATCCTCAACAGATTAAGAGAAAAGGATTTACCGGTAGGTATTAAATCCTAGTTTCTCTAACGTCCTAGAGGATGCTGGGGACTCCGTAAGGACCATGGGGATAGACGGGCTCCACAGAGTTCATGATCTTCACTGAGGTAGCGTACAGCACTGCAGCTGTGCGCCATTGCTCCCATACACCTCACATACTCCGGTCACTGTAAGGGTGCAGGGCGCAGGGGGGGCGCCCTGGGCAGCAATATAAACCTCTTTTTGGCAAAAATATAACATATATACAGCTGGGCACTGTATATATGTATGAGCCCAAACCAATTTTACAGTTTAAGCGGGACAGAAGCCCGCCGCCGAGGGGGCGGGGCTTCTCCCTCAGCACTCACCAGCGCCATTTTTTCTCCACAGCACCGCTGAGAGGAAGCTCCCCGGACTCTCCCCTGCTTATACCACGGTAGAGAAGAGGGTTGAAAAGAGAGGGGGGGCACATAATTCGGCGCAAATTACATACAGCAGCGCTACTGGACAAACATTAAGTTACTGTGTTATTCCTTGGTTATATAGCGCTGGGGAGTGTGCTGGCATACTCTCTCTCTGTCTCTCCAAAGGGCCTTGTGGGGAAACTGTCTTCAGAAAAAGTATTCCCTGTGTGTGTGGTGTGTCGGTACACGTGTGTCGACATGTCTGAGGAAGAAGGCTATATTAGAGAGGAGCGGGAGCAAATGAATGTGGTGTCTCCGCTGACACCTGATTGGATGGATATGTGGAATGTTTTAAATGCTAGTGTAAACTCATTGTACAAAAGATTAGACAAGGCTGAAGCTTTGGGACAGTCAGGGACTCAACCCATGCCTGATCCTATGTTGCAGGGACTGTCAGGGTCTCATAAGCGCCCACTATCCCAGATTGTTGACACAGATACCGACACGGATTCTGACTCCAGTGTCGATTACGATGATGCAAAGTTACAGCCAAAATTGGCAAAATCCATTCGATATATGATTATGGCAATAAAAGATGTTTTGCACATCACAGAGGAACCCCCTGTCCCTGACAAGAGGGTACATATGTACAAGGGAAAGAAGCCTGAGGTAACCTTTGAGGGGGCCACACGAGCTGAACGAGTTATGTGAAAAAGCTTGGGAATCTCCAGATAAAAGACTGCAGATTTCCAAAAGGATTCTTATGGCGTATCCTATTCCATCAACGGATAGGTTACGATGGAAATCCTCCCGTAGGATGGACAAAGCATTAACACGCACAGCTACAGTTGGAAAATCAATTTTTTTACCTTATGTTCCCTCACAGCATAAGAAAGCTCCGCATTATCAAATGCAGTCCTTTCGGTCACAAAGAAACAAGAAAGTGCGAGGTGCGTCCTTTCTTGCCAGAGGTAGGGGCAGAGGAATAAAGCTGCACAACACAGCTAGTTCCCAGGAACAGAAGTCCTCCCCGGCCTCTACAAAATCTACCTCATGACGCTGGGGCTCCACTGGCAGAGTCCGGCCCATGTGATGTCATGCAGCTGCTCTGACCACGCCTCCTGTTTCTCCGTTGCCGACCCCATTTTGAAACCGTGCCCCCGCACCGCTCCATCTCCGACTTGGAAATGGAGTGTTGTTGACCCCCCTCCCCCCCCCCCTTCACCGATTCACAGGCAGAGGTGATCGCATTATCTGCGGGGTGCCGCAGAAAATGTAGGCGTATGCTCTTCGCAGTTTTTGCAGTTGGATTGCGATCCAACCTGAATCAGGCCCCATTACCTATCACAATGCACTGCGGGTAGTACAAAATGGGGTTAATATAGGAGAAAAAACCCCAGAGCTGTGCTCCTTAACTGTCCCTGGTGGCTAGTGGAGCGGCTGCCCAGTAATCAGTGTCCACGCCAGTGCGCAAACGGCCCGCCCCCATCAGCGGCCTCGTGATCCCGGAGGGCGGTGTGTGTGTGTGACTGACCTTAGGAAGAAACCGGAGCCTCCGCTGCAGTGACCCAGCAACCGGGGCACGGGAGTATACTGCACCACTGGGAGTGATGGAGCTGCAGTAAAGAGGTCTATTAGACCTAGCCTGCTGCAGCCCTTGTAGATTCTTATAAAAAAAAGTTCTTCTTTTCTTGCCAAAATTAATAGCTAAGAATAGGCTGCCTGAGGCAGCCCCCTGTTAAGTGGCCTGCTACTGAAGGCACCAACTACAAACTGAGCTCCCTGTTCATGGAAGCGAGGTTATAGAGGAGGGGGCGCTGAGCATCTTGGGAACAGTCAAAAGCTTTGAGCCTGTTGGTGCCTCAGATCAAGATCCTACTCTGGTGTACATATACAATGTGAATCCTTGTGGAGTCCAGTGTACCCCACAGAAGAAATGAATGCGTCACACCCATTGGCAGCAACATTAGAATAGCTGCTGATGGGCACAATTGAGAAAGGAAGGGGGGAAACATTTGAATCCAGCACATATATGTAATTTGAATATGTAATTTGTACCTTCCTACTTTAAAATGTAATGGATGAACCTCACCCTGTGAGAACTATCTTCATGATCAAGAGATCTCATATGCAAGATAAGTATGTGTTGGGATAGGGCTGTGGAGGGCGGCTGCACGGGCACACCCCTGTCAAGTTAAGGAGATTCAACTGAGGAAGCACAAGGGAACTCTCATCTGGGAACAACAACTGCAAGGAGAACACATTTTCAGACGAATGTGGGAGGGCAGAAGGCTGCCTAATACTGAAGCACCCCCAAACAACAAACCAAATGCAACAACTACTGCAAGCATTCCTGGGGGAAGGCCTGCAGCAGATGGATTTGCATATAGTGATGTCATCCAAGCAGTGGGCATAGTTGGCTGCAACCCTCGTCTGCATATGAAAAGAGAAAAGGGTCACGCAGGGCATGGCGGCCTTTGTGGGGTTGCGCTTGGATGACCCCTAAATCGCTTTATACACCCCCACCCCCCATCAGTGTGGGCTCATGTTGGCCATGCCCCAGCCCCTGAAGCATTCAAGCTGATTTCTTGCAGCAGCTGGACCCAGAAACAGCTCCAGAGTTGCTTTACAAGACAAGTAAAAGGGTGTGAGCCCTGCAGCACCACCTGTAGTTTGCATACACACATATATAGGACAGCATCTCTTATATGCCCCAGGGTCAATAAAATAGTATCCTTATCTAGGGTATCCATCCCCTCAGATAAGGTATCCGTCCATGCCGCTACAGCACTACACACCCAGGCCGACGCAATTGCCGGTCTGAGTAAGGTACCTGAATGTGTATAAATGGACTTCAGGGTAATCTCCTGTTTGCGGTCAGCAGACTCTTTGAGGGTAGCCGTATACTGGGACGGGAGGGCTACCTTCTTGGATAAGCGTGTTAATGCTTTGTCCACCCTAGGGGAGGATTCCCATCGTAACCTATCCATTGATGGGAAAAGATACGCCATAAGAATCCTTTTGGAAATCTGCAGTCTTTTATCTGGAGATTCCCAAGCTTTTTCACATATCTCGTTCAGCTCGTGTGACCCCCTCAAAGGTTTCCTCAGGCTTTTTCACCTTGTACATATGTACCCTCTTGTCAGGGACAGGGGGTTCCTCTCTGATGTGCAAAACATCTTTTATTGCCATAATCATATATCGAATGGATTTTGCCAATTTTGGCTGTAACTTTGCATCATCGTAATCGACACTGGAGTCAGAATCCGTGTCTGTATCTGTGTCAACAATCTGGGATAGTGGGCGCTTATGAGACCCTGACAGTCCCTGCAACATAGGATCAGGCATGGGTTGAGACCCTGACTGTCCCAAAGCTTCAGCCTTGTCTAATCTTTTGTGCAATGAGTTTACACTAGCATTTAAAACATTCCACATATCCATCCAATCAGCTGTCGGCGGAGACACCACATTCATTTGCTCCTGCTCCTCTCTAATATAGCCTTCTTCCTCAGACATGTCGACACACGTGTACGGACACACCACACACACAGGGAATGCTTTTTCTGAAGACAGTTTCCCCACAAGGCCCTTTGGAGAGACAGAGAGAGAGTATGCCAGCACACACCCCAGCGCTATATAACCCAGGAATACACAGTAACTTAATGTTTGCCCAGTAGTACTGCTGTATGTAATTTGCGCCAAATTATGTGCCCCCCCCCTCTTTTCAACTCTCTTGTCTACCGTGGTATAAGCAGGGGAGAGTCCGGGGAGCTTCCTCTCAGCGGTGCTGTGGAGAAAAAATGGCGCTGGTGAGTGCTGAGGGAGAAGCCCCGCACCCTCGGCGGCAGGCTTCTGTCCCGCTTAAACTGTAAAATTGGCGGGGGCTCATACATATATACAGTGCCCCGCTGTATATGTGTTATATTTTTGCCAAAAAAAGGTTTATATTGCTGCCCAGGGTGCCCCCCCCCCCCTGCGCCCTGCACCCTTACAGTGACCGGAGTGTGTGAGGTGTATGGGAGCAATGGCGCACAGCTGCAGTGCTGTGCGTTACTTCAGTGAAGATCATGAAGTCTTCTGCCGCCTCTGAAGTCTTCTTTTCTTCTCATACTCACCCGGCTTCTATCTTCCGGCTCTGCAAGGGGGACGGAGGCGCGGCTCTGGGACGGACGGCGAGGGTGAGATCCTGCGTACCAATCCCTCTGGAGCTAATGGTGTCCAGTAGCCTAAGAAGCTGGACCTTGCAACTCAGAGAGTAGGGCTGCTTCTCTCCCCTCAGTCCCTCGATGAGGGAGTCTGTTGCCAGCAGTGCTCCCTGAAAATTAAAAACCTAACAAAATACTTTCTGTCAGAAAGCTCAGGAGAGCTCCTGAAAAGCACCCAGTCTCCACTGAGCACAGTATCAAACTGAGGTCTGGAGGAGGGGCATAGAGGGAGGAGCCAGTGCACACCCAGAACTAAAGTCTTTCTTAAAGTACCCATGTCTCCTGCGGAGCCTATCTATCCCCATGGTCCTTACGGAGTCCCCAGCATCCTCTAGGACGTTAGAGAAAATAGGATTTTAATACCTACCGGTAAATCCTTTTCTCTTAGTCCGTAGAGGATGCTGGGCACCCGTCCCAGTGCGTACTGTGTCTGCAGTTATTAAATGGCCCTTAACTCCAGAACATTTATGTGGAGAAAACTTTCCTGACTTGACCATCTTCCATGGATGTTTTCCCCCTGTGTGACTGCTCCCCAGCCTCGGAGGGTTGCATCCATGGTCCCTAGGATCCAGTCCTGGATCCCGAACCATCGCCCCTCTAGGAGGTGAGAACTGTGCAGCCACCAATGGAGTAAGATTCTGGTCTTGGAAGACAGGATTATCCTCCGGTGCATGTGTAGGTGGGATCCGGACCACTTGTCCAACAGGTCCCACTGGAACACTCTGGCATGGAACCTGCCAAACTGAATGGCCTCGTAGGCCGCAACCATCTTCCCCAGCAACAGAATGCATTGATGGATTAACACTCTTGCTGGTTTCAGAATTTGTTTGACCAGACTCTGGAACTCCATAGCCTTTCCACTGGAAGAAAGCCTCTTCTGTGTCCAGTATGACTCCCAGAAACAACAACCGCGTCATTGGGACCAACTGCGATTTTGGCAAGTTTAGGAGCCAACCATGTTGTTGAAGAACTGTCAGGGAGAGTAGATGTTTTGCACCAACTGGTCCCTGGATCTCGCCTTTATCAGGAGATCATCCAAGTACGGCATAATTGTGACTCCTTGCTTGCGAAGGAGAACCATCATTTCCACCATCACCCTGGTGAAAATCCTCGGAGCCGTGGACAGACCAAACGGCAACGTCTGAAATTGGTAATGACAATCCTGAATTGCAAACCTCAGGTAGCTTGATGCAGTGGCTAAACGGGAACATGTAATTAGGCATCCTTATGTCTACCAAAACCATGAAATCTCCTTCCTCCGGACTGGAGATCCCTACCCTGAGAGATTCCATCTTGAAATTGAATTTCTTTAGGTAGAAATTGAGGGATTTCAGATTTAAGATTGGTCTGACTGAGCCGTCCGGCTTCGGGAGCACGAAGAGGCTTGAATAAAAACCTTCTCCCTGCTGACTAAGGCCGATTTGAACAATCGGTGAGGGGGAACGTCTTGAAACCCCAGTTTGTACCCTTGTGACACTATTTGTAAAACCCACGAGTCCAGGTCCAAATTAATCCAGAACTGACTGAAGTGTTTTAGACGTGCCCCCACTGGTGTGGGCTCCTGCAAGAGAGCCCCAGCGTCATGCAGTGGATTTGGCAGAAGCAGAGGACGATCTCTGCTCCTGCGATCTTGAAGAGGCTACAGACCTCTTCCCTCTTCTCCTTCCTCTACCTGCAAAGAAAGGGGAATCTTAACTTCTTGCATATCTATTGGGACAAAATGACTGCGTTAGACAATGATGCGTCTTCATCCGTTGAGAGGGAACATAGGGCAAGAAGGTTGACTTACCTGCGGGAGCTGCCGAGATCAAATTAACTAGGCCGTTGCCAAACAAGGCTTCACCTTCATAGGGAAGAGACTCCCTTTCTTCTTGGAGTCAGCATCAGCATTCCCTTGGTGAATCCACAATGCCCTCCTATCCGAGACTGCCATGAAATTGGCCCGTGAACTCAAGAGTCCTATATCCCTTGCAGTCGTAAGTATGCTGCAGTGTCCTTGATATGATCCAACGTAAGGAGTATCCCATCTCTCCAAGATATCTATATCGGAAGACAAGGTATTCGACCAATTCTTGAATACTACTACTCACCCATGCGCATGTAATGGCAGGTCTAAGTAATGTACCCGTGGTTACATAACTAGAAATAATGTAGCTTCCTGCATACGATCCGCTGGATTTGTGACAGGGCCCCGTGCAGAACAGGGGGTGACTCCCACTTTATTCTGTCCGCAGCAGGAAATGAATAAACAATCGGAAACCTTTTGGGGATTTGAAACCATCTTGTCGAGCTGGCCCAGACTTTCTCAAACAGAGATGGAGGAACGTTACATCAGCTTTCATTATATATCTATATATACATACATATAGACCCCTTTGTCAGGAACAGCAGGGTCCTCAGTGATGTTAATATGTCCTTAATATCCACAATCATGTACTGAATGCTCCTTGCCAATATTGGATCTAATCAGGAAATATTATGGTCGACATAGGAATCAGTATCCGAGTCAGTATCAGTGTGTAGTAACATTTTTGCGTGCCTGAGGGAAAAGAAGCATAGCCATGAACATCACATCTATTCTCTACGTCTGTGTCTGGGACACAGATTTATCCAACCTCACTCTGATATTATTGAAACTTTCACCCAGTCAGTTATTGGTGGTGCCAACAGGGCCACCATCATATGTCTGCATTCCTAATATAGTTTCCTCTTGGGAAAAACATTCAGCCACCGACATGTTGACACACATGTACCAAGTACCCACAGACACATCGGCTTATGGGGGATAGACCTACAGTAAATCTGTCAGAGAGACAGAGAGGATTTTTTAGCTCACAACCCAGCGCCAAAAGTACACAGTCTGGGAAATAATAAACTCTATAGTGATAGACTTGTAACGCTCTATAGATGTGCTGGTGAGGTGAGGAAGAAGCCCCGCCGCTGTAATGGCACGCTTCTGTCCCGCTCAGAAACAAATAATTAATTACGCTGGCGGGGTAAGGACAGTGCCCAGGCACTAATGTCCACTTTTGCCAGCCTTTTGTGAGGAATTTATGCTGCCCAGGGTGCCCCCCCCCCCACCCACCCACATGCCCTGCACCCTGCAGTGCCTGTGTTTGTGTGGAAGCATGGCGCACAGCATTCCGCTCGCTGCGTGGTACCTCAGAATGCCGTCACTGGAGAAGAAGTCTTCTGTTCTTCTGCTACTCGCCTGTCTTCTGACTTCTGGCTCTGTAAGGGGGTGATGGCAGGCTACGGGAGTGGGCATCTAGGCGTACCCAGCGATCAGCACCCTCAGGAGCTAATGGTGTCCTGTCAGCCAGAAGCAGAGCCATTGAACTCACTAGAAGTTGGTCATACTTCTCTCCCCTAAGTTCCACGAAGCAGGGAGACTGTTGCCAGCAGCCTCCCTGAAAATAAGAAAAACTAACATAAGTCTTTTCAGAGAAACTCAGTAGAGCTCCCCTGTAGTGCATCCAGTCTCACTGGGCACAATTCTAAAACTGGAGTCTGGAGGAGGGGCATAGAGGGAGGAGACAGTTCACACCCTTTGAAAGTCTTAAAGTGCCCATGTCTCCTGCGGATCCCGTCTATACCCCATGGTTCTTAATGTGATCCCAGCATCCTCTAGGACGTATGAGAAAACAAATAACGCACACACGAGGAGGAGAGAACAAAGGAAGCTATAAGGAGGGGAGGGGAGGGGAGGGGGGGGGGGAGGTAAGGTAGTAAATGGATATTGGATAAACTACAACCTTATACATATTCATTAATGTACCAGTAGTTAGAAGTAGAAGAGCTCTAACAGAAACCACAAAGCTTATCTAAAGCCACACCACACTGGATATGCCCAATCTCATTTGATCTTTGAAGCAAAGCAGTATTGGACTTTGTTACTACCAAGCAGTCTCCCATCCATGTATTATCAGATTCTTTAGGTGTTTTTAAACTACCAACACCCTTTTCTTGGTACTGTACATTTAATTTTTACACATATTCTTTTATGTACCAGAAGTTAGAAGTAGAAGAGCTCTAACAGAAACCACGAGCTCATCTACAGCCACAGCACACTGGATTTGCCCAATCTCTCCTGATCATGGAAGCTGAGCAGTGTTGGTCCTGGTTTTAGTACTTGGATGGGAGACCACCAGGAAATACCAGGAGCTGTGTGTATTTTTACAATACCAACACCGTTCTCTTGATGCATTCCATTTTGAAACATTGGGGCAGATCTATTAAGCCTGGTGAACTGATAAAGTGCAAGCAGTGGCGGATCTAGACTTAACTTTTAGGGGGGGCGGTTTAAGAATTATGACTCCTCCCCCTAATCATAGCCCCTCCCACTTAGTAATGCCCTTCCCGTTCGCTTCTAAAATTTCCTATTGTTGCCATTACTAATAAAATGTTGCCAGTTAGTGGAGAGAACCCTGCGCACTGGTGATACAGACTGCCAAATCGCCATTCCTTCCATCAGGGGTGGTAGAGGATAAGACAGTAGGGCAATTTAAACATGCATGGGATAGACACAAGGATATTCTTACAAAGAAATTCAACATTGAAGCACACTGTATGAGCTGAAATTCACATTATAGCACACTGTATGAGCCAACGTTATAGCACACTGTATGAGCCAAAATTCACTTTACACAACACTGTATGAGCCAAAATTCACTTTATAGCACACTGTATGAGCCAAAATTCACTTTATAGCACACTGTATGAGCCAACGTTATAGCACACTGTATGAGCCAATGTTATAGCACACTGTATGAGCCGAAGTGCACATTATAGCACACTGTATGAGCCAAAATTCACTTTATAGCACACTGTATGAGCCAAAATTCACTTTATAGCACACTGTATGAGCCAAAATTCACTTTATAGCACACTGTATGAGCCAACGTTATAGCACACTGTATGAGCCAACGTTATAGCACACTGTATGAGCCAACGTTATAGCACACTGTATGAGCCAACGTTATAGCCAGAGGCGTAACTAGGGTTTTTGGAGCCCAGGGCAAGATCAATAATGGCGCCCCCCCCCCAAAAAAAAAAAATTTTTTTTCTTAATAAAAATAATAAATTAATAAAATGATAATAAAAAAAAAAATACAAAAGGAAAGTATGTGCAGACGCCACCGGTGTCACTGCATATAAAGATGTCAGGGTGTGTGTGTATGTATGTGTATGTAGGTGCGGTGGTCGAAGTTGAATTTTTGAAGGTGGAATGAAAGAGTGCAGATAGCAATTATGCGCGCGCCGAAGGCGCGCGCGCTCCGGAAAAGGGGTGTGGTCACTCAAAAGGGGCGTGTCATTCAGTGTAGTAGGACCCCTTATACTATCTAGTACTGGTGCCCCTTTCACATTATAGCACACGGTATGAGCCGAAATTCACATTATAGCACACAGTATGAGCCGAAATTCACATTGCCCCACACGGCATGAGCCGAAATTCACATTATAGCACACAGTATGAGCCGAAATTCACATTACCCCACATGGTATGAGCCAAAATTCACATTATAGCACACGGTATGAGCCGAAATTCACATTATAGCACACGGTATGAGCCAAAATTCACATTACTCCACATGGTATGAGCCAAAATTCACATTTCCCCACATGGTATGAGCAGAAATTCACATTACAGCACACGGTATGAGCCGAAATTCACATTACAGCACACGGAATGAGCCAAAATTCACATTACCCCACATAGTATGAGCCGAAATTCACATTATAGCACACGGTATTAGCCAAAATTCACGTTACAGCACATGATATGAGCCAAAATTCCCATTATAGAGTTAGGGGATCCTACCCCCCAGAATTAACATGGCCTGTGGGGCACTATGATGAGGGGAGCCCACCCCCTTAATAGACTAATTGCAGAGTTTAGCAGCGGAAGGGCTGCAGCGGTTTCTCACCCCAAGCTGCGGCGCTTCTGCCACCTCCGACACTCCACATCTTCGGCACCACCCGGGATGCAGAGCACCGCACCGGGTATGCACCCTTTTCAGTGTGGCCTGCTGCGCTCCGAAGGGGTTCTTGTTTCATGCTGCAGGATCCCGATGTGCGCCTTCCGCCCCGCTGTTACTGTCACGGTAAGCATTAGTATCATTTACCGCAGAGGCCATTTTCTGAGGCATATGTGTTAAACCTCAGGAACTGAGATGCCCTTCTCACCATACAGCTGTGTGGCCGAGCCGGGCGGGGGGACAGCCAGCAGCAGCATGCCGGATATCAGCAGCAGAGGGTGCGGGCTGTACATACTTGAGGCAGCTGGATATTCAACAGTGCTGAAAGCCTCCGGAGCCCGCACCCCCGGAGCTGCAGTACACCGGCAGAGGACACCCATCCCCCGAACCCTGCGTAGCCCAAAGCCGGAGATCAGCAGCATGTTGAACGCGGAAGCAGAAGCTGCTTATTGCCGGTCAGCATGCTGCTGATCTCCGGCTTTGGGCTCCGCATGTGCATTACAGCCCCCACCCTCGGCTGCTGATATCCGGCATGCTGCCCCTGCTGCTGGCTTTCCACCCGCCCGGCTCGCCCACCCAGCTGGATGGTGAGTGAGAAGGGCATCTCAGTGCCCGTGGTTTAATACATATCTCTCTTCGGTAAATGGCCATTAGTACATCCCACACACACTGATTACACACACACAGACTGGCCACCCCCAAATCCTACACACACCCACTCAGACTACACACACACACACATTCTCATACTTTCCTCTCCCCCACACACACACTGGACTGCAAAAATTTACACACACTGACACTGTTCCACACACACACAATTAACACACACTCACACTGTCCCACACACACAATTAACACACACGCACACTGTCCCACACACCAGTGGCGTGCGGTGAGGTCAGTGGCATGCGGTGAGGCACTACAGCCATAATGTCCACCGAATCCTGTCGATGAACCCTACCGCCACCGAGCCAATGCCCACCACTGCCTCTGAGCCGATGCCCGCTGCCACCACCAATGGCTTACAAACTCGCCCACCATCAACTGACCCAGCCCTCCGCCACTAATTTGCAACTCAGTCCAAAGTCGCCAATGCCCGCTGCATGCCTGCTCATCATACTTATGATATATTGTACATTTTTATAGAAAAAAATAATAATCAGTGTTTGGGACTGGGAAGGGAGCGGGAGGAGGACATGAATGCAATTTTGTTGTCCAGGGTTTCCATTAACTTAATGGAGAAGGGTCTGAATGGGTTAAAAATGTAAAAAAAAACTGCGTGAGGTCCCCCTCCTAAGTATAACCAGCCTCGGGCTCTTTGAGCCGGTCCTGGTTGTTTAAATACTGGGAAAAAATTGGACAGGGGTTCCCCGTATTTAGACAACCAGCATCGGGCTCTTAGTCCAGTCCTGGTTCCAAAAATACGGGGGACAAAAGATGTAGGGGTCCCCCCGTATTTTTAAAACCAGCACCGGGCTCCACTAGCCAGGGACATAATGCCACAGCCAGGGGACACATTTATGTAGGTCCCTGCGGCCGTGGCATTACCCCCCCAACTAGTCACCACTGGCCGGGGTTCCCTGGAGGAGTGGGGACCCCTTAAATCAAGGGGTCACCCCCCCTCCAGGCACCCAAGGGCCAGGGGTGAAGCCCGAGGCTGTCCCCCCCATCCGTGGGCTGTGGATGGGAGGCTGATAGTCATGTAAGTAAAAAAAGAATATTGTTTTTTGTTGTGGAACTACAAGGCTCAGAAAGCCTCCCCGCTTGCTGGTACTTGGAGAACCTCAAGTACCAACATGCAGGGAAATAACGGGCCCGCCGGTACCTGTAGTTCTACAACAGAAAAAATACCCAAATAAAAACACAACTCACACACCGTGACAGTAAAAATTTATTAAAGCACACTGACACACTCACACATACTTACCTATATCCCACGCCGGTCACGTCCACTTGTCCAGTAGAATCCAATAGGGGTACCTGTAAAAATGAGAGACAGATTACTTACCTACATCCCACGCCGGTCACGTCCACTTGTCCAGTAGAATCCAATAGCGTTACCTGTAAAAATGAGAGACAGATTACTTACCTACATCCCACGCCGGTCACGTCCACTTGTCCAGTAGAATCCAGTAGGGGTACCTGTAAAAATGAGAGACAGATTACTTACCTACATCCCACGCTGGTCACGTCCACTTGTCCAGTAGAATTTAATAGGGGTACCTCTAAAAATGAGAGACAGATTACTTACCTACATCCCACGCCGGTCACGTCCACTTGTCCAGTAGAATCCAATAGGGGTACCTGTGAAAATGAGAGAGAGATTACTTACCTACATCCCACGCCGATCACGTCCACTTGTCCAGTAGAATCCAATAGGGGTACCTGTAAAAATGAGAGACAGATTACTTACCTATATCCCACGCTGGTAATGTCCACTTGTCCAGTAGAATCCAGTAGGGGAATCTGTAAAAATGAGAGACAGATTACTTACCTACATCCCACGCCGGTCACGTCCACTTGTCCAGTAGAATCCAATAGGGGTACCTGTGAAAATGAGAGAGAGATTACTTACCTACATCCCATGCAGATCACGTCCACTTGTCCAGTAGAATCCAATAGGGGTACCTGTAAAAATGAGAGACAGATTACTTACCTACATCCCACGCCGATCACGTCCACTTGTCCAGTAGAATCCAATAGCGTTACCTGTAAAAATGAGAGACAGATTACTTACCTACATCCCACGCCGGTCACGTCCACTTGTCCAGTAGAATCCAGTAGGGGTACCTGTAAAAATGAGAGACAGATTACTTACCTACATCCCACGCCGGTCACGTCCACTTGTCCAGTAGAATCCAATAGGGGTACCTGTAAAAATGAGAGACAGATTACTTACCTACATCCCACGCCGGTCACGTCCACTTGTCCAGTAGAATCCAATAGCGTTACCTGTAAAAATGAGAGACAGATTACTTACCTACATCCCACGCCGGTCACGTCCACTTGTCCAGTAGAATCCAGTAGGGGTACCTGTAAAAATGAGAGACAGATTACTTACCTACATCCCACGCCGGTCACGTCCACTTGTCCAGTAGAATCCAATAGGGGTACCTGTAAAAATGAGAGACAGATTACTTACCTACATCCCACGCCGGTCACGTCCACTTGTCCAGTAGAATCCAATAGCGTTACCTGTAAAAATGAGAGACAGATTACTTACCTACATCCCACGCCGGTCACGTCCACTTGTCCAGTAGAATCCAATAGGGGTACCTGTGAAAATGAGAGAGAGATTACTTACCTACATCCCACGCCGGTCACGTCCACTTGTCCAGTAGAATCCAATAGGGGTACCTGTGAAAATGAGAGAGAGATTACTTACCTACATCCCACGCCGATCACGTCCACTTGTCCAGTAGAATCCAATAGGGGTACCTGTAAAAATGAGAGACAGATTACTTACCTATATCCCACGCTGGTAATGTCCACTTGTCCAGTAGAATCCAGTAGGGGAATCTGTAAAAATGAGAGACAGATTACTTACCTACATCCCACGCCGGTCACGTCCACTTGTCCAGTAGAATCCAATAGGGGTACCTGTGAAAATGAGAGAGAGATTACTTACCTACATCCCACGCAGATCACGTCCACTTGTCCAGTAGAATCCAATAGGGGTACCTGTAAAAATGAGAGACAGATTACTTACCTACATCCCACGCCGGTCACGTCCACTTGTCCAGTAGAATCCAATAGCGTTACCTGTAAAAATGAGAGACAGATTACTTACCTACATCCCACGCCGGTCACGTCCACTTGTCCAGTAGAATCCAGTAGGGGTACCTGTAAAAATGAGAGACAGATTACTTACCTACATCCCACGCCGGTCACGTCCACTTGTCCAGTAGAATCCAATAGGGGTACCTGTGAAAATGAGAGAGAGATTACTTACCTACATCCCACGCCGATCACGTCCACTTGTCCAGTAGAATCCAATAGGGGTACCTGTAAAAATGAGAGACAGATTACTTACCTATATCCCACGCTGGTCACGTCCACTTGTCCAGTAGAATCCAGTAGGGGAATCTGTAAAAATGAGAGACAGATTACTTACCTACATCCCACGCCGGTCACGTCCACTTGTCCAGTAGAATCCAATAGGGGTACCTGTGAAAATGAGAGAGAGATTACTTACCTACATCCCACGCCGATCACGTCCACTTGTCCAGTAGAATCCAATAGGGGTACCTGTAAAAATAAGAGACAGATTACTTACCTACATCCCACGCCGATCACGTCCACTTGTCCAGTAGAATTCAATAGGGGTACCTGTAAAAATTAAAATGATACTTACAAACTGCAATCCACAGGAGGAGAGAGAGAGAGAGAGAGAGAGAGAGAGAGAGGGGGGGGGGAGAGACTAACCTGCTGCTGCTGCTGGGGAGACCGGCACACACTGCAGGGCCACGACGGGAGGACGGAGCCGGCGGAGGAGGGGGAGAGCCGCACACCGCCGCTCCTGTCAGCGGCAGCGGAGGAGGATGGGGCGCACACTACAGACGCCAATAACCGCCGGGACAATTAACACACACACAATTAAAACACGCACACTGTCCCACACACAATTAACACGCACACTGTCCCACACACACAAATAACACACACGCACACTGTCCCACACACAATTAACAAACACGCACTTTCCCACACACACACAATTAACACACTCACCCTGTCCCACACACACACACAATTAACACACACACACTGTCACACACACACACAATTAACAAACACGCACTGTCCCACACACACAATTAACACACTCACACTGTCACACACACACACAATTAACACACGCACACTGTCCCACACACACACACACGCAGTCACACACACACAATTTACACACACTCAAACTGTCCCACGCACACAATTAACACTCACACTGTCCCACACACAATGTCCCACACACAACACACATGCACACTGTCCGACACACACACACTTAACACACACACACACACAAAAAAAATGTCCCGCACCCCCTTCCCGCTCACCTGCACGCCACTCACTGCTGTCAGGGCTGAGGGCAGGGGCCGCACGCACGCCCCCCCCCCCCCCCCGAGGTCGCGCACGCGCATGCGCGCACCTCCGCGGTCGCGATCGCGCACGCGATCGCGTACACACACAGTCACTTTGCAGGGGGGAGTAGGGGGAGGCTCCTGGCTGCCGCTGCCTGTCTATTGTGACAGGCACAGCAGCCGGGGAGACAGGGAAAGCGCCGCGGGTAGCGCCGGCGGAACCCCTGAAGCATGGGGCGAGTGGGCCGTGCAGGTGCCGGTGGCGCCCCCCTCTGTTGGGGCTGCCATGGCGCCCAGGGCACGTGCCCTGCTCGCCCCGTGCTAGATACGCCTCTGGTTATAGCACACTGTATGAGCCAATGTTACAGCACACTGTATGAGCCAAAATTCACTTTATAGCACACTGTATGAGCCAATGTTATAGCACACTGTATGAGCCGAAGTGCACATTATAGCTCACTGTATGAGCCAAAATTCACTTTATAGCACACTGTATGAGCCAATGTTATAGCACACTGTATGAGCCAATGTTACAGCACACTGTATGAGCCAAAATTCACTTTATAGCACACTGTATGAGCCAATGTTATAGCACACTGTATGAGCCAATGTTATAGCACACTGTATGAGCCAATGTTATAGCACACTGTATAAGCCAATGTTATAGCACACTGTATGAGCCGAAGTGCACATTATAGCACACTGTATGAGCCAAAATTCACTTTATAGCACACTGTATGAGCCAATGTTATAGCACACTGTATGAGCCAATGTTATAGCACACTGTATGAGCCAATGTTATAGCACACTGTATGAGCCGAAGTGCACATTATAGCACGCTGAATGAGGCAACAGAATGCAGGGACCTAATGCCGGGAGAAGAGAGGAGGGGGGAGAAATGGGACACACACACACACACCTAATCATTGATGGAGGCCGGGTCCCGCCGCGATATTGGGAACGGGTGCCGAGCGGTGCAGCGAGGCGGAGGACGAAGACAGAGAGAGAGCGTCCTCCTGACGCGCGTACAGGAAGGAGGGGGCGTGCTCAGATCAGAGGTCACTGTACGCGCATCAGGACGCTCCTCTCTCTCCTCGTCCGCCGCCGCGCTGCACCGCTCTCCAACCCGTTCCCAATACCGCAGCGGGACCCGGCCTCCATCCCGCTGCCGGTATATGTAGGGGGGGCGTTCGCCCTGATCGCCCCCCGCTAAATCCGCCACTGAGTGCAAGGTGATAAAGTACCAGCCAGTCAGCTCCTAACTGTCATTTTTCAAACCCAGCCTGTGACATGGCAATTAGGAGCTGATTGGCTGGTACTTTATCACCATGCAAATTATCATTTCACCAGGTTTAATAAATCGTCCGCTTATTCATTTATGTACGAGTAGTTAGAAGTAGAAGAACTCTAACAGAAACCACTAAGCTCATCTACAGCCACACCACACTGTATATGCCCAATATCACCTGATCTTAGGCCTGGTTTGTTCTTGGATGTGAGACCACCTGGGAATACCAGGTGCTGTAGGTAGTTTTATACTACCAACACCGTTCTCTTGATGCATTCTATTTTGAAACTTATTCAGTGATGTAGAAGTTAGAAACAGCAAAAATCATCTACAGCCGCATCACACTGGATATGTCCAATCCAGTGGCGTAACTAGAAATTTTTCTCCCCCAAGCCAAAAAATTCTTCGGCGCCCCCCCCCCCCCCCTTCATGCTCCATAATTGGGAGCAAGAAAGGGATAAATATGCGCGCGCCTAAGGCGCGCGCGTAAAAAAAGGGGCGTGGTTTTGTTGGAGTGGGCGTGGTTTCGCATAAAGGGGCGTGACATTGCAGGAAAAGACTACCTTATACCCCAGTTTTGCAACCTGCACGCCCATACGTTGGCCACCACAGGAAAGAAAAATAATCCTGATTCATGCCCCTTACATTATTTGTCATTTTTCCTCCTTATAGTAATGCCCAGTATACATTATGCCACATACTGCAATGGCCCTTAGACATTATGCCGCACACAATAATGCACGACACAATATGCACACACTGTAATGCCCCCGACACATTATGCCACACACCGTAATGTCTGTGACACATTATGCCACACACCGTAATGCCTGTGACACATTATGACAGGAATCGCAATGCCCGTTATACATTATGCTACACACTGCAATGCCCCTGATACATTATAGCACATACAATGTCTGTGACACATTATGACACACACCGCAATGTCCGTGATACATTATGCCACACACTGCAATGCCCGATACATTATAGCACATACAATGCCTGTGACACATTATGCCACACACTGCAATGACCTTGAGACATTATACCACAATGCCCGTGATATAGTATACCATACACCGTAATGCCTGTGACACATACCGCAATGCCCTGCCCGTTATACCCTATGCCACACATCGCAATGCCCGTTATGTATTATGCCACACTGCAATGACCCTGAGACATTATACCACATACCACAATGCCCGTGATATAGTATACCACACACCGTAATACCTGACACATTATGACACACACCGCAATGTCCGTGATACATTATGCCACACACTGCAATGACCCTGAGACATTATACCACATATCACAATGCCCGCGATATAGTATACCATACACCGTAATGCCTGCGACACATTATGACACACACCGCAATGTCCGTGATACATTATGCCACACACCGTAATGCCCATTACACATTAAGTCCTACAGTAAGGCTTCTAATTACATTTCAATTACCTGCTCGTTGTCAGGGGTTTCATGCACTGGGTGTCATGCTCATTGCCAGGGGTTTCATGCTCTTGGTTCCATGCACGGTGCCAGGGGTTTTCATGCTCAGGGTGTCATGCTCGTTGCCAGGGGTTTCATGCACTGGGTGTCATGCTCGTTGCCAGGTGTTTCATGCACTGGGTGTCATGCTCGTTGCCAGATGTTTCATGCACTGGGTGTCATGCTCGTTGCTAGGAGGTAGTCCTTGTTGCTAGGGCTGTGCTCCCAGTGCCACATATGTCCCCAGTGCCAGATATTCCCCCACGGTGCCAGGTACTTACATGCCCCAGTGCCAAATATAGTCGTCCCCCCCATGTGCCAGGTACACATATGCCCCCAGTGCCAGATATTCCCCCCCAGTGCCATATATGCCCCCAGTGCCAGATATTCCCCCCAGTGCCATATATGCCCCCCGTGCCATATATGCCCCCAGTGCCAGATACCCCCCCCAGTGCCATATATGCCCCCAGTGCCAGATATTCCCCCCCAGTGCCATATATGCCCCAGTGCCAGATATCCCCCCCAGTGCCAGATATGCCCCCAGTGCCAGATATTCCCCCCAGTGCCAGAAATGCCCCAGTGCCAGATATTCCTCCCTCACCCCCCGTGCCATATATGCCCCCAGTGCCAGATATTTACCCCCCCCCCCGCCGTCGCTTTTTGGAGGGACACGGAGGGCACAGCTCGTCTCTCCTGTGTCCCTCCTGCTGCATCATCTCCGGCGGCCGCGGGTCTAATAGGGGGAAGTGCCGGTTCGTGAGCAAATTAGAGCTCACGGACGGCACTTCCCCCTATTAGACCCGCGGCCGCCGGAGATGATGCAGCAGGAGGGACACAGGGAGGCGCGCTGTGTGCCCTCCGTGTCCCTCCAAAAAGCGGCGGAGGGAAGGAGACTGCAGACTGACATGCGGACGCTCGTCCGCATGTCAGTCTGCTGTAAATCAGTGGCGCCCCCGCAGCCCCTCGCCCCCAAGCCACCGCGAGGACTGCGGGGGCAGTAGTTACGCCACTGGTCCAATCTCATCTGATGATGGAAGCTAAGCAGTGTTGTGCCTGGTTTGTTTTTGGATTTCAAGTCCAGCCTTCTGGTTTGGCCACGGCACCTCGGATATTCACCAAGGTCATGGCCGTGATGACGACCCTTCACCATCAGAGAATCAGGATCCTGACAAATCTGGACGACTTGCTGATCCTGGTGAACTCCCAAGAGGTTCTCCACAGTTATCTGGAACTGGCGGTCCAATTCCTAAAAGTCCACGGGTGGCTCATCAACTGAAAAAAGTCCTCGCTGGTCCCTGCTCGGAACATTGTGCACCTAGGGGCACTGCTGGACACACACAGCCAACAATTGTTTCTGTCTCCAGAGAAAGTCCTGAAAATTCAGGACAGTATCGTCCTTTCTCGCCCAAGAGTGTTGATACACACGGCGATGCAAGTACTAGACCTCATGGTGTCGGCTTTCGATATGGTAGAGTACGCTCAATTTCATTACCGCCCTCTGCAGAGGTTAATCCTCTCCAAGTGGGACGGCCTGCCTCATCGGATGATGTCTCAAATGATCTCCTTGACTCCGGAGGTTCGTCTGACACTGAGCTGGTGGCTACAGGACCAACAGTTGAGCAGGGGCCATCCCTTCTGGATCTCCAACTGTGTCCTCCTGACAATGGATGCCAGTCTTTTGGGCTGGGCCATGGTGTTGGAGCAACACTTTCTCCAGGGTCGGTGGACCAGGGAGGAATCTCTCCTCCTGATATACATTCTGGAATTGCAGGCAGTGTTCAATTAATTGACACTGGCCCTGCCTCTAGTACAGAACAGGCCTGTTCAAGTACAATCTGACAACGCCACCACGGTAGTGTACACAAATCATCAAGGCGGCACTCGAAACTGCATGGCAAAGCTGGAAGTATCAAAAATCCTCCGTTGGGTAGAAAGTCATCTGACAGCAATATCGGCAGTGTTCATTCCCGGAGTCCACAACTAGGAAGCGGATTTCCTCAGTCGTCAGGACGTTCACGCTGGAGAGTGGAGAGGCCGCAGCAGAAATGTCTGCACTGGTGTCAGTAGGTGACTGAGGCAGGGATGACTGGGAGATAGTGGGTGACTGAAGCATGTATGAGTGGGAGATAGTGGGTGACTGAGGCCGGGGTGACTGGGAGATAGTGGGTGACAGGGAGATAGTGGGTTACTGAGGGAGGGGTGATAGGAAGGGGTTGGGTAAGTATGGGAAGAAAGTGGGTGACAGGTATAATAAATGACTAAGGCAGGGGTGATAGGGAGATAGTGGATGACTGTGGCAGGGGTGACAGGGACAGTAAGAGACTGAGGCAGGGGTGACAGGGATAGTGGCTGACTGAGGCAGGGGTGACTGGGAGATAGTGGGTGACTGAGGCAGGGTTGACAGGGATAGTGGGTGACTGAAGCAGGGGTGATAGGGTGACAGTGGGTGACTAAAGCAGGGGTGACTGGTATAGTGGGTGACTGAGGCAGGGATCGCAGATATAGTGGTTGACTGAGGCAGCGGTGACTGGGAGATAGTGGGTAACTGAGGCAGGGGTGACAGGGAAAGTGTGTGACTCAGGCAGGGGTGATAGGGAGATAGTGGGCTGCATATCTCTGCCTCACTGCAGCAGCACATTCCTGCTTCAATGACAGCAGCACATCCCTACCTCACTTATAGCAGCACATCCCTGCCTCGCTGACAGCAGCACATCCCTGCCTCGCTGACAGCAGCACATCCCTGCCTCGCTGACAGCAGCACATCCCTGCTTCGCTGACAGCAGCACATCCCTGCTTCGCTGACAGCAGCACATCCCTGCTTCGCTGACAGCAGCACATCCCTGCCTCGCTGACAGCAGCACATCCCTGTCTCGCTGACAGCAGCACAGCACTGCTTCGCTGACAGCAGCACATCACTGCTTCACTACCAGCAGCACATCCCTGCCTCACTGGCAGCAGCACATCCCTGTCTCGCTGACAGCAGCACATCCCTGTCTCGCTGACAGCAGCACAGCACTGCTTCGCTGACAGCAGCACATCACTGCTTCACTACCAGCAGCACATCCCTGCCTCACTGGCAGCAGCACATCCCTGCCTTACTGACAGCTGTATATAGGGCCTAATTCAGACCTGATCCCTGCTGTGCATATTCACACAACAGGAGATCAGGTCTGAAGTGCGTGTGTGCTGGTGCCGCAGTGCACCGGCACATGCCAGAGATGCGATCAGCATCTCTGCCCAGTGAGCGCCTCTGCCTGATTGACAGGAAGAGGCGGTCACTGGGCAGGAGGAGTCGGGCCAGCGGCGTTGTGCCGCCATTTTGGGGGCACAGTCAGGACAACGCAGACATGACCGGACCGTATGGGGGCGGGCCGTGACGGCTGCGTGACCCGGACAGCAACGGGCCTTATTTACTAAAATCTCAGATAAATTTTATGGCATTTATGTGCAGTCTAGTTTGCACAGTTGATAGAGTGTTGATCTTGCACTATCAATGTAAGCCTCACATAGGTTTGATACACATGTAAGTTTGTTTTTATTTTACTACATTGTGGTTTGTGGCTCTATACCATGTAATGCATGTCTTTTAACAGTAGTCAAGTCTTCCAATGTGCTTGTTAGTGAAACCCAATAAATAGCTTTATTTTATTTTGTTTCTTCAAATATTGTCTTATAATATATAAGTCTTATAAGTCTTATAACTTTTTTTTTTTTCAATATACAGGTTGAGTATCTGTATATACATTTTTATTATAAGATTTTCAATGACACAAGTACATCCAAGTTGCAGATTATGGATTGTGAAGGACAAATCAACCATATAAACAATTTAAGCAATTTAAATTGCATGCAGGTAGTAGAATATCAAACTCCTTGGATGAGAGTTGGTCGTAATAAACTAGGATAGAAAAGAATAAAGTAGAAAATAAGATTTTAAACCTACCGGTAAATCTTTTTCTCGTAGTCCGTAGAGGATGCTGGGGACTCCGTAAGGACCATGGGGATAGACGGGCTCCACAGGAGACATGGGCACTTTAAGAAAGACTTTAGTTCTGGGTGTGCACTGGCTCCTCCCTCTATGCCACAGTTAGAGAAACTGTGCCCAGAGGAGACGGACAGTATGAGGAAAGGATTTTGTTAATCCAGGGCAAGATTCATACCAGCCACACCAATCACACCGTATAACTTGTGATAAACTACCCAGTTATCAGTATGAAAAAACAACATAGCATCAGTGCAGGACCGATGCAACTATAACATAACCCTTATTGAAGCAATAACTATATACAAGTATTGCAGAAGTAGTCCGCACTTGGGACGGGCGCCCAGCATCCTCTACGGACTACGAGAAAAAGATTTACCAGTAGGTTTAAAATCTTATTTTCTCTAACGTCCTAGAGGATGTTGGGGACTCCGTAAGGACCATGGGGATTATACCAATGCTCCAAAACGGGCGGGAGAGTGCGGATGACTCTGCAGCACCGATTGAGCAAACATGAGTTCCTCCTCAGCCAGGGTATCAAACTTAAAGTATTTTGCAAAGGTGTGTGAACCCGACCAAGTAGCAGCTTGACACAGCTGTAGTGCCGAGACCCCTCGGGCAGCCGCCCAAGAAGAGCCCACTTTCCTCGTGGAATGGGCCTTGACCGATTTCAGTAACTGCAATCCAGCCATAGAATGCGCTTGCTGAATCGTGTTACAAATCCGGCGAGCAATAGCCTGCTTTGAAGCAGGGGCACCAATCTTGTTGGTTGCATACAGGATAAACAGCGCTTCAGTTTTCCTGACTCTAGCCGTCCTGGCCACGTAAATTTTCAAAGCCCTAACCACATCAAGTAACTCGGAATCCTCCAAGTCACGCGTAGCCACAGGCACCACAATAGGTTGGTTCATATGAAAAGATGAGACCACTTTTGGTAGGAATTGAGGACGGGTCTGCAATTCCGCTCTATCCACATGGAATACCAAATATGGGCTTTTATGTGACAAAGCCGCTAATTCCGACACTCGCCTAGCCGAAGCCAAGGCTAATAACATGACCACCTTCCATGTGAGATATTTTAACTCCACTGTTTTAAGTGGTTCAAACCAGTGTAATTTTAGAAAACTTAACACCACGTTAAGGTCCCAAGGTGCCACCGGAGGCACAAAAGGAGGCTGAATATGCAGCACTCCTTTTACAAAAGTCTGAACTTCTGGAAGAGAAGCCAATTCTTTTTGAAAGAAAATGGATAAGGCCGAAATCTGGACCTTAATAGAGCCTAATTTTAGGCCCAAATTCACTCCAGTTTGTAGGAAGTGAAGGAAACGGCCCAGATGGAATTCTTCCGTAGGAGCATTCCTGGCCTCACACCAAGAAACATAATTTCGCCATATACGGTGTAATGTTTTAACGTTACATCCTTCCTAGCCTTTATCAGCGTAGGGATGACCTCAACCGGAATGCTAGGATCCGGCATTCAACCGCCATGCCGTCAAACGCAGCCGCGGTAAGTCTTGGAACAGACAGGGCCCCTGATGCAACAGGTCCTGTCTTAGAGGGAGAGGCCACAGATCTTCTGTGAGCATTTCCTGCAGATCCGGATACCAGGTCCTCCGTGGCCAATCTGGAACAATGAGGATTGTTCTCACTCCTCTTTGTCTTATTATCCTCAACACCTTGGGTATGAGAGGAAGAGGAGGAAATACATAGACCGACCGGAACACCCACGGTGTCACTAGGGCGTCTACAGCTACTGCCTGAGGCTACTGCCTTGACCTTGCGCAATACCTCTGTAGCTTTTTGTTGAGCCAGGACGGCATCATGTCTATCTGTGGCAGTTCCCACCGACTTGTAATCTGTGCAAAGACTTCCTGATGAAGTCCCCACTCTCCCGGATGTAGGTCGTGTCTGCTGAGGATGTCTGCTTCCCAGTTGTCCACTCCCGGAATGAACACTGCTGACAATGCGCTTGCGTGAATCTCCACCCAGCGAAGAATTCTGGTGGTTTGTGCCATCGCCACTCTGCTTCTTGTGCCGCCTTGGCGGTTTACATGAGCCACTGCGTGACGTTGTCTGACTGGATCAGAACCGGTTGGTCGCAAAGTAAGGTCTCCGCTTGACGTAGGGCATTGTATATGGCCCTTAGTTCCAGGATGTTGATGTGAAGACAAGTCTCTTGACTTGCCCAAAGACCTTGGAAATTTCTTCCCTGTGTGACTGCTCCCCAACCTTGGAGGCTTGCGTCTGTGGTCACCAGGATCCAGCCCTGAATGCTGAATCTGCGTCCCTCGAGAAGGTGAGCACTCTGCAGCCACCACAAGAGTGATACCCTGACCCTGGGGGACAGGGTGATCAACCAATGCATCTGTAAATGTGACCCGGACCACTTGTCCAGTAGGTCCCATTGGAAAGTCCTCGCATGGAACCTGCCGAATGGAATGGCCTCGTATGATGCCACCATCTTTCCCAGGACTCGAGTGCAGTGATGCACTGACACAAGTTTTGGTTTCAATAGGTTCCTGACAAGATTCATGAGTTCCTGGGCCTTTTCTATCAGGAGATAAACCCTCTTCTGGTCTGTGTCCAGAATCATGCCCAAGAAAGACAGACGAGTAGTAGGAATCAACTGCGACTTCGGGATATTGAGAATCCAGCCGTGTTGCTGTAACACTTTCAGTGAAAGTGATACGCTGTTCAGCAACTGCTCTCTTGATCTCGCTTTTATGAGATCGCCCAAGTACGGGATAATTGTGACACCTTGCTTGCACAGGAGCACCATCATTTCCGCCATTACCTTGGTGAAAATTCTCAGGGCCATGGAGAGACCAAACAGCAACGTCTGAAATTGGCAATGACAGTCCTGTACCGCAAATCTGAGTTACGCCTGATGAGGTGGATAAATGGGGACATGAAGGTATGCATCCTGTACACAAATGCGGACAACAGGTGTCAAGCCGTGTGTTGCCTTTGTCAAGCTGTAATAAGTAGGGATAAGGACGTTAACCACCTCGGAACATCCTCCCTTATATGTCACCTGCAGCGCATTCATTATAAGTCAGTGACAAGTTCAAAAACTTTGGATGACAGCGGAAGCAGTCCACTAACCACTAAATCCCTTCCTCTTGTAACCAAGCTCCTGCAAACCACACCACCAACTCCCTCAGTGTCAATTTCCTCCTTAGACAGGAGAGCCAATAGTCCTGCAGGCCATGTCACTGGCAAGTCTGACGAGTCCTCTCCTGCCTGGGATTCCTCCGATGCATCCTTGAGTGTAACGCCTACTGCTGCTGGCGCTGCTGTTGTTGCTGCTGGGAGTCGATCGTCATCCCAGAGGGGAAGTCGGAAGACCACTTGTACTTCTTCCAGTAAGCAATTGACTGTCCAACAGTCCTTTGCGAGGAAGATGAAATATCACAGCAGTCATCCTGCTGCAAAGCGGATAACTCAGGTCTGGGTGGTGAGAAACGTGGTTCCGGTATCCATCGTTAATTTAGAGGCAACTAGAGACTTGATTGAGGTACTGTGTCCCCGGTACCAAATACCCTCTAGGTTCCATTTCTCTAGGCAGGCGATACCGAAAATGTACACAGACCTCAGAAAAAGAGTCACCAGTGTCCTAAAAAATGCAGTTGTACCCAATGTCCACTTGTCTGTGGTTAAGTGGAGCAGGGCAGACTCAGGACTATATGACTGTGACAGCCCACTGGGTAGATGTATTGCCTCCCGCAGCAAGAACAGCAGCGGCGGCACCAGTAGCAGCATCTCGCAATTGCCAACTCGTTCCTAGGCAGGCTACGCTTTGTATCACCGCTTTCCATAAGAGGCACACAGCTGACAACCTCTTACGGAAACTGAGGAACATCATCGCAGAATGGCTTACCCCAATTGAACTCTCCTGGGGATTTTTGACATCGGACAACGCCACCAATATTGTGCGTGCATTACATCTGGGCAAATTCCAGCACGTCCCATGTTTTGCACATACATTGAACTTGGTGGTGCAGAATTATTTAAAAAACGACAGGGGCATGCAAGAGATGCTGTCGGTGGCCCGAAGAATTGCGGGCCACTTTCTGCCTTCAGCCACCGCATGCCGAAGACTGGAGCACCACCAAACATTCCTGAACCTGCCCTGCCATCATCTGAAGCAAGAGGTGGTAACGAGGTGGAATTCAACCCTCTATATGCTTCAGAGGATGGAGGAGCAGCAAAAGGCCATTCAAGCCTATACATCTGCCCACGATATAGGCAAAGGAGGGGGAATGCACCTGACTCAAGCGCAGTGGAGAATGATTTCAACGTTGTGCAAGGTTCTGCAACCCTTTGAACTTTCCACACGTGAAGTCAGTTCAGACACTGCCAGCCTGAGTCAGGTCATTCCCCTCATCAGGCTTTTGCAGAAGAAGCTGGAGACATTGAAGGAGGAGCTAAAACAGAGCGATTCAACTAGGCATGTGGGACTTGTGGATGGAGCCCTTAATTTGCTTAACCAGGATTCAATCTGTTGAAATCAGAGCACTACATTTTGGCCGCCGTGCTCGATCCTAGATTTAAAACCTACATTGTATCTCTCTTTCCGGCAGACACAAGTCTGCAGAGGTTCAAAGACCTGCTGGTGAGAAAATTGTCAAGTCAAGCGGAACGTGACCCGTCAACAGCTCCTCCTTCACATTCTCCCGCAACTGGGGGTGCGAGGAAAAGGCTAAGAATTCCGAGCCCACCCGCTGGCGGTGATGCAGGGCAGTCTGGAGTGAGTGCTGACATCTGGTCCAGACTGAAGGACCTGGCAACGATTACTGACATGTCGTCTACTGTCACTGCATATGATTCTGTCACCTTTGAAAGAATGGTGGAGAAAAAGAGGCAATTTGGAGGCCCTTGCACAAACTGGCTTTATTCTACCTAAGTTGCCCTCCCTCCAGTGTGTACTCCGAAAGAGTGTTTAGTGCGGCCGCTCACCTTGTCAGCAATCGGCGTACAAGGTTACTTCCAGAAAATGTGGAGAAGATGATGATCATCAAAATTAATTATAATCAATTCCTCCGTGGAGACATTCACCAGCAATTGCCTCCAGAAAGTACACAGGGATCTGAGATGGTGGATTCCAGTGGGGACGAATTAATAATCTGTGAGGAGGGGGATGTACACAGTGAAAGGGGTGAGGAATTGGAGGATGATGAGGTGGACATCTTGCCTCTGTAGAGCCAGTTTGTGCAAGGAGAGATTGATTGATTCTTTTTTGGTGGGGGCCCAAACCAACCAGTCATTTCAGTCAGTCGTGTGGCAGACCCTGTCGCTGAAATGATGGGTTCGTCAATGTTTTTCTTTTCAATCTAAGCCCCTGCAGTTTTCTGTAAGCATCTGCTTCGCTATGATGATCAACAAGTCACAAGGGAAAACACTCAGGGCTGGAGGCGTAGATCTTAGGACCAGCTGCTACAAGCATGGCAGAGGTGTCACTATCACTGGTGACACCCAGAGAGGCGGCGAGGGAGATTGTAATGCAGTGCACGCAGATAAGCAGCGCAATGGTAAAAAGGAGGCATGGTCTCATAGGTAGGGACGTGGCCTGAATCACCATTTTGTTGCTGCGGGTATCCCGGGGGTTGGGGGCTGTACCCGGGGACTAGTGTGTGAGTGGTGCTGGCTCCTGCACAGTGACAGAAACCGGGTGTTGCACGTAATGTCACAGTGAAACACCCATATTCTGTCACTGAAGAAGAGCCGGCACTTTGGTGTCACCCCACTTGGCGGGTGACACTCGGGTGTGTGCCGCAACCCCGTTGTGATGCCACTGACCCATGGGAAGCTTTACGTGGCTTACCCATGTGTTAGTAGCCCCAAGCATCTTTTGTGTTAGTCCCTGAAGAAAAACTTCAAATATTGTTTACAATTTTGTAATCAATGGCCTAATTCAGTAAGGATTGCAAATTCTGCTAAGTAACAGAATTTGCAATCCTTTGGTTCGCATGCTGGGGCCACCCATCACAGGGCATGGCCACCCAGCATGCCGCCTCCCTTCTTGACCACGCTGAAATTGCAGTCTCAGTGCAGTTCAGCGTGATCATAAAAAATGGGTTAGCCTCCTGTTGGTGCAGACTGTACGTGTGCGCAGGAAGCCGCCACCATTTTTGTGATCGCAACGGCTGCATGTGATGTCATGCAGCCGCTCTGACCATGCCTCCTGTTTCTCCGTTGAAGCCCTGCCCCCGCACCGCTCCATCTCCGACTTTGAAATGGAGTGTTGCTGACCCCCCCCCCCCCCGCACCGATTGACAGTCACAGAAAATGCAGGCGCATGCGTATGCTCTTAGCAATTTTTGCAGTTGGATTGCTTATTGTGATTGCAATCCAACCTGAATCAGGCTCTATTACCTATCACAATGCACTGCAGGTAGTACAAAATGGGGTTAATATAGGAGAAAACCCCCCAGAGCTGTGCTCCTTAACTGTCCCTGGTGGCTAGTGGAGCGGCTGCCCAGTAATCAGTGTCCACGCCAGTGCGCACGCGGCCCGCCCCCTACTGCCACGCTGGATCACGGTATAGTGTGGGCACAGAAGCCCCTTACCTCCCTTTCATCAGCGGCCTCGTGATCCCGGAGGGCGGTGTGTGTGTGACTGACCTTAGGAAGAAACCGGAGCCTCCGCTGCAGTGACCCAGCAACCAGGGCACGGGAGTATACTGCGCCGCTGGGAGTGATGGAGCTGCAGTAAAGATGTCTATTAGACCTAGCCTGCTGCAGCCCTTGTACATTCTTATAAAAAAAGTTCTTCTTTTCTTGTCAAAATTAATAGCTAAGTATAGGCTGCCTGAGGCAGCCCCCTGTTAAGTGTCCTGCTACTGAAGGCACCAACTACAAACTGAGCTTCCTGTTCATGGAAGCGAGGTTATAGAGCAGGGGGCGCTGAGCATCTTGGGAACAGTCAAAAGCTTTGAGCCTGTTGGTGCCTCAGATCAAGATCCTACTCTACACCCCAATGTGAATCCTTGTGGAGTCCAGTGTACCCCACAGAAGAAATGAATGTGTCACACTCATTGGCAGCAACATTAGAATAGCTGCTGATGGGCACAATTGAGAAAGGAAGGGGGGAAAACATTTGAATCCAGCACATATATGTAATTTGAATATGTAATTTGTACCTTCCTACTTTAAAATGTAATGGATGAACCTCACCCTGTGAGAACTATCTTCATGATCAAGAGATCTCATATGCAAGATAAGTATGTGTTGGCAGAGGCGCTCACTGGGCAGAGATGCTGATCGCATCTCTGGCATGTGCCGGTGCACTGCGGCACCAGCACACACACACACACTTCAGACCTGATCTCCTGTTGTGTGAATATGCACAGCAGAGATCAGGTCTGAATTAGGCCCTATATACAGCTGTCAGTAAGGTAGGGATCTGCTGCTGCCAGTGAGGCAGGGATGTGCTGCTGTCTGTGAAGCAGTGATCTGCTGCTGCCAGTGAGGCAGGGATCTGCTGCTGCCAGTGAGGCAGGGATGTGCTGCTATAAGTGAGGCAGGTATGTGCTGCTGTCAATGAGGCAGGGATGTGCTGCTGTCAGTGAAGCAGGGATGTGCTGCTGTCAGCGAGGCAGTGATCTGCTGCCCACTATCTCCCTATCACCCCTGCCTGAGTCACACACTTTCCCTGTCACCCCTGCCCCAGTTACCCACTATCTCCCAGTCACCGCTGCCTCAGTTAACCACTATACCTGCGACCCCTGCCTCAGTCACCCACTATACCAGTCACCCCTGCTTTAGTCACCCACTATCTCTGTCACCCCTGCCTCAGTCAACCACTATCTCCATATCACCCCTACCTCAGTCACCCACTATCCCTGTCACCTCTGCCTCAGTCACCCACTGTCACCCTATCACCCCTGCCTCAGTCACCCACTATCCCTGTCACCCCTGCCTCAGTCTCCTACTGTCCCTGTCACCCCTGCCACAGTCATCCACTATATCCCTATCACCCCTGCCTTAGTCACTGACTATCTCCCAGTCACCCCGGCCTCAGTCACCCACTATCTCCCAGTCATACATGCTTCAGTCACCCACTATCTCCCAGTCATCCCTGCCTCAGTCACCTACTGACACCAGTGCAGACATTTCTGCTGCGGCCTCTCCACTCTCCAGCGTGAACGTACTGACGACTGAGGAAATCCGCTTCCCAGTTGAGGACTCCGGGAATGAACACTGCCGATATTGCTGGCAGATGACGTTCTACCCAACTGAGGATTTTTGATACTTCCAGCTTTGCCATGCAATTTCGAGTGCCGCCTTGATGATTTGTGTACACTACCGTGGTGTCGTTGTCCGATTGTACTTGAACAGGCCTGTTCTGTACTAGAGGCAGGGCCAGTGTCAATGAATTGAACACTGCCCGCAATTCCAGAATGTTTATCGGGAGGAGAGATTCCTCCCTGGTCCACCGATGGTGAAGGGTCGTCATCACGGCCATGACCTTGGTGAATTTCCGAGGTGCCGTGGCCAAACCAGAAGGCAGGACCTGAAATCCAAAAACTAACCAGGCACAACACTGCTTAGCTTCCAACATCAGATGAGATTGGACATATCCAGTGTGATGCGGCTGTAGATGATTTTTGCTGTTTCTAACTTCTACTTCTAACTACTGGTACATCAATGAATAAGTTTCAAAATATAATGCATCAAGAGAACGGTGTTGGTAGTATAAAACTACCTACAGCACCTGGTATTCCCAGGTGGTCTCACATCCAAGAACAAACCAGGCCTAAAATCAGGTGATATTGGGCATATACAGTGTGGTGTGGCTGTAGATGAGCTTAGTGGTTTCTGTTAGAGTTCTTCTACTTCTAACTACTCGTACATAAATGAGTAAGCAGCCGATTTATTAAACCTGGTGAAATGATAATTTGCATGGTGATAAAGTACCAGCCAATAAGCTCCTAATTGCCATGTCACAGGCTGGGTTTGAAAAATGACAGTTAGGAGCTGACTGGCTGGTACTTTATCACCTTGCACTTTATCAGTTCACCAGGCTTAATAGATCTGCCCCAATGTTTCAAAATGGAATGCATCAAGAGAACGGTGTTAGTATTGTAAAAATACACACAGCTCCTGGTATTTCCTTGTGGTCTCCCATCCAAGTACTAAAACCAGGACCAACACTGCTCAGCTTCCATGATCAGGAGAGATTGGGCAAATCCAGTGTGCTGTGGCTGTAGATGAGCTGGTGGTTTCTGTTACAGCTCTTCTACTTCTAACTTCTGGTACATAAAAGAATACATGTAAAAATTAAATGTACCAAGAAAATGGTGTTGGTAGTTTAAAAACACCTAAAGAATCTGATACTACCAAGCAGTCTCCCATCCATGTATTAACAAAGTCCAATACTGCTTTGCTTCAAAAATCAAATGAGATTGGGCATATCCAGTGTGGTGTGGCTTTAGATAAGCTTTGTGGTTTCTGTTAGAGCTCTTCTACTTCTAACTACTGGTACATTAATGAATATGTATAAGGTTGTAGTTTATCCAATATGCCTTTACTACCTTACCTTTCAACCCCCCCTCCCTCCCCTCTTCTCCTTATAGCTTCCTTAGTTCTCTCCTCCTCGTGTGTGCGTTATTTGTTTTCTCATACGTCCTAGAGGATGCTGGGGTCACATTAAGAACCATGGGGTATAGACGGGATCCGCAGGAGACATGGGCACTTTAAGACTTTCAAAGGGTGTGAACTGTCTCCTCCCTCTATGCCCCTCCTCCAGACTCCAGTTTTAGTATTGTGCGCAGTGATACTGGATGCACTACAGGGGAGCTCTACTGAGTTTCTCTGAAAAGACTTGTTAGTTTTTTTTATTTTCAGGGAGGCTGCTGGCAACAGTCTCCCTGCTTCGTGGGACTTAGGGGAGAGAAGTATGACCAACTTCTAGTGAGTTCAATGGCTCTGCTTCAGGCTGACAGGACACCATTAGCTCCTGAGGGTGCTGATCGCTGGGTACGCCTAGATGCACACTCCCGCAGCCTGCCGTCACCCCCTTACAGAGCCAGAAGACAGGTGAGTAGCAGAAGAACAGAAGACTTCTTCTTCAGTGACGGCATTCTGAGGTACCGAGCAGCGAGCGGAACGCTGCGCGCCATGCTCCCACACAAACACAGGCACTGCAGGGTGCAGGGCACGGGGGGGGGGGGGGCACCCTGGGCAGCATAAATTCCTCACAAAAGGCTGGAAAAAGTGGACATTAGTGCCTGGGCACTGTCCTTACCCCGCTAGCGTAATTAATTATTTCTGAGCGGGACAGATACGCGCCATTACAGCGGCGGGGCTTCTTCCTCACCTCACCAGAACATCTTTAGAGCATTACAAGTCTATCACTATAGAGTTTATTATTTCCCAGACTGTGTACTTTTGGCGCTGGATTGTGAGCTGAAAAATCCTCTGTGTCCCTCTGACAGATTTACTGACGGTCTGTCCCCCATAAGCCGGTGTGTCTGTGGGTACTTGGTATATGTGTGTCAACATGTCGGTGGCTGAATGTTTTTCCCAAGAGGAAACTATATTAGGAATGCAGACATATGATGGTGGCCCTGTTGGCACCACCAATAACTGACTGGGTAAATGTTTCAGTAATATCAGAGTAAGGTTGGATAAATCTGTGTCCCAGACACAGACGTAGAGAATAGATGTGATATTCATGGCTATGTTTCTTTTCCCTCAGGCCCCGCTGGGTCGCAAAAATGTTATTTTGCCCAGTTACTACACACTGATACTGACACGGATACTGATACTTATGTCGACCATAATGTTTCCTGATTAGATCCAATATTGGCAAGGAGCATTCAGTACATGATTGTGGATATTAAGGACATATTAAAATCACTGAAGACCCTGCTGTTCCTGACAAAGGGGTCTATATGTATGTATATATAGATATATAATGAAAGCTGATGTAACGTTCCTCCATCTCTGTTTGAGAAAGTCTGGGCCAGCTCGACAAGATGGTTTCAAATCCCCAAAAGGATTCTGGTTGTTTATTCATTTCCCGCCGCGGACAGAATAAAGTGGGAGTCACCCCCTGTTCTGCACGGGGCCCTGTCACAAATCCAGCGGATCGTATGCAGGAAGCTACATTATTTCTAGTTATGTAACCACGGGTACATTACTTAGACCTGCCATTACATGTGCATGGGTGAGTAGTAGTATTCAAGAATTGGTCGAATACCTTGTCATCCGATATAGATACCCTGGAGAGATGGGATACTCCTTACGTTGTATCATATCAAGGACACTGCAGCATACTTACGTGAGACTGCAAGGGATATAGGACTCTTGAGTTCACGGGCCAATTTCATGGCAGTGTCGGATAGGAGGGCATTGTGGATTCACCAAGAGAATGCTGATGCTGACTCCAAGAAGAAAGGGAGTCTCTTCCCTATGAAGGTGAAGCCTTGTTTGGTGACTGCCTAGTTAATTTGATCTCGGCAGCTCCCGCAGGTAAGTCAACCTTCTTGCCCTATGTTCCCTCCCAACGGATGAAGACGCATCATTATCTGATGCAGTCATTTCGGCCCAATAGATATGCAAGAAGTTAAGATTCCCCTTTCTTTGCAGGTAGAGGAAGGAGAAGAGAGAAGAGGTCTGCATCCTCTTCAAGATCGCAGGAGCAGAGATCATCCTCTGCTTCTGCCAAATCCACTGCATGACGCTGGGGCTCTCTTGCAGGAGCCCGCACCAGTGGGGGCTCGTCTAAAACTCTTCAGTCAGTTCTGGATTCATTCGGACATGGACTCGTGTGTTTTACAAATAGTGTCCCAAGGGTACAAACTGGGGTTTCAAGATGTTCCCCCTCACCGATTGTTCAAACATTAAGTTACTGTGCTATTCCTGGGTTATATAGCGCTGGGGTATGTGCTGGCATACTCTCTCTCTGTCTCTCCAAAGGGCCTTGTGGGGGAAATGTCTTCAGTAAAAGTATTCCCTGTGTGTGTGGTGTGTCGGTACGCGTGTGTCGACATGTCTGAGGAAGAAGGCTATATTAGAGAGGAGCGGGAGCAAATGAACGTGGTGTCTCCGCCGACACCTGATTGGATGGATATGTGGAATGTTTTAAATGCTAGTTTACTCATTGCACAAAAGATTAGACAAGGCAGAAGCTTTGGGACAGTCAGGGTCTCAACCAATGCCTAATCCTATGTCGCAGGGACTGTCAGGGTCTCATAAGCGCCCACTATCCAGATTGTTGACACAGATACCGACACGGATTCTGACTCCAGTGTCGATTACGATGATGCAAAGTTACAGCAAAATTGGCAAAATACATTTGATATATGATTATGGCAATAAAAGATGTTTTGCACATCACAGAGGAGCCCCCTATCCCTGACAAGAGGGTACATATGTACAAGGGAAAGAAGCCTGAGGTAACCTTTCCCCCCTCACACGAGCTGAACGAGTTATGTGAAAAAGCTTGGGAATCTCCTGCAGATTTCCAAAAGGATTCCCCTTTCCCATCAACGGATAGGTTACGATGGGAATCCTCCCCTTGGGTGGACAAAGCATTAACACGCTTATCCAAGAAGGTAGCCCTCCCGTCCCAGGATACGGCTACCCTCAAAGAGTCTGCTGACCGCAAACAGGAGATTACCCTGAAGTCCATTTATACACATTCAGGTACCTTACTCAGACCGGCAATTGCGTCGGCCTGGGTGTGTAGTGCTGTAGCGGCATGGACGGATACCCTAGATAAGGCTACTATTTTATTGCCCCTGGGGCATATAAGAGATGCTGTCCTATATATGTGTTTATGCAAACTACAGGTGGTGCTGCAGGGCTCACACCCTTTTACTTGTCTTGTAGAGCAACTCTGGAGCTGTTACTGGGTCCTGCTGCTGCAAGAAATCAGCTTGAATGCTTCAGGGGCTTGGGCATGGCCAACATGAGCCCCACACTGATGGGGGTGTATAAAGCGATCTAGGGGTTATCCAAGCGCAACCCCACAAAGGCCGCCATGCCCTGCGTGACCATTTTCTCTTTTCATATGCAGACGAGGGTTGCAGCCAACTATGCCCATTGCTTGGATGACATCACCGTATGCAAATCCGTCTGCTGCAGACCTTTCCCCAGGAATGCTTGTACTAGTTGTTGCATATGGTTTGATGTTTGAGGGTGCTTCAGTATTAGGCAGCCTTCCGCCCTCTCATGTTCATCTGAAAATATGTGGTCTCCCTGCAGTTCCCTTGTGCTTCCTCAGTTGAATCTCCTTAACTTGACGGGTGTGTGCCCGAGCAGCCGCCCTCCACAGCCCTATCCCAGCACATGCTTTTCTTGCGTATGAGATCTCTTGATCATGAAGATAGTTCTCACAGGGTGAGGTTCATCCATTACATTTTAAAGTAGGAAGGTACAAATTACATATTCAAATTACATATATGTGCTGGATTCAAATGTTTTCCCCCCTTCCTTTCTCAATTGTGCCCATCAGCAGCTATTCTAATGTTGCTGCCAATGGGTGTGACACATTCATTTCTTCTGTGGGGTACACTGGACTCCACAAGGATTCACATTGGGGTGTAGAGTAGGATCTTGATCTGAGGCACCAACAGGCTCAAAGCTTTTGACTGTTCCCAAGATGCTCAGCGCCCCCTCCTCTATAACCTCGCTTCCATGAACAGGGAGCTCAGTTTGTAGTTGGTGCCTTCAGTAGCAGGCCACTTAAGAGGGGGCTGCCTCAGGCAGCCTATTCTTAGCTATTAATTTTGACAAGAAAAGAAGAACTTTTTTTTATAAGAATCTACAAGGGCTGCAGCAGGCTAGGTCTAATAGACATCTTTACTGCAGCTCCATCACTCCCAGCGGCGCAGTATACTCCCGCGCCCTGGTTGCTGGGTCACTGCAGCGGAGGCTCCGGTTTCTTCCTAAGGTCAGTCACACACACACCGCCCTCCGGGATCACGAGGCCGCTGATGAAAGGGAGGTAAGGGACTTCTGTGCCCACACTATACCGTGATCCAGCGTGGCTGTAGGGGGCGGGCCATGTGCGCACTGGCGTGGACACTGATTACTGGGCAGCTGCTCCACTAGCCACCAGGGACAGTTAAGGAGCACAGCTCTGGGGGGTTTTCTCTTATATTAACCCCATTTTGTACTACCCGCAGTGCATTGTGATAGGTAATAGAGCCTGATTCAGGTTGGATTGCAATCGCAATAAGCAGTCCAACTGCAAAAATTGCTAAGAGCATACGCATGCGCCGCATTTTCTGCGGCACCCCGCAGTTAATGCGATCGCCTCTGACTGTCAATCGGTGCTGGGGGGGGGGGGGGTCAGCAACACTCCATTTCCAAGTCGGAGATGGAGCGGTGCGTGGGCAGGGCTTCAAAATGGGGTCGGCAACGGAGAAACAGGAGGCGTGGTCAGAGCGGTTGCATGACATCACATGCAGCAGCTGCGATCACAAAAATGGTGGCGGCTTCCTGCGCACACATACAGTCTGCACCAACAGGAGGCTAACCCATTTTTTATGATCACGCTGAACTGCACTGCGACTGCAATTTCAGCGTGGTCAAGAAGGGAGGCGGCATGCTGGGTGGCCCCAGCATGCGAACCAAAGGATTGCAAATTCTGTTACTTAGCAGAATTTGCAATCCTTACTAAATTAGGCCCATTGATTACAAAATTTATTTGTAAATATTTGAAGTTTTTCTTCAGGGACTAACACAAAAGATGCTTGGGGCTACTAACACATGGGTAAGCCACGTAAAGCTTCCCATGGGTCAGTGGCATCACAACGGGGTTGCGGCCCACACCCGAGTGTCACCCGCCAAGGGGGGTGACACCAAAGTGCCGGCTCCTCTTCAGTGACAGAATATGGGTGTTTCACTGTGACATTACGTGCAACACCCAGTTTCTGTCACTGTGCAGGAGCCAGCACCACTCACACACTAGTCCCCGGGTGCAGCACTCAACCCCCGGGATACCCGGAGCAACAAAATGGAGATTCAGGCCAACAGGCCACACCCCTACCTATGAGACCATGCCTCCATTTTACCATTGCGCTGCTTATCTGCGCGCACTGCATTACAATCTCCCTCGCTGCCTCTCTGGGTGTCACCAATGATAGTGACACCTTTGCCATGCTTGTAGCAGCTGGTCCTAAGATCTACGCCTCCAGCCCTGAGTGTTTGCCCTTGTGACTTGTTGATCATCATAGCGAAGCAGATTCTTACAGAAAACTGCAGGGGCTTAGATTGAAAAGAAAAACATTGACGAACCCATCATTTCAGCAACAGGGTCTGCCACACGGCTGACTGAAATGACTGGTTGGTTTGGACCCCCACCAAAAAAGAAGCAATCAATCTCTCCTTGCACAAACTGGCTCTACAGAGGCAAGATGTCCACCTCATCATCCTCCGATTCCTCACCCCTTTCACTGTGTACATCGCCCTCCTCACAGATTATTATTTCGTCCCCACTGGAATCCACCATCTCAGATCCCTGTGTACTTTCTGGAGGCAATTGCTGGTGAATGTCTCCACGGAGGAATTGATTATAATTCATTTTGATGATCATCATCTTCTCCACATTTTCTGGAAGTAACCTCGTACGCCGATTGCTGACAAGGTGAGTGGCTGCACTAAACACTCTTTTGGAGTACACACTGGAGGGAGGGCAACTTAGGTAGAATAAAGCCAGTTTGTGCAAGGGCCTCCAAATTGCCTCTTTTTCCTGCCAGTATACATACGGACTGTCTGACGTGCCTACCTGGATGCGGTCACTCATATAATCCTCCACCATTCTTTCAAAGGTGACAGAATCATATGCAGTGACAGTAGACAACATGTCAGTAATCGTTGCCAGGTCTTCAGTCCGGACCAGATGTCAGCACTCACTCCAGACTGCCCTGCATCACCGCCAGCGGGTGGGCTCGGAATTCTTAGCCTTTTCCTCGCACCCCCAGTTGCGGGAGAATGTGAAGGAGGAGCTGTTGACGGGTCACGTTCGACTTGACAATTTTCTCACCAGCAGGTCTTTGAACCTCTGCAGACTTGTGTCTGCAGGAAAGAGAGATACAATGTAGGTTTTAAATCTAGGATCGAGCACGGTGGCCAAAATTTATTGCTCTGATTTCAACAGATTGAATCCTGGTTAAGCGAATTAAGGGCTCCATCCACAAGTCCCACATGCCTAGCGGAATCGCTCTGTTTTAGCTCCTCCTTCAATGTCTCCAGCTTCTTCTGCAAAAGCCTGATGAGGGGAATGACCTGACTCAGGCTGGCAGTGTCTGAACTGACTTCACGTGTGGCAAGTTAAAAGGATTGCAGAACCTTGCACAACGTTGAAATCATTCTCCACTGCGCTTGAGTCAGGTGCATTCCCCCTCCTTTGCCTATATCGTGGGTAGATGTATAGGCTTGAATGGCCTTTTGCTGCTCCTCCATCCTCTGAAGCATATAGAGGGTTGAATTCCACCTCGTTACCACCTCTTGCGTCAGAGGATGGCAGGGCAGGTTCAGGAATGTTTGGTGGTGCTTCAGTCTTCGGCACGCGGTGGCTGAATGCAGAAAGTGGCCCGCAATTCTTCGGGCCACCGACAGCATCTCTTGCACGCCCCTGTCGTTTTTTAAATAATTCTGCACCACCAAATTCAATGTATGTGCAAAACATGGGACGTGCTGGAATTTGCCCAGATGTAATGCACGCACAATATTGGTGGCGTTGTCCGATGTCACAAATCCCCAGGAGAGTCAAATTGGGGTAAGCCATTCTGCGATGATGTTCCTCAGTTTCCGTAAGAGGTTGTCAGCTGTGTGCCTCTTATGGAAAGCGGTGATACAAAGCGTAGCCTGCCTAGGAACGAGTTGGCATTTGCGAGATGCTGCTACTGGTGCCGCCGCTGCTGTTCTTGCTGCGGGAGGCAATACATCTACCCAGTGGGCTGTCACAGTCATATAGTCCTGAGTCTGCCCTGCTCCACTTAACCACGGACATGTGGACTAGTGGACATTGGGTACAACTGCATTTTTTAGGACACTGGTGACTCTTTTTCTGAGGTCTGTGTACATTTTCGGTATCGCCTGCCTAGAGAAATGGAACCTAGATGGCATTTGGTACCGGGGACACAGTACCTCAATCAAGTCTCTAGTTGCCTCTGAATTAACGATGGATACCGGAACCACGTTTCTCACCACCCAGGCTGACAAGACCTGAGTTATCCGCTTTGCAGCAGGATGACTGCTGTGATATTTCATCTTCCTCGCAAAGGACTGTTGGACAGTCAATTGCCTACTGGAAGTAGTACAAGTGGTCTTCCGACTTCCCCTCTGGGATGACGATCGACTCCCAGCAGCAACAACAGCAGCGCCAGCAGCAGTAGGCGTTACACTCAAGGATGCATCGGAGGAATCCCAGGCAGGAGAGGACTCGTCAGACTTGCCAGTGACATGGCCTGCAGGACTATTGGCTCTCCTGTCTAAGGAGGAAATTGACACTGAGGGAGTTGGTGGTGTGGTTTGCAGGAGCTTGGTTACAAAAGGAAGGGATTTAGTGGTCAGTGGACTGCTTCCGCTGTCATCCAAAGTTTTTGAACTTGTCACTGACTTATGATTAATGCGCTGCAGGTGACGTATAAGGGAGGATGTTCTGAGGTGGTTAACGTCCTTACCCCTACTTATTACAGCTTGACAAAGGCAACACACGGCTTGACACCTGTTGTCCGCATTTGTGTACAGGATGCATACCTTCATGTCCAAATTTATCCATCTCATCAGTCGTACCTCAGATTTGCGGTAGAGGACTGTCATTGCCAATTTCAGACGTTGCTGTTTGGTCTCTCCACGGCCCAGAGAATTTTCACCAAGGTAATGGTGGAAATGATGGTTCTCCTGCGCAAGCAATGTGTCACAATTATCCCGTACTTGAGCGATCTCATAAAAGCGAGATCAAGAGAGCAGTTGCTGAACAGCGTATCACTTTCACTGAAAGTGTTACAGCAACACGGCTGGATTTTCAATATCCCAAAGTCGCAGTTGGTTCCTACGACTCGTCTGTCTTTATTGGGCATGATTCTGGACACAGACCAGAAGAGGGTTTATCTCCCGATAGAAAAGGACCAGGAACTCATGACTCTTGTCAGTAACCTATTGAAACCAAAACTTGTGTCAGTGCATCACTGCACTCGAGTCCTGGGAAAGATGGTGGCATCATACAAAGCCATTCCATTCGGCAGGTTCCATGCGAGGACTTTCCAATGGGACCTACTGGACAAGTGGTCTGGGTCACATTTACAGATGCATTGGTTGATCACCCTGTCCCCCAGGGTCAGGGTATCACTCCTGTGGTGGCTGCAGAGTGCTCACCTTCTCGAGTGACGCAGATTCGGCATTCAGGACTGGATCCTGGTGACCACAGATGCAAGCCTCCAAGGTTGGGGAGCAGTCACACAGGGAAGAAATTTCCAAGGTCTTTGGTCAAGTCAAGAGACTTGTCTTCACATCAACATCCTGAAACTAGGGGCCATATACAATGCCCTACGTCAAGCGGAGACCTTACTTTGCGACCAACCGGTTCTGATCCAGTCAGACAACGTCACCGCAGTGGCTCATGTAAACCGCCAAGGCGGCACAAGGAGCAGAGTGGCGATGGCACAAGCTACCTTTGCATTTTTCTCCCAAACGAAGGACACTAGAATGAAAATTTTAAAACCTCCTGTTAGTGCTTTATCTACACGGTATAGCCCTGAATTTTCCAATGCGTAGCTCTTTGCAAAAGAGAGATATTGGCAAGGAAAAGCTGTCTTGTACCTTTGCATTTTTCTCCCAAACGAAGGACACTAGAAAGAAAATTTTAAAGCCTCCTGTTAGGCCATCATCTACACGGCATAGCCCTGAATTTTCCAATGCGTAGCTCTTTGCAAAAGAGAGATATTGGCAAGGAAAAGCTGTCTTGTACCTTTGCATTTTTCTCCCAAACGAAGGACACTAGAAAGAAAATGTTAAAGCCTCCTGTTAGGCCATCATCTACACGGCATAGCCCTGAATTTTCCAATGTGCAGCTCTTTGCAAAAGAGAGATATTGGCAAGGAAAAGCTGTCTTGTACCTTTGCATTTTTCTCCCAAACGAAGGAAACTAGAATGAAAATTTTAAAGCCTCCTGTTAGTGCTTCATCTACACGGTATAGCCCTGAATTTTCCAATGCGTAGCTCTTTGCAAAAGAGAGATATTGGCAAGGAAAAGCTGTCTTTCAACTCTTCCACAACTGAAAAACAGATAGTGTTCCCAAGCCTTCCATCCTGTAATATCTTCAGTCTCTCGTCAATGAAGAAAACAATCCCTCCAGCAGACTCTTCAACCACGATACAAGATCACAGCCAAAAGGGCGAGAAGCAACTACACTTGCGTTTAACCAAAATGGCTAAAATTTAGTGGAGGAAAGTGCAGTGCACCAAAACATAAGCTGACACAATCATGGAGAATGCGCCAGCATATATGCTCTTCTATCTATATTTTGCAAACCTGCTCTTGTCCCCTCCAGCTGCTCCATGTAGATTTGACGCCTGGCAAGGTGCATAACCCACTGACAAGCAGGCACACTCCTGCATGAGTTTTCACTCTCACTAGCAGGATGATACACATTCATTTGCATGTGCTCCACCTCTGACACACCGCCCACCCAACCACCCAGTCACCAGAGCCACCCACAAGCCAACTGGCTCCGTGATTTAATTTGCACAGTGCAGTCATCCAGGCAGCATGTCCTTCTCAATGGAATAATCTCTGGTTCCATGGAATCTTCCGCATTGGAATGCTGCGGAACAAAAAGGATTTAAACATTCAGCTTGCTAGCATTCAATGTACCTGCGGCTTGGCTCTAGCACATGGGTCTTCATCCTGTGGCCCTCCAGCTGCTGTGAAACTACACATCCCAGCATGCCCTGCCACAGTTTTGCTATTAAGGTATGCTAAAACTGAGGCAGGGCATGCTGGTATATGTAGTTCCACAGCAGCTGGAGGGTCGCAGGTTGAAGACCCATATTCTAGCATGCCTGTTCTATGATGCATGTTCCGTGATGTCACAATCAGCTTGGAATGGGGTGTCTAGCATGCATTTGCTGACAGCCACTTGAGGGAGACACACATCAGGAGATGCAGCATATCGGAGGTCTTCGATGCCTTTCCAGCAAATGCACACCACCAGCTGCTGGTCTGGACACAAAACAATACCCACAATTGAAGGCTCAAAATGCCCAACTACAGGATTAATGTAAGTAGTGAATTTAGGAATGAATTTAGAAGTAGGAAATTAAGTTAGTTCACAAGTACATTCAAATTCCGATCTAAAGTCTAGGTAGGCCTCACGTCCTGGCAGCCCCCAGCATTTAAAAATGCCTTGATTAGAGGTAGGGAATTAAATGTAGATAAGAAGTAGACACAAAATAACACTCCACAGAGCAATTATCAGGTGTCTTTATCAATTGTTGCATTTAAAAAATCAAGCAATTAGGGAACACAATGTTGCGACAATGTAACCCTATTTGCAAAATAGTACTAAATAAGTTTGTCGATGTAAGACATTTGCAAAGGCGCAAACAAAACACGCTGGAAAATGCAACTGAATCTGTTTTTGGAGGTTAGAATAGATGCAGGATCAAGTAGCTCAATGGGTAGGGTGTTTGATTAGAATTCAACAGGTTATAGATTTGAATCCTGGGTATGATAGTTTGAGGTGTTATTTAATAAAGTATGTTTATATATTAGTCACACATGGCTTACTTTTACAAATGGCATGTCACCAGTTAGTGCTGACTGCTGATATGCCATTTGCACAAACACCCCATGTGTGACTGTATATGCATTTAAGGAGGGCACCCCGGCAATACCACAAACCATTGAGTGTCAAGTATACTAGATATATCTTCATATCTCATGTGCTTTCTCAGAGACCAATCTTGTTATGCCCCTTCCCCACAAGGCATGCGCCTTTTGTCCATATTGCAAAAATGGGGAGGGGAGGGGGGGGGGCATATAATTCTCTGTCACAGGGCACCAAAAAGTCTAGTTATGGCTCTGGTATGCATTATGTAATCTGGCAGACCATATCTCCAACACTGGCTGGTTGGAATAGAAATCCGGTTATCTATGTGAGCAAATGACCATCAACGATTTACTCTCAAACACTAGAAAATGGACAAACATGGTCCCCTAAACAAATTGGTTAAATTTTGGGTTTAACCAATTTGTGTAATGACCATTTTTGACCACTTTTCTAGTGTTTGGGAGCAAATGGTTAATTGACATTTGCTACTATACATTACCAGATTTTCATTCCACCCATCCAGACTGGATAGATAGCCTGACAGATAATTGTGTAGTGTATGCCCAGGATAACTGTGTCAGTTGTGCTTTCTTTTATGACGGCACATAAATGGGTGGGCAGATCCAGAGCAAGCACTGCCCACTCATGCATAGTTGTCAACTGATGTGAAGTTCCAGGGGGCAATCTCAGTTATAAAGAAAAGTATCTGGAAATTGTCCCTAGTTTAAAAAAAAAATAAAAAAAAAATTGATCAACTCCATTTATTTAGTATGATATCCCAGCAGTCAGAACAACATACTTTATTAAATAACACATCTCAAACTACCATACCCAGGATTCAAACCTATAACCTGTTGAATTCTAATCAAACACCCTACCTATTGAGCTATTTGATCCTGCATAAAAATTGTGAACATTATATGAAGCTATTGGTACTTTGCAAAAAAAAAGTATCAGCATTACAACGCAGCAGATCCATGCAGTTTGCAGTCACACACTACATGTATCTGCTCAGCCACAATGCTGATTATTTCTTCACAAAGTACAAGGTGAGCTCCAAACAGAATTCTCTAGCTTAGAATTATACCTTTCTATGCCAAACCTAGAAGTCGGGCCCCCCACCCTGGGATCCCCCAGAGGGAGGCCTGCACCGTCATGCGGCAGGCTTGTCCGTTTTGGAAGCAGGCTGATGGGCAGCCCAGGCTTGCTTCAGTCTGGGCTTGGCAGGTCTGGAAGCATGAGCTTGCTTTGGGTATGCCTGACCTTGGGTACGCTTTACCTGAGGGATGAAAGGGCCAAGGGAAAGTACTTTTAGCCTTCTGCGTGGTAGGAGTCATACGAGGTAGGCAAGCTGTTTTAGCAGTAGCCAGATCAGCTACAATCTTATTGAGGTCTTCTCCAAAGAGAGTGTCTCCCTTGAAAGGAAGCACCTCCAGGGTTTTCTTGGAATCCATATCCACCGACCAGGATCTCAACCAGCTGTATAAAGTATTACCTTGGAACTGGCTCTCCACTCCCCATTATCTGGTTATCATGGCTTCCTCCGCCAGTGTCCAGACTCGCTTGCTGAAGCTCGGCCACTTCTTCCTAGCAGCAGGCTCCTGGATCACTGGGCAGCAGAGGTGCTTGGGAGCCGGAAGGGGGCGGAGCAATCAGGCAGGCAGTTGCAGTGCTGCCCAGCTATCTGTGGTGTGAGAAGAAGCAGGGGCACCCCACCGCTGGCAGTGCTGCAGCTAGCGGTGGTGGCAGCGGCGAGGCTGCTGGGCTGGGTCTTGAAAAAGGTGGAAAGAAGGGTTTTACGGCATGGAATGTACAAACTGCGAGACCCTGCTGGTAGCGCCTTTGTCTATTTAGTAGGAAGGGCACGTAACAGCCGGGGGGCAATGGAGGAAGCCCCTTTAGGGCTGGAGCCCCTTCAGGGCTGGAGCCCGGCGGCAACTGACTCCGTTGTCTCTGGCAGTTCTGCCCCTGGACTAGAGGAATGGTCAAGAACATGGCAACATTTAATGCCAAAAAATGCAAAATCATACACGTCTCAAAAATGCAAAGGCTAACTATAATATTAAGGGCATTATAATGGCAAGAGGAAAGCTATCTAAGTATTACTATTTCAGGTGAGCAATGTAACAAAGCAATAGGAAAGGCAAGTCAGATGCTTGTTTGCATAGGTTAAAGAACCAGTAGCAGAAAAAAGTAATACAGGTTGAGTATCCCATATGCAAATATTCCGAAATACGGAATATTCCGAAATACAGACTTTTTTGAGTGAGACTGAGATAGTGAAACCTTTGTTTTTTGATGGCTCAGTGTACACAAACTTTGTTTAATACTCAAAGTTATTAAAAATATTGTATTAAATGAACTTCAGACTGTGTGTATAAGGTGTATATGACACATGAATGAATTCTGTGAATGTACACACACTTTGTTTAATGCACAAAGTTATAAAAAATATTGGCTAAAATGACCTTCAGGCTGTGTGTATAAGGTGTATATGAAACATAAATGCATTCTGTGCTTAGATTTAGGTCCCATCACCATAATATCTCGTTATGGTATGCAATTATTCCAAAATACAGAAAAATCCGATATCCAAAATTCCTCTGGTCCCAAGCATTTTGGATAAGGGATACTCAACCTGTAATGCCACTGTATAGGTCCTTGGTACAGCCGCATTTAGAATCCTGTGTTCAGTTCCAGAAGCCATATCTCCAGAAGGCTGTAAATACATTAGGGCAACTAAAATTGTGCATGGCCTACATCACAAAACTTACCTGGAAATACTAAAAAATGTTGATGTGTATAGTTTGGAGAAGGGAAGAGGGAACATACAGTAATAGAAACATTTAAATATATAGGGAGGAATGTAATAGGGTGTGAGAATCAGAAAGTGAGAGATTTTGTGTTTTTTCCTGTTGTTTTTTTTTTTATTGTTTGTTTTTTAAAGTGGCAATCCTTTACATGGCAAAACCAGGTTGATATTTGCCATGTAAAGGATTGCCACCGTGGGCATGTGTAGAAGGGGCACTGCTACTGTTGGCATTATGTGTGTAAGCTGCACTGATATGGTGGTTATGTGTATAAAGGGCACTGCGACTGTGGGTATTATTATTATTATTATTATTATTACATGCGGTGTAATGACAATAAGATAGTGCTACTGTGTGGCATATTTTGATTTGGGGTGCTATTGTGTGGCCATGCCCCTTCCTTGTGATACCACACCTTCTTTTTTTAAGGAGCGCACTGTCCCTTTATTAAGTATTGGAGAGAGGGCCCAAATTAATAGTTTGCAGGGAGGCGCCAAACACCCTAGCACTGGCCCTTTGGTAGGGGACAGGATTTGCTTCTGCTTGTGCACATATGTTATGATTGCCAGCCAACAGCACTGGTTTTGCCTATAACACTAACTATAAATATTTTGAATTGGTCCTGGACCACCAATCCAAGGCACCCCTGCAAGTGTCCTGAGGCACCCCAGGGTGCAGTTTGAGAACCACTGGTCTAGTGAGTACCCAGGATAATTATTGTAGCTGGTCTGCGGGTAACAGCTCTCAGATCCACTTCTAGAAAAAATGCAGCAATGTAATTTGAGTGACAAACTGCAGAGATGAACCCTTTCTGTGACTGCTGCACAGGGATCACACAAACTCTATTCATAGGGCTGACTTCACTTAGGGGAGATGTTCTCACCCCGCAAAGAAGTGCGAGTATATACCGCACTTACGGTACCATTGGATTTACAGATATTTTCTTGCAATACACTATGGGGGTCATTCTGAGTTGATTGCTCGCTAGCAGTTTTTAGCAGCCATGCAAACGCATTGTCGCTGCCCACTGGAGAGTGTATATTCACTTTGGAGAAGTGCGAACACTTGAGCAGCCGAGCGCCTGCAAAATCGTTTCAAAATAAGACCAGCACTGTAGTTACACTTCGTGTGCGTTGATTCTAACAACCGAGGGACGGCTTTTGATGTCACACACCCATCCAGCGAATGCCCAGCCACGTCTGCATTTCTTCTGCCACGCCTGCATTTTTCCAAGCACTCCCTGAAAACGGTCAGTTGACACCCAGAAACGCCCTCTTTCTGTCAATCTCCTTGTGGCCTGTTCTGTGATTGGAATAATCGCTAGAACTAGTGCAAAACCACAATGGACTTTGTACCCGTACGATGCGCATGCACATTACGGAGCATGCGCATGCACAGATTAGCCATTTTTTTTCAACTGATTGCTACGCAGCGAACAACGGCAGCAAGCGATCAACTCGGAATGACCCCCTATATACATAGAAACATGGATTTTTACTGCAGGAATTATGGTTAGTTTAGGGGTATCGGTTAGGGTCAACAGAGGTGTAGCTAGGGGTCCAAGCGCCCCTGGCAAAGTAAGGGACTGGCGCCCCCCCTTTCGATAAAGCATTGCAGTCCATTGGCGGTTACCATGTTGGAGCCACAGCAACTGACCCCCTCCCCCACACGCTGCCCTACATCATCGGCTGGGATTCACTGTTGGTGTGAAGCCACTGGGAACATTCTGGTAGCATTAGCAGCAGTCTGTGTCATAGATAGGGAAGGCAGAAGGTTAACTAGCTAATAGCAGTCTGTTGGCAGCAGAGGCTGAGCGGGGGGCTGAGAATGAGCCAACGCTGATCAGTGTCCAGTCTGCTCAGACAAAAATATTTTGTGATCAGGGCTGGTTCTAGACCAAAGGAGCCAATGGCAAAAATTTCCTTTGGCACCCCCCCCCCCCACACACACACACACATACACACACACACACACACACACACCAAAAAAGAACATATCCCAGTTTAACATAACGCTATGTGGTGCAAGGTGTGGAGCTGGTCACTTGTATCAGACCTCTGACATTTGCCTTTTCACCCATATTGCATACTTTTTCTTGCAGGTTGTGTCTTAATTCAAGAAGTGTTCTAAGTACTTCAGCTTAGTATCTTTACTGACCCCTCTTTACCCCACACTACATAACTGACCCCTCTATACCCTACACTACATCACTGACCTTTCTACAACCATCACTGCATTACTGACCCCTCTATACAGTACACTGACCTCTATATACCTGCTAGTACATCCCTGATGCCTATATTCCCTAAGCTAAATCCCTGACGCCTCTATTCCCTACGCTACATCCCTGACGCCTATATTCCCTATGCTACATCCCTGACGCCTCTATACCCTACGCTACATCCCTGATGCCTCTATTCCCTACGCTACATTCCTGATGCCTCTATAACCTACGCTACATCCCTGACGCCTCTATACCCTACGCTACATCCCTGACGCCTCTATACAGTACAATGCATTACTGATCCCTCTAGACCATACATCCTCATTACATCAGAGAGATAGTGAAACACTGGAAAAAATAAGGATAAAGTGGACTACAGAAACTGATGCTCTAAACAAAGGAGAGAGAGAGAAAAGCACAAGGGAAAGTGGGCAATCGGAACACCATAAAGAGAGGAGAGATAGAAATGCCTGAAAAAGTAAAGGGGGTTGGGTATGGCATCCGGCGCTCGGGATTCCAGCAGTCACATGATACCTAATCCTAATCCTAACCCTCGGGGGGGGGGGGGGGGGGCGGATAGGGCTAACCCTCAGGGGGTGGCAGCTAGGACTAACCCCCCCCCTCCTAGTGCCTTCCCTAACACCCCCTCCCCCGGTCCTAACCCTCCCTCCAATACTCGCCTTCGGGATGTTGGCTGTCTGTGTGCCGGCACCAGTCTCCCAAGTGGTGTCAGGATTCCAACATCGGTCAAATGACCGCCGGTATACCGTCTGCCGGGATGGTAAATGTATCCTGAGGACAGGTAGTGAGTGTGGAGGGATAGGTGGTTCAGTAAAATGTAACAGCTCAAACTGCGATCATTCACTGATAAATTGATTTATAGCTCTCCCTTTTTAACCATTGCAGTCATAAAAGCAATGTTTTTTAAACTTTTAAATAAAGCTTGTTAGCATCCCCAGCACACTGTATATGCTGGGAGATGTAGTTCTCAATATGAAAACATTTAATTACTGTATGAACTCTAATTCCCCAACTGAAACCTCTCACAAACACACACTCCTAAATCTAGTACACACACACACACACATTTCCCCAGTACTGACAACTCTCATCACTTCCACACACTGACAACTCCCTCCTGCTCCTCTCCCCACTGACACTGACAGCTCCCTCACAGTCACACACATCCTCCACCCCCCCACCCCCCACCCCCCACACACACACTGATAGCACACATGCACAAATCCCCCCCTCCTCGACACTAACTGTCACGGACTGCTTGGGCAGCAGGGGGCAGGCTCTGACTTGAAGTGCTGAAATTCAACAGCTCTCTCGAACTTGCAAGGAATGGCTGTGCAGCTGTCTCCAGCCATCTCCTTGCCCACTGTGTAATTTGTGGCGTTCTCTGATGTTCCCCGCTCTGCCTCTACAACCGGCACATAATGTACAGCAGTGGTGACTCCTGAGTATGGGCCTGGAGAACTCCGCCTACCGGGGGGTAGGGATTAATAATTTCAAAGGGGCAGAGCTAGGAGTGAAGCAGTGGACAGCAGTTGAGGGGCGTTTCAAACTGTAACAGGGTTGGGACAATTTCAGTATCCTTCCCTCACCGTCTAATTGGTCAGTCCCACGCTGATTGCCATAGCGCCCTTTTGAGACTGCAGAACTCTATCCCTTAGCCACGGTTGGCACAGCTGGATGGTGCCCCTGGCAAGTGCCATCCTGGCCAAGGGGTAGATACGCCCCTGAGGGTCAGGGCCAGAAACAGAAATCTCGGGGCCCAGTACACTGATATCTCTGGGGGCCCCTCAACCCCCCCTTAACTTGGCAGAGGGATCTTTAAAAAAAAATGGAGCCTTTGACTCGGACCGTCAGTGAGGCCGGCAGGTGGTTTTCATACTGGGCTATCCAGCTCTTCGGTGGCAGTGGCAGGGACATTCAGAAAAGGGCCAGCACAGCAACATGCATAATAATGGCAATACAGTATGGACCACAGGGACTGGACAAAGTGATGGGGTAAAAGGAGGGGGGAGGGTTTAGTTGGCCTGTTAATTGTTTTCCTGCTTAAATTGAGCAGTTGGTGGATACACTTTAAAAAGCAATATTGGCACTGTGGCCCCATTATTTCTGTTCTTAATACTTGGAGCCCTGAACAAGTGTCCCCTTTGTCCCCCCTGTCACCGGGCCTGTTCAGGCGTTACCTATGGAGAAGCTGCGACATGACATCCTAGGACACGATACTGCACCATGCATCACCATTATATTTCAGTGTGCCTTGTCAATATTTAAATCTTGTTCTGTGTGACGTGAGTTGTAAATGGTTGAAAATCTCTGTGCTACAGTATCGTCACCATGTAGTTATAACAACACCGCAAAACCACCAAAAGACGTGTTTTGGTAGAGGGACTGCTGGAGGGGCCCATTGGGGCCCCCAGTTTGCTACCCCACCCCAGTATACCTGTGCTGTAGCCAGTGGAAGGGGCACTATCTTCCCGGTGATCTCTTCGGGAAGATGGTGCCGCACATAGAAAGCAAAGACTCTGGCTGCACTCTCCTGCCCTCGCTCTAAGCAAGGTGATCGGGCCACAAAAGGACCCCTGTCGGACCCCTGCCGGACCCCGGCCTGTGGGCCACAAAAGGATGCATTGGGGGCGGCATGCGGCCCATGGGTTTGACACCCCTGCCCTAGAGTATCAAAATTTGTTTCACGGCACCCCTAGGCCAAAGTTTTTTTTATTGAGAAATTCAGAAAAAAATATAAAATTAAGTAAATTGTGTTTATAGCATGTCATCCTCAGGTTCAGTTATGTTGTGAGGGAATGGTTTTGCCAATTTAATAAAGTATAAATAATTTTAATTGGTCCTGGACCACCAAACTATGCTACCAGTGCAAGAACCCCAGTTTGGAAACTACTGCCATAAAATAAACCTTTTTTGTTTTTTTTAAACTACATGTAATACACCTTAGAGCTCAGTTCCTAAAAGGTTTTAAACCCTTGCATACAGTAAACTACACATATTTAAAAATCCTACACTGGGCACAAGTGCTCACGGGCCAATTTCATGGCAGTCTCGGATAGGAGGGCATTGTGGATTCACCAAGGGAATGCTGATGCTGACTCCAAGAAGAAAGGGAGTCTCTTCCCTATGAAGGTGAAGCCTTGTTTGGCGACGGCCTAGTTAATTTGATCTCGGCAGCTCCCGCAGGTAAGTCATCCTTCTTGCCCTATGTTCCCTCTCAACAGATGAAGACGCATCATTATCTGACGCAGTCATTTCGGCCCAATAGATATGCAAGAAGTTAAGATTCCCCTTTCTTTGCAGGTAGAGGAAGGAAAAGAGGGAAGAGGTCTGTAGCCTCTTCAAGATCGCAGGAGCAGAGATCGTCCTCTGCTTCTGCCAAATCCACTGCATGACGCTGGGGCTCTCTTGCAGGAGCCCGCACCAGTGGGGGGCACGTCTAAAACTCTTCAGTCAGTTCTGGATTCATTCGGACCTGGACTCGTGGGTTTTACAAATAGTGTCCCAAGGGTACAAACTGGGGTTTCAAGACGTTCCCCCTCACCGATTGTTCAAATCAGCCTTAGTCAGCAGGGAGAAGGTTTTTATTCAAGCCTCTTCGTGGTCCCGAAGCCGGACGGCTCAGTCAGACCAATCTTAAATCTGAAATCCCTTAATTTCTACCTAAAGAAATTCAATTTCAAGATGGAATCTCTCAGGGTAGTGATCTCCAGTCCGGGGGATAAAGGAGATTTCATGGTTTTGGTAGACATAAAGGATGCCTACTTATATGTTCCCATTTAGCCACTGCATCAAGCTACCTGAGGTTTGCAATTCAGGATTGTCATTACCAATTTCAGACGTTGCCGTTTGGTCTGTCCACGGCTCCGAGGATTTTCACCAGGGTGATGGCGGAAATGATGGTTCTCCTTCGCAAGCAAGGAGTCACAATTATCCCGTACTTGGATGATCTCCTGATAAAGGCGAGATCCAGGGACCAGTTGGTGCAAAACATCTACTCTCCCTGACAGTTCTTCAACAACATGGTTGGCTCCTAAACTTGCCAAAATCGCAGTTGGTCCCAATGACGCGGTTGTTGTTTTTGGGAGTGATACTGGACACAGAAGAGGTTTTCTTCTAGTGGAAAGGCTCTGGAGATCCAGAGTCTGGTCAAACAAATTCTGAAACCAGCAAGAGTGTTAATCCATCAATGCATTCAGTTGCTGGGGAAGATGGTTGCGGCCTACGAGGCCATTCAGTTTGGCAGGTTCCATGCCAGAGTGTTCCAGTGGGACCTGTTGGACAAGTGGTCCGGATCCCACCTACACATGCACCGGAGGATAATCCTGTCTTCCAAGACCAGAATCTCACTCCATTGGTGGCTGCACAGTTCTCACCACCTAGAGGGGCGATGGTTCGGGATCCAGGACGGGATCCTAGGGACCACGGATGCAACCCTCCGAGGCTGGAGAGCAGTCACACAGGGGGAAAACATCCAAGGAAGATGGTCAAGTCTTCCTTGGATGTTTTCATCTCCACATAAATGTTCTGGAGTTAAGGGCCATTTAATAACTGCAGACACAGTACGCACTGGGACGGGTGCCCAGCATCCTCTACGGACTAAGAGAAAAGGATTTACCGGTAGGTATTAAAATCCTATTTTCTCTAACGTCCTAGAGGATGCTGTGGACTCCGTAAGGACCATGGGGATAGACGGGCTCCGCAGGAGACATGGGCACTTTAAGAAAGACTTTAGTTCTGGGTGTGCACTGGCTCCTCCCTCTATGCCCCTCCTCCAGAACTCAGTTTGATACTGTACCCAGTGGAGACTGGGTGCTTTTCAGGAGCTCTCCTGAGCTTTCTGACAGAAAGTATTTTGTTAGGTTTTTAATTTTCAGGGAGCACTGCTGGCAACAGACTCCCTCATCGAGGGACTGAGGGGAGAGAAGCAGCCCTACTCTCTGAGTTGCAAGGTCCTGCTTCTTAGGCTACTGGACACCATTAGCTCCAGTGGGATTGGTACGCAGGATCTCACCCTCGCCGTCCGTCCCAGAGCCGCGCCGCCGTCCCCCTCGCAGAGCCGGAAGATAGAAGCCGGGTGAGTATGAGAAGAAAAGAAGACTTCAGAGGCGGCAGAAGACTTCATGATCTTCACTGAGGTAACGCACAGCACTGCAGCTGTGCGCCTTTGCTCCCATACACCTCACATACTCAGGTCACTGTAAGGGTGCAGGGCGCAGGGGGGGCGCCCTGGGCAGCAATATAAACCTCTTTCGCAAAAATATAACATATATACAGCTGGGCACTTTATATATGTATAAGCCCCCACCAATTTTACAGTTTAAGCGGGACAGACGCCCGCCTCCGAGGGGGCGGGGCTTCTCCCTCAGCACTCACCAGCGCCATTTTTTCTCCACAGCACCGCTGAGAGGAAGCTCCCCGGACTCTACCCTGCTTATACCACGTTAGACAAGAGGGTTGAAAAGAGGGGTGGGGGGGCACATAATTCGCAAATTACATACAGCAGCACTACTGGGCAAACATTAAGTTACTGTTTTATTCCTGGGTTATATAGCGCTGGGGGGTGTGCTGGCATACTCTCTCTCTGTCTCTCCAAAGGGCCTTGTGGGGAAACTGTCTTCAGAAAAAGCATTCCCTGTGTGTGTAGTGTGTCGGTACACGTGTGTCGACATGTCTGAGGAAGAAGGCTATATTAGAGAGGAGCGGGAGCAAATGAATGTGGTGTCTCCGCCGACAGCTGATTGGATGGATATGTGGAATGTTTTAAATGCTAGTGTAAACTCATTGCACAAAAGATTAGACAAGGCAGAAGCTTTGGGACAGTCAGGGTTTCAACCCATGCCTGATCCTATGTTGCAGGGACTGTCAGGGTCTCATAAGCGCCCACTATCCCAGATTGTTGACACAGATACCGACACGGATTCTGACTCCAGTGTCGATTACGATGATGCAAAGTTACAGCCAAAATTGGCAAAATCCATTCGATTTATGATTATGGCAATAAAAGATGTTTTGCACATCACAGAGGAACCCCCTGTCGCTGACAAGAGGGTACATATGTACAAGGGAAAGAAGCCTGAGGTAACCTTTCCCCCCTCACACGAGCTGAACGAGTTATGTGAAAAAGCTTGGGAATCTCCAGATAAAAGACTGCAGATTTCCAAAAGGATTCTTATGGCGTATCCTTTCCCATCAACGGATAGGTTACGATGGGAATCCTCCCCTAGGGTGGACAAAGCATTAACACGCTTATCCAAGAAGGTAGCCCTCCCGTCCCAGGATACGGCTACCCTCAAAGAGTGTGCTGACCGCAAACAGGAGATTACCCTGAAGTACATTTATACACATTCAGGTACCTTACTCAGACCGGCAATTGCGTCGGCCTGGGTGTGTAGTGCTGTAGCGGCATGGACAAATACCTTATCTGAGGGGAAGGATAGCCTAGACAAGGATACTATTTTATTGACCCTGGGGCATATAAGAGATGCTGTCCTATATATGTGTGTATGCAAACTACAGGTGGTGCTGCAGGGCCCACACCCTTTTACTTGTCTTGTAGAGCAGCTCTGAAGCTGTTACAGTGCCCAGCTGCTGCAAGAAATCAGCTTGAATGCTTCAGGGGCTTGGGCATGGCCAACATGAGCCCCACACCGAAGGAGGGTGGGGGTGTTTAATGCAAACTTGGGGTTATCCAAGCGCCGCAAAAGGCCGCCATGCCCTGCATGCCCCTTTTCTCTTTTCATATACAGATGAGGGTTCCAGCCAACTTTGGCCCACTGCTTGGATGACATCACCGTATGCAAATCCGTCTGCTGCAGACCTTCCCCCAGGAATGCTTGCAATAGTTGTTGCATATGGTTTAATGTCTGAGGGTGCTTCAGTATTAGGCAGCCTTCCGCCCTCCCATGTTCATCTGAAAAGATGTGGTCTCCCTGCAGTTGTTGTCCCCAGACGAGAGTTCCCTTGTGCTTCCTCAGTTAAATCTCCTTAACTTGACGGGGGTGTGCCCGAGCAGCCGCCCTCCCCAGCCCTATCCCAACACATACTTATCTTGCATATGAGATCTCTTGATCGTGAAGATAGTTCTCACAGGTTGAGGTTCATCCTGGCCCCGCTCCCCGCTGGAGAGCGCTGATGGGGACAGCAGCTGGGCTTCAGCAGAAGGGTGAGTATGTGTGGCCAGAGACCTCCCTTCCCATGTGCAGGCCTGCAGAGTCTGCCACGCAGGATGGGGCATGTGGCACTCTCCCTCCCAGGGGCTCTTCCAGATGTAGCTCCTCAGCAGTATTTTTCCCGGGCTGCGCGGCGCTCTCCCCGACTGGCATCCGCCCTGGAACACTGCCTTCCTCAACGCAACATCAGCAGGGGGCCCTGGCCTCATCACCATCCCAGGTCTTTCTCATGTATGTATCATGTATGTGTGTGTGATATATGTATGAATCATATATGTTTGTGATATATATATATATATATATATATGTATCTATCTATCTATCTATCTATCTATCTATCTATCTATCTATCTATCTATCGTATGTGTGTGTATATATATGTATCTATCATGTATGTATGTATGTATCTATCTTGTATGTATGTATGTGTTCTATCTATCTATCTATCTATCTATCTATCTATCTATCTATCTATCGTGTGTGTGATATATGTATGTATCTATCATGTATGTGTTATATGTATGTATCACACCTTCCTCTATACATATACATACATACATACATACATACATACACACACCTATATCTGTACGTACACTGACATACACACACCAACATCTATACATAAACACGCTGACCCCTAAACGTACACCAACGTACCCACACCTGCATCTATACCTACACATGCTGACACGTGGACGTACACCGGCTTACCCACATGTGAATCTATACATACATGTGCTGACACCTGGACATACACTGATGTACCCACACCTAACATCTATACATACACATGCTAACACCTGGACGTATACAGACGTACCCACATTTGCATCCATGCATATATAGATGTAGGTGTGTGTACGTCAGTGTACGTCCAGGTGTCAACGCGTGTATGTATAGATGCAGGTGTGGGTACGTCTGTGTATGTCCAGGTGTCAGAATGTGTATGTATAGATGCAGGTGTGGGAACGTCAGTGTAGGTTCAGGTGTCAGCGCGTGTATGTATAGATGCAGGTGCTTGTATGTCCAGATGTCAGTGCATGTATGTATAGATGCAAGTGTGGGTACGTCGGTGTATGTCCATTTGTCAGCGCGTGTATATATAGATGCAGGTGCTTGTATGTTGGTGTATGTCCAGGTGTCAGCATGTGTATGTATAGATGCAGGTGTGGGAATGTTGGTGTATGTCCAGGTGTCAGGGCGTGTATGTATGGATATTAGGTGTGGGTACATCAGTGTATGTCCAGGTGTTAGCGCATGTATGTATAGATGCAGGATAATAATCACACAGCGTGCCCCCCACCAACCACAAACCTCCCCCACCCCCCTGTATGACATAAACACCGCTAATTCCACTTACACACAATAATTTCAGTTTGCGACCAGGAGCCGGCAATGTATGTGCACCCAAATGAAGCCACTGTACATGCCCTGCAGGCTGCTATGTACTGCACAGGTGCAACAAATGTAAATGCCCTATCTTTAAAATGGGGCATATTTTACTAAATTAAAAAAACCTGTAACTTTCTGTAAAACCTTAACCCCAAAAGGCACTACACTAACATCGGGGTGTAGAGTTGGATCTTGATCCAAGGCACCAACAGGCTAAAGCTTTGACTGTTCCCAGGATGCCTTGCACCGCCTCCTCTATAACCCTGCCCAGTGGCGTAACTAGACCTTTGTGGGCCCCATAGCAAAATTCTGAATGGGCCCACCAGCACTCAACAAGAATGAGTGGCGTTTGGGGTCAGAAAAGTAGAGGGGAAGGGGTCTGACAGAGTAGGGGGCAGGACATGAATGAATAGAAACTGAGGTGTCCATTATATAAAGAAATACAGTATGTGTGTCTGTGTGTATATCACACACACACACATATAAGGGAAATTCAAATGCCCTCAATTATTGCGCCCATTACACTCTGGTTTAGGTGCACAAAGCACCTAAACCTGAATAAAGTAATGGGCGCGATCATGAAAAGACACCGTTTGGTTGCCCAAATGGGTCTCTTTGCACACATTTCAGCTTGTTTCCCCTGGGGGTAGCGTGCTGAAATAAACATGTCGCACCCGTTGGCAGCAACATTAGAATAGCTGCTGACGGGCACGATTGAGGGAGGAAAGGGACATTTGAATCCAGCCCATAGATGCAATGTGAATATGTAATTTGTACCTTCCTATCTTAAAATGTATATAGTAGTGTTTACACTAGAGGTCTTTCCGAACCCCCTAATCCTAACATTGTAATTTGCTTTAGGGCGCACCTCCAATTAGTCTAGTGTTTCGTATTTTCACATTAAATACTTTCTTGCATTGGTTGGTTAAAGATTAGATCGTATATTTTTCTAGATATAGCTGTGCATAGTCTACAAGGCTACATGCTTCTCCCCTAACTAGAGTTGTGCAGCGGGCATTTTTCGTGTTTCATGTTTTGGTTTTGGTTTCGGATCCGCAGTTGTGTTTTGGATACGGACGCGTTTTGGCAAAACCACCCTTTCGGGTTTTGTATTCGGGTGATTTTTTTTTAAAACCTCAAACAGCTAAAATCATAGAATTTGGGGGTAATTTTGATCCTATAGTATTAAGCTCAATAACCATAATTTCTACTCCTTTCCAGTCTATTCTGAACACCTCACACCTCCCAATATTATTTTTAGTCCTAAAATTTGCACCAAGGTCCCTGGATGACTAAGCTAAGCGACCCAAGTGGGCAGCACAAACACCTGGCCCATCTAGGAGTGGCACTGCAGTGTCAGACAGGATGGCACTTAAAAAAATAGCCCCAAACAGCACATGATGCAAAGATAAATAAAAAAAGAGGCGCAAGATGAAATTGTAGTGTGTCTCTCCTGCTCAGTGTCAGTTCTCAGTAGTATCCTCATCAGTGCTCAGTATCACTGCTCATTGTCTTGTGCTGCAATGTGGTGCTCAGTATACTAGAGTACATTACTAATAGTCCAGTGCTGCATCTTGCTGCTCAGTGTCAGTTCTAGTATCCTCATCAGTGCTCAGTATCACTGCTCATTGTCTTGTGCTGCATTGTGGTGCTCAGTATACTACAGAACATTACTAATAGTCCAGTGCTGCATCTGGCTGCTCAGTGTCAGTTCTAGTAATCTCATCAGTGCTCCGTATCACTGCTCATTGTCTTGTGGTGCTCAGTATACTACAGTACATTACTAATACTCCAGTGTCTTGTGCCGCATATGGCTGCTGTAGGGTGCTGTGGTAGTGTCCTGTCACTGTGCATATGTCATCATTCCAGTCACAGTGATATCTGGCATCTATCTAGTGGTATCTAATTCCAGACATTACCACCGTCTAATTCCAGATATATTACTGGCATATAATTCCACACATTAAAAAATGGAGAACAAAAAGGTGGAGGGTAAAATAGGGAAAGATCAAGATCCACTTCCACCTAGTGCTGAAGCTGCTGCCACTAGTCAAGGCAGAGACAATTCAATGCCATCAACATTATGTAATGATTATACGATACATTATATATCATATCATTGTATGGTTGTAAAATACAACTTAAAAACTTTAATGAATAAATACATAAAGTAGCTTTTATGTAACCTTTTTAAACCTATTAGCATAGACCGAATCTCATCGTGTGTATAGGCCTTTAGTTCAACAACAGCATGGGACCAGTTAGTGTGTTTTGACCACTGCACAGCACCTGGTGTTATATAGTAAGCACCACTATGGCATAGTATACAGCATTATGGGCCTGATATGAGTGTGACCAGCGGTGATGTGGAATGCAGTAGGAGGTGCTGTTTAGCAAGCACCACTTCTATATTAACCATGCAGTATATTGTGTGAATATAGAAGTGTTGGCTGTGTTATGTATTAGAGTAATTATTGCAGCTCCCAGCTAAAATTGCAACAATGTAATTTAGTGACAAACTGCAGAGATTAACCCTTTCTGTGGCTGCTGCACAATCTCTATTCATATCGCTGAATTCAATTAGGGAGATGTTCTCACCCCGCGAGCAAGCGCAGGTATATGCCACACTTAAATGTATGGGTATGGTCTCCATAAAATGAGCGTAGCCTTGCAGGCAAAGACTACCTTACACCCTAGTTCTTGACCCTGCACCAACAGACCTCGGCCACCACAGGGAAAAAAGTACAGTAATTTCCACCATGTTAAGCCCCACACATTAATGCCCTTTGGAACATATTATGTCACTCACCACAATATCTGTGATACACTATGCCCTACAGTAAAGCTTCTAATTACTTTTACAAAAACTGCTCAACGCCAAGAGTTTCACGTGCTGGGTGTCATGCTCATTGCCAGGGGTTTCACTCTCTGGGTGTCATGCTCATTGCCAGGGGGAACGCAGTAGGAGGTGTTATATAGTAAGCACCACTATGGCATAGTATATAGCATTATATATATTGTGAGCACTGGTGATGTTGAGTGCAGTAGAGCTGCTGCTGGGTAATTACAATTGACTACAACCACCAATATATTCTGCTGCACTATATATATGCAAAGCTAATTCTGCTGGGTAATTACAATTGACTACAACCACCAATATATTCTGCTGCACTATATCTATATTTGCAAAGCTAATTCTGCTGGGTAATTACAATTGACTACAACCACCAATATATTCTGCTGCACTATATCTATATATGCAAAGCTAATTCTGCTGAGTAATTACAATTGACTACAACCACCAATATATTCTGCTGCACTATATCTATATATGCAAAGCTAATTCTGCTGGGTAATGCAAATTGAAACATTATTGCATAGTATGTGATTTTGAAGTACTTTTTTAAAGTTTTGAATGATATAGACCCAGTTTAATCTTTGTGGAATGCCTGGTTGTTGTTTTTAAGGTAATTTATTGCCTGGCATTTGAGGTGGGGGGGGGTTTGGTTACAGATTTCAATTATTGGTTTTACTTGTAATAGTCTTCTACTTAAGTCCAATGGTGTAGGCTGTGCAAAGCCGTTTGGCTGCGCATTTATTGATCCAAGCGTGCATTTTTATCAAAGCGTGATAAAATTGACACATAGCAGCGTTCAATCAGCGTTAATTTATCTTCAGCTGATATCGATTGTGAATTGACGTTTCTTCTCTTCTTGTCACCTACAGTTAGTTACAATTGACTACAACCACCAATATATTCTGCTGCACTATATCTATATATGCAAAGCTAATTCTGCTGGGTTATGCAAATTGAAACATTATTGCATAGTATGTGATTTTGAAGTACTTTTTTAAAGTTTTGAATGATATAGACCCAGTTTAATCTTTGTGGAATGCCTGGTTGTTGTTTTTAAGGTAATTTATTGCCTGGCATTTGAGGGGGTGGGGTGTGGTTACAGATTTCAATTATTGGTTTCACTTGTAATAGTCTTCTACTTAAGTCCAATGGTGTAGGCTGTGCAAAGCCGTTTGGCTGTGCATTTATTGATCTAAGCGTGCATTTTTATCAAAGCGTGATAAAATTGACACATAACAGCAGTGTTCAATCAGCATTAATTTATCTTCAACTGATATCAATTGTGAATTGACGTTTCTTCTCTTCTTGTCACCTACAGGTAATTACAATTGACTACAACCACCAATATATTCTGCTGCACTATATCTATATATGCAAAGCTAATTCTGCTGGGTAATGCAAATTGAAACATTATTGCATAGTATGTGATTTTGAAGTACTTTTTTAAAGTTTTGAATGATATAGACCCAGTTTAATCTTTGTGGAATGCCTGGTTGTTGTTTTTAAGGTAATTTATTGCCTGGCATTTGAGGGGGTGGGGTGTGGTTACAGATTTCAATTATTGGTTTCACTTGTAATAGTCTTCTACTTAAGTCCAATGGTGTAGGCTGTGCAAAGCCGTTTGGCTGTGCATTTATTGATCTAAGCATGCATTTTTATCAAAGCGTGATAAAATTGACACATAACAGCAGTGTTCAATCAGCATTAATTTATCTTCAGCTGATATCGATTGTGAATTGACGTTTCTTCTCTTCTTGTCACCTCCAGGTAATTACAATTGACTACAACCACCAATATATTCTGCTGCACTATATCTATATATGCAAAGCTAATTCTGCTGGGTAATGCAAATTGAAACATTATTGCATAGTATGCGATTTTGAAGTACTTTTTTAAAGTTTTGAATGATATAGACCCAGTTTAATCTTTGTGGAATGCCTGGTTGTTGTTTTTAAGGTAATTTATTGCCTGGCATTTGAGGGGGTGGGGTGTGGTTACAGATTTCAATTATTGGTTTCACTTGTAATAGTCTTCTACTTAAGTCCAATGGTGTAGGCTGTGCAAAGCCATTTGGCTGTGCATTTATTGATCTAAGCGTGCATTTTTATTAAAGCGTGATAAAATTGACACATAACAGCAGTGTTCAATCAGCGTTCAATCGAAGTGAAAAAGAAGGAAAACAGAAGCACACCAATCTAACAAAACAAAGAAAACTGAAGAACTAATAACAAATGTGAGTCACTTACTCCTCAGATCACTCACCTCCTGATTGTTGCATCTGATTACATAGCACAGAACTACCTTACTTGGACATTTCATAAACCATCCATTTCACCTACAAATGCCTGTATCTGTATTATTGTAATTTTGTTTTTTAAGCACAGCTGCACCAATGCAATTTTACCTGCAAACACTTAAAACATCTAACATAATTACCATTGCTTCTTAAACCTCTCACAATCCTTTCATTTCTTACACTCCAAATACATTTCTGCACCCACTTTATCTACGCTTTTGACTCATTTCATACTAAATCTACACCCCTTGAGCCTACACTGCTTTTCTCACCTGCATTTCTGCAATTCTTCTGCTCGGATTGCCTTACAGTCTCCTCTCCTACAGTACTTCCACTACTTCAACCTATTTACCTACTTAACACTATGTCAAGGTTTTCTTATACTCCCCACATCACTCAGTGTCTACCTAATAATGTATCTTTATCCTTCCCCCTCTAGTCTCCTCCACCTCCTCCTCTCTCCCCTCCTCTGTCTCCCCTCCATCCCTCTGTTTCCTTCCCCCACCTTTCCTGTTACCCCACTTTCATTCACCTCTGCCCCATGGTCCTGCTACCCCACAACTCAGCCCTGCTCCCTCTCTCCCTTCCCTGTCACCTCCCCACACCCCCATCCACATCACACTGACCTCCCTCCCTGCCCACCTCCTGCAGTTTCCCCTCCTAGCTCAGGCACCCGTACCATCACTACTCTCTCATCATCCCTGCCCTCAAAGTTAATCCCACCTCATCGCTACAGCAACCCTGAAAATCTAATTCACATCTCTCCCACAAACTCATACCCCCTATCCTGTGCCCTCTGGAATGCCAGATCTGTTTGTAACAAACTGGTCCCCACTCATGACCTTTTCATTTCCAACTCCCTACACCTACTAGCCATTACTGAAACTTGGATTACGCCCTCTGACACTACTACTGCTGCTGCTCTCTCTGCTGGGGGCCTTACATTCACACACACACCCCGACCTGGGGGTCGCCATGGGGGTGGTGTTGGGGTCCTTTTACCTTCTAGTTACTCCTACCAACTCATACCACCAGAACCATCCCTTATATTCTCTACATTTGAGGTCCACGCCATATGCCTCTTCCAACCAGTCCATCTTAGAGTAGCTGTCATTTACCGCCCCCCCTGGCACTGCTTCCAAATTCATCGACAACTTTGCTTCCTGGCTTCCTCACTTCCTCTCTTCTGACATTCCCACCATTATCCTAGGCGATTTCAACATCCCTATTGACATCCCCACACAATCCCCTGCCTCTAAACTCCTTAACCTCACCTCTTCACTTGGTCTCTCCCAGTGGACCTCCTCACCCTCCCATGTGAATGGGAGCTCACTGGATCTGGTCTTCACTCACCGCTGTGATATTTCTGATTTTTCCAACTCCCCATTTCCCCTCTCTGACCACCACCTGCTCTCCTTCAACCTATCTCTCTCGACTTCCCCATCTCTACCTCCTAAGGCTACCATCACTAAGCGTAACATTGAAGCTATTGACACCACATTCCATTCCTCCCTGTTTGACTCACTTCTCTCTCCTATTCTCTCTCTCTCATGCCCTGAACAAGCCACTTCCACATACAATGCTTCCCTTACTTCTGCTCTTGACTCTGTTGCTCCACCAACCACTATTCACCCTTGCAAATTAACACCTCAACCCTGGCACACCAAATGCACCAGATATCTGCAAAAATGCTCATGTACTGCTGAGCGACACTGGAGGAAATCACGCTCTAAGGCAGACTTCCTCCATTTCAAACTTATGCTCTCATCCTTCAGTGCTGCCCTTTCTCTTGCTAAACAGTCATACTTCAAGAACCTCATCTCCTCCCAGTCTTCCAACCCCCGGCGCCTCTTTGCCACTCTCAACTCACTCCTCTGCCCACCTCCACCTCGTCTCCCTTCCTCACTCTCTGCTCTTGACTTTGCCACTTACTTCACATCCAAAATTGACTCCATACGTCAGGACATCACATCACACCAGACTATCAGTAACCAGCCTTCTCCCATCCCTTACCAACCCTCCCCATCCCTCGCACCAACTCTGTCATCTTTCTCCCATGCATCTGGAGAGGAAGTCATGGCCCTCATTCGTTCCTGTCCCCTCACCACCTCCCCACTTGACCCTATCCCCTCCCGCCTCCTTTGCCACCTCTCTTCTTCTGCTTGTTCCCATCTTTCCCACCTTCTCAATCTCTCCCTCTCATCAGGCACTGTCCCCTCTGCCTTCAAGCACGCTCTCATCTCTCCTATTCTTAAAAAACCTACCCTTGATCCAAACACTCTCTCCAACTACCGACCCATCTCTCTCCTCCCTTTTGCCTCCAAACTCCTTGAGCGTATTGTCTACAACCGCCTTACTTCCTTTCTTTCCTCACACTCACTGCTTGACCCATTCCAGTCTGGCTTCCGTCCTCTCCACTCCACTGAAACTGCCCTTACAAAAGTATGCAATGACCTCCATGCTGCTAAATCTAAGGGACACTACTCTCTACTTATTCTACTTGATCTCTCTGCTGCTTTTGACACTGTGGACCATCCTCTCCTACTGCAAATCCTTCACTCCATTGGTCTGCGTAACACTGCCCTCTCTTGGTTGTCGTCCTACCTTTCTGACCGTTCATTCTCTGTCTCCTCTCATGACTCCACCTCCCCCTCACTTCCACTAACTGTAGGGGTACCCCAAGGTTCTGTCCTTGGTCCTCTTCTCTTCTCTCTCTATACGTCCTCACTAGGTAAACTCATTAGTTCTTTTGGTTTCCAATATCATCTCTATGCTGATGACACTCAAATCTATCTTTCCTCTCCAGACCTCTCCCCTACTCTCCTCACTCGTATCTCCAACTGTCTCTCTGCTATCTCTTCCTGGATGTCCCAGCGCTTTCTTAAACTTAACATGTCTAAGACCGAGCTGATCATCTTCCCTCCCTCCCGCATAATCTCACCTCCTACAATCTCATTATCTATTGATGGCACTACTATCTCCTCTACCCCCCAAGCGCGCTGTCTTGGAGTAATCCTTGACTCCTCCCTCTCCTTCAAACCACACATTCAGCACCTCTCACAAACCTGCCGTTTTCATCTAAAAAATATTTCCAGGATCAGACTTTTTCTGACCCAGGATGCTACTAAGACTCTTATCCACTCACTGGTCATCTCCAGACTGGACTGCTGTAATCTCTTCCTGACTGGCATTCCTGAAAAAATACCTCTCTCCACTCCAATCTATCCTCAATGCTGCTGCCCGGCTCATTTTCCTCACCAAACGCACTACGTCCACCTCTCCTCTCTTACTAGTCCTTCACTGGCTCCCCTTCCCTTTCAGAATCCATTTCAAGCTTCTCACACTTGCTTACAAAGCCCTCACCCACTCCTCTCCCATCTACATCTCTGATCTTACCTCGCTTTACACTCCCACCCGTCCTCTTCGCTCTGCTAATGCACACCGACTCTCCTGCCTACGGATTACTTCCTCCCACTCCTACCTCCAAGATTTTTCACGTGCTGCACCACTTCTCTGGAATTCCCTACCTCTCCCCCTCAGACTCTCCACCTCTCTACAAAACTTCAAACGGGCTCTCAAGACCCACTTCTTCACCAAACCCAGCCAAATCTCATCCTAAACCTCTGTTCCATGCTCTCTATGTACCCCATCTGTCTCACCCCTGTCTGTCTACCCCTCCCTTTTAGAATGTAAGCTCTCACGAGCAGGGCCCTCTTCCCTCATGTGCTTACTCTTTTCTTACTTTAATAATCTTCCGCTGCACCAAATCCAGCAGTCTTCTGCCACCTGATACTTATTCCAGTGTCATCTGCTGATGTAGCTATGTTTATTTACCCTGTACTTGTCCTATATTGTCGTCAACTGTAAGTTGCTGTTTTCCTGTTTGATTATTTGATTATTTGATTATTTGATTATGTACTCTGTAATTGGGCACTGCGGAACCCTTGTGGCGCCATATAAATAAAGGATAATAATAATAATAATAAATAATATAATATATAGCATTACGGTACAGTAGGCCACTGCTCTACCTACCTCTGTGTCGTCAAGTATACTATCCATCCATACCTGTGGTGCATTTTAGAAAAAAACATGTCTCGGCAGAGCAATCTATAAATCCATCATTTTTCAGACAGCAACAGTGGGTATTGTAATAGTCACCCAATCCATCACTTTTATAGGGTTACATGCACCCACATGCTACAGCCTGTCTCAATAATTTTACTGTCACGCTGTGTGTGTTTGTGTTTTTATTTGGGTATTTTTTGTTGTTGTAGAACTACAGGTACCAGCAAGCCCGTTATTTCCCCGCCTGCTGGTACTTGAGGTTCTCCAAGTACCAGCAAGCGGGGGAGGCTTGCTGGGCCTTGTAGTTCCACAACGAAAAAACAATATTCTTTTTTTACACACATGGCTATCAGCCCGGCACCCACCACCCAGGGGTGCTGGGGACAGCCTCGGGCTTCACCCCTGGCCCTTGGGTGCCTCGAGGGGAGGAACCTCTTGATTTAAGGGGTCCCCACTCCTCCAGGGAACCCCGGCCAGGGGTGACTAGTTGGAGGGGTAATGCCAGGGCCGCAGGGACCTACATAAAAGTGTCCCCCGGCTGTGGCATTATCTCTCTGGCTAGTGGAGCCCGGTGCTGGTTTTAAAAATATGGGGGACCCCTACATCTATTGTCCCACGTATTTTTGGAACCTGGACCGGTCTAAGAGCCCGGTGCTAGTTGTCTAAATACGGGGAACCCCTGTCCAATTTTTCCCCCAGTATTTAAATAACCAGGACCGGCTCAAAGAGCCCGAGGCTGGTTATACTAAGGAGGGGGGACCTCTTTTATACTAAGGAGGGGGGACCTCACGCATTTTTTTTAACCCATTCAGACCCTTCTCCTTTAAGTTAATGGAAGCCCTGGACAACAAAATTGCATTCATGTCCTCCTCCCTCACCCTTCCCAGTCCCAAACACTCATTTTTTTTTTCTTTAAAAATTTATAATATATAACGAGAACAATGAGCAGGCAGGCAGCGGGCATTGGCGGCATCGGACTGAGATAGAAATTAGTGGTGGAGGGCTGGGTCAGTTGATTGTGGGCGAGTTTGTAAGCCATTGGCGGTGGCAGCGGGTATCGGCTCAGAGGCAGTAGCGGGCATTGGCTAAGGGTCATCGGCAGGATTCGGCGGACATTATGGCTGTAGTGCCTCACTAGCCACTGACCTCACCGCACGCCACTGTGGGACAGATGTAACATGCAGAGAGAGGTAGATTTGGGAGGGGGAATGTCCTAGCATAACTGTTAATTGCAGTGTAATACTGTAATTCAGCTGTGCAGCATTTGTGGCTAAATGTCAAAGAAGCCAGTATTTACCCTGCATGCAAAACAATAAATGTATTTGAACATACCTCCCAACTATCCCAATTTTTGCAGGACAGTCACTTTTTTGGGGAATGTCCAGCTAACCCAAACAACCCCCCCCCCCTTCCCATGGGGAAGGGGGGGGGGAGGGTGGAAGGCTCCCTGTAGCTTGTTGCTCTGCAAATATGCACATTGTGGGTAATTCAGACCTGATCGCTAGGGTGTGTTTTTTGCATCCCTGTAATCAGGTAGTTGCCGCCTACAGCGGAAGGGAAAATTTGCTGTGCAGGTGTGTGATCACATGTGCACAAGAGCTGCACAGCTCAGCACTTACTCAGCCATTGAGGTGACGTCACAAATCCTCCCACAAAACGCCGGGTCCCTCCAGTGTTTTTCCGGACACTCGCTAGAAACATTCAGTTGCCACCCACACAAACACCCTCTTCTTGTCAATCTTCTTGTGATCTCCGGACCGTCGCACTTACGCATTGTGGCGCATACGCATGTGCAGTGCAGACCAGATTGCCCGCTGGGTGAAAATAAATTGAAGCGATCTGGTCTGAATAAGCCTCAATGTCTATTCACGGGAGACAGAGGGGCTGGGGCATGGCCAGCAGCTCACAGAGCACCTATAATGACAAAAATGGGAGACATGGCTCATGATCGCGATATACCTGCGAAGGTACGCCCTCTACTGATTGACAGGCAGAGGCATTCGCATTTTCTGCAGGGCACCCGGAGAAAATGTAGGCACACGCACAGGATGGACCCTGCGTATATGCCCCCATCCTCTTCATAGTTTTTGCGGTTGGAACGCGTATTACGATCCAAACTGAATTAGGCCCTATATGTCTTATATACACGAGCAGTGTGAAAACATCAATCGATGGGGGTAATTCCAAGATGATCGCAGCAGGAATTTTGTTAGCAGTTGGGCAAAACCATGTGTACTGCAGGGGAGGCAGATATAACATGTGCAGAAAGAGTTAGATTTGGGTGAGTTATTTTGTTTCTGTGCAGGGTAAATACTGACTGCTTTATTTTTACACTGCAAATTAGATTGCAGATTGAACACACCACACCCAAATCTAACTCTCTCTGCACATGTTAAATCTGCCTTCCCTGCAGTGCACATAGGTGGTCATTCCGAGTTGTTCGCTCGGTAATTTTCTTCGCATCGCAGCGATTTTCCGCTTAATGCGCATGCGCAATGTTCACACTGCGACTGCGCCAAGTAAATTTGCTATGCAGTTAGGAATATTACTCACGGTTTTTTCATCGTTCTGGTGATCGTAATGTGATTGACAGGAAGTGGGTGTTTCTGGGCGGAAACAGGCCGCTTTAGGGGCGTGTGGGAAAAAATGCTACCGTTTCTGGGAAAAACGCGGGAGTGGCTGGAGAAACGGAGGAGTGTCTGGGTGAACGCTGGGTGTGTTTGTGACGTCAAACCAGGAACGACAAGCACTGAACTGATCGCACTGGCAGAGTAAGTCTCGAGCTACTCAGAAACTGCACAGAGATGTCTTATCGCAATATTGCAAATCTTTCGTTCGCAATTTTAAGATGCTAAGATTCACTCCCAGTAGGCGGCAGCTTAGCGTGTGCAATGCTGCTAAAAGCAGCTTGCGAGCGAACAACTCGGAATGAGGGCCATGGGGGGTAATTCTGAGTTGATCGCAGCAGGATTTTTGTTAGCAGTTGGGCAAAACCATGTGCACTGCATTTACGAACAGATTATTTTTTTTATATAAATTTTAAAATGTTAGTAAATGTGTGTGTTTTTTTCAACCTGGAAGCCCAACATCGATTAAGATCGATCTTAAATAGACCCCTGGGTTTTAAGGATAACCATGGTTGAGTCCAATGGTTAATTCACATTGACCGAAGTTCTAATTAAGTCACCTGTGCTCAAGCATGATATCCTTAAAATCTGGATTGCAATGACAGCATTTTGGAACTATGCCTAAGGGTTTAATTTTTACATTTATCCACTGACAATAAATCTACCTACAATATCCCTGTAACTGTTATGATTACAGTATTTCACTAAATAATTTAATTTGCTGAACCTTCTGTAAAAAGAAATATTAAGCTGCTGTAATTCCCAGATGCAGCAAATTTGTTAGCTAGTGGGCAAAACCATGTGCACTGCAGGGATGGGGGGGGGGGGCAGATATAACATTTGCAGAGAGATTTAGGTGGGTTATATTGTTTGTGTGCAGGGTAAATACTGGCTGTTTTGTTTTTACACTGCAATTTAGATTTCAGTTTGAACACACCGCACCAAAATCTAACTCTCTCTGCACATATTATACACCCCCCCCCCCTGCAGTGTACATGGTTTTAGCTAATAAATTTGCTGCTGTGATCAGATCTGAGTTAAGCCCTATGTATTTGGCACTGGCAAAGGGTTAGAGGCCTTGCTGTAGAGCTCACACCTTTCTTATCATGCATTGTAATATTTCCTATGTCCTGATGTTGTGCTCTCTGCTCCATCCAAGTAAACAGCAATGTAGCATGGCTATCAAAGAGCGTGAAGATTGCAGATTTCCTGGGATTAATGCTAAGGAATGCTATTCCAGAGGCTGCTGCTTTAATTCAAGTGTCACTGGGGTTAAATGGTGTTTTTACCTTAAAAACACAGGTAGAGTATATAGTACAGTGGTAAAGTGGGAGCATGTAGTGCTATTGATTACAGATTTGATGGAGCTTAAACATGGATAAGGTCCATGGCTCTAAGAGTTTATCTTGTGTATCCTTTATTCTTAGTCATGGTCAGATAAGATTAGAAAATACCATTTAAGTGGAAATTTCCTGTTAGCTGTTTTTCAGTTTGCTCAACTGTCTGATTAACTGGTCCTAAAAAAGGACCAAAGGAGCTAAATTGCCCAGTGATCTAGCTAAATTGCCCCAGTTAAAAAAAAAAAAAACTAAGCTGCTGTAATTCCTGGATGTTTCCTTACTGCATCAACAGGAAGTGACAAGAAACAATGTAATGTGGAACCGTACAGCAGAATGGATTGCGGCTACCCCACAATAAGTGCAGCGGAATGTAAGAAGAGGAATTGTTGCTTTGACTGCAGCATTCCCGGGGTTAACTGGTGTTTCTTCAAGTCACAAGGTATGGAGCTGCTGTATAGTTACTCGCAAGTCAGTAGTTGTATGATGCTCACACCTGTTAAGCTGGATACACACAGAATGCCCTACACAGGGGGTGAAATGAGCGCACCCCTCGTACGCTCAGCACACATCACACTGTGCTGAGCGGGGGGAGAGATGTGTGCTGAGCAGTTCGCTCAGCACACATCTCTCCCCAAAATCGGGCCGTGAATACGGACCTTTAAACTGGATCCACACTTAGATTATCTGTCCAATTTTTTTTTCTAGTTGAAACAAAATTATGCTAATATGTGGCAGCAAATTACAATTGACCATTTGCTCACAAACACTGGAAAACATCCAAAAATGGTCATTTAGATAAATTGGTTAAATCCATTTCATTTAGCTAATTTATCCAAACTACCTTTATTGTATCTTTGTGGGTGAATGATGTGTGGGTCAGTGTTGAGGGTGGTGGAGGAGATGGGTAATAGGCACAGCAGGGTGTGGACAGTCAAATAGTGTGCTTAGAGGTTCAGAGTCATTGTATGAGACTCTGGCAACAGTGACTTGATGAGTCTGGTGTCCATAGGGTGGGACGCATTAACCTTTTTATGCTATTGAAATAGTTCTCCTCCTGACCGACGCAGTTCCTTGCTCCGAGGTTGGTGTATTGTCCTGTTGCAGCGCCTCTCCACTGTGGTCACAGTGAGCTGTGTGGTGTTGCTGGCGCATGCCAATCTCCCCCCAACCTCCCTCTTGCATTTCAGACCTACGTACACATGATGGGATCTTGTATGATATGCGCGTGTGCTGTAGAGATGAAAGTGGGGGTGAGGAGGCAGATCGTGAGATGGGGAAACTTTGTGGACTGTTAGCGAAGGGGAGCACTGGGCAATCTGAGTTGCAAAGAGGGCAGCAGAAGAGGTTATTGCATGTGCACTGGTGACAGGTCCATCCTTGGTGGCCAGCCTCAGTGGTAAAGGGGTACATGAGCTAGTGTCCCTTGGCCAGCCATGAACCATGGCCACCTCCCTACCTCCTATATATTCTCCCTGATCTGTCACTTTGTTACGGTCTGCTGCTGGCACTGGTGTATCGTCCTGCAGTTGCCGTCTCCGCCCATTGCTGTGACTTCCCCCAGAGTTAGCCACACAGAGTGACAGATCTGGGAAAATATATAGGAGATCATTACTTTCACTTGCAGCCTACCTTATTTTTTGCAGCCTAGCATGCTCCTGACCCCTTCTCTCACTAATACTTATACAACATTCATGAACTCATCTTAAGGTTTCTTTATTATTCAGTCACACTGTCTTGGATCCAAACCATTTCCTGTGGCATTGCAGTCAAACAATTGAGCTATTTACCCTTGCATAGAAAGGTATAATCTAAGCTAGAGAATTCTATTTGGAGCTCACCTTGTACTTTGTGAAGAAATAATCAGCTTTGTGGCTGAGCAGATATATGGAGTGTGTGGCTGCACACTGCATTGATCTGCTGAGTTGCAATGCTAATAATTTTTTTTTTTGCAAAGTACCACTAGCTTCATTGTGAAGGTGGAAAGAAGGGTGTTACGGCATGGAATGTACAAACTGCGAGACCCTGCTGGTAGCGCCTTTGTCTATTTAGTAGGAAGGGCACGTAACAGCCGGGGGGCAATGGAGGAAGCCCCTTTAGGGCTGGAGCCCGGCGGCAACTGACTCCGTTGTCTCTGGCAGTTCCGCCCCTGGACTAGAGGAATGGTCAAGAACATGGCAACATTTAATGCCAAAAAATGCAAAATCATACACGTCTCAAAAATGCAAAGGCTAACTATAATATTAAGGGCATTATAATGGCAAGAGGAAAGCTATCTAAGTATTACTATTTCAGGTAAGCAATGTAACAAAGCAATAGGAAAGGCAAGTCAGATGCTTGTTTGCATAGGTTAAAGAACCAGTAGCAGAAAAAAGTAATACAGGTTGAGTATCCCATATCCAAATATTCCGAAATACGGAATATTCCGAAATACGGACTTTTTTGAGTGAGACTGAGATAGTGAAACCTTTGTGTTTTGATGGCTCAGTGTACACAAACTTTGTTTAATACTCAAAGTTATTAAAAATATTGTATTAAATGAACTTCAGACTGTGTGTATAAGGTGTATATGAAACATAAATGAATTCTGTGAATGTACACACACTTTGTTTAATGCACAAAGTTATAAAAAATATTGGCTAAAATGACCTTCAGGCTGTGTGTATAAGGTGTATATGAAACATAAATGCCTTCTGTGCTTAGATTTAGGTCCCATCACCATAATATCTCGTTATGGTATGCAATTATTCCAAAATACAGAAAAATCCGATATCCAAAATTCCTCTGGTCCCAAGCATTTTGGATAAGGGATACTCAACCTGTAATGCCACTGTATAGGTCCTTGGTACAGCCACATTTAGAATCCTGTGTTCAGTTCCAGAAGCCATATCTCCAGAAGGCTGTAAATACATTAGGGCAACTAAAATTGTGCATGGCCTACATCACAAAACTTACCTGGAAATACTAAAAAATGTTGATGTGTATAGTTTGGAGAAGGGAAGAGGGAACATACAGTAATAGAAACATTTAAATATATAGGGAGGAATGTAATAGGGTGTGAGAATCAGAAAGTGAGAGATTTTGTGTTTTTTCCTGTTGTTTTTTTTTTTTTTTGTTTGATTGTTTGTTTTTAAAGTGGCAATCCTTTACATGGCAAAACCAGGTTGATATTTGCCATGTAAAGGATTGCCACCGTGGGCATGTGTAGAAGGGGCACTGCTACTGTTGGCATTATGTGTGTAAGCTGCACTGATATGGTGGTTATGTGTATAAAGGGCACTGCGACTGTGGGTATTATTATTATTATTATTACATGCGGTGTAATGACAATAAGATAGTGCTACTGTGTGGCATATTTTGATTTGGGGTGCTATTGTGTGGCCATGCCCCTTCCTTGTGATACCACACCTTCTTTTTTTAAGGAGCGCACTCTCCCTTTATTAAGTATTGGAGAGAGGGCCCAAATTAATAGTTTGCAGGGAGGCGCCAAACACCCTAGCACTGGCCCTTTGGTAGGGGACAGGATTTGCTTCTGCTTGTGCACATATGTTATGATTGCTAGCCAACAGCACTGGTTTTGCCTATAACACTAACTATAAATATTTTGAATTGGTCCTGGACCACCAATCCAAGGCACCCCTGCAAGTGTCCTGAGGCACCCCAGGGTGCAGTTTGAGAACCACTGGTCTAGTGAGTACCCAGGATAATTATTGTAGCTGGTCTGCGGGTAACAGCTCTCAGATCCACTTCTAGAAAAAATGCAGCAATGTAATTTGAGTGACAAACTGCAGAGATGAACCCTTTCTGTGACTGCTGCACAGGGATCACACAAACTCTATTCATAGGGCTGACTTCACTTAGGGGAGATGTTCTCACCCCGCAAAGAAGTGCGAGTATATACCGCACTTACGGTACCATTGGATTTACAGATATTTTCTTGCAATACACTATGGGGGTCATTCTGAGTTGATTGCTCGCTAGCAGTTTTTAGCAGCCATGCAAACGCATTGTCGCTGCCCACTGGAGAGTGTATATTCACTTTGGAGAAGTGCGAACACTTGAGCAGCAGAGCGCCTGCAAAATCGTTTCAAAATAAGACCAGCACTGTAGTTACACTTCGTGTGCGTTGATTCTAACAACCGAGGGACGGCTTTTGATGTCACACACCCATCCAGCGAATGCCCAGCCACGTCTGCATTTCTTCTGCCACGCCTGCATTTTTCCAAGCACTCCCTGAAAACGGTCAGTTGCCACCCAGAAACGCCCTCTTTCTGTCAATCTCCTTGTGGCCTGTTCTGTGATTGGAATAATCGCTAGAACTAGTGCAAAACCACAATGGACTTTGTACCCGTACGATGCGCATGCACATTACGGAGCATGCGCATGCACAGATTAGCCATTTTTTTTCAACTGATTGCTACGCAGCGAACAACGGCAGCATGCGATCAACTCGGAATGACCCCCTATATACATAGAAACATGGATTTTTACTGCAGGAATTATGGTTAGTTTAGGGGTATCGGTTAGGGTCAACAGAGGTGTAGCTAGGGGTCCAAGCGCCCCTGGCAAAGTAAGGGTCTGGCACCCCCCCTTTCGATAAAGCATTGCAGTCCATTGGCGGTTACCATGTTGGAGCCACAGCAACTGACCCCCTCCCCCACACGCTGCCCTACATCATCGGCTGGGATTCACTGTTGGTGTGAAGCCACTGGGAACAGTCTGGTAGCATTAGCAGCAGTCTGTGTCATAGATAGGGAAGGCAGAAGGTTAACTAGCTAATAGCAGTCTGTTGGCAGCAGAGGCTGGGCGGGGGGCTGAGAATGAGCCAGCGCTGATCAGTGTCCAGTCTGCTTAGACAAAAATATTTTGTGATCAGGGCTGGTTCTAGACCAAAGGAGCCAATGGCAAAAATTTCCTTTGGCACCCCCCCCCCCCCACACACATACACACACACACACCAAAAAAGAACATATCCCAGTTTAACATAACGCTATGTGGTGCAAGGTGTGGAGCTGGTTACTTGTATCAGACCTCTGACATTTGCCTTTTCACCCATATTGCATACTTTTTCTTGCAGGTTGTGTCTTAATTCAAGAAGTGTTCTAAGTACTTCAGCTTAGTATCTTTACTGACCCCTCTTTACCCCACACTACATAACTGACCCCTCTATACCCTACACTACATCACTGACCTTTCTATAACCATCACTGCATTACTGACCCCTCTATACAGTACACTGACCTCTATATACCTGCTAGTACATCCCTGATGCCTATATTCTCTAAGCTAAATCCCTGACGCCTCTATTCCCTACGCTACATCCCTGACGCCTCTATTCCCTATGCTACATCCCTGACGCCTCTATACCCTACGCTACATCCCTGATGCCTCTATTCCCTACGCTACATTCCTGATGCCTCTATAACCTACGCTACATCCCTGACGCCTCTATACCCTACGCTACATCCCTGACGCCTCTATACAGTACAATGCATTACTGATCCCTCTAGACCATACATCCTCATTACATCAGAGAGATAGTGAAACACTGGAAAAAATAAGGATAAAGTGGACTACAGAAACTGATGCTCTAAACAAAGGAGAGAGAGAGAAAAGCACAAGGGAAAGTGGGCAATCGGAACACCATAGAGAGAGGAGAGATAGAAATGCCTGAAAAAGTAAAGGGGGTTGGGTATGGCATCCGGCGCTCGGGATTCCAGCAGTCACATGATACCTAATCCTAACCCTCTGGGGGGGTGGCGGATAGGGCTAACCCTCAGGGGGTGGCAGCTAGGACTAACCCCCCCCCCTCCTAGTGCCTTCCCTAACACCCGCTCCCCCGGTCCTAACCCTCCCTCCAATACTCGCCTTCGGGATGTTGGCTGTCTGTGTGCCGGCACCAGTCTCCCAAGTGGTGTCAGGATTCCAACATCGGTCAAATGACCGCCGGTATACCGTCTGCCGGGATGGTAAATGTATCCTGAGGACAGGTAGTGAGTGTGGAGGGATAGGTGGTTCAGTAAAATGTAACAGCTCAAACTGCGATCATTCACTGATAAATTGATTTATAGCTCTCCCTTTTTAACCATTGCAGTCATAAAAGCAATGTTTTTTAAACTTTTAAATAAAGCTTGTTAGCATCCCCAGCACACTGTATATGCTGGGAGATGTAGTTCTCAATATGAAAACATTTAATTACTGTATGAACTCTAATTCCCCAACTGAAACCTCTCACAAACACACACTCCTAAATCTAGTACACACACACACACACACACACACACACACACACACACACACACACACACACACACACACACACACATTTCCCCAGTACTGACAACTCTCATCACTTCCACACACTGACAACTCCCTCCTGCTCCTCTCCCCACTGACACTGACAGCTCCCTCACAGTCACACACATCCTCCACCCCCCCCACACACACACTGATAGCACACATGCACAAATTGGGCAGCAGGGGCAGCAGGGGGCAGGCTCTGACTTGAAGTGCTGAAATTCAACAGCTCTCTCGAACTTGCAAGGCATGGCTGTGCAGCTGTCTCCAGCCATCTCCTTGCCCACTGTGTAATTTGTGGCGTTCTCTGATGTTCCCCGCTCTGCCTCTACAACCGGCACATAATATACAGCAGTGGTGACTCCTGAGTATGGGCCTGGAGAACTCCGCCTACCGGGGGGTAGGGATTAATAATTTCAAAGGGGCAGAGCTAGGAGTGAAGCAGTGGACAGCAGTTGAGGAACGTTTCAAACTGTAACAGGGTTGGGACAATTTCAGTATCCTTCCCTCACCGTCTAATTGGTCAGTCCCACGCTGATTGCCATAGCGCCCTTTCGAGACTGCAGAACTCTATCCCTTAGCCACGGTTGGCACAGCTGGATGGTGCCCCTGGCAAGTGCCATCCTGGCCAAGGGGTAGATACGTCCCTGAGGGTCAGGGCCAGCAACAGAAATCTCGGGGCCCAGTGCACTGATATCTCTGGGGCCCCCTCAACCCCCCCTTAACTTGGCAGAGGGATCTTTAAAAAAAATGGAGCCTTTGACTCGGACCGTCAGTGAGGCCGGCAGGTGGTTTTCATACTGGGCTATCCAGCTCTTCGGTGGCGGTGGCAGGGACATTCAGAAAAGGGCCAGCACAGCAACATGCATAATAATGGCAATACAGTATGGACCACAGGGACTGGACAAAGTGATGGGGTAAAAGGAGGGGGGAGGGTTTAGTTGGCCTGTTAATTGTTTTCCTGCTTAAATTGAGCAGTTGGTGGATACACTTTAAAAAGCAATATTGGCACTGTGGCCCCATTATTTCTGTTCTTAATACTTGGAGCCCTGAACAAGTGTCCCCTTTGTCCCCCCTGTCACCGGGCCTGTTCAGGCGTTACCTATGGAGAAGCTGCGACATGACATCCTAGGACACGATACTGCACCATGCATCACCATTATATTTCAGTGTGCCTTGTCAATATTTAAATCTTGTTCTGTGTGACGTGAGTTGTAAATGGTTGAAAATCTCTGTGCTACAGTATCGTCACCATGTAGTTATAACAACACCGCAAAACCACCAAAAGACGTGTTTTGGTAGAGGGACTGCTGGAGGGGCCCATTGGGGCCCCCAGTTTGCTACCCCACCCCAGTATACCTGTGCTGTAGCCAGTGGAAGGGGCACTATCTTCCCGGTGATCTCTTCGGGAAGATGGTGCCGCACATAGAAAGCAAAGACTCTGGCTGCACTCTCCTGCCCTCGCTCTAAGCAAGGTGATCGGGCCACAAAAGGACCCCTGTCGGACCCCGGCCTGTGGGCCACAAAAGGATGCATTGGGGGCGGCATGCGGCCCATGGGTTTGACACCCCTGCCCTAGAGTATCAAAATTTGTTTCACGGCACCCCTAGGCCAAAGTTTTTTTTATTGAGAAATTCAGAAAAAAATATAAAATTAAGTAAATTGTGTTTATAGCATGTCATCCTCAGGTTCAGTTATGTTGTGAGGGAATGGTTTTGCCAATTTAATAAAGTATAAATAATTTTAATTGGTCCTGGACCACCAAACTATGCTACCAGTGCAAGAACCCCAGTTTGGAAACTACTGCCATAAAATAAACCTTTTTTGTTTTTTTTAAACTACATGTAATACACCTTAGATCTAAGTTCCTAAAAGGTTTTAAACCCTTGCATACAGTAAACTACACATATTTAAAAATCCTACACCGGGCACAAGTGCTCACGGGCCAATTTCATGGCAGTCTCGGATAGGAGGGCATTGTGGATTCACCAAGGGAATGCTGATGCTGACTCCAAGAAGAAAGGGAGTCTCTTCCCTATGAAGGTGAAGCCTTGTTTGGCGACGGCCTAGTTAATTTGATCTCGGCAGCTCCCGCAGGTAAGTCATCCTTCTTGCCCTATGTTCCCTCTCAACGGTTGAAGACGCATCATTATCTGACGCAGTCATTTCGGCCCAATAGATATGCAAGAAGTTAAGATTCCCCTTTCTTTGCAGGTAGAGGAAGGAAAAGAGGGAAGAGGTCTGTAGCCTCTTCAAGATCGCAGGAGCAGAGATCGTCCTCTGCTTCTGCCAAATCCACTGCATGACGCTGGGGCTCTCTTGCAGGAGCCCGCACCAGTGGGGGGCACGTCTAAAACTCTTCAGTCAGTTCTAGATTCATTCGGACCTGGACTCGTGGGTTTTACAAATAGTGTCCCAAGGGTACAAACTGGGGTTTCAAGACGTTCCCCCTCACCGATTGTTCAAATCAGCCTTAGTCAGCAGGGAGAAGGTTTTTATTCAAGCCTCTTCGTGGTCCAGAAGCCGGACGGCTCAGTCAGACCAATCTTAAATCTGAAATCCCTTAATTTCTACCTAAAGAAATTCAATTTCAAGATGGAATCTCTCAGGGTAGTGATCTCCAGTCCGGGGGATAAAGGAGATTTCATGGTTTTGGTAGACATAAAGGATGCCTACTTATATGTTCCCATTTAGCCACTGCATCAAGCTACCTGAGGTTTGCAATTCAGGATTGTCATTACCAATTTCAGACGTTGCCGTTTGGTCTGTCCACGGCTCCGAGGATTTTCACCAGGGTGATGGCGGAAATGATGGTCCTCCTTCGCAAGCAAGGAGTCACAATTATCCCGTACTTGGATGATCTCCTGATAAAGGCGAGATCCAGGGACCAGTTGGTGCAAAACATCTACTCTCCCTGACAGTTCTTCAACAACATGGTTGGCTCCTAAACTTGCCAAAATCGCAGTTGGTCCCAATGACGCGGTTGTTGTTTTTGGGAGTGATACTGGACACAGAAGAGGTTTTCTTCTAGTGGAAAGGCTCTGGAGATCCAGAGTCTGGTCAAACAAATTCTGAAACCAGCAAGAGTGTTAATCCATCAATGCATTCAGTTGCTGGGGAAGATGGTTGCGGCCTACGAGGCCATTCAGTTTGGCAGGTTCCATGCCAGAGTGTTCCAGTGGGACCTGTTGGACAAGTGGTCCGGATCCCACCTACACATGCACCGGAGGATAATCCTGTCTTCCAAGACCAGAATCTCACTCCATTGGTGGCTGCACAGTTCTCACCACCTAGAGGGGCGATGGTTCGGGATCCAGGACGGGATCCTAGGGACCACGGATACAACCCTCCGAGGCTGGAGAGCAGTCACACAGGGGGAAAACATCCAAGGAAGATGGTCAAGTCTTCCTTGGATGTTTTCATCTCCACATAAATGTTCTGGAGTTAAGGGCCATTTAATAACTGCAGACACAGTACGCACTGGGACGGGTGCCCAGCATCCTCTACGGACTAAGAGAAAAGGATTTACCGGTAGGTATTAAAATCCTATTTTCTCTAACGTCCTAGAGGATGCTGGGGACTCCGTAAGGACCATGGGGATAGACGGGCTCCGCAGGAGACATGGGCACTTTAAGAAAGACTTTAGTTCTGGGTGTGCACTGGCTCCTCCCTCTATGCCCCTCCTCCAGAACTCAGTTTGATACTGTACCCAGTGGAGACTGGGTGCTTTTCAGGAGCTCTCCTGAGCTTTCTGACAGAAAGTATTTTGTTAGGTTTTTAATTTTCAGGGAGCACTACTGGCAACAGACTCCCTCATCGAGGGACTGAGGGGAGAGAAGCAGCCCTACCATCTGAGTTGCAAGGTCCTGCTTCTTAGGCTACTGGACACCATTAGCTCCAGTGGGATTGGTACGCAGGATCTCACCCTCGCCGTCCGTCCCAGAGCCGCGCCGCCGTCCCCCTCGCAGAGCCGGAAGATAGAAGCCGGGTGAGTATGAGAAGAAAAGAAGACTTCAGAGGCGGCAGAAGACTTCATGATCTTCACTGAGGTAACGCACAGCACTGCAGCTGTGCGCCTTTGCTCCCATACACCTCACATACTCCGGTCACTGTAAGGGTGCAGGGCGCAGGGGGGGCGCCCTGGGCAGCAATATAAACCTCTTTCGCAAAAATATAACATATATACAGCTGGGCACTTTATATATGTATAAGCCCCCACCAATTTTACAGTTTAAGCGGGACAGAAGCCCGCCTCCGAGGGGGCGGGGCTTCTCCCTCAGCACTCACCAGCGCCATTTTTTCTCCACAGCACCGCTGAGAGGAAGCTCCCCGGACTCTACCCTGCTTATACCACGTTAGACAAGAGGGTTGAAAAGAGGGGGGGGGGGGGGCACATAATTCGCAAATTACATACAGCAGCACTACTGGGCAAACATTAAGTTACTGTTTTATTCCTGGGTTATATAGCGCTGGGGGGGGTGCTGGCATACTCTCTCTCTGTCTCTCCAAAGGGCCTTGTGGGGAAACTGTCTTCAGAAAAAGCATTCCCTGTGTGTGTAGTGTGTCGGTACACGTGTGTCGACATGTCTGAGGAAGAAGGCTATATTAGAGAGGAGCGGGAGCAAATGAATGTGGTGTCTCCGCCGACAGCTGATTGGATGGATATGTGGAATGTTTTAAATGCTAGTGTAAACTCATTGCACAAAAGATTAGACAAGGCAGAAGCTTTGGGACAGTCAGGATTTAAACCCATGCCTGATCCTATGTTGCAGGGACTGTCAGGGTCTCATAAGCGCCCACTATCCCAGATTGTTGACACAGATACCGACACGGATTCTGACTCCAGTGTCGATTACGATGATGCAAAGTTACAGCCAAAATTGGCAAAATCCATTCGATTTATGATTATGGCAATAAAAGATGTTTTGCACATCACAGAGGAACCCCCTGTCGCTGACAAGAGGGTACATATGTACAAGGGAAAGAAGCCTGAGGTAACCTTTCCCCCCTCACACGAGCTGAACGAGTTATGTGAAAAAGCTTGGGAATCTCCAGATAAAAGACTGCAGATTTCCAAAAGGATTCTTATGGCGTATCCTTTCCCATCAACGGATAGGTTACGATGGGAATCCTCCCCTAGGGTGGACAAAGCATTAACACGCTTATCCAAGAAGGTAGCCCTCCCGTCCCAGGATACGGCTACCCTCAAAGAGTGTGCTGACCGCAAACAGGAGATTACCCTGAAGTCCATTTATACACATTCAGGTACCTTACTCAGACCGGCAATTGCGTCGGCCTGGGTGTGTAGTGCTGTAGCGGCATGGACAAATACCTTATCTGAGGGGATGGATAGCCTAGACAAGGATACTATTTTATTGACCCTGGGGCATATAAGAGATGCTGTCCTATATATGTGTGTATGCAAACTACAGGTGGTGCTGCAGGGCCCACACCCTTTTACTTGTCTTGTAGAGCAGCTCTGAAGCTGTTACAGTGCCCAGCTGCTGCAAGAAATCAGCTTGAATGCTTCAGGGGCTTGGGCATGGCCAACATGAGCCCCACACCGAAGGAGGGTGGGGGTGTTTAATGCAAACTTGGGGTTATCCAAGCGCCGCAAAAGGCCGCCATGCCCTGCATGCCCCTTTTCATATACAGATGAGGGTTCCAGCCAACTTTGGCCCACTGCTTGGATGACATCACCGTATGCAAATCCGTCTGCTGCAGACCTTCCCCCAGGAATGCTTGCAATAGTTGTTGCATATGGTTTAATGTCTGAGGGTGCTTCAGTATTAGGCAGCCTTCTGCCCTCCCATGTTCATCTGAAAAGATGTGGTCTCCCTGCAGTTGTTGTCCCCAGACGAGAGTTCCCTTGTGCTTCCTCAGTTAAATCTCCTTAACTTGACGGGGGGGTGCCCGAGCCGCCGCCCTCCCCAGCCCTATCCCAACACATACTTATCTTGCATATGAGATCTCTTGATCATGAAGATAGTTCTCACAGGTTGAGGTTCATCCTGGCCCCGCTCCCCGCTGGAGATCGCTGATGGGGACAGCAGCGGGGCTTCAGCAGAAGGGTGAGTATGTGTGGCCAGAGACCTCCCTTCCCATGTGCAGGCCTGCAGAGTCTGCTGCGCAGGATGGGGCATGTGGCACTGGCACTCTCCCTCCCAGGGGCTCTTCCAGATGTAGCTCCTCAGCAGTATTTTTCCCGGGCTGCGCGGCGCTCTCCCCGACTGGCATCCGCCCTGGAACACTGCCTTCCTCAACGCAACATCAGCAGGGGGCCCTGGCCTCATCACCATCCCAGGTCTTTCTCATGTATGTACCATGTATGTGTGTGTGATATATGTATGAATCATATATGTTTGTGATATATATATATATTCCATAGACAAAAAACCTTACGGTTTCACATGTCCCATTAAGGCTTCTTAGACATGATCGAAATTTCAGAAACCTGTTGTAACTCTTCCACTCAAACTCCAAAAAGCAATGAAATTCCGATCATTAAGGCTGACGCCTTAATGGACGTGTTCCTTGCGCAATACAGATATGGTATGCCATCACAGCCTGTGGGTAAGTGCAGATTCAGCACTCTCACAGAGTGAGATTGCTGTCACTCACACAATGGTGGAGCTGCTAATTCACAGATTTGTGTGCTCATTGGAATACACACATGCAGTCTATGCAACTGAAGGTCTGAGCAGTTTTGTGGTGCTCCCATCCCACACAGTGCCCACAACCATCCCATTCAGTCAACACAACAAAGCCACCTTGTTACAACATCCTTCTAACTCCATACATCCATCTCACTTAGTATACACATTTAGCTCCCTCAAACATCTTGGTTAATTGCTAAACTATAATACCCCATCTACGGTCTATGCATCTACACTTACTTCCCCTATACACCCCCATGCTGCCCGGTCTTCCCCAATCCCTACTGCTGTGTTCTCCCATCTGTGCTAGTCTGTACTAACTTATCTGTACCATCTGTCTTTCCCCACCTGTGCATTGTCTGTACCACCGTTTCCTTCTCTCTGTGCTGCTCAGTGTTTCCTTCTTCAACGTCACTCTGCCTCCTCCAGTACATGGCACACTGTCTTCTCTCCCATCTGCACCAGTTTTCTACCCATCCATGCCAGTGTTTTCAACCCATCTGCACCATTTCCCGCATCTGCACCGCTCTGTCTCCCTTCCCATACTTGCTGCTTAATCTACCCCCCATCCACACCACTCTTACCCTATTCATGTAGCTGACATCCTGAAGGTAAATTTAGTGGATCCTGCGCTCTTGGCAGGGGATAACCGCCACAGCCCACCCCCCAGTGGTCCGGAAACGCCTCCGTTGTGCAGACCATGCCCTGCCAATGGCATTCTAACGCTGTTTGCACGCCCCCCTCCTTCCCCGCAACCACCTCTGCCTATCAATCAGGCAGGGTAATAGCATCTCACTGGGCTCCTGGGGTACGCACGCGCAGTGCGGCCATTGCACGTGCGCACCTCACAAACTAATTCAGACTGCAATCGCTGCTGCTGCTGCTGCGGTCTGAATTACCCCCTGTGTTTCTCTGTCCCCCCCATTAGTGCTGCTTAGTGTTCCCTCTATCCACACACTTCTGTTCCCCCATCCACACCGCTCTCCTCCCTCCAATCAACAACACTCTTACCTCATCTGAGCAGCTTTGTCTTCCGCTCAGACCTTCAGTTGCATAGACTGCATGTGTGTATTCCAATGAGCACACAAATCTGTGAATTAGCAGCTCCACCATTGTGTGAGTGACAGCAATCTCACTCTGTGAGAGTGCTGAATCTGCACTTACCCACAGGCTGTGATGGCATACCATATCTGTATTGCGCAAGGAACACGTCCATTAAGGCGTCAGCCTTAATGATCGGAATTTCATTGCTTTTTGGAGTTTGAGTGGAAGAGTTACAACAGGCTTCTGAAATTTCGATCATGTCTAAGAAGCCTTAATGGGACATGTGAAACCGTAAGGTTTTTTGTCTATGGAATTTCATCGCTTTTTTTAAATTTATTTTTTTTATTCAGAAATGTAAAATTTCACTTAAAGAATAAACATTTGATTTTTTAAATGTTTAATGAAAATGTTCGTATAACATCACTGTTCTGTGCAAAATTATTTTATTAACCAAACCAAATTGTTTAAGGTCCGTACACACTTAACGATTTAATGAGCGACGTCGCTCATTTTATCGTTAAGTGTGTATGCAGCCAGCGACAAACGATGCGCGGCCCCGCGGGTCGGCAACAATCTTCGCTGTCGGTAGGGCATGCAGGAAGGATGTGGACTGTCGTCCACGACCTTCATGCAGGGCTGGCGGGGGCGTGACGTCACTGAGCGATAAGAGCGGTCATATCGCTCAGTGTGTACAGTCGGCCGCTGGACGGCCCGGGAGGGGAAACATTAGACGATGTAGCTCACAGAGCGACATCGTTTAATGTGTACGGGCCTTTAGACTTTGGTCAAAATATTTTGCTGCCTTTGCAGCTGATGCAGGGAGGGGGGTAGGCGGCAGCAGCCTGTAACTGAGGCTGGAGGTAGGCGTGAAATGCATTGCTTGTACGTGTGAGTGCGTGGTGTCAGGTGCTGCGCGTGTATATGTGTGTGTGTGTCAGGTGCTGCCTGTGTATGTGTGTGTCAGCTCCTGTGTGTATGTGTGTGTCAGGTGCTGCGTGTATATATGAGTGTGTCTGATGGTGCGTGTATGCGCGTCAGCTGCCGCACGTGTGTGTGTGTGTGTGTGTCAGGTGTTGCGGGTGTATATGTGTGCGAGTATCAGGTGCTCTGCGTGTGTACAAGTGTATGTCTGGTGCTGTGCATGAATACGTATGTCTGTGTCAGGTGATGCGCGTGTACATGAGTGTGCGTCAGGTGCTGCGCGTGTACATGAGTGTGCATTAGGTGCTGCGCGTGTACATGAGTGTGCGTCAGGTGCTGCGCGTGTACATGAGTGTGCGTCAGGTGCTGCGCGTGTACATGTGTGTGCCTCAGGTGCTGCACGTGTCTATGTGTGTGTGAGTAAGGCACTGCGTGTGTATGTGTGTGTCTGATGGTGTGCGTGTATATGTATGTGTCAGGTGCTGCGTGTATATGCATGTGTCAGGTGCTGCGTGTATATGCATGTGTCAGGTGCTGCGTGTATATGCATGTGTCAGGTGCTGCGTGTATATGCATGTGTCAGGTGCTGCGTGTATATGCATGTGTCAGGTGCTGCATGTTTATTTTATTGTGTCTGATGCTACGTGTGTGTGTGTCAGGTGCCGCACGTGTATGTGTGTGTGTCAGGTGTTGCGCGTGTATATGTGTGTGTGTCAGGTGTTGCGCGTGTATGTGTGGGTCAGGTGCTGCATGTTTATTTTATTGTGTCTGATGCTACGTGTGTGTGTGTCAGGTGCCGCACGTGTATGTGTGTGTGTCAGGTGTTGCGCGTGTATGTGTGGGTCAGGTGCTGCATGTTTATTTTATTGTGTCTGATGCTACGTGTGTGTGTGTCAGGTGCCGCACGTGTATGTGTGTGTGTCAGGTGTTGCGCGTGTATGTGTGTGTCAGGTGCCGCGCGTGTATGTGTGCGTCAGGTGCCGTTCCCCTTCTTCCCATCCCAGCTCTCTCTGTAGAATACAGCTCTGCACCCAGAGAGAGGGAAAGACTAGGGGGCTGATCACTGCACTGCTCACTTTTTGGTCATGAGTTCGGCCTCCTGTTTCTTCCAGTGCTGTGTTCCTGCAGCCTAGCCCTCCCTGTTGTGCCAGAGAATCAGCCCTTCCTTCCCCTGACAGAGAGAGAGAGCCCGAGGCAGAGACACTCTTCCCGTAGCTGGCCTACCCCCAGTACTTCAGCACTGGCCATGCGGCAGTCAACAAAGGAGACCAGCAGGGGGTTCTGGCAGCATCAGCTGTGGCCGCAGCTGGATCGGGGAGGCCTGCAGTGTCTGAGGTGGGCAACACTTCCTCCGCCGCTGTCACCTTCCCCTGCCGGAGAGAAAGCCAGAGACATACCCTTCCCGCAGCTGGGATACCCCTAGTACCTCAGCGCTGGACAGGCAGAAGTCTATGGAGGGGACCGGCAGGGGTTTCGGGCCGCAGCAGTAGCAGCGGCCGCAGTCAGATCAGGGAGGCCTGCAGGGTCAGAACTGGGCAGCACTTCCACCAACACTGTCACCTCTGTGCTGGGCATGTACACCAGTCCGTACGGACGGAGGTGTCCACAACAGGCAGCAGTATAATGAGTCAGACAAACTCATTACACGCTGCCCACTGCTGCGCCGCATGCCCTCGATGGAGGAAGCCTAGATGCGGTCCCCAGCGGCAGCGAGGGAGAAGGGTGATCACATCACCCTTCAACCCGGCACCTCACAATCAGCTGGGGATCTGCAGTAGCTTCATCTCTCTCTTCCTCTCCCTCTCTGACAGCACAGCAGCCCCTCTGGGTCCCATGTAGCTCTGCCCCCCTGCTCACAGTTCACTCGGCCTCTCCTGATTAAAAAGAAAATAAGAGCCTGACCTGCTGCTCAGATGCGAGGAGGGGACGGGCGGTAGGTCCTCTGTGAGTACACTACACAGTCAAAATTAACTCTGACTCCTCACAACAGTGTGGACTGCAGGCGACGTCAGATGCCAATTTGGGTGTGCTTGCCGCACTACCTGCCCATCAAGCCCAACGTGGCATTTTGTATTAGGAACCCTATAACAGCATTCCGACATCCCTCCCTATGACGCTGCCATCCATACACTGCCGCTCTCATACATCCGTACACCGCCACTCTCATACATCCGCACACTGCCGCTCTCACACAACTGTACACTGTTGCTCTCATACATTCATACACTGCCGCTCTCATACATCCGTACAACCCCGCTCTCATACATCCGTACAACCCCGCTCTCATACATCCGTACAACCCCGCACTCTTACAGCCGCACTCTTACAGCCGCACTCTTACAGCCGCACTCTTACAGCCGCACACCGCCGCACGCATACAGCCGCACACCATCGCACTCATACAGCCGCACACTGACGCAGTTATACAGCCGTACATTGCCGCTCTCATACATCCGCACACTGCCGCTCTCATACATCCGCACACTGCCGCTCTCATACATCCGCACACTGCCGCTCACATCTATACATACATAGCCTCCATACATCTACACATCCAATCCCCGCGCAAGGGAACACTGAAATCACTATCACTTTTCCCCGGGGTGTGACCACAGCCAGCCACTACTCCGGCCACCTTCTTGTGACACCAAAATGCATCTTACCTATCATCAGGGTGGTGCTGCTGCTGGGGGCAGGTTGCTGCCTCAGTCTCCTAGTTGGTGCTGCGATTGGAGGGGGTACTGCTTCCCTGTGCTGCCACTGTCTCCCGGATCATCGTGCCGCTGGCTGAATTGCAGCTTGACGCTACTGCTGCCGGGAGTAACAGCTTCCTGACTGTTGTTGCTGGTGGCTGCCTACTGCTCATTGCCGCCGGAACACTGACCGGCTCGGCAGTGATGCTGGCGGAGGAGTAGTGGCGGTGGGGTGGTGCCTGCTCCCTTCCCTCGAGCATGCCGCAGTGTAAAAAAATAAATAATAGAGAGCATACCAGGGTGAGTCTGTATGGATCACAGTGATTACACGGGGCACAGCATAAGGACACCTTGCTGTGAGGGGCTCTGCCCACACAGATTGCTGCACCCTCTCTGATGTCAGCCGCTGCCCTCTCGTTCTCTGGGCGGCCAGTTCCAGTGTGAGGTAGGAGAGGAAGAGAACACACAGGTGTTAGGCGCCGTGGTCCACGATGTCCTCGCGGCCCGGCGCCTAGCAACTAGGGACGCCGAGCGTGCTAGCCGCCGGCTCCCTAGCAACGCTAGGACGCCGGGCGCGCTGAGCCGCCTGGACCCTAGCAACGGGGACGCCACGGACGGACTGCGCTCCCCTTGCAGGGTCAATCAAGTGAACTACACACACACACTTGTCTTCTGGTCGTGCAGCAAGGCAGCTGCACGGCATTGTGCTAATCAGGCTCTGAACTTCTGATTGAAGGACTCCCTGCTAAATACCTTCTCAGTGCTTCACACAGACGCCGGTAATAGCTTCCTGCATGCTGCTTTGGTTTGCTGACGTCTGTTCCAGTTCTGCTGTGTCCGGTCATTCCTGTCCTCAGAGTTCCTGAATCTTAGTGTTGTCATCTCTTCCCAAGGAGTCTTCCAGTCCTCATTTACCCGCAACAGTCGCTAGAGGATCTCGTGTGGTTTTCGTGAGTGGCGGCTCTGCCGCGTGCTGCGGCCTAGGCCGCTTTATTTTGTATTCTGTGTTGGTGCATTTGCGGAGGTTTACGCTCCCACACTCCTCTCCGGAACTCGCCGGTGCCGGGTAGAAGAGTGGACAAGTGGGTATTTTGGTTGTCCTTTTCCCTGGCGGTTTTCCGCACATACTCTAGTTTAAAGTTAGTTTTGAGCCCCCGGCTTTGTTGTTTAGTAGAGGGCCCCTTGTTATCACCCTGTCTCGGATTTCTCTTTGTCTCCCATTAAGACCTGAGGGGGCATCGGAGTTGGGCAGATGTAATCCGCCCTTCGAACGCGGCTGCCATGGGCCCAAGCAACCATAGTCTCGCAAGAGATTTCTGACAGCACGGGCGAGACAACGGAGATAGGGCGCCAGGGGCTATTCCCGTTCCCACTCCCTTTCCAAGCATTACGTTCCAGTACTCAGGTCCTTGCTATAAGATATCCCCAGACCAGAGTATTGGAATCATAACAGGAGAGCAGCCCTGATATATAACAGAGGTGGAAGTTCTATAGGCAGCAGAGACGGAGACCAGCCAGCCAGTCTCCCAGTGCCCTGATCACTACACGCCGCCAGCACAGCATTACAGGAGGGTCCTATAGTGCTGCCCTGAGCTAACAGGTGTGTGTACCAGTGTGCTGCGCCCTGGTGTCTCTGAGAGGGGTGAGGTCACCGTGCCGCTTTAGTATATGGCTTTTCCTTAGTACTGTAAGTTACAGCCCTGCACTAGTAGTGGCAACTCTGCCCTATGTGAACCTGTGAGGTTATTTTCCTATTTACAGAATAACCGGGGAGAAGGCGGCCATATTGCGGCTCTCAAGAGAAGGCACTCTAGTACACCCCCTGCTGGCGGCCACTGCGCAGGCGCAACAAATTGAAATGCCCGATCTCTATAATGGGGCATATTTCTCTTAATTAAAAAAAACCTGTAACTTTCTGAAAAACCACAACCCCAAAAGGCACTTCACAGGGACATGCTCTATCTAATAAAACAAACCCCAAGTCATATATATATATATATATATATATATATAAAATAAGATTTTACTCACCGGTAAATCTATTTCTCGTAGTCCGTAGTGGATGCTGGGACTCCGTAAGGACCATGGGGAATAGCGGCTCCGCAGGAGACTTGGCACAACTAAAGAGAGCTTTAGGACTACCTGGTGTGCACTGGCTCCTCCCCCTATGACCCTCCTCCAGACCTCAGTTAGGATACTGTCACTAAGGAAGGATTTTGAATCCCGGGTAAGACTCATACCAGCCACACCAATCACACCGTACAACTCGTGATATTATACCCAGTTAACAGTATGACAACAACGGAGCCTCTGCACAGATGGCTCTCAACAATAACCCTTTTGTTAACAATAACTATGTACAAGTACTTGGGATGGGCGCCCAGCATCCACTACGGACTACGAGAAATAGATTTACCGGTGAGTAAAATCTTATTTTCTCTGACGTCCTAAGTGGATGCTGGGACTCCGTAAGGACCATGGGGATTATATCAAAGCTCCCAAACGGGAGGGAGAGTGCGGATGACTCTGCAGCACCGAATGAGCGAACTCTAGGTCCTCCTCAGCCAGGGTGTCAAACTTGTAAAATCTTGCAAATGTGTTTGACCCCGACCAAGTAGCAGCTCGGCAAAGTTGTAAAGCAGAGACCCCTCGGGCAGCCGCCCAAGAAGAGCCCACCTTCCTCGTGGAATGGGCTTTTACTGATCTAGAATGCGGCAGTCCCGCCGCAGAATGACAGTCCTGTACCACAAATCTGAGGTACTCCTGGTGAGGAGAGTAAATGGGGACATGCAGGTAAGCATCCTTGATGTCCAGTGATACCATGTAATCCCCTTCCTCCAGGCTTGAGATAACCGCCCTGAGCGATTCCATCTTGAACTTGAACCGTTTTATATACGTGTTCAAAGATTTAAAATGGGTCTCACCGAACCGTCCGGTTTCGGTACCACAAACATGGTGGAATAGTAACCCCTTCCTTGTTGAAGGAGGGGTACCTTGACTATCACCTGCTGCAAATACAGCTTGTGAATTTGCCTCTATCACAGCCTCCCTGTCCAGGGGAGATGTTGGCAAGGCAGATTTTAGGAAACGGCGAGGGGGAGACGTCTCGAATTCCAGCTTGAATCCCTGAGACACTACTTGTAGAATCCAGGGATCCACCTGTGAGCAAGCCCACTGATTGCTGAAGCATTTGAGACGGGCCCCCACCGCACCTGGCTCCACCAGTGGAGCCCCAGCGTCATGCTGTGGACTTAGCGGAAGCGGGGGAGGACTTTTGTTCCTGGGAACTGGCTGTATATATATATATATATGTATATATATATGCACACACACTCATGTATATACATGCATACACAAATACACGTATGTACATGTTTATGTATGTATAATACACTGAGTACATTATATTTATGAATTAATTGCTTCCCGATTCTGCAGCAGCATCATCAGCACCATCAGTGTTACTCACAGTCACTTCACACTGACTGCTGCACAACACATCACTT